>NC_140990.1:163890072-165090072 GCF_052327205.1 Somniosus microcephalus | reverse complement strand
AGAGAGAGAGAGGCATTGATCAGTGTAGGGAGCAGAGAGAGAGAGAGAGGCATTGATCAGTGTAGGGAGCAGAGAGAGAGAGAGAGAGGGGCATTGATCAGTGTAGGGAGCAGTGAGAGAGAGAGAGGCATTGATCAGTGGAGGGAGCAGAGAGAGAGAGAGAGGCATTGATCAGTGTAGGGAGCAGAGAGAGAGAGAGAGGCATTGATCAGTGTAGGGAGCAGAGAGAGAGAGAGAGAGGGGCATTGATCAGTGTAGGGAGCAGAGAGAGAGAGAGAGGCATTGATCAGTGTAGGGAGCAGAGAGTGAGAGAGAGGGGCATTGATCAGTGTAGGGAGCAGAAAGAGAGAGAGAGGCATTGATCAGTGTAGGGAGCAGAGAGAGAGAGAGGCATTGATCAGTGTAGGGAGCAGAGAGTGAGAGAGAGAGAGGCATTGATCAGTGCAGGGAGCAGAGAGAGAGAGAGAGGCATTGATCAGTGTCGGGAGCAGTGAGAGAGAGAGAGAAGCATTGATCATTGTAGGGAGCAGAGAGAGAGAGAGGCATTGATCAGTGTCGGTAGCAGAGAGAGAGAGAGAGGCATTGATCAGTGTAGGGAGCAGAGAGAGAGAGAGAGGCATTGATCAGTGTAGGGAGCAGAGAGAGAGAGGCATTGTTCAGTGTAGGGAGCAGAGAGAGAGAGAGAGAGGCATTGATCAGTGTAGGGAGCAGTGAGAGAGAGAGAGAGGCATTGATCAGTGTAGGGAGCAGAGAGAGAGAGAGAGGCATTGATCAGTGCAGGGAGCAGAGAGAGAGAGAGAGGCATTGATCAGTGTTGGGAGCAGTGATAGAGAGAGAGAGGCATTGATCAGTGTGGGGAGCAGAGAGAGAGAGAGGCATTGATCAGTGTAGGGAGCAGAGAGAGAGAGGCATTGATCAGTGTAGGGAGCAGAGAGAGAGAGAGAGGCATTGATCAGTGTCGGGAGCAGTGATAGAGAGGCATTGACCAGTTTAGGGAGCAGAAGAGAGAGAGAGAGGCATTGATCAGTGTAGGGAGCAGAGAGAGAGAGGCATTGATCAGTCTAGGGAGCAGAGAGAGAGAGAGAGAGGCATTGATCAGTGTAGGGAGCAGAGAGAGAGAGAGAGAGGCATTGATCAGTGTAGGGAGCAGAGAGAGAGAGAGAGGCATTGATCAGTCTAGGGAGCAGAGAGAGAGAGAGAGAGGCATTGATCAGTGTAGGGAGCAGAGAGAGAGAGAGAGAGGCATTGATCAGTGTAGGGAGCAGAGAGAGAGACATTGATCAGTGTAGGGAGCAGAGAGAGAGAGAGACATTGATCAGTGTAGGGAGCAGAGAGAGAGAGAGAGGCATTGATCAGTGTAGGGAGCAGAGAGAGAGAGAGAGAGGCATTGATCAGCGTAGGGAGCAGAGAGAGAGAGAGAGGCATTGATCAGTGTAGGGAGCAGAGAGAGAGAGAGACATTGATCAGTGTAGGGAGCAGAGAGAGAGAGAGAGACATTGATCAGTGTAGGGAGCAGAGTGAGAGAGAGAGGCATTGATCAGTGTAGGGAGCAGAGAGAGAGAGGCATTGATCAGTGTAGGGAGCAGAGAGAGAGAGGCATTGATCAGTGTAGGGAGCAGAGAGAGAGAGAGAGAGGCATTGATCAGTGTAGGGAGCAGAGTGAGAGAGAGAGGCATTGATCAGTGTCGGGAGCAGAGAGAGAGAGAGAGAGGCATTGATCAGTGTAGGGAGCAGAGAGAGAGAGAGACATTGATCAGTGTAGGGAGCAGAGAGAGAGAGAGAGGCATTGATCAGTGTAGGGAGCAGAGAGAGAGAGATAGAGGCATTGATCAGTGTAGGGAGCAGAGAGAGAGAGGCATTGACCAGTTTAGGGAGCAGAAGAGAGAGAGAGAGGCATTGATCAGTGTAGGGAGCAGAGAGAGAGAGGCATTAATCAATGTAGGTAGCAGAGAGAGAGAGAGAGGCATTGATCAGTGTAGGGAGCAGAGAGAGAGAGAGAGGCATTGATCTGTGTAGAGGGCAGAGTGAGAGAGAGGTATTGATCTGTGTAGGGAGCAGAGAGAGAGAGAGAGAGAGGCATTGATCAGTGTAGGGAGCAGAGAGAGAGAGAGGCATTGATCAGTGTAGGGAGCAGAGAGAGAGAGAGAGAGGCATTGATCAGTGTAGGGAGCAGAGAGAGAGAGAGAGAGGCATTGATCAGTTTAGGGAGCAGAGAGAGAGAGAGAGAGGCATTGATCAGTGTAGGGAGCAGAGAGAGAGAGATAGAGGCATTGATCAGTGTAGGGAGCAGAGAGAGAGAGAGGCATTGATCAGTGTAGGGAGCAGTGAGAGAGAGAGAGGCATTGATCAGTGTAGGGAGCAGAGAGAGAGAGGCATTGATCAGTGTCGGGAGCAGAGAGAGAGAGAGGCATTGATCAGTCTAGGGAGCAGAGAGAGAGAGAGAGGCATTGATCAGTGTAGGGAGCAGAGAGAGAGAAAGAGAGGCATTGATCAGTGTAGGGAGCAGAGAGAGAGAGAGAGGCATTGATCAGTGTAGGGAGCACAGAGAGAGAGAGAGAGAGGTATTGATCAGTTTAGGGAGCAGTGAAAGAGAGAGAGGCATTGATCAGTTTAGGGAGCAGTGAGAGAGAGAGAGGCATTGATCAGTGTAGAGAGCAGAGAGAGAGAGAGAGGCAATGATCAGTGTAGTGAGCAGAGAGAGAGCGAGAGGCATTGATCAGTTTAGGGAGCAGTGAGAGAGAGAGAGGCATTGATCAGTGTAGGGAGCAGTGAGAGAGAGAGAGGCAATGATCAGTGTAGTGAGCAGAGAGAGAGAGAGAGGCATTGATCAGTGTAGGGAGCAGTGAGAGAGAGAGAGGCATTGATCAGTGTAGTGAGCAGAGAGAGAGGCATTGATCAGTGTCGGGAGAAGAGAGAGAGAGCCATTTATCAGTGTAGGGTGCAGAGAGAGGGAAAGAGAGGCATTAAACAATTGTACGGGTGATGTTTGGGGTCAGCGTCACCTCTGACTTATGAACGGTTCGAATCACTCCCACTCCCTTGGTTCTAGACCTTGGACTTATTTGGGGGTTGTGATAAAATTGCAGCAGACAACTGGCTTTGGTGCAATAACTTTGAATTTTATTTGAGAAAGAAAATACAACACAATAATCTTAACACTCTAATAAAATGGGGAAACACTTCAACATGCACGAGGAAAAATTACAGCAGACTAATATCTCACCCCTCCCAATCCCACCTTACTCGCTAAGTTAGGCTCTAAAGGACCAGGGATAATGCTCACCAAGCGACTCCTTGACAATTTAGCTGGTTCGCGATTTCGGGGTTCGCTAGATGTGTCGGTTGGGGCCTGCCGTATCCCGGACGCGGTAGAGGACTTCACCTGTGTATCTGGTCAGTCTTCGTGAGTCCGCTGATGCGGTAGGGTGCGTTTTGGATCTATCAGCTGAGTACCCAATTTACTTGGTTAGAAATAGGGCTTAGAGTCTTTTTTGAATAAAATCTTACCCAGGGGTAAGTCAGGATAGTTTGTAGAGTGGAAAAAACTTGCGGATCTTCGGTTTCTTACGAATTGGTTTTTCGTTGATCGCGGTGGCCCAATATTACCCGGTTGGCTGAAGGTAATTGTAGTGGCGCTTCTTAGTTTCCAAACAGGCAGGCCACTGAGCTGTGGGGGCTTTAACAACGAGTAGACGCGTGTCGAAATAAAACATTCCCAAACGTAGCTTTGTCTTTTAAACTGTTTACTATAACACTTAACAAACGGAATTACAAAGCAAACACGTATAAACGAACACGGTCAAAAACTGTACTGCTCCAAACCTCACAGCTTCTGCCTCTTTCACCACGTGCAGTTTAAACTGTAAAATGGCTGCACCCATGTGTGGCTTAGGGACTGTTCCATTGTGGCAAGAGTGAAGGGGGTGTCGGACTATACTACTGGAGCAAGAAAATAGGGGGTTTCTTAATACAATAAGTCGGTCAGGTAAATTAACTGTATTATGCCATTTAGCCACTATTTTAAAGTATTTCCTTAAGCTTTTATGGCTCTTACATTCCGGCCCCTAATTGACTAGGCACATGAAGCATATCAATTACTCAAACATTCTTAAGAGTCATAAACTAATGAGTTCAACATATTTACAATATAAATGTCCACTTTTTTCATTCAGGCACCTTTCACGCTACTTCTTGTAGCAGGCAGAGCTTTGTGATCGGTCTTTCCAGGGTCGTGTAACCGTCTGCAAACAATGCATTCAGAGAGTATTTTTCTTATTACGGAATTAGCTCCTGGAATCCAGTATCTTTGTCTTAGCTTCGCAAGCACGTGATTCCTCCCACTGTGTCCAATACTCTGGTGTATATGCTGAAGAATGAGAGTAGCAACCCGGAGGTCCTTAGAAAGGATAGCAGGATGCTTGGCCTCCTCTGGCATAGCAGATTTGTTTAGTCTCCCTCCCACCCTCAGTACTCCATCTTGCAGTGTAGGGTCCAGCTTGTAGATATGACTACCTTTCTTGATTGGAGTATTTCGCTGTAGAGCTTCGATTTCTTCTGGGTATCTTTGTCTTTGACTGAAGCGAACTATCTCCTTCTCAGCCTTGGCCAAATCCTCCACGGTCAATGAATTCTTGCCCAATGTGGTCTTGTGCTGATGCATGTACTGCTGTAGAAGCATTCTCTGCTTATCAGGGTTACTTTCAGACTGACTGATAGTGGCTCGGTACTCTTTTCTCTTACCGCTCAGGTGTAGCAGCAACTCTTTCAACCTTAGAAACCATGCAACTGCTTCCCTCAACTGGTGCCATCCTGAGAAATGGTTAACAAGCTTGTTCACTGTGTCGAAGTTCTCTTTCGTATTTATGAGATTTACTGTGACTGATCTCTTGACTTCGACGTCGTCTTCAGCAATCTGACTTGGCATATCTGGTCTTTCTGGCCATGATCTCTCTGTTTCCAGCAGATAACTTGGGCCTTGTATCCAAGTTTCGCTCCTCGTGAAGTTTTCAGCCTTCAATCCCCGTGAGGCTTGATCTGCTGGGTTTAATGAGGTGTTTACATACCTCCATTGAGATGGTTGTGTAGCTTCTCTAATGGATGAAATTCTGTTTGCTACGAAGGTCTTGAAGCGTATCTTCTCATTCTCTATATACTTCAGCACCGTCGTGCTAACCGTCCAGAAGACAGATTCTTCTAATGGGATCTGTAACTCTTTACGCATCACCTGGTCAACTTTAACTGCAACAACCGCTGCCGTCAATTCCAGTCTCGGGATGGTGACCTGCTTCAGCGGAGCCACCCTGGATTTCCCCATGAGGAAGGCACAATGTTTCTGGCCCTGTTGATTTGTCAGCGAGAGGTAAGTAGCCGTGCCATAGCCGTCCTCACTGGCGTCCGAGAAATGATGTAGTTGAGCCGCCCTTGTAACTCCAAAACTCGCGGGCTTGATGCATCTACTGACGTTGAAGCTAGAAAGTTGTTGCAAATCTGTCAGCCATCTGTGCCATCTCTGAGCTTGACCTTCTGGGATATCTTCATCCCATCCTCTCTTGTCTCTACACAGCTCTCGTAGCATCAGCTTCACCGGCAGAATGAGTGGTGCCAGGAATCCGAGAGGGTCGTAGATGGAACTGACCACGGAGAGAATCCCTCGTCTTGTGGATGGTCTTTCGTTCACCATTATCCTGAAGTTGAACGTGTCTGACTCGATGCACCATTGTACACCAAGAGCTCTCTCGATAGGAAGGACATCGTGGCTCAGGTCCAGATCTTTGACTTCAGTGGCTCTTTCCTTTTCTGGGATAGAAGCTAGAACTGCTCTGCTGTTGCTTATCCACTTAGTCAGATGGAATCCTCCATTCGAACACAGAGTTCTAAGGTCTCTTGACAGTGCGATGGCATCGTCTTCTGTTGACACGGACTTCAGACAGTCATCGACATAAAAGTTTCTGAAGATTGTCTCCACGGCCTCTGATGGTGCTTCGCCTTTGCCATCTTCTGCAGTTTTTCTGAGAGCGTAGCTTGCACAGCTGGGAGATGATGTGGCTCCAAACAAGTGTACGGCCATTCTACATTCCACCATCGCTTGACTAACGTCGCCATCTGGCCACCAAAGGAAACGCAGAAGATCAGCATCTTCATCAGGGATTCTGACTTGGTAGAGCATTGATTCTATGTCTGCCATCATGGCAACGAGCTCTTGTCTAAACCTAGTCAAGACGCCAATGAGGGTATTAGTAAGATCAGGACCTTGAAGCAGCTGATCATTCAGTGAAGTTCCTCTGAATGAGGCGGCGCAGTCAAACACTACACGGATCTTTTTCTTCTTTGGGTGATACATCCCGTGATGAGGAATGTACCAGACCCTTCCATCGTCTCTGTTCAACTGTTCTTCAGGCACTTTTACAGCATAGCCTTTCGCTATGATGTTTCTCATGAAGTCTTTGTAGTCTTCGTGAAAGTCGGGGTTCTTGTTCAGCTTTCTCTTTAGACTGATGGCGCGTTGCTCTGCTATGCAGCGATTGTTCGGCATCTTCGCGGTCTGTCTTCTCAGTGGCAAACCAATGTGATAGTGGCCATCAATGAACTGTGTAGACCTTGTCATCAAATCCATGAACTGATGGTCTTCTTGTGACATCTCTGTCTTTTCCTCACAGCTGCGTTCTGAGAAGTCTGCGTTGAACTGCTGTATCAACAGCTCTTCGATGCTTGCGATCAAGATGCGATTAACTGTGACATTTTGTCGTTCCTCCTTGTTCGACTTGTTGCCATCATCTCTGCTTACCGGTCCATTGACTACCCATCCAAGGGCTGTCCTGACGGCGTAGGGTCCGTCATCCTTGCTGTTTATCACCTGCCATGGCTCCATAGTTTTGTAGGCATTGGTTCCAATTAATAGGCCAATTTCTGCTTCAATGTATGGGAGACGCACCTTTTCTAGGTAAGGCCATCTATCCACATCCTTCTGCAGGGCTAGGTTCCCTATTCTAACAGGAATCTCCCTCTGTGTGAAAACATTAGGCAGGTCTATGAAGTCCTTCTCTTCAAGTCCACACACTTCTAGGTCTGACAGGATATAACTTTGCATTGCCTTCTCATGGCCCATGGTGCGTAATAGGATTTCTGTTCTTCTGCCTCTAACGTTCAGCTGTCGCATGAGTGATTCTGTGCAGAACGTTGCTGAACTACCTGGATCCATGAAGGCGTAAGTCTCCACAACCTTCTCACTCCTCTTAGACTTGATCCTTACTGGTACGATGGCAAGAATACAATCACTGTCACCGGCCCCAGTAAGTCCACAAGTCTCTGGTTCTAGCGACACCAGAGCACTTGAAACAACCGTCTCGTCGGTATTGTTTTCTTCACTCTTCTTAAGGACTTGTTCTTCTTTATGGATATGCAGCAGACTGGGATGTTTCCGAGTGCACTCTCTGCATGTTGTTCTTTGCTTACAGTTTCTACTCAGGTGCCCCTGAGAGAGACATCCAAAACATAGGCCGTTGCACTTCAGGAATTCGATTCTGTCCTTATGTGGCTGTGCTTTGATGTCGCTGCAGAAATCCAATGTATGACTCTTCTGGCAGAATAAGCATGGCTTCTGAAAGGCATCAGCAGACGTCCCTGTGCTGCTCCTTTTGGTAGAGGAGTTCTGGGGCCTTTCTTCCTCGGCCTGAGTGACGATAGTTGCAAAGCTGCTTCCCCTGGAACCACCTTTCCTGAGAGCCTTTGATTCAACAGGCTTGGCTTTCACTCTTCCATCAGTAGTCGGGCTGACATCCTGGATGTTTCCAAACAATGGGTCCCTAGCAATTTTAGCCTGTTTGTCTATGAAATTCACTAAGTCTGCAAACCTGGCTCTACTTTTCCGTCTCTCCATTATCTCAAAGGCTGTTCTTCTCCATTGTTCTCTCATCCTGTAAGGAAGCTTAGAGATGATGATTCTCATAGTCGTAGGATTGTCCATCTCTTCCATGAATTCAACATCCTCCATGGTGTTGCGACATCCTATGAGGAAAAGAACGTATGCGTTCAATGCCTCTCCGTCCTCCGATCTGATCTGTGGCCACTTGGTAGCCTTTTCAATATATGCAGTGGCTATCTTCAGCTCGTTACCATAGTGCTCCTGCAGCAACTTCCTGGCTTCTATGTATCCCCGGTCCGGTCTCATGTGTTCACAGCTTCTGACCAGGTCTTGTGGTTTACCACTGGTGTACTGTCCCAGGTAGTACAACTTATCACTGCTGCTCTCTGTTTTGGAGTCAATGGCTTGTTCAAAGGATCTGATGAAGGGCTTATACTTGAGTGGGTCGCCTTGGAACACTGGTATGTCTCTTTGAGGGAGTCGAAACAGATTCTGTTGTTTTACAAGCATCTCTGTAATTTCGTTCTGACGTTGCATCACTCGGTATAGGCTTCTCCCTGTGTCTTCAGGCCTCTGGTGGTCATCAGCAGGGTCTAGTCTAGACCGTCTGACGTCTGGGGTAGCATCACGTGCTCCTGTTAGTGGAGAGGCCACTCTTCCACGCTGTAATGCCAGGGGATTGCCTTCGGGCTCTGTTGTAACTCTTGAAGGTGCCCTGGATCCAACTCTATGTGACAACATTGACTGGCAGTGGCTCCCGCCATCCCGTGAGCCTTCATAATCTTCGTACGCACTCAACCTGGCGTCTGAGACCTCGATAGCTGTTTTTATCTCCAGCTGTTCTTTCTTTGCCTGCACCTGGGCCCGTTGGGCCTGCAGTTGGGCCTCTTGGACCTGCAGTCGGGCCTCTTCCCATTCAAGAGCTTGCTTCTCCGCTAAAGATGCTGCGCGCGCCATCAACGCCGCCCGTTCAGCCTCCGCTCTCATGCGTCGCGACGAGCTTGTGGTGGAAGCGACTGACCTGCGTCCAGAAACAGAGCTACCTTCTTTTCGATTTTTGCTCGGTCTGGCGGAAGTCTCTGAAATGCTATCGTCTGGTCCGACTTCATCGTCAACTTTATCTTTCTCTGCTGTATCAGCATCTTGACGAATCTTTAAAATCCACTGTTCCATGGCCTTGATATAGTCCTTAATGCTGGTTGATTTAAGATCAAACCAGTTGTGCTGATCATCGTTTCCCTCTTCTTCAGACAGAAGTGCTAATACATCTTCATTGAGTACATTAAATTCTTCATGCAGCTTGGAGAAATCGTAATACATTATGTCTTCAGCTTTCTTAATATTAGCATTATCTTCCATGAGGCGATCAATTATCTTCATTTTTCCAGTTATCTGAGCTAATTTAGCCTTCCTTGCACCTATGCTTCTATGTAACTCCTCTTCCATTGCCTTTGGGGTGAGCTTTATTTCCCTCTTTTGGCTAGCAATCCTTCTGGCTGAGGGAAGCTCCTGGCTCCGCAAGGCCTCGGCCATTTTACCCGCAGCTCTTATTTAGCTTCTCGATAGAATGAACAAAGCAAGTAGCAGTCACTGTACCTTCGCTTTCTTATATTGTCGTCTGGCTCCGTGACCATTCATGTATACGTTCGCCGACGATTCCGTCCCTTCCTTCTTAGGGAGCAAGTTTTTGACTAATGTAGTGGCGCTTCTTAGTTTCCAAACAGGCAGGCCACTGAGCTGTGGGGCCTTTAACAACGAGTAGACGCGTGTCGAAATAAAACGTTCCCAAACGTAGCTTTGTCCTTTAAACTGTTTACTATAACACTTAACAAACGGAATTACAAAGCAAACACGTATAAACGAACACGGTCAAAAACTGTACTGCTCCAAACCTCACAGCTTCTGCCTCTTTCACCACGTGCAGTTTAAACTGTAAAATGGCTGCACCCATGTGTGGCTTAGGGACTGTTCCATTGTGGCAAGAATGAAGGGGGTGTCGGACTATACTACTGGAGCAAGAAAATAGGGGGTTTCTTAATACAATAAGTCGGTCAGGTAAATTAACTGTATTATGCCATTTAGCCACTATTTTAAAGTATTTCCTTAAGCTTTTATGGCTCTTACAGTAATATTCGATTGGTTGTTTCGTGGGGCCCTTGGTGCCACGAGGTGTCCGATGGTGTGTTACTTCTTCAAGAGAGAGAGAACTGCTTCGAGATGCTTGCTCCTTGATCTTGATGTTACTCGATGGTGGCTCTTCTTGAGCTCCTTTCTTCTTTCCGATCGAACTGTACTGTGTTGAACTGAACTCCTTTGTACACAACTCTTTGAACTGAACTCTGAACTGTTGAGTCTGTGCTTTCAAATGTAGTTATGCTGAATAACTGGACACAGACTACAGAATACTTAAACAGGTCTTTAGTAACTGAGGGTCAGGGCTGAACTGAAATACACTTTGCTCCACAGGGTTTATATACCGGTGTGGTCACCACCGGTACTACAATGTACAGGAGCCATCAGAAAGCAGTCCATCACCTTAAGGTATCCTCTTAAGGTGGTACAGGTTACATACACTACAATTCCTCCCCTTTTAGCTTAACAGTGTACACCCCAATTTAAACATAACATGGATAACATATATACAACTTTCACACAAAACTGTTCAAAGATTCAGTCTCTGAGGAGGCCTCCTGATCCGGGCCGGGTAATGCCTTTCAGGGGTCTCTGGTTCTCGTTGCTGGGGTGACTCATCCATTTGATCTCCTATGGATTGAACATCATCATGTACGTTCGAATCTGAGGTAGATGCTACAGGCTCAATAACTTCTTCAACTGGTGTCTCTGCCGTAGACATGGGGTCGACCCTTGTTCTCGATTCCACAAGTTGGTCAGCATGACGTCGTATTACGTTCTCACCAACGTCTACCGTGTACATCAAGGGTCCTTGTCGGGCACGAATTGTTCCGGATTGCCATTTATCATTCCGATAGTCCCTGGCCAACACTGGTTGTCCTATTTCGAAACTCCGAGTGGCCTTGTTATTTACGTGCTGGAATTGCTTGTTTTCGACTTCCCTACGCACATTTGGTTTTAACAAATCCAACTGGGACCGCAACCTCCTGTTATAGAACATTATGGCAGGGCTTTGATTTGTCACTGCATGCGTGGCATTTCGATATGCCATTAGGAAATTGTCCACCTTGTGTTGTAGTGGAATATGGTCTTCGCTCATGGCCTTTATCGCCTTTTTGAACGTTTGTACAAATCTCTCGGCCAACCCATTGGTAGCCGGATGATATGGGGCAGATGTATAGTGTTTCACCCCATTCTTTTTCCTGAATTTCTGGAATTCTTCTGACACGAACTGTGGTCCGTTGTCTGAACATATTTGTTCCGGCAACCCATTCCTTGCAAATATGGTTCTTAGAACTGCGATCGTCTTTTCAGAGGTAGTGGTCAACATCTTAATCACTTCTGGCCATTTAGAATGTGCGTCTACCGCTATCAAAAACATGGCATCCATGAATGGACCTGCAAAGTCGATATGCACACGTTGCCATGGGGTTGAAGGCCATTCCCACGGATGCAGTGGTGCAATTGGAGCTGCGTTTTGAACTTTTTGGCACCCTGAGCAGCTTTTAGTCAGATCCTCTATTTGTTTGTCGATACCTGGCCACCACACATAAGCCCTAGCAAGGCTTTTCATCTTGACTCCCCCCAGATGACCTTCATGCAGTTCCTTCAGAATTCTCTCCCTTAATTTAGGAGGAATAATCACCCTTGTTCCATACATCAATGTTCCTTGACAGACGGACAGCTGTTCTCGTCTGGCTGAGAATGTAGATAACAGTGGTTCGCCATGTGCTGGCCATCCCTTCACTGTCAAATCGTAGACCCGAGACAGTGTCGGGTCGTTTCGGGTCTCTCTCTCAATACTCGCATTGGTGACTGGTAAGCATTCGATGATGGTCGAGTGAAATATCTCGACAGGGTCAACTGCCGGTGCCTCTTCCGCTGTAGGTAGTGGCAGGCGCGACAGCCCATCAGCATTACCATGTTGCTTTGTACCTTTGAATTCGATATCATATTGATGTGCCCCTAGGAAAAGGGACCATCTCTGAAGCCTCTGCGCCGTCATAACCGGAACACCCTTCTTAGGGTTAAAAATGGAAACCAATGGCTGGTGATCTGTCAGCAGCGTAAACTTTTGGCCTTGCAGGTAATGGTTAAATTTCTTAACTCCCCACACGAGGCTAAGAGCCTCCCTATCTATCTGAGCATAGTTGCGCTCTGCGGAGGTCAATGATCTGGATGCGAACGCGACTGGCCTTTCCAAGCCATTTGGCAACTTATGTGAGAGCACTGCCCCGATACCATATGGAGAAGCATCACAAGCTAAGCGAATAGGCAGCGTTGGGTTAAAGTGAGCCAACACTTCCTTAGAGGTGATCAGTGCCTTGCTTTTTTGAAAAGCCCGCTTACAGTCCTCGCTCCACTTCCATGGTACTCCCATTTGCAAAAGAGCGTTCAGCGGGTGTAACACTGTGGATAAATTTGGAAGAAACTTGTGGTAATAGTTAATCAACCCAAGGAACGACCTCAACTGGGATACATTTTCCAGAGCAGGAGCTTTCACAACAGCTTCGATCTTGTCAGGTGACTTATGGCAGCACGGTGGCATAGTGGTTAGCACTGTTGCCTCACAGCGCCAGGGACCCGGGTTCGAATCCGGCCTCGGGTGACTGACTGACTGTGTGGAGTTTGCACATTCTCCCCGTGTTTGCGTGGGTTTCCTCCGGGTGCTCCGGTTTCCTCCCACAGTCCAAAGATGTGCGGGTTAGGTTGATTGGCTATGATAAATTGACCCTTAGTGTTAGGGGGATTAAATATGTGGGGTTACGGGGATAGGGTGGGATATGTGTTGGTGTAGGGGTTACGGGGGTTGGGTGGGATATGTGTCGGTGCAGGCTCGATGGGCCGAAATGGCCTCTATCTGCACTGTGTGGGTTTCTGTGATTTATGTGAAGCCCCTCCTGGTCAATGACGTGGCCGCAGTACGAGATTCGCTTCTGAAAGAACTCACATTTCTGGCGATTAACTCTGAGTCCATATTCTTTCAATCTGGTGAGCACCTGCTCCAAATTCGCGAGGTGTTCCTTATCATCGTCTCCTGTAATCAGAATGTCGTCCAGGTAGCATTGAGTGCCTGGAATTCCCTGCAATACCTGCTCCATGGCCCTTTGCCAAATCGCTGGAGCCGATGCCACTCCAAAAACCAGTCTATTTTATACCGATATAAGCCCTTATGTGTGTTGATCGTGAGATACTGGCGTGACGCTTCATCAACTTCCATCTGTAGGTACGCCTGCGCCAGGTCTATCTTGGTGAAGTGTTTCCCGCCAGACAGCGAAGCGAAGATTTCCTCAATCCGCGGAAGTGGATATTGCACCGTGTGAAGAACTGGATTAACAGTGATCTTGAAATCGCTACAGATGCGAACCTCCCCCGGTTCCCCCGGCTTGTTGCTCAATGAACGCTTCATGACGGGAACAATGGGTGTGGCCCATTCACTCCAGTCCACCTTTGACAGTACTCCTGAATGTTCTAGCCCTTCCAGCTCTGCTTCCACAGCAGGTCGTATCGCATTAGGTACCGATCTGGCTTTGAAAAATTTTGGGTTTGCATGTTCTTCAACCTTGATGTTTGCCGTAATTCCTTTCAGTGCTCCCAGTCCCTGTTGGAACACCTCCTTAGCATCGTCCAATATTTTGGACAGTCGTTTAGGTTTGACGTCGTCCTCTTTACAGGAATCTACAGTTAGTGCTTGTAAGGAATGCCAGTCCACATTTATTCTCCGGATCCATTCCCGTCCCAGTAGTGGCGGACCTCCCTCAGGTAACACATACAAGTCCATTCCCTGACTTTCTTTACCATTGTAGCCACCTTTACCTTTATCTTTCCGGTGGGGTATACTCTTTGCCCCGTGTATGTTTTCAATACAATCTCCGTATCCCTCAGGGGAATGTGTGAGAATAACCTTTTGTAATCTTGCTTATTCATGACCGTCAATGCCGATCCAGTGTCCAATTCCATCTTCACTTGGACTCCTGCTATCCGAAGCATGACCCAGATAGTTTGGTGGTCTGCTGTGTTACCCACATTATGTATTTTTAGACAACCCAGTTCCTTACTGCTGGAGTCTGAATCCATCTTCTGTTCATCCGAACTGTTCTCTGTCACCTTGTGTACTTTTTTGTACTTCTCCTGCGTCGACTTTTTGCTGCTGGTCTTCTTTCCTGACTGGCATACTCTCGCTATGTGACCAAGTTTGCCACATTGCCTGCATTCTTTATCTTTGAACCAGCACTGGTTCTGGTCATGCGTTGTCCTTCCGCAACGATAGCACTTTACTGCGCCGAATGCCATTTCATTGGTGCTGAATTCCAATGGCCTTTGCTGCATTTCTGCAGTGCCTCGTGCTGCTGCCTCGTGCGATGCTGCAATGCTGAAAGCTTTGTCCAGCGTAAGATCCTTTTCCTCTAGCAGTCGCTTCTGGGTTCCTTCCCTTAGTAGCCCACACACAAACTTATCTCTCAGAGCGTCTGCTAGTCCTGTACCGAACTGACAGTACTTTGATAACTTGCGCAGTTCGATTAAGAATTCAGTGTTGCTTTCCTCTTTAAGTTGAATTCTTTTGTAAAATTTAAATCGTTCCGCTATCAGCAGCGGCATGGGGTTTAAATGCTCTTGCAGGAGAGTAACAATATCCGCGAAACTCTTTCCTACCGGTTTATCTGGTGTTACAAGGTGCCTTAATAACCCGTACGTCTTCGCACCCATCGAGTTTAATAGGGTTAGTGCTTTCTTATCCGCCGGTAGCTCATTCGCTGCACAGTAAACTTCAACGCGTTCCACATAAGTGGCCCAATCTTCCACATCGCTATCAAAAGCAGTGATGTTACCTGTTTTTGGCATCCTTGTTGAGTTTCCTTTATTTTATTTTATTTTTCAAAATGGCGGCTTCCCGCGCTTGGCGGCTTTTCCCGCGCTTGTCTTCTTCCCCCGCCAACTAAAAATGGTGATTACCACGCTGTTGCCGTTCTCGCCTCCCAGCGGTCCTTTATTTCCCCCGACGCTTTTCTGGCTGCTGCGCGTCTCTGCTCCGATTGCAGTCCGGCCCCTGACACCGGCTGCGGTCGTGTTCTCCACCCTTTTCTTCGTTTTCCCTCCCCTTCTCCCACTGACAACTCGGCCGACTTCCCCTCCGTGCCGCTCGATCGGGCTTACCCGCTGCTGTCGTAGAAGGGATGATCACTGCCTGTTGCTGATGGTGGACTTCGTGGCCAGCAAACCAACCTGGGTTCCCGATGGCCTCCCATGCAATGCAGTGCTCAGCAGGATGTTGAGGGCGGATGCCCCTTTTCGACGCCCGTTCTGAGGACGAAGCTTCCTTGGATGCAAAACTGCCGCTAGGTACAATCAGACTCGTCGCCACTGTTGAGTCTGTGCTTTCAAATGTAGTTATGCTGAATAACTGGACACAGACTACAGAATACTTAAACAGGTCTTTAGTAACTGAGGGTCAGAGCTGAACTGAAATACACTTTGCTCCACAGGGTTTATATACCGGCGTGGTCACCACCGGTACTACAATGTACAGGAGCCATCAGAAAGTAGTCCATCACCTTAAGGTATCCTCTTAAGGTGGTACAGGTTACATACACTACATGAAACATTTTACTTCTTGAACAGGCCTCCAATTATACTAATCGAGCCCTGCTAATCTGCGCACCAAATCAGTTTAGGTTTATTGTTAGATTTTGGCAGGCTCGTTATCATTGAGTTGTGTAAATGTTTAAGTGGTTTTGGGATGGCTTCCTGGGCTGTTGAAGTTGTTTAAAGATGTGAGAAGTGGTTTTGGGATGGTTTTCCTGAGCTGTTGAGCTCTTACTTAATTGTAGTGAATTGTCCTCAGGCTTTGAGTTACCTGTGGGGCCTGAGAATCATTGTAGGTTGGCGAAGCAATTTGTTTTATGCATGCTTTTGGATGGGTCCTGTGAGAATGTTTGTCCATGGGTCTATTGTTAGCAGGTAAATTTCTTGATAGGGGCTGCGAGACATTTATAATTCCCCCAGACAGTTTGACTATCTCGAATACTCAAACTGTCTACTTCAGAGGTAGATCCCAAATTCTGTAACATCCTTTTTCCAAACATGCCTGAACATGCATTTTAAAATTCCAAGTCTGTTACTGACCTTGAATCTCCTTGTTAGGCCCAACATGCCCTTTTATCGCTCCTGAAGTTTTTTAGCAAGGGTCCAAAGTCATTTTTAATAGGGTTTTCCTTCGTTTTGGGGGATCTGTTAATAATGAGAATCTTACACAATGGAGGGAGCAATGAGAGAGAGAGGCATTGATCAGTGCAGGGAGCAGAGAGAGACAGAGAGGCATTGATCAGTGCAGGGAGCAGAGAGAGAGAGAAAGGCATTGATCAGTGTAGAGAGCAGTGAGAGAGAGAGAGGCATTGATCAGTGCAGGGAGCAGAGAGAGTGAGAGAGGCATTGATCAGTGTAGGGAGCAGAGAGAGAGAGAGGCATTGATCAGTGTAGGGAGCAGTGAGAGAGAGAGAGAGGCATTGATCAGTGCAGGGAGCAGAGAGAGAGAGAGAGAGGCATTGATCAGTGCAGGGAGCAGAGAGAGAGAGAGGCATTGATCAGTGTAGGGAGCAGAGAGAGAGAGAGAGAGAGGCATTGATCAGTGTAGGGAGCAGTGACAGAGAGAGAGGCATTGATCAGTGTAGGGAGCAGAGAGAGAGAGAGAGGCATTGATCAGTGCAGGGAGCAGAGAGAGAGAGAGGCATTGATCAGTGTAGGGAGCAGAGAGAGAGAGAGAGAGAGGCATTGATCAGTGTAGGGAGCAGTGACAGAGAGAGAGGCATTGATCAGTGTAGGGAGCAGAGAGAGCGAGAGAGGTATTGATCAGTGTAGGGAGCACAGAGAGAGAGAGGCATTGATCAGTGTAGGGAGCAGAGAGAGAGAGAGAGGCATTGATCAGTGTAGGGAGCAGAGAGAGAGAGAGAGACATTGATCAGTGTAGGGAGCAGAGAGAGAGAGAGAGAGGGGCATTGATCAGTGCAGGGAGCAGAGAGAGAGAGGCATTGATCAGTGTAGGGAGCAGAGAGAGAGAGAGAGGCATTGATCAGTGTAGGGAGCAGAGAGAGAGAGAGAGGTATTGATCAGTGTAGGGAGCAGAGAGAGAGAGAGGTATTGATCAGTGTAGGGAGCAGTGAGAGAGAGAGAGGCATTGATCAGTGTAGGGAGCAGAGAGAGAGAGAGGCATTGATCAGTGTAGAGAGCAGAGAGAGAGAGAGAGGCATTGATCAGTGTAGGGAGCAGAGTGAGAGAGAGAGGCATTGATCAGTGTAGGGAGCAGAGAGAGAGAGGCATTGATCAGTGTAGGGAGCAGTGATAGAGAGAGAGAGGCATTGATCAGTGTAGGGAGCAGAGAGAGCGAGAGAGGTATTGATCAGTGTAGGGAGCAGAGAGAGAGAGAGAGGCATTGATCAGTGTAGGGAGCAGAGAGAGAGAGGCATTGATCAGTGTAGGGAGCAGAGAGAGAGAGAGGCATTGATCAGTGTAGGGAGCAGAGAGAGAGAGAGGGATTGTTCAGTGTAGGGAGCAGTGAGAGAGAGAGAGGCATTGATCAGTGTCGGGAGCAGAGAGAGAGAGAGGCATTGATCAGTGTAGGGAGCAGAGAGAGAGAGAGAGGCATTGATCAGTGTAGGGAGCAGTGAGAGAGAGAGAGGCAATGATCAGTGTAGTGAGCAGAGAGAGAGAGAGAGGCATTGATCAGTGTAGGGAGCAGTGAGAGAGAGAGAGTCATAGATCAGTGTAGGGAGCAGTAAGAGAGAGAGAGAGGCATTGATCAGTGTAGGGAGCAGACAGAGAGAGAGAGAGGTATTGATCAGTGCAGGGAGCAGTGAGAGAGAGAGAGGCATTGATCAGTGTAGTGAGCAGAGAGAGAGAGGCATTGATCAGTGTAGTGAGCAGAGAGAGAGAGGCATTGTCAGTGTAGGGAGCAGAGAGAGAGAGAGAGGCATTGATCAGTGTAGGGAGAAGAGAGAGAGAGCCATTGATCAGTGTAGGGAGCAGAGAGAGAGTGCCATTGATCAGTGTAGGGTGCAGAGAGAGGGAAAGATAGGCATTAAACAATTGTACGGGTGCTGTTTGGGGTCAGCTTCACCTCTGACTTATGAACGGATCGAATCACTCCCACTCCCTTGGTTCTAGACCTTGGACTTATTTGGGGGTTGTGATAAAATTGCAGCAGACAACTGGCTTTGGTGCAATAACTTTGAATTTTATTTGAGAAAGAAAATACAACACAATAATCTTAACACTCTAATAAAATGGGGAAACACTTCAACATACACGAGGGAAAAATTACAGTAGACTAATATCTCATCCCTCCCAATCCCACCTTACTAGTTAAGTTAGGCTCTAAAGAACCAGGGATAATGCTCACCAATCGACTCCTTGACAATTTAGCTGGTTCGCGATTTCGGGGTTCGCTAGATGTGTCGGTTGGGGCCTGCCGTATCCCGGACGCGGCAGAGGACTTCACCTGTGTATCTGGTTAGTCTTCGTGAGTCCGCTGATGCGGTAGGGTGCGTATTGGATCTATCAGCTGAGTACCCAATTTTGTTTGGTTAGAAATAGGGCTTAGAGTCTTTTTTGAATAAAACCTTACCCAGGTATAAGTCAGGATAGTTTGTAGAGTGGAAAAAACTTGCGGATCTTCGGTTTCTTACGAGGTGGTTTTTCGTTGATCGCGGTGGCCCAATATTACCTGGTTGGCTGAAGGTATTATTCGATTGGTTGTTTCATGGGGCCCTTGGTGCCACGAGGTCTCCGATGGTGTAAGAGCCATAAAAGCTTAAGAAAATACTTTAAAATAGTGGTTAAATGGCATAATACAGTTAATTTACCTGACCGACTTATTGTATTAAGAAACCCCCTATGTTCTTGCTCCAGTAGTATAGTCCGAGACACCCCCTTCATTCTTGCCACAATGGAACAGTCCCTAAGCCACACATGGGTGCAGCCATTTTACAGTTTAAACTGCACGTGGTTGTAGGAGGCAGAAGTTGTGAGGTTTGGAGCAGTACAGTTTTTGACCGTGTTCGTTTATACGTGTTTGCTTTGTAATTCCGTTTGTTAAGTGTTATAGTAAACAGTTTAAAAGACAAAGCTACGTTTGGGAACGTTTTATTTCGACACGCGTCTACTCGTTGTTAAAAACCCCACAGCTCAGTGGCTGCCTGTTTGGAAACTAAGAAGCGCCACTACATTAGTCAAAAACTTGCTCCCTAAGAAGGAAGGGACGGAATCGTCGGCGAACGTATACCCGAATGGTCACGGAGCCAGACGACAATATAAGAAAGCGAAGGTACAGTGACTGCTACTTGCTTTGTTCATTCTATTGAGAAGCTAAATAAGAGCTGCGGGTAATATGGCCGAGGCCTTACGGAGCCAGGAGCTTCCATCAGCCAGAAAGATTGCTGGCCAAAAGAGGGAAATAAAGCTCACCCCAAAGGCAATGGAAGAGAAGTTACATAGAAGCATAGGTGCAAGGAAGGCTAAATTAGCTCAGATAACTGGAAAAATGAAGATAATCGATCGTCTCATGGAAGATAATGCTAATATTAAGAAAGCTGAAGACATGATGTATTACGATTTCTCCAAGCTGCATGAAGAATTTAATGTACTCAATGAAGATGTATTAGCACTTCTGCCTGAAGAAGAGGGAAACGCTGATCAGCACAACTGGTTTGACCTTAAATCAACCAGCATTAAGGACTATATCAAGGCCACAGAACAGTGGATGTTAAAGATTCGTCAAGACGCTGATACAGCAGAGAAAGATAAAGTTGACGATGAAGTCGGACCAGACGATAGCATTTCAGAGACTTCCGCCAGACCGAGCAAAAATCGAAAAGAAGGTAGCTCTGTTTCTGGATGCAGGTCAGTCGCTTCTACCACAAGCTCGTCGCGACGCATGAGAGCGGAGGCTGAACGGGCGGCGTTGATGGCGCGTGCAGCATCTTTAGCGGAGAAGCAAGCTCTTCAATGGGAAGAGGCCCAACTGCAGGTCCAAGAGGCCCAACTGCAGGCCCAACGGGCCCAGGTGCAGGCAAAGATCGAACAGCTGGAGATAAAAACAGCTATCGAGGTCTCAGACACCAGGTTGAGTGCGTACGAAGATTATGAAGGCTCACGGGATGGCGGGAGCCACTGCCAGTCAACGTCGTCACATAGAGTTGGATCCAGGGCACCTTCAAGAGTTACAACAGAGCCCGAAGGCAATCCCCTGGCATTACAGCGTGGAAAAGTGGCCTCTCCACTAACAGGAGCACGTGATGCTACCCCAGACGTCAGACGGTCTAGACTAGACCCTGCTGATGACCACCAGAGGCCTGAAGACACAGGGAGAAGCCTATACCGAGTGATGTAACGTCAGAACGAAATTACAGAGATGCTTGTAAAACAACAGAATCTGTTTCGACTCCCTCAAAGAGACATACCAGTGTTCCAAGGCGACCCACTCAAGTATAAGCCCTTCATCAGATCCTTTGAACAAGCCATTGACTCCAAAACAGAGAGCAGCAGTGATAAGTTGTACTACCTGGGACAGTACACCAGTGGTAAGCCACAAGACCTGGTCAGAAGCTGTGAACACATGAGACCGGACCGGGGATACATAGAAGCCAGGAAGTTGCTGCAGGAGCACTATGGTAACGAGCTGAAGATAGCCACTGCATATATCGAAAAGGCTACCAAGTGGCCACAGATCAGATCGGAGGACGGAGAGGCATTGAACGCATATGTTCTTTTCCTCATAGGATGTCACAACACCATGGAGGATGTTGAATTCATGGAAGTGATGGACAATCCTATGACTATGAGAATCATCATCTCTAAGCTTCCTTACAGGATGAGAGAACAATGGAGAAGAACAGCCTTTGAGATAATGGAGAGACGGAAAGGTAGAGCCAGGTTTGCAGACTTAGTGAACTTCATAGACAAACAGGCTAAAATTGCTAGGGACCCATTGTTTGGAAACATCCAAGACATCAGCCCGACCACCGATGGAAGAGTGAAAGCCAAGCCTGTTGAATCAAAGACTCTCAGGAAAGGTGGTTCCAGGGGAAGCAGCTTTGCAACTATCGTCACCCAGGCCGAGGAAGAAAGGCCCCAGAACTCATCTCCCAAAAAGAGCAGCACAGTGACATCTGCTAATGCCTTTCAGAAGCCATGCTTATTCTGCCAGAAGAATCATACATTGGATTTCTGCAGCGACATCAAAGCACAGCCACATAAGGACAGAATCGAATTCCTGAAGTGCAACGGCCTATGCTTTGGATGTCTCTCTCAGGGGCACCTGAGTAGAAACTGTAAGCAAAGAACAACATGCAGAGAGTGCACTCGGAAACATCCCAGCCTGCTGCATATCCATAAAGAAGAACAAGTCTCTAAGAAGAGTGAAGAAAACAATACCGACGAGAAGGTTGTTTCAAGTGCTCTGGTGTCGCTAGAACCAGAGACTTGTGGACTCACTGGGGCCGGTGACAGTGATTGTATTCTTGCCATCGTACCAGTAAAGATCAAGTCTAAGAGGAGCGAGAAGCTTGTGGAGACTTACGCCTTCATGGATCCAGGTAGCTCAGCAACATTCTGCACAGAATCACTCATGCGACAGCTGAACGTTAGAGGCAGAAGAACAGAAATCCTATTACGCACCATGGGTCATGAGAAGGCAATGCAAAGTTATATCCTGTCAGACCTAGAAGTGTGTGGACTTGAAGAGAAGGACTTCATAGACCTGCCTAATGTTTTCACACAGAGGGAGATTCCTGTTAGAATAGGGAAACTAGCCCTGCAGAAGGACGTGGATAGATGGCCTTACCTAGAAAAGGTGCGTCTCCCATACATTGAAGCAGAAATTGGCCTATTAATTGGAACCAATGCCTACAAAAATATGGAGCCATGGCAGGTGATAAACAGCAAGGATGACGGACCCTACGCCGTCAGGACAGCCCTTGGATGGGTAGTCAATGGACTGGTAAGGAGAGATGATGGCCACAAGTCGAACAAGGAGGAACGACAAAATGTCACAGTTAATTGCATCTCTATCGCAAGCATTGAAGAGCTGTTGATACAGCAGTTCAATGCAGACTTCTCAGAACGCAGCTGTGAGGAAAAGACAGAGATGTCACAAGAAGACCATCAGTTCATGGATTTGATGACAAGGTCTACACAGTTCATTGATGGCCACTATCACATTGGTTTGCCACTGAGAAGACAGACCGCGAAGATGCCGAACAATCGCTGCATAGCAGAGCAACGCGCCATCAGTCTAAAGAGAAAGCTGAACAAGAACCCCGACTTTCACGAAGACTACAAAGACTTCATGAGAAACATCATAGCGAAAGGCTATGCTGTAAAGGTGCCCGAAGAACAGTTGAACAGAGACGATGGAAGGGTCTGGTACATTCCTCATCACGGGGTGTATCACCCAAAGAAGAAAAAGATCCGTGTAGTGTTTGACTGCGCCGCCTCATTCAGAGGAACTTCACTGAATGACCAGCTGCTTCAAGGTCCTGATCTTACTAATACCCTCATTGGCGTCTTGACTAGGTTTAGACAAGAGCTCGTTGCCATGATGGCAGACATAGAATCAATGTTCTACCAAGTTAGAATCCCTGATGAAGATGCTGATCTTCTGCGCTTCCTTTGGTGGCCAGATGGCGACGTTAGTCAAGCGATGGTGGAATGTAGAATGGCCGTACACTTGTTCGGAGCCACATCATCTCCCAGCTGTGCAAGCTACGCTCTCAGAAAAACTGCAGACGATGGCAAAGGCAAAGCACCATCAGAGGCTGTGGAGACAGTCTTCAGAAACTTTTATGTCGACGACTGTCTGAAGTCCGTGTCAACAGAAGACGATGCCATCGCACTGTCAAGAGACCTTAGAACTCTGTGTTCGAATGGAGGATTCCATCTGACTAAGTGGATAAGCAACAGCAGAGCAGTTCTAGCTTCTATCCCAGAAAAGGAAAGAGCCACTGAAGTCAAAGATCTGGACCTGAGCCACGATGTCCTTCCTATCGAGAGAGCTCTTGGTGTACAATGGTGCATCGAGTCAGACACGTTCAACTTCAGGATAATGGTGAACGAAAGACCATCCACAAGATGAGGGATTCTCTCCGTGGTCAGTTCCATCTACGACCCTCTTGGATTCCTGGCACCACTCATTCTGCCGGTGAAGCTGATGTTACGAGAGCTGTGTAGAGACAAGAGAGGATGGGATGAAGATATCCCAGAAGGTCAAGCTCAGAGATGGCACAGATGGTTGACAGATTTGCAACAACTTTCTAGCTTCAACGTCAGTAGATGCATCAAGCCTGCGAGTTTTGGAGTTACAAAGACGGCTCAACTACATCATTTCTCGGACGCCAGTGAGGACGGCTATGGCACGGCTACTTACCTCTTGCTGACAAATCAACAGGGCCAGAAATATTGTGCCTTCCTCATGGGGAAATCCAGGGTGGCTCCGCTGAAGCAGGTCACCATCCCGAGACTGGAATTGACGGCAGCGGTTGTTGCAGTTAAAGTTGACCAGGTGATGCGGAAAGAGTTACAGCTCCCATTAGAAGAATCTGTCTTCTGGACGGATAGCACGACGGTGCTGAAGTATATAGAGAATGAGAAGATACGCTTCAAGACCTTCGTAGCAAACAGAATCTCATCCATTAGAGAAGCTACACAACCATCTCAATGGAGGTACGTAAACACTTCATTAAACCCAGCAGATCAAGCCTCACGAGGATTGAAGGCTGAAAACTTCAGGAGGAGTGAAACTTGGATACAAGGCCCAAGTTATCTGCTGGAAACAGAGAGATCATGGCCAGAAAGACCAGCTATGCCAAGTCAGATTGCTGAAGACGACGTCGAAGTCAAGAGATCAGTCACAGCAAATCTCATAAATACGAAAGAGAACCTTGACACAGTGAACAAGCTTGTTAACCATTTCTCAGGATGGCACCAGTTGAGGGAAGCAGTTGCATGGTTTCTAAGGTTGAAAGAGTTGCTGCTACACCTGAGCGGTAAGAGAAAAGAGTACCGAGCCACTATCAGTCAGTCTGAAAGTAACCCTGATAAGCAGAGAATGCTTCTACAGCAGTATACGCATCATCACAAGACCACATTGGGCAAGAATTCATTGACCGTGGAGGATTTGGCCAAGGCTGAGAAGGAGATAGTTCGCTTCAGTCAAAGACAAAGATACCCAGAAGAAATCGAAGCTCTACAGCGAAATACTCCAATCAAGAAAGGTAGTCATATCTACAAGCTGGACCCTACACTGCAAGATGGAGTACTGAGGGTGGGAGGGAGACTAAACAAATCTGCTATGCCAGAGGAGGCCAAGCATCCTGCTATCCTTTCTAAGGACCTCCGGGTTGCTACCCTCATTCTTCAGCATATACACCAGAGTATTGGACACAGTGGGAGGAATCACGTGCTTGCGAAGCTAAGACAAAGATACTGGATTCCAGGAGCTAATTCCGTAATAAGAAAAATACTCTCTGAATGCATTGTTTGCAGACGGTTACACGCTAGTGCTGGGGAGCAGAAAATGGCAGACCTGCCTGAAGACCGTTTGTTACCAGACAAGCCCCCATTTACAAACGTAGGGGTGGACTATTTCGGGCCTTTCGAGGTAAAGCGAGGACGGAGCCTTGTCAAGAGATATGGTGTGCTTTTCACTTGTTTGACCATCAGAGCTGTTCATATTGAGGTGGCACACACGCTTGACACTGATTCCTGTATTAACGCCTTGCGGCGCTTTGTCTGTAGAAGAGGACAGGTGTCCATTATGCGTTCTGATAATGGCACTAATTTCGTCGGAGCGGAGAGAGAACTACGGGAAGCTATTGAAGGTTGGAATCAGCTTAAAATACAGGAAGCCATGATGCAAACAGGAATTAAGTGGATCTTCAATCCTCTGGCTGCATCCCACCACGGAGGTGTCTGGGAAAGACAGATACGCACCGTAAGAAAACTACTCAGTTCTGTACTGAAGCAGCAAGCGCTTGACGACGAGGGACTCCAAACCGTTCTGTGCGAGGTCGAAGCCATCATTAATGACCGACCGATAACTAAGACATCAGATGATCCCAATGACCTCGAAGCCCTGACTCCGAACCACCTGTTGTTGTTGAAAACACAGCCAGCCATGCCCCCGGGAGTCTTCAAAAAGGAAGATCTGTATGCCCGTCGGAAGTGGAGGCAAGTTCAGTATATGTCAGACCTTTTCTGGACCAGATGGACAAGAGAATACTTACCTCTGCTACAAGAGCATCAAAAATGGTCCAAAATAAAGAGGAACTTCATTGTCGGAGACATTGTCTTAATTGTGGATGATTCAGCCCCTAGAAATTCTTGGTTGATGGGAAAAATAATTAAGACCATGCCAGACTCCAGAGGCGTCGTTCGTCGCGTTTGTTTGCAAACCAAGACCAGTACCCTGGAAAGACCGATCACAAAGCTATGCCTGCTACAAGAAGCAGCGTGAAAGGTTCCCGAACGAAAAAAGTGGACACTTATATTGTAAATATGTTGAACTCATTAGTTTATGACTCTTAATGTTTGAGTAATTGATATGCTTCATGTGCCTAGTCAATTAGGGGCCGGAATGTAAGAGCCATAAAAGCTTAAGAAAATACTTTAAAATAGTGGTTAAATGGCATAATACAGTTAATTTACCTGACCGACTTATTGTATTAAGAAACCCCCTATGTTCTTGCTCCAGTAGTATAGTCCGAGACACCCCCTTCATTCTTGCCACAATGGAACAGTCCCTAAGCCACACATGGGTGCAGCCATTTTACAGTTTAAACTGCACGTGGTTGAAGGAGGCAGAAGTTGTGAGGTTTGGAGCAGTACAGTTTTTGACCGTGTTCGTTTATACGTGTTTGCTTTGTAATTCCGTTTGTTAAGTGTTATAGTAAACAGTTTAAAAGACAAAGCTACGTTTGGGAACGTTTTATTTCGACACGCGTCTACTCGTTGTTAAAAACCCCACAGCTCAGTGGCTGCATGTTTGGAAACTAAGAAGCGCCACTACAGATGGTGTGTTACTTCTTCAAGAGAGAGAGAACTGCTTCGAGATGCTTGCTCCTTGATCTTGATGTTACTCGACGGTGGCTCTTCTTGAGCTACTTTCTTCTTTCCGATCGAACTATACTGTGTTGAACTGAACTCTTTTGAACACAACTCTTTGAACTGAACTCTGAACTGTTTTACTTCTTGAACAGGCCTCCAATTATACTAATCGAGGCCTGCTAATCTGCGCACCAAATCAGTTTAGCTTTATTGTTAGATTTTGGCAGGCTCGTTATCATTGAGTTGTGTAAATGTTTAAGTGGTTTTGGGATGGCTTCCTGGGCTGTTGAAGTTGTTTAAAGATGTGAGAAGTGGTTTTGGGATGGTTTTCCTGAGCTGTTGAGCTCTTATTTAATTGTAGTGAATTGTCCTCAGGCTTTGAGTTACCTGTGGGGCCTGAGAATCTTTGTAGGTTGGCGAAGCGATTTGTTTTATGCATGCTTTTGGATGGGTCCTGTGAGAATGTTCGTCCGTGGTTCTATTGTTAGCATGTAACTTTCTTGATAGGGGCTGCGAGACGTTTATAATTCCCCCAGACAGTTTGACTATCTCGAATACTCAAACTGTCTACTTCAGAGGTAGATCCCAAATTCTGTAACATCCTTTTTCCAAACATGCCTGAACATGCATTTTAAAATTCCAAGTCTGTTTCTGACCTTGAATCTCCTTGTTAGGCCCAACATGCCCTTTTATCGCTCCTGAAGTTTTTTAGCAAGGGTCCAAAGTCATTTTTAATAGGGTTTTCCTTCGTTTTGGGGGATCTGTTAATTATGAGAATCTTACACAATGGAGGGAGCAATGAGAGAGAGAGGCATTGATCAGTGTAGGGAGCAGAGAGAGAGAGAGAGGCATTGATCAGTGCAGGGAGCAGAGAGAGAGAGAGAGGCATTGATCAGTGTGGAGAGCAGTGAGAGAGAGGCATTAATCAGTGTAGGGAGCAGAGAGAGAGAGAGAGGCATTTATCAGTGTAGGAAGCAGAGAGAGAGAGAGAGGCATTGATCAGTGTAGGGAGCAGAGAGAGAGAGGCATTTGTTGAATCTGTGTTTTCAATTGCAGTTTTACTGAATAACAAGACACAGACTACAGAAGTAAGTAAACAGGTCTTTAGTGATTGAGGGTCAGGGCTGAACTGAGATACACTTTGCTCCGCAGGGTTTATATACCGGTGTGGTCACCACCGGTACTACAATGTACAGGAGCCATCAAAAAGTAGTCCATCACCTTAAGGTATCCTCTTAAGGTGGTACAGGTTACATACACTACAATTCCTCGCCTTTTAGCTTTACAGTGTACACCACAAACTAAACATTACATGGATAACATATATACAATTTACACACATAACTGTTCAAAGATTCAGTCTCTGAGGAGGCCTCCTGATCAGAGCCGGATAACGCCTTTCAGGGGTCTCTGGTTCTCGTTGCTGGGGTGACTCATCCACTTGATCTCCTATGGATTGAACATCATCATGTACGTTCGAGTCTGAGGTAGATGCTACAGGCTCAATAAATTCTTCAACTGGTGTCTCTGCCGTAGACATGGGGTCGACCCTTGTTCTCGATTCCACAAGTTGGTCAGCATGACGTCGTATTACGTTCTCTCCAACGTCTACCGTGTACATCAAGTGTCCTTGTCGTGCCTGAATTGTTCCAGGTTGCCATTTATCATCCCTATAGTCCCTGGCCAACACTGGTTGTCCTATTTCGAAACTACGAGTGGCCTTGTTATTTACATGCTGGAATTGCTTGTATTCGACTTCCCTTCGCACATTGGGTTTTAACAAATCCAACTGGGACCGCAACCTTCTGTTATAGAACATTATGGCAGGGCTTTGATTTGTCACTGCATGCGTGGCGTTGCGATACGCCATCAGGAAATTGTCCACCTTGTGTTGTAGTGGAATATGGTCTTCACTCATGGCCTTTATCGCCTTTTTGAACGTTTGTACAAATCTCTCGGCCAACCCATTTGTAGCCGGATGATATGGAGCAGATGTATAGTGTTTCACCCCATTCTTTTTCCTGAATTTCTGGAATTCTTCTGACACGAACTGTGGTCCGTTGTCTGAACATATTTGCTCTGGCAACCCATTCCTTGCAAATATGGTTCTTAGAACTGCGATCGTCTTTTCAGAGGTAGTGGTCGACATCTTAATCACTTCTGGCCATTTAGAATGTGCGTCTACTGCTATCAATAACATGGAATCCATGAATGGACCTGCAAAGTCGATATGCACACGTTGCCAGGGGGCTGAAGGCCATTCCCACGGATGCAGCGGTGCAATTGGAGGTGCATTTTGAACTTTTTGGCACCCTGAGCAGCTTTTAGTCAGATCCTCTATTTGTTTGTCGATACCTGGCCACCACACATAAGCCCTAGCAAGGCTTTTCATCTTGACTCCCCCCAGATGACCTTCGTGCAATTCTTTCAGAACTCTCTCTCTTAATTTCGGAGGAATAATCACCCTTGTTCCATACATCAATGTTCCTTGACATACGGACAGCTGTTCTCGTCTGGCTGAGAATGCTGGTAACAGTGGTTCGCCATGTGCTGGCCATCCCTTCACTGTCAAATCGTAGACCCGAGACAGTGTCGGGTCATTTCGGGTCTCTCTCTCAATACCCGCATTGGTGACTGGTAAGCATTCGATGATGGTCGAGTGAAATATCTCGACAGGGTCAACTGCCAGTGCCTCTTCCACTGTAGGTAGTGGCAGGCGCGACAGCCCATCAGCATTACCATGTTGCTTTGTACCTTTGAATTCAATATCATATTGATGTGCCCCTAGGAAAAGGGACCATCTCTGAAGCCTCTGCACCGTCATTACCGGAACACCCTTCTTAGGGTTGAAAATGGAAACCAACGGCTTTTGATCTGTCAGCAGTGTAAACTTTTGGCCTTGCAGGTAATGGTTAAATTTCTTAACTCCCCACACGAGGCTGAGAGCCTCCCTATATATCTGAGCATAGTTGCGCTCAGCGGAGGTCAATGATCTGGATGCGAAAGCGACTGGCCTTTCCGAGCCATCTGGAAACTTATGTGAGAGCACTGCCCCGATACCATATGGAGAAGCATCACAAGCTAAGCGAATAGGCAGCGTTGGGTTAAAGTGAGCCAACACTTCCTTAGAGGTGATCAGTGCCTTGCTCTTTTGAAAAGCCCGCTTACAATCATCGCTCCACTTCCATGGTATTCCCATTTGCAAAAGAGTGTTCAGTGGGTGTAACACCGTGGATAAATTTGGAAGAAACTTGTGGTAATAGCTAGCCAACCCGAGGAACAACCTCAACTGGGATACATTTTCCGGTGCAGGAGCTTTTACAACAGCTTCGATCTTGTCAGGTGACTTATGGAGCCCCTCCCGGTCAATGACGTGGCCGCAGTATGAGATTCGCTTTTGAAAGAACTCGCATTTCTGGCGATTAACTCTAAGCCCATATTCTTTCAATCTGATGAGCACCTGCTCCAAATTCGCAAGGTGATCCTTATCGTTATCTCCTGTAATCAGGGTGTCATCCAGGTAGCATTGTGTGCCTGGAATTCCCTGCAATACCTGCTCCATGGCCCTTTGCCAAATCGCTGGAGCCGATGCCACTCCAAAAACCAGTCTATTATACCGATATAAGCCCTTATGCGTGTTGATCGTGAGATACTGACGTGACGCTTCATCAACTTCCATCTGTAGGTACGCCTGCGCCAGGTCTATCTTAGTGAAGTGTTTCCCGCCAGACAGCGAAGCGAAGATATCTTCAATCCGCGCAAGCGGATATTGCACCATGTGAAGAACCAGATTAACAGTGATCTTGAAATTGCCACAGATGCGAACCTTCCCCGGTTCCCCCGGCTTGTTGCTCAACGAACGCTTCATGACAGGAACAATGGGTGTAGCCCATTCGCTCCAGTCCACCTTGGACAGTACCCCTGAACGTTCTAGCCCTTCCAGCTCTGCTTCCACAGCAGGTCGTATCGCATAAGGCACCGGTCTGGCTTTGAAAAATTTTGGGCTTGCATGTTCTTCAACCTTGATGGTTGCCGTAATTCCTTTCAGTGTTCCAAGTCCCTGTTGGAACACCTCCATAGCATCGTCTAAGATTTTGGACAGTCATTTAGGTTTGACGTCGTCCTCCTTACAGGCATCTACAGTCAGTGCTTGTCTGGAATGCCAGTCCACATTTATTCTCCGGATCCATTCCCGTCCCAGTAGTGGCGGACCTCCATCAGGTAACACATACGAGTCCATTATCTGACTTTCTTTACCATTGTAGACCACGTTTACTTTTATCTTTCCTTTGGGGTATACTATTTGCCCCGTGTATGTTTTCAATACAATCTCCGTATCCCTCAGGGGAATGTGCGAGAATAACCTTTTGTAATCTTGCTTATTCATGACCGTTAATGCCGACCCAGTGTCCAATTCCATCTTCACTTGGACTCCTGCTATCCGAAGCGTGACCCAGATAGTTTGGTGGTCTGCTGTGTTACCCACATTATGTATTTTCAGACAACCCAGTTGCTTACTGCTGGAGTCTGAATCCGTCTTCTGTTCATCCGAACTGTTCTCTGTCAGCTTGTGTACTTTTTTGTACTTCTCCTGCGGTGACTTTTTGCTGCTGGTCTTCTTTCCTGACCGGCATACTCTCGCTATGTGACCAAGTTTGCCACATTGCCTGCATTCTTTATCTTTGAACCAGCACTGGTTCTGGTCATGCGTTGTCCTTCCGCAACGATAGCACTTTACTGCGCCCAATGCCATTTCATTGGTGCTGAATTCCAATGGCCTTTGCTGTATCTCTGCAGCGCCTCGTGCTGCTGCCTCGTGGGATGCTGCAATGCTGAAAGCTTTGTCCAGCGTTAGGTCCTTTTCCTCTAGCAGTCGCTTCTGGGTTCCTTCCCTTTGGAGCCCAAACACAAACTTATCTCTCAGTGCGTCTGCTAGTCCTGTTCCAAACTGGCAGTACTTTGATAACTTGCGCAGTTCTGTTAGGAATTCAGCGTTGCTTTCTTCTTTAAGTTGAATTCTTTTGTAGAATTTAAATCGTTCCGCTATCAGCAGCGGCGTGGGGTTTAAATGCTCCTGCAGGATAGTAACAATATCCACGAAACTCTTCCCTGCCGGTTTGTCTGGTGTTACAAGGTTCCTTAATAACCCGTACATCTTCGCACCCATTGAGTTTAATAGGGTTAGTGCTTTCTTATCATCCGGTACCTCATTCTTTGTACAGTAAACTTCGATGCATTCCACATAAGTGGCCCAATCTTCCACATCGTTATCAAAAGCAGTGATGTTACCCGTTTTTGGCATCCTTGCTGAGTTTCTCCTTCCCCTTTGGATATTATTTTTATTTTTTAATTTTTTAATTTTAAGATGGCGGCTTTTCCTGCGCTTGGCGGCTTTTCCCGCGCTTGTCTTCTTCCCCCGCCAACTCAAAATGACGATTCCCGCGCTGTTGCCATCCACGCCTCCCAGCGGTCCTTTATTTTCCCCTGCGTTGCTGCTCTTGTTCCCCCGCCGCTCCCGCGGTCCTTGTGGCCATAAATGCTTTTCTGGCTGCTGCGCGTCTCTGCCCGATTGCAGTCCGGCCCCTGACACCGGCTGCGGTCGTGTTCTCCGCCCTTTCCATCGTTTTCCCTCCCCTTCTCCCACTGACAACTCGGCCGACTTTCCCCCCCGTGCCGCTCGATCGGGCTTACCCACCGCTGTCGTAGAAGGGATGCTCACTGATGCTTGACTTCGTGGTCAGCAAACCAACCCGGGTTTCCGATGGCCTCCCGTGTGATGCAGGATGTTGAGGGTGGATGCCCTTCTTCAACGTCCGTGTCTGAGGACAAAGCTTCCTTTGATGCAAAACTGCCGCAAGGTAAGAGCAGACTCGTTGCCACTATTGAGTCTGTGTTTTCAATTGCAGTTATACTGAATAACAGGGCACAGACTACAGAAGTAAGTAAACAGGTCTTTAGTGATTGAGGGTCAGGGCTGAACTGAGATACACTTTGCTCCGCAGGGTTTATATACCGGTGTGGTCACCACCGGTACTACAATGTACAGGAGCCATCAAAAAGTAGTCCATCACCTTAAGGTATCCTCTTAATGTGGTACAGGTTACATACACTACAGCATTAATCAGTGTAGAGAGCAGAGAGAGAGGCATTGATCGGTGTAGAGAGCAGTGAGAGAGAGGCATTAATCAGTGTAGGGGACAGATAGAGAGAGGCATTGATCAGTGTAGGGAGCAGTGAGAGATAGAGAGGCATTGATCAGTGGAGGGAGCAGAGAGTGAGTGAGAGAGAGACGTTGATCAGTGTAGCGAGCTGTGAGAGAGAGAGGCATTGATCATTATAGGGAGCTATGTGAGAGAGACAATGATAAGTGTAGGGAGCAGAGAGTGAGAGAGAGAGTGAAACATTGATCAGTGTAGGGAGCAGAGAGGGAGAGCGAGGGATTGATCAGTGTAGGGAGCAGAGAGAGAGAGGCATTGATCACTGGAGGGAGCAGAGAGTGAGAGCGAGGGATTGATCAGTGTAGGGAGCAGAGAGAGAGAGAGAGGCATTGATCAGTGTAGGGAGCAGAGAGAGAGAGAGAGAGGCATTGGTCAGTGTAGGGAGCAGAGAGAGAGAGAGAGGCATTGAACAGTGTAGGGAGCAGAGAGCTAGAGAGAGGCATTGATCAGTGTAGGGAGCAGAGAGAGAGGGAGGGGCATTGATCAGTGCAGGGAGCACAGAGAGAGAGAGGCATTGCTCAGTGTAGGGAGCAGAGAGAGAGAGAGGCATTGCTCAGTGTAGGGAGCAGAGAGAGAGAGAGGCATTGATCAGTGTAGGGAGCAGAGAGCGAGAGAGGCATTGCTCAGTGTAGGGAGCAGAGAGAGAGAGAGGCATTGATCTGTGTAGGGAGCAGAGAGAGAGAGAGGCATTGATCAGTGCAGGGAGCAAAGAGCGAGAGAGGCATTGATCAGTGTAGGGAGCAGAGAGAGAGAGAGAGAGGCATTGATCAGTGTAGGGAGCAGAGAGCGAGAGAGGCATTGATCAGTGTAGGGAGCAGAGAGCGAGAGAGGCGTTGATCAGTGTAGGGAGCAGAGAGTGAGAGAGAGGCATTGATCAGTGTAGGGAGCAGAGAGAGAGAGAGAGAGGCATTGATCAGTGTAGGGAGCAGAGAGAGAGAGAGAGGCATTGATCAGTGTAGGGAGGAGAGAGAGATAGAGGCATTGCTCAGTGTAGGGAGCAGAGAGTGAGAGAGGGAGGCATTGATCAGTGTAGGGAGCAGAGAGAGAGAGAGAGGCATTGATCAGTGTAGGGAGCAGTGAGAGAGAGAGGCATTGATCAGTGTAGGGAGCAGAGAGAGAGAGAGAGAGGCATTGATCAGTGTAAGGAGCAGAGAGAGAGAGAGAGGCATTGATCAGTGTAGGGAGCAGAGAGAGAGAGAGAGGCATTGATCAGTGTAGGGAGCAGTGAAAGAGAGAGAGGCATTGATCAGTGTAGGGAGCAGAGAGAGAGAGGCATTAATCAGTGTCGGGAACATTGAGAGAGAGGCATTGAACAGTGTAGGGAGCAAAGAGAGAGAGGCATTGATGAATGTAGGGAGCAGAGAGAAAGGGAGTGTGGCATTGATCAGTGTAGGGAACAGAAAGAGGCATTGATTAGTGTACATAGCAATCAGAGAGAGAGAGAGAGACATTGATCTGTGTAGGGAGCAGAGAGATAGAGAGAGACATTGATCAGTGTAGAGAGCAGAGAGAGAGAGAGAGGCATTGATCAGTGGAGGGAGCAGAGAGAGAGAGAGAGAGGCATTGATCAGTGCAGGGGTTAAAAATAGAGAGGCATTGATCAGCGTAGGGAACAGATAGAGAGGGAGAGAGGCATTGATCAGTGTAGGGGGTTAAAAATAGAGAGTCATTGATCAGTGTAGGGAGCAGTGAGAGAGAGATAGAGTGAGACATTGATCAGTGTAGGCTGCAGTGAGAGAGAGTGAGGCATTGATCAGTGTTGGGAGCCGAGAGAGAGAGACATTGATCTGTGTAGGGATCAGTGAGAGAGAGAGAGGGATTGATCATTATAGGGAGCAGAGAGAGAGAGAGAGAGAGGCACTGATCAGTGTACGGAGCGGTGAGAGCGAGGCATTGATCAGTGTAGGGAACAGAGCGAGAGAGGCATTGATCAGTGTAGGGAGCTGAGAGAGAGAGTGAGATATTGATCAGTGTAGGGAGCAGTGAGAGAGAGTGAGGCATTAATCAGTGTAGGGAGCGGTGAGAGAGAGAGAAGCATTGATCACTGTAGAGAGCAGAGAGAGAGAGTGAGGCATTGATCAGTCTCCGGAGCAGAGCGATAGAGAGAGAGGCATTGATCAGTGTAGGGAGCAGTGAGAGAGAAGCATTGATCAGTGTAGGGAGCACTGGGTGAGAGAAAGAGGCATCGATCAGTGTAGGGGCAAAGAGAGAGAGAGAGGCATTGATCAGTGTAGGGAGCAGAGAGAGAGAGAGGCATTGATCAGTGTAGGGAGCACAGGGTGAGAGAGAGATGCATCGATCAGCGTTGGTAGCAGAGAGATAGAGAGGCAGTGATCAGTGTAGGGAGATGAGTGAGTGAGAGAGGCATCGATCAGTGTAGGGAGCGGAGAGAGAGAGAGGCATTATTCAGTCTAGGGAGCAGAGAGAGGCATTGATCAGTGTAGGGAGCAGTGAGAGAGAGACAGAGTTATTGATCAGCGTAGGGAACAGATAGAGAGAGAGAGAGGGGGGATTGATTAGTGTAGGGAGCAGAGAGAGAGAGAGAGTGAGTGGCATTGTTCAGTGTATGGAGCAGAGAGATAGAGAGGGAGAGAAATTGATCTGTGTAATGAGCAGAGAGAGTGACATTGATCAGTGTAGGGAACATTGATATATAGGCACTACGGATAACCATAGCTGTCGTAAGGACAGCGGGATTTGATTGACATCTGGTTGACGGCTGATGTCATATCCGGGGGCGGGATCTGACGCCATCTTGGCCATGCTTCACGTACTGGACTAGGAGACACAGAGCCAGGACTGAATAAAAGGCACTCCACTACAACTGCTTGGGAGACTCGTAATTACGTTATTAAGATAACATTACATGGTAGCAGGATTTACAGAACTCACGATAAGGACATACTACAACAATGGAAGGAATAAAACCTCCGGCTAGCCTGCAACTAGAAGGAAATGTGGATGAAAATTGGCATGTCTTCAAGCCACGCTTTCTTCTCTACCTCATAGCGATTGATGCTTCGACTAGCTCTGGAACACGTAAAGTAGCTTTGTTGCTAACAGTGGCTGGATCGCAGGGAATCAAGCTGTTTAATACATTTACGTTTGCAGCCAAAGATGATAAAAATGATCTGGACAAGGTGATAGAACGGTTCGACGAATACTGCACTCCAAAAAAGAATGAAACGTATGAGAGATTCGTGTTTCGCTCCCGTGTGCAAAAGCAAGGAGAATCCTTTGATGTTTTTTTGACGGACTTGAAAATAAAAGCACAAACATGCAACTTTAGGGACCTGAAGGAATCGATGATAGGCGATCAAGTCGTTTTTGGAATACTCGACAAGAAGGTGAGGGAGAGAATGCTTAGAGACAATGACCTAAATTTGGATGCAGCAGTGAAAATATGTCATGCTTGTGAGCTCTCAGCCATGCACACGAAAACTTTCGAAGGGAGCAGCACAGCAGCGGGCGGGAGCGCCCTGGGGCTGAAAAACCTGCCGGTGGATGTGGTACACAAAAGGGACACAAGAGGGCCCACGGAGTTCAAGACAATGACGCCTTACGAATGCAGATGGTGCGGTAATAAACACGTAGCCAGACAGTGTCCTGCTTATGGGAAGAACTGTGCAAAATGTAAAGGCAGGAATCACTTTGCCAAGATGTGTTTTTGGGAAGAGAAAACTGAAGGTAAAAAGACAGTGCATGCTATTGAGACTAAAGAGACAGGAGCAGAGACTTTGTTTGTTGGAATGGTGCAAAATGAGTCAAAACAGGGCAAAAATGCTAATGACGTGCACTCTGTAGGACCAAAGACTGAAGTTTGGATAGCTCCCTTGCTGGTAAATGGCACCATTGTTCCCTTTAAGCTAGATACAGGTGCTAAGGCAAACCTCATAAGTTGGAGTGATGCACGGAATCTCAAAGTGTGACCTAAAATACTGAACAGGACAGTGTCTTTGAAGGCATACAATGGACAAAGCATTGAAACAAAAGGAACGTGTAGGCCGAATGTTAAGGTAAAAAATCACATTCACCCTTTGACCTTTGTTATAGTGCCTGAAGAACATGAGTCACTGTTGGGGGATAAGGCCTGTGTGGATTTGGGCTTGGTAAAACGAGTCTATACTATCAATGAACTGAACTGTGTGCAGAGTGCCCCCCAAGATAGTACAAATCTGACTGATGAGACTATAGCACACAAATATGCAGATGTATTTCAGGGTTTCGGAGCACTGCCCTTTACATACTCCATCAAACTGAGAGAGGATGCACAACCTGTGATTCACGCACCTAGGAGAGTTCCAGTGGCTCTCCGTGAAAAACTGAGGAAAGAGCTAAACCGCATGGAGGGACTAGCTGTCATAAAGAAGATTGAGGAACCGACTGACTGGGTAAATTCCATGGTCTGTGTCAATTCAAAGAAAACTGATAAATTGCGTGTCTGCATGGATCCCAAGGACCTTAACGCCAATATCAAAAGAGAGCACTACCAAATTCCAAAGAGAGAGGAAATAGTCAGCGAAATGACAGAAGCGAAAGTCTTCTCCAAGATGGACGCCTCGCATGGTTTCTGGCAGTTGAAACTTGATGAAGAAAGTGCTAAGCTGTGCACTTTTAACACCCCGTTTGGTCGATACTCCTACCAGCGTCTGCCCTTTGGTATTAGCTCCGCCCCAGAAAATTTTCACAGAGCAATGGAGCAAATCATCGAGGGCCTGGAGGGAGTGCAGGTGTAAAAAAAAATCAAATCAACTTTTATTGTCATTGTTAGTGCACAAGTGCAGTACAACGAAATGTAGGCTTGCGGCTCCCGAGAGTGTACATTTAGATTAAGGCATTTAAACATTCAACATACATTTGGCTTGTAATACATTAACATAAACATAACCATAATAAAGTGCATTGGCAGATGTGCAGGCTTTAGGGTTTATTTGTGGAGTTCAGTAGGATGACAGCCCTGGGAAAGAAGCTGTTCCTCAATCTGGTCGTACGGGTGCGAATGCATCTGTAGCGTCTCCCAGATGGCAGGAGGGCGAACAGACTGTGGCTGGGGTGGGTCGGGTCTTTGATGATGGACCGTGACCTCCGTAAACAGCGTTTCTGGTATATGTGCTCTATGGTCGGTAGCCGGGTGCCGGTAATGCGTTGGGCAATTTTGACTACCCGCTGCAGGGCTTTCCGGTCATAGTAGATACAGCTGCCATACCATACTGTGATACAGTTTGTCAGGATGCTCTCTATTGTGCAGCGGTAAAAGTTAGAGAGGATCAGGGGTGACAGGTTACATCCCTTCAGCCTCCTTAGGAAATATAGGCGCTGCTGGGCCTTCTTCACCAGAGAGGAGGATGATCTGGTAGTATGGGGCTCCACTCAGGGGGAGCACGACACCAGACTGGAGAAAACACTTCAGAGAATACAGCACTATGGACTCAAACTAAATAAAGACAAATGTCAGTTCAGTGTCAATGAAATCACATTCCTCGGAGACAAGATTTCTACAGAGGGGATTCAGCCAGACAAGTCAAAGGTAAAGGCTATACATGACATGGAGAAACCAAAGGACAAGGGTTCAGCGGGCCCTTGGCATGGTTAACTACCTAGGAAAATTAATTCCAAATCTAGCAGTGAAAACTGTTCATCTGAGAAAACTGCTGCACCAAGAGACAGAGTTCCAATGGGGACATGAACATGAGAGAGAATGGAAGGGGTTGCTACACATTCTAGCAAGTTAACCCCTACTGAAGTTCTTCTGCCCTAAAAAGAGGACAAAAGTGTCCACAGATGCCTCTAAGAATGGATTAGGGGCTGTCCTTCTACAGGAAGATGAAGGAGAATGGTGACCAGTGGCGTATGCGTCATGCTCCATGACGGCTACAGAGTGCCGGTACGCGCAAATCGAGAAGGAGTGCCTTGGCTTGGCATTTGGGTGTGAAAAATTTCATACCTACATCTATGGTCTTCCCAAGGTTATCCTAGAAACGGACCATAAGCCACTGCTAGGGATCGCAAAGAAGAATCTGTGTAACATGTCACCACGGATACAATGCCTAATGATGAGACTTCAACGTTACAATTTTGAGCTAACATATGTGCCAGGGCTGCGCCTTACGCCACACAAAACAGTGAATCAGAAGAGGATGTGGCTCTTTATGTGGATATGGTCTACGCAGCATTGCCCGCCACACAGGAACAACTATCAGTGATAGTCACAGAGACATCAAAGGACCCAGTCCTGAGTAAAGTAATGAGAAATCTTCAAGAGGGCTGGAAGAAAGGGTTATGTAAACAATATTATCACATTCAGTCTGAGCTCTCTGTGGTCAATGGACTACTGCTTAAGTGTGACAGGATAGTAGTGCCCACCAGTATGTGACGAGGAATGCTCAACAGGATGCATGAAGGGCACCTGGGTGCAGAAAAGTCAAAAAGGAGAGCACGTGAGGCACTCTACTGGCCAAACATGAACTCTGATATTGACCAGTTGATCAGCGAGTGTGCTACATGTCAGGAGTATCAATACAAGCAAACAAAAGAGCCCCTCGTTACCACAGAGCTCCCATCACAACCTTGGGAAAAGGTCGGAACTGATATATTTCACTATGAAGGAAAAGACTATTGATTATTATTCCAATGATCCGGAGATGGCTCTCTTGTCCAGTACCACATCAAGAGCTGTGATAACTCACCTGGAGTCAATCTTTGCCAGGCAGGGCATCCCTCTAACCCTGGTCTCTGATAATGGCCCTCCCTATGCCAGTCATGAGTTTCAGTCATTTGCTTCAGAGTATGAGTTTAATCATGTAACCTCCAGTCCGCTCTATCCTCAGGCTAATGGAAAAGCGGAGAAGGGGGTACAGATTGTGAAAAGACTATTAAAGAAAGCAGCACACAGCAACACTGACCCATATCTGGCCCTGATGTCGTACATGGCGGGCCCGCTAGCAAGTGGCATTGATCAGTGTAGGTAGCAGAGAGAGAGAGGCTTGGATCAGTGTTGGTAGCAGAGAGAGAGAGAGAGCCATTAATCAGTGTAGGGAACATTGAGAGAGAGAGAGAGATAAAGGCATTGATCAGTGTAAGAACAGAGAGAGAGAGGCATTAATCAGTGTAGGGAACATTGAGAGAGAGGCATTGATCTATATAGGTAGCAGAGAGATAGAGAGAGAGAGAGACATTGATCTATGTAATGAGCAGAGAGTGAGAGAGGCATTAATCAGTGTAGGGAACTTGGAGAGATAGGCACTGGTCAATGTAGGGAGCAGTGAGAGAGAGAGAGGCATTGTTCAGTGTAGGGACCAGAGAGAGAGAGAGGCATTGATCAGTGTAGGGACCAGAGAGAGAGAGAGGCATTGATCAGTGTAGGGGGCAGAGAGAGAGAGGGAGAGAGAGAGGCATTGTTCAGTGTAGGGAGCAGAGAGAGAGAGTCATTGATCAGTGTAGGGAGCAGAGAGAGAGAGAGAGGCATTGATCAGTGTAGGGACCAGAGAGAGAGAGAGAGGCATTGATCAGTGTAGGGGGCAGAGAGAGAGAGGGAGAGAGAGAGGCATTGTTCAGTGTAGGGAGCAGAGAGAGAGTCTCATTGATCAGTGTAGGGAGCAGAGAGAGAGAGAGACATTGAACAGTGTAGAGAGCAGTGGGTGAGAGAGAGAGGCATCGATCAGGTTTGGGAGCAGAGAGATAGAGAGAGACATTAATCAGTGTAGGGAACATTGAGAGAGAAGCATTGATCTGTGCAAGGAGTAAAGAGAGAGAGGCATTAATCAGTGTAGGGAACATTGAGAGAGTAGCATTGATCAGTGTAGGGAACAGACAGAGAGACATTGATCTGTCTAGGGAGCAGAGAGAGAGAGAGGCTTTGATCAGTGTTGGTAGCAGAGAGAGATAGAGAGACATTGATCAGTGAAGGGAGCAGAGAGAGCGAGGCATTGATCAGTGTAGGGAGCAGAGAGAGAGAGAGAGAGGTATTGATCAGTGTAGGGAGCAGAGAGAGAGAGAGGCTTTGATCAGTGTTGGTAGCAGAGAGAGATAGAGAGACATTGATCAGTGACGGGAGCAGAGAGAGAGAGAGAGGTATTGATCAGTTTAGGGAGCAGAGAGAGAGAGAGGCATTGATCAATGTAGGGCATTGCTGGAATTTTAGGGAACACTGTCCCTGATGCACATGTGGTCATATTATTAAGTGTAAGAAGTCACACAACACCAGGTTATAGTCCAACAGCTTTATTTGAAATCACAAGCTTTCGGAGCACTGTTCCTTCTTCAGGTGAAGTGGAGAAATGCATAAAGACACAGCTTATATAGTCAGAGAATCATGTCAGATGTTTACAGGTAACCTTTCCAACTGCCATTTATCACACCTCGGCAGAGAGATAATCACAGCAGTCAAAGGTGTGAATGGTGTCCAAACAGGTCAGTCAGGGAAACATTACATCAAAGAACAATGTGGTGGGGTCACAAGGGGTCAAATATTGCAGATGCTGGGGTCTGTATGAAAAACAAAAAAACAGGCAAAAAACATTTTTTTTGGCTGGAAATCACAGCAGGTCCGGCCGCATCTGTGTAGAGAGAACAAGCCAATGTCAACTCGAGTCTGGATGACCCTGCATCAGGTGGGGTTACATGTAGCGTGACATGAACCCAAGATCTCGGTTGTGGCCATCCTCATGGGTGCGGAACTTGGCTATCAGTTTCTGCTCGATGATTTGCGTTGTCGTGTGTCTCGAAGGCCACCTTGGAGAATGCTTACCCGAAGATCGGAGGCTGAATGTCCTTGACTGCTGAAGTGTTCCCCGACTGGGAGGGAACACTCCTGCCTGGTGATTGTTGCGCGGTGTCCGTTCATCCGTTGTCGCAGTGTCTGCATGGTCTCGCCGATGTACCATGCATCCTTTCCTGCAACGTATGAGGTAGACAACGTTGGCCGAGTCACATGAGTATGTACCATGTACCTGGTGGGTGGTGTCCTCACGTGTGATGATGGTATCTGTGTTGATGATCTGGCATGTCTTGCAGAGGTTGCTGTGGCAGGGTTGTGTGGTGTCGTGGTCGCTGTTCTCCTGAAAGCTGGGTAATTTGCTGCGAACAATGGTCTGTTTGAGGTTAGGCGGCTGTTTGAAAGAGAGTAGTGGAGGTGTGGGGATGGCCTTAGCGAGGTGTTCGTCGTCATCGATGACATGTTGAAGGCTGCGAAGAACATGGCGTAGTTTCTCTGCTCCGGGGAAGTACTGGACGACGAAGGGTACTCTGTTGGTTGTGTCCCGTGTTTGTCTTCTGAGGAGGTCTATGCGATTTTTCGCTGTGGCCCATCGGAACTGTCGATCGACGAGTCGAGCGTCATATCCCATTCTTACAAGGGCGTCTTTCAGTGTCTGTAGGTGTCCATCGCGTTCCTCCTCGTCTGAGCAGATCCTGTGTATTCGCAGGGCTTGTCCATAGGGGATGGCTTCTTTAACGTGGTTAGGGTGGAAGCTGGAGAAGTGAAGCATTGTGAGGTTGTCCGTGGGCTTGCGGTAGAGTGAAGTGCTGAGGTGTCCATCTTTGATGGAGATTCGTGTGTCCAGGAATGAGACTGATTCTGAGGAGTAGTCCATGGTGAGTTTGATGGTGGGATGGAACTTGTTGATGTTATCGTGTAGTCTTTTCAGTGATTCTTCGCCGTGGGTCCATAGGAAGAAAATGTCGTCGATGTATCTGGTGTATAGCGTTGGTTGGAGATCCTGTGCACATTGTTCTTTGATGTAATGTTTCCCTTACTGACCTGTTTGGACACCATTCACACCTTTGACTGCTGTGATTATCTCTCTGCCGAGGTGTGATAAATGGCAGTTGGAAAGGTTACCTGTAAACACCTGACATGATTCTCTGACTATATATGCTGTGTCTTTATGCATTTCTCCACTTCACCTGAAGAAGGAGCAGCGCTCCGAAAGCTTGTGATTTCAAATAAAGCTGTTGGACTATAACCTGGTGTTGTGTGACTTCTTACATTTGTCCACCCCAGTCCAACTCCGGCATCTCCACACCATGCATATTATTAAGTGATAGCTGCACCTCCGGAATGACGGTGGTCCACTTATTTCCCCTGATTCTCAACAGTTTGACCAATAGCTTTTTTACTTCCTGGATTTTACGTTCCACCAGCCCCGCTGATTGCTGATGACATGGCGTGCTGTGCTCTAACACAACCCCCCTTTGTTCGCTGTAGTCTGTAAGGTTCACAAAATTCTACAGATTCCCCCAAACCAGGAAGAGAAGAGATTTTTGGACTGTTTATGAATATTGGGCCAAAAGGGGCTTAAAGTCAAAACCCCAGGATTTTGGCTATTTTAAAAAGGCATGTCCAGGCCTGTGGAAGGCTGCGACAAAGGAGTTGGGATGGGCCCCTGTAAAACAAACAGTTTGAGTATTGGCATATGCCAGATTATCTGGGAATGTTCTGGACTGTCTCAGGCATTCATACATAATGACAATAGGCCTACGGAAGGACAGTTCCCCCCAAAGATACAGAGCCATCAAGAATATGTATAATACAGTACATGCCACTGATCAACAAAAGGGACCCTGACCCCAGCAGTCGAAGACAATCGAACAACAGTTTAACCACTCAGAGAAACATCCAAAACCACATCACACACTTAAACCAATTTTGAAGCAATCCCAAAACTAGGTTAAAATCAATTAAAATTAGATGGGACCAAGTCAAAACTCGATAAAGCATTTAAAACTATTAAAGTTACGAGCCTGCCAAAATTAACAATGGGCCAGAGAAGATTTGGCAGGCAGATAAGCAAGGCCTCAAACAGTAGAATTCAGGCCTGCTTTGTCAGTTCAACAGACATTCGGAACAACAACACAGTCGGAGAATCGGAGACTTGAGGTAAGGAAAAGGAGAACGGAAGGAGAAAGGAATCACGGCAACCAAGGGCCCCAAGAAACAAAAAACCAACAATATTACCAACAACTAGGTAATATTGGGCCACTGTGACCAACAAGAAACCAACCTGGAAAAAACCGAAGATTCGCAAGTTTGTTTCCACTCTACAAGCTATCCTGACTTACCCCTGGGTAAGACTTGATGAAAAAGATTCTAAACCCTATACCTAACCAAACAAAATTGGATCCTTACCCGATAGATCCAATATGCACCTGACTGCATCAGCGGACACGCGAAGACTGAAAAACCAACGCAGGTGAAGTCTTCCACCACATCCGGGGTATGGCAGGCCCCAACTGCCACACGTAAAGAGAACCCCGAAATCGTGAACCTCTACAACTGTCAAGAAAGTCGTTTGGTGAGCATTTCCCTGGTCCTCTGGAATCCAACCTAGTTAGTGTAGTGGGATTGGGAGGGGTGAAGCATTTTGTCTATTGTCATTTTCCCTCGCATATTCTGAAGTGTTCCCCCTTTTAGAGTAATAAGATTATTGTGTTGTGTATATTTTCCTGTCTCAAAATAAAAATCCAAGTTCTTTTCACCAACTCAGTTGTCTGTTGCAATTTCATTACAACCCCCAAATAAGTCCAAGTCTAGAACCAAGGGAGTGGGTGTGATTCGAACTGCTCAGGGAGTCAGAGGCAAAACTGATCACACACACCACTCTTACAGAAAATGGTGACCGCGGCAGGACTTTGGCAAAAGGGATGTAATGCAATAGACCCTGTGTTGACGAAAAAACAAAGATGGAAGAGTGGATTTCCTCTTATGTTTTTGAGAAGGTGAATATCACCAAGAAATGGGTGACCTGTCTGTTGCGCGCTGAGCATCCCGTGGACGCTGCAGCCAAATGGCCTGAGAGCAAGGATCATTAGAAGTCGGTGGAAAAGGCCATCTGGTTGGTCTGCGCCCTGCGACAGATCCAGCTTTTAGATCAGCACATTAAGATGTTAACAGAAGAGCTACAGGAGGCAGCCAAACTGTTTCAAGCAAGAGCTATAGCAGGGGAGGGATTACTGCAGGAATTACAGGCCCAAAGTCAGGAGAAGTTACAGCTAGCGGAGAAACACAGGAACAGACATGAGTATTTTCGGTGTCAAGTCACCGAGGCTAAAAGCAATGAGTTAGTGTTAAGAGAGGAGAACGCTTGCCTAACCAGACAGTTAAAAGAACAGGAGGAAAGGTTAAGAGACATGCAAGGAGCTTATAAGGTAGCAAGCACGAGGGATTTTGAAGCGGGAGATCACAGCCCCTGTCAAAAGCAGATCGACAGTTTAAAACTTGCTCTGTCCAGGGCAAAAGGCATGGTATGCCTAGTGAGCCTGGGTGTGGCCCGGGTGGACCTGGAGTAGAAGGAGAAACTGTTCAGACATCACCTGTGGTGCCGGGGAACAACCCGGTTGGGAAACAGGAGGGACAAGCAATCTGTAGGGAGGGCAGGGAGGAGTGCACATCACCACCACCTGTGGCGCTGGGTTTTGACTCAGTTTGGCAGCAGGCAGAAGTGGGCAAACAAATGCAGGAAAGGTCGGAGCCGGGGCCGATGTGCCCGGCTCGGCAGCAGAAGTTTGGCCCGCCTGGCAGTCGTGGGTGCCAAGGGCCCCTTGAAAGCCAATTCACGATTCCCCACAGTACCCAACAGCTTAGGGCTATGGTAAGCCACCTGAACAAACTCACCCACAAGGGAGACCAAACAGTCCACTTCATGGAAGTGGAACAAGCAGCAGGCATCAATGAGTGCGATGGCTCAGAAATGGCCAAGATGATTCTGTTCTCCCTGGATGGCAAGCTGTCCCAGTCCCTCTCTGCTGAGAGCAAGAAGGGACAGGGCGGGCATGCTGCCATCCGGGAGCAAGTTCTGGAGGCGATGGGGATGAACGATGGTAGTCCTTTCTCCTGGGTGGAGAAGACTACACAGTTAGCAGGGGAGACCCCATAGGCTTTCGCAGACAGTGCCTGTAATGGGGATCTCGACCGGACTAACTTGAACAGGATGAGCTGGCCCACTGGCTCCGAAGTTTGGTGGCAAACAGTTTGCCATGGATCAGGGCCAAGGCCGAGCTGTGGTTCGGCCCAAAGGGCCCCCAAGTCACCGAGGAGACAGTGGTCAGACAACTGACCCTGTCTTACCGCAATGGTAGAGGGGCAGAAGAACTACAAACGAGAGGAAAGGTTCACAAATCAAAAGGTTCACAAGCCAAAGTAAGAAGGAATGGCACCAGGAAGGGGGTAGCCTTTCCGATACGAGGCGTAACTGCTTCGGGTACGGGAAAAATGGGCATTGGAGAAGGGACTGTAGAAATCCTTGGAAGGATAGTGTAGAGAAAAACTCCCCAGCTCCTGCCCCAAAGACAGAAATACCGACTTCTCCCCCCACAGTTGATTCATTAGTAGCTGCACTTCGAGTTTTGTTGGCTGGCCCAGGGAAGGTAGCCACAGCCACGGGTGCTTTAACTCCATCTGCCCCACCTAACACAGACTTATGACTAGAGCCAGGGCAGCCTGTCTATCTGTGTCCCCTTGACTACGATGTATGGAAGAGACTGCTTGTTAAGATGGAGGTAGAAAAGGTGAAAGGGACCTATCTGTTGGACACGGGAGCATTGAGCACCATAGTCTATTCAGATAACCCTGCTGCCTCACCTCTATCTAACGGGGTCCCGTACAGCTTAGTGGGGTTTACAGGTAACGAGCAGGCTGGCTCATTCTCCATCCCGCTGTCCATTCATTTAGGAGCACTCCACACCAAGTGGACTTGTGTTTTAATGAAGTGGGAGCAGGAAGGGAAAGGGATCCTAGGGGCTGATTTTATCATAGGCCACAGCATTCTAGTGGATCTTAGGAACCACTGTCTGTGGGGAGCATGCACCAACAAGGAAAGTGAAGTGGCAGTTATACCAGAGAAACAGGGCAAGGGGACCTTGTGTACCCTACAACCCAAGGAGGGTTACGCCCTCGAACAAATGGTCAGTAACACTCCAGTGGAGTACCAAACATTTGTGCGAGCACACCTCGGCGCATTTGCCACTCACAAGCACGATTGTGGGAGGGTGAATGGGGTCGAAGTAAGTGTAGACGGGTGTCTTGTTTTGCACACTTTGTACAAAAATAATAAATTGTAGGACAACGGAGTATTACAGTTTAAACTCTGTTAATGAAGCATCAGGTCTGTGCTTACTCATATCCTTGAGGATGAGTTCATTGAGTGTATTAGGGATGGGTTTCTTAAGCAGTATGTAACTGAACCGACCAGGGGGCAAGCAACCTTACATCTGGTCCTGTGTAACGAGACAGGATTAATTAAAAATGTCCTAGTAAAGGATCCCCTTGGAATGAGTGACCATAACATGGTTGAATTCCATATTCAATTAGAGGGTGAGAAGGTTGGATCTCAAACAAGCGTGCTAAGCTTGAATAAAGGAGACTATGAAGGTATGAGAGTGGAATTGAGTAGAGTGGATTGGGAAAATAGATTAAAGTGTAAGACGATACATGATCAGTGGTGTACATTTAATGAGTTATTTTACAACTTCCAAAAAAAATATATTCCACTGAGAAGAAAAGGGTGTAAAAGAAAAGACAGCCATCCGTGGCTAAGTAAAGAAATTAAGGATAGTATTCGACTAAAAACAAGGGCATGTAAGGTAGCCAAATCTAGTGGGAGGATAGAGGATTGGGAAAACTTTAAAAGACAGCAAAAAGTAACAAAAAGATTGATTAAGAAAGGGAAGATGGATTATGAAAGTAAATTAGCAAAAAATATAAAAACAGAAAGAAAAAGAGTGGCTAAAGTAAATGTTGGTCCCTTAGAGGATGAGACCGGGAAATTAATGGTGGGAAATATGGAGATGGCAAAAACACTGAATGAATATTTTGTATCAGTCTTTACAGTAGAAGACACTAAGAATATCCCAACACTGGACAAACAGGGGGCTATAGGGGGGGAGGAGCTAAACACGATCAAAATCACTAAGGAAGTGGTACTCGGTAAAATAATGGGACTCAAGGCAGATAAATCACCTGGACCTGATGGCTTACATCCTAGGGTCTTGAGGGAAGTGACGGTAGGGATTGTGGATGCATTGGTAATAATTTTCCAAAACTCCCTGGAATCAGCAAAGGTCCCGGCAGACTGGAAAACTGCTAATGTAACACCCTTATTTAAAAAGGGCAGTAGACAGAAGGCTGGAAACTATAGACCGGTTAGCCTAACATCTGTGGTAGGTAAAATTTTGGAGTCCATTATTAAGGAGACAGTAACAGGACATTTGGATAATCATCATTTAATAGGACAAAGTCAGCATGGTTTTATGAAGGGGAAGTCATGCTTGACAAATTTGCTGGAGTTCTTTGAGGAAGTAACATATAGGGTGGATAAAGGGGAACCAGTGGACATAGTGTATTTCGACTTCCAAAAGCAATTTGACAAGGTGCCACACAAAAGATTATTGCTTAAGATAAAAAATCACAGGATTGGGGGTAATATTCTGGCATGGATAGAGGATTGGCTATCTAACAGAAGGCGGAGAGTTGGGATAAATGGTTCATTCTCAGAATGGCAATCAGTAACTAGTGGTGTCCGCAGGCGTCGGTGCTGGGTCCCCAACTCTTTACAATCTATATTAACGATTTGGAGGAGGGGACCGAGTGTAACATATCAAAGTCTGCAGATGATACTAAGATGGGAGGGAAAGTAGTGAGTGAGGAGGACATAAAAAACCTGCAAGGGGACATAGACAGGCTAAGTAAGTGGGCAGAGATTTGGCAGATGGAATACAATACTGGAAAGTGTGAGGTTATGCACTTTGGCAGGAAAAATCGTAGAGCAAGTTATTATCTTAATGGCAAGAAACTGAAAAGTACTGAAGTACAAAGAGATCTGGGGGTCCTGGTGCACGAAACTCAAAAGGTTAGTATGCAGGTGCAGCAAGTGATTAAGAAGGCCAATGGAATGTTGGCTTTCATTGCTAGGGGGATAGAATATAAAAATAGGGAGGTATTGCTTCAGTTGTACAAGGTATTGGTGAGACCGCACCTGGAATACTGCATACAGTTTTGGTGTCCATACTTAAGAAAAGACATACTTGCTCTCGAGTCAGTACAAAGAAGGTTCACTCGGTTAATCCCGGCGATGAGGGGATGGACATATGAGGAGAGGTTGAGTAGATTGGGACTCTACTCATTGGAGTTCAGAAGAATGAAAGGCAATCTTATTGAAACATATAAGATTGTGAAGGGGTTGGATCGGGTGGATGCGGGGAGGATGTTCCCGATGATGGGTGAAACTAGAACTAGGGGGCATAGTCTTAGAATAAGGGGCTGCTCTTTCAAAACTGAGATGAGGAGGAACTACTTCACTCAGAGGGTGGTAGCTCCATGGAATATGCTGCCCCAAAAAGCTGTAGAAGCTACATCATTACATAAATTTAAAACAGAAATAGACAGTTTCCTAGAAGTAAAGGGAATTAAGGGTTATGAGGAACGGGCAGGAATTTGGACATGAGTCTAGGTTCGGATCGGTCATGGCCCTGTGGGTAGCGGAGCGGGCCCAGGGGCCGTGTAGCCTGATCCTGCTCCTATTTCGTGCGTCTAATTCTGTTAGATTCAGGAGATGGTTCAGTGATAGTAGATTGGCGGTTAGGATCAGATCAGCCATGATCTTATTGAATGGCGGAGCAGGCTCGAGGGGCTGATTGGCCTACTCCTGCTCCTATTTCTTATGTTCTTATGTTCTTATATCAGTACAGCACCATGTGGACAAGATGGAGTCAGGACCCCCTGGGTCTTCTAAACAATAGCAGTCCTTACAGATGCCTGCAGGCCAATGACAACTGAGCATGTGATCACATGTGAATATAATAGATATTTCTTACAGATGCCTGCGGGCCAATGATAATTCAGTATGCAAATGTTACATCCCCTTTCTTTTAAACGAAAAATGTTATGCATTACTTTTGAACCTTTTTTCTACATAATGTTCTCAGTAGCATCAACATATAAGTAAACTCAACATTTAACTGGCACTGAAAACATCTCAACGTTTCAATAACGATGTACAGTTTCTTTTAGGGCAGCGATCCGCCTCCACCCTTTGACAGTTCACAAGTCAAGGATAACTGATGAGTTTTTCCAGCATTTTCTGTTGTTATCAAGGATAACTCTATTGTGCAGCGGCGTCAGTAGTCTAGCTGACCTGTCATAGTATCTCTTTTGGTGTTGCTGTCTCTGTACACGTTTTGCCTGCACTTGCTTGCAGCTGATGACCTGCCAGGGCCTGTCTGGGATACGGTGAGGTACCATGGACTCCTTGACATTTGATGGGCGGCGTTCTAGACAAATGGAACATTTTCCGACAATGTCCTCAATGTGTTTGCATATTCCGAGCCAAAACATAATGTCTCATGCTCTTTGTTTGCATTTTTCCATGCCCATATGTCCAGCATGAATTTTTGTCAATATCTCTTCTCTGAGACTGGTAGGAATGATGATTTTCTCCCCTCTGAAGACGATTCTGTTGATTTGTGACAGTTCGTCTCTGTGGTTCCAGAATTCAGATATGCTATGAGGGCATTTCCTCCTTTCCTCAGGCCATCCTTCATGTATGACTTTGCTCAGCAGTATGAGTTGTGCATCTTTCTCTGTTCCTGCTCAGATCTCCTTCAGTTTTGAGTCACTCACAGGTAAGTTGTTGTACACCATGTGCACCTGCACATCCATGCCTTCACTGAGGCTGCTTCCTGGTAGCTAAGAGACTTTCTGGAGAGCGTGTCTGCGACAGGAATGTCTTTGCCTGGACGGTGAATGATTGTGAAGTCGTACTTCTGTAGCTGAAGGATCATTCTCTGTAGCCTTGGTGGGGCTGCGGCTAGTGGTTTCCTCATGATTGACTCGAGGGGCTTGTGGTCAGATTCCACAATGACTTGTCGGCCATAGACATACTGGTGGAAACGCTTACATCCAAACAGAATTGCATATAGCTCTTTCTCGATTTGAGCACAGTTGATTTCACTGTCTGTGAGAGATCTGGAAGCGTAGCCGATGGGCTTTCCTTCTTGCAGTAATACTGCACCTAGTCCGTACTTTGACGCATCCACTTGTAGTCTGAGCTCTTTGTTGGGGTCGAAGTAGGCAAGAACTGGTCTTGGTTCTCTGGAGATTAGGTCTTTCATTTTCTGAAATGCTGTGTCATGTTGTTTGTCCCACAGGAACTCATTGGATTGTTTGAGCAACTGATGCATGGGTGCGTTGATTTCGGAGAGGCTCGGGGCAAACTTGGCTAAGTAGTTAACCATGCCTAGTACTGTCTCTAGCTCTGCGCGGTTCTTCGGCGGCTCCATCTTCTTGATGGCGGAGATTTTCTCTGGATCCGGCTTAATGCCATCAATTGAGAGGCGATGCCCGAAATAACTGATCTCGGTGGATCCGATTATGCTTTTCTCGGGGTTGAGCCAGATACCTTTCTCCCGTGATCTTTGTAGCATCGCACGGAGGTTCCTGTCATGTTCCTCTCTATTCCTGCCATAGATGAGGATGTCATCTACGATTGCGACTACTCCGTCGAGGCCTTCATAGGTTTCGTCGATCTTCCGCTGGAATTCATCCTGAGCTGAGATAAGACCAAATGGTAAACGCAGAAATCGGTGGCGTCCAAATGGTGTGTTGAACATTGTTAGCTTAGATGACTCTTCCGTGAGCTTGATATTCCAGTATCCTGATCGTGCGTCCATTACACTGAAGTAACGTGCTCCTACTAGCTTGGGTGTGATGTCATCTAGCGTTGGTAGAGGGTAGTGAGGGTGTTTGATAGCCTTGTTCAAATCTCTGGGGTCGAGACAAACTCTGAGCTTGCCTGTACGTGATACGTGGTTTCTCAACCACTACTAACACGTTGACCCGCTCTGTCAGTTCTGTTTCCCGGACAATGATTTCTGTATTCTCCATGCTCTGCAGCTCCTCCTTCAGGTGACTACGTAGAGCAAGGGGTATCCTTCTCGGTGGGCAAACCACAGGGGTTGCTGCTGGGTCAAGGTGAATAGTGCATTCACCTGGGAATAGTCCGATCCCTTTGAAAAGTCAGCAAACTCCTCCATGACTGTCTGCTTCTCAACTGGTGCTGTCAATGATAGCACTAGCTTGACGAGGTCCATGTCTAAACATGCCTTTAGACCTAGCACTGGAAGTGCTTGAGTGTCAATAATGTAAAAGTCCAGCATCATGTCGCTTTCTTTGTACTTGCATTTCATCATGCATGTGCCTTTTACAATGAGCTGCTCATCTCCATAGACGGTCAGTCTGCATGAGGTGGGCTGTAGCTCACACTCATCCTTCAAGCTGTGATACTCACTCAGAGGAATTACATTAACCTGAGATCCAGTGTCTATTTTAAACTTAAGCTCTTTGCCCTGTTTTCCTATCTCAATATCGGCAAAAGCTTGCCCAGTCTCTGAAATCTGTTTTTTCTGTGACACAGAATCAATAAACAGTTCCTCTGCATTTGGCTCTCTATCTGGCATTTGGCTGTCACTCACTGTGTGTACCGTTTTTCAGAAAACAGTCCTGCAAACTTTAGCAAAGTGGTTCCGTTTACCACATTTAGTACATTGCCTTCCTTTGGCAGGGCAGTACTCCTTTTCTCCATGCCAGTTGTTTCCACAATATCCACAGTTTTTGAAGCGCTTTATGTCTGTGTCGCCCATTTTTAGAACTCTCGCTGTTCTTTCTGTTCTGAAACACGCTCTTTGGGCAGTGTTCTTTGGTGTGTGTCTATTAACTGCGTGCACTGTCTGTTCACTCAAGCTGCTCGTGGCGCCGGTTATGGTTTTCAACTGTGCTTGGGCTATCTCGTGCGATCTAGCTATGTCTATAGCTTTGTCCAGCGTTAGCCCGGACCCAACATTCAAAAGTTTCTCTTTCACTTTAGCTAAATGTATTCCAAACACGATGTGGTCTCTGACCATTTCATCTTTATCTGCATATACACAGTCTTTTACCAGCAGTTTTAACTCAGTCACGAACTGTTCAAACGACTTACTAGCTCCTTGTACTTTCTCCTGAAACTTGTACCTAGCGAATATCGTATTTGTCTTGGGCATCACGTATGCTTCAAAATGGTCAAAATAACTTTTCAGTACCTTTGCTTCATCTGCGGTGAGAGACCATGTGTTAAAAATGTCTCTCCCTTTTTCTCCAATCCACAGGAGTAGGTAGCTGCATTTTTCTTCCTCCCCTTTGCTTTTCAGTGGACCCGAAAACATCAACTCCACGTGTTGCTTGAACTTGCTCCATTCTCTAGGTAAGTTCAAAGATTCCCAATTCATTCGAGGTAAGGGAGCTCCAACGATGTCCATTTCAAATCCCTGTTCTGACACCAAGTCTTGTTTTGCACACTTTGTACAAAAATAATAAATTGTAGGACAACGGAGTATTACAGTTTAAACTCTTTTAATGAAGCATCAGGTCTGTGCTTACTCATATCAATACGGCACCGTGTGGACAAGATGGAGTCAGGACCCCCTGGGTCTTCTAAACAATAGCATCCTTACAGGTGCCTGCAGGCCAATGACAACTCAGCATGTGATCACATGTGAATATAATAGGTATTCCTTACAGATGCTTGCGGGCCAATGATAATTCAGTATGCAAATGTTACAACGGGGACCCCATGACCCAACCACAAAAGCAGTATAATTTCCCCAAAGGGGCGGAGGCAGACATGGAAACGGCCATGACCTCTCTGGTCAAACAGGGGGTATTGAGACCGATAGCCACCCACGTCAACTCTCCACTGTGGCCAGAGAGCCACAGTGGACTATAGGGTACTCAATCGAAACATCCTCGCCTGTGCACCCACGGTCGCAGCTGTCGCCGACCTCATTGGAAGTATTCCAGCCTCCGCGACCACCTTCACGGTGCTGGATATTTCCAACTGGTTTTGGTCCATCCCTCTACAGAGAGAGGACCAGTACAAGTTTGCCTTCACGTTTAAAGGCCAACAATACACCTGGAACTGCCTGCCACAGGGGTTCCACAATAGCCCCAGCATTTTCCACCAATGTATGGCAAATTGTTTAAAGAGCTTCAGCCGGCCCCGACAGTTAGTTCACTATGTGGATGACCTGCTCCTATTCACCGTTGAAGGAGAGGAACACAGTCCACTGCTGGCTGAACTGCTGGAGTTACTCAGGCAGGAAGGTTTTAAAGTAAACCTTAAGAAGGTACAGATCGGCCAACCAGAAGTAAAATTCCTAGGGCTGGCTGTGCACGCAGGGGAAAGGGCCATCGATAAAGCCAGAAGAGAAGCAGTGCAGGAGTTACCAGCCCCCAATACAGTGACAGGAGTGAGATCTTTTCTAGGGCTAACTGGGTATTGCAGAGATTTTATTGAGGATTATGCAGCCACAGCAGCCCCTCTGCTCTGACTCCTACATAAGGGAGTGGAGTGGGCTTGGGATGAGGGTTGCGAGGCAGCATTTGTAAAACTCAAGCAAAATCTGCAGACCGCGCCGGCTCTAGGGGCCATTGATGGGGAAAAAGAGTTTTTCTTGGAGGTAGCAGCCAGCGGGGACAGTCTGAGTGCCGTGCTGCTCCAGGAACGGCACAGTCAGCTGAGACCAGTGGTTTACTCCTCCAGGATACTCACAGATGTGGAAAAGGGCTATTCCAACTTTGAGAGGCACCTTCACGCCACTCACTGGGCTGTGAAAAGATCATTGATCTTCACAGGCACCTTGCCCATCACCCTCCTCACCCATCACACGCCCACCCAGATGCTCTTAGATGGGAGAATTAAAGATAGGAGAGTGAACAGTGCCCGCATTGCTCACTGGACCCTGCTTCTCTCCCAGATGGACCTAAGGGTGAAAGGTCTCTGCGAGTCGAAGCTCGCAGCCAACATGATTTAGCCAGGGATGGCCCACTGGTGTTCCATTGAAGGAGCTTGGGAAGTCAACATAGGTTTTCGGGCTGGGATACACCCCACAGGCCGTGAAACCTATGTGGACGGTTCGAGCACAGTATCTTCTGGGAAACGACTCACAGGGTGTGGAGTTTATGACCCGGGGCGGACATTGCCCTGGCAATTAAACTCCCCAATGTTGTGTATGTACCTTTTAAGGGAAGAACTGGTTTTAGACTGCAGCACTGGCAGTGACCACCCCTGTATAAAAGGCCCCAGCAGGCTTCTGTATTTCAGTCTGACGTTGCCCTCCTGTTCAGTAAAGTACCTGTTAAACTGTTCTACCGAAGCCCGTGTATTATTGAGGCGCGGACTTTACAGTGGCGATGAGTAAGTTCGAACTCACCTGCAGTGTGGCATCATCTCACGGGGATCTCGCCCTGAGAGGAGGTTCCTTGGAGGTCGTAGTCTGAGCAACGGGCGTCGACCGCGGGCAACCGCCCAAAGAATTCATCGGTGTTCGGAGAATTGCGGGAGAGACTGTGGAGAGCTGTGCTTGGCTCCCCAGTTAAGGTGTTCCAGCAAATCGTGCTGGTAGCAGGTAGTGCGCTGACCCTTCCGGACTGCGGCGGGCTCAAGCTCGATCGAGCGGCTCTACAAAACGGGCCGCGCAGCGTCGCCGGGAAAAGAAAACGAGAGAGAGAGGGTGGAGCACACAGGGCGTGGTTGGTGCTCAAGAACCGGGCAGCGGTGAGAAAATAAATGGGGGGAAGGAAAGCGAGACGCGCCGAAGCCGCGGGTCGCCGCCATTACCCTGTAGAATGCTAGGAGCAGCGTGGCAGCAAGGGGAAGAAGGAAATGCGCAGGAGGCGCCATTTTATCCCATTGGGGAAGAAGGAAAAGCGCGGGAGGCGCCATTTTACTCCATTGGGGAAGAAGAAAAAGCGCAGGAGGCGCCATTTTAAATCACCCAAGATGCCGAAAAGTGGCAGTATCACTGCTTTCGACAACGAGGTAGAAAACTGGACCACGTATGTGGAAAGAATTGAAGTGTACTGCAAGGCAAATGAGGTGGCCGATGGAAAGAGGGCGTCGGTATTATTAAATTTGATGGGCGCAAGTACGTACGGCCTATTGCGGAATTTAATTACCCCAGCTAAACCAATGGAGAAAAGTTTTGAGGAGATTGTTAATATCTTACAGGAACACCTAAACCCTACACCGCTGCTGATAGCAGAAAGATTCAAGTTCCATAAAAGAAACCAGCACAAAGATGAGAGCAATGCTGACTATCTTACGGAACTACGTAAGTTATCGAAGCACTGCCAGTTCGGAGCAGGACTGGCAGACACCTTACGGGATAAGTTTGTCTGCGGGCTCCAGAGTGAAGGAACCCAGAAACGCCTACTTTCGAAAAAGGACCTGACGCTAGAACAGGCTTTCAGCGTGGCAGTATCCTACGAAGCAGCAGCACGGGGAGCTGCGGAAATACAACAGAAACCACAAGAATACAGCGCTAACGAAATGGCGTATGGAGCAGAAAAGTGCTATTGCTGCGGCAGAACAACCCATGAGCAGAAGGACTGCTGGTTTAAGGACAAAGTATGCAGGCAATGCGTAAAAATGGGACACACAGCAAGAGTCTGCAGTTCGGGAAAGAAAACCAACATGACAAGAACTACTAAGGAACAGTACAGGAAAGTAAAGAAACTGACAGACAGTAGTTCGGAAGATCAGGAGAGTGATAAGGACTCCGGGAGCAGGAGACTAAGTTGTCTAAAGCTACACAACGTGATCGCAAAGGAGGATCACCGAACCATTTGGGTCACCCTCACGATAGCAGGGTCCCCAGTAAAGATGGAATTGGACACAGGATCAGCCCTAACTGTCATGAATCGACGAGACTATGAGTGGCTATTCTCACACATACCCTTAAAGGACATGTCCATTGTATTGAAGACATACACGGGGCAAATGTCTACCCCAGAGGAAAAATAAGGGTGCCAGTTAAATATAACGGCAAGGAAACACAGAAACTATATATGTATATACTACGAGATGGAGGACCACCATTATTGGGACGTGAATGGATCCAAAAAATACAATTGGATTGGCATTCCATTCAGGCGCTAACTGTGACTGACAAAAAGGATGATGACGTCGCACCTGGACATCTGTCACAAATTCTATCTGACGCAGAAGAGGTGTTTCAACAAGGACTTGGGACTCTAAAGGGAGTAAAGGCAACCATAAAGATTGAAGATAACGCAAACCCAAAATTTTTTAAGGCCAGACCGGTGCCATACGCGATCCGCCCAGCCGCTGAAGTTGAACTGGAGAGTCTGGAGCGTTCGGGTGTGCTGTCCAAGGTGGACTGGAGCGAGTGGGCCACACCCATCGTTCCTGTAATGAAGAAAGCATTGAGCAGCACACCTGTGGAGCCAAAGAAGGTTCGCATCTGTGGGAACTTCAAGGTGACTGCGAACCCAGTCCTGCACGCAGTACAGTATCCACTTCCGCGGATAGAAGATATTTTCACCTCACTATCTGGAGGGAAACGTTTTACAAAGGTTGATCTGGCCCAAGCGTATCTACAAATGGAGGTGGAAGAAGCATCTAGAAAATACCTCACGATAAACACTCACAAAGGCCTTTACCAGTACAATCGACTGATATTCGGGGTAGCTTCAGCCCCGACTATTTGGCAGAGGGTGATGGAACAAGTCCTGCAAGGGATCCCGGGGACCCAGTGTTATTTGGACGACATTCTGGTTACGGGCGAAAATGACAGTGAACACCTTGCCAACCTAGAGCAGGTGCTCACGAGATTACAGGAATATGGGCTACGAGCCAACCGCCCCAAATGCGAGTTCTTCAGGAGACAAATCTCGTATTGTGGCCACATGATTGATGAGGAAGGGTTGCATAAGTCGACGGACAAGATTGAGGCTGTAGTCAAGGCTCCAGCACCGGAAAATGAGTCGCAACTGAGGTCGTTCCTCGGGTTGGTGAACTACTACCATAAGTTCTTGCCGAATTTATCTACAATTCTGCACCCACTGAACGCCCTGCTGCAAACTGGAGTGACATGGAAATGGAGTGATGAGTGTAAGCGTGCCTTTCAGGAATGTAAATGCCTAATCACTTCAAAAGAAGTATTGGCCCACTGCAACCCAACACTACCGATTCAGTTGGCATGTGATGCGTCACCCTATGGCATTGGAGCGGTGCTGTCACACAAATTCCCTGACGGTTCAGAGAGGCCAATAGCCTTTGCGTCACGCTCGTTAACCTCAGCCGAGCGTAACTACGCCCAGATTGACAGGGAGGCCCTCAGCCTGGTGTGGGGGGTGAAGAAGTTCAATCACTATCTGCACGGGCAGAAATTCACCCTACTGACTGATCATCAGCCCCTGGTCTCCATTTTTAACCCAAAGAAGGGCGTTCCGGTGATGACGGCGCAACGGCTGCAAAGGTGGTCACTTTTTCTAGGGGCACATCAGTACGACATAGAGTACAAGGGTACGAAACAGCATGGAAACGCTGATGGGCTGTCGCGCCTACCGTTGCCTACGGTAGAAGAAGCACCTGCAGTGGACCCTGTTGAGATATTCCATGTGACCATAGTTGAATGTTTGCCTGTTACAAACTCGAGTATAGAGAAGGAAACCCGAAATGACCCGACACTCTCTCGGGTCTATGATTTGACGGTGAAGGGATGGCCAGCATATGGCGACTCACTGTTGCCAGCATTCTCGCCAAGGAGAGAACAGCTGTCAGTGTGCCGGGGAACCTTGATGTGTGGATCCCGAGTGGTAATTCCACCCAAGTTGAGAGATAGAGTGCTCAATGAGCTTCATGAGGGTCATCTGGGAGGGGTAAAAATGAAGAGCCTAGCCAGGGCATTTGTGTGGTGGCCGGGAATTGATAAAGAAATCGAGGATATGACCAAGAGATGCACAGGATGCCAGAAGGTCCAAAATGCTCCACCACAGGCCCCGCTACATCCATGGGAGTGGCCCTCATCTCCATGGCAACGGGTACACATTGATTTTGCTGGTCCATTTATGGACTCAATGTTTCTAATCGCTGTGGACGCCCATTCGAAATGGCCAGAGGTCATTAAAATGTCCTCCACCACCACAGAGAAAACTATTGCAGCCCTAAGGACCATCTTCACCAGGAATGGGTTGCCAGAACAGATTTGCTCCGACAATGGGCCACAGTTTGTGTCTGAGGATTTCCGGAGGTTCCTGAAGAATAATGGGGTGAAACATTACACATCTGCCCCATATCATCCAGCCACAAATGGATTGGCTGAGAGGTTTGTTCAGACCTTTAAAAAGGCCATAAAGGCAATGTATCATGACGACATACCACTACAACACAAGGTGGATAGTTTCTTGTTTGCTTACCGGAATGCGACACATGCAGTAACCAACCAAGCTCCAGCCGTACTGTTCTTCAACCGAAGGCTAAGATGTCGCCTGGATTTGCTCAAACCAAACATAAGACGAGATGTTGAGGATAAGCAATTCCAGCACATAAATGAGAAGCCAACCCGAAGCTTCAAGATAGGGCAACCAGTCTTGGCCCGCGACTACCGAACAGAAAAATGGCAGCCAGGAACGATATGCACACAGCAGGGACCACTAATGTACACAGTGGACGTTGGAGAGAGCATTGTGAGGCGCCATGCTGACCAGATTCTAGAGTCACAGGAACAAGCCAAACCCGTACCACGAGAAGGTGCACCTGGTAATCAACCCGAAGTACAGATTGCGTCTACCTCAGAAGCAGTGGTATTGGAAGCTGACGAACCAACCAATGACAATGAACCAGAATCAGCTCCGCCGCAAGAACAGGATACTCGAGAAAGGCGCTATCCAGTCAGGATCAGGAAGCCTCCTCAAAGACTGAACTTATAAATGATTATTTCAGTTGATGTATATAATATCCAAAAAGTTGTAATTAGTTATTATTTAGTTGTTAAATGAATGTTATGTACTGTTTATCTAAAAGGGGAGGAATTGTTGTGTATGTACCTTTAAGGGGAGAACTGGTTTTAGACTGCAGTACCGGCAGTGACCACCCCTGTATAAAAGGCCCTAGCAGGTTTCTGTATTTCAGTCTGACGTTGCCCTCCTGTTCAGTAAAGTACCTGTTAAACTGTTCTCCCGAAGTCCGTGTATTATTGAGGCGCGGACTTTACACCCAACACCATGAGCGCCCAGCAGGCTGAACTGTCCGTTGTAATGTATATGGTTACACACCCAGAGAAATTCCCTACCCTGTACACGTTTTGCTCGGACAGCATGTTCACATGCAATTCGTGTATGGAATACCTGGCCATCTCGTCTCGTCGCGGATACACCTCCACTGACGGGAGACCCCTGGCAATCAAACCTCTGCTGGAGAAAATCATGACAGCCATAGGGGAGGAAGGGAAGGTCTATATCCATAAGGTTAAGGCCCATTCGAAGACAGAACACATGCGGGAGGGCAACCGAAAGGCAGATGACTTGGCCAAGCAGAGAGCTAGGGAAGGAGAGTTTTGGGACCTCTACCAGACAGGTTCAGTAGCCGCAATCCGGGACACGGTGTAGCTTTGGTCCCGGACCTAAAGCAGGCCCAGGTACGGGATCCTGTCCTCAGAGCTGTCCTGAACGCGCTCACAAAAGGGGAGAAAGTAGAGGGCCCATACGGTACAGCAGCCATCATCGTCAAGGAAGGCATGCTGTTCAGGGGGGAGCAATGGGTAGTGCCGCAGCAGCACCAAAGGGAATTCCTCCAACTGGCCCATGAGGGTCCAGGAGTGGGGCATCCCGGGCCTGAGGCAACCTGGCAGCGGGTGGAACAGGCAGGATGGTGGGCAGGACTGAGGGAACAGGTCTGCAAGTTCTGTGCCGGCTGTCTGGTGTCTGCTGCCAATAATCCTGACCCCCCAGAAAAGGAAGGTATCTTTGGGACACACCAGGATGGTAGAGGGACCATGGCAGTCGATCCAGATCGATTACATCGGGCCCCTACCCAGCACCCAGGGAGGCTACAAGTACTGTCTAGACCTGGTGGATGTGTTTTCAAAGTGGGTGGAAGCTTTTCCCTGCCGTACAGCTACCGCATTGGGTACAGCTAAGATCCTGGTCAGGGAAGTGTTCTTACGATGGAGACTGCCATGTGGAGTCCGATCAAGGGAGTCACTTTACCGGGCAGGTCATGCAAGAGACCATCATGGTATTTGGCATTGAGGGGAAATGGCACGTCACCTACAACCCACAGTCATCGGGTCCTGTAGAGCGTTTAAACCGCACTATAAAGGAAAGGCTGCGCAAGGAGACGGGAGACTCATCCAAGAAGTGGGTAGAAGTCCTCCCATTGGTCCTAATGGGGATCCGAGCCAGCCAGTCAAAAAGCACGGGGTATTCCCCACATGAGCTCATGACTGGCAGGGTTACGCGGACCCCCACCCATGTGCTAGCCCCGGTGCTCATGGAAGGTCAGCTCAGAGAGGTGAACCGGGACAGCTTCATCAGGAATCTGTTTGAACACCTTAAACAGATTCACTGGCAGGCTGCTAGCAACATGGGAAAACAGCACCGGAGTAACCGATTGCTGCTAGAACCCAACAGGCACCATGAGTGGGAGATCGGGGATCAGGTCATGGTGAGGAACTTTGCCCGGTTGGGAAGTTTCGAACCCTTGTATATGGGGCCGTACAGCATTGTGGATAAGGCAAGCCCTATGGTCTATGCCATAAAAATGCCCCGCCGCACAAAGTGGTTCCAGATTAATCAGTGCAAGCTGTTCAAAACTGAGAGTGGGGAACGGCCAGCAAGGGCGAACCGTGTTAAAACTAGAGAGCATCAGCCTGCAGCTGTGACAAACTCACAGACCGCAAAGGTGGGGGCAGTGAATTGTGTGACTGGAGAGGCCGTCCCACCGATTAAGTGGGACTCAGGTACACCCCCAGTAGCCGGAGCCTTAAGGAGGTCTCCTCGCATACCACAGCCTAAACCACCATGGTCACTCGAGTATCAATTTAAACGGCCCAGCCTCAAGAGAACCCTTAACAGAAAGGGAAAAACTGAAGTCAGGGACAAGTCTAAGGACACAAATCCCCAGCCTGCCGCCTCCAAAGGTGAGGGACTCACAGACGAGGTAGCATTGGGCAGAGAGAGAGAGACAAGGGTCCCCAGCCTGCGGCATCAGGCTGCGGGGAACCCGCAGGACAGGATAGGGACTCGGCAGCCACACAGAAGGGGGTAGTGTGCTGCAGCACAGGAGGGCACACTCCTCCAGTCAGTTGGGAAACGGAAAACCCCCCCATTCTTTTAAGAAGGACTCTCCGGGTCCGGTGGCACAGGTCACCTTACGCCCAGGCGTACAAGCTGCCCAGATTCCACAAAAGGCAAAGGTCAAACAGGAATTTGCCTGGCCATCCAGAGATAGGTGGCGGATGTATATAGTTTTTAGTTTAAGAGTGTTTTACAGTTTCTTATGTTTTGGAATTTTAATAGTCTAATTTAAGTATATGATAAGTTTAAGTTTTGAAAATTTTGATAACTGTGTCAGGCCAGAGAATCTTCTCGGGACATGGCTGTTTTGTTTGTGTGTCCCTACAGAAAGGAAATCGGCATGGGAAAGGTTCTGCTCCTGCTCGCCCTGGTAGGGGTGAGCATCGGTGACCGAGGAGACGTGGAGGACTCCCACATCTATGGGTGCTTGGGAGAGAGAGCACCAATCTTTACCGCTGGGGATGGCGAACGGGGTGTGGAGGAGCTCGCCATCTACTTCCATGAGGGTAGGTGGCCAGGGTGGCTGGGGTCTAACTCCACTCAGTACTCCAGCCAGACCAGGTTCACGTACGGGGAGGCCTCCATCCCGTGCCCCAGGGTACAGATCGTTGCTACAAGGGTCAGTGTCACCGAGTGAAACATGTGTGTTTGACATGTAAGGGACAGATTCCTTTGGATAGGTGGTGGTGGCTCAGAAAGCTGAGCAAGGACATAGGCAACCCTGCAGTTGATTGGGAACGATTGGGGAACAATACCCATTGGACGATTACAGGGACCCGAGGGGGAGTGAGTGTGTGCTGGGACAAGTGGTGGGAGCCGGATCAGGGTGTTTATGTTTGTATGTGGGGGTCAGAGAAAGTCTGCCCCGCAGGCATATCCATCATTTTCCACAGGCAATGGCAAGATGCCGGGGAGGTGATGGGGTGGGATTCTCACCTGCATGCGTGCGCGGTCCCACACTCCCCGATCCGTCAATGCCACCGAACTTGTAACCCGCCCCCGAAAGCCCCTGCCCACGACCACGACATCACGGACCATAGTACAGAGTTGTCCTACCACCACCAAGGGACCAGGGAATGGGTTAGTCCTGGTGCCTACCGATAAGTTACTGTACCAGGGGTAACACTACGCAGTGGCCTCAGTGAACCTAATCCTGACCGAGGTACACTTACCTGAATGGTGCCCTAAGGAGACAGAACAGTTGCATGTTGAAGGAAATGTTTAAGAAATTTTATGAATTTGACTTTGCCAGTGTAGACAAAGCGAAACTATACAGTTTACATCCTGAGCATAATATGGGCGCGGGGAGACAAAGAAGGGGGACCTGGAATGACATTTGTACAGCTTATAGTACAGGATCCTCAGTAGTAAAAAGCTAGATGATATAGAGTTACAATCTCAGATAAATGGTTTAAGGACCAGGCTATGACGGTCGATTTAAAAGAGATAATTGCTGAGCTGGAAAGACACGCCAAAACAGTAAATGCACTCATACGGGAGGACAGGAATGCTTCGGATCAAGCTGCACAGAATGAGGTGTGCGTGCTATACGGGACATGGTTGCTGGGCAAGGGCCGCAGCAACCTGGAGGATTTAAAACAAGGCTTAGTCCCCTCCTGGATTAGCAACAAGCACCTCGCAGCCCTCCACCCATTTAGTAATTCGCTGAGCCCGTGTCAGCTCCGCCTAGCCTCTGAAGCCTACCCTGTCCCAGTGGACTGTGGACGTTCCAATCACACTATCATGGGGATAGTAGTTAGGATGCCGGTCATGGGTGGGACAGTCCGACCCGCAACGGTATACAGGGTGGGGAACATTGGGATCATTCAAGGGGGTGCACACATTGGTTTTGCAGAGGTCCCACCTTATGTCACCTTATGACAGGTACAGACCTCTCCGGGTGGCGGAGCCGGGGTGCACACATAATACTGTGTCCCCAGCACTTGAATGCCTATTCGATACCACAGTGCGGGTTTAAAGCTGCTGGCGCACAACCTGTGAACTGTACCATGGAGGTAATGGCAGAAGGCCATGTTTCCCCACAGGTAGCATTCATAGGGGGTGGGACATATTGTGTCACCACAAGTGCGCCCCACTACTGGCATGGACAGCACATCTGGTGTCCGGTGAGTGACAGCAGTTTGTTTTAAACCCGAGGCAGAAGTTCAAGTGGCCCAGGAACGGATTGTACCCATCCCTGAACCCTCAACTGTTCACCTCACTTTCAGGGAAAACATTACCAACCTGCAAAATTACGTAACACATTTCGGCTATGAAATTCCCCCTCTACCCAAACATCTTACCACCCTATTAAAAGCAGTGGTCATCTCACAGAAACATTTCTACACATTAGAACAGAAGACAGTCGAGTTAGGGGCCAAGACCTTGGATATTGTGATGACATAGAAACATAGAAACATAGAAGATAGGAGCAGGAGTAGGCCATTCGGCCCCTAGAGCCTGCTCCGCCATTCAATGAGATCATGGCTGATCATCCAGTTTCAGTACCCTGTCCCTGCCTTCTCCCCATATCCATTGATCCCTTTAGCCTTAAGAAATATATCCAACTCCTTCTTGAATATATTAATTAATTGGCCTGCACTGCCTTCTGTGGTAGAGAATTCCACAGGTTCACCACTCTCTGGGTGAAGAAATTCCTCCTCATATCTGCCCTAAATGGCTTACTCCTTATCCTTAGACTGTGACCCCTGGTTCTGGACTTGTCAGCCATCGGGAACCTCCTTCCTGCATCCAGTCTGTCCAGTCCTGTTAGAATTTTATAAGTTTCAATGAGATCCCCTCTCATTCTTCTAAACTCCAGCGAGTATAAGCCCAATCGACTCAATCTCTCCTCATACGTCATTCCTGCCATCCCAGGTATCAGTCTGGTGAATCTTCGCTGCACTCCCTCCATGGCAAGAACATCCTTCCTCAGATAAGGCGACCAAAACTGCACACAATACTCAAGGTGTGGTCTCACCAAGGCCCTGTACAACTGCAGCAAGACATCCTTGTTCTTGTACTCAAACCCTCTCGATATGAAGGCCAACATACCAGTTGCCTTCTTAACTGCCTGCTGCACCTGCATGCTTACCTTCAGCTACTGGTGCACAAGGACACCCAGGTCTCGTTGCACTTCCCCTTCTCCCAATCTATTGCCATTCAGATAATAATCTGCCTTCCTGTTTTTGCCACCAAAGTGGATAACCTCACATTTATCCACATTATACTGCATCTGCCATGCTTCTGCCCAATCACCCAACCTGTCCAAATCATACTGGAATTTCTCAGCATCCTCCTCACAGCACACACGCCCACCCAGCTTTGTGTCGTCTGCAAACTTGGAGATATTACATCTAGTTCCCTTGTGAATAGCTGTGGGCCTAGGACCGATCCCTGCGGTACCCCACTAGTCACTGCCTGCCACTCGGAAAAAGAGCCATTTATTCCAACTCTTTGCTTCCTGTCTGCCAACCAGTTCTTTATCCAAGTCAATACCTTGCCCCCAATCCCATGTGCCTTAACTTTACACGCTAACCTCTTATGCGGGACCTTATCGAAAGCCTTCTGAAAGTCCAAATACACCACATCCACTGGTTCTCCCTTATCTATTCTACCAGTTACATCCTCAAAAAATTCCAGTAGATTAGTCAAGCACGATTTACCTTTTGTAAATCCATGTTGGCTTTGTCCGATCCTGTCACTGTTTTCCAAGTGCTCTGCTATTACATCTTTTATAATGGACTCTAGCATTTTCCCCACTACCAATGTCAGGGTTACCGGTCTATAATTCCTCATTTTCTCTCTACCACCTTTTTTGAATAGTGGGGTAACATTAGCTACCCTCCAATCCATGGGAACTGTTCCAGAGTCTATCGAATTTTGGAAGATGTCCAGCAATGCATCTACTATTTCTAGGGCCACTTCCTTAAGTACCCTAGGATGTAGATTATCAGGCCCTGGGGATTTATCGGCCTTCAATCCCGTCAATTTCCCGAACACCATTTCCCTACAAATACTGATTTCTTTCAGTTCCTCCCTCTCATTAGACCCAATGTTCCCCAACATCTCTGGGAGTTATTTGTGTCCTCCTTTGTGAAAACAGAACCAAAGTATGTATTTAATTGGTCCGCCATTTCTTTGTTCTCCATTATAAATTCCCCTGATTCTGACGGCAAGGGACTTACGCTTGACTTCACCAATCTTTTTCTCTTCACATATCTATAAAAGCTATCTATAGTTCCTCCCTGGTGGGATATTTTTGAAAATATAGATGTCCCTTCTTGGATTTGAATGGCTTCACACATTTTAGTGGTTTGCTAGCTCGGTATAGTTTTCTACTTGTTGTACACAAAGTGCAAGGGAAGGGACAGGATGCTCTGCTCTCAACGTGAGGGGGCATGGGACAAAAATAAATATAAAGTCTGTGACCAGGTATAAAACAAACCTTAATCTTTATTAAAAATAAAGTTTGATGAGTGAGTGTTGTAAAGTCTGTGGGTTGTTTAGTTAATTAATACATAGACTACCAGAGTAACTTAAAACAGGACTTTACTATTCGAAGGTCAGGGCAAATCTGCCAAATAAATCCTGACACAGCACTTATACACCGGTGTGGTCACCGTCGGTATTACAGTATACAGAAGCCAACAAAGTAGTGCCACACCTAAAATAGTTCTCTTAAAGGTGAACGGTTACATACAATGGTTCTCTTAAAGGTAGACGGATACATACACTACAATCCTCCCTTTTTAGCTTACAACATACTTAGTCCCCCATTAAACATAACGGCCTAGAAATTGAGTTTGCCTCCACCAGGGCTGTAGCGCGTTAAATTTAGCGCCAGTGTTAATTGCCGCTGCGCCCGCCAAAAATTCAGCTGCGCCGCGCCCAGACGGCTGCGGGCGCTAATGGAGGGTGGCAGCGCCTCGCAATGGGCGCTGAATGCAGGATTGCGGCGCTAATCCCCCGCTGCGGCACCCGATGCGGTGCGGCAGGCTGGGGTACTGCAGGCCTCCTCCTTCTGTTAAGGAGGAGCTGCCTGCAGCCGACCGCTGGCCGGTGGAATCGCACGAAAAATGAGCCCGGCACCTCGGAGAAGTGCCGGGCTCGAGGCCCACACACATCTGTGCCGCGGGGGGGTGGTAGAGGAGTCCGGGGAGGGAGGTGCGGGCAGGCGGCCGCCGGGAAAGCGGCCGGCCGCCGCGCCACCTTAACGCGCCGGCGCTAAGTCCAGCAAGAAACTTTTGAAAAATCGTTGGTTGCGGCTGCCACGGGCGAGGCGGCCGCAACTGAATTTCGGCGTCCGGCCACGTTACCACGGCAACCGGGACGCTGCGCACACTGATGACGTCATCGGTGCCGGCGCAGCGCTACCGGCTAACGCCAATGGTAGGGCCCAAATCAATTTCCGAAGCGGCTATAATTCCGGCGCAAAGCCCTCTAGCGCCTCTAATTGGGCGCTAACCCCACTCAATTTCTAGGCCAACATATATTCAACTTCATGTAAAACAATTCACAGGTATAATCTATGTGGGAAACAGTTTACAGATTCAGTCTCTGCGGGAACAGTTCACAGATTCAGTCTCTGGTCTTGACTCGGTCCGAACATCTCTGTGGTGTAGCCGGTTCACATTGCTAGCGTGACTCATCCAATAGTCTTTCCCTTGACTTAACAGCTTGAACTTCCGTCCTGCTGAACCAGCAGTGCTGACTTTTACAAACAGCTGGACTGCCTTGGTAATTTTTCCTACTTGCCAACTGATTTGGCTCCCTTCGTAGGGCCCACGTACATGATCTGGTAGAAGTGATAATGATTTAGATGGTTATCACCTTCTGCTTCGTCTTTTTCTTTTCTGCTTCTTGGAGACTCTCGGGGCTCCCTTATCAGCTGCCAGCTGTAGCGCCACCATCTCCCTATGTTCCTTAGACTTTAAGTGCTTCATCCTGATTTCTGCACTTTGGGAGTTTTCATCACAAGCTGGGCAGACCAAGTCCTCGTAATATTCTGTGTCACTCAACAGGTCATGGTAATATTCGGTGTCGTCCTGAACTAGTCTAGCGAGAGGGCCTGCTACTTCTTCCTTACCCAACTGGACGTTAGCCGACTGTTGTTCCCTCCCTAGACATCTTTCTTGAAGAGACTTCTTCATGCGTTCATATTCATCCCGCTCTTCCTGGGTTTCCTGCAAATCCTTCACTAATGACCTCATTTGTGATTTCAATACTTCCCCTTCCATCGGGGATTGATTGATCGGGCTATTCAATCCTTCTACTGGAGCAGCTGTTTCAACATTCTGTTGTTCACATAGACGTGATTCCGCGTACTTTTGGCATCCCAGTAAAATCTGTGTTGCAACCTCAGCTATTTCCATAACTTTTGAGAGCTCCGAACTCCTTCCCTTTGAAGATTGAAGCTCGTGTTCAGATTGTTCCCATTGCAGAGTCTTGTCCCTCAGCATATGAAGGAGTTGGCTGACCGTTAACTCTTCCACGGGAACACTGTGGATCAGAGTCTTCTCCATTTCATCCACCTTTTCCTCCAATGCTTTCACCTTCTTTTCCTCTTGTACTTTGGCTTTCAGCGCTCGGAGAAGTTGCGCCTTGATGCTCTCTAGCTCATGTTCAGGGGCCATTCTTACAGTCTCTGTGTTTCTTACAGTTTCCTTTTCTTCCACTGAAAGGATTCCCAGTTGAATCTGTTCTTCAAGTTGTTGAACCTCGGTCATTGCCGCCTCATATTTGTCTTGGGTTTCCTTCAATATTTTTATGAGTTCTTGGACATCTTGTCTTTCATGTTCTGCCATGTCTTTCACCTCTAATTTCTCATCTATGGATGGAACTTCTACCGATGAGTCTGTCTTGGCCTTGAGCTCATCAAGAATTTCCTGCAGCCTTTGGACTTCTTGCTCATGTTCAACCTTTAGTTGCTCATATGCTTCTACTGAAACTAGCTTTTCGGAGGTTGCCGAGTTAATCCCCTCCAGGATTGTAGCCTGGGCCTGTTCATACTGTTCCTTCAACTTCTCAAACTCTGCTTGTAAGGAGTCGTAGAGAAGAACGGGAATAAAATCCTGGCTTCCTGAAGATTCCTCTTCATTTGCTCCTTCCTGCAAATATTCTAACTCCTGAACAGCATAAGGGAGATGTGATCGGTAATTGGTCACAATGGCTCTATGGTCGCTCTCTGCTTGAGCTAGCTGCTTCTGTTGTCTTTCCAGATTCTCCCATTCGGTGTCATAGAACTTTTTCATTGTTTTCATCTCTTGTTTGAGACGGTAACTCACTTGTTCTCCTTGCTGTCGTAATTTGAAATAAAGTTGAGTCCGAGCTCGGTGTTCGTCAGTCATGGATATGTCCGTAAACTGAACAGACTCAGAATTCTCTGTCAAACTATGTTGTCGTTGTTCGGTGGAGTTCTGTTCTGAAACTTTGTTCTTCTCTGGAGCATAAGCCTTTATGCATGCCTTCGTTCTTCCAACCTTAGTCGGCAAGTCCATTTTAGCCTTGTCTTTCATATTTGGGTTGGTCTTATCGTCATCCGTTTCAGAATCTGAGCTGATTGTCTGCACCGAGTCCTCACTCGTTATGGCTTTTAGATAGTGCCATTCTATGTCTATTTTCTTGATCCACTCCCGTCCCAGAAGTAGTGGTCCTCCCTCAGGTAGTACGTATAAGTTCATTCTTGGGTGTTCTTTACCCCCATCTCTCACCTTGGCTCTTATCTTCCCCATGGGGTATACTTTATGCCCCGTGTATGTCTGCAATACGAACTTGGTATCTCTTAAGGGTATATGTGAGAATAGCCGGTGGTAATCCCTTCGATTTATGACTGATAGAGCTGATCCAGTGTCCAACTCCATTTTCACTTGGACTCCAGCTATTTTTAGCATGACCTAGATAGTTTGTAGGTCAGCTTCCTTACTCACATTGTGAATTCTCAGACTGCCCAGCTCCTGGCCGTTTGGGTCTGAGTCCGAATTCTGTTCGTCTGAACTCTTCTCAGCCACCTTGTGTACCTTGTTGTACTTTTCCTGTGATGGCTTCCTTTGGTTGTTGGTCTTCTTCCCTGACCGGCATACCTTAGCTATGTGACCCAGTTTGCCACATTTCCTACATTCCTGGTTCTTAAACCAGCATTGGTTCTGGTCGTGTGTTGTCTTCCCACAACGATAGCATTTTGTTGTACTCGAGGTAATTTGATCCACACTGAGTGCCGCTGCCTTTAGCTGCATTTCCGCAGTTCCCTTCGCTGCTGCTTCATGCGATGCTGCAATAAGGACAGCCCTGTCAAGTGTAAGGTCATTCTCTTCGAGTAGTCGCTTTTGCGTTCCTTCCTTTACCAATCCGCACACGAACTTGTCTCGCAATGCCTCTTTCAGATTCCCTCCAAACTGGCAGTGTTTCGCTAGTCTACGCAGTTCGACCAAGTATTCTGCGTTGCTTTCGTCTTTCCTTTGCGTTCTCGCATAGAATTTGAATCGTTCCGCCAACATCAACGGTGTGGGGTTCAAGTGATCCTTCAGAACAGTCATAATATAATCGAAAGTCTGATCCGCCGGTTTAGCTGGTGCTAGTAGATGCTTCAAGAGCCCGTATGTCTTCGCGCCCATCGAGTTTAGCAAGGTTATAGCTTTGTCATCTTCTTCTATTTTATTGGCCTCACCATAGATCTCAATGCGTTCCACATATGTGGCCCAGTCTTCTACCTCGGAATTAAAATCGTTGATGTTACCACGCTTAGGCATCTTCCTCTCTTCCTGATAACACCACGGATTATTTCTTTAAATTTTCTTTTTTTTTCTTCAAGATGGCGGTTCCCGTGAAAATGGCGGTTTCCCGCGCTTATCTTCTCTCCCCGCCCACTTCAATGGCGGTTCCCCGCTTCTGTCTTCTTCTCCGCCTAATGGCGGCTTCCCGCGTTTCTTCCCCTGGCGGGAGGGGTACACTTTCCCCACGGGCGACGGCCGCTGGCTTTCAGGTTCACAGCCTGCGCGTCGGCTTCAGTGCTTTCCCTTTTCTCGGCAGGGCAACCGGTGCTGGGTACCCCGTTGACGGCGAACAGTTTCAGCCACTGGGCTGGCTCTTGCTCAGTTCCCCTTGCTCGGGCTCTGTCTCTCTCACGCTCGCTCGGCTCTACCGGCGCTGGGTGCACCCCGTTGACGGCGAACAGTTTCAGCCGCTGGACTGGCTCTCACTCAGTCTCCCTTGGTCGGCTCTGCCTCTCCCGCTCGCTCGGCTCCCAATCGCGCCTCCCAGCCCTCTCGCAGTCCGGTGCTTCCCTCCCCGGCTGCGGCTGAGTTTTTATATCTTCCCGCGCCTACGCTCCCGGTCGCAGCGCTTCGTGGCTTCGGTCGCTGCCCGGCCTTTTTCGCCGGTCGCGGTCTAGCTGTTTCACGACGCCGTTGCGTCCCCAGCCTGTCTGTACCGCGGCTTCCTTGCTCCACGCTGCCCCAGTCTCAGCGCCTCTGGGCCCGACTTCTATCCGGCTCCTTTCCCCCTCGACCGTGGTCGAGTGCACCGCCCTTATCCTCCGGTTATTCTTTTTACTTTTCCCTTACTCACAGTCACCGTGGCCGGCTTGCTTCTCGTGCTGATCTGCTCACTCCTCACCGTGGCAGAAGGGACAGTCAGTGCCTGTTGCTGATGGAAGTCTTTGTCTCTGAATTCTTCCTCCTTTCCAGCTCTGCAGACTCGAGTTTTCTCCCAGCAGAATGATGAGGGCGGTTGCCTCTTCACGACGCTCGTTAACTGCTTCGGAAGTATTGTTGCCGCAGGGTACGATCGGACTCGTCGCCACTGTAAAGTCTGTGGGTTGTTTAGTTAATTAATACACAGACTACCAGAGTAACTTAAAACAGGACTTTACTATTCGAAGGTCAGGGCGAATCTGCCAAATAAATCCTGACACAGCACTTATATACCGGCGTGGTCACCGTCGGTATTACAGTATACAGAAGCCAACAAAGTAGTGCAACACCTAAAATAGTTCTCTTAAAGGTGAACGGTTACATACAATGGTTCTCTTAAAGGTAGACGGATACATACACTACAAGTGTGTCATTATTTTTCCTATGTGTGTGTAATTTTCCAAGTGGTGCAGGGGTGTTGGTCCCCCTCCGTGCGTGGATGTGAATGTAATCGAATTTTTCGTACCTTGTATATCTGTTAAACACTACACCTAAAGGGGAACGGGAGAGTGCTTTGTTTTTGGGTTTTTAGTTTAGATAATACAGGGGAAGGTTGGCTCCCAGGGATCAGAAAATTTTGCTCACCCAGGATGATACTATAGTGGATAAAGTATCACAGCAGGGAGTGTAAGGTTCACAAAATTCTACAGACTCCCCCAAACCAAGAAGAGAAGAGATTTTTGGACTGTTTAAGAATATTGGGCCAAAAGGGGCTTAAAGTCAAAGCCCCAGGATTTTGGCTATTTTAAAAAGGCATGTCCAGGCCTGTGGAAGGCTGCGACAACAGAGTTGGGATGGGCCCCTGTAAAACAAACAGTTTGAGTATTGGCATAGGCCAGATTGGGAATGTTCTGGACCGTCTCAGTCATTCCACATAAATGACAATAGGCCTACGGAAGGACAGTTCCTGCCAAAATTACAGAGCCATCAAGAATATGAATAATACAGTACATGCCGCTGATCAACAAAAGGGACCCTGACCCCAGCAGTCGAAGACAATCGAACAACAGTTTAACCACTCAGAAAAACATCCAAAACCACATCACACACTTAAACCAATTTTGAAGCAATCCCGAAACTAGTTTAAAATCAATTAAAATTAGATGGGACCAAGTCGAAACTCGATAAAGAATTTAAAACTATTAAAGTTAACGAGCCCGCCAAAATTAACAATGGGTCAGAGGAGATTTGGCAGGCAGATAAGCAAGGCCTCAAACAGTATAATTCAGGCCTGCTTTGTCAGTTCAACAGTCATTCGGAACAACAACACAGTTGGAGAATCGGAGACTTGAGGAAAGGAGAAGGAGAATGGAAGGAGAAAGGAATCACGGCAACCAAGGGCTCCAAGAAACAAACAACCGACAATATTACCAACAACTAGGTAATATTGGGCCACCGCGACCAACAAGAAACCAACCTGGAAGAAACCGAAGATTCGCAAGTTTGTTTGCACTCTACAAGTTATCCTGACTTACCCCTGGGTAAGATTTGATGAAAAAGACTCTAAACCCTATACCTAACCAAACAAAATTGGGTACTTACCTGATAGATCCAATACGCACTGACCGCATCAGCGGACATGCGAAGACTGAAAAACCAACGCAGGTGAAGTCTTCCATCATGTCCGGGGTACGGCAGGCCGCAACCGCCATACCTAAAGAGAACCCTGAAATCGCGAACCTCTGCAACTGTCAATAAAGTCGTTTGGTGAGCATTTTCCTGGTCCTCTGGAATCCAAACTAGTTAGTGTAGTGGGATTGGGAGGGGTGAAGTATTTTGTCTATTGTCATTTTCCCTCGCATATTCCGAAGTGTTCCCCCTTTTAGTGTAATAAGATAATTGTGTTGTGTATATTTTCCTGTCTCAAAATAAAAATCCAAGTTCTTTTCACCAACTCAGTTGTCTGTTGCAATTTCATTATAACCCCCAAATAAGCCCAAAGTCTAGAACCAAGGGAGTGGGAGCGATTTGAACCGCTCAGGGAGTCAGAGGCAAAGCTGACCACACACACCACCCCTTACAAGTCTTTGAATACCTTGGAGACAAAGGCTCCGCCTTTAACAGAGTGTAAGATTTTGGTTGCAACAGCTACAGTAATTATGTCAGTAATAGCATTGGTGCGTGTGCTTTCCGAAACAGTTTTTGTGGGGACCAGCCAGCAGAAGGAAGTGCATCAATCTACACAAACGAGAACATGTCTGTATCCCAAAGATGGGGGAAGTGGTCCAATAAAATCAATAAAGAATTTTCCCATTGACTCATCAGCTTTCACAGGAGCCAATGGTGGAGGCTTAATTAGTGATGACTTATTGGTTAAATAGCATGGCTCACAATTTGCCACGTATGTTTTACAGGCCTTAAGCATGTCTGGTCACCAATGTAAGAGAGTCAATTTGAAGAATCTTGTTCTGGCACAACAATGTGCTTCACCTCTGCCCTCGTGAGCTTCTTTTACAAGCTGTTCTCGTTTGTGTCTCGGGGGTACCTCTCGGTTTCCCTTGGACAACGTAACTAGCACAATACCTGTAGGGGTTTCCGAGTAAAAGTACTTTGGTGGATAACCTGGTGGATTCTCTTTTGTTGGGTCTAATAGCTGAATCAGTTCCTCATCCTGATTAGCTGCCCGTTCTGCCCTAGTGATTACACTAATATTGGCAGGCCCCTCTCGAGTGGGTGTCATGCAGACTGAGCGCTTCTCTTGTTCGTCTGCAAGACTGTTTCCTTTTGAGTGTACTGTCCCAGTGGTATACCTGTTTACATGAATCATCTGACAATTCTGTTTCTCCATTCTCGAACGGGTAATGTCTTCCCACAATGACTTATGTTTTATGGGTTTACCCTTATGATTGGTAAAATTTGTTTGGTCCCAGAAAACTAGATCATGGTTATATTCTCTTTTACAATAATCACAATCTGTACAGATTAGTATGGGTTTAATAGGGTCTGCCTTTTCTAAAGCATACCATAATGCTGCGGCTTCAGCATATTGCGCTGCCTTATGGCCAAGGCGTATAGACAGTAATTCTTCTGGATAAAAAGTATAGGAATCTCGAAAAGTCCCTACTACTATCCCCATCCCAGCTGAGGACTGTTGGGATGTCCCTTTTTTAATCGTCATCGAAGATCCATCACAGTAAATGACTTGATGGTATTCTATAAGCGGTCTCATAGGCATTTGTCTGATTCCCCCCTCCGTATCATCATCCTCCATGATGGGGAGATGCTCTAAGTCCATTTCTGGGGAGTGGAATTTAAAAATGAGTGTAGGATCATTCAAGAACGATGCCCACTTATCATATTGGATCTAGGTGGCTCTTTTTTCATCAGAGGCCATCCTCAATACTGATCTTAAATTGAGAATCTCAGTATAGATGGAAATGTGGTATTTCCCTTAAAGGGTTCATGCGTTGGTGAGGCATTGGACTACCATAGTCATGTACCTCCTTTCGACATTAGAAAGTTATAAGAATGGAACTGAATGGGCACTATGCTCTTTTCATTATAGAAAACTGCAACTGCCACTTTAGGTGATGACCTGAGATGAATATTGAGGGGAACTTGTAACTCCCTCTGTTCCAGGTCTATGGCTTTTTTACCTCTTGGCATAATTGTTGCAATTTTGAGTAATCATCTGGTGAAAATATGAATGGTCCTTTTGCTGCTTCACCCACTCTAGCATACAGGGGTGCTGATAGCTCGGCAAAGGTTGGCGTAAAGGATCGAGCAAAATTCAGGAGTCCTAAACTTGCTTGCAGATTTTGCAGTTTTAGGATATTGAATGGTGGCTAATTTTTCTTTATAGGATTGAGTTAATCCTGTACCGTTTCCAGTTATTCGCAGGCCCAGGAAATCTACCTCTTCCCTAACTAGTTGACTCTTTTTTATGTTGATTACGTACCCAGCAGTTGTAAGTCTGGATAAAACACTATCAATGGCTTTCAAGTGCTCTTGGAGATTGTCATGTGACAGATATATATCGTCCACATAAGGATTGACATTAGGTAGGTCTTTTAAACGGTCAAAGATGTGGGCTGAAAATTGAACGGGGCTGTTTTGAAATCCCTGGGGAAACCTGGTCCAGCAATACTGATAACCATCGGGCCCAGTCATCGCTGTTTTTGCCAATCAGCTGTTTTGATTGGATGTGACCAGAAGCCGTTTGCTAGATCAATACAAGATTTATATTTTCCCTCATGATTCCAGAGAAGGGCTGTGGAATTTTGCTGTTGTGCAGTATGTGGGGCCGTTACCTTATTTAAGGCTGTATAATCGACCACTAATCTCCACCTCCCATCTGGTTTAGCAACACCAAACAATGGTGAATTCGTTCTAGATGCCATTTTGATTAAGACACCTTGTTCTGTTAGTTCTTTGAGCGTTGTTAGGAGATCTATTTTTTCTTTGTGGTCTTGAATAGGCCACTATTTTTTAGGTTTGTGCCAGCCAGCATCAAGTGGGTGGGGTTTGATGTCTATCTTTCCACATTGATTTGGATGGCGTTGTAGATAAGGGTAGTCAGAATCGGGGGAATTTATAATGGGGAACAAAGAAATGGCAGACCAACTAAATACATATTTTGGTTCTGTCTTCACAAAGGAGGGCACAAATAACCTCCCAGAAATACCGGGGAACATAGGGTCTGATGAAAGGGTGGAACTGAAAGAAATCAGTATTTGTAGGGAAATGGTGTTAGGAAAATTGATGGGACTGAAGGCCGATAAATCCCCAGGGCCTTATAATCTACATCCCAGGGTACTTAAGGAAGTGGCCCTAGAAATAGTAGATGCATTGCTGGTCATCTTCCAGAACTCGATAGACTCTGGAACAGTACCCATGGATTGGAGGGTAGCTAATGTTACCCCACTATTCAAAAAAGGTGGCAGAGAAAAAGCAGGGAATTATAGACCGGTAAGCCTGACATCGTTAGTGGGGAAAATGCTAGCGTCCATTATAAAAGATATAATAGCAGAGCACTTGGAAAGCAGTGACAGGATCGGACAAAGTCAACATGGATTTACAAAAGGTAAATCATGCTTGACTAATCTACTGGAATTTTTTGAGGATGTAACTGGTAAAATAGATAAGGGAGAACCAGTGGATGTGGTGTATTTTGACTTTCAGAAGGCTTTCAATAAGGTCCCGCATAAGAGATCACCGTGCAAAATTAAGGCACATGGGATTGGGGGCAAGGTATTGACTTGGATAGAGATCTGGTTGGCGGACAGAAAGCAAAGAGTTGGAATAAACGGGTCGTTTTCCGAGTGGCAGGCAATGAGTAGTGGGGTACCGCAAGGATCGGTCCTAGGACCCCAGCTGTTCACAATATATATTAATGATCTGGACGAGGGAATTGGATGTAATATCTCCAAATTTGCAGATGACACAAAGCTGGGTGGGAGGGCATGCTGCGAGGAGGATGTCATGAAACTCCAGTACGATTTGGACAGGTTGGGTGATTGGGCAGAAACATGGCAAATGCACTATAATGTGGATAAATGTGAGGTTATCCACTTTGGTGGCAAAAACAGGAAGGCACATTATTATTTGAATGGCAATAGATTGGGAGAAGGGGAAGTGCAAAGAGACCTGGGTGTTCTTGTGCGCCAGTCGCTGAAGGTAAACATGCAGGTGCAGCAGGCGGTTAAGAAGGCAAATGGTATGTTGGCCTTCGTAGCAAGAGGGTTCGAGTACAGGAACAAGGATGTCTTGCTACAGTTGTACAGGGCCTTGGTGAGACCGCACCTTGAGTATTGTGTGCAGTTTTGGTCGCCTTATCTGAGGAAGGACATTCTTGCCATGGAAGGAGTGCAGCGAAGATTCACCAGGCTGATACCTGGGATGGCAGGAATGACGTATGAGGAGAGATTGTGTCGATTGGGCTTATACTCACTGGAGTTTAGAAGATTGAGAGGGGATCTCATCGAAACCTATAAAATTCTGTCAGGCCTGGACAGACTAGATGCTGGAAGGATGTTCCCGATGGTCGGGGAGTCCAGAACCAGGGATCATAGTCTAAGGATAAGGGGTAGGACATTTAGGACTGAAATGAGGAGGAATTTCTTCACCCAGAGAGTGGTGAACCTGTGGAACTCTCTGCCACAGAGGGCAGTGGAGGCCAGTTCATTAAATATATTCAAGAAAGAGTTGGATATATTTCTTAAGGCTAAAGGGATCAAGGGATATGGGGAGAAGGCAGGGACAGGGTACTGAATTTGAATGATCAGCCATAATCTCATTGAATGGCGGAGCAGGCTCGAAGGGCTGAATGGCCTACTCCTGCTCCTATCTTCTATGTTTCTATGTTTCTATATATCTATTAATGAGTTGCTCAAGGAGGTCTTTGCCTCCCCCCTCTAGGCAAGTTCGATCAAGCTGTGTCCGAACATGTTTTTCCCTGTCATCCTGGTCTGTGGATGCTTCTACATGTCTGATTGAGATTTTAAGATAATGTTTCATGTCTGGTTGTCCTATAATGAGGGAACAGGCCAGTTGTGGTACCAGTCTTACATCTAGGGTCACCATGATTCCATATGGTAATAGGTATTTTGTAAAAATTAATTATTTTGGTTTTGTCTTGTATGAATCCCCCTAATGGTCTTTTACAAATTGGGCTCCCCAAATCTGTCCAGTTAGTTCTTATAATTGCAGGATCTATTACAGTGTAATCAGCTCCCATATCAAACAGGGCCTTCACTTGTGTGTTTGTGGGCAAGGTTGCCAAGGCATAGGGGAATTCAAGAGGCGGTGGCTGGGTACAGAGCAGTGAAAGAGAGAGAGAGAGACATTGATCTGTGTAGGGGGCAGAGAGAGAGAGAGAGAGAGAGAAATTGATCAGTGTAGGGAGGAGAGAGAGAGAGAGAGGCATTGATCAGTGTAGGGAGCAGTGAGAGAGAGAGGCATTGATCATTATATGGAGCAGTGAGAGAGAGAGAGGCATTGATCAGTGTAGGGAGCAGAGAGAGAGAGAGTGGCATTGATCAGTGTAGGGAATAGAGATAGAGAGGCATTGGTCAGTGTACAGAGCAGTGAGAGAGAGAGAGACATACATTGGTCTGTGTAGGGAGCTGAGAGAGAGAGGGAGAGACATTGACGAGTGTAGGGAACAGATAGAGAGAGTGAGGTATTGATCAGTGTAGGGAGCAGAGAGAGAGAGTGGCATTGATCTATTTAGGGAATAGAGAGAGAGGCATTGATCAGTGTTGGGAACAGATATAGAGAGTGAGTTATTGATCAGTGTAGGGTGCAGAGAGAGAGAGCAAGTGGCATTGATCCATGTCGGGAGCAGTGAGAGAGAGAGAAAGGCATTAATCAGTGTAGGGGAGAGGGAGAGAGAAGTATTGATCTGTGTCGGGAGCAAAGAGAGAGAGAGAGACATTGATCAGTGTAGGGAGCAGAGAGAGAGACAGGCATGGATCAATTTAGGGAACAGGGTGAGAAAGGCAATGATCAGTGTAGAGAGCAGTGAGAGAGAAAGAGCCATTGCTCAGTGTAGGGAGCAGAGAGAGAGAGAGAGAGAGGAATTGATCAGTGTAGGGAGCAGAGAGAGAGGCATTGATTAGTGTAGGGAGCAGAGAGAGGGTGAAGGGATAATTACTGGTCCTAGCCCTTTTTGGGCTACCCCAGATCAGGCATATTCCCCAGACGTTCACCTTCAACTAAAGTTAGAGATAGCCAAATTCTATAAGACGCTTAATTGGGTCTAAAGGTCCAGGCTATCTCTCTCTAAAGGAAAGGAACGATGTAAATATATTACCATCCTCCAGATAGCACTTTTAATAAGTTTACCTAGACTGTAACCTTCCGGATAGTATGAAGGTCCGGAACCCCCCCCCCCCAGAATTCTGCAACTCCTTATAAAAGAATGTACAGAAATTGAGTTCGCGAGTTTGATACAGAAATACTACTTCAGACAATTATAGAAATATATAGATTTATTTAAGAGCCGACACACAGTTAACAGCTGTTGAGTCAATCACAACTTTAACAGTTCAAAATACAAATAGCTTACTTTTCTTATTCTCAGAGATCCTTATTCTCAAATCTTAACTTCGTTACATTATTACGTTTCTTATTATTCTTAATCCAGAATATCCAGCAAAATCAAATTAAAAGTATCTTTTTGATCCCCGAGACTCAAAGAGTTAAAAACTTAGAGCATGCCTCTGAAGTTGAGAATCGCTTGCCCTTTCCAGCGACTTCTGACTTTCCATCTGAAAAGCTCTCTTTATACCTTTTTTAGTGGTTTAGCCTTTGAAGTTTTCTGCTGATGTAAGCTAATTATCTCTAGTCATCTTCTGTTGACTTTTTTCTATACTTACTGTCAATTTAGCTGCTGCATGCATAAGTATGTCTCCACCTTTAGGTGATCCAAAAACTTATCATAAATTGGCTACAACAGATTTATCTCTTTGATGTCATTCTTATCGAAGGACTTCAATTTCATTCTTAATATTGGCTTAACTGGTTATAATCAGACGTTGTGTCTCCTAACTATTCCATTTTCAATACAAACACAATGTGATTGCTTGGTGTCATCTATTGAAGTCATATTTTCAAAGTGTTCTGTTTGTACCTTTTACAATATGTAAATCAAAAACACTTCAACCAGGGTGTTCCATGCATTTCTTAGCTACTTCAATTGGTTGCATATATAATCGTGTTTCCTGTTTCTCATTTGATGTTACTTTTACGAAAGCACATGATTTTTTAATATTCTGTGTTCCTGTTCGAAGCGTCAGTTTTTAACACTTTACTTGGGCATAGCTATTGTGTTGGTTCCAATGTTCAGACATAGAGGAACCTCCAGCCTGCTGTTTCAATAGGACCATTGTCTTAGTATTAACAATCATTTCCCATTTCAAAAACTTTTGTGCTGTTTACAACTTTTGTGTTAACACTTCATTTTATCTCAGAAGCCTGTATTGACAGCCTGTGTCGCCGAGGATTTCTAGACTTTTAAACACAGTGGCCTAGAAATTCATAAAGGCGCTGCCAGCTTTGCGGCCAGTTACCGCCTAAAGAGGGCTTCTGCGCCAAAAAGGAGATTGCGCTGATATTCAGCGCAGCGGTATTGGCGGCGGTAGCTGTTAGCGCTGCGCTGGCACCGATGACGTCATCGGTTTGCGCAGTGCCCCAGTTCCACCCCGAAACCGGCCCGATCCCCATATTTGGTCGCGGCCGCCTCCTCCGCAGCGGCCGCAAACAGCGACCAGAAAACGGGGCCGTACTGTAGCCTTAGTGGGGCGCTTTAAGGTGGAGGTGCGGCCGGCCGCTTTTTCGGCGGCCGCCTGCCCGCACCTCCTTCCCCGGCCTCCTCCACCGCCCCCCCCGCGGCATTGCCGGCTGCTTTCCGCGAACCCGGCACTTCTCCGTGGTGCCGGGCTCATTTGCCGGCACTATCCAGCGGCGATCTCCCCGTTGCAGGCAGCTCCCACTTAAGAGGAGGAGGCCTGCAGTACCGCAGCCTGCCGCTCCGCAGCGGCTGGCGCAGTGGCGCCAAGAGCGCTGAAATTCAGTTTCAGCGCCCCAAGCGGAGGCGGGCACACCCTGGAATAGCGCCCGGTTCCGAATTGGGGCGCAAAAACTGAATATCTGACGATCGCAAATGGCTCCCCGCCCAGCGCTAACTTTTGGGCGCTAGCCAGCTGGCGGGGCCATAGTGAATTTCTAGGCCAGTATGTCATGTATTAATAATATCAGAAATCTGTTCATAGGATGGTGTATCTTTCTGAATTATGGCTTTTTCCTTTACACCCCCCTCTTGACCAAAAGATGAGCTCATAATATCAGGGCATAGTTTGGTCAATGATACTAATAAGCTTACAGTAGCATATTAATTTCATGAGATGCACAATCATGTGCTACATCAAAATTCCTTTTAAGTCATCCTAGGACAATGTTTTGTCTTATTTTAAATTGAACACAATTTAAAAGAATGATAAGTACATAATCATGCTATGAGCGAAACAACATGTACTAAGAATGTCCAATCGGCAGATTTACGTTCCGTAGACGTGAGTTATTCATACGAGTCAAGGAGACCTCATTTGAAACTAATTGAAACTTGACGTGTGTACGTGTTGTCGTAAAGGGCTTGCCAGGCACTCAGTTGATTCCTTCTTTATCCACGGTGTCTCCCTCCTTCACTGAACTCATTGATCTTTCCTTGTTTCAGTTGTTGCTTTTCACAAATCCAATTCCTGATGTGTTGCCAAGCAATGAGTGGAAGAGTCAGCGACACCATCTGACTGACCGTCGTCAGTAATTCGATCGCATCCATTTCCTGTGTCGCGCTCCAAGCTGGGTCTTGAAAGACAGTGTATGACTGCACCTTGTATTGTTCCTCCTTTTCGCTATCCCGCAGGACATATTTTGATATTGTCTATAGAGACAGTTTTAAGAATATGCTTGCCATTCGGTTGGTTAATATGTATTTGAACTGTTCTTTCATTAATAACAGAATGTATTTGAACAGGCTTTTTCCACTTCGGTCTTAAACCAGGTTTTTGCTCGAACTTCTTTTCCTGTACCCATTCTACTACTATGGGTTGCCATGCTTTATTTGTCAATCTTTTCTGCCTATTTGCTTCCCTTCGCCTCTGATCAATTCGATGAATCTCCTCTGTTACTTCTTTTTTTAATCTAACCATTGCTGTCGGGTCAAGGACTCAAAGTGTGTAGAGGCAATAAAAGAACTATGGGTAAGCGGTGTATGCATCTCAACCCCATACATCAGATAATATGGAGTTTTAGGGGTGTGATGAAATAACTCTGTGTTCTGGCATTTATATTGTCTGTTGTTGTTGTACTTGTTAATGTCTGGAATGTTCTACCGGTGTAACCACTAATGCTTCTCCCTAGCCCCGCCCCTCTTCTGGAATGTTCTACCAAGGGCTGGGTCGGTGATGAATGATGGTTGCCCTGTGTTAACTTGATGCCATGTTCTTACTTAATAAAAGCCTTTAGTTTTAAGCTTTAACCTCATGGATTCAGGCAGGTATTTGGCACATCAAGGGGACACTGTCCCTGATGCAGCTGTGGGCACATTATTGAGTGATAGCTGCACCTCCGGAATGATGGTGGTCCACTTATGCCCCCTGAATCTTAACAGTTTGACCAATAGCTTTTTTACTTCCTGGTTTTTACGTTCCACCAGCTCTAACCCAATCCCCCTTTGTTCGCAGTAGTCTTTGAAGACCTTGGAGGCAAAGGCTGCACCTATATCAGAGTGTAAGATTTTGGGTGCACCAGCTACAGTAATTATATCAGAAATAGCCCTGGCAAGTGCGTTTTCCGAAACATTTTTTGTGGGGACCAGCCAGTAGAAGGAAGTGCATCCATCTACACAAATGAGAACATGTCTATATCCTAAATACGGGGGAAGTGGTCCAATAAAATCAATAATGAATTTTCCCATTGGCTCATCGGCTTTCACAGGAGCCAATGGTGGTGGCTTAATTAGTGATGACTTATTGGTTAAATAGCATGGCTCACAATTTGCGACGTATGTTTTACAGGGTTTAAGCGTGCCTAGCCACCAATATAAGGGGGTCAATTTGCAGAATGTTGTTCTGGCAGTACAATTTGCTTGACTTATGCCCTCGTGAGCTTCTTTTACAAGCTGTTCTCGTTTGTGTCTCGGGGGTACCTCTCGGTTTCCTTTGGGCAACTTAACTAGTACAATACCAGTAGGGGTTTCTGAGTAAAAGTACTATGGTGGATAGAATAGCAAAATACTGCGGATGCTGGAAATCTGAAATAACAACAGAAAATGCTGGAAATACTCAGCAGGCCAGGCAGCATCCGTGGAGAGAGAAACAGAGTTAATGTTTCAGGTCTGGGACCCTTGATCAGAACTGGAAAAAGCTGGAGATGTACAAGATATTAAGCAGGTGCAGAGACGGGGGTGGGGGGCGGTTTAGGAGGGGAGGAAGGAATTGAAGAACATCCTGTACTTTTGTAAGGCAGGAAAGATAAAATGCTGCAAATGGGAGTGGCAAAAATCATACAGCATGAAAAATGGGGGCAGGGGTTATTATCTGAAATTGTTGAACTCGATGTTGAGTCCGGTAGACTGTAAAGTGCCTAATCGAAAGATGAGGTGCTGTTCCTCGAGCTTACGTTGAGCTTCATTGGAACAATGTAATAGGCTGAGGACGGAGAGGTCAGAGTGGGAGTGAAGCGGTGAATTAAAATTCAGGTCCTCTCCCTCACCTCTTTTTCCGGTACATCGATGACTGTATTGGTGCCGTTTCCTGCTCTCTCCCTGAACTAGATAAGTTCATTCACTTAACTTCCAATTTCCACCCTTCCCTCACCTTCATATGCTCCATCTCCGACTCTTCTCTTCCCTTCCTTGACTTCTCCGTCTCCATTTCTGGCGATCGGCTTTCGACAAACATCCACTACAAGCCCACCGACTCCCACAGCTACTTGGACTACACTTCCTCCCACCCCGCTTCCTGTAAGGACTCTATTCCATTCTCCCAGTTTCTCTGTCTCCACCGCGTCTGTTCTGACGATGCCACCTTCCATACCAGTGCTTCCGACATGTCTTCCTTTTTCCTCAACCGAGGATTCCCCTCTACTGTGGTTGACACGGCCCTTGACCGTGTCCGTTCTATCTCCTGCACTTCTGCTCTCAACCCTTCCCCTCCCTCCCAGAACCACGATAGGGTTCCCCTTGTCCTCACCTTTCACCCCACTAGCCTCCACATTCAATGGATCATCCTCCACCATTTCCGCCACCTCCAACGTGATCCCACCACCAAACACATCTTCCCCTCACCTCCCCTTTCGGCATTCCGAAGGGATCGCTCCCTCCGCGACACCCTGGTCCACTCCTCAATCACCCCCAACAGCCCTTTTCCTTCACCTGGCACCTTCCCGTGCAAGCGCAGGAGATGCAACACATGCCCTTTTACCTCCTCACTTCCCACTGTCCAGGGCCCCAAATACCCCTACCAGGTGAAACAGCGATTTACTTGTACATCTTGCAATTTAATATACTGTATTCGCTGCTTACGATGCGGTCTCCTCTACATGGGGGAGACCAAACACAGATTGGGCGACCGCTTTGCGGAACACCTTGTTCAGTCTGTAAGGGTGACCCTGAGCTTCCGGTCACCTGTCACTTTAATTCAGCGCTTCACTCCCACTCTGACCTCTCCATCTTTGGCCTATTACATTGTTCCAATGAAGCTCAACGTAAGCTCGAAGAACAGCACCTCATCTTTCAATTAGGCACTTTACAGCCTGCCGGACTCAACATCGAGTTCAACAATTTCAGATAATAACCCCTGCCCCCATTTTTCATGCTGTATGATTTTTGCCACTCCCATTTGCAGCATTTTATCTTTCCTGCCTCTTACAAAAGTACAGGATGTTCTTCAATTCCTTCCTCCCCTCCTAACCGCGCACCCCCCCCCCCGCCGTCTCTGCACCTGATTAATTGGACAGAAATTCGGGTCTCCACGGGTGAGTACGCACGGGGTACTCACCCGTAAGCCCAATGGAAGTGCCGGTCTCCTGCATGCACTGCGCATGCGCGGGAAACTGACACTTCCGTTCCCCTGAACGAAGGGGTTCAGAGGTCGAACGCGTGCGTGGGAGAGGCTGCATGTGCGCAGGTTTTCCCGGGAGGGTAAGTCTGCAGAATTTACACATATAAAAAGCAGGCGTAAGGCCTGCTTTTTACAATGTAAGTGGTGAATTAATTAAAATTAAAACATTTTTTCTACAGGTTTATTATTTTTAAACACTTTAAAGCAAGGTAAGTTTATTTTTAGCCCCGTTAGAAAATAAAAAAAATTTCAAAAATTTAAATTATTGTTTAAAATAGTTATTTCATGTAATTTATAGTTTATTTAAAAAATGTGATTTAAAAAAAAATTATTTGAAGATTTGGTGATGTTTTGGGGTCCGTAGTATTTATAAGTTTGGACAGCTCTTCCTGTCAATCTTATGAATGGAGCATTCCCTGCAACGATTGGTTCCCCATGGCCCACGTGATCCCAGGGGCCGCATCGAACGAACTGCGCCCCTGGGATACGCAAGCACTGCGCACCGGCAGCTGGAGCAGGCCCAGAATCGGAATTCCACATGGGCCCACAGCTCAACGGCCGGCGCGCAAGGTAAGTGCAGGTCGGGGGCTTGCACCCGCGGGAAGCCCCCGACCCGAATTTCTGGGCCATTATCTTTTACATTCCAGCTTTTTCCAGTTCTGATGAAGGGTCCCAGACCTGAAACGCTAACTCTGTTTCTCTCCATGGATGCTGCCTGGCCTGCTGAGTATTTCCAGCATTTTCTGTTACTATGGTGGCTATCCTGGTGGATTCTCTTTTGTTGAGTCTAATAACTGAATCAGTTCCTCATCCTGATTAGCTGCCCGTTCTGCCCTAGTAATTACACTAACATTGGCAGACCCCTCTCTAGGGGGTGTCATGCAGACCGAACATTTTGCTTGTACATCTGCAAGGCTGTTTCCTTTTGAGTGTACTGTTCCAGTGGTATGCCCGTTTACATGAATCACTTGACAATTCTTTTTCTCCATTCTTGAATGGAGAATATCTTCCCACAGTGTGGGTTTAATAAGGTCTGCTTTCTCTAAAGCATACCGTAATGCTGTGGCTTCAGCATATTGTGCCATGTTATGGCCAAATGGTATAGACAGTAATTCTTCTGGATAAAAAAAAAGGAACCTCGAAAAGTCCCTACTACTATCCCCATCCCAGCTGAGGATTGTTGGGATGTCTCTTTTTTAATCGTCATTGACGATCCATCACAGTAAATAACTTGATGGTATTCTGTAAGCGGTCTCATAGGTATTTGTCTGATTCCCCCCTCTGTATTATCATCCTCCATGATGGGGAGATGCTCTGTTTTTGCACATTGATTTGGATGACGTTGTTGATTAGAGTAGGAACCATTGCTTGTGGGGAGCGATGGGTTCCGATAAGGTGGATGAGGTAGTGGTACCAGGCAGAGGTGCGGAGCATGTTAGATGCTTTCACCACCCACAAGCACGACTGCGGATGGGTGACTGGGGTAGAGGTTAGAGTAGACGGGGATTCCATGTCTAGGCCCCAAAAACAGCATCGTTTTCCTAGAGAAGCGGAGGCAGACGTGGAGACAGCATTGGGTTCCCTGGTAAAGCAGGGTGTGTTGAGGCCGATTGCCACCCATGTGAACTCTCCCCTTTGGCCGGTCAAGAACCTGACGGGTCATGGAGAGCCACGGTGGACTATCAGGTCCTCAACAATAATATCCCAGCCTACGCGCCCAGAGCCACGGCTGCAGCGGACCTAATTCGAAATATTCCAGCCACCGCGACCACGTTCTCGGGGCTGGATGTTTCAAATGGGTTCTGGTCGATTTCCCTTTGATGGGAAGACTAGTGTAAGTTCACCTTTACATTTAAGGGCTAACATTATAGTTGGACGTGTCTTCCCCAGTGGTTTCATAACAGGCCCTCCATCTTCCACCAGAGCATGGCTAATGCTCTGAAGAATTTTAGCCAGCCCTGTAGTGTATGTACCTTTAAGAAAGAACTACTTTTACAGCTCCTGTATACCGTAGTACCGGCAGTGACCACACCTGTATATAAGCCCTGAGCAGGGATCTGTACTGTTAGTTTTTAGACTACCCTCATCCAGTAAACACCTGTTGATTGTTGATCTGCAGTCTCCGTCTATTTATTGAAGAACACCATACCTTAAGATTCACGGATTTAACAGTGGCGACGAGGTCGATTCGAACCAACCTGCAACTCTGCATTTCCTCCCAGGGATTCGCTCCTGGAGGACAGTGGAAGAAAGTTGAGGCCAGAAGCACGGGCGTCGACCACGAGCAACCGCCCAGTCATCCGGCAGAGAGTGAGCATCGCAGGGGAGGCTGTGGAGAGCTGGGCTTGGTTCTCCAGCCACGACGATCCAGCAACAGGCTGACAACAGGTACAGCGCAGACCTTTCCCGGACAGCGGCGGCTGGAGCCGACCGACGGCACAGAAAAGTCCGAGCAGCATCGACGGGTTAAGAGAGAGGGTAAAGCGCACAGGGCGCAGCCGGGGGTTGAAGACTGAGCGGCGTCGACGGGAACCAAAATGAGAGAGAGGGTAAAGCACAGCCGGGGTTCAGGACCGAGCGGCGGCAATGAGAGAGGCGCACAGGAGAACGCGCAGAGCGCAGCCAGGGCTTAAGGGCTGAGCAGCGTCCGCGGGGGAAGAAAGGAAGCGCGGGAGACGCCATTTGAGCCGCGGAGAAGAAGGGAGTGCGCGGGAGGTGCCATTTTTGAAGCCGCAGCGGAGAACAAGGGTGAGCGCGGGAAGAAAGGGAAGCGCGGGTGACGCCATTTTGAGCCAGCGGAGAAGAAGGGAGAGCGTGGGAGACGCCATTTTAGCCAGTTTAACCACACCCAGGGATGCCGAAGAGTGGCAGTGTCACAGCGTTCGACAATGAAGTCGAAGATTGGTTGACATATGTGGAACGCATTGAGGTGTACTGCAAGGCGAATGAAGTGCCAAATGCCAGGAAAGCACTGGTTTTGTTGAATTCCGTGGGTGCAAAAAGGTATGGCTTACTGCGAAACCTAGTAACCCCAGAGAAGCCAGTGGATAAGAATTTCGAAAGCATAGTGGAAATCCTACAGGACCACATAAACCCCACACCGCTGCTGATAACAGAAAGATTTAAGTTTCACAAAAGGAACCAGCATAAAGCCGAAAGTAATGCTGAGTATTTAACAGAACTGCGCAAGCTATCAAAACACTGCCAGTTTGGAATGGGACTAGCAGATACGCTAAGGGACAAGTTTGTGTGTGGGCTTCAAAGTGAAGGAACCCAGAAACGGCTTCTATCAGAAAAGGATCTTACGCTGGACAAGGCTTTCAGCATGGCAGTATCACATGAAGCAGCCGCACGGGGCGCTGCAGAGATACAACGGAGACCGCAAGAATATGGGACCAATGAAATGTCATATGGAGCAGGGAAGTGTTATCGCTGCGGCAGAACAACACACGACCAGAAGGATTGTTGGTTCAAGGACCAAGTGTGCAGACAGTGTGGAAAAGCAGGACACATAGCAAGAGTCTGCAGGTCGGGGAAGAAAACCAGCAGCAAGAAATCTCCACAGGAGAAGTACAAAAAGGTACATAAGGTGACGGAGAGTAGTTCAGATGAACAGAAAAGTGATACAGACTCCGGAAGCAAGGAGCTGGGTTTTCTGAAACTACATAATGTAATCAAAATGGAGGATCACCAGACTATCTGGGTCACGCTCAAGATAGACGGAGTCCAAGTGAAAATGGAATTGGACATAGGATCAGCCATAACAGTCATAAACCGAAGGGACTACAAGCGGCTATTCTGACATATACCCTTGAGAGCTACAGAGATTGTCTTGAAGATGTACACGGGGCAAAACGTCTACCCCAAAGGAAAAATAAGGGTGAACGTGATATACAACGGCCAGGAAACACCGAAAATGGACCTATATGTATTGCCAGATGGAGGACCACCACTACTAGGACGTGAATGTATCCAGAAGGTACAGTTAGATTGGCATTCCATACAGGCACTGACGGTAGAGGCCAAAAAGGATGATGACGTCACACCTGGACGACTGTCAAAAATGCTAACTGATGCACAAGAAGTGTTCCAGGAGGGACTCGGAACACTAAAAGGCATAACAGCGATGATGAAAATAGAGGAAAATGCAAGCCCAAAGATTTTTAAGGCCAGACCGATGCCTTATGCGATCCGCCCAGCCGTCGAAGCAGAGCTGGAAGGTTTGGAACGTTCAGGAGTACTGTCCAAAGTGGACTGGAGCGAGTGGGCTACACCCATCGTTCCTGTAATGAAGAGGTCGTTGAGTAATACGCCTGGGGAACCAAAGAAGGTTCGCATCTGTGGGGACTTTAAGGTGACAGTGAACCCAGTCCTTCACACGGTACAATATCCGCTTCCGTGGATTGAAGATATTTTCGCCTCACTATCTGGAGGAAAGCGCTTCACTAAGATTGATCTGGCCCAGGCGTACCTGCAAATGGAGGTAGAAGAAGCCTCGAAACAATACCTCACGATCAACACTCACAAAGGTCTCTACCAATACAACCGGCTGGTGTTCGGGGTAGCATCAGCTCCGGCTATTTGGCAAAGGGCAATGGATCAAGTCCTGCAAGGGATTCCAGGGACCCAGTGTTATTTGGACGACATCCTGGTCACGGGTGAAAATGACAGTGATCACCTTGCCAACCTGGAGCAGGTGCTCACTAGATTGAAGGAATATGGCCTCCGAGCTAATCGCCACAAATGCGAGTTTTTCCAGAAGCAGATCTCGTATTGTGGCCACGTTATTGATGAAGAGGGGTTACATAAGTCCCCTGAAAATATTGAGGCAGTAGTCAAGGCTCCAGCACCGGAAAATGTGTCACAACTGAGGTCGTTCCTCGGGCTGGTGAACTACTACCATAAGTTCTTACCAAATTTGTCTACATTATTACACCCACTGAACACCCTACTGCAAACGGGTGTACCATGGAAGTGGAATGACGAATGTAAACGAGCTTTCTAGAAGTGCAAAGCATTGATCACATCAAAAGAGGTGTTGGCTCATTTCAACCCAGCACTACCAATTTGGTTGGCGTATGATGCATCACCCTATGTTATTGGAGCAGTGCTGTCGCACAAATTCCCAGACGGGTTGGAGAGGCCAGTAGCCTTTGCGTCTCGGTCACTAACCTCAGCCGAGCGCAACTACGCCCAGATTGACAGGGAGGCCCTCAGCCTAGTATGGGGAGTAAAAAAGTTCAACCACTATCTGCACGGGCAGAAGTTCACCTTGCTGACTGACCACCAATGACTTGTCTCCATCTTTAATCCAAAGAAGGGCGTTCCGGTGATGACTGCGCAACAGCTACAAAGATGGTCCCTTTTTCTAGGGGTGAACCAATATGAAATAGAGTATAAGGGCACGAAACAGCATGGAAACGCTGATTGGCTATCACGCCTGCCACTGCCTACTGCGGAGGAAGCACCAGCAGTGGACCCTGTCGAAATATTTTATTCGTCTATAATTGAACGCTTGCCAGTAACTAACGCGGATATAGAGAAGGAGACCCGAAATGATCCGACACTGTCTCGGGTATATGATTTGACGGTGAAGGGATGGCCAACACATGGCGACTCACTGTTGCCAGCATTCTCATCCAGAAGAGAACAGCTGTCAGTATGCCAGGGGACAGTGATGTGTGGATCCCGAGTGGTAATTCCACCCAAGTTAAGGGAGAGAGTGCTCAATGAGCTTCACGAAGGCCATCTGGGAGGGGTGCAAATGAAAAGCCTTGCTAGGGCTTATGTGTGGTGGCCGGGGATCGATCAACAAATCGAGGACCTAACAAAGAGCTGCTCAGGATGCCAGAAGGTCCAAAATGCACCACCACATGCCACTCTACACCCATGGGAGTGGCCCTCATCTCCATGGCAACGGGTGCATATTGATTTTGCTGGTCCATTCATGGACTCAATGTTCTTAAAAGCAGTGGCTGTGCACTCGAAATGGCCTGAGGTGATCAAAATGTCCTCCACCACTACGGAGAAAACGATTGCAGTCCTACGGACCATATTTGCCAGGAACGGCTTGCCAGAGCAGATTTGCTACGATAACGGACCACAGTTTGTGTCCGAAGAGTTTCGGAAATTTATGAGAAGGAATTGGGTAAGGCATTACACATCCACCCCGTATCATCCAGCCACAAATGGATTGGCTGAGAGGTTCGTACAAACCTTTAAAAAGGCAGTAAGGGCCATGTGTGATGACGACATTCCACTGCAGCATAAGGTGGACAATTTCCTGTTAGCCTACAGAAATGCGGCACATGCAGTTACCAACGAGACCCGGCCATGATGTTCTTTAACCGAAGGTTGAGATCTCGTCTGGATTTGCTCAAACCAAATGTGCGAAGAAATGTTGAGAATAAGCAATTCCAGCACATCAATGAGAAGCCGACAAGGAGCTTCAATGTAGGACAACCAGTCTTGGCCCGCGACTACCGAACAGAGAAATGGCAACCCGGGACGATATGCACACGGCAGGGGCCACTAATGTACACAGTGGATGTTGGGGAGAACATTTTGAGACACCATGTCGACCAGATCCTAGCGTCACAGGAATGAGTCAACCCCATGTCTCGCGTACCTGGTGATGAACCCGACATACCGGTAGCATCTACCCCAGAAACAGTAGCATCGGAAGCTGGTGAACTAACCGACGACAGGGGGCCAGAATCGCCTCCGCACCAAGAACAAGGCACTCCAGAAAGGTGCTATCCAGAAAGGATCAGGAAGCCGCCCCAAAGACTGAATCTATAAATGGACTATTTCAGTTAATGTGCATGTTAAAAGTGTTAACTGTTATTTGATTGTTATGGTACTGTTAATCTAAAAGGGGAGGAATTGTAGTGTGTGTACCTTTAAGAAAGAACTACTTTTACAGATCCTGTATACTGTAGTACCGGCAGTGACCACACCTGTATATAAGCCCTGAGCAGGGATCTGTTTTGTTAGTTTTTAGACTACCCTCATCCAGTAAACACCTGTTGATTGTTGATCTGCAGTCTCCGTCTATTTATTGAAGAACACCATACCTTAAGATACACGGATTTAACAAGCCCCAGCAGATCCTTCGGTATGTGGACGACATTCTCCTCTTTAGTGATAAAGAGAACGGGCCACTGCTGAGCGAGATACTGAAGTTACTCAGGGAGACAGGTTTTTCTGTCTCCACCTTGTAATGAGTTTTAAAGATTTGGGGACAGTGTACTTTCAGGGAACAGTTTCATTGTCCAAGTTTTGGGAACAGTTTGTTTTAGTTTAGGAAATTCCCGGGAAGCTTGGGTTGGTTTGGTCTGAAGACATACCGGGGCCTCCATACACACCGGTTGCGTGATATTTCTGCCGTAGGTTTGACGGTGTTATTATCACAAGTGGGTGTAGGGTTTGGCCCGTGCCAACATCAGTGGCTGCATGTGCCTCAAGGATTTTTGGACTTTTAAAAAGGATATGTACCCTTTTAAAATGGAGACGCACATGGGCTGCATTTAAAAAATGGAATTTGGACTTTTGGGGGGAGAAATTCGGTATCGCCCCATTTGGGACGCCGTTATCGGCCGTGTGCAAAGTTCAGCGCCTGGCACTAATTATCGCCTCCGACAGCAAACTTGGCTTTTATCACCCCTGGAGGTGATTGGAACGCTAAATCAGGCGCTTCACACCTGTCTTAAGGCGCAAACGCCGAGGAGTGAGGCGCTACCTCAGAATGCTGGCGAAGCAAGGAAGGGCAAATCAAAATAAACCTGCAAAGTGCTGCTCAGTACTCAAAACTCCTTCACACAGTGTTGAATCTCTCCAGAAGTCTCTCTCTCTCTGACAGCGTGGTGCAAAAATGCCACCGACAAAAAAAGGCAGGACGCGGTCGCCTTTAAATAGCGCTCCCCTAGTCCCTTTCTGACAGCATCACGCGCCCCTCAACCTGTCCCTGCTGGCGGCAGGCGGTAAGGCAGAGGGCACCACTCAATATCCGGTCCGGGGCGCTAACGGGGCGTTGCGCACTCGAATGACGTCACAATTTGCCGGCGCAGGAGATCGTGGCGGAAGTGTTTAGCGCCACCGCAAAATGTCTAGTTAATTTCACGAGCAGCACAAGCACCGCCGCGTCCGGCCTCTAGTTGCTTTGCGCCCCAATTGGCGCCCTCTTAAGGCACTAACGGGCGGCGCAAGCAATTGAATGTTTCCCCCTTGAACTTTAAAAAGGGACTGCCTGTTGGTTTCTGTGAAGATAGCAGGAACTGTCTGACTTTTTGGTTGCCATGGGACCTGTCTCAACGCTGACGTCATGAAAGGCAGGAGCCTTTTCATATTCGAACTTGTGATTTGGGGAAATCCACCTTTTGTCCATGGAGCCAGCATGTCTGGCTGGACAATGAGCTTTGCAGGCCAAAAGTAACACCTCTGGACTCTTTCAATGAAGGAGCAGTCAAGAACTTAACAAACAGTTAGCAATTCAAGAACTGCTCATCTAAAGTAACGGACTACCATTGATTTCTTCTAGATGACCAATCCAGGACAAAGACATCACCAGGAAGGCCAACTAGCATCTCTGCGACCATGGTAACCAGGAATCGCCCAGCAAGTTTTGTGTATTGCACGGGGTATAAACATGCAGAACTTTGGGGATGCAGGGCTTGCTTGCTTTTCCTCTACCATCTGGGACGGGGGTTCTCCGCATAACTACGCGTCCATCAACTCTCCAGGAATGCCCGAAGTGAGTGCCTCGTCGTACCGCCTGAACATAACTTTCTAGGCCTCATCGCATGCCTCTGTTAGGCACGGTTTTGTCTCTGGAGTCAAACGGAGCTGGGACCGCGTGAATCAATGACAACGGCTGGTAATTATATCCAGCATGCACCTCTAGATGTCCCCAGGACCACCCGCGTGTTTTACTGCTGAGGAACTGCACGTGTCCAAGACGCAGGCTAACACAGGTGTGTGTGTGAGGAGGCTTCCAAGTGTGGGTTCTGATCAAACCGGGAGAGGGGTTTAGTTAGAAGGGTTTTTCCATTATCTAGGCTTAGATTCTGGGAATGGGTTGGTTCGGCGTAACCAACAGGGTGGGTATTTTAGTCTAAAGTTATAAGCTAGTGTCCACGGTCACCTAGTCGTCCTACCGCAAGCGAGAGGAGTAGTGATTGTCGTTTTTGTGAGTGTAATAAAAGGAATCCATCTTTGACCAATCTGAACCGTTTTGTTTTGTCTGAATCATTTATAATCTATCCAGAGTAATTCTTTGGGTCTGAACTTGGGGGTTGTGGGGCTTGTGGTTCGCGGTATAATTCGGAAGACCAACCGGGTGGCATCTGGTCACGCCCGGGTTACACAGTAATCCCACTGGGGACCCTGTGCATCGGGCATAGGAGAAGACCTATCTGGCCTTGGTCTCTCTCTCTCTGTGGGATTACCTGCTAATCGACGGGCTGGGCAGGGACTATTGGCATAAGCTCCTGCCGTCGAAGGGAAACAACCAAAACCGGAGAGTTTTGTGGCACGGGTCAACTCAAGGGAGAGTCATAGAAACACGGGGCACGGAAAAACACCCTACAAAATGGTGACCGTGGCAGGATTAGGGGCGTAGGTAGTCCAAATGACACTAAGGTTGACATGGTTCGGTCATGTTTGGAAAATAGCATCGCGTCCTTGTTCACCAAAATTAATAAGAACATAAGAACATAAGAAATAGGAGCAGGAGTAGGCCAATCGGCCCCTCGAGCCTGCTCCGCCATTCAATAAGATCATGGCTGATCTGATCCTAACCGCCAATCTATTATCACAGAACCATCTCCTGAATCTAACAGAATTAGACACACGAAATAGGAGCAGGATCAGGCTACACGGCCCCTGGGCCCGCTCCGCTACCCACAGGGCCATGTCCGATCCGAACCTAGACTCATGACCAAATTCCTGCCCGCTCCCCGTAACCCTTAATTCCCTTTACTTCTAGGAAACTGTCTATTTCTGTTTTAAATTTATGTAATGATGTAGCTTATACAGCTTTTTGGGGCAGCATATTCCATGGACCTACCACCCTCTGAGTGAAGTAGTTCCTCCTCATCTCAGTTTTGAAAGAGCAGCCCCTTATTCTAAGACTATGCCCCCTAGTTCTAGTTTCACCCATCATCGGGAACATCCTCCCCGCATCCACCCGATCCAACCCCTTCACAATCTTATATGTTTCAATAAGATCGCCTCTCATTCTTCTGAACTCCAATGAGTAGAGTCCCAATCTACTCAACCTCTCCTCATATGTCCATCCCCTCATCCCCGGGTTTAACCGAGTGAACCTTCTTTGTACTGACTCAAGAGCAAGTATGTCTTTTCTTAAGTATGGACACCAAAACTATATGCAGTATTCCAGGTGCGGTCTCACCAATACCTTGTACAACTGAAGCAATACCTCCCTATTTTTATATTCTATTCCCCTAGCAATGAAAGCCAACATTCCATTGGCCTTCTTAATCACTTGCTGCACCTGCATACTAACCTTTTGAGTTTCGTGCACCAGAACCCCTAGATCCCTTTGTACTTCAGTACTTTCCAGTTTCTTGCCATTAAGATAATAACTTGCTCTATGATTTTTCCTGCCAAAGTGCATAACCTCACACTTTCCAGTATTGTATTCCATCTGCCAAATCTCTGCCCACTTACTTAGCCTGTCTATGTCCCCTTGCAGGTTTTTTATGTCCTCCTCACTCATTACGTTCCCTCCCATCTTAGTATCATCTGCAAACTTTGATATGTTACACTCGGTCCCCTCCTCCAAATCGTTAATATAGATTGTAAAGAGTTGGGGACCCAGCACTGACCCCTGCGGAACACCACTAGTTACTGACTGCCAGTCTGAGAATGAACCATTTATCCCAACTCTCTGCCTTCTGTTAGATAGCCAATCCTCTATCCATGTCAGAATATTACCACCAATCCTGTGATTTTTTATCTTAAGCAATAATCTTTTGTGTGGCACCTTGTCAAATGCCTTTTGGAAGTCTAAATACACTACGTCCACTGGTTCCCCTTTATCCACCCTATATGTTACTTCCTCAAAGAACTCCAGCAAATTTGTCAAACATGACTTCCCCTTCATAAAACCATGCTGACTTTGTCCTATTAAATTATGATTATCCAAATGTCCTGTTACTGTCTCCTTAATAATGGACTCCAAAATTTTACCTACCACAGATGTTAGGCTAACCGGTCTATAGTTTCCAGCCTTCTGTCTACTGCCCTTTTTAAATAAGGGTGTTACATTAGCAGTTTTCCAGTCTGCCGGGACCTTTGCCGAGTCCAGGGAGTTTTGGAAAATTATTACCAATGCATCCACAATCCCTACCGCCACTTCCCTCAAGACCCTAGGATGTAAGCCATCAGGTCCAGGTGATTTATCCGCTTTGAGTCCCATTATTTTACCGAGTACCACTTCCTTAGTGATTTTGATCATGTTTACCTCCTCCCCCCCTATAGCCCCCTGTTTGTCCAGTGTTGGGATATTCTTAGTGTCCTCTACTGTAAAGACTGATACAAAATATTCATTCAGTGTGTAGTGTATGTACCTTTAAGAGCCCCTGTGTACTGTAATGCCGGTAGTGACCACTCGGGTATATAAGCCTGTATTGCGTCTTGTATCTTTTAGTTCACCTCCAGACTTTGTTCAATAAACACCTGTTAAACCAACTCCTGCATTCCGTGTCTCCATTAACACATGGATACCACAGTGGCGATGAATTGGAAACAGACTTACCTGCAATTCGGCAGCACCTCAAGGAGATCGATTCCTCAGACAAAGGTCGAAGAAAAAAAGAGAAAAAAAAACTGTGAGTTCACCAGCTAGCCGGGCTGGTGGCAGGTACTGCACTAATCCTTCCTGGGCGGCGGGCTGGGGCTTGATCGGGTGGCTCTGCAGCGGGGCCGAGCAGCGAGTCGGAAGGCGGAGGCAAACAGAGACGGAGGGTGGAGCACTCGGGAGACGGCCGGCGCTGCAAAGCAGGTCGGCGTTCGGACCAAGCAGAGGGAGGGAAAAGTCCCAGAGAGTCTGGCGGGAACGAGTCTCCAACTATTAAAAATATCTGTGTAAATAAAAACCGCGAAGAACAGCGTTGTCAGCAGCGGCTGCGGTGGGAAAGCGCGGGAGGCGCCATTTTTTCTCGGCAGGGAAGAAAGGAAAGCGCGGGAGGCGCCATTTTTGATTTTCAGGATGCCTAAGACTGGCAATATTACTGCTTTCGATAGTGATATAGAGGACTGGACCACATATGTGGAAAGACTGGAGGTATATTGCACAGCGAATGAAGTAGAGGATGATAAAAAGGCATCGGTACTTCTAAATCTGATGGGCGCAAGGACATACGGGCTGTTACGAAACTTAATCACTCCAGCCAAACCGATGGACAAGAATTTTAAGGAGATTGTTGATACCCTACAGGAGCACTCAAACCCAACACCGCTGCTGATAGCGGAACGATTCAAATTCTTCAGGAGGAATCAGCACAAGAATGAAAGTAACGCTGATTACCTCACTGAATTAAGAAAGCTGTCAAAGCACTGCCAATTCGGGGCAGGACTGGCAGATTCTCTACGAGACAAATTCGTCTGCGGTCTCCTAAGTGAAGGAACACAGAAAAGGCTACTTTCTGAGAAAGATTTGACACTGGACAAGGCTTTCAGTGTGGCTGTATCATACGAAGCAGCAGCAAGAGGAGCTGCAGAGATACAGCAAAAGCCACAGGACTTCGGCACCCATGAAATGACACGGGGTTTCGAGAGATGTTATCGCTGCAGCAGATCCACCCATGACCAGAGGGACTGCTGGTTCAAGGACAAAGCATGCAGGCAATGCGGAAAGATGGGACACATTGCACGTGTATGCCGATCTGGAAACAAAAAATCCACTGACAGAAAAAAAATCAATAAGGAAAAGTACAGAAAGGTACAAATGATAACGGACAGTAGCTCCGAAGACCAGAAGAGCGATGGCGACTCCGGAAACAAGAGGCTAAGCTGTCTCAAATTACATAATGTAATTGCCAAAGAAGATTTCCAGGCCATTTGGGTTACCCTCACGATAGTGGGGTCCCCAGTTAAAATGGAGCTAGATGCAGGATCAGCTCTGACCGTCATAAGTCGACGGGATTACGAGCGGCTATTTCCGCATATACCTTTGAAAGACACATCCATTATCTTGAAGACATATACGGGGCAGAAAGTATACCCCAGAGGGAAAATAAGGGTGCCTGTTGTATACAACAACAAGGAAATACAGAAGTTGTATTTATACGTTCTGCAAGATGGTGGTCCACCGCTGTTGGGACGTGAATGGATCAGGAAGATACGTTTAGAATGGCACTCCATTCAGGCACTGACGGTAACCAGTAAGAAAAAAAATGATGATGATGTCATATATGAACGATTAAAAGACATCTTGGCCAACGCCAAAGAAGTGTTTCAACAGGAACTAGGAACCTTGAAAAGTGTCACCGCCTCAATAAAAGTAGAAGGTGCGGCAATTCCCAAGTTTTTTAAGGCAAGGCCGGTGCCATACGCAATTCGTCCAGCAGTCGAGGCAGAGCTGGAGAATCTGGAAAAGGCAGGCGTGTTATCCAAGGTAGGTTGGAGCGAGTGGTCATGAAGAAAACGTTGAATAATGATAAATCTGAAGAACAGAGAAAAATTCGCATCTGTGGGGACTTCAAGGTGACTGTAAACCCGGTCCTTCACACGGTACAGTATCCTCTTCCGAGGATAGAAGATATTTTCGCCTCACTATCCGGAGGGAAACGTTTCATCAAAATTGACTTGGCACAGGCATATCTACAGATGGAGGTTGAGGAGGCCTCTAAAAAGTATCTCACGATAAATACACACAAAGGCCTGTACCAGTACAATTGACTGGTTTTCGGAGTAGCATCAGCTCCAGCTATCTGGCAAAGAGCTATGGAGCAAGTCCTGCAAGGGATTCCGGGGACTCAATGCTACCTAGATGACATCCTTGTAACAGGAGAAAACGACAACGAGCACCTTGCCAATTTGGAGCAGGTGCTCACTAGGCTGAGAGAACGGGGCCTACAAGCAAATCGCCCCAAGTGCGAATTTTTCCAGAAACAAATATCATATTGTGGCCATATAATTAACGAAGAAGGGTTGCATGAGTCACCTGAAAAAAATTGAAGTGGTCATAAAAGCCCCAGCACCTGAAAATGTCTCACAATTAAGGTCGTTCCTGGGATTGATAAATTACTATCATAAATTTTTACCGAACTTGTCAACTGTTCTGCACCCTCTTAACGCACTGCTACAAACGGGAGTAATTTGGAAAAGGAGCGAAGACTGTAAACGTGCCTTCCATAAATGCAAAGGCTTTATCACGTCCAAGGAAGTGTTGGCTCATTACAACCCATCACTGCCAATCAGACTGGCGTGCGATGCATCCCCTTACGGCGTAGGAGCGGTATTATCGCATAGATTCCCTGATGGCTCGGAGTGGCCGATTGCTTTTGCGTCACGCTCATTGAACTCAGCTGAGCGTAACTACGCCCAGATCGACAGGGAAGCACTCAGCCTGGTGTGGGGAGTGAAGAAATTCAACCATTACCTACACGGACAAAAATTTACCTTGTTGACTGACCATCAACCCCTCGTCTCCATATTCAACCCTAAAAAGGGCGTTCCCATTATGACAGCGCAAAGGCTACAGAGGTGGTCCCTTTTCCTAGGGGCACACCAATATGACATAGAATACAAAGGATCAAAACAGCATGGGAGTGCTGACGGTTTATCGCGCCTACCGTTGCCAACGGTAGAAGAGGCACCTACAGTGGACCCAGTGGAGATGTTCCACTCAACCATAGTGGAATGTCTACCAGTAACAAATTGTACCATTGAAAAGGAAACGAGAAATGACCCGTCTCTCTCACGAGTCTACGATTTAACGGTGAAGGGATGGCCAGCACATGGCGAACCACTGTTGCCAGCATTCTCGCAAAGAAGAGAACAGCTGTCAGTGTGCCGAGGAACCTTGATGTGTGGATCCAGAGTGGTGATTCCACCCAAACTCCAGGATAAAGTGCGAAAGGAGCTTCACGAGGGGCATCTGGGTGGAGTGAAAATGAAGAACCTAGCCAGAGCATTTGTGTGGTGGCCAGGTATTGATGGAGACATCGAAGAAATGACCAAGAGCTGTCTAGGATGCCAGACGGTCCAAAACGCCCCACCACAAGCCCCTCTACGTCCATGGGAGTGGCCCTCATCTCCATGGCAAAGGGTACATATCGATTTTGCTGGTCCATTTATGGACTCAATGTTCTTAATCGCGGTTGATGCACACTCCAAGTGGCCGGAGGTAATAAAGATGTCCTCCACCACCACGGAAAAAAACATCACAGTATTAAGGACCATATTTGCCAGGAATGGGCTGTCTGAACAGATCTGTTCTGATAATGGACCGCAATTTGTGTCCGAAGAATTCAGGAAGTTCTTAAAAAACAATGGGGTTAAGCACTACACGTTCGCCCCATACCATCCCGCCACCAATGGATTAGCTGAAAGGTTTGTCCAGACCTTCAAGAAGGCCATAAAGGCCATGGGTAATGAAGACATAAATCTACAACATAAGGTAGATAACTTCCTGTTGCGTACAGGAATGCAACACATGTGGTTACAAACCAAACTCCCGCCATGATGTTTTTCAATAGAAGACTAAGATGCCGGCTGGATTTGATCAAGCCAAACATCAGAAGGGACATAGAGAACCGGCAATTTCAAGGCATGAATGAAAGGCCAACTAGAACCTTCCAGATAGGTCAACAAGTTTTGGCCCGGGACTACCGTACCGAGAAATGGCAGCCTGGAACTATTTGCACACGACTAGGACCGCTGATGTATACCGTGGACATTGGAGAAAGCATAATAAGGCGCCATGCTGACCAGATCATAGGGTCATCTGAAAAGGGACAACCTACACCACAACTCTATACGCCTAATGATGAAGCAGAGATACCCATAGTATCTACCTCCGATCCGGTGATACTGGAACCAGATGAACCCGACACTGGTATTCAAGCCGAATCGACCTTGCCAAAAGAACCTACTACACCACCAAAAACTACTACACCACCGAGGCGTTATCCGGACCGAGTCAGGAAGCCTCCAGAGAGACTGACTTATAATTGATTAACTGCAGCAAATGTGTAGATTATTGTTCTTGTAAACATGTTAATTAATGATTACTTAAAATGTTATGTACTAATTATCTGAAAGGGGAGGAATTGTAGTGTATGTACCTTTAAGAGCCCCTGTGTACACTCAGGTATATAAGCCTGTATAGCGTCTTGTATCTTTTAGTTCACCTCCAGACTTTGTTCAGTAAACACCTGTTAAACCAACTCCTGCATTCCGTGTCTCCATTAACACACGGATACCACACAGTGTTTTTGCCATCTCCATGTTTCCCACCATTAATTTCCCGGTCTCATCCTCTAAGGGAACAACATTTACTTTAGCCACCCTTTTTCTTTTTATATAACTATAAAAACTCTTACTATCTGTTTTTATATTTTTTGCTAATTTACTTTCATAATCTATCTTCCCTTTCTTAATCAATCTTTATGTTATTTTTTGCTGTCTTTTAAAGTTTTCCCAATCCTCTATCCTCCCACTAGATTTGGCTACCTTATATGCCCTTGTTTTTAGTCGAATACTATCCTTAATTTCTTTACTTAGCCACGGATGGCTGTCTTTTCTTTTACACCCTTTTCTTCTCAGTGGAAAATTTTTTTTTTGGAAGTTGTAAAATAACTCCTTAAATGTACACCACTGATCATGTATTGTCTTACCCTTTAATCTATTTTCCCAATCCACTCTACTGAATTCTGCTCTCATACCTTCATAGTCTCCTTTATTCAAGCTTAGCACGCTTGTTTGAGATCCAACCTTCTCACCCTCTAATTGAATATGGAATTCAACCATGTTATGGTCACTCATTCCAAGGGGATCCTTTTCTAGGACATTTTTAATTAATCCTGACTCGTTACACAGGACCAGATCTAAAGTTGCTTGCCCCCTGGTCGGTTCAGTTACATACTGCTCAAGAAACCCATCCCTAATACACTCAATGAACTCATCCTCAAGGCAGCCCTGCCCAATTTGATTTGTCCAATTAATATGATAGTTAAAATCCTCCATAATTATAGATGTTCCCTGTGGTAAACCACTGTTTGTATTCCACTGTGTACATGCCTGGACATGCCTCGGCTGACTCCTCCCACAAGTCCTAGTATAAAGGTGACTGCTCCCCAGCCCTTTGTATTTCTGGACCGGTCGACCACTCGAGGCAGACCTTCATTCTTTTGTTAATAAAAGCCTTTAGTTACTCTCTTAACTCTCAGTCTTTTATGAGTAATTGATAGCGCATCAATTTTATTAACAAAATTTTTATAATGGAGAAGATCCTCACACCAGCATGCCTGGACTTAGATCATCGGGAGGCGGACTCATCCACCAAGTTTACTCACTGGCTTAAGTGTTTTGAAAAATTCCTGACCGCCTCCGCAGCAATCAAATCGGACGAGGACAAACTGGATGTCCTGACCTCCAAAGTGAACCACCGAGTGTATTCGGTCATCCAAGACGCGACCTCGTACGCGGACGCTATCAAGCTCCTCAAGGGCCAGTACACGCGCCCAGTGAACGAAGTGTACACCAGGCACCTTCTGGGGAGTCGTAAACAACAACCTGGGGAATCGATCGTGGAATACCTTCAGGCACTGTCTGTGCTTGGCCCGGCCTGTGGTTGTAAGGATGTAAAGGCCGCCGTGTACACAGAGGAACTTATCCGGGACGCTTTTGTAGCGGGCCACAGATCCAATTACACCCGACAGCGACTGTTGGAACAGAGTGACCTCGACCTCAACAAGGCCTCTGAACTCGCACTATCATTGGATGCAGCCTACCGGGGCATGGATGCCTACTCCTCTGCACCGTGGACGCCGCGGGGAATGACAGCCTGGGACACGGTAGGACCGCCTCATAGCGCCGTGCCACCCCAGCCACACCCCAGCAACGGCCCAACTACCGCAGCAGTGTCCCAAGGCCAGACAGCAGTGCCCCAAGGCCAGAAATGCTACTTCTGTGGCCAGGCAAAACACCCCAGAGCGCGCTGCCCGGCGAAAAACGCGATCTGCTCGGGCTGCGGGAAGAAGGGACACTACGCTAACATCTGCAGGGCCAAAGCCACCCCGAACCCCAGCAGCGCCGTGTGTGGGCCATGCGGGCCGCCATCTTGGGCCTCCCCGGCCATGTGCGAACCACCGGTACAGCAGCCATTTTGGACGCCTCCAGCCACATGGGGATCATGGACGCCGCCATCTTGGACGACAGCCGGAACGCAGCAGGCCCCCAACACCGCCTCATCTGATACCCGCAGCGACACACCGACCCCTACGCTGGCATCCGTTACACTGGACCAAGCGAGACCGCACCAGCTGGCCAGTTCCACAATGGACATTAAGGTAAATGGCCACGATACAATCTGCCTTTTTGACTCTGGGAGCACGGAGAGCTTCATCCACCCCGACACGGTGCGGCGTTGCTCTCTCCCAGTCCTGCCTGCGCACTAGCGGATTTCTATGGCTTCCGAGTCCCAGTCGGCGGACATCGGCGGCTACTGCGTAGTGACACTCGTAGTAGACGGGACCGTGTACGATCATTTTAAACTTCTGGTCCTGCCCGACCTCTGCGCTGCCGTCCTGCTGGGGTTAGATTTTCAGTGCCACCTTAAAAGTGTTACGATGGCGTACGGTGGACCCCTACCCCCACTCACAGTCCGCAGCCAGCAGCTCCCAAATTGCCCGCCGCGCACCAGGTGCAACCTCTCCACACTCAGAGTCACCCCCCCCCACTGTTTGCTAACCTCACCCCCGACTGTAAGCCCATCGCCACAAAGAGCAGGCGATACAGTGCCGGGGACAGGGTTTTCATTAAAACCGAAGTGGAGCGGCTCCTGAAGGAAGGGATTATTGAGGGCAGCACCAGCCCCTGGCGAGCCCAGGTTGTGGTCGTTAAGACCGGCGAGAAGCAGCGCCTGGTCATCGACTACAGCCAGACAATAAATCGCTACACCCTGCTGGACGCCTACCCACTCCCCCGCATAGCTGATATGGTCAACCAGATCGCGCAGTACCGCGTCTTCTCGACCATTGACCTGAAATCAGCGGAGCACCAGCTCCCTATCCACCCTGAGGACCGCCAGTATACTGCCTTTGAGGCAAACGGCCGCCTCGACCACTTCCTTAGGGTTCCCTTTGGCGTCACCAACGGGGTCTCCGTCTTCCAAAGGGAGATGGACTGGATGGTACATCAAAATGCGTTGCAGGCCACTTTCCCATATCTGGACAATGTGACCATCAGCGGCCGTGACTTGCAGGACCATGACGCAAACCTCGAAAAATTCCTCCGCACCGCCCAACTCCTGAACCTGACATATAACAAGGAGAAGTGCATATTCCGCACAAACCGCCTCGCCATCCTTGGCTGTGTTGTGGAACACGGAGTCATCGGCCCCGACCCCGACCGGATGCGTCCCCTTATGGAACTCCCACTGCCCCAAGGCCCTGAAGAGGTGCCTAGGGTTTTTCTCCTATTATGCCCAGTGGGTCCCCTACTATGCGGACAAGGCCCATCCGCTGATCAAGTCCACCTCTTTTCCCTTGACGGCAGAGGCCCGCTTAGCCTTCCACCGTATCAAGGAAGACATTGCCAAAGCCACCATGCATGCAGTGGATGAATCCACAAGCCTCAACTATTTCCTGATTGATACTCCGTCCAACAGAGTTGCAACTGTTCGGAGGCCTATAGACTACGCCCACTAGTGTTTTTTTCCCCTTATTATTCCTTACCTCCACCCAAACTGTTTCATTATCCTGATCTTTTGACCCAACATCATTTCTCTGTATTACAGTGATTCCTTCCTTTATTAACATAGCCACCCCACTTCCCCTCCCTTCCTGCCTGTCCTTCCTGATCGTTAAATAACCTGGTATGTTTAATTCCCAGGCATTGTCACCCTGCAGCCATGTTTCTGTAATGGCCACAAGATCATACCCATATGTAGTTATTTGTGACATTAACTCGTCTATTTTGTTACGAATGCTACGTGCATTCAGATAGAGAACTTTCAAATATGTTTTGTGACACTTAGTTCCTGCTTTTGCCCTTTTTATTACTTTACCTTTTACTCTATAAGGTTCTGCCCCTTCCTGACACGCTCTGGTTTTTAATTTCCCCACTGCTACCTAAGTCTATGACCTTTTCTGTTGTCATTTTTATTAGTTGCTCTCTAGGAACCTCCCCCCCACTAGTTAGTTTAAAGCCCTCTCTACAGCCCTAGTTGTATGATCCGCCAGGACTCTAATCCCAGCACTGGCCAAGTGAAGCCCGTCCCAATGGAACAGCTCCCTCCTGCCCCAGTACTGGTGCCAGTGTCCCAGGAAGCAAAACCCATTTCTCCCACACCAGTCTTTGAGCCACGCATTTAACTCTCTAATTTTATTTGTCCTAGCCAAATTCGCTCGTGGCTCACCCTTGAGGTTCTGTTTTTTAATTTGACCCCTAGCTGCTCATACTCCTTTAACAGAACCGGCTTCCTAGTCCTATCTACGTCATTTGTACCAACATGGACCACGACAACTGGATCCACCCCCTCCCACTGCAAGTTTCTTTCCAGCCCAGAGGAGATGTCCTTAACCCTGGCACCGGGTAGGCAACACAGCCTTCGGGACTCTCGCTCTCGGCTGCAGAGAACTCTATCTATCCCCCTAATACTATCCCCTACCACTACAACATTTCTATTTACTCCCCCCTCTTGAATAGCCCCCCGTTCCACGGTGCTGTGGCCAGGTTGCTCATCCTCCCTGCAGTCCCTGCTCCTGTCCCCACAGGGAGTAAGAACCTCGAACCTGTTGGACAAGAGCAAGGGCTGCGGCTCCTCCAGCTCTACCTCCTGGATCCCCGTACCTGCCTCACTCGTAGTCATACCGTCCTGTCCCTGACCATGGGCTACATCTGAATTAATTAACTTCATAGGTGTGACCACCTCCTGATACACAGAGTCCAGGTACTTCTCCCCCTCCCTGATGTGTCACAGTGTCTGAAGCTCAGACTCCAGCTCATCAACACGGAGCTGGAGTTCCTGTAGCAGCAGACACTTGTCACAGACGTAATCACCGTGAGCCTCAATGGGGTCTACCGGCTCCCACATCTCGCAACAGTAACACATCACCTGCTCCATTCTATGTAATTAATTATATTTTTTATTGTTAGTTATGGACACCCTCTGCCCGATTTTAGATGCTAGTATCCCCTTCAATTAATTGGATTTAAATTAAATCAATCCCTCTAGTTACACCAGTTAAATGGTTTACCAACAGTCACTCTGCACCAGAAAGGCCTTATTAACTACAACCCACAGAGTTAAAGTTTGAAAAGAGCACCTAACACCCCACTTACCCTAACTCACACTTACCCAAACTCACAGCACTCTTTGATGACTCGCACTAGGACTGGTCTTTTTATACTGTTTGTTTGTTTACAGCCAAATGAGTCACCCCCGCTGATTGATTAGAAAACTGGTTTTCACTGCCTGCTGTGCCAATTTACTCCTACTGCAGTGTAACCTTGTTTTACTCTTCTTAAACCAACAGAATCCCAAATATTTAACTTTTCCCCTTTACTTAAACTGCTTAAGTAATCTTATCAAGAATGATTTAAAGAGAAATAACAATTAAAGAACTCTCACACTTACCCAAACTCAGAGCACTCTTTGATGACTCGCCCTCAGCTAAGTCCCGCTGATGGGGGAGTGGGGAAGGAGAATGGGAGGGGGCTGATTGCAGGCTTACAGCGACCCTCAAGAGGACCATGGAGCCGACAGGGGCCTCCAAAACAATGGCCTCTCAAGTGTCAGGATACTATTTAATTGTGGTATCACCCGTAGGGTCGCCAAACCTTGCAGGATTGCCCTGGAATCTCCAGGAATTAAAGCCTAATCTCCAGGACACTGCTGCGAGCAACCTGGGAGAAAAATTATTGGGGTAATAAAAAAAATTGTGTGACTAAAATATTTTCTTTGAACACTTTTGTTTACTATTCCTAAAAATATTGGCATGGGAAAAGAAGACCGTTTGACTGGCAGTCACGAATCATCCAATTGGTTAATGAAGAGTCTATTCACTTTCCGATTGGCCATGGGAAGGAGGTGCACCACGAGGATGGGCACGTTGGGTGACCAATGGCAAGAGTGCAGGGGCGGGGTGGTTGGATTATGTAGTTTCAGACAACCCATCTCCTTGCTTCCGGTGTCTGTATCACTCTTCTGTTCGCCTGAACTCCTCTCCGTCACCTTATGTACCTTCTTGTACTTCTCCTGTGGAGATTTCTTGCTGCTGGTTTTCTTTCCCGACCTGCAGACTCTTGCTATGTGTCCTACTTTTCCACACTGTCTGCACACTTTGTCCTTGAACCAGCAATCATTATGGTCGTGTGTTGTTCTGCCGCAGCGATAGCACTTCACTGTTCCGTATGACATTTCATTTGTGCCATATTCTTGCGGTCTCCGTGTATCTCTGCAGCGCCCCATGCTGCTGCTTCATGTGATACTGCAATGCTGAAAGCCTTGTCCAGCGTAAGATCCTTTTCTGATAGAAGCAGTTTCTGGATTCCTTCACTTTGAAGCCCACACACAAACTTCTCCCTTAAAGTATCTGCTAGTCCCGTTCCAAACTGGCAGTGTTTCGATAGCTTGCGCAGTTCCGTTAAATACTCAGCATTACTTTCATCTTTATGCTGGTTCCTTTTGTGAAACTTAAATCTTTCTGCTATCAGCAGCAGTGTGGGGTTTAAGTGGCCCTGTAGGATTGACACTATGGCCCCGATTTTCGGGCAGCTGTTGGGCGGCTTTTCATGCGGCCGTGGTCCAAAAATCACGGGAAAAGCGGGTCGGGACACCCACCCCCGCCTGATTCCCCGCCCCGTCCGACTTTCAGACCGCCGTTTCCACGCGCCCCGCTTCAGTCCCGCCCGCCGCTGGCGGGACTGCTCGTCGGAGCACTAATCACCAATGATCACCTTGTTAAGGACGATTTTCCCGTGCCGTTGCGACTTTGGGGCTTTCCCCACCTGATACCCGCCTGCTGGGAACCCCGCCGATGAGAGCTGGCGTGAAAACAGCTGGCTTGCTTGCTTGCAGCAGCAGGTCGCTGAGGACTGAAGATATTTAAAGAGGCAGCATTTGCAGGCTGCAGGACCTTGTTGATCAAGGCTTGGGGGAACTATTTGAAGCCTTAGGAGCAGCTGCAGAAAGTTGGAGCCTCACACACTTCTTCAGTGTGAGCTCCTGGGAAGCCCCTCTCACCACCCTAACTCAGGACCTCCTCAACCAGGCATCTGCTAGAAGCATGGGAGGCCTTTGGCACCTTCCCTTCCTGGCATTAGAGGATCTCCAACAGCAGAGGTGGCAGCAGCAGAACCAGGAACAGCATGATGATTACCAGGAGCACCAGCCTGCTGCTCACTCACCTGAAGCTGCACAAGCCAGAAGGGGCCAGCGCTTGGAAGTGGCTTGAGAGCACCTTGCTGCGCTTTAGGGGGCCAGTGGAACCCGTTTCTGCACTGGCAGTCCTACTCAGAAGGACTTCCATGAAGATCTGGTTTCTCTGTTCAACAGATGGCCAACGCTCCTCAAGAGATGTCATTCTCTTATGAGCACTCACCATGTTTTCCGTATGCTGGCGAGTTATCTCCTCCATGGAGGTTGCCCACCTTTCCATGGTGCTGCATTCATGCACCAATGACTCCACAAAGGCTCTGCTCATGGTCGCTATGGACTCCTCCATCCGCTCCACACTTGCAGCGACCCTGGAGACAAAACCTGCCAGAGACTCCTGCATCTGTGCATGGAGATCCATCACCTCTTCTCTTGCGGCTGGACCCAGAGGCAGAGGGTTGAGATGCAGCGCAGCTGAGCTGAGCTGGCAGAGCCCTGCGCCCTCCAACGAGGACTCTCCACTGCTGTCCCTGTCTCCAGAATCTGCTGAGGCTCACTTTTCAGCTGTGAAACACCAGGTGACAACACTACTCTATGTCCCAAAGGTCCCCCCGAGGTGTGAGTGTCTGCGTTGGTGCTGGGTGTGCTTACTTCTGCTGACGCTGCGCCCTCAGAGGTTGGAGCTTCCTCTGAGGAGTCTGGCTGCACAGCCTCTTCCTCCTCCACAGTGAGGACGGGGGCTCTGGATGGTACTGTGGGGGAGTAAAGGAAGGAGTTACAGATGTAATGCCAAGGTTCCTCTGGTGACTCCCAGCGAGTTGGCATCTGCTGACACCTGCATCCATGCAGCATTGGTCTCAGTGGGAGGCCTCTTCCTCCCTGACCTAGGGAAGAGGACCTCCCTGTGGGCCCTAACCCCATCCAATAATGCCTGCAGTGAAGCCTCGTCGAATTTGAAGGCAGCTTGGGGTCTGGCACTGGCCACAGCTGCTGCAGGCTCCTCTGCCATCCTGTATGGTTCATTTGGAAGCCTTCAGAGGATGCAGTGCTTGCCATGGACCTTGAAAGCACCACGAATGATGACATCATACTGTGGGGATTTCTGACTCGATTTAGACAATTAGCAAGGCTTCCCACATGCTGGGAATTAATTGGCCAATTGAGGGAAAATTGCGTGGAGCTGGCTGACACTTTTTTATGTGTGTCAGAAACCCAACATTCGGGGAAATCCGACCATTTCCCACACAAGCCGAAAATCGGGGCCTATGTTTTCAAAATCCTTTTCTACTGGCTTCTCTGGGGTTACTAGGTTTCGTAGTAAGCCATACATTTTTGCACCCATTGAATTCAACAATACCAGCGCTTTCTTGTCATCTGGCACTTCATTCGCCTTGCAGTATACTTCTATGCGTTCGACATATGTTGTCCAATCTTCGACTTCATTGTCGAACGCTGTGATACTGCCACTCTTTGGCATTTTTGGGTGTGGTTAGACTGGCTTAAAATGGCATCTCCCGCGCTTTCCTTTCTTCCCCGCTGCGGCTTAAAATGGCGTCTCCCGCGCTGCTGCCAACGCCGCTCTCGGCAGTCCTCGTGTCAAATGGCGACACCCTGTGGGTTTTGTGCGCTGCTCCTGCGCTGCTGCCAACGCCGCTCTCTGCAGTCCTCGTGGCAATGGCAGCATCTCACGTTTTCCTGCGCGCCTCTCTCCCCCGTTGACGCTGCTCGGCCCTTGACCACCGGCTGCGCTCTGCTCTCTCTCGCCTCTCTCCCCCGTTGATGCCGCTCAGTCCTGAACTCTGGCTGCGCCCTGTGCGCTCTGCCCTCTCTCTCTCCCCCGTCGACGCTGCTCGGCCTTTTTCTGTGCCGCTCGGTTGGGCTCTAGCCCGTCGCTGTCCGGGAAGGGTCTGCGCACTACCTGTTGCCAGCCCATTTCGCTGGACCACCATGACTGGAAAGCCAAGCCTGGCTCTCGACAGCCTCCCCTGCGATGATCAAATCTCGGCTGGATGACTGGGCGGTTGCCCGTGGTCAACGCCCGTGCTTCTGGACTCGACCTTCTTCCACTGTTCTCCAGGAGCGAATCCCTGGGAGGTGATGCAGAGCTGCAGGTAGGTTCAAACTTGCTCGTCGCCACTGTTACATCCGTGTAATAATAAGAAAAGGACTGCAGAGAAGGGTACAACAGGTGTTTACTCAACGTGGTTCAAACTGCAACTGAAACAACAGGTTACTGTTAAATAAGTGGTCCTGTAGGATTGACACTATGTTTTCAAAATCCTTTTCCACTGGCTTCTCTGGGGTTACTAGGTTTCGCAGTAAGCCATACGTTTTTGCACCCATTGAATTCAACAATACCAGCGCTTTCCTGTCATCTGGCACTTCATTCCCCTTGCAGTACACTTCTATGCGTTCGACATATGTCGTCCAATCTTCAACTTCATTGTCGAACACTGTGACACTGCCACTCTTCGGCATCACTGGGTGTGGGTAGACTGGCTCAAAATGGCGTCTCCCGCGCTTTCCTTCTTCCCCGTTGACGCTGCTCGCCCCCTGAACACCGCCTCTCTCTCTCATTGACGCCGCTCGGTCCTGAACAGTGGCTGCGCCCTGTGCGCTCTACCCTCTCTCTTCTCGTGTCGATGCCGATCGGTCCTGAACAGCGGCTGCGCCCTGTGTGCTCTACCCTCTCTCTTTTCCCGTCGACGCCGCTCGGTCCTGAACACCGGCTGAGCCCTGTGCGCGCTACCCTCTCTCTGCTCCAGTCGACGCTGCTCAGCCTTTTCCTGTGCCGTCAGTCGGCTCTAGCCGCCGCTGTGCGGGAAGGGTCTGCGCCGCACCTGTTGCCAGCCCGTTTCACTGGAGTCTCCGTTGGATGGTCGACGCCCGTGCTTCTGGAATCGGCCTTCTTCTGCAGAGTTGCAGGTAGGTTCGAATCTGCTCATCGCCAATGTTAAATCTGTGTATTTTGAGGTTGGTGTCCTTCAATAACTTGACAAGAGACTGCAGGGAACAATCAACAGGTGTATACTGGATGAGCGTTACTCTAAAACTAACTGTACAGATCCCTAGTCAGGGTTATATAGAGGTGTGGTCACTGCCGGTACTACAGTATACAGGAGCTGTAAAAAGTAGTTCTCCCCTTAAAGGTACATACACTACAATTACTACTCAGCGTTATATACAGGTGTGGTCACTGCCGGTACTACAGTGTACATGAGCTGTAGAAAGTAGTTCCCCCCTTAAAGGTACATACATTACAGGCACTGATCATTGTAGGCAGCAGTGAGAGAGAGAGAGAGAGGCATTGATCAGTGTAGGGAGCAGAGAGAGAGAGAGGCATTGACCAGTGTAGGGAGCAGAGAGAGAGAGAGGCATTGATCAGTGTAGGGAGCAGAGAGAGAGAGAGGCATTGATCAGTGTAGGGAGCAGAGAGAGAGGGAGAGGCATTGATCAGTGTAGGGAGCAGAGAGAGAGAGAGAGGCATTGATCAGTGCAGGGAGCAGAGAGAGAGAGAGGCATTGATCAGTGTAGGGAGCAGTGAGTGAGAGAGAGGCATTGATCAGTGTAGGGAGCAGAGAGAGAGAGAGAGGCATTGATCAGTGTAGGGAGCAGTGAGTGAGAGAGAGGCATTGATCAGTGTAGGGAGCAGAGAGAGAGAGAGAGGCATTGATCAGTGTAGGGAGCAGTGAGTGAGAGAGAGGCATTGATCAGTGTAGGGAGCAGTGAGTGAGAGAGAGGCATTGATCAGTGTAGGGAGCAGAGAGAGAGAGAGAGGCATTGATCAGTGTAGGGAGCAGAGAGAGAGGGAGAAGCATTGATCAGTGTAGGGAGCAGTGAGAGAGAGAGAGGCATTGATCAGTGTAGGGTGCAGAGAGAGAGAGAGAGGCATTGATCAGAGTAGGGAGCAGAGAGAGAGAGAGAGACATTGATCAGTGTAGGGAGCAGAGAGAGAGAGAGAGGCATTGATCAGTGTAGGGAGCAGTGAGAGAGAGGCATTGATCAGTGTAGGGAGCAGAGAGTGAGAGAGAGGCATTGATCAGTGTAGGGAGCAGTGAGAGAGAGAGAGGCATTGATCAGTTTCGGGAGCAGTGAGAGAGAGAGAGGCATTGATCAGTGTAGGGAGCAGTGAGAGAGAGAGAGCCATTGGTCAGTGCAGGGAGCAGAGAGAGAGAGAGAGACATTGATCAGTGTAGGGAGCAGAGAGAGAGAGAAAGGCATTGATCAGTGTAGGGAGCAGTGAGAGAGAGAGAGGCATTGATCAGTGTAGGGAGCAGAGAGAGCGAGAGAGGGGCATTGATCAGTGTAGGCAGCAGAGAGAGAGAGAGAGGCATTGATCAGTGTAGGGAGCAGAGAGAGAGAGGGAGGCATTGATCAGTGTAGGGAGCAGAGAGAGAGAGAGAGAGGCATTGATCAGTGTAGGGAGCAGAGAGAGAGAGAGAGGGGCATTGATCAGTGTAGGGAACAGAGAAAGAGAGAGGCATTGATCAGTGTAGGGTGCAGAGAGAGAGAGAGAGGCATTGATCAGTGTAGGGAGCAGAGAGAGAGAGAGAGAGAGGCATTGATCAGTGTAGGGAACAGAGAGAGAGAGAGGCATTGATCAGTGTAAGGTGCAGGGAGAGAGAGAGAGGCATTGATCAGTGTAGGGAGCAGAGAGAGAGAGAGGCATTGATCAGTGTAGGGTGCAGAGAGAGAGAGAGGCATTGATCAGTGTAGGGAGCAGAGAGAGAGAGAGAGGCATTGATCAGTGTCGGGAGCAGAGAGAGAGAGGGAGGCATTGATCAGTGTAGGGAGCAGAGAGAGAGAGAGAGAGGCATTGATCAGTGCAGGGAGCAGAGAGAGAGAGAGAGGGGCATTGATCAGTGTAGGGAACAGAGAGAGAGAGAGGCATTGATCAGTGTAGGGTGCAGAGAGAGAGAGAGAGGCATTGATCAGTGTAGGGAGCAGAGAGAGAGAGAGAGAGGCATTGATCAGTGTAGGGAGCAGAGAGAGAGAGAGAGGCATTGATCAGTGTAGGGAGCAGAGAGAGAGAGAGAGGTATTGATCAGTGTCGGGAGCAGAGAGAGAGAGAGAGGGGCATTGATCAGTGTAGGGAGCAGAGAGAGAGAGAGAGAGGCATTGATCAGTGTAGGGAGCAGAGAGAGAGAGAGAGGGGCATTGATCAGTGTAGGGAGCAGAGAGAGAGAGAGAGGGGCATTGATCAGTGTAGGGAGCAGAGAGAGAGAGAGAGAGGCATTGATCAGTGTAGGCAGCAGAGAGAGAGAGAGAGGCATTGATCAGTGTAGGCAGCAGAGAGAGAGAGAGGGGCATTGATCAGTGTAGGGAGCAGAGAGAGAGAGAGAGGCATTGATCAGTGTAGGGAGCAGAGAGAGAGAGAGAGGCATTGATCAGTGTCGGGAGCAGAGAGAGAGAGAGAGAGGCATTGATAAGTTTAGGGAGCAAAGAGAGAGAGAGAGAGAGGCATTGATCAGTGTAGGGAGCAGAGAGAGAGAGAGAGGCATTGATCAGTGTAGAGAGCAGAGAGTGAGAGAGGGGCATTGATCAGTGTCGGGAGCAGAGAGAGAGAGAGGCATTGATCAGTGTAAGGATCAGTGAGAGAGAGAGAGGCATTGATCAGTGTAGGCAGCAGAGAGAGAGAGAGAGGCATTGATCAGTGCAGGGAGCAGAGAGAGAGAGAGAGAGGCATTGATCAGTGTAGGGAGCAGAGAGAGAGAGGCATTGATCAGTGTAGAGAGCAGAGAGAGAGGGAGAGGCATTGATCAGTGTAGGGAGCAGAGAGAGAGAGAGAGGCATTGTCAGTGTAGGGAGCAGAGAAAGAGAGAGGCATTGATCAGTGTAGGGAGCAGAGAGAGAGAGGCATTGATCAGTGTAGGGAGCAGATAGAGAGAGAGGCGTTGATCAGTGTAGGGAGCAGAGAGAGAGAGGCATTGATCAGTGTAGGGAGCAGAGACAGTGAGAGGCATTGATCAGTGTAGGGAGCAGAGAGAGAGAGAGGCATTGATCAGTGTAGGCAGCAGAGAGAGAGAGAGAGGCATTGATCAGTGTCAGGAGCAGAGAGAGAGAGAGAGGCATTGATCAGTGTCGGGAGCAGAGAGAGAGAGAGAGGCATTGATCAGTGTAGGCAGCAGAGAGAGAGAGAGAGGCATTGATCAGTGTAGGGAGCAGTGAGAGAGAGAGAGGCATTGATCAGTGTAGGGAGCAGAGAGAGAGAGAGAGGCATTGATCAGTGTAGGGAGCAGAGAGAGAGAGGGAGGCATTGATCAGTGTAGGGAGCAGAGAGAGAGAGAGAGGCATTGATCAGTGTAGGGAGCAGAGAGAGAGAGAGAGGGGCATTGATCAGTGTAGGGAACAGAGAAAGAGAGAGGCATTGATCAGTGTAGGGTGCAGAGAGAGAGAGAGAGGCATTGATCAGTGTAGGGAGCAGAGAGAGAGAGAGAGAGAGGCATTGATCAGTGTAGGGAACAGAGAGAGAGAGAGGCATTGATCAGTGTAGGGTGCAGAGAGAGAGAGAGAGGCATTGATCAGTGCAGGGAACAGAGAGAGAGAGAGGCATTGATCAGTGTAGGGTGCATAGAGAGAGAGAGGCATTGATCAGTGTAGGGAGCAGAGAGAGAGAGAGAGGCATTGATCAGTGTCGGGAGCAGAGAGAGAGAGGGAGGCATTGATCAGTGTAGGGAGCAGAGAGAGAGAGAGAGAGGCATTGATCAGTGTAGGGAGCAGAGAGAGAGAGAGAGGGGCATTGATCAGTGTAGGGAACAGAGAGAGAGAGAAGCATTGATCAGTGTAGGGTGCAGAGAGAGAGAGAGGCATTGATCAGTGTAGGGAGCAGAGAGAGAGAGAGAGAGAGGCATTGATCAGTGTAGGGAGCAGAGAGAGAGAGAGAGGCATTGATCAGTGTAGGGAGCAGAGAGAGAGAGAGAGGTATTGATCAGTGTCGGGAGCAGAGAGAGAGAGAGAGGGGCATTGATCAGTGTAGGGAGCAGAGAGAGAGAGAGAGTGGCATTGATCAGTGTAGGGAGCAGAGAGAGAGAGAGAGGGGCATTGATCAGTGTAGGGAGCAGAGAGAGAGAGAGAGGGGCATTGATCAGTGTAGGGAGCAGAGAGAGAGAGAGGCATTGATCAGTGTAAGGATCAGTGAGAGAGAGAGAGGCATTGATCAGTGTAGGCAGCAGAGAGAGAGAGAGAGGCATTGATCAGTGTAGGGAGCAGAGAGAGAGAGAGAGAGGCATTGATCAGTGTAGGGAGCAGAGAGAGAGAGAGAGGCATTGATCAGTGTAGAGAGCAGAGAGAGAGAGAGAGGCATTGATCAGTGTAGGGAGCAGAGAGAGAGAGAGAGGCATTGTCAGTGTAGGGAGCAGAGAGAGAGAGAGGCATTGATCAGTGTAGGGAGCAGAGAGAGAGAGGCATTGATCAGTGTAGGGAGCAGATAGAGAGAGAGGCATTGATCAGTGTAGGGAGCAGAGAGAGAGAGGCATTGATCAGTGTAGGGAGCAGAGACAGAGAGAGGCATTGATCAGTGTAGGGAGCAGAGAGAGAGAGAGGCATTGATCAGTGTAGGCAGCAGAGAGAGAGAGAGAGGCATTGATCAGTGTCAGGAGCAGAGAGAGAGAGAGAGGCATTGATCAGTGTCGGGAGCAGAGAGAGAGAGAGAGGCATTGATCAGTGTAGGGAGCAGTGAGAGAGAGAGAGGCATTGATCAGTGTAGGGAGCAGAGAGAGAGAGAGAGGCATTGATCAGTGTAGGGAGCAGAGAGAGAGAGGGAGGCATTGATCAGTGTAGGGAGCAGAGAGAGAGAGAGAGGCATTGATCAGTGTAGGGAGCAGAGAGAGAGAGAGAGGGGCATTGATCAGTGTAGGGAACGGAGAAAGAGAGAGGCATTGATCAGTGTAGGGTGCAGAGAGAGAGAGAGAGGCATTGATCAGTGTAGGGAGCAGAGAGAGAGAGAGAGAGAGGCATTGATCAGTGTAGGTAACAGAGAGAGAGAGAGGCATTGATCAGTGTAGGGTGCAGAGAGAGAGAGAGAGGCATTGATCAGTGCAGGGAACAGAGAGAGAGAGAGGCATTGATCAGTGTAGGGTGCAGAGAGAGAGAGAGGCATTGATCAGTGTAGGGAGCAGAGAGAGAGAGAGAGGCATTGATCAGTGTCGGGAGCAGAGAGAGAGAGGGAGGCATTGATCAGTGTAGGGAGCAGAGAGAGAGAGAGAGAGGCATTGATCAGTGTAGGGAGCAGAGAGAGAGAGAGAGGGGCATTGATCAGTGTAGGGAACAGAGAGAGAGAGAGGCATTGATCAGTGTAGGGTGCAGAGAGAGAGAGAGGCATTGATCAGTGTAGGGAGCAGAGAGAGAGAGAGAGAGGCATTGATCAGTGTAGGGAGCAGAGAGAGAGAGAGAGGCATTGATCAGTGTAGGGAGCAGAGAGAGAGAGAGAGGTATTGATCAGTGTCGGGAGCAGAGAGAGAGAGAGGGGGCATTGATCAGTGTAGGGAGCAGAGAGAGAGAGAGAGGGGCATTGATCAGTGTAGGGAGCAGAGAGAGAGAGAGAGGGGCATTGATCAGTGTAGGGAGCAGAGAGAGAGAGAGAGAGGCATTGATCAGTGTAGGGAGCAGAGAGAGAGAGAGAGGGGCATTGATCAGTGTAGGGAGCAGAGAGAGAGAGAGAGGGGCATTGATCAGTGTCGGGAGCAGAGAGAGAGAGAGAGAGGCATTGATCAGTGTAGGCAGCAGAGAGAGAGAGAGAGGCATTGATCAGTGTAGGCAGCAGAGAGAGAGAGAGGGGCATTGATCAGTGTAGGGAGCAGAGAGAGAGAGAGAGGCATTGATCAGTGTAGGGAGCAGAGAGAGAGAGAGAGGCATTGATCAGTGTCGGGAGCAGAGAGAGAGAGAGAGAGGCATTGAAAAGTTTAGGGAGCAAAGAGAGAGAGAGAGAGAGGCATTGTTCAGTGTAGGGAGCAGAGAGAGAGAGAGAGGCATTGATCAGTGTAGAGAGCAGAGAGTGAGAGAGGGGCATTGATCAGTGTCGGGAGCAGAGAGAGAGAGAGGCATTGATCAGTGTAGGGAGCAGAGAGAGAGAGAGAGGGGCATTGATCAGTGTAGGGAACAGAGAAAGAGAGAGGCATTGATCAGTGTAGGGTGCAGAGAGAGAGAGAGAGGCATTGATCAGTGTAGGGAGCAGAGAGAGAGAGAGAGAGAGGCATTGATCAGTGTAGGGAACAGAGAGAGAGAGAGGCATTGATCAGTGTAGGGTGCAGAGAGAGAGAGAGAGGCATTGATCAGTGCAGGGAACAGAGAGAGAGAGAGGCATTGATCAGTGTAGGGTGCAGAGAGAGAGAGAGGCATTGATCAGTGTAGGGAGCAGAGAGAGAGAGAGAGGCATTGATCAGTGTCGGGAGCAGAGAGAGAGAGGGAGGCATTGATCAGTGTAGGGAGCAGAGAGAGAGAGAGAGAGGCATTGATCAGTGTAGGGAGCAGAGAGAGAGAGAGAGGGGCATTGATCAGTGTAGGGAACAGAGAGAGAGAGAAGCATTGATCAGTGTAGGGTGCAGAGAGAGAGAGAGGCATTGATCAGTGTAGGGAGCAGAGAGAGAGAGAGAGAGGCATTGATCAGTGTAGGGAGCAGAGAGAGAGAGAGAGGCATTGATCAGTGTAGGGAGCAGAGAGAGAGAGAGAGGTATTGATCAGTGTCGGGAGCAGAGAGAGAGAGAGAGGGGCATTGATCAGTGTAGGGAGCAGAGAGAGAGAGAGAGAGGCATTGATCAGTGTAGGGAGCAGAGAGAGAGAGAGAGGGGCATTGATCAGTGTAGGGAGCAGAGAGAGAGAGAGAGGGGCATTGATCAGTGTAGGGAGCAGAGAGAGAGAGAGGCATTGATCAGTGTAAGGATCAGTGAGAGAGAGAGAGGCATTGATCAGTGTAGGCAGCAGAGAGAGAGAGAGAGGCATTGATCAGTGTAGGGAGCAGAGAGAGAGAGAGAGAGGCATTGATCAGTGTAGGGAGCAGAGAGAGAGAGAGAGGCATTGATCAGTGTAGAGAGCAGAGAGAGAGAGAGAGGCATTGATCAGTGTAGGGAGCAGAGAGAGAGAGAGAGGCATTGTCAGTGTAGGGAGCAGAGAGAGAGAGAGGCATTGATCAGTGTAGGGAGCAGAGAGAGAGAGGCATTGATCAGTGTAGGGAGCAGATAGAGAGAGAGGCATTGATCAGTGTAGGGAGCAGAGAGAGAGAGGCATTGATCAGTGTAGGGAGCAGAGACAGAGAGAGGCATTGATCAGTGTAGGGAGCAGAGAGAGAGAGAGGCATTGATCAGTGTAGGCAGCAGAGAGAGAGAGAGAGGCATTGATCAGTGTCAGGAGCAGAGAGAGAGAGAGAGGCATTGATCAGTGTCGGGAGCAGAGAGAGAGAGAGAGGCATTGATCAGTGTAGGCAGCAGAGAGAGAGAGAGAGGCATTGATCAGTGTAGGGAGCAGTGAGAGAGAGAGAGGCATTGATCAGTGTAGGGAGCAGAGAGAGAGAGAGAGGCATTGATCAGTGTAGGGAGCAGAGAGAGAGAGGGAGGCATTGATCAGTGTAGGGAGCAGAGAGAGAGAGAGAGGCATTGATCAGTGTAGGGAGCAGAGAGAGAGAGAGAGGGGCATTGATCAGTGTAGGGAACGGAGAAAGAGAGAGGCATTGATCAGTGTAGGGTGCAGAGAGAGAGAGAGAGAGGCATTGATCAGTGTAGGGAGCAGAGAGAGAGAGAGAGAGAGGCATTGATCAGTGTAGGGAACAGAGAGAGAGAGAGGCATTGATCAGTGTAGGGTGCAGAGAGAGAGAGAGAGGCATTGATCAGTGCAGGGAACAGAGAGAGAGAGAGGCATTGATCAGTGTAGGGTGCAGAGAGAGAGAGAGGCATTGATCAGTGTAGGGAGCAGAGAGAGAGAGAGAGGCATTGATCAGTGTCGGGAGCAGAGAGAGAGAGGGAGGCATTGATCAGTGTAGGGAGCAGAGAGAGAGAGAGAGAGGCATTGATCAGTGTAGGGAGCAGAGAGAGAGAGAGAGGGGCATTGATCAGTGTAGGGAACAGAGAGAGAGAGAGGCATTGATCAGTGTAGGGTGCAGAGAGAGAGAGAGGCATTGATCAGTGTAGGGAGCAGAGAGAGAGAGAGGCATTGATCAGTGTAGGGAGCAGAGAGAGAGAGAGAGGCATTGATCAGTGTAGGGAGCAGAGAGAGAGAGAGAGGTATTGATCAGTGTCGGGAGCAGAGAGAGAGAGGGAGGCATTGATCAGTGTAGGGAGCAGAGAGAGAGAGAGAGAGGCATTGATCAGTGTAGGGAGCAGAGAGAGAGAGAGAGGGGCATTGATCAGTGTAGGGAACAGAGAGAGAGAGAGGCATTGATCAGTGTAGGGTGCAGAGAGAGAGAGAGGCATTGATCAGTGTAGGGAGCAGAGAGAGAGAGAGAGAGGCATTGATCAGTGTAGGGAGCAGAGAGAGAGAGAGAGGCATTGATCAGTGTAGGGAGCAGAGAGAGAGAGAGAGGTATTGATCAGTGTCGGGAGCAGAGAGAGAGAGAGGGGGCATTGATCAGTGTAGGGAGCAGAGAGAGAGAGAGAGGGGCATTGATCAGTGTAGGGAGCAGAGAGAGAGAGAGAGGGGCATTGATCAGTGTAGGGAGCAGAGAGAGAGAGAGAGAGGCATTGATCAGTGTAGGGAGCAGAGAGAGAGAGAGAGGGGCATTGATCAGTGTAGGGAGCAGAGAGAGAGAGAGAGGGGCATTGATCAGTGTCGGGAGCAGAGAGAGAGAGAGAGAGAGGCATTGATCAGTGTAGGCAGCAGAGAGAGAGAGAGAGGCATTGATCAGTGTAGGCAGCAGAGAGAGAGAGAGGGGCATTGATCAGTGTAGGGAGCAGAGAGAGAGAGAGAGGCATTGATCAGTGTCGGGAGCAGAGAGAGAGAGAGAGAGGCATTGATAAGTTTAGGGAGCAAAGAGAGAGAGAGAGAGAGGCATTGTTCAGTGTAGGGAGCAGAGAGAGAGAGAGAGGCATTGATCAGTGTAGAGAGCAGAGAGTGAGAGAGGGGCATTGATCAGTGTCGGGAGCAGAGAGAGAGAGAGGCATTGATCAGTGTAGGGAGCAGAGAGAGAGAGAGAGGGGCATTGATCAGTGTAGGGAACAGAGAAAGAGAGAGGCATTGATCAGTGTAGGGTGCAGAGAGAGAGAGAGAGGCATTGATCAGTGTAGGGAGCAGAGAGAGAGAGAGAGAGAGGCATTGATCAGTGTAGGGAACAGAGAGAGAGAGAGGCATTGATCAGTGTAGGGTGCAGAGAGAGAGAGAGAGGCATTGATCAGTGCAGGGAACAGAGAGAGAGAGAGGCATTGATCAGTGTAGGGTGCAGAGAGAGAGAGAGGCATTGATCAGTGTAGGGAGCAGAGAGAGAGAGAGAGGCATTGATCAGTGTCGGGAGCAGAGAGAGAGAGGGAGGCATTGATCAGTGTAGGGAGCAGAGAGAGAGAGAGAGAGGCATTGATCAGTGTAGGGAGCAGAGAGAGAGAGAGGGGCATTGATCAGTGTAGGGAACAGAGAGAGAGAGAAGCATTGATCAGTGTAGGGTGCAGAGAGAGAGAGAGGCATTGATCAGTGTAGGGAGCAGAGAGAGAGAGAGAGAGGCATTGATCAGTGTAGGGAGCAGAGAGAGAGAGAGAGGCATTGATCAGTGTAGGGAGCAGAGAGAGAGAGAGAGGTATTGATCAGTGTCGGGAGCAGAGAGAGAGAGAGAGGGGCATTGATCAGTGTAGGGAGCAGAGAGAGAGAGAGAGAGGCATTGATCAGTGTAGGGAGCAGAGAGAGAGAGAGAGGGGCATTGATCAGTGTAGGGAGCAGAGAGAGAGAGAGAGGGGCATTGATCAGTGTAGGGAGCAGAGAGAGAGAGAGGCATTGATCAGTGTAAGGATCAGTGAGAGAGAGAGAGGCATTGATCAGTGTAGGCAGCAGAGAGAGAGAGAGAGGCATTGATCAGTGTAGGGAGCAGAGAGAGAGAGAGAGAGGCATTGATCAGTGTAGGGAGCAGAGAGAGAGAGAGAGGCATTGATCAGTGTAGAGAGCAGAGAGAGAGAGAGAGGCATTGATCAGTGTAGGGAGCGGAGAGAGAGAGAGAGGCATTGTCAGTGTAGGGAGCAGAGAGAGTGCAATAAAAAGAAAATTCTACAACATCCAAATCCCAATCAAAATCTGGCTCAAAATATTTGACAGCATAATCCTGCCCATTGCTCTGTACGGTAGTGAAGTATGGGGCCCGCTAAATCACCAAAGCTACACTAAATGGGAAAAACATACAATAGAAGCCCTACATGCAGAATTCTGCCGAAGCATCCTTCGCACCCAAAGGAAAACGCCAACAAATGCATGCAGAGCCGAACTAGGCAGATACCCACTGATAATAAACATCCAAAAACGAGCACTAAACTTCCTAAATCACCTCAAATCTAGCTCCCCAGACACCCTTCATTTCAAAGCCTTTCAGACCCAAGAGCTAAACCCAGAAAAGAGTCCCCTGAGTCAGCTGCTACGGAAACTAAGTACTCAGCCGGACCCTGACCAGCCCCAGACCAACACAGCCGCCCAAACACCAATCCGAGTGAACCAAATCATTAAAAAATGCAAAGAAACCTACCTGGAACATTGGAACAAAATAACCGAAAGCCAAAGCAGATTAGAATGTTACCGGGCCCTAAAAAGAGAATATAAACTGGCAGACTACCTCACGACCATCAGAGACACAAAACAGAGACAGACCCTCACCAGGTACAGACTAAGCGACCACCAACTGGAAATTGAAAAAGGCAGATACAAGAAATCCTGGCAGCCTAGAGAGAATAGAATATGCGATCAATGTCTGGCTGGCGAGGTTGAAACAGAAATGCATTTCCTCCTAAAATGCGAAAAATTCAACACATCAAGAAACATATTATTCAACAAGCTAAGCCAAACAACCCCAGATTTCAAGGAATTGGATGATCTGTCAAAATTGAGATTAGTCCTAGGAGAAGGAGACAGACCATACCTTGGGGCCAAATATGTAACAACATGTCACAACCTGAGGACTGTTTAAAATTAAGACTGTTTAAAATTAATATTGAACGTACCAAATGAAGTACAAAGACTGTTTAAAATTAATATTGTTTAAAAGTAATATTGTATGTACCCAACAAATGTCAAATCGATTGACACCTACAGAATGTTGGAAAACTGTACCTTTTTGCTATGTAAGCTTTGGCAATATGGTTCTCTGTAAACTTTCATGCCAATAAAGCATTTTAATTGGAATTGGAATTGGAATTGGAGAGAGGCATTGATCAGTGTAGGGAGCAGAGAGAGAGAGGCATTGATCAGTGTAGGGAGCAGATAGAGAGAGAGGCATTGATCAGTGTAGGGAGCAGAGAGAGAGAGGCATTGATCAGTGTAGGGAGCAGAGACAGAGAGAGGCATTGATCAGTGTAGGGAGCAGAGAGAGAGAGAGGCATTGATCAGTGTAGGCAGCAGAGAGAGAGAGAGAGGCATTGATCAGTGTCAGGAGCAGAGAGAGAGAGAGAGGCATTGATCAGTGTCGGGAGCAGAGAGAGAGAGAGAGGCATTGATCAGTGTAGGCAGCAGAGAGAGAGAGAGAGGCATTGATCAGTGTAGGGAGCAGTGAGAGAGAGAGAGGCATTGATCAGTGTAGGGAGCAGAGAGAGAGAGGGAGGCATTGATCAGTGTAGGGTGCAGAGAGAGAGAGAGAGGCATTGATCAGTGCAGGGAGCAGAGAGAGAGAAAGAGAGAGGCATTGATCAGTGTAGGGTGCAGAGAGAGAGAGAGAGGCATTGATCAGTGTAGGGAGCAGAGAGAGAGAGAGAGAGAGGCATTGATCAGTGTAGGGAACAGAGAGAGAGAGAGGCATTGATCAGTGTAGGGTGCAGAGAGAGAGAGAGAGGCATTGATCAGTGCAGGGAACAGAGAGAGAGAGAGGCATTGATCAGTGTAGGGTGCAGAGAGAGAGAGAGGCATTGATCAGTGTAGGGAGCAGAGAGAGAGAGAGAGGCATTGATCAGTGTCGGGAGCAGAGAGAGAGAGGGAGGCATTGATCAGTGTAGGGAGCAGAGAGAGAGAGAGAGAGGCATTGATCAGTGTAGGGAGCAGAGAGAGAGAGAGAGGGGCATTGATCAGTGTAGGGAACAGAGAGAGAGAGAGGCATTGATCAGTGTAGGGTGCAGAGAGAGAGAGAGGCATTGATCAGTGTAGGGAGCAGAGAGAGAGAGAGAGAGGCATTGATCAGTGTAGGGAGCAGAGAGAGAGAGAGAGGCATTGATCAGTGTAGGGAGCAGAGAGAGAGAGAGAGGTATTGATCAGTGTCGGGAGCAGAGAGAGAGAGAGGGGGCATTGATCAGTGTAGGGAGCAGAGAGAGAGAGGGAGGGGCATTGATCAGTGTAGGGAGCAGAGAGAGAGAGAGAGGGGCATTGATCAGTGTAGGGAGCAGAGAGAGAGAGAGAGAGGCATTGATCAGTGTAGGGAGCAGAGAGAGAGAGAGAGGGGCATTGATCAGTGTAGGGAGCAGAGAGAGAGAGAGAGGGGCATTGATCAGTGTCGGGAGCAGAGAGAGAGAGAGAGAGGCATTGATCAGTGTAGGCAGCAGAGAGAGAGAGAGAGGCATTGATCAGTGTAGGCAGCAGAGAGAGAGAGAGGGGCATTGATCAGTGTAGGGAGCAGAGAGAGAGAGAGAGGCATTGATCAGTGTAGGGAGCAGAGAGAGAGAGAGGGGCATTGATCAGTGTCGGGAGCAGAGAGAGAGAGAGAGAGGCATTGATAAGTTTAGGGAGCAAAGAGAGAGAGAGAGAGAGGCATTGTTCAGTGTAGGGAGCAGAGAGAGAGAGAGAGGCATTGATCAGTGTAGAGAGCAGAGAGTGAGAGAGGGGCATTGATCAGTGTCGGGAGCAGAGAGAGAGAGAGGCATTGATCAGTGTAAGGATCAGTGAGAGAGAGAGAGGCATTGATCAGTGTAGGGAGCAGTGAGAGAGAGAGAGGCATTGATCAGTGTAGGGAGCAGTGAGAGAGAGAGACGCATTGATCAGTGTAGGGCGCAGAGAGAGAGAGAGAGGCATTGATCAGTGTAGGCAGCAGAGAGAGAGAGAGAGGCATTGATCAGTGTAGGGAGCAGAGAGAGAGAGAGAGAGAGGCATTGATCAGTGTAGGGAGCAGAGAGAGAGAGAGAGGCATTGATCAGTGTAGAGAGCAGAGAGAGAGAGAGAGGCATTGATCAGTGTAGGGAGCAGAGAGAGAGCGAGAGGCATTGTCAGTGTAGGGAGCAGAGAGAGAGAGAGGCATTGATCAGTGTAGGGAGCAGAGAGAGAGAGGCATTGATCAGTGTAGGGAGCAGATAGAGAGAGAGGCATTGATCAGTGTAGGGAGCAGAGAGAGAGAGGCATTGATCAGTGTAGGGAGCAGAGACAGAGAGAGGCATTGATCAGTGTAGGGAGCAGAGAGAGAGAGAGAGGCATTGATCAGTGTAGGCAGCAGAGAGAGAGAGAGAGGCATTGATCAGTGTCAGGAGCAGAGAGAGAGAGAGAGGCATTGATCAGTGTCGGGAGCAGAGAGAGAGAGAGAGGCATTGATCAGTGTAGGCAGCAGAGAGAGAGAGAGAGGTATTGATCAGTGTAGGGAGCAGAGAGGGAGAGAGGCATTGATCAGTGTCCGGAGCAGAGAGAGAGAGAGAGGCATTGACCAGTGTAGGCAGCAGAGAGAGAGAGAGAGGCATTGATCAGTGTCGGGTGCAGAGAGAGAGAGAGAGGCATTGATCAGTGTAGGGAGCAGAGAGAGAGAGAGAGAGGCATTGATCAGTGTAGGGAGCAGAGAGAGAGGCATTGATCAGTGTAGAGAGCAGAGAGAGAGAGAGGGGCATTGATCAGTGTCGGGAGCAGAGAGAGAGAGAGAGGCATTGATCAGTGCAGGGAGCAGTGAGAGAGAGAGAGAGGCATAGATCAGTGTAGAGAGCAGAGAGAGAGAGAGGGGCATAGATCAGTGTCGGGAGCAGAGAGAGAGAGAGAGAGGCATTGATCAGTGTAGGGAGCAGAGAGAGAGAGGCATTGATCAGTGTAGGGAGCAGTGAGAGAGAGAGAGAGGCATTGATCAGTGCAGGGAGCAGAGAGAGAGAGAGAGGCATTGAGCAGTGTAGGGAGCAGAGACAGAGAGAGGCATTGATCAGTGTAGGGAGCAGAGAGAGAGAGAGGCATTGATCAGTGTAGGGAGCAGAGCCTGAGAGAGAGAGAGGCATTGATCAGTGTAGGGAGCAGAGAGAGAGAGAGAGGCATTGATCAGTGTAGGGAGCAGAGAGAGAGAGAGAGAGGCATTGATCAGTGTAGGAAGCAGAGAGAGGGAGAGAGGCATTGTTCAGTGTAGGGAGCAGAGAGTGAGAGAGAGAGGCATTGATCAGTGTAGGGAGCAGAGAGAGAGCGAGGCATTGATCAGTGTAGGGAGCAGAGAGAGAGAGAGGCATTGATCAGTGTAGCGAGCAGAGAGAGAGGGAGAGGCATTGATCAGTGTAGGGAGCAGAGAGAGAGAGAGAGGCATTGATCAGTGCAGGGAGCAGAGAGAGAGAGAGAGGCATTGATCAGTGTAGGGAGCAGTGTGTGAGAGAGAGGCATTGATCAGTGTAGGGAGCAGAGAGAGAGAGAGAGGCATTGATCAGTGTAGGGAGCAGTGAGTGAGAGAGAGGCATTGATCAGTGTAGGGAGCAGAGAGAGAGAGAGGCATTGATCAGTTTAGGGAGCAGTGAGTGAGAGAGAGGCATTGATCAGTGTAGGGAGCAGTGAGTGAGAGAGAGGCATTGATCAGTGTAGGGAGCAGTGAGTGAGAGAGAGGCATTGATCAGTGTAGGGAGCAGAGAGAGAGAGAGAGGCATTGATCAGTGTAGGGAGCAGAGAGAGAGAGAGAGGCATTGATCAGTGTAGGGAGCAGAGAGAGAGAGAGAGGCATTGATCAGTGTGGGGAGCAGAGAGAGAGAGAGAGGCATTGATCAGTGTAGGGAGCAGAGAGAGAGAGAGAGGCATTGATCAGTGTAGGGAGCAGTGAGAGAGTGAGAGGCATTGATCAGGGAAGGGAGCAGAGAGAGAGAGAGAGGCATTGATCAGTGTAGGGAGCAGAGAGAGAGGGCGAGGCATTGATCAGTGTAGGGAGCAGTGAGAGAGAGAGAGGCATTGATCAGTGTAGGGAGCAGAGAGAGAGAGGGAGGCATTGATCAGTGTAGGGAGCAGAGAGAGAGAGAGAGACATTGATCAGTGTAGGGAGCAGAGAGAGAGAGAGAGGCATTGATCAGTGTAGGGAGCAGTGAGAGAGAGGCATTGATCAGTGTCGGGAGCAGAGAGTGAGAGAGAGGCATTGATCAGTGTAGGGAGCAGTGAGAGAGAGAGAGGCATTGATCAGTGTAGGGAGCAGTGAGAGAGAGAGAGGCATTGATCAGTGTCGGGAGCAGAGAGAGAGAGAGGCATTGATCAGTGTAGGGAGCAGTGAGAGAGAGAGAGGCATTGGTCAGTGTAGGGAGCAGAGAGAGAGAGAGTGACATTGATCAGTGTAGGGAGCAGAGAGAGAGAGAGAGGCATTGATCAGTGTAGGGAGCAGTGAGAGAGAGAGAGGCATTGATCAGTGTAGGGAGCAGAGAGAGAGAGAGAGGGGCATTGATCAGTGTAGGCAGCAGAGAGAGAGAGAGAGACATTGATCAGTGTAGGGAGCAGAGAGAGAGAGAGAGGCATTGATCAGTGTAGGGAGCCGTGAGAGAGAGAGAGGCATTGATCAGTGTAGGGAGCAGAGAGAGAGAGAGAGGCATTTATCAGTGTAGGGAGCAGAGAGAGAGAGGGAGCCATTGATCAGTGTAGGGAGCAGAGAGAGAGAGAGAGGCATTGATCAGTGTAGGGAGCAGAGAGAGAGAGAGAGCGGCATTGATCAGTGTAGGGAACAGAGAGAGAGAGAGGCATTGATCAGTGTAGGGTGCAGAGCGAGAGAGAGAGGCATTGATCAGTGTAGGGAGCAGAGAGAGAGAGAGAGAGGCATTGATCAGTGTAGGGAGCAGAGAGAGAGAGAGAGGCATTGATCAGTGTAGGGAGCAGAGAGAGAGAGGGAGGCATTGATCAGTGTAGGGAGCAGAGAGAGAGAGAGGCATTGATCAGTGTCGGGAGCAGAGAGAGAGAGGGAGGCATTGATCAGTGTAGGGAGCAGAGAGAGAGAGAGAGAGAGGCATTGACCAGTGTAGGGAGCAGAGAGAGAGAGAGAGGGGCATTGATCAGTGTAGGGAACAGAGAGAGAGAGAGGCATTGATCAGTGTAGGGAGCAGAGAGAGAGGGCGAGGCATTGATCAGTGTAGGGAGCAGTGAGAGAGAGAGAGGCATTGATCAGTGTAGGGAGCAGAGAGAGAGAGGGAGGCATTGATCAGTGTAGGGAGCAGAGAGAGAGAGAGAGACATTGATCAGTGTAGGGAGCAGAGAGAGAGAGAGAGGCATTGATCAGTGTAGGGAGCAGTGAGAGAGAGGCATTGATCAGTGTAGGGAGCAGAGAGTGAGAGAGAGGCATTGATCAGTGTAGGGAGCAGTGAGAGAGAGAGAGGCATTGATCAGTGTAGGGAGCAGTGAGAGAGAGAGAGGCATTGATCAGTGCCGGGAGCAGAGAGAGAGAGAACGACCTACGCACCCTACAGGAAGGCACGGCTTGGGCGGTGAGCAGGATGGCAGAAAAGGCCAGCAGGGAATTCCCCGAGGCGCGGATCGTGATCTCCACACTACTGCCCAGAAAGGACACCCCAGCCTATATAATCCACAACACCAACAGGGAGATCGACACGAGATGTTCTGTCCTCCCCAACGTCTCCCTGGCCCATCATCCAAACATCAACACAAGGGACCTCTATGACGAAATACATCTACTCAAACAGCGGATGTGGGTCTTCGCAAGAAACCTCATAAACACTGCCAAAAGACGCAGCCCTCCCACCCCCCCTACCATTGGGAGCCCAAACAGGACCACCAATGTCCCCCACCCCCCTTTACAAAACCGACAACAGAACCGTGCTTTTATACCTGACCCAAGACCCCCCTCTAGACCACAGACTGTAGACCAAGAACTGAGAAAGATCATGACGATGCTGAACAGCCTGATAGAAAGCCGGAGAAATTATTAATATTGTTATTTATCATTATCATTATTGTTATCTTATCAGTATTAATACTATTATTAGATAGATATATGTGCATGCCTCATGAAATTTATACTAAATCATCACTTAGCATTATAGAAAATAGTGTTTCCACACTCATCCCACAAAATAGGTCCATTTTATTTCGTTTTATTGAACTATATAAATGCGTTCTTTCCACATAAGCTGCTGGAATATCCAGGGCCTCCGCTCCTCAACTTTTGGGATGAAGAGTACAGACCCTGAATTCCTAAAAGCTATAAAAGACATTGATATAATTGTGTTAACAGAAACATGGTGCCAAAAGGACATGCCGACCCACTGTCCTCCAATGTACCATGAAATCATTGTGCCCTCAGTAAAGAACACTAAAACACGCAAGGGCAGAACCTCCGGGGGAATATTGGTGTGGTATAAGGGAGAACTGGACAAACACATCTCACCGGTAAAACAGGGGAAATCACACGTATGGCTAAAACTAGATAAAAATATAGGAATAGCAAAAAAAGATGTTTACTTATGTGCGATCTACATACCTCCAATAGATTCGCCATATTTCGAAGAGGAGTTATTTGATACTCTCCACATGGAAATCAGCCATTTCCAGGCCCAAGGAAAGGTGATAATATGTGGGGACCTAAATGCAAGGACCGGTTGTGAACCTGACTTCATAGACCCACAGGGAAACAACCATGTGTTTGGCCAGACCCCTTTAGATGTCACACCAGCCATCGCAAATCGGAACAACCTTGATCATGAAATAAATAAAAGCGGTAGGGAGGTAGTGCAACTCTGCCGAGCCTTAGGCCTGTACATAGTTAATGGTAGGTTCAGAGGGGACTCCCTAGGGAGACTCACATACTCCTCAACTCTTGGGTCTAGTGTGGTGGACTATACAATCACTGACCTGGACCCCTGCGATATCAACGCATTCACTGTCAGGCAGCAATCCCCCCTCTCAGACCATAACCAAATAAATGTGTACCTTAAACTTTCTGCCCAAACTACAGACACAAAAAAGGAACACAGTAAGCTACATAAAATAAACCAGACATACAGATGGGCCCCAGACAGCGGAGATAAATTCATCACAGCACTAAATTCACCTGATCTCACAAGTAAAATTTCAAAATTTAAAGAAAATCACCAGAGATGGTGTAAACACGGCCATAGAGGATATAAATATGATCTTCCATGAGGCAGCTGTAAAAGCCGACCTCGTGAAACAGAAGAGGAAGCATCACAAAAGACAAAATAAAAATATGAAATGGTTTGACCACGAATGCAAAAATGCCAGAAAAGACCTGAGAAAAATATCAAACCAAAAGCATCGGCAACCAAACAATCCGGACCTACGTACTAGATACAATGAAACCCTCAAAAGATATAAACACACCATTAGGAACAAAACACAAAACTATACCCACAAAATACTCGAAGAAATTGAAAACTCCACCAATCCAAAACAATTCTGGGAAATGTGGAATAACCTGAGTACAACACAATTGCAAGCATTACCAATCCAAGATGGCGACATCTGGAGAACACATTTTGAAAACCTCTACAAAGACATCCCAAAAAACAAAACAAACCCAAGTCAACATCAGGTCACAGAAAAACTCCACACATTAGAAGCAACAATTAAAGACAACCAAAACCCTCTAGACTCCCCAATCACATGGAAAGAACTGGCCACAAAAACAAAATCTCTCCACCTAAAGAAAGCCTGTGGCCCAGACAACATCAAAAATGAAATGCTAAAGTTCAGCAATATGGAGATGCAGGGTGCAATACTCAAACTATTCAACATCATATTACGCTCAGGCTGTTTTCCCGATATCTGGTGCCAAGGACTAATCTCCCCCATATATAAAAGTGGAAACAAATCAGACCCAAATAACTACCGCGGCATCTGTGTCAACAGTTGTCTAGGGAAGTTATTCTGCAGTATTCTAAATAGTAGATTACTTGATTTTCTTAACAAACATAATATCCTCAGAAAAAACCAAATAGGCTTTCTTCCAAAACAACGCACCGCCGACCATATCTATACCCTTCACACCCTCATTGAAAAACATAAACACCAAACAAAAAATGGGAAAATATTCGCCTGTTTCATCGACTTCAAGAAAGCCTTTGACTCTATATGGCACGAAGGGCTCTATTATAAACTTCTTCAGTGTGGAATAGGGGGCAAAGTCTATGACCTTATTAAATCAATGTATCTGAAAAACAAATGCGGGGTCAAAATTGGAGACAAACGCACCGATTTCTTCACCCAGAGAAGAGGCGTCCGGCAGGGCTGCAATTTGAGCCCGACCCTGTTCAACATATACATAAATGAATTAGCAGACATACTGGAGCAAAGCGAGTCACCAGGTCTCCGTCTCCTGGATGGAGAAGTGAAGTCCCTGTTCTATGCGGACGACCTGGTTCTGCTGTCTCCCACAGAACAGGGATTACAGCAACAACTAGACCTACTTGACAAATACTGCCAAAATTGGGCTCTAACAGTAAATCTAAAGAAAACCAACATCATGATTTTTCAGAAAAGACCCAGATGTCAGGAAAACAAATACCAGTTTACCCTCAGTGATACCACTATAGGACACACTATGAGCTACACCTACCTTGGTCTAACTATTACAGCATCAGGGAGCTTCAGCATAGCAGTGAATGCACTAAAAGAAAAAGCCCGAAGAGCCCTATATGCAATAAAAAGAAAATTCTACAACATCCAAATCCCAATCAAAATCTGGCTCAAAATTTTTGACAGCATAATCCTGCCCATTGCACTGTACGGTAGTGAAGTATGGGGCCCGCTAAATCACCAAAGCTACACTAAATGGGAAAAACACACAATAGAAGCCCTACATGCAGAATTCTGCCGAAGCATCCTTCGCACCCAAAGAAAAACGCCAACAAATGCATGCAGAGCCGAACTAGGCAGATACCCACTGATAATAAACATCCAAAAACGAGCACTAAACTTCCTAAATCACCTCAAATCTAGCTCCCCAGACACCCTTCATTTCAAAGCCTTTCAGACCCAAGAGCTAAACCCAGAAAAGAGTCCCCTGAGTCAGCTGCTACTGAAACTAAGTACTCAGCCGTACCCTGACCAGCCCCAGACCAACACAGCCGTCCAAACACCAATCCGAGTGAACCAAATCATTAAAAAATGCAAAGAAACCTACCTGGAACATTGGAACAAAATAACCGAAAGCCAAAGCAGATTAGAATGTTACCGGGCCCTAAAAAGAGAATATAAACTGGCAGACTACCTCACGACCATCAGAGACACAAAACAGAGACTGACCCTCACCAGGTACAGACTAAGCGACCACCAAGTGGAAATTGAAAAAGGCAGATACAAGAAATCCTGGCAGCCTAGAGAGAATAGAATATGCGATCAATGTCTGGCCGGCGAGGTTGAAACAGAAATGCATTTCCTCCTAAAATGCGAAAAATTCAACACATCAAGAAACATATTATTCAACAAGCTAAGCCAAACAACCCCAGATTTCAAGGAATTGGATGATCTGTCAAAATTGAGATTAGTCCTAGGAGAAGGAGACAGACCATACCTTGGGGCTAAATATGTAACAACATGTCACAACCTGAGGACTGTTTAAAAGTAAGACTGTTTAAAATTAATATTGAACGTACCAAATGAAGTAGAAAGACTGTTTAAAATTAATATTGTTTAAAAGTAATATTGTATATACCCAACAAATGTCAAATCGATTGACACCTACAGAATGTTGGAAAACTGTACCTTTTTGCAATGTAAGCTTTGGCAATATGGTTCTCTGTAAACTTTCATGCCAATAAAGCATTTGAACTGAGAGGCATTGATCAGTGTCGGGAGCAGTGAGAGAGAGAGAGGCATTGGTCAGTGTAGGGAGCAGAGAGAGAGAGAGAGACATTGATCAGTGTAGGGAGCAGAGAGAGAGAGAGAGAGGCATTGATCAGTGTAGGGAGCAGTGAGAGAGAGAGAGGCATTGATCAGTGCAGGGAGCAGAGAGAGAGAGAGAGGGGCATTGATCAGTGTAGGCAGCAGAGAGAGAGAGAGAGACATTGATCAGTGTAGGGAGCAGAGAGAGAGAGAGAGGCATTGATCAGTGTAGGGAGCCGTGAGAGAGAGAGAGGCATTGATCAGTGTAGGGAGCAGAGAGAGAGAGAGAGGCATTGATCAGTGTAGGGAGCAGAGAGAGAGAGGGAGCCATTGATCAGTGTAGGGAGCAGAGAGAGAGAGAGAGGCATTGATCAGTGTAGGGAGCAGAGAGAGAGAGAGAGGGGCATTGATCAGTGTGGGGAACAGAGAGAGAGAGAGGCATTGATCAGTGTAGGGTGCAGAGAGAGAGAGAGAGGCATTGATCAGTGTAGGGAGCAGAGAGAGAGAGAGAGAGGCATTGATCAGTGTAGGGAGCAGAGAGAGAGAGAGAGGCATTGATCAGTGTAGGGAGCAGAGAGAGAGAGGGAGGCATTGATCAGTGTAGGGAGCAGAGAGAGAGAGAGGCATTGATCAGCGTCGGGAGCAGAGAGAGAGAGGGAGGCATTGATCAGTGTAGGGAGCAGAGAGAGAGAGAGAGAGAGGCATTGACCAGTGTAGGGAGCAGAGAGAGAGAGAGAGGGGCATTGATCAGTGTAGGGAACAGAGAGAGAGAGAGGCATTGATCAGTGTAGGGTGCAGAGAGAGAGAGAGAGGCATTGATCAGTGTAGGGAGCAGAGAGAGAGAGAGAGAGGCATTGATCAGTGTAGGGAGCAGAGAGAGAGAGAGAGGTATTGATCAGTGTAGGGAGCAGAGAGAGAGAGAGAGAGGCATTGATCAGTGCAGGGAGCAGAGAGAGAGAGAGGCATTGATCAGTGTAGGGAGCAGAGAGAGAGAGAGAGAGGGGCATTGATCAGTGTAGGGAGCAGAGAGAGAGAGAGAGGGGCATTGATCAGTGTCGGGAGCAGAGAGAGAGAGGGAGGCATTGATCAGTGTAGGGAGCAGAGAGAGAGAGAGAGGCATTGATCAGTGTAGGGAACAGAGAGAGAGAGAGGGGCATTGATCAGTGTAGGGAGCAGAGAGAGAGAGGGAGGCATTGATCAGTGTATGGAGCAGAGAGAGAGAGAGAGGGGCATTGATCAGTGTAGGGAGCAGAGAGAGAGAGAGAGAGGCATTGACCAGTGTAGGGAGCAGAGAGAGAGAGAGAGGGGCATTGATCAGTGTAGGGAGCAGAGAGAGAGAGAGGGGGGCATTGATCAGTGTAGGGATCAGAGAGAGAGAGAGAGAGGCATTGATCAGTGTAGGGAGCAGAGAGAGAGAGAGAGAGGCATTGATCAGTGTAGGCAGCAGAGAGAGAGAGAGAGAGGCATTGTTCGGTGTAGGGAGCAGAGAGAGAGAGAGAGGCATTGATCAGTGTAGGGAGCAGAGAGAGAGAGAGAGGCATTGATCAGTGTAGGGAGCAGAGAGAGAGAGAGAGGCATTGATCAGTGTCGGGAGCAGAGAGAGAGAGAGAGAGGCATTGATAAGTTTAGGGAGCAAAGAGAGAGAGAGAGAGAGGCATTGATCAGTGTAGGCAGCAGAGAGAGAGAGAGAGGCATTGATCAGTGTAGGGAGCAGAGAGAGAGAGAGAGGCATTGATCAGTGTAGGGAGCAGAGAGAGAGAGAGGCATTGATCAGTGTAGGGAGCAGAGAGAGAGAGAGAGGCATTGATCAGTGTAGGGAGCAGAGAGAGAGAGAGAGGCATTGATCAGTGTCGGGAGCAGAGAGAGAGAGAGAGAGGCATTGATAAGTTTAGGGAGCAAAGAGAGAGAGAGAGAGAGGCATTGATCAGTGTAGGGAGCAGAGAGAGAGAGAGAGAGGCATTGATCAGTGTAGAGAGCAGAGAGTGAGAGAGGGGCATTGATCAGTGTCGGGAGCAGAGAGAGAGAGAGGCATTGATCAGTGTAAGGATCAGTGAGAGAGAGAGAGGCATTGATCAGTGTAGGGAGCAGTGAGAGAGACGCATTGATCAGTGTAGGGAGCAGAGAGTGAGAGAGAGGCATTGATCAGTGTAGGCAGCAGAGAGAGAGAGAGAGGCATTGATCAGTGTAGGGAGCAGTGAGAGAGAGAGAGAGGCAGTGATCAGTGTAGGGAGCAGAGAGAGAGAGGCATTGATCAGTGTAGGGAGCAGAGACAGAGAGAGGCATTGATCAGTGTAGGGAGCAGAGAGAGAGAGAGAGGCATTGATCAGTGTCGGGAGCAGAGAGAGAGAGAGAGGCATTGATCAGTGTAGGCAGCAGAGAGAGAGAGAGAGGCATTGATCAGTGTCGGGAGCAGAGAGAGAGAGAGAGGCATTGATCAGTGTCGGGAGCAGAGAGAGATAGAGGCATTGATCAGTGTAGGCAGCAGAGAGAGAGAGAGAGGCATTGATCAGTGTCGGGAGCAGAGAGAGAGAGAGAGGCATTGACCAATGTAGGGAGCAGAGAGAGAGAGAGAGGCATTGATCAGTGTCGGGAGCAGAGAGAGAGAGAGAGAGGCATTGATCAGTGTAGGGAGCAGAGAGAGAGAGGCATTGATCAGTGTAGGGAGCAGTGAGAGAGAGAGAGAGGCATTGATCAGTGTAGGGAGCAGAGAGAGAGAGAGAGGCATTGATCAGTGTAGGGAGCAGAGACAGAGAGAGGCATTGATCAGTGTAGGGAGCAGAGAGAGAGAGAGGCATTGATCAGTGTAGGGAGCAGAGAGAGAGAGAGAGAGAGGCATTGATCAGTGTAGGGAGCAGAGAGAGAGAGAGAGAGGCATTGATCAGTGTAGGGAGCAGAGAGTGAGAGAGAGAGGCATTGATCAGTGTAGGAAGCAGAGAGAGAGAGAGAGAGGCATTGTTCAGTGTAGGGAGCAGAGAGAGAGAGAGAGAGAGAGGCATTGATCAGTGTAGGGAGCAGAGAGAGAGAGGGAGGCATTGATCAATGTAGGGAGCAGAGAGTGAGAGAGAGAGGCATTGAAAACTACTTGAACAATCCACAGCACCCGGCCTCACCCTATATGAATCCAAGGTTAAATTCCTCCTCTATGCAGACGACCTGGTTCTGCTGTCACCAACTAAGGAGGGTCTACAGCAGAACCTGGACCTGCTGGAGTCGTACTGCCAGACTTGGGCCCTGACAATAAATCCCCAAAAAACCAAAGTCCTTGTGTTCCAGCAAAGATCCAAACATCAGGGACCCAAAATAAATTTCACACTAGGAACAACCAAAATTGAACAAACCACTGACTACACATACTTGGGCTTAAAAATCAGTTCTACGGGAAACTTCAAACTGGCTGTGCATGAACTGAAAGAGAAAGCAAGAAGGGCTTTCTATGCCATCAAAAAATCAATCCAAATAGAAATCCCAATTAGCATTTGGCTCAAAATTTTCAAATCAGTAATTGAACCAATTGCACTCTATGGCAGTGAGGTATGGGGACCGCTAACACAACAAAAATTTGCAAAATGGGACAAACACCCAATTGAGATCCTACATGCAGAATTCTGTAAAAGTATCCTCCGGACTCAAAGGAAAACAGTATATAATGCATGCAGGGCGGAACTAGGCCAATATCCATTAATAATCACTATCCAAAAAAGAGCCACCAAATGTTGGAATCACCTACAAATGAGCAAACCCCAATGCTATCACTACGATGCCCTGAAATGCCAAGAGCTGACCATAAAGAAGAATACCCTCAGTCAACTAGTCCTGGGACTCAGTGAAGTAACTACTAACAATACTAACAACAGCCAGCCCCAGGACAGTGACAGGGTAACACAAAGAATTCGACCCAACACAATCGTTGCTAAGCAAAAGGAAAAATATCTGACATATTGGGCAGAAACAACAAAAACCCAAAGCAAACTCAATTGCTACTTGGCCCTAAACAGACAATACAACACAGCTGATTACCTGACCATGGTAAAGGATAACAAACTGAGAAGAACCTTGACAAGGTACAGACTTAGCGAACATAGCCTAGCGATCGAAAAAGGCAGACACAGGCAGACCAGGCTGCCAAGAGAAGACAGGATATGCTCTCACTGCAGTCAGGGAGTAGTGGAGACAGAGATACACTTCCTCACAGCCTGTGGAAAATATCAGGGCATCAGGGAGAATTTCTACCAAAAATTCTCAAAAATATGCCATGAATTCAGAAATCTGAATGACAACCAAAAACTCCCATACCTACTGGGGGAGGAGAGAAGCTGTGTAACACTGGCGGCACACTATGTTACAGATTGCCATGAACAGAGGGACAACCAGTAAACTAAGAAAAGAATATATATAAATAATGCGATTGTATATTTATACACTCAGGGATATACCTGTTTATACACTGTATGAATAGAACTGCGTTTATGTGTTCAACCATAAATGTATTATGATGCTTTGGCAACATAAGATGTACCATATCATGCCAATAAAGCGATTTGAATTTGAATTTGAATTTGATCAGTGTAGGGAGCAGAGAGAGAGAGAGAGGCATTGATCAGTGTAGGGAGCAGAGAGAGAGAGAGGCATTGATCAGTGTAGGGAGCAGAGAGAGAGAGAGGCATTGACCAGTGCAGGGAGCAGAGAGAGAGAGAGGCATGGATCAGTGTAGGGAGCAGAGAGAGAGGGAGGCATTGATCAGTGTAGGGAGCAGAGAGACAGAGAGAGGCATTGATAAGTGTAGGGAGCAGAGAGAGAGAGAGGCATTGATCAGTGTAGGGAGCAGAGAGAGAGAGAGAGGCATTGATCAGTGTAGGGAGCAGAGAGAGAGAGAGAGGCATTGATCAGTGTAGGGAGCAGAGAGAGTGAGAGAGAGGCATTGATCAGTGTAGGGAGCAGAGAGAGAGAGAGAGGCATTGATCAGTGTAGGGAGCAGGGAGAGAGAGAGAGGCATTGATCAGTGTAGGGAGCAGAGAGAGAGAGAGAGGCATTGATCAGTGTAGGGAGCAGAGAGAGAGAGAGGGATTGATCAGTGTAGGGAGCAGAGAGAGAGAGAGAGGCATTAATCAGTGTAGGGAGCAGAGAGTGAGAGAGGGATTGATTAGTGTAGGGAGCAGAGAGAGAGAGAGAGGCAATGATCAGTGGAGGGAGCAGAGAGAGAGAGAGGCATTGATCAGTGTAGGGAGAAGAGAGAGAGAGAGAGGCATTGATCAGTGTAGGGAGCAGAGAGAGAGAGAGAGGCATTGATCAGTGTAGGGAGCAGAGAGAGAGAGAGAGAGGCATTGATCAGTGTAGGGAGCAGAGAGAGAGAGAGAGGCATTGATCAGTGTAGGGAGCAGAGAGAGAGAGAGAGGCATTGATCAGTGTAGGGAGCAGAGAGAGAGAGAGAGAGGCATTGACCAGTGCAGGGAGCAGAGAGAGAGAGAGAGGCATTGATCAGTGTAGGGAGCAGTGAGAGAGAGAGAGAGGCATTGATCAGTGCAGGGAGCAGAGAGAGAGAGAGAGAGGCATTGATCAGTGCAGAGAGCAGAGAGAGAGAGAGGCATTGATCAGTGTAGGGAGCAGAGAGAGAGAGAGAGAGGCATTGATCAGTGTAGGGAGCAGAGAGAGAGAGAGAGAGGCATTGATCAGTGTAGGGAGCAGAGAGAGAGAGAGAGGCATTGATCAGTGAAGGGAGCAGAGAGAGAGAGAGAGAGGCATTGATCAGTGTAGGAAGCAGAGAGAGAGAGAGAGGCATTGATCAGTGTAGGGAGCAGAGAGAGAGAGAGGCAGTGATCAGTGTAGGGAGCAGAGAGAGAGAGAGAGAGGCATTGATCAGTGCAGGGAGCAGAGAGAGAGAGAGAGGCATTGATCAGTGTAGGAAGCAGAGAGAGAGAGAGCGGCATTGATCAGTGCAGAGAGCAGAGAGAGAGAGAGGCATTGATCAGTGTAGGGAGCAGAGAGAGAGAGAGAGAGGCATTGATCAGTGTAGGGAGCAGAGAGAGAGAGAGAGAGGCATTGATCAGTGTAGGGAGCAGAGAGAGAGAGAGAGGCATTGATCAGTGTAGGGATCAGTGAGAGAGAGAGGCATTGATCAGTGTAGGGAGCAGAGAGAGAGGGGCATTGATCAGTGCAGGGAGCAGAGAGAGAGAGGTATTGATCAGTGTAGGGAGCAGTGAGAGAGAGAGAGGCATTGATCAGTGTAGGGAGCAGTGAGAGAGAGAGAGGCATTGATCAGTGTAGGGAGCAGAGAGAGAGGGAGAGGCATTGATCAGTGTAGGGAGCAGAGAGAGAGAGAGACAGGCATTGATCAGTGTAGGGAGCAGAGAGAGAGAGAGAGAGGCATTGATCAGTGTAGGGAGCAGAGAGAGAGAGAGAGGGGCATTGATCAGTGTAGGGAGCAGAGAGAGAGAGAGGGGCATTGATCAGTGTAGGGAGCAGAGAGAGAGAGGGAGGCATTGATCAGTGTAGGGAGCAGAGAGAGAGAGAGAGGGGCATTGATCAGTGTAGGGAGCAGAGAGAGAGAGAGAGAGGCATTGATCAGTGTAGGGAGCAGAGAGAGAGAGAGAGGGGCATTGATCAGTGTCGGGAGCAGAGAGAGAGAGAGGGGGGCATTGATCAGTGTAGGGATCAGAGAGAGAGAGAGAGAGGCATTGATCAGTGTAGGGAGCAGAGAGAGAGAGAGAGAGGCATTGATCAGTGTAGGCAGCAGAGAGAGAGAGAGAGAGGCATTGTTCGGTGTAGGGAGCAGAGAGAGAGAGAGAGGCATTGATCAGTGTAGGGAGCAGAGAGAGAGAGAGAGGCATTGATCAGTGTAGGGAGCAGAGAGAGAGAGAGAGGCATTGATCAGTGTCGGGAGCAGAGAGAGAGAGAGAGAGGCATTGATAAGTTTAGGGAGCAAAGAGAGAGAGAGAGAGAGGCATTGATCAGTGTAGGCAGCAGAGAGAGAGAGAGAGGCATTGATCAGTGTAGGGAGCAGAGAGAGAGAGAGAGGCATTGATCAGTGTCGGGAGCAGAGAGAGAGAGAGAGAGGCATTGATAAGTTTAGGGAGCAAAGAGAGAGAGAGAGAGAGGCATTGATCAGTGTAGGCAGCAGAGTGAGAGAGAGAGGCATTGATCAGTGTAGGGAGCAGAGAGAGAGAGAGAGGCATTGATCAGTGTAGGGAGCAGAGAGAGAGAGAGGCATTGATCAGTGTAGGGAGCAGAGAGAGAGAGAGAGGCATTGATCAGTGTAGGGAGCAGAGAGAGAGAGAGAGGCATTGATCAGTGTCGGGAGCAGAGAGAGAGAGAGAGAGGCATTGATAAGTTTAGGGAGCAAAGAGAGAGAGAGAGAGAGGCATTGATCAGTGTAGGGAGCAGAGAGAGAGAGAGAGAGGCATTGATCAGTGTAGAGAGCAGAGAGTGAGAGAGGGGCATTGATCAGTGTCGGGAGCAGAGAGAGAGAGAGAGAGGCATTGATCAGTGTAAGGATCAGTGAGGGAGAGAGAGGCATTGATCAGTGTAGGGAGCAGTGAGAGAGACGCATTGATCAGTGTAGGGAGCAGAGAGTGAGAGAGAGGCATTGATCAGTGTAGGCAGCAGAGAGAGAGAGAGAGGCATTGATCTGTGTAGGGAGCAGTGAGAGAGAGAGAGAGGCATTGATCAGTGTAGGGAGCAGAGAGAGAGAGGCATTGATCAGTATAGGGAGCAGAGACAGAGAGAGGCATTGATCAGTGTAGGGAGCAGAGAGAGAGAGAGAGGCATTGATCAGTGTCGGGAGCAGAGAGAGAGAGAGAGGCATTGATCAGTGTAGGCAGCAGAGAGAGAGAGCTTCAGGGAGCTTCAGCATAGCAGTGAATGCACTAAAAGAAAAAGCCCGAAGAGCCCTATATGCAATAAAAAGAAAATTCTACAACATCCAAATCCCAATCAAAATCTGGCTCAAAATATTTGACAGCATAATCCTGCCCATTGCACTGTACGGTAGTGAAGTATGGGGCCCGCTAAATCACCAAAGCTACACTAAATGGGAAAAACATACAATAGAAGCCCTACATGCAGAATTCTGCCGAAGCATCCTTCGCACCCAAAGGAAAACGCCAACAAATGCATGCAGAGCCGAACTAGGCAGATACCCACTGATAATAAACATCCAAAAACGAGCACTAAACTTCCTAAATCACCTCAAATCTAGCTCCCCAGACACCCTTCATTTCAAAGCCTTTCAGACCCAAGAGCTAAACCCAGAAAAGAGTCCCCTGAGTCAGCTGCTACGGAAACTAAGTACTCAGCCGGACCCTGACCAGCCCCAGACCAACACAGCCGCCCAAACACCAATCCGAGTGAACCAAATCATTAAAAAATGCAAAGAAACCTACCTGGAACATTGGAACAAAATAACCGAAAGCCAAAGCAGATTAGAATGTTACCGGGCCCTAAAAAGAGAATATAAACTGGCAGACTACCTCACGACCATCAGAGACACAAAACAGAGACAGACCCTCACCAGGTACAGACTAAGCGACCACCAACTGGAAATTGAAAAAGGCAGATACAAGAAATCCTGGCAGCCTAGAGAGAATAGAATATGCGATCAATGTCTGGCTGGCGAGGTTGAAACAGAAATGCATTTCCTCCTAAAATGCGAAAAATTCAACACATCAAGAAACATATTATTCAACAAGCTAAGCCAAACAACCCCAGATTTCAAGGAATTGGATGATCTGTCAAAATTGAGATTAGTCCTAGGAGAAGGAGACAGACCATACCTTGGGGCCAAATATGTAACAACATGTCACAACCTGAGGACTGTTTAAAATTAAGACTGTTTAAAATTAATATTGAACGTACCAAATGAAGTACAAAGACTGTTTAAAATTAATATTGTTTAAAAGTAATATTGTATGTACCCAACAAATGTCAAATCGATTGACACCTACAGAATGTTGGAAAACTGTACCTTTTTGCTATGTAAGCTTTGGCAATATGGTTCTCTGTAAACTTTCATGCCAATAAAGCATTTTAATTGGAATTGGAATTGGAATTGGAGAGAGGCATTGATCAGTGTCGGGAGCAGAGAGAGAGAGAGAGGCATTGATCAGTGTAGGGAGCAGAGACAGAGAGAGGCATTGATCAGTGTAGGGAGTAGAGAGAGAGAGGCATTGATCAGAGTCGGGAGCAGAGAGAGATAGAGGCATTGATCAGTGTAGGCAGCAGAGAGAGAGAGAGAGGCATTGATCAGTGTCGGGAGCAGAGAGAGAGAGAGAGAGGCATTGACCAATGTAGGCAGCAGAGAGAGAGAGAGAGGCATTGATCAGTGTAGGGAGCAGAGAGAGAGAGAGGCATTGGTCAGTGTCAGGAGCAGAGAGAGAGAGAGAGAGGCATTGATAAGTTTAGGGAGCAAAGAGAGAGAGGGAGGCATTGATCAGTGTAGGGAGCAGAGAGAGAGAGAGAGGCATAGATCAGTGTAGAGATCAGAGAGAGAGAGAGGGGCATTGATCAGTGTAGGGAGCAGAGAGAGAGAGAGGCATTGATCAGTGTCGGGAGCAGAGAGAGAGAGAGAGAGGCATTGATCAGTGTAGGGAGCAGTGAGAGAGAGAGAGAGGCATTGATCAGTGTAGGGAGCAGAGAGAGAGAGGCATTGATCAGTGTAGGGAGCAGAGACAGAGAGAGGCATTGATCAGTGTAGGGAGCAGAGAGAGAGAGAGAGGCATTGATCAGTGTCGGGAGCAGAGAGAGAGAGAGAGGCATTGATCAGTGTAGGCAGCAGAGAGAGAGAGAGAGGCATTGATCAGTGTCGGGAGCAGAGAGAGAGAGAGAGGCATTGATCAGTGTAGGGAGCAGAGACAGAGAGAGGCATTGATCAGTGTAGGGATCAGAGAGAGAGAGAGAGAGGCATTGATCAGTGTAGGGAGCAGAGAGAGAGAGAGAGAGGCATTGATCAGTGTAGGCAGCAGAGAGAGAGAGAGAGAGGCATTGTTCGGTGTAGGGAGCAGAGAGAGAGAGAGAGGCATTGATCAGTGTAGGGAGCAGAGAGAGAGAGAGAGGCATTGATCAGTGTAGGGAGCAGAGAGAGAGAGAGAGGCATTGATCAGTGTCGGGAGCAGAGAGAGAGAGAGAGAGGCATTGATAAGTTTAGGGAGCAAAGAGAGAGAGAGAGAGAGGCATTGATCAGTGTAGGCAGCAGAGAGAGAGAGAGAGGCATTGATCAGTGTAGGGAGCAGAGAGAGAGAGAGAGGCATTGATCAGTGTCGGGAGCAGAGAGAGAGAGAGAGAGGCATTGATAAGTTTAGGGAGCAAAGAGAGAGAGAGAGAGAGGCATTGATCAGTGTAGGCAGCAGAGAGAGAGAGAGAGGCATTGATCAGTGTAGGGAGCAGAGAGAGAGAGAGAGGCATTGATCAGTGTAGGGAGCAGAGAGAGAGAGAGGCATTGATCAGTGTAGGGAGCAGAGAGAGAGAGAGAGGCATTGATCAGTGTAGGGAGCAGAGAGAGAGAGAGAGGCATTGATCAGTGTCGGGAGCAGAGAGAGAGAGAGAGAGGCATTGATAAGTTTAGGGAGCAAAGAGAGAGAGAGAGAGAGGCATTGATCAGTGTAGGGAGCAGAGAGAGAGAGAGAGAGGCATTGATCAGTGTAGAGAGCAGAGAGTGAGAGAGGGGCATTGATCAGTGTCGGGAGCAGAGAGAGAGAGAGAGAGGCATTGATCAGTGTAAGGATCAGTGAGAGAGAGAGAGGCATTGATCAGTGTAGGGAGCAGTGAGAGAGACGCATTGATCAGTGTAGGGAGCAGAGAGTGAGAGAGAGGCATTGATCAGTGTAGGCAGCAGAGAGAGAGAGAGAGGCATTGATCAGTGTAGGGAGCAGTGAGAGAGAGAGAGAGGCATTGATCAGTGTAGGGAGCAGAGAGAGAGAGGCATTGATCAGTATAGGGAGCAGAGACAGAGAGAGGCATTGATCAGTGTAGGGAGCAGAGAGAGAGAGAGAGGCATTGATCAGTGTCGGGAGCAGAGAGAGAGAGAGAGGCATTGATCAGTGTAGGCAGCAGAGAGAGAGAGAGAATAGAATATGCGATCAATGTCTGGCTGGCGAGGTTGAAACAGAAATGCATTTCCTCCTAAAATGCGAAAAATTCAACACATCAAGAAACATATTATTCAACAAGCTAAGCCAAACAACCCCAGATTTCAAGGAATTGGATGATCTGTCAAAATTGAGATTAGTCCTAGGAGAAGGAGACAGACCATACCTTGGGGCTAAATATGTAACAACATGTCACAACCTGAGGACTGTTTAAAAGTAAGACTGTTTAAAATTAATATTGAACGTACCAAATGAAGTAGAAAGACTGTTTAAAATTAATATTGTTTAAAAGTAATATTGTATATACCCAACAAATGTCAAATCGATTGACACCTACAGAATGTTGGAAAACTGTACCTTTTTGCTATGTAAGCTTTGGCAATATGGTTCTCTGTAAACTTTCATGCCAATAAAGCATTTGAACTGAACTGAACTGAACTGAACTGAACTGAGAGAGAGGCATTGATCAGTGTCGGGAGCAGAGAGAGAGAGAGAGGCATTGATCAGTGTAGGGAGCAGAGACAGAGAGAGGCATTGATCAGTGTAGGGAGCAGAGAGAGAGAGGCATTGATCAGTGTCGGGAGCAGAGAGAGATAGAGGCATTGATCAGTGTAGGCAGCAGAGAGAGAGAGAGAGGCATTGATCAGTGTCGGGAGCAGAGAGAGAGAGAGAGGCATTGACCAATGTAGGCAGCAGAGAGAGAGAGAGAGGCATTGATCAGTGTAGGGAGCAGAGAGAGAGAGAGGCATTGGTCAGTGTCAGGAGCAGAGAGAGAGAGAGAGAGGCATTGATAAGTTTAGGGAGCAAAGAGAGAGAGGGAGGCATTGATCAGTGTAGGGAGCAGAGAGAGAGAGAGAGGCATAGATCAGTGTAGAGATCAGAGAGAGAGAGAGGGGCATTGATCAGTGTAGGGAGCAGAGAGAGAGAGAGAGGCATTGATCAGTGTCGGGAGCAGAGAGAGAGAGAGAGAGGCATTGATCAGTGTAGGGAGCAGTGAGAGAGAGAGAGAGGCATTGATCAGTGTAGGGAGCAGAGAGAGAGAGGCATTGATCAGTGTAGGGAGCAGAGACAGAGAGAGGCATTGATCAGTGTAGGGAGCAGAGAGAGAGAGAGAGGCATTGATCAGTGTCGGGAGCAGAGAGAGAGAGAGAGGCATTGATCAGTGTAGGCAGCAGAGAGAGAGAGAGAGGCATTGATCAGTGTCGGGAGCAGAGAGAGAGAGAGAGGCATTGATCAGTGTAGGGAGCAGAGACAGAGAGAGGCATTGATCAGTGTAGGGAGCAGAGAGAGAGAGGCATTGATCAGTGTCGGGAGCAGAGAGAGATAGAGGCATTGATCAGTGTAGGCAGCAGAGAGAGAGAGAGAGGCATTGATCAGTGTCGGGAGCAGAGAGAGAGAGAGAGGCATTGACCAATGTAGGCAGCAGAGAGAGAGAGAGAGGCATTGATCAGTGTAGGGAGCAGAGAGAGAGAGAGGCATTGGTCAGTGTCAGGAGCAGAGAGAGAGAGAGAGAGGCATTGATAAGTTTAGGGAGCAAAGAGAGAGAGGGAGGCATTGATCAGTGTAGGGAGCAGAGAGAGAGAGAGAGGCATAGATCAGTGTAGAGATCAGAGAGAGAGAGAGGGGCATTGATCAGTGTAGGGAGCAGAGAGAGAGAGAGAGGCATTGATCAGTGTCGGGAGCAGAGAGAGAGAGAGAGAGGCATTGATCAGTGTAGGGAGCAGAGAGAGAGAGGCATTGATCAGTGTAGGGAGCAGTGAGAGAGAGAGAGAGGCATTGATCAGTGTAGGGAGCAGAGAGAGAGAGAGAGGCATTGATCAGTGTAGGGAGCAGAGACAGAGAGAGGCATTGATCAGTGTAGGGAGCAGAGAGAGAGAGAGGCATTGATCAGTGTAGGGAGCAGAGAGAGAGAGAGAGAGAGGCATTGATCAGTGTAGGGAGCAGAGAGAGAGAGAGAGAGGCATTGATCAGTGTAGGGAGCAGAGAGTGAGAGAGAGAGGCATTGATCAGTGTAGGAAGCAGAGAGAGAGAGAGAGAGGCATTGTTCAGTGTAGGGAGCAGAGAGAGAGAGAGAGAGAGAGGCATTGATCAGTGTAGGGAGCAGAGAGAGAGAGGGAGGCATTGATCAATGTAGGGAGCAGAGAGTGAGAGAGAGAGGCATTGAAAACTACTTGAACAATCCACAGCACCCGGCCTCACCCTATATGAATCCAAGGTTAAATTCCTCCTCTATGCAGACGACCTGGTTCTGCTGTCACCAACTAAGGAGGGTCTACAGCAGAACCTGGACCTGCTGGAGTCGTACTGCCAGACTTGGGCCCTGACAATAAATCCCCAAAAAACCAAAGTCCTTGTGTTCCAGCAAAGATCCAAACATCAGGGACCCAAAATAAATTTCACACTAGGAACAACCAAAATTGAACAAACCACTGACTACACATACTTGGGCTTAAAAATCAGTTCTACGGGAAACTTCAAACTGGCTGTGCATGAACTGAAAGAGAAAGCAAGAAGGGCTTTCTATGCCATCAAAAAATCAATCCAAATAGAAATCCCAATTAGCATTTGGCTCAAAATTTTCAAATCAGTAATTGAACCAATTGCACTCTATGGCAGTGAGGTATGGGGACCGCTAACACAACAAAAATTTGCAAAATGGGACAAACACCCAATTGAGATCCTACATGCAGAATTCTGTAAAAGTATCCTCCGGACTCAAAGGAAAACAGTATATAATGCATGCAGGGCGGAACTAGGCCAATATCCATTAATAATCACTATCCAAAAAAGAGCCACCAAATGTTGGAATCACCTACAAATGAGCAAACCCCAATGCTATCACTACGATGCCCTGAAATGCCAAGAGCTGACCATAAAGAAGAATACCCTCAGTCAACTAGTCCTGGGACTCAGTGAAGTAACTACTAACAATACTAACAACAGCCAGCCCCAGGACAGTGACAGGGTAACACAAAGAATTCGACCCAACACAATCGTTGCTAAGCAAAAGGAAAAATATCTGACATATTGGGCAGAAACAACAAAAACCCAAAGCAAACTCAATTGCTACTTGGCCCTAAACAGACAATACAACACAGCTGATTACCTGACCATGGTAAAGGATAACAAACTGAGAAGAACCTTGACAAGGTACAGACTTAGCGAACATAGCCTAGCGATCGAAAAAGGCAGACACAGGCAGACCAGGCTGCCAAGAGAAGACAGGATATGCTCTCACTGCAGTCAGGGAGTAGTGGAGACAGAGATACACTTCCTCACAGCCTGTGGAAAATATCAGGGCATCAGGGAGAATTTCTACCAAAAATTCTCAAAAATATGCCATGAATTCAGAAATCTGAATGACAACCAAAAACTCCCATACCTACTGGGGGAGGAGAGAAGCTGTGTAACACTGGCGGCACACTATGTTACAGCTTGCCATGAACAGAGGGACAACCAGTAAACTAAGAAAAGAGTATATATAAATAATGCGATTGTATATTTATACACTCAGGGATATACCTGTTTATACACTGTATGAATAGAACTGCGTTTATGTGTTCAACCATAAATGTATTATGATGCTTTGGCAACATAAGATGTACCGTATCATGCCAATAAAGCGATTTGAATTTGAATTTGAATTTGATCAGTGTAGGGAGCAGAGAGAGAGAGAGAGGCATTGATCAGTGTAGGGAGCAGAGAGAGAGAGAGGCATTGATCAGTGTAGGGAGCAGAGAGAGAGAGAGGCATTGACCAGTGCAGGGAGCAGAGAGAGAGAGAGGCATGGATCAGTGTAGGGAGCAGAGAGAGAGGGAGGCATTGATCAGTGTAGGGAGCAGAGAGACAGAGAGAGGCATTGATAAGTGTAGGGAGCAGAGAGAGAGAGAGGCATTGATCAGTGTAGGGAGCAGAGAGAGAGAGAGAGGCATTGATCAGTGTAGGGAGCAGAGAGAGAGAGAGAGGCATTGATCAGTGTAGGGAGCAGAGAGAGTGAGAGAGAGGCATTGATCAGTGTAGGGAGCAGGGAGAGAGAGAGAGGCATTGATCAGTGTAGGGAGCAGAGAGAGAGAGAGAGGCATTGATCAGTGTAGGGAGCAGAGAGAGAGAGAGGGATTGATCAGTGTAGGGAGCAGAGAGAGAGAGAGAGGCATTAATCAGTGTAGGGAGCAGAGAGTGAGAGAGGGATTGATCAGTGTAGGGAGCAGAGAGAGAGAGAGAGGCATTGATCAGTGGAGGGAGCAGAGAGAGAGAGGCATTGATCAGTGTAGGGAGCAGAGAGAGAGAGAGAGGCATTGATCAGTGTAGGGAGCAGAGAGAGAGAGAGAGGCATTGATCAGTGTAGGGAGCAGAGAGAGAGAGAGAGAGGCATTGATCAGTGTAGGGAGCAGAGAGAGAGAGAGAGGCATTGATCAGTGTAGGGAGCAGAGAGAGAGAGAGAGGCATTGATCAGTGTAGGGAGCAGAGAGAGAGAGAGAGAGGCATTGACCAGTGCAGGGAGCAGAGAGAGAGAGAGAGAGGCATTGATCAGTGTAGGGAGCAGTGAGAGAGAGAGAGAGGCATTGATCAGTGCAGGGAGCAGAGAGAGAGAGAGAGAGGCATTGATCAGTGCAGAGAGCAGAGAGAGAGAGAGGCATTGATCAGTGTAGGGAGCAGAGAGAGAGAGAGAGAGGCATTGATCAGTGTAGGGAGCAGAGAGAGAGAGAGAGAGGCATTGATCAGTGTAGGGAGCAGAGAGAGAGAGAGAGGCATTGATCAGTGAAGGGAGCAGAGAGAGAGAGAGAGAGGCATTGATCAGTGTAGGAAGCAGAGAGAGAGAGAGAGGCATTGATCAGTGTAGGGAGCAGAGAGAGAGAGAGAGGCAGTGATCAGTGTAGGGAGCAGAGAGAGAGAGAGAGAGGCATTGATCAGTGCAGGGAGCAGAGAGAGAGAGAGAGAGGCATTGATCAGTGTAGGAAGCAGAGAGAGAGAGAGCGGCATTGATCAGTGCAGAGAGCAGAGAGAGAGAGAGGCATTGATCAGTGTAGGGAGCAGAGAGAGAGAGAGAGAGGCATTGATCAGTGTAGGGAGCAGAGAGAGAGAGAGAGAGGCATTGATCAGTGTAGGGAGCAGAGAGAGAGAGAGAGGCATTGATCAGTGTAGGGAGCAGAGAGAGAGAGAGCGGCATTGATCAGTGCAGAGAGCAGAGAGAGAGAGTGGCATTGATCAGTGTAGGGAGCAGAGACAGAGAGAGAGAGGCATTGATCAGTGTAGGGAGCAGTGAGAGAGAGAGAGGCATTGATCAGTGTAGGGAGTAGAGAGAGAGAGAGAGAGGTATTGATCAGTGTAGGGAGCGGAAAGAGAGAGAGAGGCATTGATCAGTGTAGGGAGCAGAGAGAGAGAGAGAGAGGCATTGATCAGTGTAGGGAGCAGTGAGAGAGAGAGAGGCATTGATCAGTGTAGGGAGCAGTGAGAGAGAGAGAGAGGTATTGATCAGTGTAGGGAGCAGAGAGAGAGAGAGAGGCATTGATCAGTGTAGGGAGTAGAGAGAGAGAGAGAGAGCTATTGATCAGTGTAGGGAGCGGAAAGAGAGAGAGAGGCATTGATCAGTGTAGGGAGCAGAGAGAGAGAGAGAGGCAGTGATCAGTGTAGGGAGCAGAGAGAGAGAGAGAGGCATTGATCAGTGTAGGGAGCAGAGAGAGAGAGGCATTGATCAGTGTAGGGAGCAGAGAGAGAGAGAGAGAGGCATTGATCAGTGTAGGGATCAGTGAGAGAGAGAGGCATTGATCAGTGTAGGGAGCAGAGAGAGAGGGGCATTGATCAGTGCAGGGAGCAGAGAGAGAGAGGTATTGATCAGTGTAGGGAGCAGTGAGAGAGAGAGAGGCATTGCTCAGTGTAGGGAGCAGTGAGAGAGAGAGAGGCATTGATCAGTGTAGGGAGCAGAGAGAGAGGGAGAGGCATTGATCAGTGTAGGGAGCAGAGAGAGAGAGAGACAGGCATTGATCAGTGTAGGGAGCAGAGAGAGAGAGAGAGAGGCATTGATCAGTGTAGGGAGCAGAGAGAGAGAGAGAGGGGCATTGATCAGTGTAGGGAGCAGAGAGAGAGAGAGGGGCATTGATCAGTGTAGGGAGCAGAGAGAGAGAGGGAGGCATTGATCAGTGTAGGGAGCAGAGAAATAGAGAGAGGGGCATTGATCAGTGTAGGGAGCAGAGAGAGAGAGAGAGAGGCATTGATCAGTGTAGGGAGCAGAGAGAGAGAGAGAGGGGCATTGATCAGTGTCGGGAGCAGAGAGAGAGAGAGGGGGGCATTGATCAGTGTAGGGATCAGAGAGAGAGAGAGAGAGGCATTGATCAGTGTAGGGAGCAGAGAGAGAGAGAGAGAGGCATTGATCAGTGTAGGCAGCAGAGAGAGAGAGAGAGAGGCATTGTTCGGTGTAGGGAGCAGAGAGAGAGAGAGAGGCATTGATCAGTGTAGGGAGCAGAGAGAGAGAGAGAGGCATTGATCAGTGTAGGGAGCAGAGAGAGAGAGAGAGGCATTGATCAGTGTCGGGAGCAGAGAGAGAGAGAGAGAGGCATTGATAAGTTTAGGGAGCAAAGAGAGAGAGAGAGAGAGGCATTGATCAGTGTAGGCAGCAGAGAGAGAGAGAGAGGCATTGATCAGTGTAGGGAGCAGAGAGAGAGAGAGAGGCATTGATCAGTGTCGGGAGCAGAGAGAGAGAGAGAGAGGCATTGATAAGTTTAGGGAGCAAAGAGAGAGAGAGAGAGAGGCATTGATCAGTGTAGGCAGCAGAGAGAGAGAGAGAGGCATTGATCAGTGTAGGGAGCAGAGAGAGAGAGAGAGGCATTGATCAGTGTAGGGAGCAGAGAGAGAGAGGCATTGATCAGTGTAGGGAGCAGAGAGAGAGAGAGAGGCATTGATCAGTGTAGGGAGCAGAGAGAGAGAGAGAGGCATTGATCAGTGTCGGGAGCAGAGAGAGAGAGAGAGAGGCATTGATAAGTTTAGGGAGCAAAGAGAGAGAGAGAGAGAGGCATTGATCAGTGTAGGGAGCAGAGAGAGAGAGAGAGAGGCATTGATCAGTGTAGAGAGCAGAGAGTGAGAGAGGGGCATTGATCAGTGTCGGGAGCAGAGAGAGAGAGAGGCATTGATCAGTGTAAGGATCAGTGAGAGAGAGAGAGGCATTGATCAGTGTAGGGAGCAGTGAGAGAGACGCATTGATCAGTGTAGGGAGCAGAGAGTGAGAGAGAGGCATTGATCAGTGTAGGCAGCAGAGAGAGAGAGAGATTAGTCCTAGGAGAAGGAGACAGACCATACCTTGGGGCTAAATATGTAACAACATGTCACAACCTGAGGACTGTTTAAAAGTAAGACTGTTTAAAATTAATATTGAACGTACCAAATGAAGTAGAAAGACTGTTTAAAATTAATATTGTTTAAAAGTAATATTGTATATACCCAACAAATGTCAAATCGATTGACACCTACAGAATGTTGGAAAACTGTACCTTTTTGCAATGTAAGCTTTGGCAATATGGTTCTCTGTAAACTTTCATGCCAATAAAGCATTTGAACTGAACTGAACTGAACTGAACTGAACTGAGAGAGGCATTGATCAGTGTAGGGAGCAGTGAGAGAGAGAGAGAGGCATTGATCAGTGTAGGGAGCAGAGAGAGAGAGGCATTGATCAGTGTAGGGAGCAGAGACAGAGAGAGGCATTGATCAGTGTAGGGAGCAGAGAGAGAGAGAGAGAGGCATTGATCAGTGTCGGGAGCAGAGAGAGAGAGAGAGGCATTGATCAGTGTAGGCAGCAGAGAGAGAGAGAGAGGCATTGATCAGTGTCGGGAGCAGAGAGAGAGAGAGAGGCATTGATCAGTGTAGGGAGCAGAGACAGAGAGAGGCATTGATCAGTGTAGGGAGCAGAGAGAGAGAGGCATTGATCAGTGTCGGGAGCAGAGAGAGATAGAGGCATTGATCAGTGTAGGCAGCAGAGAGAGAGAGAGAGGCATTGATCAGTGTCGGGAGCAGAGAGAGAGAGAGAGGCATTGACCAATGTAGGCAGCAGAGAGAGAGAGAGAGGCATTGATCAGTGTAGGGAGCAGAGAGAGAGAGAGGCATTGGTCAGTGTCAGGAGCAGAGAGAGAGAGAGAGAGGCATTGATAAGTTTAGGGAGCAAAGAGAGAGAGGGAGGCATTGATCAGTGTAGGGAGCAGAGAGAGAGAGAGAGGCATAGATCAGTGTAGAGATCAGAGAGAGAGAGAGGGGCATTGATCAGTGTAGGGAGCAGAGAGAGAGAGAGAGGCATTGATCAGTGTCGGGAGCAGAGAGAGAGAGAGAGAGGCATTGATCAGTGTAGGGAGCAGAGAGAGAGAGGCATTGATCAGTGTAGGGAGCAGTGAGAGAGAGAGAGAGGCATTGATCAGTGTAGGGAGCAGAGAGAGAGAGAGAGGCATTGATCAGTGTAGGGAGCAGAGACAGAGAGAGGCATTGATCAGTGTAGGGAGCAGAGAGAGAGAGAGGCATTGATCAGTGTAGGGAGCAGAGAGAGAGAGAGAGAGAGGCATTGATCAGTGTAGGGAGCAGAGAGAGAGAGAGAGAGGCATTGATCAGTGTAGGGAGCAGAGAGTGAGAGAGAGAGGCATTGATCAGTGTAGGAAGCAGAGAGAGAGAGAGAGAGGCATTGTTCAGTGTAGGGAGCAGAGAGAGAGAGAGAGAGAGAGGCATTGATCAGTGTAGGGAGCAGAGAGAGAGAGGGAGGCATTGATCAATGTAGGGAGCAGAGAGTGAGAGAGAGAGGCATTGAAAACTACTTGAACAATCCACAGCACCCGGCCTCACCCTATATGAATCCAAGGTTAAATTCCTCCTCTATGCAGACGACCTGGTTCTGCTGTCACCAACTAAGGAGGGTCTACAGCAGAACCTGGACCTGCTGGAGTCGTACTGCCAGACTTGGGCCCTGACAATAAATCCCCAAAAAACCAAAGTCCTTGTGTTCCAGCAAAGATCCAAACATCAGGGACCCAAAATAAATTTCACACTAGGAACAACCAAAATTGAACAAACCACTGACTACACATACTTGGGCTTAAAAATCAGTTCTACGGGAAACTTCAAACTGGCTGTGCATGAACTGAAAGAGAAAGCAAGAAGGGCTTTCTATGCCATCAAAAAATCAATCCAAATAGAAATCCCAATTAGCATTTGGCTCAAAATTTTCAAATCAGTAATTGAACCAATTGCACTCTATGGCAGTGAGGTATGGGGACCGCTAACACAACAAAAATTTGCAAAATGGGACAAACACCCAATTGAGATCCTACATGCAGAATTCTGTAAAAGTATCCTCCGGACTCAAAGGAAAACAGTATATAATGCATGCAGGGCGGAACTAGGCCAATATCCATTAATAATCACTATCCAAAAAAGAGCCACCAAATGTTGGAATCACCTACAAATGAGCAAACCCCAATGCTATCACTACGATGCCCTGAAATGCCAAGAGCTGACCATAAAGAAGAATACCCTCAGTCAACTAGTCCTGGGACTCAGTGAAGTAACTACTAACAATACTAACAACAGCCAGCCCCAGGACAGTGACAGGGTAACACAAAGAATTCGACCCAACACAATCGTTGCTAAGCAAAAGGAAAAATATCTGACATATTGGGCAGAAACAACAAAAACCCAAAGCAAACTCAATTGCTACTTGGCCCTAAACAGACAATACAACACAGCTGATTACCTGACCATGGTAAAGGATAACAAACTGAGAAGAACCTTGACAAGGTACAGACTTAGCGAACATAGCCTAGCGATCGAAAAAGGCAGACACAGGCAGACCAGGCTGCCAAGAGAAGACAGGATATGCTCTCACTGCAGTCAGGGAGTAGTGGAGACAGAGATACACTTCCTCACAGCCTGTGGAAAATATCAGGGCATCAGGGAGAATTTCTACCAAAAATTCTCAAAAATATGCCATGAATTCAGAAATCTGAATGACAACCAAAAACTCCCATACCTACTGGGGGAGGAGAGAAGCTGTGTAACACTGGCGGCACACTATGTTACAGCTTGCCATGAACAGAGGGACAACCAGTAAACTAAGAAAAGAGTATATATAAATAATGCGATTGTATATTTATACACTCAGGGATATACCTGTTTATACACTGTATGAATAGAACTGCGTTTATGTGTTCAACCATAAATGTATTATGATGCTTTGGCAACATAAGATGTACCGTATCATGCCAATAAAGCGATTTGAATTTGAATTTGAATTTGATCAGTGTAGGGAGCAGAGAGAGAGAGAGAGGCATTGATCAGTGTAGGGAGCAGAGAGAGAGAGAGGCATTGATCAGTGTAGGGAGCAGAGAGAGAGAGAGGCATTGACCAGTGCAGGGAGCAGAGAGAGAGAGAGGCATGGATCAGTGTAGGGAGCAGAGAGAGAGGGAGGCATTGATCAGTGTAGGGAGCAGAGAGACAGAGAGAGGCATTGATAAGTGTAGGGAGCAGAGAGAGAGAGAGGCATTGATCAGTGTAGGGAGCAGAGAGAGAGAGAGAGGCATTGATCAGTGTAGGGAGCAGAGAGAGAGAGAGAGGCATTGATCAGTGTAGGGAGCAGAGAGAGTGAGAGAGAGGCATTGATCAGTGTAGGGAGCAGAGAGAGAGAGAGAGGCATTGATCAGTGTAGGGAGCAGGGAGAGAGAGAGAGGCATTGATCAGTGTAGGGAGCAGAGAGAGAGAGAGAGGCATTGATCAGTGTAGGGAGCAGAGAGAGAGAGAGGGATTGATCAGTGTAGGGAGCAGAGAGAGAGAGAGAGGCATTAATCAGTGTAGGGAGCAGAGAGTGAGAGAGGGATTGATCAGTGTAGGGAGCAGAGAGAGAGAGAGAGGCATTGATCAGTGGAGGGAGCAGAGAGAGAGAGAGGCATTGATCAGTGTAGGGAGCAGAGAGAGAGAGAGAGGCATTGATCAGTGTAGGGAGCAGAGAGAGAGAGAGAGGCATTGATCAGTGTAGGGAGCAGAGAGAGAGAGAGAGAGGCATTGATCAGTGTAGGGAGCAGAGAGAGAGAGAGAGGCATTGATCAGTGTAGGGAGCAGAGAGAGAGAGAGAGGCATTGATCAGTGTAGGGAGCAGAGAGAGAGAGAGAGAGGCATTGACCAGTGCAGGGAGCAGAGAGAGAGAGAGAGGCATTGATCAGTGTAGGGAGCAGTGAGAGAGAGAGAGAGGCATTGATCAGTGCAGGGAGCAGAGAGAGAGAGAGAGAGGCATTGATCAGTGCAGAGAGCAGAGAGAGAGAGAGGCATTGATCAGTGTAGGGAGCAGAGAGAGAGAGAGAGAGGCATTGATCAGTGTAGGGAGCAGAGAGAGAGAGAGAGAGGCATTGATCAGTGTAGGGAGCAGAGAGAGAGAGAGAGGCATTGATCAGTGAAGGGAGCAGAGAGAGAGAGAGAGAGGCATTGATCAGTGTAGGAAGCAGAGAGAGAGAGAGAGGCATTGATCAGTGTAGGGAGCAGAGAGAGAGAGAGAGGCAGTGATCAGTGTAGGGAGCAGAGAGAGAGAGAGAGAGGCATTGATCAGTGCAGGGAGCAGAGAGAGAGAGAGAGAGGCATTGATCAGTGTAGGAAGCAGAGAGAGAGAGAGCGGCATTGATCAGTGCAGAGAGCAGAGAGAGAGAGAGGCATTGATCAGTGTAGGGAGCAGAGAGAGAGAGAGAGAGGCATTGATCAGTGTAGGGAGCAGAGAGAGAGAGAGAGAGGCATTGATCAGTGTAGGGAGCAGAGAGAGAGAGAGAGGCATTGATCAGTGTAGGGAGCAGAGAGAGAGAGAGCGGCATTGATCAGTGCAGAGAGCAGAGAGAGAGAGAGGCATTGATCAGTGTAGGGAGCAGAGACAGAGAGAGAGAGGCATTGATCAGTGTAGGGAGCAGTGAGAGAGAGAGAGGCATTGATCAGTGTAGGGAGTAGAGAGAGAGAGAGAGAGGTATTGATCAGTGTAGGGAGCGGAAAGAGAGAGAGAGGCATTGATCAGTGTAGGGAGCAGAGAGAGAGAGAGAGAGGCATTGATCAGTGTAGGGAGCAGTGAGAGAGAGAGAGGCATTGATCAGTGTAGGGAGCAGTGAGAGAGAGAGAGAGGTATTGATCAGTGTAGGGAGCAGAGAGAGAGAGAGAGGCATTGATCAGTGTAGGGAGTAGAGAGAGAGAGAGAGAGCTATTGATCAGTGTAGGGAGCGGAAAGAGAGAGAGAGGCATTGATCAGTGTAGGGAGCAGAGAGAGAGAGAGAGGCAGTGATCAGTGTAGGGATCAGTGAGAGAGAGAGGCATTGATCAGTGTAGGGAGCAGAGAGAGAGGGGCATTGATCAGTGCAGGGAGCAGAGAGAGAGAGGTATTGATCAGTGTAGGGAGCAGTGAGAGAGAGAGAGGCATTGATCAGTGTAGGGAGCAGAGAGAGAGGGAGAGGCATTGATCAGTGTAGGGAGCAGAGAGAGAGAGAGACAGGCATTGATCAGTGTAGGGAGCAGAGAGAGAGAGAGAGAGGCATTGATCAGTGTAGGGAGCAGAGAGAGAGAGAGAGGGGCATTGATCAGTGTAGGGAGCAGAGAGAGAGAGAGGGGCATTGATCAGTGTAGGGAGCAGAGAGAGAGAGGGAGGCATTGATCAGTGTAGGGAGCAGAGAGAGAGAGAGAGGGGCATTGATCAGTGTAGGGAGCAGAGAGAGAGAGAGAGAGGCATTGATCAGTGTAGGGAGCAGAGAGAGAGAGAGAGGGGCATTGATCAGTGTCGGGAGCAGAGAGAGAGAGAGGGGGGCAATGATCAGTGTAGGGATCAGAGAGAGAGAGAGAGAGGCATTGATCAGTGTAGGGAGCAGAGAGAGAGAGAGAGAGGCATTGATCAGTGTAGGCAGCAGAGAGAGAGAGAGAGAGGCATTGTTCGGTGTAGGGAGCAGAGAGAGAGAGAGAGGCATTGATCAGTGTAGGGAGCAGAGAGAGAGAGAGAGGCATTGATCAGTGTAGGGAGCAGAGAGAGAGAGAGAGGCATTGATCAGTGTCGGGAGCAGAGAGAGAGAGAGAGAGGCATTGATAAGTTTAGGGAGCAAAGAGAGAGAGAGAGAGAGGCATTGATCAGTGTAGGGAGCAGAGAGAGAGAGAGGCATTGATCAGTGTAGGGAGCAGAGATAGAGAGAGAGGCATTGATCAGTGTAGGGAGCAGAGAGAGAGAGAGAGGCATTGATCAGTGTTGGGAGCAGAGAGAGAGAGAGAGAGGCATTGATAAGTTTAGGGAGCAAAGAGAGAGAGAGAGAGAGGCATTGATCAGTGTAGGGAGCAGAGAGAGAGAGAGAGAGGCATTGATCAGTGTAGAGAGCAGAGAGTGAGAGAGGGGCATTGATCAGTGTCGGGAGCAGAGAGAGAGAGAGGCATTGATCAGTGTAAGGATCAGTGAGAGAGAGAGAGGCATTGATCAGTGTAGGGAGCAGTGAGAGAGACGCATTGATCAGTGTAGGGAGCAGAGAGTGAGAGAGAGGCATTGATCAGTGTAGGCAGCAGAGAGAGAGAGAGAGGCATTGATCAGTGTAGGGAGCAGTGAGAGAGAGAGAGAGGCATTGATCAGTGTAGGGAGCAGAGAGAGAGAGGCATTGATCAGTGTAGGGAGCAGAGACAGAGAGAGGCATTGATCAGTGTAGGGAGCAGAGAGAGAGAGAGAGGCATTGATCAGTGTCGGGAGCAGAGAGAGAGAGAGAGGCATTGATCAGTGTAGGCAGCAGAGAGAGAGAGAGAGGCATTGATCAGTGTCGGGAGCAGAGAGAGAGAGAGAGGCATTGATCAGTGTAGGGAGCAGAGACAGAGAGAGGCATTGATCAGTGTAGGGAGCAGAGAGAGAGAGGCATTGATCAGTGTCGGGAGCAGAGAGAGATAGAGGCATTGATCAGTGTAGGCAGCAGAGAGAGAGAGAGAGGCATTGATCAGTGTCGGGAGCAGAGAGAGAGAGAGAGGCATTGACCAATGTAGGCAGCAGAGAGAGAGAGAGAGGCATTGATCAGTGTAGGGAGCAGAGAGAGAGAGAGGCATTGGTCAGTGTCAGGAGCAGAGAGAGAGAGAGAGAGGCATTGATAAGTTTAGGGAGCAAAGAGAGAGAGGGAGGCATTGATCAGTGTAGGGAGCAGAGAGAGAGAGAGAGGCATAGATCAGTGTAGAGATCAGAGAGAGAGAGAGGGGCATTGATCAGTGTAGGGAGCAGAGAGAGAGAGAGAGGCATTGATCAGTGTCGGGAGCAGAGAGAGAGAGAGAGAGGCATTGATCAGTGTAGGGAGCAGAGAGAGAGAGGCATTGATCAGTGTAGGGAGCAGTGAGAGAGAGAGAGAGGCATTGATCAGTGTAGGGAGCAGAGAGAGAGAGAGAGGCATTGATCAGTGTAGGGAGCAGAGACAGAGAGAGGCATTGATCAGTGTAGGGAGCAGAGAGAGAGAGAGAGAGAGGCATTGATCAGTGTAGGGAGCAGAGAGAGAGAGAGAGAGGCATTGATCAGTGTAGGGAGCAGAGAGTGAGAGAGAGAGGCATTGATCAGTGTAGGAAGCAGAGAGAGAGAGAGAGAGGCATTGTTCAGTGTAGGGAGCAGAGAGAGAGAGAGAGAGAGAGGCATTGATCAGTGTAGGGAGCAGAGAGAGAGAGGGAGGCATTGATCAATGTAGGGAGCAGAGAGTGAGAGAGAGAGGCATTGAAAACTACTTGAACAATCCACAGCACCCGGCCTCACCCAATATGAATCCAAGGTTAAATTCCTCCTCTATGCAGACGACCTGGTTCTGCTGTCACCAACTAAGGAGGGTCTACAGCAGAACCTGGACCTGCTGGAGTCGTACTGCCAGACTTGGGCCCTGACAATAAATCCCCAAAAAACCAAAGTCCTTGTGTTCCAGCAAAGATCCAAACATCAGGGACCCAAAATAAATTTCACACTAGGAACAACCAAAATTGAACAAACCACTGACTACACATACTTGAGCTTAAAAATCAGTTCTACGGGAAACTTCAAACTGGCTGTGCATGAACTGAAAGAGAAAGCAAGAAGGGCTTTCTATGCTATCAAAAAATCAATCCAAATAGAAATCCCAATTAGCATTTGGCTCAAAATTTTCAAATCAGTAATTGAACCAATTGCACTCTATGGCAGTGAGGTATGGGGACCGCTAACACAACAAAAATTTGCAAAATGGGACAAACACCCAATTGAGATCCTACATGCAGAATTCTGTAAAAGTATCCTCCGGACTCAAAGGAAAACAGTATATAATGCATGCAGGGCGGAACTAGGCCAATATCCATTAATAATCACTATCCAAAAAAGAGCCACCAAATGTTGGAATCACCTACAAATGAGCAAACCCCAATGCTATCACTACGATGCCCTGAAATGCCAAGAGCTGACCATAAAGAAGAATACCCTCAGTCAACTAGTCCTGGGACTCAGTGAAGTAACTACTAACAATACTAACAACAGCCAGCCCCAGGACAGTGACAGGGTAACACAAAGAATTCGACCCAACACAATCGTTGCTAAGCAAAAGGAAAAATATCTGACATATTGGGCAGAAACAACAAAAACCCAAAGCAAACTCAATTGCTACTTGGCCCTAAACAGACAATACAACACAGCTGATTACCTGACCATGGTAAAGGATAACAAACTGAGAAGAACCTTGACAAGGTACAGACTTAGCGAACATAGCCTAGCGATCGAAAAAGGCAGACACAGGCAGACCAGGCTGCCAAGAGAAGACAGGATATGCTCTCACTGCAGTCAGGGAGTAGTGGAGACAGAGATACACTTCCTCACAGCCTGTGGAAAATATCAGGGCATCAGGGAGAATTTCTACCAAAAATTCTCAAAAATATGCCATGAATTCAGAAATCTGAATGACAACCAAAAACTCCCATACCTACTGGGGGAGGAGAGAAGCTGTGTAACACTGGCGGCACACTATGTTACAGCTTGCCATGAACAGAGGGACAACCAGTAAACTAAGAAAAGAGTATATATAAATAATGCGATTGTATATTTATACACTCAGGGATATACCTGTTTATACACTGTATGAATAGAACTGCGTTTATGTGTTCAACCATAAATGTATTATGATGCTTTGGCAACATAAGATGTACCGTATCATGCCAATAAAGCGATTTGAATTTGAATTTGAATTTGATCAGTGTAGGGAGCAGAGAGAGAGAGAGAGGCATTGATCAGTGTAGGGAGCAGAGAGAGAGAGAGGCATTGATCAGTGTAGGGAGCAGAGAGAGAGAGAGGCATTGACCAGTGCAGGGAGCAGAGAGAGAGAGAGGCATGGATCAGTGTAGGGAGCAGAGAGAGAGGGAGGCATTGATCAGTGTAGGGAGCAGAGAGACAGAGAGAGGCATTGATAAGTGTAGGGAGCAGAGAGAGAGAGAGGCATTGATCAGTGTAGGGAGCAGAGAGAGAGAGAGAGGCATTGATCAGTGTAGGGAGCAGAGAGAGAGAGAGAGGCATTGATCAGTGTAGGGAGCAGAGAGAGTGAGAGAGAGGCATTGATCAGTGTAGGGAGCAGAGAGAGAGCGAGAGGTATTGATCAGTGTAGGTAGCAGTGAGCCAGAGAGAGGCATTGATCAGTGTAGGGAGCAGAGAGAGAGAGAGGCATTGATCAGTGTAGGGATCTGAGAGAGAGAGAGAGGCATTGATCAGTGTAGGGAGCAGAGAGAGAGAGAGAGAGGCATTGATCAGTGTAGGGAGCAGGGAGAGAGAGAGAGGTATTGCTCAGTGTAGGGAGCAGAGAGAGAAAGAGAGGCATTGATCAGTGCAGGGAGCAGAGAGAGAGAGAGAGATGCATTGATCAGTGTAGGGGGCAGAGAGAGAGAGAGAGAGGCATTGATCAGTGTAGGGAGCAGAGAGAGAGAGAGAGAGGCATTGATCAGTGTAGGGAGCAGAGAGAGAGTGAGAGGCATTGATCAGTGTAGGGAGCAGAGAGAGAGAGAGAGGCATTGATCAGTGTAGGGAGCAGAGAGAGAGAGGGAGGCATTGATCAGTGTAGGGAGCAGAGAGGGAGAGAGAGGCATTGATCAGTATAGGTAGCAGAGAGAGAGAGAGAGGCATTGATCAGTGTTGGGAGCAGAGAGAGAGAGAGGCATTGATCAGTGTAGGGAGCACAGAGAGAGAGAGGGACGCATTGATCAGTGTAGGGACCTGAGAGAGAGAGAGAGGCATTGATCAGTGTTGGGAGCAGAGAGAGAGAGAGAGGCATTGATCAGTGTAGGGAGCAGGGAGAGAGAGAGAGGTATTGCTCAGTGTCGGGAGCAGAGAGAGAGAGAGAGATGCATTGATCAGTTAAGGGAGCAGAGAGAGAGAGAGAGAGGCATTGATCAGTGTAGGGAGCAGAGAGAGAGAGAGAGGTGATGTGCCTCAATAATTCCGAGACCCGATGTTAGCGAAACAAAACAAGGCTTTTATTAACTTAGAAAGTAACACGTAAGAGAGAGAGGTATCTTCCTTCTGGAGACTGAGGCCAGACTGAGCTAGCTTACAAAAGGGGCCAGGGATGGGCGGAGCCCTACACACAGCACATTCCAGCACATTCCAATAAACAATACAATGAGGACTGGGGGAAGGGAAATGACACTGAAACCGACCACAGTCACAGGCAGTGATGAATGGAATATTTCATCACATTCACCCCTTCTATAGATTTAGTCTGTTCGGGGGTTTGATAGTCCTCTGCGACCGACGTGGCTGTTGTGGTGCCGCGGGTGTCGGCTGGGTGTCCCCGGTAGCCTCCTGGGTCTCTGCCGGGGGTGCCGCCAGGGTTGTTGAAGGGGTAGTTGGTGGGGGTGCCGTTGGTCGATGTTCTTCCGGGGGTGATGAAAGAGTAGTGGGTGGGTAAGTGTTGCTGTGATCGTTGTTGCTGCTATTGCCGTGGTTGTTGTCGATGCCGGCTGGGGCGACGTCTTTTATGGACACGGTGTCCTCCCTTCCGTCGGCATGCCGGACATATGCGTATTGGGGGTTGGCGTGGAGTAGGTGTACTGGCTCCACGAGAGGGTCCGTCTTGTGGCCCCTCACATGCCTTCGCACGAGTACCGGACCTGGGGTGGAGAGCCATGACGGCATGGATACGCCTGAGGTGGATTTCCGGGTAAAGACAAACATTCGTTCATGAGGCGTGGCATTAGTTGCCGTACACAATAGCGACCGTATCGAATGGAGCACATCCGAGAGGACTTCCTGCCAGCGGGAGATAGGGAGGCCCTTGGTCCTTAGAGCTAGAGTGACTGCTTTCCATACTGTCCCGTTCTCTCGCTCCACTTGGCCGTTACCCCGGGGGTTGTAGCTGGTGGTACGGCTCGTGGCGATCCCCTTGGACAGCATGTACTGGCGGAGCTCTTCACTCATGAAGGACGCCCCCCTATCCGTATGGATGTAGCTCGGCATACCGAACAGGCAGAACAGGCTGTTGAGGCATTTAATGACCGTGGCGCTGGTCATGTCTGGGCAGGGGAAGGCGAATGGGAACCGGGAATATTCGTCCACAATGTTCAGGAAGTAAACATTGCGGTCGACGGACAGGAGGGGGCCCTTGAAATCTAAGCTGAGCCGCTCAAAGGGCCGTGTAGCTTTGATTAAGTGGGCTCTATCTGGGCGGTAGAACCGAGGCTTGCACTCAGCGCAAGTGCAGCAGTTCCTGGTCAGAGACCGAACTTCCTCAATCGAGTAGGGTAAGTTACGGGACTTTATGAAGTGGAACAGCCGCGTGACCCCTGGGTGGCAGAGGTCGTTGTGGAGGGTCTGTAGCCGATCCCCGGTGGCGCTGGCACACATCCCTCGTGAGAGGGCGTCAGGGGATTCGTTAAGGGCCTCTGGCCGGTAAATGATGTCGTACTCGAAGGTGGAGAGCTCGATACGCCACCTAAGAATCTTATCATTTTTAATCTTCCCCCTCTGTTTATTATTGAACATAAACGCTACCGACCGCTGGTCGGTAAGTAGGGTGAAGCGTTTGCCGGCTAGGTAGTGGCGCCAGTGGCGCACTGCCTCCACGATGGCTTGGGCCTCCTTTTCCACGGAGGAGTGTCTGATCTCGGGCCCTTGGAGGGTCCTCGAGAAGAAAGCTACGGGCCGCACCGCCTGATTGAGGGTGGCCGCCAAGGCGAAGTCAGATGCATCACTTTCCACTTGAAATGGAGTGTTCTCGTCCACTGCCTGTAGTGTGGCCCGCTCAATATCCTGCTTAATGCTTTTGAAGGCGGCGTGGGCCTCAGCAGAGAGCGGAAAAGAGGACGCTTTCAAGAGGGGGCGGGCTTTGTCGGAGTAGTTGGGGACCCATTGGGAATAATAAAAAAATAACCCCAGGCACCTTTTCAGGGCTTTGGGAGTGTTGGGCAGGGGCAGCTCCCGTAGGGGGCGCAATCGGTCGAGGTCTGGTCCGATTTCCCCATTCTCCACCACGCTGCCTAGTATGCAGAGGCGCGTGGTGTTGAAAACGCACTTGACCTCGTTGTAGGTGAGGTTGAGTTTTTGTGCGGTTTCCAGGAACCTCTCGAAGTTCGAGTCGTGATCCTGCTGATTGTGGCCGCAGATGGTGACGTTGTCGAGGTAGGGGAAGGTTGCCTGCAAGTGGTGGTCATCGACCATGCGGTCCATCTCCCTCTGAAAGACCGAGACCCCATTCGTCACCCCAAAGGGGACTCTGAGGAATTGGTAGAGGCGTCCGTTCGCCTCGAAGGCGGTGTACGGGCGGTCCTCTGGTCTGATAGGGAGCTGGTGGTACGCTGACTTGAGGTCGATGGTGGAGAACACCCGGTATTGGGCGATTTGGTTCACCATTTCTGATATGCGGGATAGCGGGTAGGCGTCTAGTAGGGTGTACCTGTTGATCGTTTGACTATAGTCGATCACCATCCGTTTCTTCTCGCTACCCCTTACCACTACCACTTGGGCGCGCCACGGGCTGTTGCTGCGTTCAATAATGCGCTCTTTCAGGAGCCTGTCCACCTCGGTCGCGATAAACCGCCTGTCCTCCCAGCTGTACCTCCTGCTTTTGGTCGCTATTGGCCGGCAGTTAGGGGTAAGGTTCGCGAATAGCGAAGGCGGCTTTACCTTCAGGGTAGCCAGACCGCACACTGTGAGGGGCGGCTGGGACCCACCGTACTTGAGCGTGATGCTTTGGTGGTTGCACTGGAAATCCAGGCCCAAGATCACGCTCGCACATAGGTTCTTCATGATTAATACTTTAAAATTATCGTATACAGTCCCGTTAACGCCCAATTGTACCGTGCAGTAACCCAGAATGGTCGATGTCTGGGTTTTATCGGCCATCGAGATGGTACCCTGAGCAGGGACCACCTTTAGGGAGAGCTGTTGTGCCAGTTCAGGGTGGATAAAACTCTCCGTGCTTCCACTGTCAATTAAACATTTAACCTGGCACCCGTTTACCTCGATGTCCACCATTGATTTGGATAGCGGGTGCGGCCTGGTCTGGTCCACTGTGACCGATGCCACTGTAGGGCCCTGATCGATACAAGATGGCGTCCACGCTGTCTGCTCATAAGATGGCGGACCCCACGAGGTCGGGCAAGATGGCGTCCAAGATGGCCGCTCCCACGGCGCACACGCGGCGGTGGCGGGTTTTCCGGCGGTTGGTTTTCCGGCGGGGTTCCCTCTGCACACCTTCCCGAAGTGCCCCTTCTTACCGCACTTAAAGCAGGTGGTGCCTTTCGCCGGGCACAGGTTTCTGGTGTGTTTTGGCTGCCCGCAGAAGTAGCAGTTGGGTCCCTGACGCGTCGCGGCTGTCGTAGGGCTTCTGGGGGGAGAGCGGGGCCCCGCCGGTGTCGGGCTGCCGGGCGGGGAAGATGCCTTCCGAGATGGCGGCGCCCTCGGTGCACACGTGGCGGCGTGGACGGCGCGGGCTGAAGAGTAGGCGTCCGAGTTTCTCTGGGCCACATCCAGGGATCGCGCGGTGTCCGCAGCCTGTTTCAGGTCCAACCCCGTTTTTTCCAGCAGTCTTTGCCGGATGTAAGTGGAGCTGAGGCCTGTGATAAGGGCATCGCGAACAAGCTCGTCAGTGTACACTGCGGCTTTTACATCTCGGCACTTGCAGTCTTTGCCAAGCATTTTCAGGGTGCTTAGGAACTCCCCCACCGATTCCCCAGGTCGCTGTGCGCGAGTAGCGAGCAGATGCCTAGCATACACCTCATTCGTAGGCTGCTGGTAATGCGCCTTTAAGATGTCGCAGGCGGCCAGGTACGTATCGGCATCTTGGATGAGGGGGTAAACCCGGTGGCTTACCCAATTCCGCAGAATTCCGAGTCTCATCCTCGCAGCGTCCGTAGCGTCTTTGACGGCTGCGGAATTGTCCAGGAAGAATTCCATACACTCAAACCAGTGTCCGAAGCGTGCTGATGCATCCGGAGCATGTTGATCCAAATCCAAACGTTCGGGTTTCAGGAGTTGATCCATAGTAATGAAAAATAAGTTAATAAAATTGATGTGCCTCAATAATTCCGAGACCCGATGTAAGCGAAACAAAACAAGGCTTTTATTAACGTAGAAAGTAACACGTAAAAGAGAGAGGTATCTTCCTTCTGGAGACTGAGGCCAGACTGAACTAGCTTACAAAAGGGGCCAGGTATGGGCGGAGCCCTACACACAGCACATTCCAGCACATTCCAATAAACAATACAATGAGGACTGGGGGAAGGGAAATGACACTGAAACCGACCACAGTCACAGGCAGTGATGAATGGAATATTTCATCACAAGAGGCATTGATCAGTGTAGGGAGCAGAGAGAGAGAGAGAGGCATTGATCAATGTAGGTAGCAGAGAGGGAGAGGCATTGATCAATGTAGGTAGCAGAGAGAGAGGGAGAGGCATTGATCAGTGTAGGGAGCAGGCAGAGAGAGAGGCATTGATCAGTGTAGGGAACAGTGAGAGATAGAGGCATTGATCAGTGTAGGGAGCAGAGAGAGAGAGAGGTATTGATCAGTGAAGGTTGCAGAGAGAGAGAGAGAGGCATTGATCAGTGTAGGTAGCAGAGAGAGAGGGAGAGGTGTTGATCAGTGTAGGGAGCAGAGAGAGAGGGAGAGGTATTGATCAGTGTAGGGAGCAGAGAGAGAGAGAGAGAGTCATTGATCAGTGTAGGTAGCAGAGAGAGAGAGGCATTGATCAGTGTAGAGAGCAGAGAGAGAGAGAGAGAGGCATTGATCAGTGTCAGGAGCAGAGAGAGAGAGAGAGAGGAATTGATCAGTGTAGGGAGCAGAGAGAGAGAGAGAGAGGCATTGATCAGTGTAGGTAGCAGAGAGAGAGAGAGAGGCATTGATCAGTGTAGGGAGCAGAGAGAGAGAGAGAGGCATTGATCAGTGCAGGGAGCAGAGAGAGAGAGAGGCATTGATCAGTGTCGGGTGCAGAGAGAGAGAGAGAGGCATTGATCAGTGCAGGTAGCAGAGAGAGAGGGAGAGGCATTGATCAGTGTCGGGAGCAGAGAGAGAGAGAGGCATTGATCAGTGTAGGTAGCAGAGAGAGAGGGAGAGGCATTGATCAGTGTAGGTAGCAGAGAGAGAGGGAGAGGCATTGATCAGTGTAGGGAGCAGAGAGAGAGAGAGGCATTGATCAGTGTAGGGAACAGTGAGAGAGAGAGAGGCATTGATCAGTGCAGGGAGCAGAGAGAGAGAGAGGCATTGATCAGTGCAGGGAGCAGAGAGAGAGAGAGGCATTGATCAGTGTAGGGAGCAGAGAGAGAGAGAGAGAGGCATTGATCAATGTAGGGAGCAGAGAGAGAGAGAGAGGCATTGATCAGTGCAGGGAGCAGAGAGAGAGAGAGAGAGGCATTGATCAGTGTAGGGAGCAGAGAGATAGAGAGGCATTGATCAGTGTAGGGAGCAGAGAGAGAGAGAGAGAGGCATTGATCAGTGTAGGGAGCAGAGAGAGAGAGAGAGGCATTGATCAGTGCAGGGAACAGAGAGAGAGAGAGGCATTGATCAGTGTAGGGAGCAGAGAGAGAGAGAGAGGCATTGATCAGTGTAGGGAGCAGAGAGAGAGAGAGAGAGAGGCATTGATCAGTGTAGGGAGCAGAGAGAGAGAGAGAGGCATTGAACAGTGTAGGGTGCAGAGAGAGAGAGAGAGGCATTGATCAGTGTAGAGAGCAGAGAGAGAGAGAGAGGCATTGATCAGTGTAGGGAGCAGAGAGAGAGAGAGAGGCATTGATCAGTGCAGGGAGCAGAGAGAGAGAGAGGCATTGATCAGTGTAGGGAGCAGAGAGAGAGAGAGCGGCATTGATCACTGTAGGGAGCAGAGAGAGAGAGAGGCATTGATCAGTGTAGGGAGCAGAGAGAGAGAGAGCGGCATTGATCAGTGTAGGGAGCAGAGAGAGAGAGAGGCATTGATCAGTGTAGGGAGCAGAGAGAGAGAGAGAGAGAGGCATTGATCAGTGTAGGGAGCAGAGAGAGAGAGAGGCATTGATCAATGTAGGGAGCAGAGAGAGAGAGAGCGGCATTGATCACTGTAGGGAGCAGAGAGAGAGAGAGAGAGGCAGTGATCAGTGTAGGGAGCAGAGAGCCAGAGAGAGGCATTGATCAGTGTCGGGAGCAGTGAGAGAGAGAGAGGCATTGCTCAGTGTAGAGAGCAGAGAGAGAGAGAGAGGCATTGATCAGTGTAGGGAGCAGTTAGAGAGAGAGAGGCATTGATCAGTGTAGGGAGCAGAGAGAGAGAGAGAGAGAGGCATTGATCAGTGTAGGGAGCAGAGAGAGAGAGAGAGGCATTGATCAGTGCAGGGAGCAGAGAGAGAGAGAGAGGCATTGATCTGTGTAGGGAGCAGAGAGAGAGAGAGAGAGGCATTGATCAGTGTAGGGAGCAGAGAGAGAGAGAGAGTCATTGATCAGTGTAGGGAGTAGAGAGAGAGAGAGAGGTATTGATCAGTGTAGGGAGCAGAGAGAGAGAGAGGCATTGATCTGTGTAGGGAGCAGAGAGAGAGAGAGAGGCATTGATCAGTGAAGGGAGCAGTGAGAGAGAGACAGAGGCATTGATCAGTGTAAGGAGCAGAGAGAGAGGGGCATTGATCAGTGTAGGGAGCAGTGAGAGAGAGAGAGAGAGAGGCATTGATCAGTGTAGGGAGCAGAGAGAGAGAGAGGCATTGATCAGTGTAGGGAGCAGAGAGAGAGAGAGAGGCATTGATCAGTGTAGGGAGCAGAGAGAGAGAGAGGCATTGATCATTGTAGGGAGCAGAGAGAGAGAGAGAGGCATTGATCAGTGTAGGTAGCAGAGAGAGAGAGAGAGGCATTGATCAGTGTAGGGAGCAGAAAGAGAGAGAGGCACTGATCAGTGTAGGGAGCACAGAGAGAGAGAGGCATTGATCAGTGTAGGCAGCAGATAAAGAGAGAGAGGCATTGATCAGAGTAGGGAGCAGGGAGAGAGAGAGAGGCATTGATCAGTGTAGGGAGCAGAGAGAGAGAGAGAGGTTTTGATCAGTGTAGGGAGCAGAGAGAGAGAAGGAGGCATTGATCAGTGTAGGTAGCAGAGAGAGAGAGAGAGGCATTGATCAGTGTAGAGAGCAGAGAGAGAGAGAGGCATTGATCAGTGTAGGGAACAGTGAGAGATAGAGGCATTGATCAGTGTAGGGAGCAGAGAGAGAGAGAGAGGCATTGATCAGTGTAGGGAGCAGAGAGAGAGAGAGAGAGAGGCATTGATCAGTGAAGGGAGCAGAGAGAGAGAGAGGCATTGATCAATGTAGGGAGCAGAGAGAGAGAGAGCGGCATTGATCACTGTAGGGAGCAGAGAGAGAGAGAGAGGCAGTGATCAGTGTAGGGATCAGAGAGCGAGAGAGAGGCATTGATCAGTGTCGGGAGCAGTGAGAGAGAGAGAGGCATTGCTCAGTGTAGAGAGCAGAGAGAGAGAGAGAGGCATTGATCAGTGTAGGGAGCAGTGAGAGAGAGAGAGGCATTGATCAGTGCAGGGAGCAGAGAGAGAGAGAGAGAGAGGCATTGATCAGTGTTGGGAGCAGAGAGAGAGAGAGAGGCATTGATCAGTGTAGGGAGCAGAGAGAGAGAGAGAGGCATTGATCTGTGTAGGGAGCAGAGAGAGAGAGAGAGAGAGGCATTGATCAGTGTAGGGAGCAGAGAGAGAGGGAGAGGCATTGATCAGTGTAGGGAGTAGAGAGAGAGAGAGAGGTATTGATCAGTGTAGGGAGCAGAGAGAGAGAGAGAGGCATTGATCAGTGTAGGGAGCAGAGAGAGAGAGAGAGGCATTGATCAGTGCAGGGAGCAGAGAGAGAGAGAGGCATTGATCAGTGTCGGGTGCAGAGCGAGAGAGAGGCATTGATCAGTGTAGGTAGCAGAGAGAGAGGGAGAGGCATTGATCAGTGTAGGTAGCAGAGAGAGAGGGAGAGGCATTGATCAGTGTAGGGAGCAGAGAGAGAGAGAGGCATTGATCAGTGTAGGGAACAGTGAGAGAGAGAGAGGCATTGATCAGTGCAGGGAGCAGAGAGAGAGAGAGGCATTGATCAGTGCAGGGAGCAGAGAGAGAGAGAGGCATTGATCAGTGTAGGGAGCAGAGAGAGAGAGAGAGAGGCATTGATCAATGTAGGGAGCAGAGAGAGAGAGAGAGGCATTGATCAGTGCAGGGAGCAGAGAGAGAGAGAGAGAGGCATTGATCAGTGCAGGGAGCAGAGAGAGAGAGAGGCATTGATCAGTGTAGGGAGCAGAGAGAGAGAGAGAGAGAGGCATTGATCAGTGCAGGGAGCAGAGAGAGAGAGAGAGAGAGGCATTGATCAGTGTAGGGAGCAGAGAGAGAGAGAGAGGCATTGATCAGTGCAGGGAACAGAGAGAGAGAGAGGCATTGATCAGTGTAGGGAGCAGAGAGAGAGAGAGAGGCATTGATCAGTGTAGGGAGCAGAGAGAGTGAGAGAGAGAGGCATTGATCAGTGTAGGGAGCAGAGAGAGAGAGAGAGGCATTGAACAGTGTAGGGTGCAGAGAGAGAGAGAGAGGCATTGATCAGTGTAGAGAGCAGAGAGAGAGAGAGAGGCATTGATCAGTGTAGGGAGCAGAGAGAGAGAGAGAGGCATTGATCAGTGTAGGGAGCAGAGAGAGAGAGAGAGAGGCATTGATCAGTGTAGGGAGCAGAGAGAGAGAGAGCGGCATTGATCACTGTAGGGAGCAGAGAGAGAGAGAGGCATTGATCAGTGTAGGGAGCAGAGAGAGAGAGAGCGGCATTGATCAGTGCAGGGAGCAGAGAGAGAGAGAGGCATTGATCAGTGTAGGGAGCAGAGAGAGAGAGAGAGAGAGGCATTGATCAGTGTAGGGAGCAGAGAGAGAGAGAGGCATTGATCAATGTAGGGAGCAGAGAGCGAGAGAGCGGCATTGATCGCTGTAGGGAGCAGAGAGAGAGAGAGAGAGGCAGTGATCAGTGTAGGGAGCAGAGAGCGAGAGAGAGGCATTGATCAGTGTCGGGAGCAGTGAGAGAGAGAGAGGCATTGCTCAGTGTAGAGAGCAGAGAGAGAGAGAGAGGCATTGATCAGTGTAAGGAGCAGAGAGAGAGAGAGAGAGAGGCATTGATCAGTGTAGGGAGCAGAGAGAGAGAGAGGCATTGATCAATGTAGGGAGCAGAGAGCGAGAGAGCGGCATTGATCGCTGTAGGGAGCAGAGAGAGAGAGAGAGAGGCAGTGATCAGTGTAGGGAGCAGAGAGCGAGAGAGAGGCATTGATCAGTGTCGGGAGCAGTGAGAGAGAGAGAGGCATTGCTCAGTGTAGAGAGCAGAGAGAGAGAGAGAGGCATTGATCAGTGTAAGGAGCAGAGAGAGAGAGAGAGAGGCATTGATCAGTGTAGGGAGCAGAGAGAGAGAGAGAGGCATTGATCAGTGTAGGGAGCAGAGAGAGAGAGAGAGGCATTGATCTGTGTAGGGAGCAGAGAGAGAGAGAGAGAGGCATTGATCAGTGTAGGGAGCAGAGAGAGAGAGAGAGGCATTGATCAGTGTAGGGAGTAGAGAGAGAGAGAGAGGTATTGATCAGTGTAGGGAGCAGAGAGAGAGAGAGGCATTGATCTGTGTAGGGAGCAGAGAGAGAGAGAGAGGCATTGATCAGTGAAGGGAGCAGTGAGAGAGAGACAGAGGCATTGATCAGTGTAAGGAGCAGAGAGAGAGGGGCATTGATCAGTGTAGGGAGCAGTGAGAGAGAGAGAGAGAGAGGCATTGATCAGTGTAGGGAGCAGAGAGAGAGAGAGGCATTGATCAGTGTAGGGAGCAGAGAGAGAGAGAGAGGCATTGATCAGTGTAGGGAGCAGAGAGAGAGAGAGTCATTGATCAGTGTAGGGAGCAGAGACAGAGAGAGAGACATTGATCAGTGTAGGGAGCAGAGAGTGAGAGAGAGGCATTTATCAGTGTAGGGAGCAGAGAGAGAGAGAGAGGCATTGATCAGTGTAGGTAGCAGAGAGAGAGAGAGAGGCATTGATCAGTGTAGTGAGCAGAGAGAGAGAGAGGCACTGATCAGTGTAGGGAGCACAGAGAGAGAGAGGCATTGATCAGTGTAGGCAGCAGAGAGAGAGAGAGAGGCATTGATCAGAGTAGGGAGCAGGGAGAGAGAGAGAGAATCATTGATCAGTGTAGGGAGCAGGGAGAGAGAGAGAGGTTTTGATCAGTGTCGGGAGCAGAGAGAGAGAAGGAGGCATTGATCAGTGTAGGTAGCAGAGAGAGAGAGAGAGGCATTGATCAGTGTAGAGAGCAGAGAGAGAGAGAGGCATTGATCAGTGTAGGGAACAGTGAGAGATAGAGGCATTGATCAGTGTAGGGAGCAGAGAGAGAGAGAGAGGCATTGATCAGTGTAGGGAGCAGAGAGAGAGAGAGGCATTGATCAGTGTAGGGAGCAGAGAGAGAGAGAGCGGCATTGATCACTGTAGGGAGCAGAGAGAGAGAGAGGCATTGATCAGTGTAGGGAGCAGAGAGAGAGAGAGCGGCATTGATCAGTGAAGGGAGCAGAGAGAGAGAGAGGCATTGATCAGTGTAGGGAGCAGAGAGAGAGAGAGAGAGAGGCATTGATCAGTGTAGGGAGCAGAGAGGGAGAGGGGCATTGATCAATGTAGGGAGCAGAGAGAGAGAGAGCGGCATTGATCACTGTAGAGAGCAGAGAGAGAGAGAGAGAGGCAGTGATCAGTGTAGGGAGCAGAGAGCGAGAGAGAGGCATTGATCAGTGTCGGGAGCAGTGAGAGAGAGAGAGGCATTGCTCAGTGTAGAGAGCAGAGAGAGAGAGAGAGGCATTGATCAGTGTACGGAGCAGTGAGAGAGAGAGAGGCATTGATCAGTGTAGGGAGCAGAGAGAGAGAGAGAGAGAGGCATTGATCAGTGTAGGGAGCAGAGAGAGAGAGAGGCATTGATCAGTGTAGGGAGCAGAAAGAGAGAGAGAGGCATTGATCTGTGTAGGGAGCAGAGAGAGAGAGAGAGAGGCATTGATCAGAGTAGGGAGCAGAGAGAGAGAGAGAGGCATTGATCAGTGTAGGGAGTAGAGAGAGAGAGAGAGGTATTGATCAGTGTAGGGAGCAGAGAGAGAGAGAGGCATTGATCTGTGCAGGGAGCAGAGAGAGAGAGAGAGGCATTGATCAGTGAAGGGAGCAGTGAGAGAGAGACAGAGGCATTGATCAGTGTAAGGAGCAGAGAGAGAGGGGCATTGATCAGTGTAGGGAGCAGTGAGAGAGAGAGAGAGAGAGGCATTGATCAGTGTAGGGAGCAGAGAGAGAGAGAGAGGCATTGAACAGTGTAGGGTGCAGAGAGAGAGAGAGAGGCATTGATCAGTGTAGAGAGCAGAGAGAGAGAGAGAGGCATTGATCAGTGTAGGGAGCAGAGAGAGAGAGAGAGGCATTGATCAGTGTAGGGAGCAGAGAGAGAGAGAGGCATTGATCAGTGTAGGGAGCAGAGAGAGAGAGAGGCATTGATCAGTGTAGGGAGCAGAGAGAGAGAGAGCGGCATTGATCACTGTAGGGAGCAGAGAGAGAGAGAGGCATTGATCAGTGTAGGGAGCAGAGAGAGAGAGAGCGGCATTGATCAGTGTAGGGAGCAGAGAGAGAGAGAGGCATTGATCAGTGCAGGGAGCAGAGAGAGAGAGAGAGAGAGGCATTGATCAGTGTAGGGAGCAGAGAGAGAGAGAGGCATTGATCAATGTAGGGAGCAGAGAGAGAGAGAGCGGCATTGATCACTGTAGGGAGCAGAGAGAGAGAGAGAGAGGCAGTGATCAGTGTAGGGAGCAGAGAGCGAGAGAGAGGCATTGATCAGTGTCGGGAGCAGTGAGAGAGAGAGAGGCATTGATCAGTGCAGGTAGCAGAGAGAGAGGGAGAGGCATTGATCAGTGTCGGGAGCAGAGAGAGAGAGAGGCATTGATCAGTGTAGGTAGCAGAGAGAGAGGGAGAGGCATTGATCAGTGTAGGTAGCAGAGAGAGAGGGAGAGGCATTGATCAGTGTAGGGAGCAGAGAGAGAGAGAGGCATTGATCAGTGTAGGGAACAGTGAGAGAGAGAGAGGCATTGATCAGTGCAGGGAGCAGAGAGAGAGAGAGGCATTGATCAGTGCAGGGAGCAGAGAGAGAGAGAGGCATTGATCAGTGTAGGGAGCAGAGAGAGAGAGAGAGAGGCATTGATCAATGTAGGGAGCAGAGAGAGAGAGAGAGGCATTGATCAGTGCAGGGAGCAGAGAGAGAGAGAGAGAGGCATTGATCAGTGTAGGGAGCAGAGAGATAGAGAGGCATTGATCAGTGTAGGGAGCAGAGAGAGAGAGAGAGAGGCATTGATCAGTGTAGGGAGCAGAGAGAGAGAGAGAGGCATTGATCAGTGCAGGGAACAGAGAGAGAGAGAGGCATTGATCAGTGTAGGGAGCAGAGAGAGAGAGAGAGGCATTGATCAGTGTAGGGAGCAGAGAGAGAGAGAGAGAGAGGCATTGATCAGTGTAGGGAGCAGAGAGAGAGAGAGAGGCATTGAACAGTGTAGGGTGCAGAGAGAGAGAGAGAGGCATTGATCAGTGTAGAGAGCAGAGAGAGAGAGAGAGGCATTGATCAGTGTAGGGAGCAGAGAGAGAGAGAGAGGCATTGATCAGTGCAGGGAGCAGAGAGAGAGAGAGGCATTGATCAGTGTAGGGAGCAGAGAGAGAGAGAGCGGCATTGATCACTGTAGGGAGCAGAGAGAGAGAGAGGCATTGATCAGTGTAGGGAGCAGAGAGAGAGAGAGCGGCATTGATCAGTGTAGGGAGCAGAGAGAGAGAGAGGCATTGATCAGTGTAGGGAGCAGAGAGAGAGAGAGAGAGAGGCATTGATCAGTGTAGGGAGCAGAGAGAGAGAGAGGCATTGATCAATGTAGGGAGCAGAGAGAGAGAGAGCGGCATTGATCACTGTAGGGAGCAGAGAGAGAGAGAGAGAGGCAGTGATCAGTGTAGGGAGCAGAGAGCCAGAGAGAGGCATTGATCAGTGTCGGGAGCAGTGAGAGAGAGAGAGGCATTGCTCAGTGTAGAGAGCAGAGAGAGAGAGAGAGGCATTGATCAGTGTAGGGAGCAGTTAGAGAGAGAGAGGCATTGATCAGTGTAGGGAGCAGAGAGAGAGAGAGAGAGAGGCATTGATCAGTGTAGGGAGCAGAGAGAGAGAGAGAGGCATTGATCAGTGCAGGGAGCAGAGAGAGAGAGAGAGGCATTGATCTGTGTAGGGAGCAGAGAGAGAGAGAGAGAGGCATTGATCAGTGTAGGGAGCAGAGAGAGAGAGAGAGTCATTGATCAGTGTAGGGAGTAGAGAGAGAGAGAGAGGTATTGATCAGTGTAGGGAGCAGAGAGAGAGAGAGGCATTGATCTGTGTAGGGAGCAGAGAGAGAGAGAGAGGCATTGATCAGTGAAGGGAGCAGTGAGAGAGAGACAGAGGCATTGATCAGTGTAAGGAGCAGAGAGAGAGGGGCATTGATCAGTGTAGGGAGCAGTGAGAGAGAGAGAGAGAGAGGCATTGATCAGTGTAGGGAGCAGAGAGAGAGAGAGGCATTGATCAGTGTAGGGAGCAGAGAGAGAGAGAGAGGCATTGATCAGTGTAGGGAGCAGAGAGAGAGAGAGGCATTGATCATTGTAGGGAGCAGAGAGAGAGAGAGAGGCATTGATCAGTGTAGGTAGCAGAGAGAGAGAGAGAGGCATTGATCAGTGTAGGGAGCAGAAAGAGAGAGAGGCACTGATCAGTGTAGGGAGCACAGAGAGAGAGAGGCATTGATCAGTGTAGGCAGCAGATAAAGAGAGAGAGGCATTGATCAGAGTAGGGAGCAGGGAGAGAGAGAGAGGCATTGATCAGTGTAGGGAGCAGAGAGAGAGAGAGAGGTTTTGATCAGTGTAGGGAGCAGAGAGAGAGAAGGAGGCATTGATCAGTGTAGGTAGCAGAGAGAGAGAGAGAGGCATTGATCAGTGTAGAGAGCAGAGAGAGAGAGAGGCATTGATCAGTGTAGGGAACAGTGAGAGATAGAGGCATTGATCAGTGTAGGGAGCAGAGAGAGAGAGAGAGGCATTGATCAGTGTAGGGAGCAGAGAGAGAGAGAGAGAGAGGCATTGATCAGTGAAGGGAGCAGAGAGAGAGAGAGGCATTGATCAATGTAGGGAGCAGAGAGAGAGAGAGCGGCATTGATCACTGTAGGGAGCAGAGAGAGAGAGAGAGGCAGTGATCAGTGTAGGGATCAGAGAGCGAGAGAGAGGCATTGATCAGTGTCGGGAGCAGTGAGAGAGAGAGAGGCATTGCTCAGTGTAGAGAGCAGAGAGAGAGAGAGAGGCATTGATCAGTGTAGGGAGCAGTGAGAGAGAGAGAGGCATTGATCAGTGCAGGGAGCAGAGAGAGAGAGAGAGAGAGGCATTGATCAGTGTTGGGAGCAGAGAGAGAGAGAGAGGCATTGATCAGTGTAGGGAGCAGAGAGAGAGAGAGAGGCATTGATCTGTGTAGGGAGCAGAGAGAGAGAGAGAGAGAGGCATTGATCAGTGTAGGGAGCAGAGAGAGAGGGAGAGGCATTGATCAGTGTAGGGAGTAGAGAGAGAGAGAGAGGTATTGATCAGTGTAGGGAGCAGAGAGAGAGAGAGAGGCATTGATCAGTGTAGGGAGCAGAGAGAGAGAGAGAGGCATTGATCAGTGCAGGGAGCAGAGAGAGAGAGAGGCATTGATCAGTGTCGGGTGCAGAGCGAGAGAGAGGCATTGATCAGTGTAGGTAGCAGAGAGAGAGGGAGAGGCATTGATCAGTGTAGGTAGCAGAGAGAGAGGGAGAGGCATTGATCAGTGTAGGGAGCAGAGAGAGAGAGAGGCATTGATCAGTGTAGGGAACAGTGAGAGAGAGAGAGGCATTGATCAGTGCAGGGAGCAGAGAGAGAGAGAGGCATTGATCAGTGCAGGGAGCAGAGAGAGAGAGAGGCATTGATCAGTGTAGGGAGCAGAGAGAGAGAGAGAGAGGCATTGATCAATGTAGGGAGCAGAGAGAGAGAGAGAGGCATTGATCAGTGCAGGGAGCAGAGAGAGAGAGAGAGAGGCATTGATCAGTGCAGGGAGCAGAGAGAGAGAGAGGCATTGATCAGTGTAGGGAGCAGAGAGAGAGAGAGAGAGAGGCATTGATCAGTGCAGGGAGCAGAGAGAGAGAGAGAGAGAGGCATTGATCAGTGTAGGGAGCAGAGAGAGAGAGAGAGGCATTGATCAGTGCAGGGAACAGAGAGAGAGAGAGGCATTGATCAGTGTAGGGAGCAGAGAGAGAGAGAGAGGCATTGATCAGTGTAGGGAGCAGAGAGAGTGAGAGAGAGAGGCATTGATCAGTGTAGGGAGCAGAGAGAGAGAGAGAGGCATTGAACAGTGTAGGGTGCAGAGAGAGAGAGAGAGGCATTGATCAGTGTAGAGAGCAGAGAGAGAGAGAGAGGCATTGATCAGTGTAGGGAGCAGAGAGAGAGAGAGAGGCATTGATCAGTGTAGGGAGCAGAGAGAGAGAGAGAGAGGCATTGATCAGTGTAGGGAGCAGAGAGAGAGAGAGCGGCATTGATCACTGTAGGGAGCAGAGAGAGAGAGAGGCATTGATCAGTGTAGGGAGCAGAGAGAGAGAGAGCGGCATTGATCAGTGCAGGGAGCAGAGAGAGAGAGAGGCATTGATCAGTGTAGGGAGCAGAGAGAGAGAGAGAGAGAGGCATTGATCAGTGTAGGGAGCAGAGAGAGAGAGAGGCATTGATCAATGTAGGGAGCAGAGAGCGAGAGAGCGGCATTGATCGCTGTAGGGAGCAGAGAGAGAGAGAGAGAGGCAGTGATCAGTGTAGGGAGCAGAGAGCGAGAGAGAGGCATTGATCAGTGTCGGGAGCAGTGAGAGAGAGAGAGGCATTGCTCAGTGTAGAGAGCAGAGAGAGAGAGAGAGGCATTGATCAGTGTAAGGAGCAGAGAGAGAGAGAGAGAGAGGCATTGATCAGTGTAGGGAGCAGAGAGAGAGAGAGGCATTGATCAATGTAGGGAGCAGAGAGCGAGAGAGCGGCATTGATCGCTGTAGGGAGCAGAGAGAGAGAGAGAGAGGCAGTGATCAGTGTAGGGAGCAGAGAGCGAGAGAGAGGCATTGATCAGTGTCGGGAGCAGTGAGAGAGAGAGAGGCATTGCTCAGTGTAGAGAGCAGAGAGAGAGAGAGAGGCATTGATCAGTGTAAGGAGCAGAGAGAGAGAGAGAGAGAGGCATTGATCAGTGTAGGGAGCAGAGAGAGAGAGAGAGGCATTGATCAGTGTAGGGAGCAGAGAGAGAGAGAGAGGCATTGATCTGTGTAGGGAGCAGAGAGAGAGAGAGAGAGGCATTGATCAGTGTAGGGAGCAGAGAGAGAGAGAGAGGCATTGATCAGTGTAGGGAGTAGAGAGAGAGAGAGAGGTATTGATCAGTGTAGGGAGCAGAGAGAGAGAGAGGCATTGATCTGTGTAGGGAGCAGAGAGAGAGAGAGAGGCATTGATCAGTGAAGGGAGCAGTGAGAGAGAGACAGAGGCATTGATCAGTGTAAGGAGCAGAGAGAGAGGGGCATTGATCAGTGTAGGGAGCAGTGAGAGAGAGAGAGAGAGAGGCATTGATCAGTGTAGGGAGCAGAGAGAGAGAGAGGCATTGATCAGTGTAGGGAGCAGAGAGAGAGAGAGAGGCATTGATCAGTGTAGGGAGCAGAGAGAGAGAGAGTCATTGATCAGTGTAGGGAGCAGAGACAGAGAGAGAGACATTGATCAGTGTAGGGAGCAGAGAGTGAGAGAGAGGCATTTATCAGTGTAGGGAGCAGAGAGAGAGAGAGAGGCATTGATCAGTGTAGGTAGCAGAGAGAGAGAGAGAGGCATTGATCAGTGTAGTGAGCAGAGAGAGAGAGAGGCACTGATCAGTGTAGGGAGCACAGAGAGAGAGAGGCATTGATCAGTGTAGGCAGCAGAGAGAGAGAGAGAGGCATTGATCAGAGTAGGGAGCAGGGAGAGAGAGAGAGAATCATTGATCAGTGTAGGGAGCAGGGAGAGAGAGAGAGGTTTTGATCAGTGTCGGGAGCAGAGAGAGAGAAGGAGGCATTGATCAGTGTAGGTAGCAGAGAGAGAGAGAGAGGCATTGATCAGTGTAGAGAGCAGAGAGAGAGAGAGGCATTGATCAGTGTAGGGAACAGTGAGAGATAGAGGCATTGATCAGTGTAGGGAGCAGAGAGAGAGAGAGAGGCATTGATCAGTGTAGGGAGCAGAGAGAGAGAGAGGCATTGATCAGTGTAGGGAGCAGAGAGAGAGAGAGCGGCATTGATCACTGTAGGGAGCAGAGAGAGAGAGAGGCATTGATCAGTGTAGGGAGCAGAGAGAGAGAGAGCGGCATTGATCAGTGAAGGGAGCAGAGAGAGAGAGAGGCATTGATCAGTGTAGGGAGCAGAGAGAGAGAGAGAGAGAGGCATTGATCAGTGTAGGGAGCAGAGAGGGAGAGGGGCATTGATCAATGTAGGGAGCAGAGAGAGAGAGAGCGGCATTGATCACTGTAGAGAGCAGAGAGAGAGAGAGAGAGGCAGTGATCAGTGTAGGGAGCAGAGAGCGAGAGAGAGGCATTGATCAGTGTCGGGAGCAGTGAGAGAGAGAGAGGCATTGCTCAGTGTAGAGAGCAGAGAGAGAGAGAGAGGCATTGATCAGTGTACGGAGCAGTGAGAGAGAGAGAGGCATTGATCAGTGTAGGGAGCAGAGAGAGAGAGAGAGAGAGGCATTGATCAGTGTAGGGAGCAGAGAGAGAGAGAGGCATTGATCAGTGTAGGGAGCAGAAAGAGAGAGAGAGGCATTGATCTGTGTAGGGAGCAGAGAGAGAGAGAGAGAGGCATTGATCAGAGTAGGGAGCAGAGAGAGAGAGAGAGGCATTGATCAGTGTAGGGAGTAGAGAGAGAGAGAGAGGTATTGATCAGTGTAGGGAGCAGAGAGAGAGAGAGGCATTGATCTGTGCAGGGAGCAGAGAGAGAGAGAGAGGCATTGATCAGTGAAGGGAGCAGTGAGAGAGAGACAGAGGCATTGATCAGTGTAAGGAGCAGAGAGAGAGGGGCATTGATCAGTGTAGGGAGCAGTGAGAGAGAGAGAGAGAGAGGCATTGATCAGTGTAGGGAGCAGAGAGAGAGAGAGAGGCATTGAACAGTGTAGGGTGCAGAGAGAGAGAGAGAGGCATTGATCAGTGTAGAGAGCAGAGAGAGAGAGAGAGGCATTGATCAGTGTAGGGAGCAGAGAGAGAGAGAGAGGCATTGATCAGTGTAGGGAGCAGAGAGAGAGAGAGGCATTGATCAGTGTAGGGAGCAGAGAGAGAGAGAGGCATTGATCAGTGTAGGGAGCAGAGAGAGAGAGAGCGGCATTGATCACTGTAGGGAGCAGAGAGAGAGAGAGGCATTGATCAGTGTAGGGAGCAGAGAGAGAGAGAGCGGCATTGATCAGTGTAGGGAGCAGAGAGAGAGAGAGGCATTGATCAGTGCAGGGAGCAGAGAGAGAGAGAGAGAGAGGCATTGATCAGTGTAGGGAGCAGAGAGAGAGAGAGGCATTGATCAATGTAGGGAGCAGAGAGAGAGAGAGCGGCATTGATCACTGTAGGGAGCAGAGAGAGAGAGAGAGAGGCAGTGATCAGTGTAGGGAGCAGAGAGCGAGAGAGAGGCATTGATCAGTGTCGGGAGCAGTGAGAGAGAGAGAGGCATTGCTCAGTGTAGAGAGCAGAGAGAGAGAGAGGCATTGATCAGTGTAGGGAGCAGTGAGAGAGAGAGAGGCATTGATCAGTGTAGGTAGCAGAGAGAGAGAGAGAGAGAGGCATTGATCAGTGTAGGGAGCAGAGAGAGAGAGAGAGGCATTGATCAGTGTAGGGAGCAGAGAGAGAGAGAGAGGCATTGATCTGTGTAGGGAGCAGAGAGAGAGAGAGAGAGGCATTGATCAGTGTAGGGAGCAGAGAGAGAGAGAGAGGCATTGATCAGTGTAGGGAGTAGAGAGAGAGAGAGAGGCATTGATCAGTGTAGGGAGCAGAGAGAGAGAGAGGCATTGATCTGTGTAGGGAGCAGAGAGAGAGAGAGAGGCATTGATCAGTGTAAGGAGCAGAGAGAGAGGGGCATTGATCAGTGTAGGGAGCAGTGAGAGAGAGAGAGAGAGAGGCATTGATCAGTGTAGGGAGCAGAGAGAGAGAGAGGCATTGATCAGTGTAGGGAGCAGAGAGAGAGAGAGAGGCATTGATCAGTGTAGGGAGCAGAGAGAGAGAGAGGCATTGATCAGTGTCGGGAGCAGAGAGAGAGAGAGAGACATTGATCAGTGTAGGGAGCAGAGAGTGAGAGAGAGGCATTTATCAGTGTAGGGAGCAGAGAGAGAGAGAGAGGCATTGATCAGTGTAGGTAGCAGAGAGAGAGAGAGGTAACAACATGTCACAACCTGAGGACTGTTTAAAAGTAAGACTGTTTAAAATTAATATTGAACGTACCAAATGAAGTAGAAAGACTGTTTAAAATTAATATTGTTTAAAAGTAATATTGTATATACCCAACAAATGTCAAATCGATTGACACCTACAGAATGTTGGAAAACTGTACCTTTTTGCTATGTAAGCTTTGGCAATATGGTTCTCTGTAAACTTTCATGCCAATAAAGCATTTGAACTGAACTGAACTGAACTGAGAGGCATTGATCAGTGTTGGGAGCAGAGAGAGAGAGAGGCACTGATCAGTGTAGGGAGCACAGAGAGAGAGAGGCATTGATCAGTGTAGGCAGCAGAGAGAGAGAGAGAGGCATTGATCAGAGTAGGGAGCAGGGAGAGAGAGAGAGGCATTGATCAGTGTAGGGAGCAGAGAGAGAGAGAGAGGTTTTGATCAGTGTAGGGAGCAGAGAGAGAGAAGGACGCATTGATCAGTGTAGGTAGCAGAGAGAGAGAGAGAGGCATTGATCAGTGTAGAGAGCAGAGAGAGAGAGAGGCATTGATCAGTGTAGGGAACAGTGAGAGATAGAGGCATTGATCAGTGTAGGGAGCAGAGAGAGAGAGAGGTATTGATCAGTGTAGGTAGCAGAGAGAGAGAGAGAGGTATTGATCAGTGTAAGGGGCAGAGAGAGAGAGAGACGCATTGATCAGTGTAGGTTGCAGTGAGAGAGAGAGAGGCATTGATCAGTGTAGGTAGCAGAGAGAGAGGGAGAGGCATTGATCAGTGTAGGGAGCAGAGAGAGAGTGAGAGGAATTGATCAGTGTAGGGAGCAGTAAGAGAGAGGCATTGATCAGTGTAGGGAGCAGAGAGAGAGAGAGAGGCATTGATCAGTGTAGGGAGCAGAGAGAGAGAGAGAGAGGCATTGATCAGTGTAGGGGGCAGAGAGAGAGAGAGAGGCATTGATCAGTGTAGGGAGCAGAGAGAGAGAGAGAGGCATGGATCAGTGTAGGGAGCAGAGAGAGAGAGAGAGGTATTGATCAGTGCAGGGAGCAGAGAGAGAGAGAGAGGCATTGATCAGTGTAGGGAGCAGAGAGAGTGAGAAAGGCATTGATCAGTGTAGGGAGCAGAGAGAGAGAGAGAGGCATTGATCAGTGTAGGGAGCAGAGAGAGAGAGAGAGGCATTGATCAGTGTCGGGAGCAGAGAGAGAGAGAGAGGCATTGATCAGTGTAGTGAGCAGAGAGAGAGAGAGAGGTATTGATCAGTGTAGGGAGCAGAGAGAGAGAGAGAGGCATTGATCAGTATAGGGAGCAGAGAGAGAGAGGCATTGATCAGTGTAGGGAGCAGAGAGAGAGAGAGAGGCATTGATCAGTGTAGGGAGCAGAGAGATAGAGGCATTGATCAGTGTAGGGAGCAGAGAGAGAGAGAGAGGCATTGATCAGTGTTGGGAGCAGAGTGAGAAGGAGAGAGGCATTGATCAGTGTAGGGAGCAGAGAGAGAGAGAGAAGCATTGATCAGTGTAGGGAGCAGAGAGAGAGAGAGAGGCATTGATCAGTGTAGGGAGCAGAGAGAGAGAGAGAGAGGCATTGATCAGTGTAGGGAGCAGTGAGAGAGAGAGAGGCATTGATCAGTGTAGGGAGCAGAGAGAGAGAGAGAGGCATTGATCAGTGTAGGGGGCAGAGTGAGAAGGAGAGAGGCATTGATCAGTGTAGGGAGCAGAGAGAGAGAGAGAGGCATTGATCAGTGTCGGGAGCAGAGAGAGAGAGGCATTGATCAGTGTAGGGAGCAGAGTGAGAAGGAGAGAGGCACTGATCAGTGCAGGGAGCAGAGAGAGAGAGAGAGGCATTGATCAGTGTAGGGGGCAGAGTGAGAAGGAGAGAGGCATTGATCAGTGTAGGGAGCAGAGAGAGAGAGAGTGGCATTGATCAGTGTAGGGAGCAGAGAGAGAGAGAGAGGCATTGATCAGTGTAGGGAGCAGAGAGAGAGAGGCATTGATCAGTGTAGGGAGCAGAGAGAGAGAGAGAGAGGCATTGATCAGTGTAGGGAGCAGAGAGAGAGAGAGAGGCATTGATCAGTGTAGGGAGCAGTAAGAGAGAGGCATTGATCAGTGCAGGGAGCAGTAAGGCAGATAGAGGCATTGATCAGTGTAGGGAGCAGAGAGAGAGAGAGGCATTGATCTGTGTAGGGAACAGTGAGAGATAGAGGCATTGATCAGTGTAGGGAGCAGAGAGAGAGAGAGGTATTGATCAGTGTAGGTAGCAGAGAGAGAGAGAGAGGTATTGATCAGTGTAGGGAGCAGAGAGAGAGAGAGAGGCATTGATCAGTGCAGGTGGCAGAGAGACTGAGAGAGGCATTGATCAGTGTAGGGAGCAGAGAGAGAGAGAGAGGTATTGATCAGTGTAGGGAGCAGTGTGGAATAGGGGGCAAAGTCTATGACCTTATTAAATCAATGTATCTGAAAAACAAATGCGGGGTCAAAATTGGAGACAAACGCACCGATTTCTTCACCCAGAGAAGAGGCGTCCGGCAGGGCTGCAATTTGAGCCCGACCCTGTTCAACATATACATAAATGAATTAGCAGACATGCTGGAGCAAAGCGAGTCACCAGGTCTCCGTCTCCTGGATGGAGAAGTGAAGTCCCTGTTCTATGCGGAAGACCTGGTTCTGCTGTCTCCCACAGAACAGGGATTACAGCAACAACTAGACCTACTCGACAAATACTGCCAAAATTGGGCTCTAACAGTAAATCTAAAGAAAACCAACATCATGATTTTTCAGAAAAGACCCAGATGTCAGGAAAACAAATACCAGTTTACCCTCAGTGATACCACTATAGGACACACTATGAGCTACACCTACCTTGGTCTAACTATTACAGCATCAGGGAGCTTCAGCATAGCAGTGAATGCACTAAAAGAAAAAGCCCGAAGAGCCCTATATGCAATAAAAAGAAAATTCTGCAACATCCAAATCCCAATCAAAATCTGGCTCAAAATTTTTGACAGCATAATCCTGCCCATTGCACTGTACGGTAGTGAAGTATGGGGCCCGCTAAATCACCAAAGCTACACTAAATGGGAAAAACACACAATAGAAGCCCTACATGCAGAATTCTGCCGAAGCATCCTTCGCACCCAAAGAAAAACGCCAACAAATGCATGCAGAGCCGAACTAGGCAGATACCCACTGATAATAAACATCCAAAAACGAGCACTAAACTTCCTAAATCACCTCAAATCTAGCTCCCCAGACACCCTTCATTTCAAAGCCTTTCAGACCCAAGAGCTAAACCCAGAAAAGAGTCCCCTGAGTCAGCTGCTACTGAAACTAAGTACTCAGCCGGACCCTGACCAGCCCCAGACCAACACAGCCGTCCAAACACCAATCCGAGTGAACCAAATCATTAAAAAATGCAAAGAAACCTACCTGGAACATTGGAACAAAATAACCGAAAGCCAAAGCAGATTAGAATGTTACCGGGCCCTAAAAAGAGAATATAAACTGGCAGACTACCTCACGACCATCAGAGACACAAAACAGAGACAGACCCTCACCAGGTACAGACTAAGCGACCACCAACTGGAAATTGAAAAAGGCAGATACAAGAAATCCTGGCAGCCTAGAGAGAATAGAATATGCGATCAATGTCTGGCTGGCGAGGTTGAAACAGAAATGCATTTCCTCCTAAAATGCGAAAAATTCAACACATCAAGAAACATATTATTCAACAAGCTAAGCCAAACAACCCCAGATTTCAAGGAATTGGATGATCTGTCAAAATTGAGATTAGTCCTAGGAGAAGGAGACAGACCATACCTTGGGGCTAAATATGTAACAACATGTCACAACCTGAGGACTGTTTAAAAGTAAGACTGTTTAAAATTAATATTGAACGTACCAAATGAAGTAGAAAGACTGTTTAAAATTAATATTGTTTAAAAGTAATATTGTATATACCCAACAAATGTCAAATCGATTGACACCTACAGAATGTTGGAAAACTGTACCTTTTTGCTATGTAAGCTTTGGCAATATGGTTCTCTGTAAACTTTCATGCCAATAAAGCATTTGAACTGAACTGAACTGAACTGAACTGAGAGAGGCATTGATCAGTGTAGGGAGCAGAGAGAGAGAGAGAGGCATTGATCAGTGTAGGGAGCAGAGAGAGAGAGAGAGAGAGGCATTGATCAGTGTAGGGAGCAGAGAGAGAGAGAGGGGCATTGATCAGTGTAGGGAGCAGAGAGAGAGAGAGAGAGGCATTGATCAGTGTAGGGAACAGAGAGAGAGAGAGAGAGGCATTGATCAGTGTAGGGAGCAGAGAGAGAGAGAGAGAGGCATTGATCAGTGTAGGGAGCAGAGTGAGAGAGAGAGGCATTGATCAGTGTAGGGAGCAGAGAGAGAGAGAGAGGCATTGATCAGTGTAGGGAGCAGAGAGAGAGAGAGAGAGGCAGTGATCAGTGTTGGGAGCAGAGTGAGAGAGAGAGAGGCATTGATCAGTGTAGGGAGCAGAGAGAGAGAGAGAGGCATTGATCAGTGTAGGGAGCAGAGAGAGAGAGAGAGGCATTGATCAGTGTAGGGAGCAGAGAGAGAGAGAGCGGCATTGATCAGTGTAGGGAGCAGAGAGAGAGAGAGAGGCATTGATCAGTGTAGGGAGCAGAGAGAGAGAGAGAGAGGCATTGATCAGTGTAGGGAGCAGAGAGAGAGTGAGAGGCATTGATCAGTGTAGGGAGCAGAGAGAGAGAGAGGCATTGATCAGTGTAGGGAGCAGAGAGAGAGAGAGAGGCATTGATCAGTGTAGGGAGCAGAGAGAGAGTGAGAGGCATTGATCAGTGTAGAGAGCAGAGAGAGAGAGAGAGGCATTGATCAGTGTAGGGAGCAGAGAGAGAGAGAGGCATTGATCAGTGTAGGGCGCAGAGAGAGAGAGAGAGGCATTGATCAGTGTCGGTAGCAGAGAGAGAGAGAGAGGCATTGATCAGTGTAGGTAGCAGAGAGAGGCATTGATCAGTGTAGGGAGCAGAGAGAGAGAGAGAGGCATTGATCAGTGCAGGTAGCAGAGAGAGAGAGAGAGGCATTGATCAGTGTAGGGAGCAGAGAGAGAGAGATATATATAAACAATGCGAATGTATATTTATACACTCAGGGATATACCTGTTTGTACACTGTATGAATGGAACTGCGTTTGTGTGGTAAACCATAAATGTATTTTGATGCTTTGGCAACATAGGATGTGACTTATCATGCCAATAAAGCGATTTGAATTGTGAATTGTGAAAATTGAGAGAGGCATTGATCAGTGTAGGTAGCAGAGAGAGGCATTGATCAGTGTAGGGAGCAGAGAGAGAGAGAGAGAGAGGCATTGTTCAGTGTTGGTAGCAGAGAGAGAGAGACATTGATCAGTGTAGGGAGCAGAGAGAGAGAGAGAGGCATTGATCAGATAAGGGAGCAGTGAGAGAGAGGCATTGATCAGTGCTCTCCTCTCTCACTATTCTCTACAGCTGATCCACTGTTTGTTTATTAATCAAAAAATTTTCATCCCCGCCGTTGTCCTGCCTTGTCGGAATATTAAAAGATTTGGAAAGGATCTGTAAGGCCGCCACCTGCAACAATTTTCATTCCTTTACCAAATCTTGGCTTCATCAGCGGAAGAGGCTATTGTTAGATCCGTGGTTCAGTGGATAAATAATTACACGGACGCTGTACATAAAAAACAACAGGTCTTTACTGGAGGAGGGTCATCTCTAGACTGGGGTACAGAGGCATGCGCACAGCTTATATACCGGTGTGGTTACTGCCGGTCCTACAGTATACAGGAGCTGTAATAAGTAGTTCTGACTTAAAGCACATACACTACAATTCCTCCCTCTTTAGATTAATAATTCTCCCCTTAATATTCAAATAACAATTACATTTTTACATGTACATTCAATAACAAAAGTCCATTTATAGATTCAGTCTTTGGGGCGGCTTCCTGACCCTTTCGGAATAGCGCCTTTCCGGAGGTTCTTGTTCTTGGTGCAGAGGCGATTCTGACCCCTTTTCATCGGGTAGTTCATCGGGTTCCACTGGTACTGGGTCTGAAGTAGATGCTACCGGTATGTCGGGTTCATCCCCAGGTACTCGAGACATGGGGTTGACGCCTTCCTGTGACGCTAAGATCTGATCGACGTTGCGTCTCACAATGTTCTCCCCGACATCCACTGTGTACATTAATGGCCCCTGCCTTGTACATATCATTCCGGGTTGCCACTTCTCTGTTCGATAGTCACGGGCCAAGACTGGTTGCCCTACATTGAAGCTCCTTGTCGGCTTCTCGTTGATGTGCTGGAATTGTTTGTCCTCAACATTTCTTCGCACATTTGGTCTGAGCAAGTCCAGACGAGATCTCAACCTTCGGTTAAAGAACATCATGGCCGGGGTCTGGTTGGTAACTGCATGTGTCGCGTTTCGGTAGGCTAATAAGAAATTGTCCATCTTATGCTGCAGTGGAATTTCCTCATCGCACATGGCCTTTATTGCCTTCTTAAAGGTTTATACGAACCTCTCAGCCAATCCATTGGTGGCTGGATGATACGGGGCAGATGTGTAATGCCTTACCCCATTCCTTTTCATGAATCTTTGGAACTCGTCGGACACAAACTGTGGTCCATTATCAGAGCAGATCTGCTCTGGCAAACCGTTTCTGGCAAATATGGTCTGTAGGACTGCAATCGTTTTCTCCGTAGTGGTTGAAGACATCTTTATCACCTCAGGCCACTTTGAATGAGCATCCACTGCTATTAAGAACATTGAGTCCATGAATGGACCAGCGAAATCAATGTGCACCCGTTGCCATGGAGAGGAGGGCCACTCCCATGGATGTAGAGGGGCATGTGGTGGTGCATTTTGGACCTTCTGGCATCCTAAGCAGCTCTTAGTTAGGTCTTCGATTTGTTGATCGATTCCCGGCCACCACACATAAGCCCTAGCAAGGCTTTTCATTTTCACTCCCCCCAGATGACCTTCATGTAGCTCCTTTAGCACTCTCTCCCTTAACTTGGGTGGAATCACCACTCTGGATCCATACATCACTGTCCCCTGGCATACTGACAGCTGTTCTCTTCTGGATGAGAATGCTGGCAACAGTGAGTCACCATGTGTTGGCCATCCCCTCACCGTCAATTCATATACCCGTGACAGCGTCGGATCATTGCGGGTCTCCTTTTCTATATCCGCGTTTGTTACTGGCAATCGTTCAATTATCGACGAATAAAATATCTCGATAGGGTCCACTGCTGGTGCTTCCTCCACCGTAGGCAGTGGCAGGCGCGATAGCCCATCAGCGTTCCAATGCTGTTTCGTGCCTTTATATTCTATTTCATATTGATTCGCCCCTAGAAACAGGGACCATCATTGTAACCGCTGTGCAGTCATTACTGGCACTCCCTTCTTAGGATTAAAGATGGAGACAAGTGGTTGGTGGTCAGTCAGCAAGGTGAACTTCTGCCCATGCAGATGATGGTTGAATTTTTTTACTCCCCATACTAGGCTGAGGGCCTCCCTGTCAACCTGGGCGTAGTTGTGCTCGGCTGAGGTTAGTGACCGAGACGCAAAGGCTACTGGCCTCTCCAACCCGTCTGGGAATTTGTGCGACAGCACCACTCCAATGCCATAGGGGGATGCATCACATGCCAAACGAATTGGTAGTGCTGGGTTGAAATGGGCCAAAACCTCTTTTGATGTGATCAATTCTTTACACTTCTGGAAAGCTCGTCTACGTTCGTCATCCACTTCCATGGTACCCCTGTTTGCAGTAGGGTGTTCAGCGGGTGTAATACCGTAGACAAATTTGGTAAGAACTTGTGGTAATAGTTTACCAGCCCAAGGAACGACCTCAGTTGTGACACATTTTCCGGTGCTGGAGCCTTGACTACTGCCTCAATCTTGTCAGGGGACTTATGTAACCCCTCTTCATCGATGACGTGGCCGCAATACGAGATCTGTTTTTGGAAAAACTCGCACTTGTGGCGATTAGCTCGTAGCCCATATTCCTTTAATCTGGCGAGCACCTTCTCCAAGTTAGCGAGGTGATCACCGTCATTTTCGCCCGTGACCAAGATGTCGTCCAAATAACACTGGGTCCCTGGAATCCCTTGCAGGACCTGATCCATCGCCCTTTGCCAGATAGCCGGAGCCGAGGCTACTCCAAACACCAGCCGGTTGTATTGATAGAGACCTTTATGGGTGTTGATCGTAAGGTATTGTTTCGAAGCTTCTTCTACCTCCATTTGCAAGTACGCCTGGGCTAGATCAATTTTGGTGAAGCGTTTACCACCAGATAGCGAGGCGAAAATATCCTCACTTCGTGGAAACGGATATTGCACCGTGTGAAGGACTGGGTTCACTGTCACCTTAAAATCCCCACAGATGTGGACCTTCTTTGGTTCCCCAGGCGTATTACTCAACGACCTCTTCATTACAGGAACGATGGGTGTAGCCCACTCGCTCCAGTCCACTTTGGACAGTACTCCTGAACGTTCCAACCCGTCCAGCTCTGCTTCAACCGCTGGTCTGTTCGCATAAGGCACTGGCCTGGCCTTCAGAAACTTTGGGCTTGCATTATCCTCTATTTTAATTGTTGCTGTTATTCCTTTTAGTGTTCCTAGTCCCTCCTGGAACACTTCTTTTGCGTCAGTTAGCATTTTTGACAGTCGTCCAGGTGTGACGTCGTCATCTTTTTTGGCCTCCACCTTCAGTGCCTGTATGGAATGCCAATCTAAATGTATCTTCCGGATTCATTCACGTCCTAGCACTGGTGGTCCTCCATTTGGCAATACATATTTATCCATTTTAGGTATTTCCTGACCTTTATATGTCACTTTCACCCTTATTTTTCCTTTGGGGTAGAATTTTTGCCCCGTGTACGTCTTCAAGACAATCTCTGTAGCTTTCAAGGGTATGTGTGAAAATAGCCGCTTTTAGTCTCTTTGATTTATGACTGTTAGAGCTGACCCTGTGTCCAATTCCATTTCCACTTGGACTCCGTCTGTCTTGAGTGTAACCCAGATAGTCTGGTGATCCTCCATTTTGGTTACATTATGTAGTTTCAGACAATCCAGCTCCTTGCTTCCGGAGTCTGTGTCACTTTTCTGTTCGTCTGAACCACTGTCCATCACCTGGTGTACCTTTTTGTACTTCTCCTGTGGAGATTTCTTACTGTTGGTTTTCTTCCCAGACCTGCAGACTCTTGCTATGTGTCCTGCTTTCCCACACTGTCTGCACACTTGGTCCTTGAACCAACAATCTTTCTGGTCATGTGTTGTTCTGCCGCAGCGATAGCACTTCCCTGTTCCATAGGTCATTTCGTTGGTGCCATATTCTTGCAGTCTCCGTTGTATCTCTGCAGCGCCCCTTGCGGCTGCTTCGTGTGATACTGCCATAATGAAAGCTTTGTCCAGCGTAAGGTCCTTTTCTGATAGAAGCCGTTTCTGGGTTCCTTCACTTTGTAGCCCACACACAAACTTGTCCCTTAACGTGTCTGCTAGTCCCGCTCCAAACTGGCAGTATTTCGATAGCTTGCGCAGTTCCGTTAGGTACTCAGCATTGCTTTCATCTTTGTGTTGGTTCCTTTTATGGAACTTAAATCATTCTGCTATCAGCAGCGGTGTGGGGTTTAAGTGGTCCTGTAGGATTTCTACTATGCTTTCAAAATTCTTGTTTACCGGCTTCTCTGGGGTTATTAGTGTATTGATTTCTTTGTGGGTTCAATGATGAGACATTTATGAAAGAGAATGTCTTTTAATCTAAAGCTTGTTCAACTCTTTTAACAGCATTTACAGGAGACATCATGCTAGTGATCCATCTAGAACGAAACTGAAACTAAACTCAACTGCTTGTCTCTGTCACATGACCTCTGCTGGTCAGGCATAAGTAATCAATACATGCAAACATGCTGGTAAGGCATCATAATCAAGCAGGCAAATAACATCACTATTTGCTGATATCATTACATCTCCTTTTCTTAAAACAAAAGTATTTTACTTTTAACTAACAACATGTTTTCTTTGTATTAATCTGCATTTTAACTGTAACACTTAATGAACTTACATTATCATTATCATGATCAAGGTTTTTTAACCTTGCTTTGTGTGTTCACATGAAATATGTCAATACACCAGAACTTGAAAAAAGAATAAGATAACATTACTTCCTTCTATAACAATAGTCCTTAAATTTGCTCAATGAGTCTCTCAGGAGGCTTCACGTGTCTTGAGGATTTTCTGATTAATTGTCCTTGAATCTGAGTTGTTGCCTCAGATGATTGGTTCTCAGCTGTGTGATCAGGTTGTTCAACAGTATCAGTCTCTTGACCTGCTGTGGCTGGTCCCATGAGAAGATCTCGATGATTTCTTCTCAGACCAGCACCCTCATCTGTCTGAATGGTGTATGATCTTGGTTGAACTTCACTCAGGACAGTTCCCTGCTGAGTCCATGTGTTTGTTTTGTCTTTCAACCTTACTTGGTCACCAGTGTGGAGTTCAGGTAGGTTTTGTGTTCCTCTGTCATAGTAGTACTTTTGCTTTTCTTTCTGTTGTTCTTTGAACTTCCTCACTTTCTCCCCCTCTTTTGTTTTCAGGATGTTCTCCGGGATGGGTAGGTTTGACCTTAGCCGACGTCCCATAAGGAGTTGGGCTGGTGACATACCACACTCGAGCGGCGTTGTGCGGTATACAAGCATGCTCTGGTAGAAGTCAGTTCCGCTGTCTTTTGCCTTGTACATCAGTCTTTTCACTGTGTTTGCGGGCTCTCCTGGGTCAACAGCTCTGGACAACGTGTCTGCTGTATACATCAGCTTACCCGGTGTGTACGCAACATTCAGTTCATCATAGACTGTCTCTCCTTCGCTTTCCACAACGAGGACTCTCTTTACCAGGTTCAGTCTCTCACAGGCTTTTAAACCTAGGATGGCTTGCACATCCTTTGGCACCACGATTAATGCTAGCGTGTGCTCTCTGTCCTTGTGTGTTACTTTGACAATGCATCTTCCTTTCACTGGTATATCAGTACCTGTGTATCCTGTCACTTTCACTTTTATTCCATGTATCTTTGGTCTGGGTCTAATTTTCTTAAAATCAGTCTCTGATATCACATTAACTTGTGCTCCAGTATCCAATTTAAATGGAATATGTATGTCATTCACTTTTAGTGTCAACATCCAGTCTCTTCTTTTTTGTTTTCAGACACAACATCCACATTGAACTCCTCTATCTCGCTATCATCTACTGTATGGACCTTGCTTTGTTGCGCTTGGTTCTTACAGCAACGGGCATAATGGTTTTTTTTGTTGCAACTATTGCATGTTTTACCATATGCTGGACACTTTCTTGGTGGATGCTGTGTACCACATCGACTACATGACTTTCGATTGTCCCTTTCATTTTTGTTCGCTGGCCACGCCTCTTTTTTCACATTGGCGCTCTTTTTGTTAAACGGTTTGTATCCGTTCTTTCTCACTGCATCCATGTTGCAGCTACTGTCACTGAACAGCTCCTTTGCCTGCAACTTCACAGTCTCTGTAGCCCTACACAGTGCTATGGCTTTTCCCAGGTCTAGATCTTGCACTCTTAGCAGTCTTTCCCTTAGACCATTATTCGGAATACCACACACCAGTCTGTCTTTTATCAGCGAGTCTGTCAGTCCCCCAAATTCACATGTTTTGCTTCGGTTTCTCAGTTCAGTCACATACTGATCAATAGTCTCTCCCGTTTTCTGTACACATGTGAAAAATCTGTGCCTCTCAAATGTCACGTTATATTTAGGTATGCAGTAGGCCTCAAACTGTTCCATTATTTTATCCAACTTCATTTTGTCTCCATCAGCAGCGAATGTGAAATTATTATACACCTCCAGCGCTTCATCACCCATGACATGTAAGAACAGTGACGATTTCTTTTTATTACTTTTCTCGTCAGCTCCGATTGCTGATAAATACAACTCTACACGTTGTTTGAATCTCCTCCAATTTTCAGCCACATTACCTATCAACTGAAGCGTCGCCGGTGGGTGTAAACCTTCCATTTTTTCACTTCGTTAGCTATTCTCCAATGGTGAGCAACGATGTTCTCTTTTGGCTTGCTAATTTGTGGAGAGCTGATTTAACTTCAGATTTTTTCTCTTCATCTCTTTCAATCACTTCTGACACCATGTATTGATTTCTTTGTGGGTTCAATGACGAGACATTTATGAAAGAGAATGTCTTTTAATCTAAAGCTTGTTCAACTCTTTTAACAGCATTTACAGGAGACATCATGCTAGTGATCCATCTAGAACGAAACTGAAACTAAACTCAACTGCTTGTCTCTGTCACATGACCTCTGCTAGTCAGGCATAAGTAATCAATACATGCAAACATGCTGGTAAGGCGTCATAATCAAACAGGCAAATAACATCACTATTTGCTGATATCATTACAATTAGATTTCGCAGTAACCCATAAGTTTTTGCACCCATGGAATTTAACAGAACCAGTGCTTTATTAGCATCTGGCACTTCATTCGCCCTGCAGTACACCTCAATACGTTCCACATATGTCGCCCAATCTTCGACTTCATTGTCGAACGTAGAGATACTGCCACTCTTCGGCATCCTTGGTTGTGCGTTAACTATCCCCAATGGCACCTCCCGCACTTCCCCTTCTTCTCCGCTGGCACAAAATGGCGTCTCCCGCACTTTTCCTTCTTCTCCGCAGCTCAATGGCGCCTCCCGCGCTCTCCCTGCTTCTCCGCGGCTCAATGGCGTCTCCCCTTGCTTTGCCCCGCGGACCCTGATCAGCCCGTGATCCCTGGCTGTGCTCTGCGCGTTCTTCGCTTGATATTTGCCGACGCCGCTCATTCTAGAACCCGGCTGTTTCTTACCCTCTCTCTCTCCGGTTTGCAGTATTTTTCCTCGACGCCGCTCGGTGATCAACCCCCGGCTGCGCCCTGCTCTCTTCACCCTCTTTCTTACCCCGTCGACGCTGCCCAGCTCTCTCTCTCTGCCGTCGGTCGGCTCCAGCCACCGCTGCTCGGGAAGGGTCTGCCCTGGACCTGTCGTCGGTCTCTTACTGTTCGTTGTGGCTGGGGAACCAAGCCCGGCTCTCCACAGCCTCCCCAGCGAAGTTGGATCTCTGCCTGACTGCTGGGCGGTTGCTCGCGGTCGACGCCCGTGTTCCTGGACTCGACTTTTTCTTTTATGTTGCAGGTAGTTTCGCATCAACACCCGTCGCCACTGTTAGATCCGTGGTTCAGTGGATAAATAATTAGACGGATGCTGTACATAAACAAACAACAGGTCTTTACTGGAGGAGGGTCATCTCTAGACTGGGGTACAGAGGCATGCGCACAGCTTATATGCCGGTGTGGTTACTGCCGGTACTACAGTATACAGGAGCTGTAAAAAGTAGTTCTGACTTAAAGCACATACACTACAGCTATAATGTTCTGTAGCTCAATCCTGTGGATGCAGGCTTTTGGGCAACAATCAAGGTTCAACCCACCTGCTAAATTAACAGTATTGAGAGTGAAAGATAACTGACTGAGGAAGAGAGATAATTACCACTGTTATCTTGGTATCTTGTTATCTTTCTTAGACCAGTCTCAGCCTCCCCGCCTCTAATCTGAATTTAGGAAGCCAAAGCAGTCTTCCATGCAGGCATGTCGCACTTTCACTTAAGCGCATGATAGCACAAAGTAGGATATATACATGATGCAGGAAAGGGGGAAGGTTTCCACTGTGTTCAGCATAACAAAGCCGTAAACCCATTTATAAAGAATATGGTTTGGATTTTGTTACACATAAGGGCAGAAATTGTGAGGCTGTGCCATGAGCACTACACCTTGCCCGGAAGTAGAGCTGTAACATCAGAAGTCCAATTTTGTGTCTCGCACTCGTGTCTAGCGAGGCACCACATTGGCACTGCCATTTCAGCCCTCATGTGTAATCAAATTGTAACCACTTTCCTTTAAAACAGGTTGACAATTTTGTTACACTTAATGCACAGGTGAAATTTTCCTCACAGGTGACATAAAAGCCTTAAATGAATCACGTCCTTATGATTTCCCCATTTGGATGAATGACCTAATGGTATAAGGAATGGAGGGGACCTATATTCAAATAATTAAACTAAGGCTCCTGCTGTACATTGGGAATTTAATTTTTACTCATTATTAACATATGGTGAAAATGTAATAGCTACAAAACCCCCACAACCCACAAAGGTTACAACTTCCGGACTTGACATTTTGCAGGTTCCCATTGTTGTTTTATAATGAGATATATTCATTATATCAATGAATGTCCTTGTGCATTTAATGTTGCAGTAGCGGGGACAAAGAACTGATTAAAAGCACGCAGCTTTAGCTGCCTGCTTTCATCAGCCCAAGGTGCCCTGTTTCACGATGAGACTGATTGGAACATTTATTACGACCGCACGTAGATAGTGTGGCAACAACAGGGTTCATTCTGGGAAGGAGGCCTTTAAATACACAGTGACATCCACTGCCGGCCTTTAGGATTCAATGACCAACTCACTGAGTTCTTTTAATAAAACAAGACTCGGTAATTGCAACAGTTGTTCTTCCCTATTTACATCTGCATTTCCCTGTAAAACTTCAGCTTGGCACAATTTTGTTCGAAGCTCAGCGGAAACCAGGCGGATGGGTAGTTAAACGGCCCGTGTGATTTAACTCCTCCAATATCGGGGTTGCCAGTCCTCCAGGATTGTGCTGGAGTCCCCAGGGACTAAAGACTAATCTTTAATTGCTGTGAGCAACCTGGGAGGAAAATCATAGGTGCATTAAAAAAATTGGTGTGATTTGTTTTTCATGTTCTTTGAACATTTTTGTTTATTAATTATAAACATATTGGAGATGGGGAAAAGGCTGTTTGACGTGGAGGTGGGTGGCTGGGTTAGAGGTGGGAGGTCATGTGATGAAACCTCCAGGTATACGTCCAAGCGGAGTTGGTGACCCTCTGATCCCACTGCAGGTCCCGATATTAATCTGCCCCTTTTTAGCAGACGAGCAGGGCACATGGCGGAAGGCAGCGGAGTCCTACTTTAAACATGCAGATCAGGCCCCGATAACGTCATCTTGACCCCAGGCCTGTGCGGTGAAGCCCTTGTGGTTTTTCCATCAGGCTAAGCCTGTGGGGAAGAGAAGCAGGGCCGGAAGAGGCCCTGAGAGTGTAGTTCCTCCGGGCCTCAGAAGGAAACCTCAGGCCTGCCCTTGCCACCGGGGACCATTCCATCAGGTCCCTGGCGGTGATTTCCTGCCGCCAAAAATCCCAATACCACCCATCAGCCACGTAGCTCTTTCTGCCAGGCTCGGGCAGGACACCGACTCTGATTATGTATCTTTGTAACTCAAATAAGCATACCTGGGCTCAGGCAATTATCATTTACCTGATCTGGCCTCTGACTTTATTGATTTGCTCTGCAAATAATATCATCTGACACCAGTCGTGGGATCCTATTTGTGTAAATGCAGTTTTGATCTGTTGTATGTGTGTGCAGACACTGTCAACCTCTCGAGCTGTATTTTTAAAGGTTAATGGGTTTGGGGTGCGACACCTGCTAGCGACGCCTCTATGTTTGCCCCCAAGAGAATTATATCTTTTGTTCTTTTGTAGTTAATCTCCTCGAATCTTTAGTAATCCTCTGTCTGGGTTTTTGCCCTTCCGAGCATTTAATGGTGACCCAGCTATCACTGTGGCAGGATGAGAATTTACAAATTCTCTGGCCAGGCGGGAGTGGGGCTCTTTGCTGCCGGTGACATGTGAATAAACCATCAAATTCACAAATTAATACAAATATTTTTATTTTTTTAATTTAATTTTGCTTATCAAAGTGAAAGTTGTTCCATTTCAGAGAGCCAGTGGCTGTGTCAAGTAGTCCCATTTCTGGTACAGCATGGGTTAGATACAGAGTAAAGCTCCCTCTACACTGTCCCATCAAACACTCCCAGGGCAGGTACAGCACAGGTTAGATACAGAGTAAAGCTCCCTCTACGCTGTCTCATCAAACACTCCCAGGGCAGGTACAGCATGGGTTAGGTACAGAGTAAAGTTCCCTCTACACTGTCCCATCAAACACTCCCAGGGCAGGTACAGCACGGATTAAGTACAGAGTAAAGTTCCCTCTACACTGTCCCATCAAACACTCCCAGGGCAGGTACAGCATGGGTTAGATAAAGAGTAAAGCTCCCTCTACACTGTCCAATAATGTACTACACCCTCCTGCTACACTAGTGTGGCATTTTTTCCATTTCCCACACCAACTATTCTTAGCTAAATTGCAAACCAGTGCCAAATTAGAAGCAGTTTTGTGCTGTAGGTCCACACCAATTAGGAACTGGATTGAGACTGTCCAAGATCATTTCACAAAGGATCCTTAAAAAGGGCAGGTCTTTATCCTATCAGGATTGGTTTTGAACGCTGGGAACAGAGGTAACAGGCCAATGCCTAACCCGCAATACCATTCACTATAAGTTTTGAAAATTATGGGGTGAAATTCATCTTGTCGACGGCGCAAAACAAACGATAGTGAATCGGTAGCCCGTTGTACAGTCTGCCCGATTTACTTTTCCATTGACTGCGTTCCGGCACAAGATTAATTTCACTCTCTATATGGATATGTATTTTTTTTGTATCAATTTTGGATACTAATTTCCCGAGGGCCTGCTTAATGGTACTTTTTGTCATTTTGTGGTATATTACCATATGTCACTTTACATGATATATTGGGATAAATTTATATCTTCACTGCCTGGGGGATATTCTGATGGTATGGCTCGCCTGCCCGCTATAGGATTTGACTGATTTCCATTCTACCGAAAATTGGGTGGCTTCTACAATAGGCGGGCAATCTGATCTGCTAGGTTACTGTGCAGGTGATCAAGATGAAATTCTAACTCATGGTATTATTATGCAAAATGAAGGAACAACTTGAATTTCTATAGCAGCTTTCACATTCTCAGCACATCCCAAAGTGCTTCACAGCTAACAAAATACTTATTGAAATGTAGTTATGATGGGAAACGCAGCAGCACACAAGAAGGCCTATTATTATAAATGAGGGAAATGTCCTGTTTACCATGTTTTGATGGTTCAGGTTGAGGGATAAATATTGGCCAGGACAGCAGGAGAACTCCCTGTCCTTCTTTGAATCGTGCCATGGGATCTTTTAAGAAGGAAAGCACTTGCATTTATATAGCGCCTTTCACAACATCCCAAAGCACTTTACAGTGATTTTTTTATGAAGCATAGTCATTGTTGTAATGTAGGAAATGTGGCAGCCAATTTGCAGGATCCCACAAATGAGCAAATTGATTACTACCAGATAATCTGCTTTTTTAGTGCTGTTGGTTGAGGGATAAATATTGGCCGTGCTCTTACTTCAAATAATGTCACAGAGATCTTTTCCATCCACCTGACAGGGAAGTCAGGACTTATGGTTTAACATCTCATCCGAAAGAAGGCACCTCTGACAGTGCAGCACTCCCTCGGTACTGCACTGGGAGTGTCAGCCTAGATTTTGTGCTTCAAGCCTTTGGAGTGGGACATGAACCCACAATCTTCTGACTCAGAGGTGAGAGCGCTACCACCAAGCCACAGCTGACACTTACCTGGTCAGACAGACTTGGTTTTATGTCTCAACTCACTCAGTAAAATGAGACATAGTGATTATGTTACTGGAATCATAGAATCATACAATCATAAAAATTTATGGCACAGAAGGAGGCCAGTCGGCCCAGCATGTCTGTGCAGGCCAAAAAAGAGTTACCCAGCCGAATCCCACTTTCCCGCTCTTGGTCCGTAGCCCTGTAGGTTACGACACTTCAAGTGCATATCCATGTACTTTTTAACTGCAGTGAGGGCTCCTGCCTCAACCACCCTTTCAGGCAGTCAATTCCAGACCCCCACAACCCTCTGGGTGAAAAGATTTCTCCTCAAGACCCCTCTAATACTTCTGCCAATTACTTTAAATCTATGCCCTATGGTTATTGACCTCTCTGCTAAGGAAATAGGTCATTCCTATCCACTCTATCTAGGCCCCTCATAATTTTATACATCTCAATTAGGTCTCCCCCAGCCTCCTCTGTTCCAAAGAAAACAACCCCAGCCTATCCAATCTTTCCTCATAGCTAAAATTCTCCAGTTCTGGCAACATCCTTGTAAATCTCCTCTGTACCCTCTCTAGTGCAATCACATCCTTCCTGTAATGTGGTGACTTGAATTGTACACAGTACTCTAGTTGAGGCCTAACTAGTGTTTTATACAGTTCAAGCATAACCTCCCTGCTCATATATTCTATGCCTCGGCTAATAAAGGAAAGTATCCTGTATGCCTTCTTAACTATCTGTCCTGCTACCTTCAGGGATCTGTGGACATGCACTCCAAGGTCCTTCTGTTCCTCTACACTTCTCAGTAGCCTACCATTTATTGTGCATTCCCTTGCCTTGCTTGCCCTCCCCAAATGCATTACCTCACACTTCTCCGGATTGAATTCCAGTTGCCACTTTTCTGCCCACCTGACCAGTCTGTTGATATCTTCCTGAAGTCTACAGCTTTTTTCCTCACCATCAACCACACGGCCAATCATTTGCTAACTTCTTAATCATACCCCCAACATTTAAGTCTAAATCATTGATATATACCATGAAAAGCAAGGGGCCTAGTACTGAGCCCTTCAGAACCTCACTTGTTGTGTATGTACCTTTAAGGGAATAACTGGTCTCAGACTGCAGTACCGGCAGTGACCACCCCTGTATAAAAGGCCCTAGTAGGCTTCTGTAGTTTCAGTTTCCAGGTTGTCTCCAGTCAGTAAAGACTTGTTATAATCAACTCCTGCAGTCCGTGTCTCAATTATACACGGACATAATACTGGCGACGAGTAAGAAACGAACTTACCTGCAACTCGGCAGCACCTCAGACGACGTTATTGAAGGTCGAAGCCAGAAGAAAAAAAAAAATAATCCAAAGAAACTCGAGAAACGGGCATTGACCGTGGGCAACCGCCCTCCAAATCATCGAATTGAAAAGTGCAGGAGAGACTGTCGAGAGCCAGGCTTGGTTCTCCAGTCTGTGGTTTCCCAGCTAATCGGGCTGGTGGCAGGTAGTGCACTGATCCTTCCTGGGCTGTGGCGGGCTAGAGCTCGATCGGGTGGCTCTGCAACGGGGCCGGGCAGCGAGTCGGGAAGCAAGGAGAGAGAGAGAGGGTGGAGCACACAGGGCGCGGCCGGTGCTTCGAAGCCGGGCAGCGTTCGGACCTAAGAAGAGGGAGGGAAGTGTCCCAGAGGGTCCGCTCCACGACGGGAACGGTTCTTCAATTAACGGAGCAAATATTGAAGCGCGATAGAAAAATAAAAATACTGCGGAGCGCGGCGTTGGCAGCAGCGATCGGGGAGGCGCTAAGACCATAGGGCGTCGCCATTACAGGATAGTAAAATAAATATAATCGCCAGCAACAACGTTGGCAGCGGCGGCAGCAGCGGGAAAGCGCGGGAGGCGCCATCTTAACTCGGCGGAGAAGAAGGAAAAGCGCGGGAGGCGCCATTTTGATCCATCGGGGATGAAGGCAAAGCGCGGGAGGCGCTATCTTAGATTTTCAAGATGCCAAAGACTGGCGATATCACTGCCTTCAATAATGCAATAGAAGACTGGACCACGTATGTGGAAAGAGTCGAGGTATATTGCGAGGCAATACGAAATAGCCGATGAGAAAAAGGCATCGGTATTGCTAAATTTAATGGGCGCAAGAACGTACGGCCTATTGCGGGACCTGATTACTCCAGCCAAACCGAAGGCGAAGAGTTTTAACGAAATTGTTGCTATCCTATAGGAACACCTAAATCCTACACCGCTGCTGATAGCAGAAAGATTTAAATTCCACAGGAGAAATCAGCATAAAAATGAGAGCAATGCTGATTACCTTACGGAACTACGCAAGCTATCAAAGCACTGCCAGTTTGGAGCAGGACTGGCAGATACCTTACGGGACAAATTTGTCTGTGGACTCCTGAGTGAAGGAACCCAGAAGAGGTTACTCTCAGAGAAAGAGCTGACGCTAGATAAGGCTTTCAGCGTGGCAGTATCGTACGAAGCAGCAGCAAGGGGAGCTGCGGAAATACAACAAAAGCCACAGGAATACGGCACCCACGAAATGACACGGGGATTTGCAAAATGTTATCGCTGCGGCAGAACAAACCATGACCAGAAGGACTGCTGGTCCAAGGACAAAATATGCAGGCAATGCGGAAAGATGGGACACATTGCATGAGTTTGCAGGTCTGGGAAGAAGACCAACGACAACAAAAAGGCTACTAAGGAACCGTACAGGAAATTACAAAAGATGACAGACAGTAGTTCCGAAGACCAGATGAGCGATAGTGAATCCGGGAACAAGAGATTAAGCTGTCTCAAACTTCACAACGTAATCGCAAAAGAGGATCTCCGACCCATTTGGGTCGCCCTCACGATAGCAGGGTCCCAAGTCAAAATGGAATTGGATACAGGATCAGCTCTAACCGTCATGAATCGACGAGACTATGAGCGGCTATTCTCACACATACCCTTGAGAGAGACATCCATTGTCTTGAGGACGTATACGGGGCAAAAAGTATACCCCAGAGGAAAAATAAGGGTGCCTGTCGAATACAACGGCAAGAAAATACGGAAATTGTATCTCTACATTCTGCAAGATGGTGGACCACCGTTATTGGGACGTGAATGGATCAGAAAGATAAGTTTAGACTGGCACTCCATTCAGGCACTGACGGTGGCTGGTAAAAAGGATGACGACGTCACTCCTGGACGATTGTCAACAATCTTAGCTGACGCCAAAGAGGTATTTCAACAAGAACTGGGCACTCTTAAAGGCGTAACCGCCTCGATAAAAATAGAGGAGAATGCAATTCCCAAGTTTTTCAAAGCAAGACCGGTACCATATGCAATTCGCCCAGCCGTCGAGGCAGAGCTGGAGAATCTGGAGAATGCAGGCATGTTATCTAAGGTAGACTGGAGCGAGTGGACGACACCCATCATTCCTGTCATGAAGAAAACGTTAAACAATAAGTCTGAGGAGCCAAGGAAGGTTCACATCTGTGGGGACTTCAAGGTGACGGTGAACCCAGTCCTTCACACAGTACAATATCCTCTTCCAAGGATAGAAGATATCTTCGCCTCACTATCTGGAGGGAAGCGTTTTACAAAAATTGACCCAGCACAAGCATATTTGCAGATGGAGGTTGAAGAAACCTCTAGGAAATATCTCACGATAAACACTCACAAAGGTGTTTACCGGTATAATCGACTGGTATTCGGAGTAGCATCAGCTCCGGCGATATGGCAAAGAGCGATGGAACAAGTCCTGCAAGGGATTCCGGGGACTCAGTGTTACTTAGACGACATCCTAGTGACAGGTGAAGATGACAGTGAACACCTTGCCAACCTAGAGCAGATGCTCACTAGACTAAGAGAACATGGGCTACGAGCCAATCGCCCCAAGTGCGAGTTTTTTAAGAAACAGATATCGTATTGTGGCCACGTGATTGATGAAGAGCGGTTGCATAAGTCCCCTGACAAAATTGAAGCGGTAGTTAAGGCTCCAGCGCCTGAAAATGTGTCGCAACTGAGGTAATTCCTCGGATTGGTGAATTACTACCATAAGTTTTTGCCGAATTTGTCCACAATTCTGCATCCACTGAACGCCCTACTACGAACGGGAGTAGCATGGAAATGGAGCGATGAATGTAAGCGGGCCTTTCAGAAGAGTAAGGACCTAATCACTTCAAGAGAAGTATTGGCTCACTACAACCCATCACTACCGATAAGACTGGCGTGTGATGCGTCTCCCTACGGCATTGGGGCGGTACTGTCACATAAATTCCTTGATGGTTCAGAGAGGCCGATAGCTTTTGCGTCACGCTCGTTAACTTCAGCCGAGCGTAACTACGCCCAGATTGACAGAGAGGCCCTCAGCCTGGTGTGGGGGGTGAAGAAGTTCAATCACTACCTGCACGGTCAGAAATTTACTCTACTAACTGATCATCAACCTCTCGTCTCCATTTTCAACCCTCAGAAGGGCGTACCGATAATGACGGCACAACGGCTACAGAGGTGGTCCCTTTTCCTAGGGGCACACCAATATGACATCGAGTACAAAGGAACTAAACAGCATGGGAATGCTGATGGATTGTCGCGCCTACCGTTGCCGATGGTGGAAGAAGAACTGGCAGTGGATCCAGTGGAGTTATTCCACTCGACTATAGTCGAATGTCTCCCTGTGATGAATGCAAACATAGAAAAGGAAACACGAAATGACCCGACACTCTCCTGTGTCTATGATTTAATGGTGAAGGGATGGCCAGCTCATGGCGAACCACTGCTGCCAGCATTCTCGCCGAGAAGAGAACAGCTGTCAGTGTGCAGAGGAACCTTGATGTGTGGATCCACAGTAGTAATTCCACCCAAATTGAAGGATAGAGTGCTCAATGAGCTTCATGAGGGTCATCTGGGAGGGGTAAAAATGAAGAACTTAGCCAGAGCGTTTGTGTGGTGGCCGGGAATCGATAGAGAAATCGAAGAGATGACCAAGAGCTGTACAGGATGCCAGAAGGTCCAAAACGCCCCACCACAAGCCCCTCTACATCCATGGGAGTGGCCCTCATCTCCATGGCAAAGGGTGCACATTGATTTTGCTGGTCCCTTTATGGACTCGATGTTTTTAATTGCGGTGGATGCACATTCAAAGTGGCCAGAGGTAATAAAAATGTCCTCAACCACCACAGAAAAAACTATCACAGTCTTACGAACCATATTCGCCAGGAATGGGCTGCCTGAACAGATTTGCTCTGACAATGGACCACAGTTTGTGTCTGAAGAGTTCCGGAGGTTCTTAAAGAACAATGGTATTAAGCATTACACATCCGCCCCATATCATCCAGCCACTAATGGATTGGCCGAGAGGTTTGTTCAAACATTCAAGAAGGCTATCAAGGCAATGTGTAATGAAGATATACCCCTACAACACAAGGTGGATAACTTCTTGTTTGCCTACCGGAATGCGACACATGCGGTTACCAACCAAACTCCAGCCATGATGTTCTTCAATCGAAGACTACGATGCCGCTTGGATTTGGTTAAGCCAAACATCAGAAGAGATGTGGAGAACAGGCAGTTTCAGAATATGAATGAAAGGCTGACCAGGAGTTTTAAGATAGGTCAACCAGTTTTGGCCCGGGACTACCGCACAGAGAAATGGCAGCCAGGAACGATCTGTACACGGCAAGGACCTCTAATGTATACCGTGGACGTTGGAGAGCGCATTGTAAGACGCCATGCTGACCAGATTCTAGAGTCACTGGAAAACGTCAACTCCACACCACGATCTGATACACCTGGTGATGAAACCGAAGTACCAATTGCATCTACCGCAGAATCGGTGATATTGGAAGCAGACGAACCAAACAACGACATTGATCCCGACACAACCTTGCCAGAAGAACCTGATATCCCAAAGAGGCGTTATCCAGACAGAATCAGGAAACCTCCTCAAAGACTGAACTTATAATTGCTTAACTTCAACCAATGTATCTAACAACCGTAATTGTAATTAGTTATTATTTAGTTGTTAAATGAATGTTATGTACTGTTTATCTAAAAGGGGAGGAATTGTTGTGTATGTACCTTTAAGGGAATAACTGGTCTCAGACTGCAGTACCGGTAGTGGCCACCCCTGTATAAAAGGCCCTAGCAGGCTTCTGTAGTTTCAGTTTCCAGGTTGTCTCCATTCAGTAAAGACTTGTTATAATCAACTCCTGCAGTCCGTGTCTCAATTATACACGGACATAATACAGGCGACGAGTAAGAAACGAACTTACCTGCAACTCGGCAGCACCTCAGACGACGTTATTGAAGGTCGAAGCCAGAAGAAAAAAAAAAATAATCCAAAGAAACTCGAGAAACGGGCATTGACCGTGGGCAACCGCCCTCCAAATCATCGAATTGAAAAGTGCAGGAGAGACTGTCGAGAGCCAGGCTTGGTTCTCCAGTCTGTGGTTTCCCAGCTAATCGGGCTGGTGGCAGGTAGTGCACTGATCCTTCCTGGGCTGTGGCGGGCTAGAGCTCGATCGGGTGGCTCTGCAACGGGGCCGGGCAGCGAGTCGGGAAGCAAGGAGAGAGAGAGAGGGTGGAGCACACAGGGCGCGGCCGGTGCTTCGAAGCCGGGCAGCGTTCGGACCTAAGAAGAGGGAGGGAAGTGTCCCAGAGGGTCCGCTCCACGACGGGAACGGTTCTTCAATTAACGGAGCAAATATTGAAGCGCGATAGAAAAATAAAAATACTGCGGAGCGCGGCGTTGGCAGCAGCGATCGGGGAGGCGCTAAGACCATAGGGCGTCGCCATTACAGGATAGTAAAATAAATATAATCGCCAGCAACAACGTTGGCAGCGGCGGCAGCGGCGGGAAAGCGCGGGAGGCGCCATCTTAACTCGGCGGAGAAGAAGGAAAAGCGCGGGAGGCGCCATTTTGATCCATCGGGGATGAAGGCAAAGCGCGGGAGGCGCTATCTTAGATTTTCAAGATGCCAAAGACTGGCGATATCACTGGAGGCCTGGACTAATAATCAGAGAATGTGAGTTCAAATCCCATCATGGCAGTTTGAGAATTTGACTTGAGTTTAAAAAGAAATCTGGAAGTAAAATGTTGGTATCAGTAAAAGTGATGATGAAGCTGTCAGATTCTTGTAAAAATCCAACTGGTTCATTAATGTCCCATAGGGAAGGGAACCTGTCGTCCTTACCCGGTCTGGCCTATATGTGACTCCAATCCCACACCAATGTGGTCGACTCTTAACTGTCCTCTGAAGTGGCCCAGCAAGCCCCTCAGTTGTATCAAAACAGCTAGAAAGAAAAACAACAGTCAAATCAGACAGACCACTCGGCTGTGACCTAGGCATCGAATCAGGACAAGACAAAGACACACCCAGCCCAGTCGACCCTTCTAAATCTTCCTCACTAACATCTGGAAACTGGTGTCTCCCTCCTTCCCCCTCTCTCCCAGTCACCCCCCTCTCCCTCCCAATCGCTTCACCCCCTCTCCCGATCACCGCACCTGCCTTGCAAACTTCCTACCTCTTCCAGGATCTACCTGAATGTCGCTGCTTGCAGTGCAGCAGCCCAAAACTGAAATCCTCTTCCCGGCAAGCTGCCGGGGGACATCCAGCAAGCAAAAATTCTTGCAAGAGTTCTGCAAAGATACACATTGTCCCCAAAGTAGCACTGTGGGGTACTGCCTTGTGAAGACTTAATGCATTAAACAGAAAATCCTTCCTCTGCTATTTTAGCAGAGGTGTTAACCCATTTAAGATAAAGATGAGGGAGTTTCAGACAAACCATTAAGCATTCATACACTGGTATTTCAGAGAGTAATTTCAGGCCCAGTGTGTTGTTTATAGCTCATTGTGGAAACCAACACAGGTCATTGTCAGTGAGAATGTAGTGAATATTCCTGGGGTGATTTTATGAATTTGCAATGGTAATGGGAAGCCTTGCCCACCAGATGTGAGTATTAGGAAACCACTCTTTCCAACATCTTCCATCTGGGTAATTGTGGGCAACATGCCCATGATTTGCCAATATGTGTGCCTGATGGCAAAGGCCTACCACTGACAATGCAGACAAAGAAATTCGGCCCTTTTATCAAATAACTGTAGTTACTTACAACCATATGATAATGACACACAGGTAAAGACCTACAGGTTCATCCAGCCTGTCTCATTGTTGTGATGCTTCATGCATCACAATACATAGACTCTCCATCCACCAGGAGCCATGCAATCTCCAGATAAAAACTCAGGCTAATTTAAGGGGTAAAAAACACTGGAAAATTCCTTTCCGGACCACTTAGGTGATCTAAATTAGTGCAGGAGATCACATAGATCCTAACATATATTATAGGGCACCTACCTCTTGTACAGGTGATCTCCTCCCCAGCCAGAAACAGGTCCAGCTCTCACTTGAAGGGATTCGGTGAATCAGCGTTCACCACATGAGCCGGCAGCCTGTTCCACAGGCCCACTAAACTCTGGTGAAAAAAGAGCCGCCTAACATCCAACCTAGTTCTGCTCTTACTGAACTTACAAGTGTGACCTCTGGTCCTCTCTAACCTATCCAGTTGAAATAATTGGTCTACATAAACACAATCAAGTCCCTTCCTTATTTTATAAACCTAAATCAAATCACCCCTAAGTCTACGCTTCTCTAAAGTATAGAGCCCCAGCTCATTGAGCTTATCTGGGTAACTGAGGTGTTTTGAACTGGGAATGAATCTAGTGGCCCTCCTCTACACCCTTTCCAAAGCCACAATATCAACAACCATGTGAAGAGCCCAAAACTGAGTACAGTATTCTAACTGAGGCCTGACTAAGATCTTGTACAGGAACAAAATGGAATGCTTTGTTTTATAGTGAATTGTCCTGTGAATACGCCCTAGAACCTTTAGCTATAGCTTAACAGCCTTAGTCATGAACCTTTAGAGACTGAAGCACTAAAACACCCTGATCACTTTCTTTCACCACTGGCTTTAATTATTTTCCCTGTAGGGTGTATGTATGCATGTTTAGCATTTGGCCTGCTCATGTACACTTTTCTAAGTTAAACATCATTTGCTAAACATGGGCCCAATCCTCTAACACGCCCAGATCTGCTTGTAGTAGTCAAGCATCCTCTATAAGCCTAACTCTCGTACATACCTTGGTATTGTCAGAAAACATGAGCATCATTCCTCCAACACCTACATCTAGATCATTAATGAACCTAGTAAATGGCAACAGTCTTGACATTGATCCCTGAGAGACACCACTCCAAGCAGATCCAAATTCACTGACAACCACATTCTGCCACCAGGCATTCAACCAATTCTCAGTCCACCGCGGCAAACTTCTTACTCAATGTATTAACTGTTTGTACTCATCAGGTTAGGATACCAGTGCTGGATAAAGGAATATTTTCCCGTTTTCCTGCTCCCGCTGTCAGCATCAAGCACTCCTGGTCAAACATATTGCTGCTGGACACAGAGTAAAACCTCCACTACTCTATCCAAGCAGTGTGCCTTAACTCTAACTTGAGAAGAGTGCCTCCACTGCACCACAGTGTCATTTGATTCCCACATCAGCCATTCTCACAATGATACTGGCAGTTTAGTGGCAATCTGTGGCTTGTTTTGTGTTGTGGGCCCAGCTCTAATGGGAGCTGGGTCAAGACTGCCTAAAGTAATTTCATTGGAACCCTTAAACCTGACAGAGAGAAGAGACTTTCATCCCATCAGCACGGACTGGACTTAAACCCAGGCCCCAGAGCTGACACATTGCACCACTCAAATTTTTCCCGTTATTAAGTGGATATAAGATTAGTATGGGTTCATTTGAAGGGATTAGTATTTCTTCTACTTGTCCCTCAAGTTCCCACACTCAACCAAAACCTTAATACAAGACAATAGCTTTCCTGTGTGTACCATAATATCATTGTTTTCTACGTGACACTGTTACCTTGATTATAGTTCTAAGTACCTTTTCCACACCATCCCAGTCTATCAATTTTTAATAGTTCAGCACTTAGATCATATTGCTCAGAAATGGCACTAACAAGGTCTTAAAAATGTTGTAGTCACTATTCCTGAGATCTTATACTCGCTTGTGCATGTAAACTCATTGCATAGCTTGTAGTTGTATCAGCCATCTTATCTCTTCTCTGTCATGGTTAGAGAAATGGAGAGCAGTGCTATTCTATTGACACTTTGGTAAAGGACATGTGTCTATGTGTAATTTGCCATCCAGTGAGTTCCTAATCTCAGTCCAGCCTCTAGGGGCAGTAGTGAGCAAGGTATGGGGGTGTAGGACAGTGAGAGGGTGAGGCAACCTCCACTGTTCTTCTAACTGTCCTAGCAGTGGAATTTGACACTGGCAGAGACCGAGGCCTGGGAAATGGTGGCCTTGATTACAGAATGATTACGTGAAACAAGGGAGGGAAGAAATAAATTACTAAATAAAGACTCCAATTTTCTTGCAAAGAAATGGTTAATGTTTGGTCCAAATTGTCCTAAAACAAATCCTAACAGTTGCAACATATGACAAGGTAAAACATATTGGAGATTATACAATTTGTGATTAAAATACAAACCACTGTTCACATTAGGACACATGACTATCATATACTAAACCTTAGAACTACTTACCTCAAATGCTGCAAGAACATCTGCTGTATTTAACACCGGACAGACTATTGAATCCTTGGGGTCCCACTCATTAATAGAGCACATACATGATAATTGCTACAGCTCAATAAATTACATCTTTACTCAACCACTAATAGTCAGAAGGAACATTCAAGAATGTTTATTGCTGCATCTCATACTGTTATCAATTTATTTCACTCCTTCTTTGCCGGCCACGTCTTCAGCTGCCTAGGCCCTAAGCTCTGGAATTCCTTCCATAAACCTCTCCGTCTCTCTACCTCTCTCTCCCCCTTTATGCCGGTCTTTAAAATCTACCTCTTTGACCAAGCTTTTGGTCACCGGTCCTAATATCTCCTTACAAAAAGAGATGAAAGGTCATCGAACTGAAACGTTAACTCTGTTTCTCTCTCCACAGATGATGCCTGACCTGCTGAGTGTTTCCAGCATTTCCTGTTTTTATTTCTAATATCTCCTTATGTGGCTCGGTGTCAAATTTTGTTTGATAATTCTCCTGTGAAGCACCTTGGGATGCCTTACTACATTCAAGGTGCTATTGTAGGAACGGAGGTTCCTAACGAAAAGACTGAGTTCGACTCAGGCAATCAAAATAACGAACTTTAATGGAACAAAACAGGTTTTAACTGGAAACTGCTGGAATACATCGAATACAGGTCTGCTCTCTTTGAAGGTTCCACGAGGACTGCTCCTCTGGTCCGAAAGCTGACGTCATGACGTCATCACGTTCTTCCCGCCATTGGGGGATCACGTGATGAACGGCATGACGTCATCACGTTGAATCCGTGCTGTAAAGGTAACTAGACATAGTACAGTTAAACAGTGTAATTAAAGGTACAGACACAGGCTGTAACTACATTGCTGTTAAAGGAATTATGTACAACCGCTCTGAGTCCTTTGGTGGCTCCGCCACACTATATAAATTTAAGTTGTTGTTGTTGTTGCTGCCTCCACTTGTAACCAAAGCACAACTGAAACACACATTATAACCATTTTAGTGACATTGAGAAACAGGCAGGTTGTGAATAATAAGGTTCTTGGTACCAGTCCTTATGCAAAACATGAGCTCCTTGTACTGCTGTGCCCAGCTCTGGCCCCCATACATTCAAAAGGAGTTGTTGGAAAGGTGGCAAAGAATGATTCTGGAAGACCACTGACTTAGAATCAAGAGGTTGAGTTTATCCTTTGACTGGGTCAAATTATTCCTATATTAACAGATCAATGATTTCCAATTTGTAACCCACACATCAGTAAATTTGTACTCCTTTAAAAACTTCACGCAAGTGTATCAAAACATGTACTTTCCCCCATATAACAGTCACTGCACTCCAAAGGTATTTAACTGTGTGAAGTGCTGTGAGACATTTCGATGACTTTATACAGTGTTGGATAAATGCAAGGTTTTATTTCAGTAGGAAGGAATGAGGTGAGGCGGGTGCGGGGGAGGACATGATTCTAATGTTTAAAATTATGAAGCAAATGCTCGGTGAAGTCTGGAACATTCTTTGTCAGGGACCAGGAGCAAAGAACCAGGGGACATAATTATGAGATTAAGGTACTATAGAGTGAACATGAGCTGGATGGTTGAGTGGCATTTCTCATTGCTAGGCTTCTTATCTTCTTACCAATTCTTTGTTCACAAGGCTTCTTGCTTTTTTTGTATCTGTCAAAAGCCAGAAGAGCCTTCACAGTGAAGGACAGCCTGAACGTTTCCTGCTAAATCCAGGAAGTAAACTGTCCTATATACATCTACTTCAGTCCTTATTTTTGCCCCACTGCTCCACTCACCCCTTTCCCTTCTTCAGGGCTCGCTGTCAGGTACAGTCTTTGCACATTCAGGTTTTATTTTTGATACAATCCAAATTGACTGTGACTAGGTACCTTTTACTAAGATGTCAAAGGGAAACAAAGGAATTGCTTTGCTCCTAAAGTACTTTTATGTCCCAGTAATTTGGAGTAAATGGGTAATGGCCTAGAAATTTGGGTGACCAATTTTTGGGCATGCGGGGGTTGGGGGTCAGCTGGAGGCAGGAACAATCCCTCCACCTGACTGGTGAGGCCTAGGCACCCCCAATATTGGGCTTCATTGAGCCGGTGAGCTGTCAAGAGCAACAGGCAGCTTGCAGGCGAGGAGCGATTGAAGGGAGGGCGACTGGGAAAAGTGGGGTGGGGGGGACCGGGAAAGGGGCCGACCGGGTCTTGAATAGCGGCAGTGGTGGAGGGGTATGGGTAACAGTGGCGATCGGCGCCAGGGGGTGACGGTGACTCTCAGGCGCGGTAGCACCGATGACTGGGGCGATAGTGGTGGTGATTGGGAGTGGGGGAGAGTAGTGGCCATCAGCAGCCTGCGTTCTTTGAATGTGGGGTTAGGAGGATCACTCCTCTCGGCTCCACACTCAGGTAACTATTTTTAACAAACTTACCTTGTTGTTTCCGGCCTTACCGATGGTCCCTTTAAGGACCGCCTGTTAGTCCACACGTAGACCTGGTTTCCCTGAGTGCAGCCGACGCTAGCATTGGCTGCCTCAGGACAAACCAATCTTGCAGTGGGGGAACTCAAACAGGCGTTAGGCCCCGTATTTGCATATGCAACTGTTTCAGGCCTGGGCAGTGCATGGCGATTTTTTGGCATTTACCAACATGGTGAGTGGTGAACATCTGGCTCGTAATGAACGTGCACTTCCTGCCAGCCGCATTGAAGCTTAGAGGCCGTTTAGCGCCCAAAAGACGGGCGCTGCATGGCCGAATTCCGAGGCCAATGCCTCTAGTTCTTGGAGTTCTGCAACTCAGCCAATTTCAGGGAAGCTGCAAGAAATCATGAGCTCCTTAGAAGCTACTAAAACATGTATGCTGTGCATACTTTTGATATTTGATACTTCTGAAACATAAATTAGATAGGAAACTGCAAAGGGTGATTATCTCTTGCAGTTGATAAAACTCTGAAACACAGCATTTTTGGTACTTTGTGACATGCCTATTTGATTGGCAAGCAGACAGACAAGTAGGCAAGGGTTTGACCCCTCCATTCTATCCTCTGGGTTATGTGCGGCTGCACCCTATTCATTTTCGCAGGGTTTCTCAGACTGGATTTATGTGATGTGTGGATTAGTGAGGAGGAGCCTGGAATATGAGACAGGATGAGGACGTCACTGAGGAAAACAGGAATCCTGTTATACTGGTATGTTAGGCCACTCCTTTGGAATTGTTTAATTAGTCCCTATCTCTGTAGAACCAAAGAAAATATGAGAGGAATTGTCAGGTTGCAGGGTAAGTGTGCTTTTCTCATGATTTCTGTCTGCAAAACTTTTTCACACTTAAAATACTTCACAATCTTAAAGACACCACCCAATGATGCACTAAACCGTATTAATCAGAGGTTTCCCGGTTCAGTTTCTGAGTAAGCTGATCTCAGCTGAAATAGCAATTGGGGTCCCACAATTGGTCTCAATGCCCCAGGGGTAAGGAGGGGAAATTAAATCGGCCAAGCTTTCTCCTCTCAATCTCTCTCCAGCGACTCCTGTGGGAAATTGCTTGTGGTTCGACTCTCAGGGAAGGCAGGATAGAGCTTTGCTATAATGCCCAACCCCTCCCTCATGGTTATATAGCCTGCTGTCATTCACTGTTTCGATTCACACTTGGTAATGGTACAAGGCAGCTGCTGGTGCCAAAGGTGCACCAAGATTTCAGTCCATTTTTCTCAAGCCAGTCCATCCCACCACCAACAACAACTTGCATTTATACAGCGCCTTTAATATTGTAAAATATCCCACGGCGCTTCACAGGAGCGATTATCAAACAAAATTTGACACCGAGTAACATAAGGAGTTATTAGGACAGGTGAACAAAAGCTGGGTCAAAGAGATCGGTTTTAATTGGTGGTTCAGCTCGGACATTCCTGACCAAGCTACCCCACGTTACCCCACAGATGCAAAGGGCAGCCTCTCATCCAGTGCTCTTTTACCACACATGGGGGGGAAAAATTCAGTATCGCCCCGTTTGGGGCATCGTTATCGGTCGTGCGCAAAATTTAGCGCCTGGCGCTAATTATCAACTCCGACGGCAAACTTGGCTTTTATCGCCCCTGGAGGTGATTGGAGCGCTAAATCAGGTGCTGCACACCTCTCTTAAAGTGCAAAGGCCGAGGAGCGAGGCGCTACCTCAGAGCGCAGGCGCAGCGCAGGTGCTGTCAGTTACTGATTGAACACAGGCACACTGGCGCCAGACAGTTCTTAAAGGGGAGGGTCGATCTTGCTCTGCAGCCACATCCTGCTCAGTGGAGCCTTGAATCTCGGCCTGGACAGACCTGTGGCTAAATCTTGCAGGCAAGGACTATGGAGAGGGCCAGGGAGCGAGCACAGCGCTTCATCAAGCGGGCCTTGGAGGCTCTGGTTGGCGTGGTGGAGCGCAGAAGATCTATACTGTACCCAGAGAGTGGCAGGAGGCCTTTGCCACGTGAGTACAGAAGAGTGTGGAGGGAGGTGGCTCAGAGCGTCTGCTCAAGGAGCATGGTGCCCAGGACCCATTTCCAAAGTAGAAAAAAGTTCAACGACCTCACTCAGATCGTCAGGGTGAGTGGCTTTTTTTCAACACCTCTCCATCCCTCCATCTCAACCTCACTCTAAGGCCAGAGGGTCTTAAAAGCCCCAATGCCCAACATTCATCCAACACCTATGGCCCTCTCATGAAACACACATACACATTCCACACTTTGCATACAGTAAGGGCTATTCAACTATGGGATGCACATCAGGCAAGACCATGGTTGTATATTTACTCAGACGCCATCCTTTTTCTTGCAGGCCAAGCTATCTCATAATAGGAGACAGCAGCAATGGACGGGTGGAGGGCGACCTCAGCTGCAACCCCTCAGCGATCCTTAGGTGCATGTCCACAGGATTGTGGCAAGCCGGGTGATCGGTCCCGTCGCCACTGGAGACGCCGACCCTGTTCTGGACAGCAATGGTAAGGTCATCACCTTTTTGTCCTCTCTCCTTCCACTTGTCCCTCACAACACCAGCCTTTGACACTTTCAATCCAACTTACTAAATTGCTGCACTCATTCCTCCCTTCCTGCCACCCTGTCCTCACGCTAACGCCACTCTACACCTCCCTGCTTTCAGATGGTGATTCACCAGCTGAGGAGACGGGCCCTCAAGCTACCAGTGGGAGTGAAGCTGCAGGCAAGGAGGAAGAGGAAGCCGGAGAATCAGCGCCACCCTCTCCCGAGGAAGCCCATGCCCACACTGGGAACACACCTTCCCTGGAGGGGAGCAGGGGGGAATGGTCTGATGAGGGTGAAGCTCCAGGACCCAGCGGGCTGCAGCAAAGTGATAGGGGTAGGGAAGCTTGGGGTCCTTCTCCCCGGAGGGAGAGTATGCCAGTGAGTCCTACTGCACTAGATGCAGAGGAGGAGTGGCTGACCGGTGAAATGAACACCCAGGCAGTGGACATGAACACTGAGTTCATAGGTGCAGTGGGAAGTGTGGTGTATGTAACCTGTTCCACCTTAAGAGAACTTAAGCCTGTTCCACCTTAAGAGATGTACTACTTTCTCTGGCTGCTGTATACGTAATACCGGTGGTGACCACCGGTATATAAGTACTGTGTAGTGATATTGCTGTTAGTATAGCCCTGACCTCCAACTAGTAAAGACCTGTTGAAACGTTATTCTTGTAGTCTGTGTCAGTAATTAATCTTAAATACAACTAGAACACACAGACTTAACAGTGGCGATGAGTCCGATTCTTACCCTGCAGCAGTTTATATCCACGGAGACTTCGTCCACAGAACGGGCGTCGAAGAGAGGCATCCACCCTCATCACCCTGCTGGAAGACACGTCGCGCGGCAGGCATCGAGAACCCGGAGTGCAGAAGATATCCTGAACTCGAAGCCTCCATCAGCGGCAGTCAGCTATCTTCCTTCTACCTCGGTGGTGGGTAAGCCGGTCAGCGACGCGAGCAGAAACTCGGCCGCGTTGGCTGTACAGACGGGGAGGGAAGACGGAGGAATAAGGGCGGTGAGATCGATCGCGACCGGAGATAAGGGCCGGGCCGCATTCGGGCCAAAAAGGCGCAGCGTCTGGGGCGACTGAAGGCGCGAGAGCCACGGTGAAGGCGAACGCAGCCGGTGCTAATAACCGGGCTGCAAGAAGGGCTGCGAGGCGCGACATCGGGGAAGCGCGAATGCCCAAGGGAGCCGCGGTGAAGCGGAGACAGCGTCGGGGGAGTTACTAACCGCTGGGAAAGGGGAGCAGCAGCGGCACGCCAAACGCCATTGCAGCCAACGGGTGAAGAAGGCGAGCGCGGGAAAGACCGCCAAGCGCGGGAAACCGCCATTTTGTAGGCAGAGGACGAAGACAAGAGCGGGAAGCCGCCATCTTGGAAAAAGGGAAATTACTAAAAAAATTGCAACGATGCCTAAACATGGGAACATTAATACCTTTGATAGCGACATCGAAGATTGGGCCATGTATGTAGAACGCATACAAAATTATTGTAAAGCAAATAAAATCCCAGATGATGAGAAAGCACTAACTTTATTAAACTTAATGGGTGCGAAGACATACGGGCAATTGAAACACCTTTTATCACCAGATGAACCGGCGGAGAAGACGTTCGAGGAGACTGTTACTGTCCTGAGAAATCATCTAAACCCCACGCCGCTGATGCTAGCGGAACGATTTAAATTTTACAGCAGAAAGCAGCTGAAGGGTGAAAGCAATGCTGAATATTTAATGGAATTGCGTAAGCTAGCAAAGTACTGTCAGTTTGGAATGGGACTAACAGATGCGCTAAGAGATAAATTTGTGTGTGGATTATTAAAAGAAGATACACAAAAGCGACTGCTCGAGGAGAATGAGCTGATGCTTGAGAAAGCAGTCACTATGGCAGCATCACACGAAGCCGCAGCGAGAGGCACGGCAGTAATGCAGCTACGGTCACCGGAACTCAGTACAAATCAATTGGTTTTGAGTACTGTAAAATGTTATCGTTGTGGAAAGACAACGCACGATCAGAACCAGTGTTGGTTTAAAAACCAAGAATGCAGAACGTGTGGCAGGCTTGGCCACATAGTTAAAGTATGCCGGTCAGGAAAGAAGACCAGCAACAAAAAGTCACCGCAAGGAAAATACATAAAGGTACACAAGGTGACAAAGAACAGTTCGAACGAACAGAAGTCAGATTCAGACGCCAGCAGTAATGAACTGGGTAGCTTAAGAGTACACAACGTTGGTAAGGATGCAGATCTCCAGACAATTTGGGTCACTCTTCAGATAGCAGGAGTCCAAGTAAAGATGGAATTGGACACTGGATCGGCATTGACGGTCATGAATAAGAAAGATTACAAAAGGTTATTCCTACATATTCCCCTACGGGATACGGAGATTATATTGAAAACATACACGGGGCAAAGAGTGTACCCCATCGGAAAGATAGAGGTAAAAGTGGTCCACAAGGGCAAAGAAAGCCAAGTAATGGAATTATATGTGCTACCTGAAGGAGGTCCACCACTACTGGGACGGGAGTGGATTAGGAAAATGAATATGGACTGGCACTCCTTAAAGGCACTAACGGTAGATTCCGGGGAAACAGATGTCAAACCTAAACGATTGTCCAGAATATTGGATGATGCTAAAGAGGTGTTCCAGCAGGGACTGGGAACACTGAGAGGAATTACGGCAAACATCAAGATTGATGAACATGCACACCCAAAATGTTTCAAAGCCAGACCGGTACCCTATGCAATACGACCTGCTGTAGAAGCGGAACTGGAAGCGCTAGAACGTTCAGGTGTACTGTCTAAGGTAGATTGGAGTGAGTGGGCTACGCCCATTTTTCCCGTTATGAAACGTCCTTCGAGCAACAAGCCAGGAGAACCAGGGAAGGTTCGCATCTGTGGAGACTTCAAGATCACCGTTAATCTGATGCTTCACACGGTGCAGTATCCGCTTCCGCGGATTGAGGATATTTTTGCTTCGTTGTCTGGCGGGAAACACTTCACCAAGATAGACCTGGCGCAGGCGTACTTGCAGATGGAGGTTGAAGAAGAGTCACCCCAGTACCTCACGATCAACACGCATAATAGGCTGGTTTTTGGAGTGGCATCGGCTCCAGCAATTTGGCAGAGGGCCATGGAGCAGGTATTACAGGGAATTCCAGGCACACAATGTTACCTGGACGATATTCTGATTACAGGAGATGGTGATGAAGAACACTTCGCAAACTTGGAACTGGTGCTCAACAGACTGAAAGTGTATGGACTTCGAGTTAATCGGCAGAAATGTGAGTTCTTTCAGAAGCGGATCTCGTACTGTGGTCATGTCATTGACCGGGAGGGGCTTCATAAGTCTCCTGACAAGATAGAGACAGTTGTAAAGGCTCCCACTCCGGATAATGTCTCTCAGTTGAGGTCGTTTCAAGGATTGATTAACTATTACCATAAGTTTCTACCGAATCTATCCACGGTACTGCACCCGCTGAACGCTCTTTTACAGAAGGGGGTACCATGGGAATGGAGCGAAAACTGTAAGAAGGCATTTCGCAAAAGCAAAGAATTGATCACCTCAGAGGAAGTGTTGGCTCACTTCAACCCGACACTGCCTATTCGGTTGGCTTGTGATGCTTCTCCATATGGTATTGGGGCAGTACTCTCACACAAGTTGCCAAATGGCACGGAAAGGCCAGTCGCGTTTGCATCCAGATCATTGACCTCCGCTGAGCGCAACTATGCGCAGATCGATAGGGAGGCTCTCAGCCTTGTATGGGGAGTGAAGAAGTTTAATCATTAACTGCAGGGCCAAAATTCACACTTCTGACAGACCATCAGCCGTTGGTATCCATTTTTAACCCTAAGAAGGGTGTTTCAGTGATGACAGCACAGAGACTCCAGAGATGGTCCCTTTTCCTTGGAGCACATCAATATCAAATAGAATTCAAAGGTACAAAGCAGCATGGCAATGCTGATGGGCTGTCGCGCCTGCCACTACCTGAAGAAGAAGAGACGACGAAGGTTGACCCTGTTGAGTTATTTCATTCGACCATCATCGAGTGTTTACCAGTCACCAATGCAAGTATTGAAAGAGAAACCAGGAACGACCCGACACTGTCCCGAGTCTACGAGGTGACAGTGAAGGGATGGCCAACACATGGTGATCCTCTGTTACCGGCATTCTCGGCAAGGCGAGACCAGCTGTCTGTCTGCCATGGTACTTTGATGTACGGGACAAGAGTGATTATTCCTTCCAAGTTAAGGGAAAGAGTTCTAAAGGAACTGCATGAAGGTCATCTGGGGGGAGTTAAGATGAAAAGTCTTGCTAGGGCTTATGTATGGTGGCCGGGTATTGACCAACAGATAGAGGAGTTGACGAAAAGCTGCGCTGGGTGCCAAAAAGTGCAAAATGCACCTCCGATCGCACCGCTACACCCATGGGAATGGCCTTCAGCCCCATGGCAACGCGTACATATTGACTTTGCTGGTCCATTCATGGACTCCATGTTCCTAATTGCGGTGGACGCACATTCCAAATGGCCAGAAGTGATCAAGATGAATACCACTACTTCAGAAAAGACAATTGCGGTGTTAAGAACAATATTCGCAAGGAACGGATTGCCAGGACAGATATGTTCGGACAACGGACCACAGTTCGTGTCGGAAGAATTCCAAAAATTCTTAAAGAAGAATGGGATGGAACATTATACCTCTGCCCCATATCATCCGGCGACAAACGGGTTGGCCGAGAGATTTGTCCAAACATTCAAAAAGGCAATAAAGGCCATGAACGATGATCAGATTCCGCTACAACACAAGGTGGACAATTTCCTAATGGCATATCGAAACGCCGCTCATGCAGTAACTAACCAAAGTCCTGCCATGATGTTTTATAACAGGAGGTTGCGGTCCAGGTTGGACTTGTTAAAACCAAATGTGCGGAGGGAAGTGGAAAACAAACAGTTCCGGCATATTAATAACAAGACCACTCGAAGTTTCGACGTAGGACAACCAGTGTTGGCAAGGGACTATGGAAACGAAAAATGGCAGTCCGGAACAATTCGGGCCAGACAAGGACCTCTGATGTACACAGTAGATATTGGTAACAATGTGATAAGGCGTCATGCGGATCAACTGGTAGAATCGAGAGCAAGGGTCGAACCCATGGTTGCGACAGAGACAACTGTGGAAGACGTTAATGAACCTGAAGCATCTACCTTGGCAGGGAATGTACCTGATGATGACATCCAATACATAGGAAACCAACTAGAGGAGTCACCTCAGCAACAAGGATCAGAGACCACTGAAAGGCGTTATCCAACCCGAATCAGAAGGCCTCCTGAGAGACTGAACCTTTGAACTGTTTATACCTGAAGTTATATATGTATATATGTTATTATGTTATGTTAAATGGGGATATGACTGTTAAGCTAAAAAGGGAGGATTGTGGTGTATGTAACCTGTTCCACCTTAAGAGAACTTAAGCCTGTTCCACCTTAAGAGATGTACTACTTTCTCTGGCTGCTGTATACGTAATACCGGTGGTGACCACCGGTATATAAGTACTGTGTAGTGATATTGCTGTTAGTATAGCCCTGACCTCCAACTAGTAAAGACCTGTTGAAACGTTATTCTTGTAGTCTGTGTCAGTAATTAATCTTAAATACAACTAGAACACACAGACTTAACAGGAAGGGTGCCCGAATGCATTGGATCACTGGCAAAGAGTGTAGAACACTTCGCTGTAGCACAGGCGGATGCCACGCAAATGCTTAGTGCTGCAATTCAGTCACTGGCTGCCATGACCCCATCTCTGACTGTTCTCATGCAGACTCAGATTGAGGCCATGCGAGCACTGACTGCTGCCATCCTCGCTGGTTCGGACACATTTCCCCAGGACTCTCACCATGCCGCAGAGGGCCAGCAATCTGTGCTCCAGCTGATTGCTCCGGATGCTGAAGTGCTGCCCCATGGGAGTGCCAGTGTGTCGGTCGAGCAGGGAGTTGCTGTCCTCTCTCAAGATGACAGCATTCCTGCTGACACCACTGTCACTACTCCACTGCACTTGCCACCGCCTGTAGGGCAGACTGCTGCCGCCCATGCAGAGTTGGTGCAGTCTGTAGCCGGGCCCTCCAGGCCCAGAGTTGGTTGAGGCCATCCTTCAAGGGCATCTGCAGTCTCAGGTTGTGACAATCAGCAGCCTTCCACCAGCCTTGCTGCAGTCACTGGGGTCCCATTACGGAGGAGCAGTAGGGTGGGAAGGGGGGAAGTGCGCAAGGGAAGGAGATCACCCTCGAAGGGCAAAAAGTCGGAGGTGTGACAAAATGTTGTTCATTTTTTTATTAAAGGCCGAGGTTCGTGGTCAATTTTTTTTGTGTTTTGGACATTATCTCTAGGTTGTGAGAACCAGTTATGTTAATGACTTTTTTTTTGTGTTTCTTTCTATTAGTTTGTCATGCGGAAATGACACACACAGAGTTTGTAAAATAAAAGCGTTTTTGTATTCAAAATGTACATGTTTGGTCTTTGCAATCATTGTTGCCTTGGCCAGCTTAGGGGTTGCGGGTTGGTTGCATCCATGTTGTTCTCAATGGCAGAAGCCATTTCCTCAGCAGGGGCCTGGAAGCGGCTTGCTATCAGCCATTGACGGACAGCCCTTCCAGTTTCTACATTGTGTGCCTCCCTCCCGCCTTGGTGCTGCTGATGATCTTCCTCCTCATCTTCCTCCTCCTCTTCCTCTTCCTCCTCTGGTTGTGCTCCAAGGCCCAGTGGCATTGGCTGGGCCCTGAGGATTGCCAGGTTATGCAGCATGCAGCACACAACAACGAAGTGGGAGACTCGCTCAGGCGAGTACTGCAGGGCTCCTCCAGAATGGTCCAGACAGCGGAACCATTGCTTGATCACGCCAATTGTGTGCTTAACGATGTTCCTGGTAGCTTGATGGCTCTCGTTGTACCGCAGCTCAGCAGGGGTGTTGGGCGTACGGAGCGGTGTCATCAGCCAAGAAGCCAACCACCTGGGTGATGCGGTGCCTGGCAAAGTTCTGCTCCAGTAGTCTGGCGCAGGATGAATGCATCATGGCTGCTGCCGGGATAGTGGGCATTGACAGTGAGTATCAGCTGTCTGTGGCCACAGACCAACTGAACGTTTAAGGAATGGAACCCCTTTCTGTTGCGGAAATCCTCGGCTTACTCATGTGGAGTACGCAAAGCCACATGCATGCAGTCAATGGCGCCCTGCACCATGGGGAAGCCCGCTATCCTAGCAAAGCCCATTGCGCGTTCTTGCTGCTTGTCCGGGGTCATGGGGAAAGAGATGTACTCTCGTCTCTTTTTATAGAGGGCATTTGTGACCTGATGGATGCAGCAATGCACCGCGAACTTGGAGATATTGGCGATATCCCCAGTAGCTGATTGAAATGAGCCGGTGGCATAAAAGTTCAGAGCCACTGTTATCTTCACTGCCACCGACAGAGACGTCCTGCTCCTCAGTTGAGGCTGCAGATCTGGCTGCAGCAGGTGGCAGAGCTCAGTGACCACCTCCTTGCTGAAGCGCAGCCTTCGCAAACACTGCTCCTTAGACATATTAATGTAGGAGAATTGTTGGTGAAATACCCTGGGAGGGTAAGGTCTCCTGTACAGAGGCCTGTTGGCCCTCCTTCGTCTGGCCATGATTGCCACTCTCTCTCTGCATCTTTGTGCCCTCCGAATCTGATGGCGCAGGATGACGCCCCCATTCATTGTAGCCCCCAGAGTCTCTTGGCAATCAAAGTTATGAAGTTCAAAAACCAAAGTACCTGCAAAGTTATGGTCAGATGCCAAAACTACTTCAGACAGCTCTCTCTCTCTCTCATCTCTCTCTCTCTCTCAGAACGAGTGGTGCAAAAATGTCTACCACACAAAAAGCCAGGAAGAGGCCCCCTTTAAATAGCACCCCCCCCACCCCACAGTGACTGGGAAGCGTTCCAGTCTACCTGTCGTTGGTTGCGCCAGGCGGAAAGGATGGGGGCACCACTCAATTCCCGTTCCGGGACGTTGCACGCTTGAATGACATCAAGATCTGCGTGCGCAGGAGATCGGGCGGTATTGTTTAACGCCGTTGCAAAATGTCCGGCCAATTCTGCGAGAGGCGCAGATATCGCCTCACCTGGGCGCTAGTTGCTTTGTGCTCGATTAGGCGCTAACGGGAGGCGCAAACCAACTGAATTTTTCCCCCATGTTGTTTTCTAATTGGAGAAACACTAAGTGAAGGTAAAATCATTCTGATCAGAGAAGAGCAATCTGCAGACAAGTTGTCCCGCACTGCTCTTGCACGCTTCCTGGTGGCCACTTCCTAGAAAGATCTGGAAATACTGTCAAATGGGTTATTTTGGAGTGGTTCTTACTTTCAAGGATTTTACACTTATCTGTTAGTTACAAAACAAAAGAAATCCAGGTGAATGTTTGCAGCTTCTAAGCACAAAAAATAAAACAGGTAAATTTGCCCCAGGCTCTACCCTGTGAAAATGTAGCTCACGTGTAAATGTCTCAATTTACTGTATCAGAAAGCTTTGCGTTTATCTAGCGCCTTTCCTGACCACCGGATGTCCCAAAGCACTTCACAGCCAATGAAGTCCTTTCTTTTTGAAGTGTGGTCACTGTTGTAATGTAGGAAGGTTGTTTTCTCAGGGGATACAAGGCAATATGGCCGCGAATTTGCCGGTGCTCAGAGGGTGGGTTTGGAGGCAGGTCGGGAGTGAAAATCTAAATGGTTGACAGCGGGTTGCTAACCCGCCACCATCCTGCCTCCACGCAACTTTGCAAAGTGTCGGGTCAGCAAGTCCCGATCAGACCTGACACCAAATGACGGAAGAGGCACTTAAAGCAGTTGACAGCTTGTTAACTGCCTAGATAATGCCTTTTTAACAGGCTCTTCCCATTTAAAGAAATTTTCAGCATGTTGCCCGTCGTGCGACAAACACGCCAGCTGATTGTGCTGGGTTCAGCAAGGATCTGAATTGTTGACAGCTGCTCCTGCAGCATAAAAGCAGAGGTGCAACATGGCTGACTTTCAGATGACAGAACTTTGTGCTTTGAGGTTTTGGAACACATTTTGCAGGTCTTTTGAGCTTGTGGGTGTTTAAGCTGAGATCCATATGCACTGTGACCTCCTTGGAAGATCCTTTGGCCACATTGACTGAGCGCTTATAACATTTCTTCCTCAACTGACATATATACCAGCGGGATGGGAACCATTTATACCCTCTCATCCTGGTCCTCAGAATCGGAGGAAGAGTAGCCGCGGCAGCAGCATAACTGGCCACAACAGCTGCAGCAACAACAGGAGTGCCAAGCTTCTCCTCATCCACCTGCTGCTGCACAGGGCAGAGGGCGTCAGCACAGGGCTGCACCTCGCCGCAGGAGATACCCCCAACACAGGGTTTACAGGCCAAGCTTCCTCAACATGAGTGAGCAGCAGCGCCAAAGGAGGCTGAGACTTGCGCGAGAGGTAGTCACTGACATCTGCACAATGCTACACCAAGACCTGGAACCCAGAGGAGTGGATGGTCACCCCTTACCAGTGGCTGTCAAAGTCACCATCGCACTCAACTTCTTTGCTTCAGGGTCCTTCCAGGGATCATCAGCAGACATCAGCGGCATCTCCCAGTCAGCCGCACACACTTGCATCACGCAGGTTGTGGTGCCCTCTTTGCAAAGGCGCACAATTACATCCACTTCTCCACAGATGAAGTAAGTGTAACTGTGCATGCGGTTGGCTTTGCAAATATGGCAGGCTTCCCAAGGGTGCAGGGCGTCGTAGACTGCACACATGTGGTCATTAGGGCCCCGTATCACAACCCAGCTGTATTTGTCAACCACAAGGGCTTCCACTCCCTTAACATCTAGCTGATGTGTACCCACAGGAAGAACATTATGCATGTTTGCGCCAAGTTCCCTGGCAGTTGCCAAGACTCGTTCATCCTGCGGCAGTCCACTGTGCCTCAGCTGTTCAATCTGCCAACCCAACTTTCCGGATGGCTACTTGGAGACAAGGGTTATCCCCTGAAAAAGTGGCTAATGACACCGATGAGGAGGCCATCAAATGAGGTTGAGGAGCGCTACAATGTGAGCCACATTTCCACCAGAAGCATCATTGAGCAAACCATCAGCTTGCTCAAAATGTGATTCAGATGCCTCGACAGATATAGAAGTCAAGATGGCAACCGAGGCGGTCCAGAGGTAAGCGCTCTCCCTGCTTCGGACAGCCCGCTCCCCCGCCGCCCGCTCCCGCTGCTGGAGGGATGTATTCGGTGAGTCGGGCGGAGGCAGCGCAGCAGCAACAAGTAGCAGCAGCAGCCACGATGACCTGCTACAGCACGTCGGCCGGCAGCTCCTCGGTGGGAAGCTCGCATTCCGACTGGGAGGAGGGGAGCCGGGCATGGCGGCCAGAGGCCGGACCGTAAGTGGGAGAAGCAGGCCCCGGGCCGTTGGACCATGGAGCCAGCGACAGTGAGGAGGAGGCCGCGGCGACCAGAGCTTATACATCTCGACGATGTGTTCGGTGAGTCGGGCGGAGGCAGCGCAGCAGCAGTAAGCAGCAGCAGCAGCTACGACGACCCGCTACAGCACGTCGGCCGGCAACTCCTCAGCGGGAAGCTCGCAGTCCGACTGGGAGGAGGGAGAGCCGGGCATGGTGGCCAGAGGCCGGACCATGAGCAGGAAAAGCAGGCCACTACATCGTGGAGCCGGCAACAGTGAGGAGGAGGCCGCGGTGACGGAGCGGCTGAGGGACATCGCGTTCCCACTGCCATTGGATGCCACTAAATTGACTTTTCTGAACATGGCACTGGAGAATAGTGACGTGTCTCTGTGAGCTCCCACAGCTTATTGTGGGAGTGATTGAGGAGTAAGCATTCCATTGTACTAGTTACATATGGCAAATAAAATTGAAATTAAATTGATCTGGTGGAGCCCTACAGTACTCCCCAACCAGGGTCTCTAGAATCATCGTCTGCTGTGCCCTGCACAACATTACACAACAACGTGGCTTAGCGCTGCTTGAGGAACAAGTGGCTCAGCGCACAGCCTCCTCGGAAGAGGAGGAGGAGGAGGAGGAGGAGGAGGTGGCAGATGGGGGACACCTTGCAGTGGCGGATGTGCCAATTCCACCAACACGCAACCACATTGCTGGCTGTGTGGCAAGGGATGCACTCATCCATGCCAGATTCGTGTAAGTTTACGCATCAACCACATGTGGCTGGCACATGGAAATGAATGTCTGGACAACCTTCTTAACACACCATACATCATCTGTACAATAAACTGTGGTTTCCTATCACTCTCACCACCATCATTACACATGAAGGTCGCCCTGACCCCTCACTGTGCAACTTCCATTTCTGAGCACACATAGGCCAACTCTTCGATTCTTTGCCATCACTTTTGTTTAATAATGTTACAGTCAGGATGACAAACTTTATTTTGTAAGAGAAGAAAACGCCCAAGTGACTACCCTTGTGACTATTTGTGTGTTGACTTTCTCTTACGCATGATTCTACGTGGTGCTTCCCCTGTGGCTTCAGCAGATGTAGAGGCAGCTTGCTCACTTCTACGCTGCGCCTGCTTAGATGCCTTTGGGAGCCTGGGAGAGCTCTGCAACAGTCTGCTCCTCCTGTGGCTGTGCAGGGGCTGAGATGGCCATCTCAGTTGGGTGCGGAATCTGGGGCTCTGATCAAAGGCTCTGCAGTGGCATGATCATGTGAGTGCTTGGAGAGGAGTCAACACTTCCTTGTTGTCACCATGCTCTGTTGAGTCTGGCAATTTATGTCGTCCATGGAGGTTGTCATCCTTTCCATGGCGGCACGTTCATGCGCCATTGCGTCCACCACAGTACTGCTCATGTTTGAGATGGACTCCTCCATTCTCTGCACACTCACAATTACCGTGGATGCAAACCCTGTTAGAGACTCCTGCACTTGTTGCTGAACGTCCAGCACCGCTCTCTTTCTGGATGGCCCCAGAGGCACAAAGTCTACATGCAGCTGAGCAGAGCTAGGAGCGTCCTGCGACCTCCGATGAGGAGTCTCTACTGCTATCACTGTCTCCACCATCTGCTGATGCTTACTTGTGAGCTGTGATACACCAGGTGACAACACTACTCTATGTCACAAAGGACCCTCCGAGGTGTGCGTATCTGCGCTGGAGCTGGATGCGCTGATGTCTGGTGATGCTGCTCCCTCAGAGGCTCCAGGTTCCTCTGAGGAGTTGTCCGGCTCTTCCCCCTGGACACTGGTCCTGTGGGGGAGTAAAGGCATGAGTTAGACATGTGGGGGCCGAATTTAACTCAGGTGCAGGGAATTGTCGGGTTCCCCGAATTTAGTGTTTCCCACACGAATCTAAATGGGTCTGTGAGATTGATGCAATTTTAACTCAATTGGCCAATTGATTTCCAACGTGTGGGAAGCCTTGGCAATTGAGTATTTCCAGTCAGAAAGTCGCACAATATGACGTCATCATTGCTGCTGCTTTTAAGGTCCACAGCAAGCCTTGCTTCTTCTGCAGGCTTCCAAACTTTACCATTAAGATGGCACAGGAGCCTGCAGGAGCAACGGCCAGCGGGAGGGGAAGAGCTGCCCCCAAATTTGATGAGGCTTCACTCCAGGCATTGCTGGATGGTGCTAGGGCCCACAGGGAGGTCCTGTTCCTTTCTTCAGGGAGGAAGAGGCCTCCCAGTCAGACCAAGGCTGTGTGGCTACAGGTGGCTGGGGAGGTCAACTCCTTGGGGCTCACACGGCACACCTGGATGCAGTGCAGGAAAAGATTCCATGACCTTCATCGCACTGGAAAAGTAAGTACTGTATGAAGTTTCCATCACCCTCAGTCTGATCCCCATTGCCTTTCCTCACCAGCACTCAGCTTTAACAATCTCTTACTCCACATCCCACTTGACACTCACATCCATGCACCCTTACCCATTCCCTCTCTCTCTATGCTCACATTCACATAACTATTCCACCATGCAGCCCTCACACTCCCCCTCACTCTGATGCTTTGAACACAACTGACAACACACAGGGAGGGCCCTTGGTCTTGCAACCTCACTCCATCTTTGTCTCCTTCTAAGTATCTATGCTATGCAATCTCTGCACTTACTCCTTCATTCTCACTCAACCTCCACTTGTCTCCCTCATTGCAGGAAAAGAGAGCTCACAACAGGAGAGAGTGAGCCAGGACAGGAGGAGGGCCGCTATCATTAGCCCAGCTCACCCCATGGGAGGGAGTCATCCTGGAGATTGTCGGGGCTGACAGAGATGCGGAAGTTGGGGAAGGACAGACAGGTGCATCCCCGCAAGCTGGTGACAGAATAGTTTTCCATCTCTCTCATTGGCATTGCATGAGTTGCTGACAATGATTCTGAAGCTATATCATGTGGACTTATGATCATCTGCAAAATGCAATGTGCATGTAACCTTGGCATCACATCTCTAACTTTTTCCTTGACTCCCCCACAGGGCCATCGAGAGCCCCCATCCTCACTGTGCAGGAGGAAGAGCCTGAGATGCCAGACTCCTCAGAGGAATCTGCAACCTCTGAGGGTGCAGCGTCAGCAGAAATAAGCGCACCCAGCACCAGCGCAGACACTCACACCTCGGTGGGACCTTCGGGACATAGAGTAGTGTTGTCACCTGGCGTATCACAACTCACAAGTGAGCATCAGCAGATTGTGGAGACAGGGACAGCAGTGGAGAGTCCTCGTCGGAGGGTGCAGGACTCTGCCAGCTCGGCGCAGCTGCATGTTGACCCCCTGCCTCTGGGTCCATCCGTAAGTTCAGAGGTGATGGAACTCCATGCACAGATGCAGGAGTCTCTGGCAGGTTTTGTCTCCAGGGTCGCTGCGAGTGTGGAGCGAATGGAGGAGTCCATAGCGCACATGAGCAGAGCCTTTGTGGAGTCAGTGGCGCATGAACGCATCAACACGGTAAGGATGGCTACCTACGTGGAAATGATTGCTGTCTCCATGGTAAGGCTGGCTACCATAGAGGAGAGGATGGCTATGGTAGAGGAGAGGAGGGCTACGGCCATGGAGGAGGTTAGTCGCCAGGGTATGGAAAACATGGTGAGTGTTCAGAATAGAATGACACCTCTTGAGGAGCGATGGGCATCTATTGAACAGAGAAACCAGACCTTCATGGAAGTCCTTCTGAGTAGGACTGCCATGCAGATACGGGTCCCCATTGCCCCCCTGATGTGCAGCAAGCTGCTCTCAAGCCACTTGCAGGCACTGAGGGGGACCTGACCCATGAAAGAGATGTTGGTGGCAGACCTCAAGGAAGTGGGGGCTCCTCTCCAAGCGCTCACACTTCCATGCCACTGCAGAGCCCTCGGTCAGAGCCCCGCCGGAGTCCACACCCAACTGAGATAGATGTCTCAACTCCTGCACAGCCGCAGGAGCAGCAGACTGCTGACGAGCCCTCACAGGCTCGCCACCCCAGAGGACGCCCGCCAAAGCTGTCGAGACAGGAGCAGCAGGAAAGTGAGCAAGGGGCCTCCACATCTGCTGAAGCCACAGGGGAACCATTATGTAGGAGCACGCGTAAGAGGAAAATAAGGCACAAATAGTCACAAGGGTAGTCACTTGGGTGAAATGTTGTGTATTTTGTTAAAATGCCATAAGTTGTTTGTTTTGCATAAAAATTCTGATGGCAACGGCTGCAGTTCTGGCGTGTGTCATTTCGCGAATGGAGCTGGAGGTCCTCTAATGCCAAGAAGGGAAGGAAAAAAAGGCCTCCCATGCTTCTGGTAGATGCCTCAGTTGAGGAAGCGCTGAGTGAGGCTGGCGAGAGGGGTTTCGCAGGAGATCACACTGGAGAAGTGTGTGAGGCTCCAACCTTCCACAGGTGTGGTTAAGCCTGGTAAAAGTTGCCCCAGGCCTGAGACAACAAAGTCCTGCCACCTGCAAATGATGACTGATCAAATATCCTCTTTAATGGTTGACCTGCAGCTGATAGTCAGCAAGCCAATAGTGCTCACGCCAGGTTTCACAGGCGTGATCCCCAGCAGGCGTGTTTTACGTGGGAAAAGGGTTAAACAGGCATGGGCCTGTTAAAATGGGATTATAAAGGCCAATGAGTGCTGTTTAAGGGCCCTAAAGACCAGTCCCGCCTGTTGCAGGCGGGACTGATTCGGGACTATCAGACATGCCTGGGTTAAAATGGCTAGGTGTCGGGAAGCAGGCGGGGGGGGGTTCCCGACCCCCAGGTTTTGCGATTTTAACCCCCCAAAAGCCTCAAAGCCCGCCTGACGGCTGAGTTAAAATTGAGCCCGTGATATTTACGTACCAGAAACATTCTATGGTGCAGGATGATCAAAACTCAATCTGTATGAACATCAGGTGCCATATCAGTCACTCATGAAATCTAAATGAGAGGGTTGCAAATCTATTCTGTCACCAGCTTGCTCTACTGCGCCCCTCTCCCCATCCCCCATTTCCAGCTCCTCTGCACCTCCGACAATGTCATGAGCAGCCTCCTCAGCGCTTGTTAAAGTGGCCAGGGATGGTAGACCTCCTCCTGTCCTCCCTTTCTCCCTCTTATTGTGGGCACTGTTTTCCTGCAAGGAGGGACACAAGTGGAGTTTCAGTGAGATTGATGGAGTGAGTGTGAAGAATCCATATACATTGTTAGTTGTTGCCATTGCATAACAGTGAGAGCGAGTATGAGGGGTGCATAGTAGGATGGTGAAATGATTCTGTACATAGAGAGAGAGAGGGATAGGTAAGGGTGCAAGGGAAGTAAGGGTAAGGTGGGATGTGCAGAAGTGCGTTGACAATGCAGAGTGCTGGTGATGAGAAGAGATGGGAAGCAGATTGAAGGTAAGTGTGATGCTATACTCACTTTTGCTGAGCGTAGCAGATCATTGAACCGTTTTCGGCAATTAACCCAGGTGCGTGAGCACAATGATCTTGTGCTTACCTCCTCAGCAATTTGCAGCCAGGTTGCCTTTGTCTGCTGAGGAGGCTTCCTCTGGCCACCAGGAGGGAACAGAGCTTCACTGCGCCCTCTTACTCCCTCCACAAGAGCATGGAGGGAGTCATCATCAAAACAAGGAGCAGCCTTACATCTTGGAGCAGTCATGTTGCAGTGGGCCATTTTCAGGAGCAGCACAAAGGAAATGAAAAGCAAAGGCGACAAGGACCCCTTAAAACCAACTGAAGCGATGACATCAGCAGAGGCGAGCAGCAGACCCGCACCCACTGATTGGGCCAGGTAGCAGGCACGGCGGGATTAATGAGCCCAGTTAATGAAAATTGTTATTTGGGAGCGGCTGAAACCGGCCGCGGGACCGGAGCCCGCCCACCAGCCAAACCAACTCCAACCCGCCTCCTGTGGCAAAATCGCGGCCTAGGCGTGGGGAAAAGTTTTACCAAAAGACACAGCGTGGAATAATCCAAGCTTGGGTTGCCCTTTTATCTTTATTTTATATCCACAGTAGATAAATATACTGAGAAAACAGAAATGAGCATTTCCAAACCCATCTGTTTGCATTTTAAACCGCGTAGAACTCCTAGTCTGCATTTTATTTCCATACGCAATATATATATTTTAGAAGAGTTAGTCTCACACAAGCTACTTTATATCTTCCTGGCTGAATTCACACCTGTGCTGCAGGCTATTATTGCTCTCAGTCGTCCCCAGCTCAGATAAGGTTGCTTATGAACACACATACTTTGGAACAAGCAATGACATAGACCTCGACACTGAAACTGATCTTTCTTGTATGGAGTTTTGGCATCTTATTGGACCTTTTGCAAAGTCTTCAGTTTGTAAACATTAAGAACATCCCATTTTACTCTTCAGTCAGTTCAAGGTCTTTCAAAAGGACAACTGGATGACAGACACTACACTAGAGGATTGAGTCATCTAAACAAGAGAATGTGGAAGGGGTAGTCAAACTAATTCAAAAGAGTTTTGTAATATGCCATAAAGATATAATTAAAGCTGACTAGCTGAATAAAAGAACAAATCACAAAAGAAGGACCAGGAATGGGATAAGCAGCAACAGTATTAAAATGAGGCCTAGGATTCCACTGCACCCCATGTATAGTAATATTGTAAATGGTTTGTAATGATTTTAGGCCCGATTTTAACCCTGCCTGCCTGACAGGAACGGGGAGGGCGGGTGGTTAAATTCGCATTAGGCTACATACCGCTACATTTCTGGCGTGCTCTCGCCCCCCCCACTGCCATCTTAACCATGCAGTTTTCTGAGTCGGCCAAGGCACCCGCCAGAAGTCTCATGAATACATGTAAATTGGGGTCACATGAGGTGGGTAAAACCCCCAGCACCCTTCTTACGCAAAAATTGTACACAATTCTTAGCTAAAACCTAGTGGGATTGGGCTTTCAAAACCACTGAAGCAGTATTTAAAGGGGCACTCACCTGCAATCCTTGGATCATAGGACCTGTGTGCTATTTGGATTGCCAGGAGAGTTCCCAGCTTCCAGATCACTTCTTTCTGATATTCCTTTCCTTACTTACCTGCAGACTGAATGGGCATTCTTACAGCTACACACTCCCATAGCACAGATACTGTTCCTGACGTTTGCATAGAGCTAGGTTGGAGCAGTGCAGGTGCTAAAAGATGAAAAGATTAGACTGGGAGTAGGAACTGTTTAAATCCTTCCATGGCCTTGCCCCTCCCTGTCCCTATAACCTCCTCCAGTGCTACAACCTCTTTGACCACGTTTTTTGTCACCCATCCTAATATCTCCTTCTTTGGCTTGGCGTCCGTTTTTTCCCTTATACCTCTGTGAAGCGCCTTGAGACATTTTTCCACAATGAAGGCGTTATATAAATGCAAGTTTTTGTTGTTGTTGTAATTGAATGAGTGTGCTACAGGAAGTTTCGGGTCACACTTGCAGACAGAATGGGAATGTTCAGCAATGTAGTCACCCAATCTGCCATTGACCTCACCAACATGAATACTTCCAGCAACATTCAGAAGAAAACTTTTGGAGCCATATCTTGTTTTTTTCCTGCTGGGCGCTCTGCAGGCCTCTGATGTGCAGATTGACTTCAACAACCTAAGACCACAGGTATTTATCCCTTTTCCAGCTAATTTCTCCCATTCACATTTCACTTTACTCTTTCTCTTTTGGCACTTTTTTTTACTTAGAACTAAGAGATAACCCAGCCACACAGTCACATGCACACACACTATCTCTCCCTCTCTCACTCGAGGATTTTTCTGGTAATTGCTACACTGCCAAGAATTTCCTCCCTTACGTGATCAACCCAATAACATGCCAAGGCAAAACAGACGCATCCCATCACAAGAGAACTGACGGCACACCATGACAACCAAATGTTCCTGTGGTTAGACACAGAATGATTGTAGGGCATACAAAACAGTAACCCCAATGTACAAAGGGGTGTTCTGTCCCTATGACTGTACAAGAAAAAAAATTTTTTTTTTTGACTGAAGTAAGTCTGTGTTTCATCTTTTGAGTACATGGTGAATTGCCCAATTGAGGTCACTTCAGACTTGAAACTTTTAGTACTCATCTCTGCTTGAATCAAAGCTGTTAAAAGCTGTCAGCTGTGGCTTAGTTGGTAGCACTCTCACCTCTGAAGGAGAAGGTCATGGGTTCACTAGAACCCTCTCCAGAGACTTGAGCACAAAAATCTAGGCTGACACTCCAGTGCAGTATTGAGGGAGCGCTGCACTGTCGGAGGTGTCGTCTTTTGGATGAGACGTTAAACCGAGGCCCTGGCTGCTCCCTCAGGTGGACGTAAAAAATCCCATGGCACTATTTCGAAGAAGAGCAGGGGAGTTATCACTGGTGTCCTAGCCAATATTTATCCCTCAATCAACATCTAAAAAACCAGATTATCTGATCATTATCACATTGCTGTTTGTGGGAGCTTGCTGTGCGCAAATTGGCTGCCGCGTTTCTAACATTACAACAGTGACTACACTTCAAAAAAGTACTTCATTGGCTGTAAACCGGTTTGGGACATCTGGTGGTTGTGAAAGGAGCTATATAAATGCTAGTCTTTCTTTCATTTCTTTTAACCTGGACTGCAAGTTATGAAGGCAAATGTCAACCTTTTCAGATATAATCTTAACAGGAATTAAATTACACTAATGACAGATGGAGATGCCAGACAGCTCATTTTCACAGCAATCATATTTCACTTGTTCTTAAATAGGCTCAGTCTTCCTATTTTTTCCAGTGTTCCCCAACAGCTCGAAGATGGTGCCAAAAAAGTAACCTTCTGGGAAAAGCTTTCAGGAATCTTAATATACTTCAAGCAGTGGTTTGTTTTGAGGTAGCAAAGACTGCTGAAAGAATATCTAGTTTTCAGATTCTATTGTTAATAAGGAGCTTGTAATGATGGTTCCTGGTCCCATGACAGGGCGGCATGTAAACATTTTAATGGTGTTGGCTGCACAAGCTCACTTTCCCAACTGACTTGGCAGTTCTCAGTGAAACCCACACTTAGGGCACAGGGATCAGTTTATTTTACATGCAGGGTGATATCAGTTTTGAAATTTGCATATTTGTATTATTTGTCAAAGAATTAATTCTTTCCTCTTTTCAGTGAGGAAAGAAAGAAAAAAACTTGCATTTATATAGCACTTTGCACATCCTCAGGATGTCCCAAAGCATTTTACAGCCAATTAAGTAATTTTGAAGTGTAGTCACTGTTGCAATGTCGGAAACGCGGCAGCAAATTTGCACACAGCAAGCTCCCACAAACAGCAATGAGGTAATGACCAGATAATCTGTTTTAGTGATGTTGATTGAGGGATAAATATTGGCCAGGACGCCCCTGCTCTTCTTCGAAATAGTGCCATGGGTATGTCCACCTGAGAGGGCAGACGGGGCCTCGGTTTAATGTCACATTTGAAAGATGGCACCTCCAACAGTGTAGCATGCCCTTGGTACTGCACTGGGAGTGTCAGCGTGTATTTTGTGCTCAAGTCTCTGACACAGAGGAGTGTATGCTACCCACTGAGACACAGCTGACACCTTTTATGCCCTTTTATTTATGAAGCAAAAGGGAAGGAAACAAGCTTTTCCCCTTATGTTATCTACAGCAGGAAAGGATCATGGACCTAATCAGGGTGGGCCTGGAGTGCGAAGCTTAATCTCTAGCTCCAACCAAGCCTGATGTAAACCTCAGGAACAGTGGGGGTAATTTTTCCCCTAAACGCAGCCAGCGAGGAACTTTGCTATCTGACAGCACACTTCAGACTTCAGCTTTATCCCCCATTTTGTTTTTAGCAGAAGGTGCTGGGGATGTAGGAGGTGAGTTGGGTTTGTTGATGTCCAGGGATGGGGGACTTGATTTGACTCTTAGGGTGTAGACCCCTCATCAGAATACAGCTCTGCTGGAAGTGGGGGTGGGTCTGTGCCTGTGGCGTTGCCTGTTTTTCTTTTGCGGTCTGTTGGCCCTACTGTGCATTTCCAGCATTCCCTCTCCCTATCTTCTTGCCTTTTTTTGTCTGGACTTTCATCACGTTTTTCACCATCTTCAGAGAATCAGAGACCAGTACAGCACAGAAGGAAGCCATTTGGCCCAGCGAGTCTTACAGGGTCTTCTGCATGTCCTTTTGTTCTCCTAATCTCTTTTCAATACTCTTGCTTAGATGACCTTTTATATCATTTAATGGGTTCCTGCTTCTCTACTGAGCAGCTATCAGGTCACTCAACCCGTTAACTTCCGCTCTGTAATATAAATGGAAAATGCTAGAAATACTCAGCAGCTCAGGCAGCATCTGTGGAGAGAGAAATTGTTTCAGGTCGATGATCTTTCGTCAGAACTGGAAAAAGTTAGAGATGTAACAGGTTTTAAGCAAGTACAAAGGCAGGGAAAGGGGGGGAGGGGAGGAAAGAACAACTTACATAGCAACATAGAAGATAGGAGCAGGAGTAGGCCATTCGGCCCCTCGAGCCTGCTCCGCCATTCAATGAGATCATGGCTGATCATCCAAATTCAATACCCTGTTCCTGCCTTCTCTCCCTATCCCTTGATCCCTTTAGCCTGAAGAAATATATTTAACTCCTTCTTGAATATATTTAATGAATTGGCCTTTACTGCCTTCTTTGGTAGAGAATTCCACAGGTTCACCACTCTCTGGGTGAAGAAATTCCTCCTCATCTCTGTCCTAAATGGCTTACCCCTTATCTTTAGACTGTGACCCCTGGTTCTGGACTCCCCGACCATCGGGAACATCCTTCCTGCATCTAGTCTGTCTAGTCCTGTTAGAATTTTATAAGATTCAATGAGACCCCCTCTCATTCTTCTAAACGCCAGCGAGTACAAGTCCATTTGACCCAATCTCTCCTCATACTTCCTCTCTGTGATCAGTGTATCCATTATCACAGATCACAGATCACAGATCACAGAAACCCCACAGTGCAGATAGAGGCCATTTCGGCCCATCGAACCTGCACCGACACATATCCCACCCGATCCCCGTAATCCCTACACCAACACATATCCCACCCTATCCCTGTAACCCCACGTATTTAATCCCCCTAACACTAAGGGTCAATTTATCATAGCCAATCAACCTAACTCGCGCATCTTTGGACTGTGGGAGGAAACCGGAGCACCCGGAGGAAACCCACGCAAACACGGGGAGAATGTGCAAACTCCACACAGACAGTCGCCCGAGGCCGGATTCGAACCCGGGTCCCTGGCGCTGTGAGGCAACAGTGCTAACCACTATGCCACCGTGCTGCTCCCTTCCTTTTAATTTTTCTCTTCTACTTCATAAAGGGTTTTGATTATCTTTCAGTTTTCACTTCTGGACAAGGTCTTACAGCTAAAATGTAAACTTAGCTTTTATCTGATCTGTTTTGTATATTCCAGCAATTTCTGCTTTTATTTCAGATTTCCAGCAATTATTGTTTTTCTCTTTTTATTTAAACCCTAAGTTATGTCAAGTTGTGACTCCAGTCTCTCCTAGCTGATGTTCCTCATTGTGTTTCTGTATTCTCCATCTTTTTTGGGTGAACTGGTAGGGAACAACCCAGTCGACATTAATTGAGAAAAGCATCATTTGTTCACTTAACAAGATCTGTTCCTGTTAGAAAGCTAGAGTTTTACAATTTTTCAGTCAATGTAGGGTTCTGCAGTTGTGACAGAGCAAGTGATCCCTTCTTATAATACAAACCCAGGAGAGGGAAAAATGGTGGGAGAGTTTTTGATGGTTTTCTTCCAGCAATACACTTAGGTCTAAGTACAGTGAGAGCTTGTTTAGAACCGTATATTGTGTCCTGGAACATAGTGACTCCTTTCATTTCCAGCAATAAAATCCCCACCAAAGTTACATACTTTGAGAGCAAATGTCGCACTCCTTTAGGAAACCTACCTTTAATGCCAAGGCTCACAAACTGAGCCTTAGATGAGTGGGGTAAGTCCTACGCTCCACCTGAGACTCTGGGGGCAATTTTAACCTAACCCAGCCATTGGGAAATGCATGGGATTGGGTAGAATGCTGGCTTTACACCCCGCCCAATATCACTCTCTATTGACTCCAATTGAGACAAAAAGAGGGTCTAGTCCACTCATCATTTGTATTTCTCCGTGGTATCTGTGAAAGGATATTGGGACATGAGATAAATCAATTTTAAGTTTATTTTTAATTGAAGTGTGTACTGAGGTCGTACTCTTTAAAATTTAGCACGCTATCTTGTATTAATTACTGCTCTCAGTAGCAACTACTGACATTTTTAAAACCATGGATCATCGCCCAACAGGTGACTTCCACATTTTGTACTTAAATATTTTGCACACTGTTACTTATTCTTGTTTCTATGAAAAGAAAAAAAAGTCAAGTACAAAGTGTGAGATCTGAAATAAAAACACAATACCACAAAAGTGAAAGGAATGATAAACATGTATGAAAAACATCGTCTGGGGATTTCCAACATTTTATCTTGTTTTTTAATTCATTTTCACACTGAATTAGTTATTCAAAACATTCCAAAAAAAACAACCAAAGATAAAATCCCTCTGTGGGGGGCAGCTGTCCCTTTATGGACAATTCTGAACTGGAATAAAGTCCAATATTTTTTTTTATTCAGAAAATAACTGCAAATGGAGAAATGTTCTGTGGTTATGTAAATTTTTCAGATTCGACTTTATAATCTTCAGCATCAGAAAGTTACGGAAAATGGTTTCTGCAGACTTTCTATACACGAAGATGTGTGCAGTTCATGAAAGCTGCAAAGGAAACTCAGAACACAGAGGGTTAATATTTAAGCAGATAAATCAGTGCAAATTTTCAAGCATTCCATATTAAATTCTAGCTCTCATTACCATAAAGGAGATTTAACCAGAAGTGCATGCAAAGAGTGTGAGACAATGGGCCAGAAATTGCTGGCAAAATAATGGCGAGTTTAATGGCGCTCGCCGTCATTAATGGGTAAATCGTCCAGCAACTTGTGGCAAGGAAGAGGTACTTTTCCTTCCTGTCTCTTTTTTCTCTCTCTCTTAATCCAATTTTTCTTTCCCACCCTTTATTTCTCTTTCTGTATCTAATTTGACTAATTCACCCATTCTAATTCACCCTATTTCCTTCTCTGTCATTCCTCTGTTTATTTCTCAGTCCTTTAATCTCATTGGTTAAGTAAACTGTTGGTCCCATTGTTCACCAAGGTCCCAGGTGCCCTGTTGCCCTCGCTGTGCTGTTATCAGCTCACACTTCCAGCAATTTGCAGTGCAAACATTTTTTGAGTTGAAAAAAGACTTGCATTTCTATAGCGCCTTTCATGACCACCAGACGTCCCAAAGTGCTTTACAGCCAATGAAGTACTTTTTGAAGTGTAGTTACTGTTGTAATGTAGGAAATGCGGCAGCCAATTTGCACACAGCAAGGTCCCAAAAAAGGCAATGTAATAATTACCAGATAATCTGTTTTAGTGATGTTGATTGAGGGATAAATACTGGCCAGGACACCGGGGTTAACTCCCCTGCTCTTCTTCGAAATAGTGCCATGGGATCTTTTACATCGACCTGAGAGGTCAGACGGGGCCCGTTTTAACGTCTCATCCAAAAAAACGGCACCCTCGACAGTGCAGCACTCCCTCAGTCTTGCACTGGCGTGTCAGCCTAGACTTTTGTGATCAAGCCTCTGGAGTGGGACTTGAACCCCTAACCTTCTGATTCAGAGGCAAGGGAATTACCAACTGAGCCAGAGCTGACACAAGGGGGAGGGAAAATGTCTAACTGATGGAGCACACAGTCAGCGCCCCGCTCCAGCAAATTTTCTATCTGCTTTGTACGAGATCCACAAAATTAATTGATTCCTATGAATATACATGTAAGTATTGATAACAAATACCTTGTGTTCTGACAGTCAGACAAGAATGATGTTTGTAAATACATTATTTGAAGGGTGTAAGTATCTTTTTCACATCTGCATGTTCCTTATGGATAATTGCATTTTTAAACACCTTTTTAACAAGATTAGGTAAATAATTTACACACAGCGAAACTGAGGTAAGTAGCTCTCTCTTTCCAAAGATAAAATTATCTAGGCAGTGATTTGATCTCACCCTGGCCGCTCTTATGTTTTTTATTTTTTTTTAATTTATTGCTATTTTAAAATATATATTTAAGAAATTAATTTTTGTTAAAGCTGCTCCCCACTAGATCAGCCCAGAAGAGACAATGATACGATCATTAACTCAGGGATATCTCGTGAGGTGAAACTGCGGGAGGACAGGAATATGCAATTCCAGCCTGACCAGCTCATCCACTTTGAGAATGATAGCATCAGCAGACTAGGAGGAGACCAACTCTGGAAATAAATTAATCTAACAATAATTCAGTATCCGTTTTTAATCGGCAGACTTTTGTTGTTGAATCACAATGTTAGCAATTGTACAACCACCAGTAACAATACTGGTCCCTCCCTTGAAGATGCAAACTAAACAATCTGATAAACTTCTCACATATGTGCATGACAGCATAAGGATGTAAGAAAATATGGAGGAGGAAAACGCCATTCAACCCCATGAATCTGCTGCTCCTTTCTGCAGATCACATGCAACCTACCCTATCAAAGACTCCAGAATTCCTATCTATCCTTGCATGTCCAAACTTCAAACCTAGCTGATATGAAAAATGAATTTCATATATTTGTCATTTCCTGATAATAGTTCTATGCAATTTAAAGGACCTATCTTGTCTTTAACATGTCATCTGCTAGTTATAAAGCTTGAAAAAGCAATCCTTGCATTTATCACATCTCTCAAATATTTCTCAGAAACTGCCCATATCCTAACCCGCACCAAGTCCAGTTCACCCATCAGTCACTACACTTCAAAATAATATGTTCTATCTGAATTTTTTTAGACAACAGTAGCGCCTTTAACATCGTAAAATGTAGCTCGCTGACCTACATTTGCTCCCAGTTCACCAGCGCCTTTAATTTAAAATTCTCATCCTCTTGTTCAAGTTCCTCCATGGCCTCACTCCTCCCTATCTCCGTAACCTTCTCCAACCCTACAACCCTCCAAGAACTCTGCATTCCTCCAACTCTGGCCTCTTGTGCACACCCCACTCCTTTCACCCCACCATTGACTTCAGCCGTCTAGGCCCTAAGCTATGAAATTCCCTCCCTAAATCTCTCCATCTCTCCACCTCTCTCCTCCTTTAAGATGCTCCTTAAAACATACTTCTTTGACCAAGGTTTTAGTCACCCTCCTTACTATCTCCTTCTTTGGTTTTTGTCTGATTCCGCTCTTGCGAAGAGCTGTGGGACGTTTTACGATGTTAAAGGCGCTACTGTTGTCTAAAAAAATTCAGATAGAACATATTATTTTGAAGTGTAGTGACTGATGTTACGTAGGCAAGATTACATTTTTTAAGCAAAGTGGTAGGAGGTGACTATCTTACCACTATATAGCTGAATGACACAAGAAGATAATTTCATATTTTCCAAAACCGAAATTGAAGAAAATGTTACTCTCTGCAGAGATTTGGAAGTTGCATTCTGATTCTAGCTTCTTGTACAATGTCATCTCCAACTGTCACCTTAGTCCTACACTTTGGAGGTCTCCCCCTGAACCTTCCTGCTTTTCTACCTGTTTTTAAGGACCTCCTCAACACCGATCATTCTGACCTGCTTTTGGTCATCTCTCCTAATTCTTCCACTACTGCCCAGCGTCTGTTGTCTGTCAAGCACCTTGGGATGTTTACTGCATTAAGGAAGTTATGTAAATGCTAGTTTGGGCTGTTTAGCTGTTTCAGCACATTAATTTTAAAAGATTAGAAAAGTATGCTTATCTTTGATTTCATTTATACTTGCATACAAATTTTAGCAGAATGACCTCAAACGTTGAGGCTTCTGTGCAAAATTATTTACAGAATTTAAAAAGCACAAAAAAAGGTGAGCGTAGTGTGCGTGACATTATAGTATAGTATGTGTGAGTTCCTTATGCTAAGTACTTGCTGATAAAAATGGCATTATTGATAATTCCCTCACTAATAGAAACCCCATTTAAATGCTCTGTGTCTTTTTTTCTAAAGATGATGAAGGCTGTCTGTATTTATAGAAAGAACTGTGTTAGGACTCTTATGCCTAACCCATAATATGAGCACAGTGCTGTCCAGCGGACTTGAATTTTGCTGGATCTCAAAGTTTATGTAAATGCATCGAGACGATAAGCCTCCAGGCTTACCACATCTAAAGGATGTAACCAATATGCGCTCCAACAGACATATGACCCATTTGTCCTTCTGGAGTGTTGTCATATGAGTTTGCATTGAAACTGGTATTTTTTAAGGTGTTAAATAGACAGTAAAGCTTCCTTTACATTGCTCCTAAAAATACAGCTTAGAAGAATTCTTCATGCAAACTACCCCTCCTTCTTTAGGTCTCCTGTGAAAACATTTAAATCCCTCCCCATGGTCCCAGGGAAACCTTGACATTTCAGGGTCCAAAGATAATCCAGTAATAGACATTAGCTACAGCTTCAATCAGCAGGAACATCCTTTGGCCAAATTAAGACGGTCACCCTCTCCATTCCTGGTTGCTGTTCAAAAATAAGTTAAAATTTAGGACATCCCTTTCGGTTGAATCTCTGATCTCAGCCACAGAATAATGATCAGCCACTTAGCAAAAGATTTCTCTCAATGGAGGAGGGAAAAGCAGGGGTCAAGTCATTCCGGCTCATTCTAATCCATCCCCCAAGTCGGATCAGAAGCAGAGGCTTATGAGCAGGTCACCTATCCACCTGCCCTTTTGGCGAAGTAATGATGCAATGTGTAGAAAGACTAAGGGATGATGCATAAATACATTAAAATGGAACCAAAACAGAAGCAGCAAAATGTTCTGCTGCACATCACCATCTTACTTTAAAGAAGTAATCCACACTACAGGAAAATAAGTTTGGACAATGTCAGTCTGGCTCCCAGGCCATAGCACAAAAAATGTTCATAATTTGGAACTCACTGGCACTAATTCTGGGTAGTCTAACTCAAGAAAGACCAGGAGGATTGATTGTGCTAAAACCAGAATTGTAATGCTTTCCTGTGTATGTGCCTATCATCAGACAATGGGAGCTTTAAAGGGTAGTAACAGTATGGCTTGTCTCTGGTTCCAGCAGGTTTCACATACTGCCATTATTTACAGTGGGAGAAGGAAATTTGAATGTGACCCTTATCTGCCTTACAAACAAAATTGTCCTTTTCACATAAAATACATTTCATTTTGTACAAAATGCTCTATAGAAAGCGGAGTAGATCCTGGTATGCGTTTTGCCCATTTCCGGAGCTATACAGTTGAGTTTGGCAACGTGACGTTCCGCAACCGACGCTATATTGCTTCGGGCACTTAACGGTCCCTGGTCGCCGCCTTAAACAAACACAAGCATCATTTAAATATGTTAATAAGTGTTCTGTGCCTGAATCGGGACCCTTTTCTGAAATTCGTATTCGTGCATGCCTGAAACGTCATTTCCTTCACCGCCCCAGCCAGTCAAGCCAGGATCACGGCAAGCAGCTGTCGCAGGCCGACTTTAAAGGGATCCTCACCGGCATTGAGGGAAGTCTCTGGTTAGTTGCTTCTCGGGTGTTTTTAGGCCAAGCTTTTCACTGTTTTGGCAAGTGTTTCTCCGTCAGATGCTTTTGCAGAGTGAGTTTGTGGAGGGCAAGAACTGGTTCCCAGTATTTGCTGGTTCTCACGGGAATGCTGCTGGGCCTATCACTGAGGCTCACAAATTAGGAGGAGCAGCAGCAAGGAAGGCAGCAAAGAGCTGCACAGGCTGCAGGAAGAGAGTGAAGGGCTCAAGGGCAGCACGGTGGCATAGTGGTTAGCACTGTTGCCTCACAGCGCCAGGGACCCGGGTTCGAATCCGGCCTCGGGTGACTGTCTGTGTGGAGTTTGCACATTCTCCCCGTGTTTGCGTGGGTTTTCTCCGGGTGCTCCGGTTTCCTCCCACAGTCCAAAGATGTGCGGGTTAGGTTGATTGGCTATGATAAATTGACCCTTAGTGTTAGGGGGATTAAATACGTGGGGTTACGGGGATAGGGTGGGATATGTGTTGGTGTAGATGTTACGGGGATCAGGTGGGATATGTGTTGGTGCAGGCTCGATCGGCCGAAATGGCCTCTATCTGCACTGTGGGGTTTCTGAGGACGCAGGAGGCATTACAGTATGTGGGTATTCAGAAACAGAACATCATATCTCGACCTCACAGAGGAGCAGTATGTAAGGGGCTGTATTTCAACAGGGAGACGGTCTCTTGCCTATGCCACCTGTTGCAGCAAGAATTGGAGCCCAGCACCAGTGCACTGCATTGCCTGTGTTGGTGAAGGTCACCGTGGCTCCAAATCTTTATACCTCTGGCTCCTTCCAAACTGTTTCTGGTGACATCAGTAACATCAGTCAGTTTGCTGTGCACACGGTGAACCAGCAGGTCACTGATGCTCTGTTTACAAGGCGCCAACCGTTCATTAGCTTCCACACAGAGGCTGGTGAGCAGGAGGAAAGAACACTGGGATTTGCCCGCATTGCTGGATTCCCACAGGTGCAGGGCATCATAGACTGTATGCACATAGCCTGCGCAGCTCCCCAACAGGAACCAGCTCTGTTTCTGAACAGGAAAGGCTTCCATTTGTTCAACGTTCAGCTTGTATATGACCACAGGCAACGGCTCATGCAGGTCTGTGCCTGGTTTCCTGGCAGTAGTCATGATGTTTTCATACTGCACCAGTCTTTAATACCCCCTCTGTTCTACCCAGACTTTCGAGTGGCAAGCTGGCTGCTGGGGGACTGGGGCTATCCCCTCACCAACTGGCTCATGGCTCCTGTCAGGAACCTGGGAAACACGATATAATGAGTGCCATGCAGAAACACGCGCTCCCATTGAGCAAACTGTTAACATTCTGGGCCAATAGCTCAGTCGGAATCCTTCAGTACAGCCAGAGCTGTTTAAAAATTGCAAATTCCATCTCCACTGCAGTGCCAAAGACCATTGCCGGCCACTGCTCGTCCCCCCTCCCAATCGCCTCCTTCCCCTCCTGTTCTCCCCCCTCCCTTCCGATCGCCCTCCTCCCTCTCAATAAACCCTCCCCACCCTCTCGCAGGACCTGCCTGAGGGTGGTGAGCTGCCTGGGGAATGCCCAGTAGACATCTGCAGCTGGCTGGATTTGTATATATGAGGCCTGGGGCTCAATATGAGGGGGGGGATGCCGGCCTGCTGGCACGAACCAATTTCTAGGCCAGTGTCTATGAGTGTAAGGTCGAATGACGCTTCCTGTTCTACAATGCTGCTTTCTTCTTCTGCTGCTGCTCCCCGAGGGCTGTGTGGCGCTTCTGGACCTGGAATGGAAGAAAGGGACAAGGGTCAGCATTTAATGGTGTGGGTAACAAGAGGCTGATGAGTGACTTCAGAAAGCAGCAGCAAAATATCACACACATTGTGTCAGGGTGAGATTTAAGGGAGAAGGGAACGAGGGGAAGATGGTTTGAAACCCTCCAGACTTGCCAGACACCAAACTCCTGACCCGACCCTTGCCATAATGTTCATACCCTGACCTTCAAGTGAGGGCAGCACATGGATGAAGCATGGACCTCCTCCTGTGGCTGCCTGCTCCCTGCTATTACATGTGAGCTTGCTTTGCAAGAAAGAAAGTGGGTCAGTATTAGAGGAGAGAAGTTTTGAGGACATGTATGTCAGGGTAGAGTAGTGGTGTCGCTGTGTGAAAGGGCAACAGATAGTACAAGGCTAAGCAGAGAGTAACGAGAGATATGAGTTAGGAGGCTTACCTTAGCTATTCTTGTGAGGCCGTTGGACTTCCTGCATTGCAGCCATGTTCTTACAAGCTGCCTGGCATGAGGGGGGCAATACTTCTCGCATAACCTGCTCTGCCACCACTGCCCCTCATCCTGGGCAGCTTGCCGAGAAATCTTCCTGCTGCCTGGTGGATAGCAGTTGTCCCTCCTCCTGCCGGCCTCCTCCACCAAAACCTCCAACGCGGCATCAGATAAATGTTAACAATGGGTTCGGGGGGTAAGCAGTTTAAACAAATTTTGCTGCTAATGAAATTTTGTGCAGTTACGGCTATTTATGCAATCAGGTGAATGACAGGTTAATGTGCAAAATCTGCACATGCTAAATACATTATTGAGCTCATTTTTGTTGGGAAATTTGTTTGCAACTGAATTTTTTTACCAGCAAGGGAATTTCTTACCGCATAAAATCATATCAAATGTCGAGCAGATTTAATTTGCTGGCTTATAGTGTCGCTTTTCCCATGTAATGGGAGCATTACACTCCACTCATTCGATTCCTCGGCACCAGAATTGAATCCATGTACAGCTATAAATCAGAAACTTCTCTGATTTGTCAGTAAAGAATCAGCGACCAGGAGTTTTGAGGCTGTTTGATAAATGGGGAGGTGAGCGATGGGTGACATCCCCTGTGGCAATAAGATCACCTGGATCAACAGGCATAACTTGAGCATACCTTCTGCAGAATTTCAGCAGCTGCTTTTTTCCCTTGACGTAATGACCATCAGAAATTAATGTTTTACCAGTAGGTTTTCCCTTTGTATTTCTGCATAAACAGCACACTTGAAAAAAAAAAATTATTTTGCACTCTGCTGAGAGGCAATTGTTTATTTCTGTTTACTGAATCACCTAGGCAATGGCTAAAGTCCACAGTGCAGGGCATGACCGAGGTTGAAAAGATTAAAAGAGATGAGGCAAAGGTAATAAATGGTTGAGACCAAAAATGTGGCTTTTTAAAACCTGTAGGTATTAGGGGGGAGGGAAGAGTGAGGGAAATGATAGGCCTAGAAATTGGTTTGTCCCTGAAACCGGGCACGGGGATCGTGATGCGCAGTCACCCTGCGCCTGTTCAAAGGATTGCAGGCAGCATGCGAACTTCATGCTGCCTGCTGATTACCATGATTGCGGTGTTCAGCCCAGCACTGAATGCGCTGCTGAGTGGCTGAACGTTCAGCAGGGGGTTCCAAGTTCGCGCGAGGCTAGCACCACTTAAAGCTAGCCTGCACTACTTAAGGCAGCCTGCGCCTCTTAAAGGGGAGGTGCATTATGCCTGCAGCAGCTCATTGAATTGGCTGGGGAAGAGATTGAGAGGAGGAGGAAAGAAAAATTATGTTACAACAGGGGAAAGCGCGTGCGCCCAGGTTCCCCGATGCAGCACTGGAGGCCTTGGTGCAGGAGGTCAACTTGAGGAGAGAGGAACTATTTACACAGGGGGCCAGGAGGCTCTTCAGGAAACAGTGTAAAGTCCAATGGGAGCAGATAGCCAATGTGGTGAATGCCAGCAGTTTAGTCCCGAGGACGTGGACGCAGTGCAGGAAGAGGTTTAATGACCTCACACAAGTGGCTAAGGTCAGTGAATTAATCTTCAAATGCCATATTCCATCAACTGCACCACCAGCTTCACACACTGCTCAATGCACCACACCCCCATCACTCACCTACCAACAATCACTACTGAACATGACTCATTCCTCACATTCATAGCTTCACCTCACTCTCACACACTTACCACTGCTGCAAGCCTCACACCCACATCTCAGTTTCCACACACTGCCAGCTATTCAACCATGACAGGCACATCACCCAAACACATTGCACCACAAACACTGACACACTTTCCGTTATCTTGCAGGAAAAGGTGGCTCACATCCGGCGCCAGCAGGACCTAACTGGTGGGGGACAGGCACGCCTGCATAGCCCCATGGAAGAGACGGTGCTGGCCATTCTTGGGAGGGGCATCGCTGAGCCCATGGTCAGCGGCGGGGCTGAAAGAATATAAGATGCCGGTATCCTCAAATGTAATCCTCCGTCTCATATCCCATTTCCCCCTCATCCCACAATCCCTTCTGATTTACAAGCTGCACATGGTGTAAGCATGCACCACTTGCTTTCCCCCTCCCTTCACAACCCTACCCTTATGCCTTTCTCATTTCAGAGACCCAAGAAATCCAACCTGCCCAGCCAATGGTGCAAGAAGAAGAGGGAGAGGAGAGTGATGATGAAGAAGAAACACCGTCAATTGATCTGACACTCGCAGCCACCACTTTAGATACAGGCACTCTGCAGACTTTAGAGGGTAGCTTAGAGGTGGGATCTGCACATGGTGAGTCACCAGGCATGAGCCGGCTGCAGCCAGGGCAGGGGGAAAGGATAGTAGAGGTGCCAGCTCCCTGGAGGGCAAGATCGCACATGAGTTCTTCTGCAGTGGACTCAGATGAGAACTTTGATGGGGCGGCCCACAGAAGAATGCTGATGGGCACGCACAACTAAATGGTTGGTGCATTGGCAGGCCTGCCAGAAAGCCTGCGTGTAATGTCAGGAGCATGGAGGAGTCCGGCACCAACATTGCACAGGGCTTTGCACAAGACTTTGCACAGAGCTTGGAGCCCATGATCTCCAGCATGGACGGGATGGGCAGATCCATTAGCACGCTTGTGGACCCAACCATGATGCAGTGTCTGATGGCTGATGTCTCAGCTTCCAATGTAGCACAAGCAGAAGCCACCCAATGTCTGAGTGCTGCAGTAGAAGCTAAGACCTCTGTCAAGTTCAGACTGTTCACATGCAGGCCCAGCTTGCTGCCACGCAAGTTCAGACTGCTGCCATCGTGGCTGCGGTTACCAGTGTTGAAAGCGGCTTGCAGGGTGTTACAGCAGTCCAGCAATCTGTCCTCCAACAGATTACTAGGAATGCTGAGGTGCAGCCCAGGGAGAGAGGCAGTGGCTCCATGGAGCACGAACCTAATGTCCTCTCTCAGGATGACAGCATTCGGCCTCCCACCACTGCCACTCGCCAGTGCTCTTGATGTTGCCCGTCAGCCAGCCAGCCCAGACTGCTGCTGCCCATGCTGAGGTGGTGCAGTCCACAGCCAGGCCTTCTAGGCCCAGAGCTGCTCGAGGTCATCCTGCAAGGCCATCTGCAGTCTCCCTCACTGAAAATCAGCAGCCTTCCACCAGCCATACTGCGGCCACTGGGGTAGCGCTTCATAGGAGCACTAGGACAGGCAAAGGCACACTGAAGACAGGCACTAAGGGAATGCACAAGGGTGATTAGTTGATTTTGTTATATAATATTGGATGGATTGATGTATAAAGTTGGATTGGAATTTTTATTTTGTGGTGGCTTTTATTTCAGCATTGTGGCCAAGAGGTGATGGTCAGTAACAGAGGGAAGGTAAAGTGTGGGACTGTTGTTGAATGGGAAATTGGGGTTGTGTTCAGATGAGTCAACCACAGACAGCCTCGGCAGAAAGGAACTGTCTGGGTTGCCTCCTCCCTTCTGCTTCCTCCTCTTCCTCTTCCTCCTCAGCTGGTCAACGTGTGCCTGGTAGTAAGGGCTGTGCCCTCATGATGGCGAGGTTGTGGAACATGCAGCAGACCATGATGAATCTTGAGACGTGCTCTGGTGAGTACTGCAGGGCTCCTCCAGAGCGGTCCAGGCAGCGGAAGCATGGTTTAAGGACGCCAATGGTCTGCTCTATCAGATTCCATGTGGCAGCATGGCTCTCATTGTACGCATGCTGCCCACGTGTGCATGGGTTGCGGAGTGGAGTCATGAGCTAGGTGGTCAGCGGATAGCCCTTGTCACACAGTAGCTACCCTCTGGTTTGTCATGGTGGCTCAGAGACTTAGGGAACAGCGGACTGGTGCAGAATAAATGCATCATGACAGGTGCAGAATAAGAGCATCATGACTTGAGGAAGGATATACTTGCCATAGAGGGAGTGCAACGAAGGTTCACCAGACTGGTTCCTGGGATGGGGAGAATTGTCCTATGAGGAGAGATTGAGTAGACTAGGCCTATATTCTCTAGAGTTTAGAAGAATGAAAGGTGATCTCATTGAAACATACAAAATTCTTACAAGGCTTTCATTGGTAGATGCAGGGAGGATGTTTCCCCTGGCTGGGGAGTCCAGAAGCAGGGATCACAGTCTCAGAATAAGGAGTCGGCTATATAGGACTGAGATGAGGAGAAATTTCTTCACTCAGAGGGTGGTGAATCTTTGGAATTCTCTGCCTCAGAGGACTGTGGAGGCTCAGTCGTTGTGTATATTCAAGGCAGAGATCGATAGATTTTTGGATATTAAGGGAATCAAGGGATATAGAGATAGGGCAGGAAAGTGGAGTTGAGGTCGAAGGTCAACCATGACCTTATTGAATGGCGGAGCAGACTCGAAGGGCCGAATCGCCTACTCCTGCTCCTATTTCTTATGTTCGTATGCTGCCAGGATACCGGGCATTTAGCATCATGATGTGCTGAGCATGGTCGCACACCAACTGTATATTCAGCGAGTGATAACCTTATCAGTTGCGGGTACCTCTCAGCATTTAGATGCAGCACCCTCAAAGCCATGTGCCTGCAGTCAATAGCACCCTGCACCATGAGGAAGCCCGCTATCCTGGCAAAGCCACATGCACATTCCGCCTGCTTCTCTCTGGTCAGAGAGATGACAATGAAGTCCCCTCTCCTGGCAAAAAGAGTGTCTGTCACCTCTCTTATACAGCAGTGGACGCTGAACTGGGAGATGTTAAGATGTCACTTGCTCCGGCCTGGAAGGATCCCGATGCGAGGAAATTCAGGGCCACGGTCACTTTCACAGCCACTGGTAGGGCTGTTCTTGCCCTGGAGAGAGGCTTCAGGTCTGGTTGCAAGAGGTAGCAGAGTTCTGTGAGCACCTCCTTCATAAAGCACAGACAAATCAAATCAAATCAACTTTTATTGTCATTGTTAGTGCACAAGTGCAGTACAACGAAATGTAGTCTTGCGGCTCCCGAGAGTGTACATTTGGATTAAGACATTTAAACATTCAACATACATTTGGCTTGTAGTATATTAACATAAATATAACCATAAGACGCATCATGCACTATTTCTGGCGCAGACTGAGGTAAGAGAATTGCTCGCGCTTGACCCTAGGTGGGTAAGACCTCCTGCTGAAAGCCCTTCTCCCCCTCATCCTGCGAGCAGCTTGTTCTCTTCTTCGCTGCCTGTGCTCCATTTCCCTGTCATGCTGCAGGCCAAGGGGGTTGACAACTAGAGCACCCATGGCTGGAAGCAAGTGGTCTGGCCAAAACCCTTGAAGTCAGAACCAAGGCCTTCTCCACATGCAGCACCACTCCCTGTCACCGCACCAACTTTAAACAACTCTAAACACTGCCACAAATTTACACAAGAGCTAGTAGAAATTAATCAGCAACTAACCTTAGAGTGGTTACTGATCCCTTTAAATATCGCTGGTGGGGGTGCGGTGTGTAGGATTCGCAAAATTCCCACATTTCCCCAAAGGTTATTATTAATAAAAGGGACCCTGCGTGGACATTTTAAAAAGGGTACCCAAAGATGGCGTCCGCACCTCGTGGCCGAAAGCCTGCAAGATTTTAAAAGCTTGGACTCTGTGGCACAAGCAGCTTTTGGGGAAATCGAAACCTAAAATGCAGTTTCTGTGAAGAAGGACTTTTGTATTTTGAAAAGCAGACAGAACTCTGAATATGCATTAAGCCAGATCGGAAACAGATCAAAATTAGTTAGGCCTGTACTTGAGGCCATCAAGCGATTTGCATAAATAATCGGAAACAGCTTAAGGAAGCCATCGAGGCTGGACAGGCCGATTAAGATGCATTAATAACAATACAGCTCGGACATCAGGCCATTAGGTGCGGTCAATGGCCACCTAAAAACAGTTAGTTTAGATTGCTACAATTATTTAAACTAGCCTGCCAAGATTGGGACAATGAATTAACCTGATTTGGCGCGCAGATAAGGGCCATCCGAAGGAGTATAATTATAGGCCCACCGACGACCGACGCTCTCTTGCTCCTTGCTCTCGTGGCTGCTGCTCTTTTTCCCCTCCCGCACTTGCCGCCTGGCCACTGCCTGCGTCTTTTCCCCACCCCATCAGGGACGCCCGGCATTGCACCAGGCAGACACGGACAAACCAGGCCAGGCGAGGCGGGACGAGACGAGGTGAGGTGAGGTGAGATGCGATGAGACGAGACAAATTGGGAGAGGATTGAAGAATGCTTCGAATAATCGGGCCTTCAATTCAGCTGACCTGCGACTATCTTCATGCAAACTCCAACTGCCGCCCGAGGAAGAGGAACCATCATCCCTGCGAGGTAAAGTACCCAAGCAAAGACTTTAACCTTGGGGTACTTTTGCCTGGACGATGCCCTTGCAGCGCCCCAAGACCACGTGACGACGGCAGGCCCCAGAGAGCACAAAGAGCGAACCCCAAGCCCCACCGCTGTTTGAATTCAGCAGATTTTGAGCATGAATTCTGGCCCCTCATAGCTTAATCTAGTTAGGTATAGGGGTGGGATAAGGATAAGGGGATTGTTAAGATAGTTGTTTTCCCTCGATGTGCCGTGTGTTCCCCAATCCCTGTATATTTATAGTTATTTTGTATTTGCCTGTAATTTTATACTAGTAACTTCTCATAAGATTGTGTTAATTTCTATTTCAATAAAATCTTGGTTTTCTTACATCCAAACCACCTGTCTACCCGAGTCTTTTCTGTATCGCCGCCTGTACCTAAGTCCGGTGTCTAGAACCCAGGGGCGTGGGAGCGATTCGAACCGCTCACAAACAGTCAGGGGCACAATTGACTCGGTGCACGCGCCAACCACACCACCCCCTACAGGGGGTGGTCTATGCTGCTGCTGAAAGCATGTTCAGCTGTGTGAGCTTAACACAGGGCATCAGCTCCAGCGTTGTGGATGAAAATAACAGCGTGGCGCCAAATCAGCATTGCACACTGATTGACGTCACAATCTGCCCACTCAACGTACTTCTGGCACATGCTACTAATGCCCGCCCTACCACCCTGACCATGACGGCATCTGGCCCAGTATACACCAAATGTGTGCACGCGCGGACGCCATTGTCGTCACACAACGGCACCCGTAGCGCAGAAAAATCAGGCGCTATGGAGCCGCATTTCTAGCCCATACAGTTTTGAGGTCCTGAGATAGAATTTGTAGGAGGGGATAGTGTGACGAATCTTGATCTCAAATCAATTAGATAATATGGTAATACAACAGTGTGATGCTGTGTAATTTAAAAAGAAATGAAATGCAGTGGGCAGGCTGATGATGAAACAGTGGGAAACAGATTCTTCCTTATAATTCTCATTATAGCGAGTCCCAAATCTCGGCTGACCGGTAATGTGGATAGCACTGTGCCGAGGTTGAGGCAGTTCCATGAAGGAAGAAAAAAACAGAGAACAAATAATCCCACGCTGCTCTTCCAGACATCCTAATGTCCAATTACAGATCATCGCTAGAGGCCTGATAGCCTGCGTACATCCATCATAGTGTACAGTGGGGAGAGGGAAAGTATCTTTTCAAAATGAACTTATACTTCTGTGAATTATAGTTTGTATTCCCTGCCATGAGATTGTTTTGCCCCCATTTTCTGTGTTTGCTTTTAGAACATAAGAACATAAGAAATAGGAGCAGGAATAGGCCATTCGGCCCTTCGAGCCTGCTCCACCATTCAGTAAGATCATGGCTGATCTTCGACCTCATCTCCACTTTTCTGCACTATCCACATATCCCTTGTTTCCCTTAATATTCAAAAATCTATCGATCTCTGTCTTGAATATACTCAGTGACTGAGCCTCCACAGCCCTCTGGGGTAGAGAATTCCAAAGATTCACCACCCTCTGAGTGAAGAAGTTTCTCCTCATCTCAGTCCTAAATGGCCGACCCCTTATTCTGAGACTGTGACCCCTGGTTCTAGACTCTCCAGCCAGGGGAAACATCCTCCCTGCAACTACCATCAAGCCCTGTAAGAATTTTGTATTTTCAATGAGATCACCTCTCATTCTTCTAAACTTCAGAGAATATAGGCCTAGTCTACTCAATCTCTCCTCATAGAACAATCCCCCCATCCCAGGAACCAGTCTGGTGAACCTTCGTTGCACTCCCTCTGTGACAAGTATATCCTTCCTTAGGTAAGGAGACCAAAACTGTACACAATACACCAGGTGTGGTCTCACCAGAGCCCTATATAATTGCAGTAAGACGTCTTTACTCTTATACTCAAATCCTCCTGTAATAAAGGTCAACATACCATTTTTTTCCTAATTGCTTGCTGTACCTGCACGTTAACTTTCAGTGATTCGTGTGCAAGGACACCCAGGTCCCTCTGAACACCAACATTTCCTAATCTCTCTCCATTTAAAAAACTCTGCTTTTCTATTTTTCCTACCAAAGTGGATAACTTCACATTTCTCCACATTATATTCCATTTGCCATGTTCTTGCCCACTCACTTAGCCTGTCTATATCCCCTTGAAGCCTTCTTGCATCCTCCTCACAACTTACATTCCCACCTAGCTTTGTATCATCAGCAAACTTGGATATATTACATTTGGTCCCCTCATCCAAATCAATGATGTAGATTGTGAATAGCTGAGGCCCAAGCACTGATCCTTGCGGTATCCCACTAGTTACAGCCTGCCAACCCGAAAATGACCCGTTTATTCCTACTCTCTGTTTTCTGTCCGTTAACCAATCCTCAATCCATGCTAGTATATCACCCCCAATTCCATGAGCCCTAATTTTGTTTAATAACCTCTTGTGTGGCACGTTAACGAATGCCTTCTGAAAATCCAAATATACCACATCCATTAGTTCCCCCTTATCTATTCTGCTACTTACAACCTCAAAAAACTGTAATAAATTTGTCAAACATGATTTCCCTTTCATAAATCCGTGTTGACTCTGCCCAATCCTATTATTATTTTCTAAGTGCCCTGTTACCACGTCCTTAATAATATATTCTAGCATTTTCCCTATTACTGGTGTCAGGCTAACTGGTCTGTAGCGAAATATGGTTCCTTTTGTTGTTGAATGACTTTTTTTTAAGTGTTTTAAAAATTGTTGTGCTCAGTACTGAACCAGACATCACTGCTTGTAACATGGCACAAAATTACATGAGATTTTGTCTTTGTGTGTGGTTTTGTTCAAAGTGTTAGAATAAAGGCCAGCCGAGGCTTACCTAATGAGGATTCAGATATACAGGAAATTGAAAATTCCTCAAATCAGATTGCAATTTTACATGGAAAAAGCTACATATTATTATCAGCAGTATTTCTAATTTTATCCAGCGTTTTTACTGTTGGCTTTCAGTTTAAATTGGACTCCTTAGTAATTGTAGTGAGCTCTCTATAATACTGTCTGCTGCTCTATGACCAGGGCAACTGATTTACGGTGATTAAGTCGAATTCTGTCTTTATGACATGGGATTAAAAAATTTTTTACTGGTATTTTTTAATCGCATTTCACAATTCTGTTTTCTGTGAAAACTGGAATACACAAAGGAGCTGTTATTCCTTGTAAAACAGAATATTGGTCCATGATGACTGAATAAGTCCAATTCTGTTTTTATTATATGGACTCCAAGAGTTTTACCAGTGTTTCGGGGATTGCATTGCACAATACGGTTTGCTTTTCTATGAAATCTCGGTGGCCTTGACTTGTGATATACAAACTCTTTGACAGTTCCATCAACACTTTGTCAACAAAATTAATATTTTGGACACAGAAGCAAAAATGGAATTAAATGTGTTTAAATTTTATTCGTGGAAGACTATGTAGATCTGCTCCATGGTTCCAAGTCTTTCATTCAGTTCCAACTTACAACTCTGAACACGTGACCTTTACTGACATCTATTTTATAGGACTGCGTGGGATGAACTTCACACACACAGAGGAACTTCAGTGTTTGTTTGGAATGTCAGAATTCTCAAGCTTAATGCAGATGCCAGAAATAGTCTGTTTAATGCACACTCCTCTATAACATCCCTTTTTAAAAAATTAGTTTTTGGGATGTGGGCGTCGCTGGCAAGGCCAGCATTTATTGCCCATCCCTAATTGCCCTTGAGAAGGTGGAGGTGAGCCATCGCCTTGAACCGCTGCAGTCCTTGTGGTGAAGGTACTCCCACAGTGCTATTAGGGTGGGAGTTCCAGGATTTTGGCCCAGCGACGATGAATGATTGGCGATATACTTCTAAGTGTGACTTGGAGGGGAACTTGGAGGTGGTGGTGTTCCCATGCGCCTGCTGCCCTTGTCCTTCTAGGTGGAAGAGGTCGTGGGTTTGGGAGGTGCTGCTGAAGAAGCCTTGGCGAGTTGCTGCAGTGCATCTTGTAGATGGTACACACAGCAGCCACGGTGCTCCGGTGTGGCTTCTGCATGGCTGCGAGACAGCATCACACTATTATTCAGATCACGTCCACGCAGTACTCCATCCTTTCATGGAAGTAATTTATTTCACTCAGCAGGCTGTGTTTCAATTACATTTGAATATTGTGTGTGGCATTTTGAGATTAAAAAGATTTGTCCCCTTTGATTTTTTTTGAAAACAGAAGGAATGGTGGAAAGGCACACAAGTGGAGTTGAAAAAGGCTTAAATTTGCTGCAATGCAGTAAATAGCATTAGTCAAAGTGTTTTATATTTCTTTTGTTTCATAAGAAACTATGGGGTAGAAATTGCCTTTCCGTATTCAGGATCACATGGTCACAAAGAAGATTCCAAATTAGTGCAATTCATTCATTAAAATAGGTGGGCTGCCGGTGCTACTTGCGCTGTTGATTGGCAGCTCGCCTGATGGAGGGCGTAAATTTCATGTGTTCTTGCCATGATTTAGAGGCAACCTGTACCTCTTAAAGGGGAGGCGCATTTTGGCTGCAGGCAACTACAACTGGATAATAGCACGCGCAGGAGAAGTTGCAAGGGCCCCTGGTTTCTGGATACTGCGCTGGAGGTTTTGGTGGAGGAGATTGGCAGGAGTAAAAACAGAAAATGCTGGAAATACTCAGCAGGTCAGGCAGCATCTGTGGAAAGAGAAACAGAGTTAACGTTTCAGGTCGATACCCTTCGTCAGAACTGGAAAAAGCTGGAGATGGAACAGGTTTTTAAGCAAGTGTAGGGGCAGGGAAAGGGGGGAGGGAAGGAAAGTACAAAAGAAGGATGGGGATCTTCGATCCACCAGGTGACAGGAAAACTTTCCTGCCCGGCACGAGTGGGCAGTGGTGGCAAAGTGGGTCAGTGTGAGGAGTAATGCTCCAGGACATGGCTACAATGCAGGAAGAATTTCAGTTGATCTCCGAAGGATGGATAAGGTAAGCCTCCTGACTCATATCTCTCATTACTCTCTGTTTACCCTTGCACTACCTGTTGCCCGAGCATTCATTACTTATCACCCCCAATTACCAGCACTCTCTTCCACTTACTACAGCACACTTCAGTACATCTCCTTCAGAGCCTACTGCAGCACCTGTTACTCTCCTCATTATTACTTCCTTCACCTCCTCACACCTTTGCCATCTTGCACACTCTAGAAACATAGGCTAGAGGGAGTCTACAGGTAGAGGTTCACCCAGCACTAGTGGGATAGGATGGCCCAGGAAGCAGATCATTGGATGGAGAGCCATTCGACTTCATAATCTAGTTGATGTAAGAGGAACACAAAAGTTGTACTGTTTGAGGGCATTAATATGGTCGATGTCAGAACTGGATTAGATGGAAGGAGGGAGTGTTGGTGCTCCGGGGAGGGGAGGGAGGTTCAGGAGAATCTCTCCTCAATAATTTATGGCCTTACAGCTCTGGCAGCTCATTGTACTGCTGGTCCATGCTCTTCTTCTGCTTCCTCCGGTTCCTCATCTCCTTCATCAACATCCTGCTCCACTTCTTCCTCCTTAGGAAACTCCAAGGCAACTCCTCTTTGAATAGCTAGATTGTGGAGCATGCAGCAAATGATGATGAACCTTGAGACCCGCTCTGAGCTGTACTGAATGACTCCTCATGATCATTTCAGACAGCAGAACCGTTGTCTTAGGATGCCAATGGTTTGCTCAATCAGAACCCCTGTTGTCGCATGGCTCTCATTATATCGATGCTCCGCATCTAATTTTCCTGAGAGGAGAAATGAGCCAGTTGGTGAGGAGATAGCCCTTGTCTCCCAACAGCCAGCTTGCCACCCGATAGTCTGGGTGGAACAGAAGGGTATTGAGGACTGGCACAGTATGAAAACATCAGGATTAGTGCCAGGAAACCAGGCATAGACCTGCATGAGCCGCCACCTGTGGTGACACACAAGTTGCACATTCAGTGAATAGAAGCCCTTCCTGTTCAGAAACATAGCTGGTTCCTGATGGGGACCTGCGCAGGGCTATGTGCATACAGTCTACGATGCCCTACACCTGTGGGAATCCAGCAATGCAGGCAAATCCCAGTGCTCTTTCCTTCTGCTCGCCAGCCTCCGTGTGGAAGCTAATGAACTGTTGACATCTTGTAACTGCCTAATGATTTCTCTTTGAATTTTGCTTTTATTCGTCCGTGAGTTGGATTTGATGTTTTTTTATTAAGATTATACAGGGGAAGAGTAGATCTTAAAAAATAATGACGTGACATTTATATTGCCGCATCTTGTAATTAAAATCAATGTTAATAGAATTTGCACTAGCAAAAAAATTGTGGCAAGGACTTATATCTAGGCCAAAAGTGGACTCTAACTGGTTAGAAGTCACAGCTTTAGATCAGCAGTAAGAGTGCACAGCAAACTGACTGATGTTACCAGATGCAGTTTGGAAGGAGCCAAAGGCAGAGGAGTTTAGAGCCAAGGTGAACTTCACTGCTTCATGCAGTGTTGGGCTCCAATTCTCGCTGCAACAGGTGGCACAGGCACGAGACTGTCTCCCTGTTGAAACGCAGCCAGCTCACACTTGTCAGTGAGGGACAGGTATGATGTGCTGCTTCTCTCTACCCACATGTTGTAATGCCTCCTGCGACCTTCACCCTCTTCTTGCAGCCTGTGCTGGTCTTTGCTGCCTTCCTTGCTGCTGCTCCTCCTCCTCCTGATTTGGAAACTTCAAGGGTAAGCCCAGCAGCATTCCCATGTTCAGCAATTCTGAACAAGAAAATTTAGAGAAACAGTTGTAGCCCTTCAAAAATAAACTCTGCAAAACTATAACAGCCAGTCACCAAAATAGCCAAAAACTTGGCCCAAAAGCACCCTAGCAGTCTAAATGGACTAATCAGAGACTTTAAGTACCACTTTCTGAAAGCTGCTTGCTTGTCTGTATTTGCCCTGATGTCCTGCGAGGGAAAGGAAGTGACATTTCAGGCAGACAACCTGCATGTAAACTCTCTGTGATTCGTGTACAAAGACACCCAGGTCCCTCTGAACACCAACATTTCCTAATCTCTCACCATTTAAAAAATACTTTGCTTTTCTATTTTTCCTAGCAAAGTGGATAACCACATTTCTCCACATTATATTCCATTTGCCATATTCTTGCCCACTCACTTAACCTGTCTATATCCCCTTGAAGCCTCCTTGAATCCTCCTCACAACTTACATTCCCACCCAGCTTTGTATCATCAGCAAACTTGGATATATTACATTTAGTCTCCTCATCCAAATCATTGATGTAGATTGTGAATAGCTGAGGCCCAAGCACTGATCCTTGCAGTACCCCACTAGTTACAGCCTGCCAACCCGAAAATTACCCAGTTATTCCTACTCTCTGTTTTCTGTCCATTAACCAATCCTCAATCCATGCTAATATATTACAGGAGACTTTGGTTTATCCGGAGGTTGTATGTCCGGAAACCTCGATCTACCGGCAGAAATCAGGAGCCGTTTTGTTAGGTTTTTTTTCTTCTCGTGGCTTTGTTTTCAACAGTCGGGCTCTGGAAATTCTCTCTGAAGCTGTTGCTAAGCTACAGAGAAGATTCCAAGGTACGGGCCGGCTGTTTGAAGCTGTTGCTAAGCAACAGTGTTTGTTGTCAGATACGGAGATGAAAACCTCCATATGCTTCAACATTAACTTTGTATGTCCGGCAGTTTTGATAGATCAGCAACAGCTCGGTCCCGTCGCTGCCGGATATCACAAAGTTTCCTGTATCCCCAATCCCATGAGCCCTAATTTTGTTTAATAACCTCTTGTGTGGCACCTTATCGAATGCCTTCTGAAATTCAAATACACCACATCCACTGGCTCCCCCTTATCCTGCTAGATACAGCCTCAAAAAACTCTTAACAGATTTGTCAAACACGATTTCCCTTTCATAAATCCGTGTTGACTCTGCCCAATCCTATTATTAATTTCTATGTGCCCTGTTACCACGTCCTTAATAATAGATTCTAGCATTTTCCCTACTATTGATATCAGGCTAACTGGTCTGTAATTCCCCGTTTGTCTCTCTCCCTCCTTTCTTAAATAATGGGGTTACATTTGCTACCTTCCAATCCGCGGGAGCCGTTCTAGCATCTATGGAATTTTGGAAAATAACAACCAATGCATCCACTATCTCTATAGCCACCTCTTTCAAAACCCTAGGATGTAGGCCATCAGATCCAAGGGATTTATTGGCTTTCAGGCCCATTAATTTCTCCAGTACTACCTTTTTACTAATATTAATTTCTTTCAGTTCCTCATTCTCACTAAACCCTTGGTTCTCCACTATTTTTTGCGTCTTCTTCCATGAGGACAGACACAAAGTATTTGTTTAATTTCCCTGCCATTTCCTTATTCCCCATTATAATTGCTCCTGTCTCAGCTTGTAACGGACCCACATTTACTTTCGCTAATCTTTTCCTTTTTACATACATATAGAAGCTTTTATAGTCTGTTTTTATGTCTCTCACCAGTTTACTCTCATATTCTATTTCCTCTTTCTTTATCAATTTTTTGGTCCTCCTTTGCTGAATTCTAAAATCCTCCCAATCCTCAGGCTTACTACTCTTTTTGGCAGCATTATAAGCCTCTTCCTTTGATCTAATACAATCTTTAACTTCACTTGTTAGCCACGGTTAGACCACTTTTCCTGTGGGGTTTTTGTGCCTTAAAGGAATGTATATTTGTTGTAACTTATGTGTTCTTTAAATGCTAGCCATTGCTCATCCACTGTCATACCTTTCAATGTAGTTTCCCAATCTACCTTAGCCAGCTCACCCCTCATACCTACGTAGTTTGCTTTGTTTAGATTTAAGACCCTAGTTTCGGATTTAACTAAGTCACTTTCAAACTCAATATAAAATTCTATCATATTATGGTCACTCTTCCCTAAAGGCCCCTTTGCTACAAGTTTAAAAATGAACTCTTTCTAGTTGCACAATACTAGATCTAAAATAGCCTATTCCCTAGTTGTTCATCAACATACTGATCTAGAAAACTATCTTGCATATATTCCATGAATTTGTCCTCCACGCTATTATTGCAAATTTGTTTTGTCCAGTCTATATGTAGATTAAAGTAGCCCATGATTACTGTATTACCCTTGTTACATGCGCCTCTAATTTCCTGATTTATACTCTGCCCTACATTACAACTATTGTTTGGGGGTCCATAAACAACTCCCAGCAATGTTTCCTGCCCCTTGCTATTTCTTAGCTCCACCCAAACTGATTCTACTTCTTGATTCTCAGAGCTAAGATCCTTTCTCACTACTGTCTTTATCCCAATTCTTTATTAGCAGGGCTACCCCTCCTCCTTTTCCATTTTGCCTATCTCTTCTAAAAGTTAAGTATCCTGGAATATTTAGTTCCCAGCCTTGGCCACTTTGCAACCATGTCTCCATAATGGCTATTAGATCAAACCTGTTAATTTCTGTCTGAGCTATTCATTCATCTATTTTGTATCGAATGCTTCACGCAATTGAGATATAGTGCCTTTAGCTTTAACTTATTTCTCTTTTTCCCTGATGTCACCTTAGTCACTCATGCCTTATTACCTTTGTTACTCTCTCTGTTCCTTCCTGACCCACTCTGCTTATTTTTACCCAAAACTCTGCTCTAGAGCCTTGACATTCCTCTCGCTGCTTTTAAATTGACTCTTTCCTGAATCCTCCCGCCCTTCATTAGTTTAAAGCCCTGTCTACTGCCCTAGTTATTCAGTTCACCAGGACACTGGTCCCAGCCCGGTTTAAGTGGAGCCTGTCCCAATGGAACAGCTCCCTCTTTCCCCAGTACTGGTGCCAGTGCCCCATGAAATGAAACCCCTTCCTCCCACACCACTCTTTGAGCCACGCATTTAAATCTCTAGGGGGCTAAATTCGGTTGATTTGTGCCTCCCATTAGCGCCCTAAGAGGCCGCTAATGGGGCGCAAATCAACTAGCGCCTGGGCACGGCGCCGCTAACACCTCCTGCGAAATTCAGCGGGAGGTTAGCGGCGGCGCTAACCATTTGCACCGCACGGCGTTGCTCCGCCGGCGATGACGCCCCGCTCATGCCCCGGCTGTAAACTTGGGTGGTGCCCCCAGACTTATCGCCTAACGCTATGTCCGACGGGGTCAGGGGAGCCTACCTGCGGCCGGCTAGTTAAAGGGGAGGTGGTGGGCGGCCATTTTTGTTGCTGACCACCTGCCAGCACCTGCCCCCGTTGCTGTCCCCGGCCCCCGTGAAGCCCCCCCGTGGGGTGCCGGCTGCTCTCCATGAACCCAGCATGCCGCCTGAGTGCCGGGCTCGTTTGCCGGCACTCCCGATCCCTGGTGGCCCAGCTGGGCACCAGGACGCGCTGCACCATGCCCCTCCCCTTTAATAAGGGGAGGAAGGCCTGCAGTACCACTGCGGTTTTCGCTCACTGCACCCCAAGAGGGACGCGGGGCGCTTCCAGTAGCGCCCCTCCTCCCTCTCGGGGCGCTCCTGGGAAAATCGGCCACAGGGGCGCTAACCCGGCGAAGGTAGTGCTTGGGGCACTACCCAATTTTTACCCATTAATCTGTTTGTCCCTATGCCAATTTGCACGTGGCTCAGGTAACAATCCCGAGATTATACCTTTGAAGTTCTGCTTTTTAATTTGGATCCTAGCTCCTCAAACTCCCTCAACAGAACCTCATTCGTATTGTTGTTGATTCCTACGTGGACCACGACCACTGGACTCTCCCCGTCCCACTCCAAGTTCTTCTCCAGCCGCGAGGTGCTGTCTTTAACCCTGGCACCGGGCAGGCAACACAAACTTTGGAACTCTCGGTTGCGGCTGCAGAGAACAGTATCTATCCCCCTGACTATACAGTCCCCTACCACAACTACATTCCCTTTCACTCCCCCCATGGTCAGCCTGCTCACCCATCCTACAGGATTTTCCCTCATCCACACAGGCAGCAAGAACCTCATACCTGTTGGACAAGGGCAAAGGCTCCTCCAGCACTGCACCTGGGGTCCCCTTACCTGCCTGAGTTGCAGTCACACGCTCCTGTCCCTGAGCACTAACCAGACCTGTACTACTACCTAACCTAGGGGTGTGACTGCCTCCTGGATCAAAGTGTCCAGGTAACTCTTCCCCATCCCTGATGCCCCGCAATGTCTGCACCTCAGACTCCAGCTCAACAACTCTGAGCTGAAGTTCCTCAAGATGCAGGCACTTACTGCAAACGTGGTTGTCCGGGATCATAATACTCTCCACAAACTCCCACATGCTGCAGTTGCGGCACACCACCTGCACTGCCATCCCTATATGACCTTGATTTATTTGATTAAATTTAGTTAAATTTGTAATTAGGTAACTTAGTTTACAGTGTAGTTTCCTGACTACTTACTTGATCTAGATTAAGTTAAGGGTACTGAAATTAAATATCTACCTGTAGCGCAAAGCACTACAAGTAGTGTAGGCAAAAAGCAACAACTCCATTCCTCTCCTTCAAATTCCCACTCTTTCCAAATTCCCAATGAAAGCACTCTAAAAGAGGTGGCTGAAGAGGTAGTGGATGCATTGGTTTTCATCTTCCAAAATTCCCTAGATTCTAGAACGGTCCTAGCGAATTGGAAGGTCGCAAATGTAACACCGCTATTCAAGAAAGGAGGGAGAGAGAAAACAGGGAACTACAGCCTGACATCAGTCGTCGGGAAAATGCTGGAATCCATTGTTAAGAAAGTGGTATCAGGGCACTCAGAAAATCATAACATGATTAGGCAGTGTCAACATGGTTTTAAGAGAGGGAAATCGTGTTTGACAAATTTATTACCGTTTTTTGAGGACGTAACTAGCAGGATAGATAAAGGGGAACCAGTGGATATATTATATTTGGATTTTCAAAAGGCATATGATAAGGTGCCACATAAAAGGTTATTACACAAGATTAGGGCTCATGGGGTTGGGGTAATATAGTAGCATGGATAGAGGATTGGTTAACGGACAGAAAACAGAGAGTAGGGATAAACGGACCTTTTTCCGGTTGGGATGCCACAAGGATCAGTGTTGCGGCCTCAGCTATTTACAATCTATATTAATGACCTAGATGAAGGGACTGAGTGTAATGTATCCAAGTTTGCTGACGATACAAAGCTAGGTGGGACAGTAAGCTGTGAGGAGAACACAACGGCCCCGATTTTCCCCGAGCCGTCGGGCGGGGATTCAGGCGGGCGGGGGCTGAAAATCACAGAAATAGGGGGTCGCGACTCCCCCCCGCCCGATTCACCACCCCGCCCGACTTTCGCCCCCGAATCAGTCCCGCCTGCAGCAGGCGGGAATGGTCAGCGGGAGCCTAATGATCAATAATTGGCATGTTTAATCCTATTTTCAGGGTCCCTTGGAATTTTCAGCCTTTCCCCACGTAAAACACGCCTGGTGGGAACACTGCTGATGAAATCTGGCGTGCACAAAGTTGGCTTGCTTGTTTTCAGCTGCAGGTCAATCAGGACTGAAGAGATTTAATCAGCCAGCATGTGTAGGCTGCAGGACCTTGTTGCTGAAGGCTTGGGACAACTTGTTGAAGGCTTAGGCACAGCTGTGGAAAGTTGGAGCCTCACACACTTCTCCAGTGTGAGCTCCTGGGAAGCCCCTCTCACCACCCTCACTCAGCACCTCCTCAATGGAGGCATCTGCCAGAAGCATGGGAGGCCTTTTGTTCCTTCCCTTCATGGCATTAGAGGATCTCTAACAGCAGAGGAGGCTGAAGCAACTCCAGCAACAGCAGCTCCAGCAACAACAGCAGCACCAGCAGGAGCGACAGGCTGTGGCTCAGCCACCTGAGGCAGCACAGACCAGAAGGGGCCAGCTCATGGAAGGCCGTCGGCGCAGGAGACACCCCCCAAACAGGGTCTACAGACACAGGGTGAGCTACCTCAACATGACTGAGCAGCAGTGCCAGAGGCGGCTCCGGCTTTCGCGAGAGGTTGTGACTGACATCTGCGCAATGCTCCAGCAAGACCTGGAGCCCAGAGCACCAGTGGCCATCAAAGTCACCACCACACTCAACTTTTATGCCTCAGGCTCCTTCCAGGGATCAGCAGCAGACATCAGCGGCATCTCCCAGGTGGCCGTACACACTTGCATCATGCAGGTAACCGATGCCCTCTTTGCCCTCGCGCACAATCACACCCATTTCACCAGGGATCGCACAAGTGTGAGGGCGCGAGCGCTTGGATTAGCTCAGCTGGCAGACTTTCCAAGGGTGCAGGGCATCATTGACTGCACACATGTGGCCCTTAGGGCACCCCACCGCAATCCAGGAGTTTTTGTCAACCGCAAGGGCTTCCACTCCCTCAACGTTCAGCTGATGTGTGACCACAAGAAGGTGATTTTGCATGTTTGTGCCAAGTACCCTGGCAGCTGCCATGACTCCTTCATACTGCGCCAGTCTACTGTGCCTCCGCTATTCAGTCCGCCAAACGAGCTTCAAGGATGGCTACTTGGAGACAAGGGATATCCCCTGCGCTCTTGGCTAATGACGCCGTTGAGGAGACCAGCCAGCGACGCTGAGGAGCGCTACAACTCCAGCCACATTTCCACCAGATGCATTATCGAGCAAGCCATTGGATTGCTGAAAATGCGCTTCAGATGCCTCGATAGATCAGGTGGAGCCCTACAGTACTCATCAGCCAGGGTCTCCAAAATCATCGTGGTATGCTGTGTGCTTCACAACATGGCACAGCGTCGTGGCTTGCCAATTCCGCAGGACCAACAGGTTCCTCACAGAGCCGCCTCGGATGAGGATGATGCTAAGGAGCAGGAGGAGGAGGAGGACGGAAACGAGCATCCTGCAGAGGCCCGCCAACCAGCGGCACCAGTGCACGAGAACATTGCTGGGCGGAATGCATGGAACGCACTCATCCTGGGCAGATTTGCATAGCCTGGTACATCAAACACTGCAGCCTCACTGCTTCTTAACTGACCATGGACAGTGGCCCATGCCTGTGCCTTCCTACCTATTTGACCAGCTTGCTGACATCTGCAAGTTATCCTAAGGCTTCTATGTGATATCCCCAATCGCCAAATGACAGACGCCATAACTGCAGCAGTTGCCACCAGATTTTTAATGTACAGGAAACTGATGGCATTAAAACTATTTACAAGACTTTTCACCCAAGTGACTACCCTTGTGATTAGTGGTGCATTATTTTTCTCTTACGCGTGCTCCTACATAGTGGTACCCCTGTGGCTTCAGCAGATGTGGAGGCCCCTTGCTCACTTTCCTGCTGCGCCTGTCTCGACACCTTTGGCGGGCGTCCTCTGGGGTGGCGAGCCTGTGAGGGCTCGCCAGCAGTCTGCTGCTCCTGCGGCTGTGCAGGGCTTGAGACTTCTATTTCACTGGGGTGTGGAATCCGGCGGGGCTCTGACCAAGGGCTCTGAAGTGGCATGGAAGTGTGAGAGCTTGGAGAGGAGCTCCCACTTCCTTGAGGTGTGCCAACAACTTCCCTCTCATGGGTCAGCTCCCCCTCAGCGCCTGCAAGTGGCTGGAGAGCACCTTACTGCACAACAGGGGGGCCATGGGGACCCGTATCTGCACTGGAAGTCCTGCTCAGAGGGACTTCCATGAAGGCCTGGTTTCGGTGCTCAATAGATGCCCATCGCTCCTCAAGAGATGTCATTCTATTCAGAGCACTCACTATGTTTTCGATACCCTGGCGACTAAGCTCCTCCATGGCCACAGCCCTCCTCTCCTCGGCTGCAGCCCTCCTCCCCTCAGCCACAGCCCTCCTCTACTCGGCTGCAGCCCTCCTCTCCTCGGCAGTAGCCAGCCTTACCACAGAGGTAGCCATCCTTTCCGTGGTGATGCTTTCATGCGCCAATGACTCCAATAAGGCTCTGCTCGTGCTCGCCATGGACTCCTCCATTCGCTCCACACTCGCAGCGACCCTGGAGACAAAACCTGCCAGAGACTCCTGCATCTGTGCATGGAGATCCATCACCTCCTCTCTTGCGGATGGACCCAGAGGCATAGGGTCGACATGCAGCTGAGCTGAGCTGGCAGAGGCCTGCGCCCTCCGACGAGGACACTCCACTGCTGTCCCTGTCTCCACAATCTGCTGATGCTCACTTGTGAGCTGTGAAACACCAGGTGACAACACTACTCTATGTCCCGAAGGTCCCACTGAGGTGTGAGTGTCTGCGCTGGTGCTGGGTGCGCTTACTTCTGCTGATGCTGCGCCCTCAGAGGCTGGAGCTTCCTCTGAGGAGTCTGGCTGCTCAGCCTCTTCCTCCTCGGCAGTGGCGACGGGGGCGCCGGATGGACCTGTGGGGGAGTAAAGGAAAGAGTTAGAGATGTGATGCCAAGGCTACTTGCACATTGGATTTGGCAGATGCTCATAAGTCCAAATGATGTGGCTTCAGAATCATATCAGCAACTCATGCTATGTCAATGAGAGAGATGGGAAACTATTCTGTCACCAGCTTGCGGGCTTGCTCCTGTCTCTCCTGCCCCAGCATCCACAGGCACGTCAGCCCCAGCAATCTCGATTGCTGCTTCCTCCCAGGGGCTCAGGTGGGCGACTGAGGGTGGTCCTCCTCCAGTCCACGCATGCTCTCTCCTATTGTGAGCTCTCTTTTCCTGCAATGAGGGAGACAAGTGGAGTTTGAGTGAGAGTGCAGGAGTGAGTGTAGCGATTGCATAGCATAGATACTTAGAAGGAGACAAAGATGGTGTGAGGCTGCAAGACCAAGGGCCCTCCCTGTGTGTTGTCAGTTGTGGTCCAAGCATCAGGGTGAGAGGCAGTGTGAGGGCTGTATGGTGGAATAGTTATGTAAATGTGAGCATAGAGAGATAGGGAATGGGTAAGGGTGCATGGATGTGACTGTGAAGTGGGATGTGGAGGAAGAGATTGCTGAAGCTGAGTGCTGTTGGGGAAAGGCAATGGGGCTCAGGTTGAGGGTGATGGAAACTTCATACTTACTTTTCCTGTACGGTGAAGGTCATGGAAGCGCTTCCTGCACTGTAGCCAGGTCCGTCGGGTGACTCCAGAGAGTTGACCTCTGCAGCCACCTCCATCCAGGCAGCCCCGGTCTCTTTGGAAGGCCTCTTCCTCCCTGAGCTAGGGAAGAGGACCTCTCTGTGGGCCCTTACCCCATCCACCAATGTCTGGAGTGACGTCTCGTCGAATTTGGCGGCAGCTCGATCTCTGCCACTGGCAGCAGCTGGTGCAGGCTCCTCTGCCATTCTGCAAGACTGGCTGGGAAGCTTGCAGAGGTTGAGAAGCTTGCTGGACACTTTAAAAGCGTCAGCGGCAGCGGCAGGAAATGCGAGCGGTGAGGCTTTAAAAGGCCCCCAGAGACCAGGTAGGCCTCAGAGCGTCAGCGGCGGCTGCGGTGGGAAACGCGAGCGGCAAGGCTTTAAAAGGCCCCCAGAGACCAGGTAGGCCTCAGAGTGGCAGCGGCAGCGGCGGCGGCGGGAAACGCGAGCGGCGAGGCTTTAAAAGGCCCCCAAAGACCAGGTAGGCCTCAGAGCGTCAGCGGCGGCGGTGGGAAACACGAGTGGCGAGGTTTTAAAAGGCCCCCAGAGACCAGGTAGGCCTCAGAGCATCAGCGGCAGCGGCGGCGGCAGGAAACGCGAACGGCGAGGCTTTAAAAGGCCCCCAGAGACCAGGTAGGCCTCAGAGCGTCAGCAGCGGCGGCGGGAAACGCGAGCGGCGAGGCTTTAAAAGGCCCCCAGAGACCAGGTAGGCCTCAGAGCGTCAGCGGCCGCGGCAGGAAACGCGAGCGGCGAGGCTTTAAAAGGCCCCCAGAGACCAGGTAGGCCTCAGAGCGTCAGCGGCAGCGGCAGGAAACGCGAGCGGCGAGGCTTTTAAAGGCCCCCAGAGACCAGGTAGGCCTCAGAGCATCAGCGGCGGGAAATGCAAGCGGCGAGGCTTTAAAAGGCCCCCAGAGACCAGGTAGGCCTCAGAGCGTACTAATCTCCAAACTCAGAGAGGGAGAGAAGTAAAAAGTAATCGAAGTGCGACGTCACCAGAAAGCAGGTAAGTGATTGGTTGGTGAGTATTTCTTTCTTTTTTAAACTTTAACTCTGTGGTTTATAGTTTCTAGGGTCTCTGTGGTGTAGCGGGGACTGTTGGTAAACCAGGGCCCTAAAATATATCATTTATCTGTAGTGTAATTGGTGGGATTGATTTGATTTAATTTAATTTCAATTAATTAAAGGGTAATCATGGCAGGACAGCCCGGTGCCGTGGTATGCTCCTCCAGCGCTATGTGGGAACTCAGGGACACTTCCTGTGTCCCTGACAACTACGTGTGCAGGAAGTGTGTCCAGCTGCAGCTACTGGCAGACCGCATTGCGGTGCTGGAGCAGTGATTGGATACATACTGGACCATTTGCGATGCTGAGGACGTCGTGAATAGTACGTTTAAGCAGCTGGTCACACCGCAGATAAAGGTGGCACAGGCAGAAAGGGAACGGGTGACCAACAGGCAGAGTACTAGGCACAGGCAGGTAGTGCAGGGGTCCCCTGTGGCCATCCCCCGGGTGGCTCTGCTGCACAGGATGGGAGGAAAAAGAGGGGGAGAGCTATAGTAATAGGGGATTCTATTGTAAGGGGAATAGATAGGTGTTTCTGCGGCCACAAATGAGACTCCAGGATGGTGTGTTGCCTCCCTGGTGCAAGGGTCAAGGATGTCTCGGAGTGGCTGCAGAGCATTCTGGAGGGGGAGGGTGAACAGCCAGTTGTCGTGGTGCATATAGGTACCAACAATATAGGTAAAAAACAGGATGAGGTCCTAAAAGCTGAATATAGGGAGTTAGGAGGTAAATTAAAAAACAGGACCTCAAAGGTAGTAATCTCAGGATTGCTACCAGTGCCACATGCTAGTCAGAGTAGAAATAGAAGGATATTTCAGCTGAATACGTGGCTAGAGGAATGGTTCCAGGGGAGGGTTTCAAATTCCTGGGACATTGGAACCGGTTCAGGGGGAGGTGGGACCAGTTCAAACTGGATGGTTTGTACCTGGGCAGGGCCCCTTGCTAGTGCTCTGGGGAGGGTTTAAACTAAAATGGCAGGGGGTTGGGAACCTGAGCGGGGAAAAAAGGATAAAAGCAAAAGACAGGAAGGAGCAAAACAAAAGTGACAGGCAGAGAAATCAAGGGTTTAAATCAAACATGGCCACAGTAAATAATAATTCTAAAAGATCTAAGAGCTTTAAAAAAACAAGCCTGAAGGCTTTGTGTCTTAATGCGAGGAGCATTCGTAATAAGGTGGATGAATTAGCTGCGCAAATAGAGGTAAACGAATGTGATGTGATTGGGATTACGGAAACATGGCTCCAGGGTGGCCAAGGCTGGGAACTCAACGTCCAGTGGTATTCAATATTCGGGAAAGATAGGTAGAAAGGAAAAGGAGGTGGGGTAGCATTGCTGGTTAAAGAGGGGATTAACACAATTGAAAGGAAGGATATTAGCTCTGATGATGTGGAATCTGTATGGGTAGAACTGAGAAATACCATGGGGCAGAAAACGTTAGTGGGTGTGGTATATAGACCTCCAAACAGTAATGCGGAGGTCGGGGATGGCATTAAACGGGAAATTAGAGAAGCATGCAATAAGGGCACGGCAGTTATCATGGGTGACTTTAATCTACATATAGACTGGGCTAACCAAATTAGTAACAATACTGTGGAGGAGGAATTCCTGGAGTGTATACGGGATGGTTTCCTGGACAAATATGTTGAGGAACCAACTAGAGATCAGGCCATCTTAGGCTGGGTATTATGTAATGAGAAAGGATTAATAAGCAATCTTGTTGTGCAAGGCCCCTTGGGTCGGAGCGATCATAATATGATAGAATTCTTCATTAAGAATGAATAATATGATAGAATTCTTCATTAATGAGTGAAATAGTTGACTCAGAGACTAGGGTCCTGAATTTAAATAAAGGAGACTATGAAGGTATGAGGTGCGAGTTGGGTAGGAATGATTGGGGAATGTCACTCAAAGGGTTGACGGTGGATGGGCAATGGCAAACATTCAAAGATCGCATGGATGAACTACAGAATTTGTTCATCCCAGTTTGGCATAAAATTAAAACAAAAAAGGTGACTCAACCATGGCTAACAAGGGAAATTAGGGATAGCATAAGATCTAAGGAGAGGACATATAAATTGGACAGAAAAAGCAGTAAACCTGAGGATTGGGAGCAGTTTAGGATCCAACAAAGAAGGACAAAGGAATTAATGAAGAGGGGGAAGATAGAATATGAGAGTAAGCTTTCAGGGAACATAAAAACTGACTTTTAAAGCTTTTATAGATATGTGAAGAGAAAACGATTGGTGAAGTCAAGCGTAGGTCCCTTGCAGTCAGAATCAGGGGAATTTATAATGGGGAACAAAGAAATGGCAGACCAATTAAATACATACTTTGGTTCTGTCTTCACAAAGGAGGACACAAATAACCTCCCAAAGATGTCGGGGAACATAGGGTCTAATGAAAGGGGGGAACTGATAGAAATCAGTATTTGTAGGGAAATGGTGTTAGGGAAATTGATGGGATTGAGGGCCGATAAATCCCCAGGGACTGATAATCTACATCCTAGGGTACTTAAGGAAGTGGCCCTAGAAATAGTAGATGCATTGCTGGCTATCTTCCAAAACTCGATAGACTCTGGAACAGTACCCATGGATTGGCGGGTAGCTAATGTTGCCCCACTGTTCAAAAAGGGTGGTAGAGAGAAAACGGGGAATTACAGACCGGTAAGCCTGACATCGGTATTGGGGAAAATGCTAGAGTCCATTATAAAGGATGTAATAGCAGAGCACTTGGTAAAAAGTGACTGGATCGTACAAAGTCAACATGGCTTTACAAAAGGTAAATCGTGCTTGACTAATCTACTGGAACTTTCTGAGGATGTAACTGGTAAAATAGATAAGGGAGAACCAGTGGATGTGGTGTATTTGGATTTTCAAATGGCTTTCGATAAGGTCCCGCATAAGTGATTAGCGTGTAAAATTAAGGCACATGGGATTGGGGGCAAGGTATTGACTTGGATAGAGAACTGTTTGGCAGACAGAAAGCAAAGAGTTGGAATAAACGAGTCTTTTTCCGAGTGGCAGGCAGTGACTAGTGGGGTACCGCAGGGATCGGTCCTTGGGCCCCAGCTATTCACAATATATATTAATGATCTGGACGAGGGAACTCGATGTAATATCTCCAAGTTTGCAGACGACACAAAGCTGGGTGGGCGTGTGTGCTGTGAGGAGGATGCCGAGAAACTCCAGTATGATTTGGACAGGTTGGGTGATTGGGCAGAAGCATGGCAGATGCAATATAACGTGGATAAATGCGAGGTTATCCACTTTGGTGTCAAAAACAGGAAGGCAGATTATTATCTAAATGGCAATAGATTGGGAGAAGGGGAAGTGCAACGAGACCTGAGCGTCCTTGTGCACCAGTCGCTGAAAGTAAGCATGCAGGTGCAGCAGGCGGTTAAGAAGGCAAATGGTATGTTGGCTTTCGTAGCGAGAGGGTTTGAGTACTGGAACAAGGATGTCTTGCTTCAGTTGTACAGTGCCTTGGTGAGGCCACATCTTGAGTATTGTGTGCAGTTTTGGTCACCTTACCTGAGGAAGGACGTTCTTGCCATGGAAGGAGTGCAGCAAAGATTCACCAGGCTGATACCTGGGATTGCAGGAATGATGTATGAGGAGAGATTGAGTCGATTGGGCTTGTACTCGCTGGAGTTTAGAAGAATGAGAGGGGATCTCATCGAAACTTATAAAATTCTAACAGGACTAGACAGACTAGATGCTGGAAGGATGTTCCCGATGGTCGGGGAGTCCAGAACCAGGGGTCACAGTCTAAGGATAAGGGGTAAGCCATTTAGGACAGAGATGAGGAGGAATTTCTTCACCCAGAGAGCGGTGAACCTGTGGAATTCTCTGCCAAAGAAGGCAGTAGAGGCCAGTTCATTAAATATATTCAAGAAGGAGTTGGATATATTTCTTAAGGCTAAAGGGATCAAGGGATGTGGAGAGCAGGCAGGAACAGGGTACTGAATTTGGATGATCAGCCATGATCTCATTGAATGGCGGAGCAGACTCGAGGGGCCGAATGGCCTACTCCTGCTCTTATCTTCTATGTTTCTATGTAAAAGCACCATGAATGATGACATCATACTGTGGGGCTTTCTGACTGGAAATGGACAATTAGCAAGGGTGCCCACACGTTAGAATTAAATTGGCCACTTGAGCGAAAATTGCGTGCAGCTGGCTGACCCATTTAGATTCGGGTCGGAACCCGACATTCGGGGAACCCGACAATTTCCCGCACCTTCGGGAAAATCGGGGCCAACGAGTCTGCAAAGGGATATAGATAGACTGAGTGAGTGGGCAGTAAGGTAGCAGATGGAGTGTAATGTCGGGAAATGTGAGGTGATTTACTTTGGCAGGAAGAATAGAAAAACAGAGTATTTTTTAAATGGTGAGAAACTTTCAAATGTTGGTGTTCAGAAAGATTTGGGTGTCCTCGTGCAAGAAACACAGAAAGCCAACATGCAGGTACAGCAAACAATAAGGAAGGCAAAGGGCATGTTGGCCTTTATTGCAAGGGGGTTGGAGTATAAGAGTAAGGAAGTCTTCCTACAATTGTACAGGGCCTTGGTGAGACCACACCTGGAGTACTGTACACAGTTTCGGCCTCCTTATCTAAGGAAGGATATACTTGCCTTGGAGGCGGTGCAACAAAGGTTCACTAGATTGATTCCTGGGATGAGAGGGCTGTCCTATGATGAGAGATTGTGTAGAATGGGCCTATACTCTCTGGAGTTTAGAAGAATGAGAGGTGACCTCATTGAAATATACAAGATTCTAAAGGGTAGCAAAATACTGTGGATGCTGGAAATCTAAAACAATAGAAAATGCTGGAAATGCTCAGCAGGTCAGGCAGCATTGTTTAAGATTCTGAAGGGATTGACAGGGTAGATGCTGAGAGGTTGTTTCCCCTGACTGGAGTGTCTAGAACTAGGGGTCATAGTCTCAGGATAAGGGGTCGGCCATTTAAGACTGAGATGAGGAGGAACTTCTTCACTGAGAGGGTTGTGAATCTTTGGAATTCTCTGTCCCAGAGGGCTGTGGATGCTGGGTCATTGAGTATATTCAAGGCTGAGATCGATAGATTTTTGGACTCTAGGGGAATCAAGGGATATGGAGATCGGGCGGGAAAGTGGAGTTGAGGTCGATGATCAGCCATGATCTTATTGAATGACGGAGCAGGCTCGAGGGGCCATTTAGCCTGCTGCTGCTCCTATTTCTTATGTTCTTAATTACAGAGCAGTGATCTTATCTTGACGTGCAGGTGTTGGAAGTCTCGTTCTAACACCACCTGTGCTCACTTACCTACATTGGCTCTTGGTCTGGCAACAACTTGATTTTAAAATTCTCATCCTTGTTTTCAAACCCCTTCACAACGTAGCCCCTCCCTATCTCTGTAACCTCCTCCAGCCCTACAACCCTCCCAGATCTAGGCGCTCCTCCAATTCTGGCCTCTTGCACATCCCTGATTTTCATTGCTCCATCATTGGCAGCTATGCCTTCAGCTGGCTTGGCCCTAGGCTCTGGAATGCCTTCCCTTTCCTCCTTTAAGATGCTCCTTAAAACCTAGCTCTTTGATCAAGCTTTTTGTCACCTGTCCTAATATCTCATTTGGCTTGGTGTAGAATTTTGTTTGATAATCACACCTGTGAAGTGCCTTGGGATGTTTTACTACATTAAAGGCGCTATATAAATGCAAGTTGTTGTTATAAGTTGCTCACAATTACAATTTATTACAATATCTAAACCCATTGATGAGATTGCTACCTCTTAACATGTCCAGTCACTGTGGAGCACCAAACAACAAAACAAATGAGTTGTATTGTTAAATCAGTAGAATATAAGTCTCAGAATGTCATGCTGAAATTGTAGTGTTCTGTTCTGACTATGCATTGAGTACTGTGTCCAGTTTTGGTGATTATGGCACAAGGGAGAGATTCAGACCTTGGAAATAGTGTAGAAAGGAGTCCTGAGGCTGATCCCCACAGGTACATTTTCTGTTTCTGTGCTCCAGGGATGGAAAATCTCAGGCCTGGGGTATGCAGTTTTGCACTATATGCTCCTAGCCTGGGGTATGCCGTTTTGCACTATATGCTCCTAGCCTGGGGTATGCCGTTTTGCACTATATGCTCCTAGCCTGGGGTATGCCGTTTTGCACTATATGCTCCTAGCCTGGGGTATGTAGTTTTGCACTATATGCTCCTAGCCTGGGGTATGCCGTTTTGCACTATATGCTCCTAGCCTGGGGTATGCCATTTTGCACTATATGCTCCTCGCCAAGGTATGCCATTTTGCACTATATGCTCCTAGCCTGGGGTATGCCGTTTTGCACTATATGCTCCTAGCCTGGGGTATGCCGTTTTGCACTATATGCTCCTAGCCAAGGTATGCCATTTTGCACTATATGCTCCTAGCCTGGGGTATGCCATTTTGCACTATATGCTCCTAGCCTGGGGTATGCCGTTTTGCACTATATGCTCCTAGCCTGGGGTATGCCATTTTGCACTATATGCTCCTAGCCTGGGGTATGTAGTTTTGCACTATATGCTCCTAGCCTGGGGTATGCCGTTTTGCACTATATGCTCCTAGCCTGGGGTATGCCATTTTGCACTGTATGCTCCTAGCCTGCATCTGGAGTGCAGAACCCTCTGGTGTCATAGCATTAAATTATGAGCAAAGGGCAAAGGTTCTTCAACTTGAAAATTAGTGATTGAGATGGGACCTTACTGAGGTTTACAGGTGTAGGTACATCTGGAGTTGACTACACCAAGTCTCACTTGTCCATCACCTCTGTCCTCACTGATTGAACTCCTGGTCCTCAATGCCCCTTTGGTCTGGGGACTGATAGGAAGTTCAGAGAACTCAAGAAGGACCTGTGCAACCACACTCTTACTTCTCCTCAGCCCTCCCCCCACCCCACCCCACCCCAATGGGCAGGCGGACATCAGATTTTTCAGCAGTCATGAGCAGGTTGATGCTAGAGATGTGCCCAATGTGGCACTTGCATCTCCCTGGCCTTTGCAAATAAGGTGCTCTCCCGATGACCCTGCAGACTCTGAGGAATTTCAGAGCCAATGTATCTAATTGCATTACTGCTAATTATGCACATTATTCCCACAATGTAAATATTTTGTGTAAATATTAATTCTGAATTTACCCTCAGTGAAAGTTGGAAAATGATCATAAGCATATTTTTAATATACAGCTTGTATAACACTCTTCCACCCTTACTTCTCCGATTATGTTGCCATCTCTCACTGGCCTTCCTGATGACTCGATGAATTTCTCCAATGACTAGCTGAGCCACACAGACCAGGAAGGTGCCAGGTTTGACCCAGTCTGTGCTGTGTTATCTAATTTTAACCACAGTGGTGTACAGGGAACTACAATTGACCTCAATGCACTGGGTCAGAGCTGCCAGGATGTCTAAGCTTGATCAATTTCCAGACTTGCATGCATGTGATTGCTCGCTGAGGCTTGATTAGCTGTGATAGCCCCTGCTGTTGAATCCAGATGTACACACAAAACAATGGCCAATTGGTGAAGATGCAGCAGGGTAACCAGGAGTTTCGGAATCATATCCCAGCAAGGAATTGGAGGAGTCTGTAGAAAAGGGGGGAGAGGGGGAGAAAGAAGGGTTTATGTCTGGCCAGTCAGGCGTGTCTGAGCTGCTCCAGGCCCCGTGCGGTTTCGAATCGCTTCCCTTTTCTGGTTCTGACCACCGGACTTATTTCAGTAGCGATATAGACAAAATGAGACTCGTGGTTGGGTGCAAAGAAGACCAACGTTTATTGAAAATAAAGAATAAATTGCTATACAGTGAAAACAATTATGACTACAGCACACTTGCACACTTTTACTTAACGGGGAGGAGAGAAAACGGGCACATCGAGGGAAAATTGACTAAAAATGACAATTTAACAAAATTCCTCTTTAATTCCCACCCCTTATACCTATCTAGGTTGCCTTGTAATGGGCCAGAAAGTTTATGCTCACCAGTAAATGCCTGCTCCGTGCCCCTGCGGTCAGCCTTGGATTCTTCACCGCCCCGAAGTAGAGATACCCCAGTAATTCAAAAGTAACTGCTGGTATTCCACTTCTCTGGGCGGGCTGTGGCATTCCTCTTGCAAGCAGGGCATTGGAGGTGAGCCGGTAGAGAGAGAGAGAAAATGGCTTCCTGGGGGGCTATCTTTATACCCCATTAGGAGCCCTTATCTTCGCGCGCAAATCTGGATGTATCAGGGCTCACACAAAAAGGACCAATCTGTCCCCATTGACTGTAATGGGTTTGAATGCGTTTCCCATTCATTTAACTGGTTTGAATGGAGCTATCTCAGTTTAAAATGTCCCACTGATTTCTCAAGTGCTGGACAAACAAATCCTTAAGTGTTCAGTAAACCGTCCTTTGTCCTGCGGTTACCTTCCAACCGCAATTGATTGACAGCTTCAAGTGCTAAGCCCTTGAGTCAACACTGTTGAGAGCTCATGTAAACAAAGTTCTTTGTTCCATGTTGACTTCCTAAACCGCAGTTGATTGACAGTTTAAGTACCTAAACATGTTCACACAGGCTGGTATTTCTTCCAATCCTTTGTCAGCCAGTGATGGGAGATATTCAGACAGGCTGTCTTTCTCTTTTGCCACGAGGCTTGCTGCAGCCATCTTTGAATGTCCTGGGTTTTTAAGGTACATTGCAACCAGGTTTTCTTTAATAAAATAATCATCGGGGGCTGCCGAAATTTTCCGAAATTTTGCGAACCTTACAAGTCCAACCCTTCATGAGAGGAGGAGAGAAAATTAAAGGGAAAAACAAATCATCAGAAATAATCCTAAACGTATTAAAGGGACATCATTGCACTGTTGACTTCGAGACTTGAACCTCCAGACTTGACTATTCCAACGCACTCCTGGCTGGCCTCCCTCATTCCACCCTACATAAACTCATCCAAAACTCGGCTGCCCGTGTCCTAACTTGCACCAAGTCCCGTTTGCCCATCTACCCTGTGCTCGCTGACCTACATTGACTCCCGGTTAAGCAGCGCCTCGATTTCAAAATTCTCATCCTTGTTTTCAAATCCCTCCATGGCCTCACCCCTTCCTATCTCTGTAATCTCCTTCAGCCCCACAACCCCCGAGATATCTGCGCTCCTCTAATTCTGCCCTCTTGAGGATCCCTGATTATAATTGCTCAACCTTTGGTGGCCGTGCTTTCTGTTGCCTCGGCCCTAAGCTCTGGAATTCCCTCCCTAAACCTCTCCACCTCGCTACCTCTCTTTCCTCCTTTAAGACACTCCTTAAAACCTACCTCTTTGACCAAGCTTCAGGTCACCTGCCCTAATTTATCCTTATGTGGCTCGGTGTTAAATTTTTTGTCTTAAAATACTCCTGTGAAGCGCCTTGGGATGTTTTACTACGTTAAAGGTGCTATATAAATACAAGTTGTTGTTGTTTGTTGTTGTTGAGGGGGTTTGAGGCAAGCTCATTTCCTAGAAAAATAAGAAATAACCTGTTCTGAGAAAGTTTGCACTGCAAGAGACACAATCTCATACATCACAAATTACTGTTAAACGGTTCTTGTGGGAATTGTTTTATATTTCATGGCTTTTAATTTCTTTGTTTTTAGTTTCCTACATTGTAACAGTGACTATACCTCATTGGCTGCAAAGCGCTTTGGTATGTCCTGAGGTCGCGAAAGCGCGATATAAATGCAAGCCTGTCTTTTTTCTTTTACAGACACAATTGACTCAATGCCATTCTGTCATTAATCTTGTTATTACACACAACTTATTTACATTCCTAGCCAAATAAATGGCAGCTGATTTACCAGGACACTGAATTAGTGTTCGAGGGTGTCAGTTTGGCTGGGCCAGTAGCACTCCCGCCTCCGAGTTGGAAGGTTGTGCGTTCAGGCCCCAATCCACGACTTGAGCCCAGGAACTTAATCCAGGCTGACGCTTTGGTGCAGTACTGAGGGAGTGCTACATTGTTGGGTGCTGTCTTTCAGATGAAATGTTAAACTGAGCTCCAGCTACCTGCCAAAGACCCCCTGGAACTATTTGAAGGAGAGCAGAGGAGTTTACCCCTCAACTAACACCCTCAAAACAGAATAACTGCTATTCATTTATCTCATTTGCTGTCTGTGAGATCTTGCTGTGCACGAGCTGGCTGCTGTATTTGCCCATGTAATAACAGTGACTACACTTCAAAAAGTAATTCACTGGCTGTGAAGTGCTTTGGGATGTTCTAAGGTGCTACATGAATGCAAATTATTGTTTATTTGTGCATAAACTTCCTTTTCTCTTTTTAAAGTCAAGGACAATTCTTTCCCAATCTCTATTCCTAATATAGTGCAGTGATGGCAACAGTAATCTTTTTATTATTTAATGTATGTTCTCCTGTATTTTTATTCTCTCCCTTCTTCTGATCTCCTCAGTCCAACTCTGGTGGGTGACCTGATCCTAGACTGACCCCATTATTGCCCAGGAGCCGTGCAGATAATGCTGTGCTGATTTTTCCCTTCTCTATGTTTAGGAAAAGTGACTTGTGGTATTGCAACCTGTAGCAAGTGCTGCAAACGTTTACATTACTGCATGTCCTGCCAAGTAGTGCAAGGGGTGATTCTGTAATCTGGTGCTCACAGCAAGGAGGGGCACTCAAAGACATCAGGCCTGATGGTAACCCTGACTGCCTGGCAGGAGCGAGGCGGTGGGTGGGTGGTTAAAATGGCAGTCGAACGTTTCCGTTGTGTAGCTACCAATTTAACTGAATTTGGTGTCGGGAGAAGCGCTCCCCCACAGGCAGGTGAGGGCATCATTAAAATGTAGAAGTAATTCGGACCCCGATGCACTTTTAACTCAAAATCGCATAAGTCCTGCCCAGTGCCCAACCTGCAAGTAAAATTTGGTGTGGTTAGTGTATCAGAGACCACTGAAGCTGTATAAAAAAGGAGCACCCAGCTGCGGGCCAGTGGATCATAGGATAGTTTTGGTGTTTGCTTTGCCAGAAGTTTCCAGCTTCCAAATCGCACTGTGTTCTTCAATGAAAAATCCAAGTAGGGGATGCAACCTCACTTTAAGGGGCGCATCCCCACTTTAAATTGGCGGTGGGAGTCGCACTGGCAATTGCAGGCTGCAAGACTGAGGTCAGTAGATTTTTGATCTCTCTCTCTCTCTCTTAGGCAGTCCCTTGGAACCGAGGATGACTTGCTTCCACACTAAAAACGAGTTCTCAGGTGACTGATAGGTCCAATGCGGGACTTGCAGTCTCTGTCACAGGTGGGGCAGACGGTGGTTGAAGGGGCGGGTGGGTGGGGTGCTTGGGTTGACGTGCACTCCTTCCGCTTGGCTTCCGCTTGCTCCCGGTGAAGAGACTTGAGGTGTTCGGCACCTTCCCGGATGCTTCTCCTCCACTTTGGGCGGTCTTGGGCCAGGGATTTCCAGGTGTCGGCAGGGATGTTGTGCTTTTTCAAGGAGGCTTTGAGGGTGTCCTTGAAGCGTTTCCTCTGCCCACCTGGGGCTCTCTTGCCGTGTCGGATTTTTGATAGGCAAGTGTTTCAAGGTATATGGAGAAAAGGCAGGTAAATGGAGTTCAGGTACAGATCAGCCACAATCTAAAAGAATGGTGGAACAGAGCTTGAGCGACTAAATGGCCTACTCCTGTTCCTATGTGCCCCTCTGTGTGTTTAGTTTTCAATTGCTTTGGAGAGATTAACTGGTATTTCACAAGAATAGAGCTGTGGCATTCATTTCTACTTGTTTACTATATTTCTATCTACCAAAATGTTTGTATAATGAAGAAAGCTTGATTAGGGCAATTGATTGTTCATGGTCCATTCAAGGAATGCTTTGAACATGCTCTGTGCTATCATGCAGTCCATGAATGTATATATTATTTCCCACAAATATCAATCCATAATTCCAAAAGCATTCTGTCTTATAGGCATATTGGCAGGAGTTGGAAAGCTGACTGAATGGCCCCGATGTTAAAGGGGTGGCGGGTAGGGTGTGCGTGAGCCCCAAAGAAGTCAGTGAACCCGGGGGGGGGGGGTCGAATTTAGCTCAGGTGCAGGGAATTTGCGGGTTCCCCGAATTTAGTGATTCCGACACGATTGACGTATGAGGAGAGATTGTGTCGATTGGGCTTATACTCACTGGAGTTTAGAAGATTGAGAGGGGATTTCATCGAAACCTATAAAATTCTGTCAGGCCTGGACAGACGAGATGCAGGAAGGATGTTTCTGATGGCCGGGGAGTCCAGAACCAGGGGTCATAGTCTAAGGATAAGGGATAGGCCATTTAGGACTGAAATGAGGAGGAATTTCTTCACCCAGAGAGTGGTGAACCTGTGGAATTCTCTGCCACAGAAGGCGGTGGAGGCCAGTTCATTAAATATATTCAAGAAAGAGTTGGATATATTTCTTAAGGCTAAAGGGATCAAGGGATATGGGGAGAAGGCAGGGACAGGGTACTGAATTTGGATGATCAGCCATGATCTCATTGAATGGCGGAGCAGGCTCGATGTTTCTATGTTTCTAAATGGGTCTGTGAGACTGATGCAAATTTAACACAATTGGCCAATTGATTTCCAGCATGTGGGAAGCCTTGGCAATTGAGTATTTCCAGTCAGAAAGTCGCAGAATATGATGTCATCATTGCTGCTGCTTTTAAGGTCCACAGCAAGCCTTGCTTCCTCTGCAGGCTTCCAACCTTCAACATTAAGATGGCACAGGAGCCTGCAGGAGGAACGGCCAGAGGGAGGGCCAGATCTGCACCCAAATTTGATGAGGCTTCACTACAGGCATTACTGGATGGTGCTAGGGCCCACAGGGAGGTCCTCTTCCCTTCTTCGGGGAGGAAGAGGCCTCCCAGCCAGACCAAGGCTGTGTGGCTAGAGGTGGCAGGACAAGTCTGTAGGATTCTCAAAATTCCCACATTTCCCAAGTTATTAAATAAGTGGTCCTGAAGGACAAGTTATTCAACAAGGGACCCTGAAGGACAAGTTATTCAACAAGGGAACCCTGAAGGACAATGGCTTTTGGACTTTATGGCAAAGACCTGCAAGGTTAAAAGCAGGGCCCTGCGCAGCATGTCAAGTACAAAACTCAAAACTTGACATGCCCGGGCCTGTGGAAGACAGCATTTGATTTGTGATTTCAAACCAGACAGCTGAAGGAGACAGAACACGCATTCTTCCCTTTGAAATAAATCAGCTCAGGAAGATGCTTAATCTTGCACAAACTTAAAACCTATCAAGACTATGCATATATAATCGCCTTCGGTTCAAACTAGCTACCAAGCCAGGAAGGCACCGATTTACATTATGCATAAACAAACACCAAGACATTAAAAACCATTTAACAATGGGACAACCACCCAAAAACCAGTTAAGGTGAATGACTATAATCACCTTAAAGAGCCTGCCAAAAATCAGACAAAGAACTAGCCCTGATTTGGCGCGCAGATAACAAACTCAAAACAGTATAATTGTAGGCCCACCGGTAACCAGCAAGCAAGCAAGTGGGCAGGGAGACTCAAAACTCAAAGAAGCAGGGCGGAAGATAGTCTCACAGACTCAGGCAGAAACCTTCAGGCCACAGGGGCATCCAACCGGAAGGCTCACAGAACATCGCGGCGAGGAGGCACGGTGGGGCAGGCTCGACTGAAGACGACTAGGCCGCAACCGCAGCCTTACACGAAGACCGACCACGAGCACTGCGGTAACAAAGGGCCGGGTAAACCATACCTTCAGATCATTACCACTAAACAGGTAATGATCTAGGCCACCGCAACCGAGCCGACACTGAAGACCGCCAACCGAACCCCAACCGCAACAAAACTCGATGACCAGACCACCACCAGAAGAACAAAACCTGAAGTTTTCCAATCTACAAGCTAAAGTACCCAACATAAACTTTACTCCCTATCTCTAACGAAGAAAAGATGGTACTTACCCAGACAAATCCACAACCGTGCCCTTACCGCATCTGCGGACTCCACCCAACTGAAGAATCTTCGCAGATCCCAAGACTGGGACCACGTGGCGACGGCAGGCCCCAAAGGACACATAGAGCAAACCCCAAAACGCAACCGGCTTAACTGACAGGATTCGAACTGTCAAGAAACCCCTATTGGTGAGCATAATCCCTGGCTCTTGTAGTGCAATTTAGTTAGGTATTGGGGGTGGGACAAGGGTAGGGGGATTATTAACGTGATTTTCCCTCGTTGTGCCGTGTGTTCCCCATTCTTAATTAAGTGTACTTTTGTATGCCTGTAATCACTCCAGTAATTTAAGTGTGGAATTTTAAGTGACTCTTAAATAAAATACAGTTTTCTTGCACCAAACCAGTTGTCTACTCCAATTCTGTATCGCCGCCTGTACCTAAGTCCGGTGTCTAAAACCCAGGGGTGTGGGAGTGATTCGAACCACTCAAAAAAAGTCAGGGGCAAAGCTGACTGCACACACCACCCCCTACAGAATGGCAGCAGGACTCCGGCAACAGGGGTGCGATACAGTAGAACGATAGCAAAATACTGCAGATGTTGGAAATCCAAAATAACAACAGAAAATGCTGGAAAAACTCAGCAGGTCAGGCAACATCCGTGGAGAGAAATTTGAGTTGACGTTTTGGGTCGAACCCTTCTTCAAAACTGGAAAGAAAAGAAAGTAGATCGAAGGCAGGGCTGCGATCGGACAAAAGAATAAAAGAAACAAAAGCAGTAAAAGAGACAATACAAGGTATTAGAAGCTAGACGAGGTGGTAATAGGCTGAGATTAGGTGTAAAGTGTACTTTTGTTTCTCTCTCACACCTGGCAGCTATCTGTTGCCCTGCCAGTACACTGCCTTCGATCTATTTTCTTTTCTTTCCAGTTTTGAAGAAGGGTTCGACCCGAAACGTCAACTCAAATTTCTCTCCACGGATGTTGCCTGACCTGCTGAGTTTTTCCAGCATTTTCTTTTGTTATTTGCGATACAGTAGACACTGATTCGGAAGAGCAAACTGTCATGGAAGAGAGGATTTCTAATTATGTCTTCAGTAAAGTGAATATCACTAAGAAGTGGATCACTAATCTGTTGAAGGCTGGGCGTCCGGTAGATGCTGCAGCTAAATGGACAGAAGGGAAGGATCATAAGAAATCCATAGAAAAGGCAGTCTGGCTGATGTGCTTCAAGAAACAGATCCAGCTTTTGGACAGGCTCGTTGAAGCACAGGCAGCCGAGATACGGGAGTCAGCCCTGGAAGCCCAAGCAAGGGCTCTAGCAGGGGAAAAGTTACTGGCAGGATTGCAGGCTCTGAACCAGGAAAGGGTGCAGTTACTGCAGGAGCATAAGGCCAGACAGGAATACTTACAGTGTCAGGTCACCGAGGCCAAGAGCAATGAGCTGAGGTTGCGAGAAAAGAATGCCCGCCTAGCGAGACAAGTAAGAGAGCAGGAGGAGAAATTAAAGACATAAAGGCAGCCTATAAGATAGCGAGCGCACAGGGGTTTGAAGATGTAGATCATGGACCCTGCCAGGGACAGATAGAGAATCTGAGCCTTGCCAGGGCATGGTGTGCCTCATAAGCCCGAAGGCAGCCCAGGTCGACTTTACAGGGAACCTGGGGAGAACGGTTCCGACACCACGGGTAGTGCCAAGGGACAACCCGGTTGAGGAGCAGGAGGTCCCACGACCATTACCCGTAGCACCAGGTTTCAGCGAGGTCTGGCAGCAAGGGGGGGTGGAATTAGGGGTAGAAGCTGAGATGGAAAACCTCCAGCAAGAGAGGCTGGGACCGGGGCCAATGTGCCTGGCGCGGCAGGGAAGGTTTGGCCCACCCGCTGAGGATGGAGAGGAGGGACCCCTCCAAAACCAGTTCGTAGTTCCCTACGGCACCCAACAGCTTAGGGCTATGGTAAGCCATATACCAAAACTCGCAGAAAATGGGGACCCCTCGGTCCACTTCAGGGAAGTGAAGCAGGCAGCCAGCATCAACGAGTGCGATGATGCTGAACAGGCCAAAATGCTGCTATTTTCCCTGGAGAGTAAGCTCCTCCAGTCCCTCTCTGACCAGTGTAAGAAGGGACAGTGCGAGTATGGGGAGCTCAAGGAGGAAGTTCTTGAGGCCATGGGGATGAATCAGGGAAGTCCTTTCTCCTGGGTGGAGAAACAGTGCAGCTCGCAGGGGAAACCCCGCAGGCTTTCGCGGACAGGTTGTGGCCGGTGTATAGGAGTGCCTGTACTGCGGCACCTAACCGGGCTAACCTGGACCAGGATCAGCTGGCCCACTGACTCCGTTGCCTGGTGGCAAACAGCTTGCCACAGGTCAGGGCCAAGGCAGAAATGTGGTTTGACCCAAAACATCCCCATACCACCGAACTGACGGTGATCAGACAATTGACCGTAGCTTACCAGAATGGTAAGGGAACCGATGCACACCCACCTAAGGGGAAGGTGCATGAAATAAAACCCGGAGAGGGTAGGAAGGAATGGCATCAGGAAGGGAATAACCCTTCCAGCACAAAGCTTAACTGTTACGGGTGTGGGAAGGATGGACACTGGAGGAAGGAGTGTAGAAATCCTTGGAAGTATAACAAGGGAAAGAATTCCTCAGCCCCAGCCCAAAAGACAGAGACAGGAATCCCTACCGCCACGGTCGAGTCATTTTTGGACGCAATGAGGTCCCTATTGACTGGCCAAGGGAAGGTAGCAGCCACTACCGGTGCTCTGACCCCAACCACCCCACCCAACCCACAGCCCTGACTAGAACCAGCGCAGCCTGTCGACCTGTGTCCCCTTGAAAACGATGAGGGGAGCAGGCCCTGTGTTAAGATGTGGGTAGAGACGGTGCAGGGGAGATATTTGGTGGACACTGGAGCTTCCAGCACGGTGGTTTATTCGGAAGACCCGACCAATCCACCCAGGTCTAACAAGGTCCCATTTAGCCTAATGGGATTTACAGGGAATGAGCAGGCTGGGGGAATGGCCAAACATTTGGCCATAGATTTAGGATCCCTCCCTACCACGTGGGAGGGTAACCAAAGGACCAATGAGGTGGCCAAGCAGAGGGCTAGGGAAGGAGAGTTCTGGGATCCCTGTAGAGCAGGCCCGGTAGCCGCAGTCCGGGACAAGAGAGGCACACAGGGGGTAGCTTTGGCCCCAGACCTAAAGCAGGTCCAAGCCCAAGATCCCGTCCTTAAGGCCGTCCCGATAAGGAGAAAGAATGGGAAGTCCATAGAAGGTCCGTTCGGGGCAGCGGACGAGATTTAAAACAGGCTGCTAGTTACATTAACCAATGTAAATTGTTTAAGCCCGAGAAAAGGGTGTAGTGTCGGAGGATCAATAATACTCAGACTGCAGGAGAACAATAAAACAGGTATTTACTTGAACAGAGGGTACTCTTTTATTTGGACCCAAAAAAAAAACCAATTCGACTGTAAATAAACAAAAGTTCAACTAAAGCTTAACAAATCAAATTAAAATTTGGTTTTCCGTGTTGATGATGCACTCCAGTCCCCGCGGCGCCCACCGGTCGCGGAAATACTCAAGCGCACCGGCGGACACCGCGTGCTCCATCTCCAGGGCCACCCGGGCGCGAACATGGCCGCGGAAGAGATGCAGGCAATCCGGCTGGACGACCCCCTCGACCGCCCGCTGCCTGGACCAATTGATGGCTCTTTTAGCCAGGCCCAGGAGCAGGCCCACAAGGAGGTCCTCCAACCTGTCCGCTCCCCTCCGCACCGGGTGACCGTAGATCAAGAGCGTGGGACTGAAGTGCAACCAAAAATCGAGGAGCAGCCCCTTCAAGTAGTGAAAGAGGGGCTGCAACCTCTCACAATCCATATAAACGTGAAACACGGACTCCTCCAGGCCGCAAAAAATGCAGGCGGCCTGGGAGTCCGTGAACCTACTTAAAACCTTATTGCACGGGACCGCTCCGTGCAACACCCTCCAGGCCAAGTCCCCGATGGAACAAGGGAGGACTCCCGCGTAGAGAGCCCTCCATTGGGGACCTCCGCTACCGCCGGTCGGCAAAACGCCACGCCAAGGCGTGTCCGGACGGTAGACGAAGATGGCAAAGTGGAGAGTGTGCAGGAGCAGCCCGTACAGGAAACCCCTCCGCGCGGAATGAAAAGGCACGGAGGGTATTTCCTCGAGACGGCTCAAGTTGTGAGGCGCCGGTTCCCGAGGGGAGTTTCGGGGCCGGGCGCCGATGAGGAATTCCGTCCGAACGGGGGTAAGCTCGGACGGGATCGCCCCACGTGCTTGAGCCGCCTCGACACACCTAGTGAAGTCGGGGCCCAGTGCCGCTTTTACCGATTCGATGGTTTCGACCGCGAGCTGGACGTTGGCCCAGGACAGGCGCCGCGCCAGCTCCTCCGGCGCCATCCAGCCCGCTCCTCCGCCATCGAGCAGGTCCCCGACTCTGGTCACCTTGCCAGCCACAGCCCTACCCTCCGCCAGCCGCCCGAACCCGTGTTCGTGGAGGTGCGGATTCCTGAGCAGCGGCTCCCGAAGGAGAGCCGCCGCTCCTGACGGGGGAGAGCTCCGCCTGGAAGCGACGTAGTTCCAAACCCATAGTAGTTCCTGGTAGAAGACAGGCAGCTCCCGCAGGCCGGCATGCCTGCTGCCCACTTTCGCAAACAGGAGCTGCGTGTCGTAATTGAGGCCATGCAGCTGGCGGAAGAAAAACGTCGCCAGCGCACACCATCTCGGAGGATTCTCGACGTACAGGTATCTCTGCAGCATCTGAAGACGGAAAGTCGCAGCCTGGGTGCGAAGGCACACCAGCGCCTGACCGCCCTCCCTAAGCGGGAGACACAGAACCGCGGCAGAGACCCAGTGCTTCCTTTTGTCCCAGAAGAAGTCGATGAGCTTCTTCTGAATCTTGGCGACAAACGCAGGGGGAGGGATCAAAGTGACCAACCGGTACCACAACATGGCGGCCACCAGCTGGTTTATGACCAGCGCTCGACCCCTGTAGGACAACACTCGGAGCAGTCCTGTCCAGCGTCCTAGGCGAGCGGTGACTTTGGCCTCCAGCTCTTGCCAGTTCGCCGGCCAAGCATCCTCGGCAGGGCTAAGGTAGACTCCCAAATAGAGGAGGTGCGTGGTGCTCCAGGCGAAAGGCCTGAACTCCTCCGGCAGGGAGTCCACCCGCCACTGACCCACCAGGAGTCCGGAACATTTCTCCCAGTTGATCTTGGCGGAGGATGCGTCCGAGTAAATCTGCTGGCATTCCCGCATCCTCCGCAAGTCAGCGGGATCCGTGACCATGAGGAGCACGTCATCGGCGTAAGCCGAGAGGACCACCTCCACGCCCGGCCCTTGCAGAGCCAGTCCCGTCAACCTCTTCCGCAAGAGGCGCAGGAAAGGCTCCACGCAAATGGCATATAACTGACCGGACATGGGCATCCCTGACGCACCCCCCTCCCGAAGCAAAGGGGCGCCGTCAAGGACACGTTAACTTTAATCAGACACTCCGCGGCGGCGTACAGAAGTCAGATCCGGGCGACGAAATGCGTCCCGAACCCGAATGCGCGCAGAGTCCCGAAGAGATACTCGTGATCCACCCTGTCGAACGCCTTCTCCTGATCCAGGGAAAGGAAGGCGACTGACAGACCAGCCCTCTGGGAGTGGTGGACCAGGTCCCGGACCAGATGGATGTTATCGTGGATGGTCCAGCCCGGGACCGTGTAGGACTGGTCGGGGTGGATCATGTGGGCCAGCACGGTGCCAAGGCGAGCAGACATGGCCCTGGCAAAGATTTTATAGTCCGTGCTGAGGAGGGAGACCGGGAGCCAGTTCTTAAGGAGGCGGAGATCGCCCTTCTTAGGCAGCAGGACAATGACCGCCCTGCGCCAAGAGAGGGGCATCTCCCCGGTCGCCAAACTTTCCCCCAGGACCCGCGCGTAGTCGCCCCCCAAGACGTCCCAGAACGCCCTGTGGAACTCCACGGTCAGCCCGTCCAGCCCCGGGGACTTTCCCCCAGAGAGCTGGCGGAGGGCGCCGGTCAGCTCCGCCAGACTTAGCGGAGCGTCCAATTTTTCGGCGCCCTCCGGGCCAACCTTCGTCAGGTCCTCCCACAAAACTCTGCGCGCATCCTCGCTGGACGGATCCGGAGAGAACAGAGCCCCGTAATAGGCGCGGGTCTCCGCGCTGATTCCCTCCGGATCCGAGACCAGAGATCCGTCGTCGGCCAGCAGCCCCAAGAGCTGCTTACGGACCCCCCGTCTTTTTTCCAGCGAGTAGAAGAAGGGGGAGCCGCGGTCCAGGTCCCGCAGGAGCTGGATCCACGACCTCACGTACGCGCCTCGGGACCCGACGAGCTGCAGGTCCTTCAGCGCGCCCTTCTTCTCTTCGTACACCTTCCGCAGGGCCGGGTCCTCGACGACCTGACCGAGACGGGACTCCAGGTCGAGCACCTCCTTCTCCAACCGCCCGACCCGGGCCTCCCACCTCTTGGTCGACCCCTTCGCGTACTCCTGACAGAAGAGACGGATGTGAGCCTTGCCCACATCCCACCATAGCCTCAAGGAGGGGAAGCCCCCCTGCTTCCTTCTCCAGTCGGCCCAAAATCGACGAAACGAATCCCGGAACCGTGCGTCCTCCAGCAGCAGGTTGTTAAAATGCCAGTACACGGACCCCCCCCGCGCGTGCAGCGGAGCGAGCTCCGCCCACACCAGGTGGTGGTCCGTGCACGGCACCGGCCGCATGGAAGCTGCCGGAACGCAGGAGACGAACGCCCGGGAAATGTAGAGTTGGTCGATTCTGGACCTTCCTCCCCCAGACCTCACGCTAGTGAAGGCGCTGGAGTCGGGGTGGAGATTTCGCCAGACGTCCAGCAAGTCGAAGGACCCAACCAGGTCCCTCAACTTCTCCATCGCCGCCGGGCTTCGCGGGGGACCCGAACGGTCCCTCGCCTCGAGGGTGCAGTTAAAATCCCCCCCGAGGATGACGCACTCGCCCACGTCGATGGAGCCCAAGAGAGCGGACACTTCTTCGAAGAAGCGCACTTGCTGCGCACTGGTCTGAGGGGCGTACACGTTCACTAGATGGAGCGGCACGCCCCCCAGGCGAACAGTGACATGGAGCAAGCGGCCCGGCACGTGCTCCTTGACCCCCAAGATCTCCGGCTGAAAATGCGGGGCCAGCAAGATAGCCACCCCGCTGGAATTGTTGGAGAGGTGACTCATGCTGACCCCTCCTTGCCACTCCAGGAGCCACGTGGCTTCGTCTCCCGGAACGGTGTGGGTTTCTTGCAGGAAGCACACCGCATACTTCCCGTCCCGAAGGACCGAGAAGTTATTGAATCTGCGGCGCGCCTCCCTGCTGCCGTTGATGTTGAGGCTGGCTATGGTTATCTTCATGTCAGAAGCATAGTGCAACCTCTACCTACACCTAACGGGGCGAGGAAGCGCAGCTGCTGGTCCGCCGCCACTTCCTCAGCAGCCCAGTGAGAAACGTTGTGAGCCGACGCAGCTCGAGCGGGTTCACACCCTCGTCCGCGCCCAAGATCTTAACAGCGGCGCGGACGGAATCGATGAGCAGCGCCAGCTCCGACCACCTGTCGAGGGACAGCCGGACCTTATTGCGCTGACCCAGGCACTTGGCCATAAAATCCCGGAGTTCCCTTACGGAAATGAGGGGAGACTCGGCAAGGGGCACGAGGTCATCCATCGCCACGTCGGCGCTGGAGTCCGAATCGTCCTCCGTGCCCATCACCGAGTCCCCATCCTCCTCCAGGGGGTCATCACCAGCGGCCGACCCATCCACCGCGCAGTGCGAAGCGAACGACTCGGCCGCGCCAGCCAGCCCCGCCTCCGCCCGGATCCCACCCCCAGGATCGGCGGCAGAGGATTTCTCCCTGGGCTCCTCTAGGGGTGCCGGGCCAGAAGACGGCGGCGGTTCAGAGCTCCCCTCCGCCTCAGACGCCGGAACGACCGGAGAAACCGGGGAGAGAACAATTTCCAGCTCCTCCAGTACGTCCGGCACCAGAGACGCAGCCAGGGGCCCATCCTCCTCCCCGCCACCAACCTCCGACCCAGCGGACGGGGGGTTTTGTATTAAAAGCTCTACCAGGACGAGCATCCCCTGGGAGACGTCCGGGTCGCATTGGGTGAGCTCATTATACTCGAGCTCGCCCGACCCAGCCCCCAGGCTGCCCGACCCGGCGAGGGGTAATGACACCGATAAAAGGTCAACTTCAATTACTGCCGCGGGTTGTTCCGCAACCCCCCCCACGGGCAGGGTCTCATCCCCATCCCCGGGAGGCACGTGCTGGACAGACACATCTGCCTCAGCCTCCCGAGGGACAGGCGACCCCTGCCGATCGCTGGTGATGACGACAGCGCTGGGCGGGGGGGGGGGGGGCGCAGTACCCGCGGCGGGCGACGACTCCCCCTGCTCGGAGGGACCTTCCTCCTCCCGGTCCTCCTCCTCATCCAGGGGGTCGCGCCTTCTTTTTAGCACGGAGGGAGCGAGGGAGACCTCCATGTCTGCAAAGGCCTCCTCCTCGACTCCCTCCGGCGGAGCAGGTTTGTCGGGTTCCTCGGGCCCGAGCCCGGCCGCAGGTATTGGCATTACCGCTGCGGCGGTTGCGGCCACAGGCTCGGGCACGGGGCCCCTCCCGCTCACATCTGCCCTGATCAACTCCGCGAGGAGCGCGGGTGTAAGGGGCTCAAGGGGCAAGGGCTCACCATCCACGGGGGGACCTGCCCTAAGGTGCTTCTTTTTTCCCCGCGCCTTCTTTCCGGCCGGACACGCTCCCTCCCCCCCGCCGGAGGCCTTGGTGGCATCGGCCCCCGACGTCAACCGCGCATCAGACGTACTTGACGCGCGGGCAGATCCGGGGGGAAGGGCGGCGGCGGCGGCGCCAGCCTCGGCCGCACGAGATGATCCGGCGGCCTTGGAGGCAGGGCAGTTCCTCCTGATGTGCCCCACCTCCCTGCAGGCATGGCACCTCACACCGTCCGACGTCCAAAAGGCGCGGTAGGCGGTCCCCTCGTGGAGGACGACGAACGCCCCTTCAGTGTCCTCCTCCCGCGCCAGCTGGATAAACAGCTGGCGCCGGAAGGAGAAGACGTGGCGAAGGCTGGCCTCCCGGAAGCCGAGCGGGATGGGTGTGATCCCCGACGTCACCTCCCTAAGTTGTCGCAAATGGGGAAGGAGGAGCTCACCAGGAACATAGGGCGGGACGTTGGAAATAATGATCCTCTGCGCGGTGGCCTCGAGAGGATCCACCGGCAGGAAGGTCCCGCCCACGGTGAGCCCCTTGGCGACAGCCAGGGACACCGCCCGCTCCGACCCCAGGAAGAACACAGCCTTCCCATACATTTTCGAGGCCGCGACGATGGCTGAGGGGCCGACAACCCCAGCCATGGCCTTGACGCAGGCCTCGATGGTCATAGTGGGGTGAGTGTAGCTCTTCACCCCAAGCTTTTTTGTTATTAATCGAAAAGGTGACGGGGCAGCAGGAACAGCGGGAGCAGCTGTGGCTGTGGCTACCACTCTCGCATAGGTCCCGGCTGGCCCCGCCACCGGCGAAGATGCAGTCGCCATTCTGGGGTGCTTTTTTTAAGGGCTACACTCACCCCAAGTCACAGGCCTGAAGGTGTTAATGGCCTCGGTGTATATATATATTTTTTTGTCCTCTATTGAGCAGAGGGAGCTGATTAAAATGAGGACACACCTCTCTCCTTATTGATTTAAATTGGGAGAGGAGCCCTCTCCCCTCTGCTCAATTGGCAATTAATAAAATAGATGAAACTAAGGTGCCTTAGAAAGACAGGCAGAGAGAGACAAAGAGAGAGAGAGAGGTGGGGGGGTGGGAAGGAGGGAGGCCGCAAAGGGCAGTGTTGCCACTCAGGATGGTGGGTGGGTGTTGGCAGGGTTGCACTCTCCGATGGAAAAAGTCTTTGGTGATGGTGGTCTTCTGGCAGGGGGAGAAGACGTCTTCACCTGGAAAAGCTGGAGAAGCCCAGGCTTAGTCCTGCAACAGGTCTTAACGATGTAATTAAATTAAGTTAAGGACTTCACCTTGGGCAGCTCCAAGCTCTCCCAGGGCAGGCAATAGAAGGGATGCTAATTAGTGGTGTGTGTGGCCCAGCTTTTAACAAGAACACACACACACTACACCCCTTGATGATCCGGCCTTGCTTCTTCTTTTCTCCCCCCACCTAAAATACAAAGTCTTGGGAGAGTGCCCCAAATAACACCCACCTGTAGATGTTCCGGATGAAGTTTTCTTCCCTCCTTTCAAGCAGTTGGTTTCTCTCCCCTCTCTCCCTCTCCTGAAGTGGAGGCCAATTTGGGGAGGCAGTGATAGAAAGGCCTCTCCCCTGGTTGATGTTGATGTAGGCCTCCTTTCTCCTTCTCCTCCTCTGTCCTCTCTCTCCAGGCACCTCAGTTGATGTAATGATGGTGGAGTTGGTGGTGGTGGTGGTCCAACGTTCTCCTCCTCTTCCTGGTCCGGGGACCACCACTTTAATCCACTCTCCAAAGTCTGGCTGCTCCCTCTGCTCGTGCTTGCAGCTGAACAGAGGGTAACTTAAGACTGAAATACAGAAGCCTGCTATAGCTTTATATACAGGGGTGGTCACTGCCGGTACTGCAGTATAGAATCAGTTCTTCTCTTAAAGGCACATACACAAAAATTCCTCCCCTTTTAGATAAACAGTACATAACATTCATTTAACAACTAAATAATAACTAATTACAATAACAATTTCCTCTGTACTATATACATCAACTGAAATAATCATTTATAAGTTCAGTCTTTGAGGAGGCTTCCTGATCCTGACTGGATAGCGCCTTTCTCGAGTATCCTGTTCTTGTGGCGGAGTTGATTCTGGCTCATTGTCATTGGTTGGTTCGTCAGCTTCCAATACCACTGCTTCTGAGGTAGACGCAATCTGTACTTCGGGTTGATTACCAGGTGCAGCTGCTCGTGGTACGGGTTTGGCTTGTTCCTGTGACTCTAGAATCTGGTCAGCATGGCATCTCATGATGCTCTCTCCAACGTCCACTGAGTACATTAGTGGTCTCTGCTGTGTGCATATCGTTCCTGGCTGCCATTTTTCTGTTCGGTAGTCGCGGGCCAAGACTGGTTGCCCTATCTTGAAGCTCCTGGTTGGCTTCTCATTTATGTGCTGGAATTGCTTATCCTCAACATCTCGTCTTATGTTTGGTTTGAGCAAATCCAGGCGACATCTTAGCCTTCGGTTGAAGAACATTATGACTGGAGCTTGGTTGGTGACTGCATGTGTCCGGTAAGCAAACAAGAAATTATCCACCTTGTGTTGTAGTGGTATGTCGTCATTATGCATTGCCTTTATGGCCTTTTTAAAGGTCTGAACAAACCTCTCAGCCAATCGATTTGTGGCTGGATGATATGGGGCAGATGTGTAATGCTTCACCCCTTTATTCCTCAGAAACCTACGGAAATCCTCTGACACAAACTGTGGCCCATTGTCGGAGCAAATCTGTTCTGGCAAGCCATTCCTGGCGAAGATGGTCCGTAGGACTGCAATAGTTTTCTCCGTGGTGGTGGAGGACATTTTGATGACCTCTGGCCATTTCGAATGGGCGTCCACAGCGATTAGGAACATTGAGTCCATAAATGGACCAGCAAAATCAATGTGTACCCGTTGCCATGGAGATGAGGGCCACTCCCATGGATGTAGCGGGGCCTGTGGTGGAGCGTTTTGGACCTTCTGGCATCCTGTGCATCTCTTGGTCATATCCTCGATTTCTTTATCGATTCCCAGCCACCACACAAAAGCCCTGGCTAGGCTCTTCATTTTTACCCCTCCCAGATGACCCTCATGAAGCTCATTGAGCACTCGATCTCTCAACTTGGGTGGAATTACCACTCGGGATCCACACATCAAGGTCCCCCGGCACACTGACAGCTGTTCTCTCCTTGGCGAGAATGCTGGCAACAGTGAGTCGCCATGTGCTGGCCATCCCTTCACTGTCAAATCATAGACCCGAGAGAGTGTCGGGTCATTTCGGGTTTCCTTCTCTATACTTGAGTTTGTAACAGGTAGACATTCGACTGTGGTCGCATGGAATATCTCAACAGAGTCCACTGCAGGTGCTTCCTCTACCGTAGGCAACGGTAGGCGCGACAGCCCATCAGCATTTCCATGCTGTTTCATACCCTTGTACTCTATGTCGTACTGATGTGCCCCTAGAAAAAGTGACCATCTTTGCAGCCGTTGCGCTGTCATCACCGGAACGCCCTTCTTTGGGTTAAAAATGGAGACCAGGGGCTGATGATCAGTCAGTAGGGTGAATTTCTGCCTGTGCAGATAGTGATTGAACTTCTTCACCCCCCACACCAGGCTGAGGGCCTCCCTGTCAATCTGGGCGTAGTTATGCTCAGCTGAGGTTAACGAGCGCAACGCAAAGGCTATTGGCCTCTCTGAACCGTCAGGGAATTTGTGTGACAGCACCGCTCCGATGCCGTAGGGAGACGCATCACATGCTAACCGAATCGGTAGTGTTGGATTGTAGTGGGCCAATACTTCTTTTGAAGTGATTCGGCATTTACATTTCTGAAAGGCACGCTTGCACTCATCACTCCATTTCCATGTTACTCCAGTTTGCAGTAGGGCATTCAGTGGGTGCAGAATTGTAGATAAATTCGGCAAGAACTTATGGTAGTAGTTTACCAACCTGAGGAACGACCTCAGTTGTGACACATTTTCCGGTGCTGGAGCCTTGACTACAGCCTCAATCTTGTCCAGCAACTTATGCAACCCTTCCTCATCAATCATGTGGCCACAATACGAGATTTGTCTCCTGAAGAACTCGCATTTGGGGCGGTTGGCTCGTAGCCCATATTCCTGTAATCTCGTGAGCACCTGCTCCAGGTTGGCAAGGTGTTCACTGTCATTTTCGCCCGTGTGGTGATTATTCCTTGTTTAGTAAAAGTATTGTGATTGGTTGTTTGTTAACTGCCTTGGGATATATGTTGTAATCTCATTGGTAGTTGATGATCACATGATGTGTTGTGGCCACCTTAAATTCAGTTCCTTTCCAGTTTTGGTTGGGACTGGATGTGGGAAGATGTGCTGCAGATTTTAAAGTTAATAAAGCCTTGCTTTGGAAGGCAAATCTATTCTTTATTTCAATTTATTAACTTTATGTTAGAATGGAGCGATATCTTCAACCAGAACGATTCAAGGCTGACCCCAATTCTGCTGGAGTGGATGATAAATGGAAACATTGGTATTGTACATTTAAAAACTTTTTGGGCGTGTTGGATCAAGAGTCTCTAAATAAGCTGAATATGCTGATCAACTACATTGCTCCGGATGTATATAAATATATTTTGGACTGTAAAACTTATGAAGTGGCTATTTCTACATTGGAAAAGTTTTTTGTTAAACCAAAGAATGAGGTATTTGCACGTCACCTTCTATCTGCCCATAGGCAGCAGGTGGGAGAATCTTTGGATGCTTATTTACAAGCACGTCGGTGCCTTAGTGTTAACTGTAATTATAAGGCCGTGACGGCTGAAGAATATAAGGAAGAATCGGTACGGGATGCTTTTATTAATGGATTACTGTCTAGATCAATTCGTCAGCGGTTGTTAGAAAATAAGACTTTGGATCTTAAAAGTGCTTTTGAGCAAGCTTCTACATTGGATGTGGCTCAGAGAAGTTCGGATTCTTATGCTCTTTTTAATCGGCCTGCGACTATTGTTTCGGCAGTTTCGGATGAAAAGGAATTATGTGGACTTAATGGGAGTGGTTTACTAGATTCTGAAACAGTTTCTACTTCGGCGGCTGTTGCCTCTAGGATTCAGAAGTGTTATTTTTGTGGGAATATCCGGCACCCTCATCTGAAGTGTTCTGCTCGGGAGGCTGTGTGTAGTAAATGCGGCAAGAGAGGTAATTATGCACGCGTGTGCAAATCATCAGGTTCAATTACCTCCTCCTCTCCTGGTGTGGGAGGGCCCTCCTCCACTACCTCCTCTGTGACTATTCAGCCTTTAGATAGGGCATTTATTGCATCAATTTCTGCTGCATTTGCTCATGGCCTAAACAAAGCTATAGTTACGGCTCAAGTTAATGGGTTGGAAGTGAAGGCCCTTATAGATACGGGCAGTACTGAGAGTTTTATAAGTCTTCAGTTTGCGAAGGAGAAGCATTTGAAAATTTCGCCTGTTACGTATCAGGTGTGTATGGCTCAGACGACCCTTACTTCACAAATAGCTGGTTGTTGCTTTGTGAAAATGATTCTTCTAGGTAATACGTATACTGATATACGCCTATCTGTTTTGCCTAATCTCTGTGCGGATATTTTGATTGGACATGATGTGCTTCAGTTACACGAGTCTCTTAGTCTTTCATTTGGAGGGACTAAGCCACCTTTATCTATTTGTGGATTAACCTCTTTATCTATTTCTCCATTATCACTTTTTTCCAATTTGATGTCGGATTGTAAGCCAATTGCTACCAAGTCAAGAAGATATAGTAGTCAGGATAGAGAATTTATTAATTCTGAAGTTCAACGTCTCTTATTGGAAGGAATCATTGAACCTAGTTGTTCGCCTTGGCGAGCACAGGTAGTTGTCACGACTAACGAGAGACACAAGAAACGAATGGTGATAGACTATTCCCAAACTATTAATCGGTATACTCAATTAGATGCTTACCCTTTGCCTAAGATTGATGAGCTTATCAATAAAGTATCTCAGTATAAGGTTTTTAGCACTATTGATTTAAAGAGTGCTTATCATCAGATTCCTATTGTTAAGAAGGATCAACCATATACGGCCTTTGAGGCTGGTGGAAAGCTGTATCAGTTTTGCCGAATACCATTTGGTGTTACTAATGGTGTTGCTTGTTTTCAACGGGCAATGGATGCTTTTATAAGTGATAACTCCCTCTCTGATACCTTTTCATACTTAGATGACATCACAGTGTGTGGCAAATCAAGGGTGGAGCATGATTCTAATTTAAAAAGATTCCTTCAAGCTGCGGAAAAAGTTGGTTTAACTTTTAACAAAGAGAAATGTATCTTTTCGACTACTGAGGTAAATCTATTGGGGTATATTATCTCAGGAAACAAGATTAAACCAGATCCAGAACGTCTGCGACCATTGATTGATTTACCTTGTCCTACTAATTCTAAGGCTTTGCAACGAGTTGTTGGACTGTTTTCTTATTATTCTAATTGGATTGCAAATTTTTCACGGAAGATCCGGCCTCTTATTCGGGTTACGACATATCCTCTATCATGGGAGGCCAGGACATGTTTTGAGAATTTTAAAAAGGATATTTTAGGAGCAGTTGTGCATTCTATTGATGAGCAGGTTCCCTTTGTGATCGAGACGGATGCTTCGGATTTTGCAATTGGGGCTACTCTGAACCAAAATGGAAGACCTGTGGCCTTTTTCTCACGTACTTTGAACAATAGTGAAAAAAGACATTCTTCAATAGAGAAAGAGGCATACGCAATAGTAGAAGCATTGCGTAAATGGAGACATTATTTATCGGGGCGACATTTCACGTTGGTAACTGATCAAAAATCTGTGTCCTTTATGTTTGATGTTAAACATTTTGGAAAGATCAAAAATGATAAAATAATGAGATGGAGGATTGAGTTGGCATGTTACCATTTTGACATAGTTTATCGTCCGGGGAAGGATAATGTTGCTGCTGATGCACTGTCGAGGGCTTATTGTTCTGTGATTCACGGAGATACGCTTATTAATCTTCACAATGCCTTATGTCATCCTGGGGTTACGAGGATGATACACTTTGTACGCAGTAAGAACTTGCCTTTTTCAGTTGAAGACGTCAAGCGGATGACTTCATCATGTTCTATCTGTGCTCGGTGTAAACCGAATTTCTTTAAGCCTCAACGAGCTCATCTTATAAAGGCTACTTCTCCTTTTGAACGTTTGAGCGTCGATTTTAAGGGGCCTCTTCCTTCAACTACTCAAAACCGATATATATTTACTGTTGTGGATGAGTTTTCAAGGTTCCCTTTTGCTTTTCCTTGTGCAGATGTATCAGCTGCTACAATTATTAAATGTCTGACTCAACTTTTTGTCATCTTTGGGATGCCTGCGTATATCCATTCAGATCAGGGAAGTTCTTTCATGTCTTCCCAGTTGAAGGAATACCTTCAGAGTCGGGGAATTTCTACTAGTAGAACTACCCCGTATAATCCCCAGGGTAATGGACAGTGCGAACGATACAATGGGGTGATCTGGAAGGCAGTTATGTTGGCTTTGACATCCCGGAACCTTAAGAATACACAGTGGGAAATGGTACTGCCTGATGCCCTGCATTCCATTAGATCATTGCTTTCAACGGCTACTAATGTGACCCCCCATGAAAGGCTCTTTAACTATCCGCGGAGATCTACTACGGGATATTCGGTACCTTCATGGCTTACTATGCAGGGACCTGTGCTGCTTCGACGCCATGTTAGATTGTCAAAATATGATCCTTTGGTGGAGGAGGTGGAGCTGTTGGAGGCAAATTCCCAATATGCTCATATTCGATTCCAAGATGGGAAAGAAAGTACTGTTTCAATTAAAGACTTGGCTCCTTGTGGGGGCCAGCCCTCTTCTGAGGATATTAACAATAGTCATGATTCAGATAATGTGGATGTTGTTACAGATACTACGAATATTTCCAATCCGATTGCAGATAATTATACTTCTATTAGTCAGCCCTTGATAGATGTTTATGACCGTCCCAGTTTACCTTCTGATGGGATTTCTAATCCGGAAACCGTTGAAAATCGGGATATGGATAGCCTTCCTGCTGAAGATACTTCTGTGCCTTCTGGTGTGGGAGGGCAAGGAATTTCACCAAGGTTAAGAAGGTCGACACGAACAAGATATCCGGTCGACCGATTGAAAATGGACTTTTAAATTGATAGTAATGTTTTAAAATTTTTGAAATATTATAGTATATTGTTTTAGTTGAGAGATACTTAATACTTATGTGCAATGTTACTATTTGTTGTTGTTCACTTAGTATTGTGTCATGTGAACAGTTTTATTCTTGTTGTGCATAGTTTTAGTTGTAAATAATTAATTATAAATTGTAAAGGTTATTTAGGTTGGAGTATATTTTAAAAGGAGGGGTGAATGTGGTGATTATTCCTTGTTTAGTAAAAGTATTGTGATTGGTTGTTTGTTAACTGCCTTGGGATATATGTTGTAATCTCATTGGTAGTTGATGATCACATGATGTGTTGTGGCCACCTTAAATTCAGTTCCTTTCCAGTTTTGGTTGGGACTGGATGTGGGCAGATGTGCTGCAGATTTTAAAGTTAATAAAGCCTAGCTTTGGAAGGCAAATCTATTCTTTATTTCAGCCCGTAACCAGGATATCGTCCAAATAACACTGGGTCCCCGGGATCCTTTGCAGGACTTGTTCCATTGCCCTCTGCCAAATAGCCGGGGCTGATGCTACCCCGAATACCAGTCGATTGTACTGGTAAAGGCCTTTGTGAGTGTTTATCGTGAGGTATTTCCTAGACGCTTCTTCCACCTCCATTTGTAGATACGCTTGGGCCAGATCAATCTTTGTAAAGCGTTTCCCTCCAGATAGTGAGGCGAAAATATCTTCTATCCGTTGAAGTGGATATTGTACTGTGTGCAGGACTGGGTTCACTGTTACCTTGAAGTCCCCACAGATGCGAACCTTCTTCGGTTCCCCAGGCGTGCTGCTCAATGATTTCTTCATTACAGGAATGATGGGTGTGGCCCACTCGCTCCAGTCCACCTTGGACAGCACACCTGAACGCTCCAGGCTCTCCAGCTCTGCTTCAACGGCTGGGCGGATACCTTAAAAAATTTTGGGTTTGCGTTATCTTCGATTTTTATTGTTGCCGTTACTCCTTTTAGAGTCCCAAGTCCTTGTTGGAACACCTCTTTCGCGTCAGTTAGAATTTTTGACAGTCGTCCAGGTGTGACGTCATCATCCTTTTTATCAGTCACAGTTAGCGCCTGAATGGAATGCCAATCCAATTGTATTTTTCAGATCCATTCACGTCCCAATAATGGTGGTCCTCCATCTGATAGTATATATAGATACAGTTTCTGTGTTTCCTTGCCGTCGTATTCAACTGGCACCCTTATTTTTCCTCTGGGGTAGACTTTTTGCCCCGTGTATGTCTTCAATACAATGGACGTGTCCTTCAAAGGTATGTGTGAGAATAGCCGCTCATAGTCTCGTCGATTCATGACAGTTAGGGCTGATCCTGTGTCCAATTCCATCTTTACTGGTGACCCTGCTATCATGAGGGTGACACAAATGGTTCGGTGATCCTCCTTTGCGATCACGTTGTGTAACTTTAGACAACTTAGTCTCCTGCTCCCGGAGTCCTTATCACTCTCCTGATCTTCCGAACTACTGTCTGTCAATTTCTTTACTTTCTTGTACTTTTCCTTAGTAGTTCTTGTAGTGTTGGTTTTCTTTCCCGACCTGCAGACTCTTGCTATGTGTCCCATTTTCCCACATTGCCTGCATACATTGTCCTTAAGCCAGCAGTCCTTCTGATCATGGGTTGTTCTGCCGCAGCGATACCACTTTTCGGCTCCATACGCCATTTCGTTAGCGCTGTATTCCTGTGGTTTCTGTTTTATTTCCGCAGCTCCCTGTGCTGCTGCTTCATAGGATACTGCCACGCTGAAAGCCTGTTCTAGCGTCAGGTCCTTTTCCGAAAGTAGTCGTTTCTGGGTTCCTTCACTCTGGAGCCCGCAGACAAACTTATCCCACAAGGTGTCTGCCAGTCCTGCTCCGAACTGGCAGTGATTCGATAACTTGCGTTGTTCCGTAAGATAGTCAGCATTGCTCTCATCTTTGTGCTGGTTTCTTTTATGGAACTTGAATCTTTCTGCTAGCAGCAGCGGTGTAGGGTTTAGGTGTTCCTGTAAGATATTAACAATCTCCTCAAAACTTTTCTCCATTGGTTTAGCTGGGGTAATTAAATTCTGCAATAGGCCGTACGTTCTCGCGCCCATCAAATTTAATAATACTGATGCCTTCTTTCCATCGGCCACCTCATTTGCCTCGCAGTACACTCCAAAGATGTGCGGGTTAGGTTGATTGGCTATGATAAATTAACCCTTAGTGTTAGGGGGATTAAATACGTGGGGTTACGGGGATAGGGTGGGATATGTGTTGGTGTAGGGGTTACGGGGATCGGGTGGGATATGTGTCGGTGCAGGCTCGATGGGCCGAAATGGCCTCTATCTGCACTGTGGGGTTTCTGTGATTCTGTGATTCTGTGAATTCTTTCCACATACGTGGTCCAGTCTTCTACCTCGTTGTCGAAAGCAGTGATACTGCCACTTTTCGGCATCTTGGGCGATTTTAAATGGCGCCTCCCGCGCTTTTTCTTCTTCCCCAATGGAATAAAATGGCGCCTCCCGTGCTTTTCCTTCTTCCCCAATGTAATAAAATGGCGCCTCCCGCGCTTTTCCTTCTTCCCCTTGCTGCCACGCTGCTCCTAGCGTTCTACAGGGTAATGGCGGCGACCCGCGGCTTCGGCGCGTATCACTTTTCCTTCCCCGCATTCTATCCTCTCCACGCTGCCCTGTTCTTGAGCACTAACCACGCCCTGTGCGCTCCACCCTCTCTCTCTCTCTTCCTCCCGACAACGCTGCACGGCCCCTTTGCAGAGCCGCTCGATTGAGCCCGAGCCCACCGCAGTCCGGAAGGTTCAGCGCACTAGCTAGATTGAGCTAAGAGGGGCCAGGGATTTATGCTCACCAATGGGGTTTCCTTGACAGTTCGAAACCTGTCGATTAAGCCGGTTGTGATTTTGGGGTTCGCTCTTTGTGTCCTTTGGGGTCTGCCATCGTCACGTGGTCCCAGGGCGCGGTGGTGGTGTCGGCCGAGTAAAGTACCCCCTTTTTCCTCAGTTTGCAGAGTAAAGTCTTTATTGGGTACTTTACCTTGCAGGATGGTTGTTCTTCTGGTGGTGGTCGTTGGATTTCGTTGTGGCTGGGCTCGGTTGGTGGCCTTCGGGGTCGGCTCAGTCGTGTAAGGCTGCGGTTGCGGCCTAATTGTCCTCAGTTATTACCTTGATCCTGCTATTTGGCTCTATTCCTCAACGTACCCCGATGGCTGGCCCTCTTCTGCCGTGCTGAGCCTCGATCTTGCTGTTTGGCTCTACTCTTCAACGTACCCCAATGGCTGGCCCTCTTCTGCCGTGCTGAGCCTCGATCTTGCTGTTTGGCTCTACTCTTCAACGTACCCCAATGGCTGGCCCTCTTCTGCCGTGCTGAGCCTCGATCTTGCTGTTTGGCTCTACTCTTCAACGTACCCCAATGGCTGGCCCTCTTCTGCCGTGCTGAGCCTCGATCTTGCTGTTTGGCTCTACTCTTCAACGTACCCCAATGGCTGGCCCTCTTCTGCCGTGCTGAGCCTCGATCTTGCTGTTTGGCTCTATTCTTCAATGTACCCTGATGACTGTCCCTCTTCTGCCGTGCTGACCGTGTGTGTCAGTTTCCTGAGCTACCGGTGGACCTATAATTATACAGGTTCTCCATTCCCTTATCTGCACGCCAAATCAGGTCAGTTCCTTGTTTAATTTTTGGCGGGCTCGTCTAAAGTCTTTACACTCATTCACCTTAACGGCTTTTGGGGCAGTTGTCTCCTTGTTTTAATGGCTTCAATATCCTGGCTGTTTGTCATTTATGAATGTTTAATCGTCTTTTCCTGGCTTGTTGGCTCCTTTGAGCGGTTACCGATTATGTATGCAAAAAGTTAATGGCCTCAAGATTACGTCTATCCTGAGTTAACTGTTTCGAGATGAAAGATGCATATTCTGTGTTTACCTAGCTGTTTAGGAAAATGACAAAGTCTTCCACACAGATCCATGCATGTTAGGTTTCGTTTCAGGATTTGAATGGGCCTGCCTTTTGCAGGGCCTTGCGTTCTAAAATCCTGCGGGCCTCGGTCACGAGGTTTCAGAAGCCATTTTCTTTGGGTACCCTTTTTTAATAACTTGTCCAAACAGGGTCCCTTTATCCATAACTTTTGGGGAATGTGGGAATTTTGAGAACCCTACAGGTCTCAACCCCTGCACAGCTGCAGGAGCAGCAGGCTGCTGTCGAGCCCTCTCAGGCTCGCCATCCCAGAGGACGCCCGCCAAAGGTGTCGAGACAGGAGCAGCAGGAAAGTGAGCAAGGGGCCTCCACATCTGCTGAAGCCACAGGGGAACCACTACGTAGGAGCACGCGTAAAAGGAAAATAAAGCACAAATAGTCACAAGGGTAGTCACTTGGGTGAAATGCTGTGTATTTTGTAAAAATGTCATCAGTTGTGTGTTTTTCATAAAAATTCTGATGGCAACTTCTGCAGTTGTGGCATGTGTCATTTCGCAAATGGGGCTGGAGGTCCTCTAATGCCAAGAGGGGAAGGAAAAAAAGGCCTCCCATGCTTCTGGTAGATGCCTCAGTTGAGGAAGTGCTGAGTGAGGGTGGCGAGAGAGGTCTCACAGGAGGTCACACTGGAGAAGTTTGTGAGGCTCCAACCTTCCACAGGTGTGGTTAGGCCTGGTAAAAGTTGCCCCAGACCTGAGACAACAAAGTCCTGCCACCTGCAAATGATGACTGATCAAATATTCTCTTTAATGTTGGACCTGCAGCTGATAGTCAGCAAGCCAGTAGTGTACACGCCAGATTTCACAGGTGTGATCCCCACCAGGCATGTTTTACGTGGGAAAAGGGTTAAACAGGCAAGGGCCTGTTAAAATGGGATTATAAAGGCCAATCAGTGCTGTTTAAGGGCCCTAAAGACCTGTTGCAGGCGGGACTGATTCGGGTCAATCAGACACACCTATGTTAAAATGGCGTGGAGGCGGGAACCAGGCGGGGGGGTCGCGACCCCCAGGTTTTCCGATTTTAACCCCCCGTACGCCTCAAAGCCCGCCTCACGGCCCAATGAAAATCGAGGCCGGGGTGTCCATAAATTGTGGTGGAGACCCACCCGAATCGTCCAGATCCACTACCTGGCCGATGGGCAGGAGTGGGAATTCGGCGGCAGAAGGCCGTAGCCGGGAAACTGTGGGATCGGTCCCGGGCAGTCAGTGGTGGGTGGGGGTGGGTCCTCTGGACGAAATCAGGGGGAGGACGGGTGGGAGGCCCAAGGTTTCCTTGTGAGGCCTGAAGAAGAAACTCCTGCTCCTTCCAGCCCACAAGGTAATCTAAAATTAAATTTTAAAACTTACCTCTTCTGGCAGGTCTGACCTGACAGAGAAGCCGCCACTGCTCCCTTGCTCAGGCCTCAGGTTGAAACTGTAGATCAGGTCTCGATGGCATCATTGGATCTGTTTTGCTTCCTTCCTGCGGGGGGCCTGCTCAAATGAGCAAAATAACATCGGGACACAGCAGGAAGGCAGTGAGGTCAGAGTGGCTAAGTACCTGCCCTCATTTTAACTGCGCGCCATGCCCGGTCTACTAGGCGAGGAAATTAAAATCGGGGCCAATGTCTTAGCAAGCACATGCTCTTTGCCTGTCTGTTATGTGACCAAGTAAATACAAATGTTGATAGAGTTGCCTTAAGTAAAATTTGCCTGGAACTATTCACATTGGGTACATTTAGATGAGAGATGATGGTATGGTGGGAGGCGGGGGCGGGGGGTGGCGGGGGAGAGTTAGAAAGGGGTCAGTGATCCTTCCTAATCAACATTCCCTGTCTGCATTCTTCTTAATCATGTCTGGTATCAGTTGTGTTGAGTGCAAATTCTTAGCCTGTGTGGCAAGTCTTTGTCCTTTTAAAGTGAATCTGAGTCCAATGGAGAAAGCCTGGGGCTAATAACTTAACCTTATCCTTTGTAGGAGTTCCCTGAGCAGCAATGGCACCATTTGTAGCATAACTGGTTTCAGTGTCAGGTCCGAGAACTGTTTTCTTCACTCTTGAGGTGCAAAGGATATTTATTTTTAAAAGTGTTTTATTAGCAGGTCAAAGGCACCTGCATTTGATTGCAGTGTGTTTCACCACTTGTGGAATATGGAATGTAGTCAAAGCAGCAGATTTCCTGTTACACATCCCTACAAACCCAGACTTGCATGTGGTTTGTTTGTGGGATTGCTGCTGAATCCTGCAAAAAAGCACATGGTCCTAGTGCCTACATATGGTTCACGACAGGACGATAAAGCTTAGCCTATTTGAGCCCGCTTGGTCATAGACCTCTAAATTACAGAATGGGACAACAGTGCATGAACATTTAATGAGTTCATCTGAAATTTCTCTCTGTGCGATTTAATGCCTCAGTTATTTATTTGTTCACCATTATCTTGCAGCGTAATTTAAAGGCCGATAGCAAAATACTGCAGATGTTGGAAATCCAAAATAACAACAGCAAATGCTGGAAAAACTCAGCAGGTCAGGCAACATCCGTGGAGAGAAATTTGAGTTGACGTTTCGGGTCGAACCCTTCTTCAAAACTGGAAAGAAAAGAAAATAGATCGAAGGCAGGGCTGCGATCGGACAAAAGAAGTGAAAGAGACAAAAGAAGTAGAAGAGACAATACAAGGTATTCGAAGCCAGACGAGATGGTAATAGGCTGAGATTAGGTGTGAGGTGTACTGGCAGGGCAAGAGATAGCTGCCAGGTGGGAGAGTGAAACAAAAGGAAAGGGGGGGGAAAGGTGTGGAAAAATTACAGGTAAAAAATTAATAGGGGCCGAGGTTATAATCTGAAATTGTTGAACTCGATATTGAGTCCGGAAGGCTGCAAAGTGCCTAATCGGAAGATGAGGTGCTGTTCCTCGAGTTTACGTTGAGCTTCCGTGGAACAATACAAGAGGCCAAGGACGGTGAGGTCCGAGTGGGAATGGAGCGGTGAATTAAAATGCCATAGACTGCTCCACCATTACTCAAAAATATCGTGAGGCTGCTGTGTTGAAGACCTTTGAAGACTTGATCAATTCTTCTGCAGTGCTGTTGAATTTTCAAAGTAAATACCTTGACTGCAATAGAAAACTGCGCCAAAGACTAGTCGTCCCATGTTTATGATATATCTAAGATTAAAATCAATTACAAATCCTAAACATCTGATTTATCTAAAATTAATACAGAAAGAAAAATATTTTGCTCTTGGGAAGATGTTATTTTAACTCAGCTTTTTTAAAATATTATTTTTCCTCTGTGATAGTTAGTTCTGCTTTTAAGCCTAAATAGACATTAGACAGGTACATTCTGCTATTTACAGCATGTATTCATTGGCTCTGAGAAAACAACTCAACAGCAAAAGACCTCCACTGAGACTAAGAAATTGATTATGGTTTTAAATTGCATTATACATGAACCTACCTTTAAAAATCATCAAGCCTTTTAATGCAGTAGCCACAGTACCAATGCTCTGAAGCCCAGTGACATTTCTGGTCCGCTGTAATTTGCATACTTCCATATATCCAGCATGTAATGTTCAAATACATTTTCTGGATGTCCTGATAAAATGCAAATCTTCTCCCCGTTTTTGGCCAAGCAGAGAAATGCCACAGTGAGCCCCGCTGGTTCACACTGTGTTTATTATCAGATAATGAAGGCAGTAATATCATTTTGTCAAGTTTGTTTCTAACCCCTGCCAAGGCTGCTGGGAGAAACTCATTAGAATTAAAGAGGTGATCGGCGATTGAGACAGACTGCAATGCTTTATTTTAAAAAAGGGAGCTGGAGCAGCACACAAAGAGCAAAATTATAAACTAGGAATATTAATGCTTTAGGTTTACGCAGTGCAGTGTTAGTGCACACCCTAAACAAGATCATACAAATTCTTTTGTCTTTAACCACACAAAGAAATTTCATGTCAAGACATTTAGCATTTGTACACTAACATCGCACAGTGTAATTTCAAGCCCAAGGTGTCCGGGGCCGATTTTAATTGGGGGAGAGAGTCATGCGGGCAGGGGCCGAGCTGGACCGCAAACTGTTCAGGCCCTGTAGCGCGAGGCCTGGGCGAATTTAACGCCAGACCCCGTCAGTTTTTCACCAGAACCCGGCGGGAAGCAGGCAGGAGCAGGATGGCCAGCATCAGGAGTCCGCCTCCGGGGACACAAAAGCAACCAGGAGGAGGAAGAGTAATTGAAGGGAGAATCGTTCCTAGCTCATTCTCACACATCTGCTGCTGGCTGGCTTCACACCAGCATTGGGGAAAGCCTCAGGAGCAGGTGGTTATCTTAGATAGAATTAACAGCACAGAAACAGGCCATTTAGCCCAACTGGTCTGTGCCGGTGTTTATGCTCCACACGAGCCTCCTCACATCCTATTTCATCTCACCCGATCAGCATATCCTTCTATTCCTTTCTCCCTCATTTGCTTATCTAGCTTTCCCTTGAATGCTATTGTAAGTGGTTTTCTCAGGCATACCGAAAACACCCCTCTTACTACAAGTTCTGGATGATAGGGATTATATGGACAGATCAGACTCGGACACCCATTTGAGCTCAACCATATTGGCCTAGAAATTAGGTTTGCCTCCGCCAGGGCTTTTGCGCCCGAAATTTTGCGCCCGCGATAATTGCCGCTGCGCCCGACAAAAATTCAGCTGCCCCCCGCCCAGACGGCTGCGGGCGCTAATGGAGGGTTTCAGCGCCTCGCTATGGGCGCTGAATACAGGTTTGCGGCGCTAATCCCCCGCTGCGGCACCCGATGTGGTGCGGCAGGCTGGGGTACTGCAGGCCTCCTCCTTCTGTTAAGGAGGAGCTGCCTGCAGCCGACCGCTGACCGGTCGATTCGCCCGACAAATGAGCCCGGCACCTCGGAGAAGTGCCGGGCTCGCGGGCCACACACATCAGTGCCGCGGGGGGGTGGTGGAGGAGTCCGGGGAGGGAGGTGCGGGCAGGCGGCCGCCGGGAAAGCGGCCGGCCGCCGCTCCACCTTAATGCGCCGGCGCTACGTGCTGCAACATCCCGTTGAACAATCGTTGGTTGCGGCTGCCACGGGCGAGGCGGCCGCAACTGAATTTGGGCGTCCGGCCGCGTTACCACGGCAACCGGGACGCTGCGCACACCGATGACGTCATCGGTGCCGGCGCAGCACTACCGGCTAACGCCGATGGTAGGGCCCAACGCAATTTTGATCGCGGCTATAATTCCAGCGCAAGGCCCTCTAACGGCTCTAATTGGGCGCTAACCCCACCGAATTTCTAGGCCATTGTGTTTAATAGGATTAACAATAACACTCATAACAGAACAAGACAATACACCCCTGGCTTGTGCTAAATTACCACAGTCTAATAAAAGAACCCTCCTGTGAAATAAACTAACCCCCCCATGAAATAAACTAACACAGGACCCTAGCACTAAACCCCTCTAAGGTTTGGTTGGAACGTACAATCACCCCCTCACACAGCTAAGTGGTCTTGTGGATGTGTAGGCACAGGCAATATGCTCACCCCGATTGCCCGTTGTCTTGCTTGCAGCTTCTTCCTGTATGTCTCACTCCTGGTTCCGTACTGCCGACGCAGTATCCAAGTTCCAGTTTGAGTTGAGGTCCGTTGATGAGGGATGAAGAGCAGTGCTCAGCTTCTGGCAGTGTTCCGTCGAGTTGAGCCTCACTGGGGAGACTCGATGTATGTAGATTGATGCCGAGGAGCAGAGAGAGCAGCCCCCGAACGGCTCCTGATATACCCAAAACCCCTCGCCTTTTCCTCCCGCCAATACTGATCGATGTATTGACTCAAGTGATCTGTCTGGAGCCCCCTGTGGCCTGGAGTGACTCATGACCTTTGAAATCTTTGTGAAAAATTATATTCAATTTCCTCGCTCCCAGGCCTGGCACCTGGAGAGATAATGAGTGCTGATTACTGGATGTCTGTCGTCTCCTGAGTTGATGGCCCCCATTAGCAGGTAATGGGTTTCAATCTCAAACCGAAATTATTTAACTGGCTTATCTCCTGGAAGACAATGGCCTGGCCATCTCCTGCCTTCCACCAGTTTTGGTTGGGGTTGTGCTTTATTGATAGTGTCTCTGAGTTACCTCTCGGGGTATTGTTCCTGTTGTGTCTGGGTATAATAAGACACAGACTGCAGGAGAAACGGTACAACAGGTGTTTACTCAACGTGGCTCACAGTGGAACTGCCTGTACAGGTTACTACTCAGTGCTATATACAGGTGTGGTCACTGCCGGTACTACAGTATACATGAGCTGTAAAAAGTAGTTCCCCCCTTAAAGGTATATACATTACAATTCCTCCCCTTTTAGATTAACAGTACCATAACACTCATTTAACAATTAAATATCAAACTAATTACAATTAACACTTTTAACATGCAACATTAGCTGCAAATAGTCTATTTATATATTCAGTCTTTGGGGAGGCTTCCTGATCATTTCTGGATAGTGCCTTTCCCGAGTGTCTTGCTCTTGGTGCGGAGGCGATTCTGGCCCCCTGTCGTCGGTTGGTTCATCAGCTTCCGATGCTACTGTTTCTGGGGTAGATGCGACCTGTACATCGGGTTCATCACCAGGTATGTATGGGTGAGGCATGGGGTTGACTTGTTCCTGTGACTCTAGGATCTGGTCAGCATGGCGTCTCACGATACTCTCCCCAACGTCCACTGTGTACATTAGTGGGCCCTGCCGTGTGCATATTGTTCCTGGCTGCCATTTTTCTGTTCGGTAGTCGCGGGCCAAGACTGGTTGCCCTACATTGAAGCTCCTTGTTGGCTTCTCATGGATGTGCTGGAATTGCTTACTCTCAACATCTCTTTGTACGTTTGGTCTGAGCAAATCCAGGCGAGATCTTAACCTTCGGTTAAAGAACATCATGGCTGGGGCCTGGTTGGTGACTGCATGTGTCGCATTCCGGTAGGCGAACAGGAAATTGTCCACCTTATGCTGCAGCGGAATGTTGTCATTGTACACAGCCTTTATTGCCTTCTTAAAGGTTTGTATGAACCTCTCAGCCAATCCATTTGTGGCTGGATGATACGGGGCGGATGTGTAATGCCTTACCCCATTCTTTTTCAAGAACCTCCGGAACTCTTCGGACACAAACTGTGGTCCGTTGTCGGAGCAAATCTATTCTGGCAAGCCGTTCCTGGCAAAAATGGTCCGTAGGACTGCAATAGTTTTCTCCGTGGTGGTGGAGGACATTTTGATGACCTCAGGCCATTTCGAGTGCGCATCCACGGCTATTAAAAACATTGAGTCCATGAATGGACCTGCAAAATCAATATGCACCCATTGCCATGGAGATGAGGGCCACTCCCATGGGTGTAGAGGGGCCTGTGGTGGTGCATTTTGGACTTTCTGGCATCCTGAGCAGCTCTTGGTCAGGTCCTCGATTTGTTTATCGATTCCCGGCCACCACACATAAGCACTGGCTAGGCTTTTCATTTTTACCCCTCCCAGATGACCCTCATGAAGCTCATTGAGCACTGTATCCCTTAACTTGGGTGGAATTACCACTCGGGATCCACACATCAAGGTCCCCCGGCACACTGACAGCTGTTCTCTCCTTGTCGAGAATGCTGGCAACAGTGAGTCGCCATGTGCTGGCCATCCCTTCACCATCAAATCATATACCCGAGACAGTGTCGGGTCATTTCGGGTTTCCTTTTTGATACAAGCGTTAGTTACCGGTAGGTATTCAACTATAGTCGAATGGAATATTTCGACAGGATCCACTGCTGGTGCTTCCTCTGCAGTAGGCAGTGGCAGGCGTGATAGCCCATCAGCATTTCCATGCTGTTTCGTGCCCTTATATTCAATCTCATAGTGGTGCGCCCCTAGAAAAAGTGACCATCTTTGTAGTCGTTGCGCAGTCATCACCGCAACGCCCTTCTTCGGATTAAAAATGGAGACAAGAGGCTGGTGATCAGTCAGCAAGGTGAATTTCTGCCCGTGCAGATAGTGATTGAACGTTTTCACTCCCCACACTAGGCTGAGGGCCTCCCTGTCAATCTGGGCGTAGTTTCGCTCGGCTGAGGTTAGTGATCGTGACGCAAAGGCTATTGGCCTCTCTGAGCCATCCGAAAATTTGTGCGACAGCACTGCTCCAATGCCGTAGGGTGACGCATCACATGCCAACCGAATTGGTAATGCTGGGTTGTAATGGGCCAATACCTCTTTCGATGTGATTAGTGTTTTGCTCTTCTGGAAAGCTCGTCTACATTCGTCACTCCACTTCCATGGCACCCAAGTTTGCATTAGGGTGTTCAGTGGGTGTAGTATTGTCGACAAATTTGGCAAGAACTTATGGTAGTATTTTACCAGCCCGAGGAACGGCCTCAGTTGTGACACATTTTCCGGTGCTGGAACCTTGACTACTGCCTCAATCTTCTCTGGGGACTTATGTAACCCCTCTTTATCGATAATGTGGCCACAATAGGAGATCTGCTTTCTAAAAAACTCGCATTTGGGGCGGTTAGCTCGGAGCCCATATTCCTGCAATCTAGTGAGCACCTGCTCCAGGTTGGCAAGGTGATCACTGTCATTTTCGCCCGTGACCAGGATGTCGTCCAAATAACACTGGGTACCTGGGATCCCTTGCAGGACTTGTTCCATTGCCCTCTGCCAAATAGCCGGAGCTGATGCTACCCCGAATACCAGCCGGTTGTATTGGTAGAGACCTTTATGGGTGTTGATTGTGAGGTATTTTTTTGATGCTTCTTCTACCTCCATTTGCAGATTCGCCTGGGCCAGATCAATCTTAGTGAAGCATTTCCCTCCAGATAGCGAGGCGAAAATATCTTCAATCCGCGGAAGTGGATATTGTACGGTGTGAAGGACCGGGTTCACTGTTACCTTAAAGTCCCCACAGATGCGAACCTTCCTTGGTTCCCCAGGCGTGCTGCTCAACGACTTTTTCATCACAGGGACGATGGGTGTAGCCCACTCACTCCAGTCTACCTTGGACAGTACACCTGAATGTTCCAGACTCTCCAGCTCTGCTTTGACAGCTGGGCGGATCGCATAAGGTACCGGCCTGGGCTTAAAAAATTTTGGGCTTGCATTTTCTTCAATTTTAATCGTCGCTGTCATGCCTTTTAGTGTTCCGAGTCCTTGCTGGAACACTTCTTTCACATCAGTTAGGATTTTTGACAGTCGCCCAGGTGTGACGTCGTCATCCTTTTTGTCAGCCACAGTCAGTGCCTGTATGGAATGCCAATCCAGTTGTATTTTCCGGATCCATTCATGTCCCAGTAATGGTGGTCCTCCATCTTGCAATACATACAGGTCTAGTTTTGGTGTTTCCTTACCGTTATATATAACGGTCACCCTTATTTTTCCTTTGGGGTAGACCTTTTGCCCCGTGTATGTCTTCAAAATAATTTTTGTGTCTTTCAAGGGTATGTGTAAGAATAGCCGCTCATAGTCCCATCGGTTTATGACTGTTAGGGCTGATCCTGTGTACAATTCCATCTTTACCTGGACTCCTGCTAACTTGAGAGTGACCCAAATGGTTCGGTGATCCTCCGTTGTGATCACATTATGTAGTTTCAGACAACTCAGTTCCCTGCTTTCGGAGTCGTTATCACTCTTTTGTTCATCTGAACTATTCTCCATCATCTTATGTACCTTCTTGTACTTTTCTTTGGTAGGTTTCTTATTGCTGGTTTTCTTTCCCGACCTGCAGACTCATGCTATGTGTCCTACTTTTCCACACTGTCTGCACACTTTGTCTTTGAACCAGCAATCATTCTGGTCATGTGTTGTTCTGCCGCAGCGATAGCACTTCTCTGTTCCATATGACATTTCGTTTGTGCCATATTCTTGCGGTCTCTGTTGTATCTCTACAGCGCCCCGTGCTGCTGCTTCATATGATACCGCAATGCTGAAAGCCTTTTCCAGCGTAAGGCCCTTTTCAGATAAAAGCCATTTCTGGGTTCCTTCACTTTGAAGCCCACACACAAACTTGTCGCTTAAGGTATCTGCCAGTCCCGCTCCAAACTGGCAGTGTTTCGATAGTTTGCGCAGTTCTGTTAAATAATCAGCATTGCTTTCATCCTTATGCTGGTTCCGTTTGTGAAACTTGAATCTTTCTGCTATCAGCAGCGGTGTGGGGTTTAAATGTTCCTGTAGTATCGTTACTATGTCTTCAAAACTCTTTTCCGTTGGCTTCGTTGGGGTTACTAGATTTCGTAATAACCCATACGTCTTTGCACCCATTAAATTTAACAACACCGATGCTTTCTTGTCATCTGACACCTCATTTGCCTTGCAGTACACCTCTATTCGTTCAACATATGTAGTCCAATCTTCGACTTCATTGTCAAATGCGGTGAGACTACCACTCTTAGGCATTTTGGGTGTGTTTTAAAATGGCTTCTACCAATGGCTTAAAATGGCATCTCCCGCACTTTCCTTCCTCCCCAGCTGCTGCCAACACCGCTCTCGGCGGTCCTCGTGGCAATGGCGGTGCCTCGCGGGTTTCTGCGCGTCTCTCTCTCCCTCTCTCCGACGCTGCTCGGCCCCTGAACACCGGCTGTGCCCTGTGTGCTCTGCCCTCTCTCTCCCTCCCCCGTCGATGCTGCTCGGCCCTTTGCTGTGCCGCTCGGTCGGGCTCTAGCCCGCCACTGTCCGGGAAGGGTCTGCGCACTACCTGTTACCAGCCCGTTTCGCTGGACCACCTCGATTTGAAAGCCAAGCCTGACTCTCGACAGCCTCCCCCGCAATTCTCGAATCTCTGCTGGATGACTGGGCGGTTGCCCGTGGTCGATGCCCGAGTCTCTGGCCTTGACCTCCAATCCACTGATCTCCAGGAACGAATCCCCGGGAGGTGATGCAGAGTTGCAGGTAGGTTCGGACTTGCCTCGTCGTCAATGTTGCGTCCGTGTATAATAAGGCATGGACTGTGGAGAACGGTACAACAGGTGTTTACTCAACGTGGATCACACTGCAACTGATCTGTACAGATTACTACTCAGGGCTATACACAGGTGTGGTCACTGCCGGTACTGCAGTATACAGGAGCTGTAAAACATAGTCCCCCCCTTAAACATAGAAACATTGAAGATAGGAGCAGGAGTAGGCCATTCGACCCTTCGAGCCTGCTCTGCCATTCAACGAGATCATGGCTGATCATCCAAACCCTACACCGACAGCCATCCCACCCAAGCCCTATCCCCGTAACCCCACGTATTTAATCCCCCCTAACACTAAGGGTCAATTTTTATCATGGCCAATCAACCTAACCCGCCCATCTTTGGACTGTGGGAGGAAACCGGAGCACCCGGAGGAAATCCACGCAAACACGGGAAGAATGTGCAAACTCCACACAGACAGCCACCCGAGGCCGGATTTGAACCTGGGTCCCTGGCGCTGTGAGGCAACAGTGTTAACCACTATGCCACCGTGATATATACATTACAATTTCTACTGGCTGTTGCTGCGATTCTACAAATGTTTGGTGCTTTCTACAGTTGTGTAAAGTTGCTAAGTCTACAGGGAGTGGTGTGGCACTTGCTGAAGGACCTTTTCCTGATTTCACGGCTTCTGCACAAACCACTTGCTGACAGGCATGGGTGCAGTAGTAGGCATTCCCCTTGGAATACAGCATGACTTGGAGAATGAACAGTGGTTATGCAGAGCAGGACAAGCTGCTGGAAGGGGGAGAGAAGGGCACTCAGCAGGAGGCCATATCTGTCCAGGGTGTTCAGGGAGCAATTCTCCGACCTAAACCTCAGCGAGGATCAGTGTGTCAGACGTCTACACTTCAGTGAGGATGTCCGCACTGAAATCTGCCACCTGCTGCAGCCACAACTGCAACCTCAGAGCAGGGCAAGGACTGCATTGGCAGTGACTGTTAAGGTGACCGCAGCGATGAACTTTTATGCGTTGGGCTCCTTCCAGCCTGGAGCAGGAGATATTTGCAACAGCTCCCAGTTTGCCATGAACTGTTGTGTAAGGGAAGTCACTGAGGCTCTGTATTTAAACAGAGCTGACTATACATTTCATTCTCGCTTGCCAGAGACCAGCAGGCAGAGCGGGCACATGGCTTCACTAGGATTGCAGGCTTCCCCATGGTACAGGGTGTCATTGAGTGCACGCACGTCACTTTGCGGGTACCTCGTGTCAACTCTGACGTGTACCACATCCGAAAAGGATTCCACTCCCTCAACGTCCAGCTTGTGTGTGACCATAGGCAGCGAATTGTTTAGGTCAATGCCCGGTATCCTGGCAACAGTCATGATGCCTTCATTCTGCGGCAGTCCGCTGTGCCGTCTGCATTTGAGCCAACATGGCAAACCAAAGGGGTGGCTACTGGGCGACAAGGGCTGTCCTCTGATGTCATGGCTCATGACTCCGGTGCGCAACCCACCACCCGTGGACAGCATGTATACAATAAAAGCCATGCTGCCACACAAAATGTGATAGAGCAGACCATTGGCATGCTGAAACAACGCTTCCGCTGCCCAGACTGCTCTGGAGGAGCCCTGCAGTACTCGGCAGAGCGGGTGTCGAGATTAATGGTGGTCTGCTGCATGCTGCACAACCTCGCCATCATGAAAGCACAGCCCTTGCTGTCAGCTATCAGGCAACCAGCTGAGGAGCAGGAACATGAGGAGGAGGAGGAGGAAGAGTAGGAAGCGGAGGAAGAGGAAGAGGAAGGGAGGAGGCAACCTAGACAGCCCCTTTCTGCCTATGCTGTCCGTGAAGAACTCATCCGAGTGTGATAAATAAATGCAACACCAATTCCCCAACAGTCCCACACCTTACCTTACCTCTGTCATTGACCATCACAGCGTCCGCTTGCCCACAATGCAAAAATAATAGCAAGTACAAAATAAACATTCCAAATCAAATTTATATTGCATACAAATGAAAACTATTCACCCTTGTGCATTCCCTTAATGCATGTCTTCCATGTGCCTTTACCTTTCCTAGTGCTCCTATGCAGTGCTACCCCAGGGGCTGCAGCATGGCTGGTGGAAGGCTGCTGACTTTCAGTGGAGGAGACTGCAGATGGCCTTGGAGGACGACCTTGAGGAGTTCTGGGCTTAGAAGGCCCAAATGCGGACTGTACCATCTCGACACGGGTGGCAGCAGTCTGGGCTGGCTGGCTGACAGGCAAAAGCAAGGGCACTGGCAGAGTGGCAGTGGTGGGAGGACGAATGCTGTCATCCTGAGAGAGGACAGCAGCTTTGTGCTCGATGGAGCCCAGGGCAGTGCATCTCCCCCAGGGCAGTGCCTCAGCAATCCTAGTAATCTGTTGGAGGACGGATTGCTGGACTGCTGTGACACCCTGCAAGCCCCTTTGAACAGTGGAATGCAGAGCCACCATGACAGAAGTCTGAGCCTCCACTGCAGCACCCAGACGTTGGGTGGCTTCTGCTTGTGCTGCAATGGAAGCTGAGACATCGGCCATCAGACGCTGCATCATGGTTGGGTCCACAAGTGTGTTGATGGAGTTGGCCACCATTTACTGGAAAGGATGGGCTCCAAGATCTGCAAAAGGGCCTGTACCAAGTTAGTGCCGGGCTCCTCCATGCTCCTTGACATTACATGCAGGCTTTCTGGCAGGCTTCCCTATGCATCAAGCAATTCATTGTGCATACCCATCAGCCTCCTTCTGTAACCTGCTCCTTCTCAAAGTGCTCATCTGAGTCCTCTGCAGCAGAACTCATGTGGAACTTCACCCTCCGGTGAGCTGGAACCTGCACTACCCTTGCCCCCTACCCTGGCTGCAGGCCACTCGTGCCTGGTCTCTCACCACATGCAGATCCTATCTCTATGCTAGCCTCTAAATTACATGCAGTGTCAGTATCTGAGCTAATGGCTGCGAGTGTGAAATCGAATGATGGTATTTCTTCATCATCACTGTCTTGTTGCTTTTCCACCACTGCCTGGCCAGATGGCAGTTCTTGGGTATCCGAAAGGAGAAAGACACAAGGGTAAGGTTGTGGTGAGGGTATGGGGGAAAGCAAGAGGTGGATGCTTACACCATGTGCAGCTTGTAAATCAGAAGAGATTATGGGATGAGGGGGAAGTGGGATGTGAGAAGGAGGATTAGGTATGAGGATACCGTCAGCTTCAATGGTTTCAGCCCCGTTGCTGGCCACAGCCTCAGCAAAGGCCGTTCCAATGACGGAGAGCACCGTCTCCTCCATGGGGATAAGGATGTGCAGATGCTGGTTAGGTCCTGCTGCCTCCGGTTGTGCGCCACCTTGTCCTGCAAAAGAGAAGGAAGTGTGTCAGTGAGTGTGGTGCAATCTGTTTGAGTGATGTGGCTGGCTTTGTGTGCAAGCTGTGAGATGTGGGTGTGAGGCTTGTAGCACTGCTAAGTGCGTGAGATGAAGCTATGAATGTTAGATATGAGTCCTGATTAATCAAGATTGTCGGTAGGTGAGTGATGGGGGTGTGATGCATTGCAGAGTTGCTGATGCTAGTGGTGCATTTGGTGGGATATGGCATTTGAAGATGTGTGAGGTCATTGAAATTTTTGCGGTACTGTATCCAGGTCCTCGGAGCTTGACTCCTGGCATTGACCTCCATCTATCTGCTCCCACTTCCTTCTGAGCGTTTGTCTGGAGGGCCTCCTGGCCCCCTGTAGATACAGCACATCTCTCCTCCTTTCCACCTCCCCCGCCAAGGCCTCCAGTGCAGCGTCGGGAGACCTTGGAACCTGCTCTCTCCCATGTTGTGTCATTATCAGGTCAGAATCAGTTGTAGAACAACTTCCACCACCTGCTCCAGCCACAGTGCACCTCCCCTTTAAGAGGCGGAGGCTGGCTTTAAGTAGTGCAGGCTAGCTTTAAGTGGTGCTAAACTCTCAGGATTTTGGGCCCCCTGCTGATGCGTTGCAGCCAATGAACTGTGCAGTTAGGACTAGTTGCACGCTGCAATCATGTTGATTAGCAAGCAGCACGAATTTGACCTGCATCATATTGAATGGTCACGGCCCAATTACGCATCGCGATTCCTGTGCCCATTTTCGCGGGGCTATTGAATTTGGCCCCCAAAATCTCCATAACATATAGAATGCCTCATCTTGTCTGTAATGGTCCTCTGTGCATTAAGGATATCACAGGAAGGGCACTTTTGATGGCTTGAATCACCTCCAGTAACTGATGGATTCCCATTACATCGTTGGAAATTTATAACATTGTATATAAGATTAAAGATAACACTTTTAAAACAAAAGGAAGTGAGAAAATCAATTTTGCAGTATGTGACAAAACTGCATCCAATTAAATAAACAGGTGTGGCGAAGCCCCTAAGGGACTCCAATCAATTGTATATAATTCCCTTTAATAATATGTTGGCTACAGCCTGAGTCTGTATCTTTGTTTTCACTGTTTACATGTACAGAGCGCAATCACTTTAATAGCATGGGTAAACGTGATGACGTCACGCCATTCATCACGTGAGCCCCCACCGGCAGGAAAAACGTGATGACGTCATGACATCAGCCACGGGACCGCCCAAGCAGTCCTCGTGGAGCCTCCGAACTGACTAGACCTATATTCGATGTTTTCCTGTAGTTATCTGTTAAACTCTGTTAGTTTTCATTAAACCTCGTTTATTTGATCGCCTGAGTGGACCTCAGTCTTTTGGATAGGAACTAGACATTCCTACTCAGGAACCTTTGGATACCGTTGTAGGAATTCAGAGGCACAAATCAAGCCAGGTTTAAAGAGTTATGGAAATTACAAGAAGGAAGGAAAGAAGAAAGGGCTTGCAATACATGCCTTATCACATCCCAAAGCACTTTACAACTGATGGATTACTCTGAAATGCATTAACTGTTATGTAGGCAAAAACAGCAGCCCAATATTGTAAGGGGTTTTCTCCGATACCGGTCCCCTGTTACACACACAGTTCTTGGATTTATAAGAACAAAATACACACGGCACAGGGTTTTGGCTCAACCTTTGATTCATTCGTTTATTGAACACACACACACACAATTACCTCTCCAGTATAAATCCCTATGATTTATATCAGGCTAACAACCCCAAAATACAAACCCCTACGACACAATATGACACAGTTAAACCCGTCCGCGATTTGACTGTTACATATAAAGTCACCCAGACTCAATCACAAAGCCCTTATTGTAATCTGACTGAAACTCACAAACTTACTCAGACTCAATCATAAAAATCATATGATTTGGCTGTATTATACAATCACCACTCCCAATCGGCTGTCTCTTGGAGTTGATTATAGGCCCAAATCTTTCTGTTCGCTGTCCTGCCGTCGGTTTCCCCCCACTGTCTTCGAAGTGATCTTACTTTAAACCAAAACCAACTTTCAGTATCTCCTTGCCCCCTTCTGAGCGTACGATGGCCATATCAAAATGTGTGAATTGTCTCTAGCAGAGAACGCTTGATGGCTAATGTCCCTCGTATTGTTCATTGATTAGAGATTCCTTTCTGACAATGCAACCTTCCCAAAGTGACTGCATATGCGAAATTGTTGGTTTCTGTTAGCATTCGTATTCAAAAGGTTCGAGGCCCGGCCCATTGTCTAGGCCTGCACTGAAACTGGTTATTCGGGGGCCATGGTCTAAGGTGGACAATGTAACCCCTTACATGAATATGCGAATATTCTTGTATGTTCCCTAGACAGAAAACCTTTGTATGGCAATTTGGCCGCAATGTCTGAATTAACCCTTTATTGCCCAGCTCTTTTTGCGGACTGTGCACTTCTGGGTTTTTATATTTTTCATAGTCCAATATTTTTACCATTGGGGGGGAGGAATCGAGCCTACAATATGTGCATAGCAAGATCCCACAAACAGCAAATGAACGAATAACCACATAATCTGCGTGTGGTAATGTTGGTAAGGAAGGAATGTTGACCAGAGCACTAGGAAAGCTCCCCTGCTTGCCTTGGGATTTTTTTTATATTCACCTGAACAAACAGATGGACCCTTTTCTTAATTTCTCACCTGAAAGATGGTACCTCTGGTAATGCAGTACTGCACCGAAGTGTTAGCATAGATTAAATGCCTCCATTTTAACAAGTTTTCTATTCTTAAGCCAGGTCGGCCAGATTCCCCAGGCCTTGGGAAACCCAACAGTGAAAGGGAGGTGAGAAGGTCTGGATCCATAAGGTAAGTGCTTTTACAACAACAACAACTTGTATTCATATAGCACCTTTAATGTAGTAAAATGTCCCAAGGCACTTCACAGGAGTATTAAAAGACAAAACAAATTGACAACAAGCCACATAAGGAGAAATTAGGACAAGTGACCAAAGGCTTGGTCAAAGAGGTAGGTTTTAAGGAGTGTCTTAAAGGAGGCAAGAGAGGTAGCAAAGCGGAGAGGTTTAGGGAGGGAGTTCCAGAGCTTAGGGCCAAGGCAACAGAAGACATGGCCACCAATGGTTGAGCAATTATAATCAGGGATGCTCAAGAGGCCAGAATTAGAGGAGCGCAGACATCTCGGCGGTGGGGGGATGTTGTGGGGCTGAAGGAGATTACAGTGATAGGGAGGGGCGAGGTCATGGAGGGATTTGAAAACAAGGATGAGAATTTTGAAATCGAGGCGATGCTTAACCGGGAGCCAATGTAGGTCAGCGAGCACAGGGGTGATGGGTGAACGGGACTTGGTGCGAGTTAGGACACGAGTTACAGCACTGCTTGTGGGCCAGGAGTGTTTCCTGTAGGCTCAAAAAGCTAACCCTATAAACCGCACCCCCCCGGCAAACTGTCTGACACCCCCACCGCCACGATCTCCCCATACTCCACCATGATCACTGACACCCCCATCTCTCCCACCCCCGCGATCTGTTATCTTCCTCGAATGTCCCTGCAATCACCGACCACCCCTCAACCACACTCGACCCACACCCCCCACCCCTCGTGATCTTTGCCCCTACCACCACTAATCCTACCTGCTCCTGGAATGTGGCCTTCTGGCGCAGCCTTCCCCATCCGACAGGTAGCCAGGCCTGTCAATCAGGCTGGCTGTCGGGCAGGGAACCTGGAAAAAAATTCAAACACGTTGTGGAATTTGGGGAAACAAACTCTTCCGGATTTCCTGACCACAACTCCTCCACCCCGCTCCAAAACCGAACCCCAGTAAATATTGTGACCATAGAATCACACAGCACAGAGGGAGGCCATTCGGCCCATGGTGCCTGTGCCGGCTCTTTGTAAAAGCTATCCAATTAGTTTCACACCCCTACTCTTTCCCCGCAGTCATGCAAATTTTTCCTTTTCATGTATCTATCCAATTCCCTTTTGAAAGTTACTATTGAATCTGCTTCCACCACCATTTCAGGCAGTGCATTCCAGATCACAACAATTTGCTGCGTAAAATAATTCTCCACTTTTCCCCCCTAGTTGTTTTGCCAATCATCTTCAATCTGTGTCCTCTAGTTATTGATTCTCCTGCCAGTGGAAAGTTTCTCTCTATCTACTCAAAACCCTTCATAATTTTGAACATCTCTCTTAAATCTCCTCTTAACCTTCTCTTCTCTAAGGAGGACAATTCCAGCTTCTCTGCACGCTCTCCACAGCCTTGACATCCATAATGGACACAGAACCTCAGCTGAAGCCTAGCCAGTGATCTGTAAAGATTTAACATAACTTCCTTGCTTTTGTACTCTCTGGGCAAGAAATTCATTATAGCCCAGGAATTGGCGCTAACTTTGGAAAAGTTTGAGATTTAGAGCCAGGTGCTAATGAATCTCGCTGCACGCAAAATTCATTGTCATCGCTCAAAGGAAGGATGGGAGCACTAATGGCCTAGCTCAGTGGCGTTACACTCAAAGCGCCAACCAATATCAGGTGAAGTCTAATCGCAAGTCATCATTACCGCAGACTCTTTCCAGTTCTTAAAGGGAAGGTTCATTCATGCTGCAGAACCTCATTCTCAGCATTGCTGCCTGTGAACCTGTGTCAGCAAGCAGGAGCAGGCCAAGTCTAAGGAGCCGGATGACTCAACCAGCTGTACTTATGACACATCCACACCCCACGGAGATAGCCAGCAGATTTTCCAACCAAGTATTGGAGGAGTTGGTGTCCGCTGTGGAGGGACGGAGGGCGGTGCTCTACCCGGCAAGTGGCAGGAGGCCCTCGCCACAAGTCTTCCATGCCATGTGGAGGGAAGTAGCCCATCAGGTCTCGGGTAGCACTGTAGTCCCCAGGACCCATACACAGTGCAGGAAGAAATTTAACGACCTCACTCGGGTGGTCGTCTCACATCCCACTTCCCCCTCACCCCAAAGCCTTTCGCACTTTCCAGCTAACATGCTGTATGCTAACATTTCTCCCTTGCTTCCCCCCCTCCCCTCATCTTAACCCGGCTCTTGTGCATTTATGCTTTCAGATAATGAGCAAGCAGCTGAGCAGCCTGTTCCTGAGGGCACCGTTGAGAGTGAGGCAGGAGAAGAGGACGAGGAAGAACACACCGCAACACTGCATGTCTCGCCCACCCAGCTCAGATACTGGCACTACACATTCTTTAGAGGCTAGTATAGTAGTGGGATCTGCACAGGGTGATGCACCAGGAAGGAGCAGGCTGCAGCAAGGCCAAGGGGAAAGGGTAGCTCGGGGGCAAGTTCTGCTGCACAATACGCAGATGAAGACCTCGATGGGGAGGCCTTTAGAAGAAGGGTGAGGGGCATGCACACGGAGATCATAGGTGCAATGGAAAGGATGCACGAGAGCCTGTCAGCAATGGTAAGGAGCGTGGAGGAGTCCGCTTCCAACATTGCACTAGGTTCTGTGCACACCATGGAGCCCATCATTTCCAGTCTGCAAAGGGTGATAGACTCCCAGAGACCGTGGCGACCCAGACCTGATGCCGTGTGTGATGGGCGATCTGGCAACTTCCATTGCAGCACAGGCGGAAGCGACGCAACGTTTTAGTGCTGTAATGCAACCTATGGTTGGTGCCATTCAATCTCAGACTGCACTCATGCAGTCTCAGCTTGATGTCACGCAAGCTCTGACTTCTGCCATCGTGGCTGGGTCTACCACCGTTGACCAGGGCTTTCATGGTGTCGCAGCAGGCCAGCAATCTTTGCTGCAACAGATTGCTAGGGATGCTGAGGTGCTGCCCCGGGGGAGTGGCAGTGGGTCAGTGGAGCAGGAACCTGCTGTCCTTTCTCAGGATGACAGCATTCCTGCTCCCACCACTGCCACTCCGCCATTGCCCTTGTTGCTGCCTGTCATCCAGCCAGCCCAGGCTTCTGCCGTCCATGCTGAGGTGGTACAGTCTACAGCTGCACCTACCAGGTCCAGAGCTGGTCGAGGGTGTCTTACAAGGCCATCTGACGTTTCCCGCACGGACACTCAGCAGCCTTCCACCAGCCCTGCTGCAGCCACTGGGCCAACACTTCGTAGGAGCACTCGAGTAGGCAAAGGCACAATAACGCGAGGCACTAAGGGATTGCACAAGGGTGAACAGTAAAGATTGTTGTTGTAAAGATGTGTTCACTGATTATTGATAAATTTATTAATTCAGTTTGGATTCTTTTGTGTTGTGTCACATTTCAGATTTGTGCTGTGATATGGCCTGCAACAGGAATGGAATGATGGGGATGTAGTGAGCAACGGGGATCTGGGGTTGAACTTACTGGAACCGCAGTCTGATGAGGCGGTCATGGACCTCCCTTCCGGAAAGCTGATTAAGTGGTTGCCTCCTCCCTCGCTCCTGTTCCTCCTCCTCCTCTCCCTCCTCCTGAGGTGGTCCCGCAATCCCTGCTGGCAAAGGCTGGGCCCTCATGATGGTCAGATTGTGGAGCATGCCGCAGACCACGATGAAATGGGACACCCACTCCGGCGAGTACTGGAGGGCTCCTCCCGAGTGGTCAAGGCAGCGGAAGCATTGCTTGAGCACTCTGATGGTCTGCTCAGTGATGTTTCTGGCGGCATGGCTCTCATTGTATGAGTTTTGTGCAGGAGTGTGGGGGTTGCGGAGGGGAGTCATGAACCAGGTGGAGAGTGGATAGCCTTTGTCTCTGACCAGCCAGCCGCGAGCTTGAAGTGGTGGCTGGAAGAGTGCTGGAAGAGGATGAAGGCATCATGGCTGCTGCCAGGATAGCGGGCATTCACATTGAGGATTCGCTGTCTGTGGTCGCACACAAACTAGACATTAAGTGAGTGGTAGCCTTTGCAGTTACGGAATATCTGAGGATTGTTATGCAGTGCCCGCAAAGTCACGTGGGTGCTGGACTAACTGGAGGCACTAGGGTACCGAATTTCTCCCCCTATATGCCTCTATTTATAATCCATGGATCTGTTGCAGGAAATGCAGCAGCTAATCTGTGCACAATGGGAGAACCTTCCACACTCTTCTTTGAATGGTGCCACAGGATCTTTTACATTCACCACAGAGGGCCTTGGTTTAACATCTCATCCAAAGGATGGTACCTCCAACAACGCAGCACTCCCTTAGTACTGCACTGAATTTCTGGATGAAATGATGTGTTCAAGTCTCTGGTGTGGGTCTTGAAACCACAACCTTATGACTCAGAAGCAAGAGTACTACCACTGAGCCATGACTGACACATAATCATAATCATAATCAACTTTATTTTCATTGTTAGTGCACAAGTGCAGTACAACGAAATGTAGGCTTGCGGCTCCCGAGCGTGTACATTTAGATTAAGACATTTAAACATTCAACATACATTTGGCTTGTAATACATTAACATAAACATAACCATAATAAAGTGCATTGGCAGATGTGCAGGCTTTAGAGTTTATTTGTGGAGTTCAGTAGGATGACAGCCCTGGGAAAGAAGCTGTTCCTAAATCTGGTCGTATGGGTGCGAATGCATCTGTAGCATCTCCCAGATGGCAGGAGGGCGAACAGACTGTGGCTGGGGTGGGTAGGGTCTTTGATGATGGACCGTGACCTCCGTAAACAGTGTTTCTGGTATATGTGCTCTATGGTCGGTGTGTGTTGTCAGTGTACATGTGGAAACTCCTGGGAGGATTCCCAAAGTGCAGCATGTAGATGAGGAAAAAGATGTAGCCAAAGATAGAAACTTGGTGGTCTCTAGAGGTAACGATGTGTTAGTGGGAAGAGAAGCCATTGTTGGAGATGTACTAGCTATGATTGGATAGGTAAGAGAGGAACAAGCAAGGGCAGTCCCACTGAGCAGGACAACAGAAGGTGTTGGAGGATGATGATGTGGTCAACCATGTCAAAGGCTATAAAGGTCGAGAAGGATGAGGAGGGATAGTGCACCACAGTCACAGAGGATGTCATTTATAATGTTCAGTAGTGCTGAGACAGGGTTGCAAAATTGATTGGACAGATTCAATCATGGAGTTGCAGCAAACATGGGCACCGTTTTGGGAGCCAACATCACGTTCAGGAACATTGGAGGGGAAAGGGAGGATGGAGATAGGCCGGTAATTTGCAAGGACGGAGGGATGGAGAATGTTTTTTTTGGAGAGTGTTGATCATTTTTTTTTATTATTCATTCCTAGGGTGCGAGCGTCGCTGGCAAGGCCAGCAGTTATTGCCCATCCCTAATTGCCCCTGAGATAATAAGGGCTTTGAAAGCGAGGGGAACGTGAGGAGAGGGAACCATTTACAACATCAGCAAGCATGGGGGCCAGGGAGGGATGTTGGGGGGTCAGGAATTTAGTGGGAATTGGGGTCAAGAGAGCAAAATGTGGGCCTCGTGGACAAAATGAGCTTAGAAATGGCATGAGGGTCATAGGAGAGAAACTGAAGTTATGGGTTGAGGGCAAGGGGGAACCTTGATGGAGGCTTGGCTTGGTGCACAAGAGGAAGGGCGGATGCCACAGAGGCCACTGACGGATGGTCTCAATTTTAGTAATGAAGAAGTCCATGAGCACATTGCACATTTTTGGAGGAGAGGATGGAGGGGGAAGGGTGCAAGGGGATGGTTGGTAGTGGAGAAAAGAAGCCAGGATTATCTTTGCTTTCCAGGGTGATCCTGGAGTAGTGAAAGGTTTAGAGAGAGGAGAGCAGGGCCTGATAGTGTTTAGTTTGGTCCAGCTAGATTTGGTGATGGATGGCTAAACCAGTTTTGTGCCAGAAACACTCAAGTACTTGCCCCTTGGACTTTTTAGGGGAGCAAAGATGGGGACCATACCAAGGGGAATGACCCGTATTGTATAGAATAAGGGCTTTACTGGGGACAAGGTCATCAAAGGTGGAGTTGTGGGAGTGGTTAAGCACAATGACAGCTGCCGAAGTGTGACAAATGGAGGTCTAGTTAGGAATTTCAAAGTACAGTTGTAAGTGATTTGAGATAGTTTATTCCAGGGTGGACGCAGGGGAAGTGGAGTTGGAAGGGGGTAGGGCGACGTGGATGGTGAAGGATACAAGGAAGTGGTCGGACATAGTGATCTGTGATCTAGATGATGGGATTAGAGAGGCCACATGAAGTGGCAAGGTTGAGAAGGTGGCTGGGATTATGGTTAGGAGAGTTTATATGGAGAGAGAGATTAAGGGAGGACAGGGCAATAAATGAGAGGAGAGACAGCAAGATAAGTTAAGAATTTTCAGCAGTGATCGATTTAGAATTTACTGATGGAAATGCGAGTGCTGAAGGCATGAGATGATTTTCTAGCTGGGTCTGAGGGCATGCCCCACCAGATTTTTTTTTAATGCTTTATTTGCAAGGACAGAGGGGCGGTGGAAGCAGAGTCTTTGAATATTTTTAAGGCAGAGGTAGATAGATTCTTGATAAGCAAGGGGGTGAAAGGTTATCGGGGGTAGGCGGGAATGTGGAGTAATCAGATCAGCCATGATCTTATTGAATGGCGGGGCAAGCTCGAGGGGCCGAGTGGCCTACTCCTGCTCCTAATTTGTATGTTTGTATTTGATACATTTTGGAGTCTACTGTAATTCTCTCTTTCAAGTCAAAAGTAACTTTTCTAGGAAGGGTGAGTAATATCAAATATGAAAATAATAGTTGTAGGAATTTTGATACAATTTTACAGAGACCAGTTGCTTTCATTGGGATATTAACTGAAACCTTTAGCACAATACACCTACAATAAGTCCTAAATGGCAGTGCATTCTACATTCACCGTACAAAACCTACTCACTGTCATATCAGTCCCTGTCCCCGGCCTCCATGGCAAACCAGAGACAAGTGGGGGCTGTTTAGATTGAAAGTATGCTGATTTAACTAGTTTAAAAATAATTTCTATTTTTAAATAGTTTCAGCAGGGATAAGAGTGAGTCAATATCGAAACAAAACCTTAGAACCGAGCTCTGATGGAAGAGTCACGCCCAAATGTTAACCTATCTTTTCCTCTCTTAGATGCTGATCAACCTGCTACGCATTTCAAACATTTTTTGTTCCCTTCCTCCTCAAAATGTTGGTGCTTGTCAAGGTGGGGGGCGTCGGGGGTTGGAGGCGATCCGTTGATCTCCCTCTGGAAATTCTAGGCACCCAGAGCAGCATCACGCACTCCCAGGTCAGGTATAGCACAGCTCGATGTGGAGTAAGGTTCTTTCTGCTCTGTCCCAGCCTTAGAAGAGCACCCGCTATTGCACCAGGATATTTGTTCTTTCCATTAGCCACCCTGTGGCTTCTCTCTGCTTCAGATTGCCTATTAGTGCCAAATTAGGGACGGTGTTGTGCTGTAAGCCCATGTCCACTGGGGACCACCCAATCTCATGTCACATAGAACCCTAGTAGCAGATGAGACTTTCATCCTAGAGGTTGGGCCAGATTTGAACCCATGTTCAAGAGGTGAAAGGGCAGTGTCTAACCTGCTGGGCCACACAATTGCCCTCATTTTCTGTTTTTAAAATCTTAAACCGCATGCAGGAAGAAATTAATGTTATCCCACAAATAATGCCTGTTAAAATAGTGAGCTGAGAAATGTATTGTGTTGTTTTTGTCCGTCTATAATTTGTCTAGCCTATAATTCTATTATCACACCATTAGAAAGGTTTATTTGGTACTGTTCTAGGCCAATGTCTTTTGTTATCTTCTCTAACCCTTCCACTAGTTTTATCTCTTCTATTAAGCTCTTTGACATGTCTGCCATGTAAAGATACTATACAAATTCATGTTGCTGCTGTTTGTATATTAAAAGCTATTGTGCATCAACGTGCAACTCGAGGATATTCTAGATAAAGACACTAGTGCCAAAGTTTCTGAATTAAAGACTCTGTTCCTGGTGGATTCATGGCTGCAGTAATTGAGCTAACATTGGAATATAGGAACATTAGGAACAGGAGTAGTTCATTCAGCCCCTTGAACCTGCTCCGCCATTCAACTCAATTTTCCCGCCTTTGTTCCCTATGCCTTGATACCCTATCTAACAAAAATCTATCCATCTCAGTCTTGAAAGCTCCAATTATCCTGGCATCCACATCTTTGGGGGGGGGGGCGGGGAGAATTCCAAATTTTGATTACCTTTTGTGAAGGACAGATGTCTCATAAATTTGACCCTGGTGGTTGCTGAGGGCACAGAACGATCTAGAGAAATTGTACTGTGGCATCAATGAGTAATTCACGCACTTCCAGGACCTAATACATTTTCCAGTAGCCTTAATTCTGCAAGCTAGGTAGATTGGACCTTGTGATAGGATCTGTAATATAACTGGACTATTTTTAGATGACTGATTACAGGAAAGTTTACTGTCTTGTGTATATTATGAGAACATGTACATAACTGTGAAAGCCCACATTTTCTATATTCGTCTGATTCACATTCTATGCAATGTGAGAATGACACATTCAAATATTCTGCTGTTTTGTAAAATGGGCGATATCAGTTTACACTATCGCCCAAATTCAAAATGAATGGCCAATGACTCCATGGAGGACCCATGTATGGAAAGTGTATATATAAAAGGAGTACTCAGCAATCATAGTATTTACCCATTAAGTTGGCTTCTAGCCTTTTAAATGGGTATCATTGGGCTGAATTTTAATCTTGAAGAGCGTGGTGGGTTTGGGTGCGGGTGGAGGGGTTAAAACCAGTGAAATTGACAGCGCGTCAGGAAGCCGGCTCAAACCCGCCAATGTCCCCATTTGACTGGCGTGCGTTAGGCTGCGTGCGCACAACCCCCTCAGGAGAGGCAGGTTGTCAATTTCCATATACTAATCGCTCAATTACAGCAATATTGACACACTGTTTTCAGTTTAACGCCGGGTCCACAGGTTTCCCGGGCTTCCTGAAACTCGCCAGTGAAACCGAGGTGAGTACACAATAGCAACTGAGGGGGCTAAAGCAATCTCAGGCAAAATGCCAATAAATACTCAGTGCTCACAGCTGCTTTCTTACCTGCTTGTGGGAAAGTACTTTTGCTGAGAGGTTACTTTGTACAGTTTAGAGGTTACTTTCTACACGTTGGAATTTTGCTCTATCACATCAGGATGGGTGCTGCTTATGCTGCCTTAGTTTGGACCTCAGGTGAGGACTGAGATGACCTGTAACAGCACCAGCAGCAGCCTGGTGCTCACAGACGTGTAGCTGCACAGCAGAGACACGACCAGCAGAGAGGGGAGCAGCAGATAGAGGACCAGCAGCAGAGAGGACCAGCAGCAGAGAGGGGACCAGCAGAGAGGGGACCAGGAGAGAGAGGACCAGCAGAGAGGGGAGCAGCAGAGAGAGGACCAGCAGAGGGGGGAGCAGCAGAGAGAGGACCAGCAGCAGAGAGGACCAGCAGCAGAGAGGGGACCAGCAGAGAGGGGACCAGGAGAGAGAGGACCAGCAGAGAGGGGAGCAGCAGAGAGAGGACCAGCAGAGGGGGGAGCAGCAGAGAGAGGACCAGCAGCAGAGAGGGGACCAGCAGAGAGGGGACCAGGAGAGAGAGGAACAGCAGAGAGGGGAGCAGCAGAGAGGGGAGCAGCAGAGAGAGGACCAGCAGAGGGGGGAGCAGCAGAGAGGGGACCAGGAGAGAGAGGACCAGCAGAGAGGGGACCAGGAGAGAGAGGACCAGGAGAGAGAGGACCAGCAGAGAGGGGACCAGGAGAGAGGGGACCAGGAGAGAGAGGACCAGCAGAGAGGGGACCAGCAGAGAGAGGACCAGCAGAGAGGGGACCAGTAGAGAGGGGACCAGCAGAGAGGGGACCAGGAGAGAGGGGACCAGCAGAGAGGGGACCAGGAGAGAGAGGACCAGGAGAGAGAGGACCAGCAGAGAGGGGACCAGGAGAGAGGGGACCAGGAGAGAGAGGACCAGCAGAGAGGGGACCAGCAGAGAGAGGACCAGCAGAGAGGGGACCAGCAGAGAGGGGACCAGCAGAGAGGGGACCAGGAGAGAGAGGACCAGCAGAGAGGGGAGCAGCAGAGAGGGGAGCAGCAGAGGGGGGAGCAGCAGAGAGGGGACCAGCAGAGAGGGGAGCAGCAGAGAGGGGAGCAGCAGAGAGGGGAGCAGCAGAGGGGGGAGCAGCAGAGGGGGGAGCAGCAGAGAGGGGAGCAGCAGAGGGGGGAGCAGCAGAGAGGGGAGCAGCAGAGGGGGGAGCAGCAGAGAGAGGACCAGCAGAGAGGTGCAGCCCGCAGGAGGCACTACCCATGAAACAGTGTCTGCAAGCAGAGGCTCAGTTTCCTTGACACCACCGCCTCAACTTTTTTGCATCCGAATCCTTCAAGGGCTCTGCCACAGACACATCCAGAATCTCCCAGTCAGCCGCCCACAAATGCATAAGACAGGTGACTGATGGGTTGTTTGTCAGGGCTGACAATTATGTCAACTTTGCCACCGAGGATGCCAGTCGGATTGAGTGGCCACTCAGCTTTGCGGCTCTGGCTGCCTTCCCACAGGTGCAGGGCACCATCGACTGCACACAGGTGGCAATCTGGGCACCCCCAGAACAACCAGGAGTGCCCGTCAACCACAAGGGCTTCCACTCCATCAATAGGCAGCCACGAAAAGATGTTTATGTAGGTATGTGCAAGATTCCCGGGCAGCTGCCAGGATGCTTTCATCCTGCAGTAGCCCAAGCTCCCTGATCTCTTCAGACCTGGAAGCAGACTTAAGGGATGGCTGCTAGGCGGCACAGGATACCCACCGCAAACTTGGCTCATGACAACCATTAGAAACCCGACCACTGAAGCCCAACAGCACTACAATGAATGCCACATCACCACCAGATGTGTGATTGAACAAGCCATTGGCATGCTGAAGATATGCTTCAGGTACCTGGACAGATCTGGAAGGGGTGAGAGTGCAAAAATGGGATGGCAGCAGGTCAGAAGGTTTTTGTTGGGGCTTATTCTTGACTGTGCAAATCTTACATAAAGACCCCTTCTCCTGCGCAGCCCACATCAGCCCTTGTAAGGACCACTAGTTCAATGCCTGGTACAAATTGGCCTAGCGTGTAAGGAGCACAGTCCACCCATTTGTACATGAAAATTGCAATTAGGAGTCGTACTACCAGCGCAGGACTCCGATTTTCATATTTAAACAGCTTCCCGTTTGTTTTGGGTAGGAGTGCAGGGCATCTGTTTAAAGGCCTACCTGAAAATGGTATCACGTGGCTTTGGGCATCAAAGGGGTATCTGAGGTACCCACCTGATTACCTCTGCCAGTCGCCCGTCGGGCAAAATTTTACCCCTTGTTATCCAACCTTCCACAATGGTCAAAAGCTTTGAAATATGCAAGGTGTTGTTTATAGCTAGCATTTCATAAAGCTTTAAAAACAAAACTGCAGTGTGGGATTTATGAATGCGAAATCACTTCACAGGCTCCAAAAGTTTGAACATTTACATCATGACAGCAATCTTTGTTACTGGGAACACTGGTGAAACCATCACTCGGTAAAATTGGGACAGTCGAAATTGGCTTGTAACTTATTCACTCCCCCTTCTCTCGATAAAGCATTTTTAAAACCCTGCCCCCACACACTCTGAAAATGCTCGCTCCTGCTTCTCTTTTTAAAACTGCACACCCTTGCTTTTTTTTTAAAAAGACCCCTTGAACTTTTTATAAAGTCCCACTCCCCCACTCTTTATGAAAACCTGTCCCCACAAACACTTTTTATAGCCTCGCGCCCACTCTATTTTAAATCCCTGCCCCACACACTCTATTTAAAGCCTCTATCCTGTTTGTCTTTTAAAACCCTACTCCACTGTTAATTTACAGCCTGACACCCCTTGATCTTTTTAAGCTCTCGGTCTCCCACTCTCTTTAAAAACCCTGCTCCCCACTGCTGTTTTCAGAGTCCCACTGTCCCTGCTCTTTTGAAAGGCTGGTTCCCACGCCATTTCATAAAGTCCCTGCTCTCTGGCTGATTGACTGGCCATGTGGCTCCCGAAGGTGCCCTGTGCTCATTCCCTGGCAACATCTTTAATGTGATAGGGAAAAGAAAGAGAAAATGAAGAAAAGTGAAGGGGAGAGATGAAAGTGAAGATATGAGCAACATATGTGGAAAGGAAAGAAAAGAAAATGAGTGAGAGCATGAAAAGCAAGTGGAAGAGGATAGAAACATAGGGTATTGTATGAGTAGGTTTCGTGTTTGGGTAGGGCATGTGTGTGGGCAGGGTATTGTATGGGCAGGGCATGTGTGTGGGCAGGGTATTATATGGGCAGGGCATGTGTGTGGCAGTGCTCCAGTGTTCTTACCATCATTGTGAAGGTGATTGTGCATATGACTGGCAAACAAAAGTTCCTGGAAGCATTACTGAAACAGCTCTAAGTGTAGGGGGTGGTGTGTGGTGCCCAGCCAGCTTCGCCTCTGACTGTTCCCTTTTGAGCGGTTCGAATCGCTCCCACACCCCTGGGTTCTAGACACCGGACTTAGGTACAGGCGGCGATACAGGAAATCGAGTAGACAAGTGGTTTGGTGTAAGAAAACCAAGATTTTATTAAAAGCAGAATACAACAATCTTAAGAAAATTACTGGTATGAAAATACAGGCATAAAACAATTACACTTCTATGGGAATGGGGAACACATGGCACATCGAGGGAAAACAACTACATTAACAATCCCCTTATCCTTATCCCACCCCTTATACCTAACTAGATTAAGCTATGAGGGGCCAGGAATTCATGCTCACCAATCCAAAACCTGTTGCTTTAACGGTTGTGAGTTTTGAGGTCTGTTCTCCCTGTCCTTTGGGGTACCCCGTCGCCACGTGGTCTCAGGGTGCGGCGCTGAAGTTGTTGATGCGAAGCACCCTCCCTTTTCCTCAGCTACCGTCGTCATCTCGTCGCAATGGGTTTTCTTCTTCTTCTCCCTCGGGCGGTCGGCGGTGGTAATGTTACGGTCGGGGGTCGGTTGGCGGTTTTTACCGCTTAGATGATTTCACTACCCAAGCTTTGAATGCCAGTATATTTGTCACAGGCACTGCCACCCACGTTTAACGCTAGCTTATTCGCAATGTTCAAAACACCAACTTATTCTCACTGTCCATACATGCACTGCCAATTTCTTCACCAAACGCCAGCTTATAACTAGGCGTTTGGGTTTTTACCAATGTGTCTTTCGCTGCCCTTCTCTGCTCTTATTGGTTTACCTTCTTCTTCGTCTCGTCTCGTCTGCCCCTTCTTGTGGCCTGTGTGTTCTGTGTGGCTTTGAACTTGGGTCTCGTTCTCCTCCCGCGTTTGGCCCCGGTGTAATGAGCGTCCTTGGTTGTTGAGCGGTGCGGGGAGCGAGAAGAGAACCCGCCACAAGGCCAGGGCGTGAGTATGAGTGGCAGCAGGCCAAGGCCACAGGCAAGAGGTCAGAGTCAAGAGCGATAAGAGAGTGATTGCTACTGATGGGCCTGCAATTATACCCGTTCTTCAACTCCTTATCCGCGCGCCAAATCAGGTCAGTCCATTGTTTAACTTTTGGCGGGCTTGTTTTAAATGATTACAACCATTTATTTTAACGACTTTTGGAGTGGTTGTCTCCGGGTCTAATGGCCCCGATGTCCTGGTTGTTTGTCATGGATAAGACCTAATTGTCCCCATCCTAACTTGATGGCTACTGTGAGCTGTTACCGATTAAACATGCAGAAACCTAATGGCCATGATTATAGGCCCATTCTAGCTTGAATGGATTCAAGTCGAATGAATGCATATTCTGTATTTACTTTGTCTGGCTGGCTCCAGAGAGTCCTGTTCTCACAGATTCCTGCATTTTAAGTTTCGTCTCCGGGCCTGCTTGTCTGCAGAGCCTTGCTTTTAAAAATCCTGTCACTTTTGGTCACGAGGTAACAGAAGCCATTTTGGGTACCCTGGTTTTAATAACTTGTCCAAAACAGGGTCCCTTGATCCATAATTTGGGGAGTGCGGGAATTTTGAGAACCCTGCACCTTACATAAGGGATGTTCAATGCTTCCCGCTTTTAAAAGATAGTCTCCACTTTAAACTGCTTCAGTTTGAGTTCAGGTGTGGTCACTTCTGTTGTGCCTGATGTCTCCACCATGGTTCCTCTCCTATTTCTCATTCATATGCTATCCCTGTACAAAATTACCCACAAGTATTGAGTCAGCTTCCATATATTTAGTGATGCCACCCAATTCTAACTCTTTGCCACCATCACTGACTCCATGGCCGTTACTGTACTCTCGGACTGCCTCCCAATGATGGATGTGTTGAGATTTCTGCCAGCCCATTGCCAAGACCATCACCTGCCACCTCTGCAACACTGCCTTCCCCCACCCCTACCTCACCCCCTCCACTGCTAAAACCCTCACCAACACTTTCAACACCTGAAAGCTTGTTCAGTCTCTCTGCCTCCATCTTTCACAGATGCCAGCTAATGCAGAACTTTGCAGCCCAGGTGCTCTTTGCAAAGTTCAACACAACCAGCTCCCAGGTTCTCATCCCGCACTATTGGCTCCTTGTATCTCATCAAATCAGCTTCAAGATTCTCATCTACAAATCCCTCCATGGCCTTACCCCACCCTTTTATGGAAGTAAGCTCCAGCGTTCTTTAACCCCCTGTCCGTGGCAGTATTGACATATCCCTCACTCTACCATTACCAACCCTGGTTCAATGAGTGTAGAAGAGCATGCCAGGAGCAGCACCAGGTGTACATAAAAATGAGGTGCCAACCTGGTGAAGCTAAAACACAGGACTACTTACATGCTAAACAGCAGAAGCAGCATGCTATAGACAAGGCTAAGCGATCCCACAACCAATGGATACGGTCAAAGCTCTGCAGTCCTGCTACATCCAGTCGTCAATGGTGGTGGACAATTACACAACTAATGGGAGGAGGAGGCTCCATGAACATCCCCATCCTCAATGATGGCAGAGCCCAGCATGCAAGTGCAAAAGACAAGGCTGAAGTGTTTGCAACCATCTTCAGCCAGAAGTGCCAAGTGGATGATCCATATCGGCCTCCTCCTGAGGTCCCCACCTTCACAGAAGCCAGTCTTCAGCCAATTCAATTCACTCCATGTGATATCAAGAAAAAGCTGAGCACACTGGATACAGCAAAGGCTGTGGGCCCTGACAGCATCCCGGTTGTCGTGCTGAGGGCTTGTGCTCCAGAAATAACCGTGCCTCAAGTCAAGCTGTTCCAGTAAAGCTACAACAGTCATCTACGCAACAAAGTGGAAAATTGCCCAGGTATATCCTGTCGACAAAAAGCAGGACAAATCCAATCCGACCAATTACCGCCCCATCAGTCTACTCTCAATCATCAGCAAAGTGAAGGAAGGTGTCGTCGACAATGTTATCAAGCAGCACTTACTCACCAATAACCTGCTCACCGATGCTCAGTTTGGGTTCCGCTAGAGCCACTCAGCTCCAGACCTCATTAGAGCCTTGGTCCAAACATGGACAAAAGAGCTGAAGTCCAGAGGTGAGGTGAAAGTGACTGGCCTTGATATCAAGGCAGCATTTGACCGAGTGTGGCATCAAAGAGCCCTGGTAAAATTGAAGTCATTGGGAATCAGGGGAAAAATTCTCCACTGGCTGGAGTCATACCTAGCACAAAGGAAGGTGGTTGTTGGAGGCCAATCATCTCAGCCCTAGGACATTGCTGCAAGAGTTCCTTAAGGCAGTGTCCTAGGCCCAATCATCTTCAGCTGCTTCATCAATGATCTTCCCTCCATCATAAGATCAGAAGTGGGGCTGTTCGCTGATGATTGTACAGTGTTCAGTGCCATTCGCAACTCCTCAGATAATGAACCAGTCCGTGCCCACATACAGTAAGACCTGGACAGCTTCAAGGCTTGGGCTGATAAGTGGCAAGTAACATTTGCGCCACACAAGTGCCAGGCAATGACCATCTCCAACCACCTCCCTTTAACATTCAACGGCATTACCATTGCCTCAGGGTCACCCTTACGGACTGAGCTTCCGGTTGCCCGTCACTTTAATTCTCCACTCCACTCCCACTCTGACCTTTCCATCCTCGGCCTCTTACACTGTTCCAATGAAGCTCAACATAAGCTCGAGGAACAGCACTTCACAGCCTTCTGGACTCAACATTGAGTTCAACAATTTCAGACTATAACCCCTGCCCCCATTTTTTCAGGCGGCAGCTGTTGATTATTCTGCCATCCCCATTTGCAACATTTAATCTCTCCTACTTTCTATCCTAGCACAGACCCTTCCTTTTGTTCCTTCCTCCACGCACCCCCCCACCCCCGCCACCCACTTTCCCTGCCTCTGCACCTGCTTAAAACCTGTTACATCTCTAACTTTTTCCAGTTCTGACGAAGGGTCACAGACCTGAAACGTTAACTCTGTTTCTCTCTCCACGGATGCTGCCTAGTCTGCTGAGTGTTTCCAGCATTTTCTGTTGTTATTTCAGATTTCCAGCATCTGCAGTATTTTGCTATTGTGTCATCCTCAGTTGAGGTGGTTCTCTCCAGTTGGGCAGGATTAACAGGATGTATTCCTTCTCTCCGGATGCCCCTGATACTAGTATTGGAGTGCAGGTAGGGCCCCTCCACTTATTTTCTTTCCCTCACTTTGAATCACACCTGACCCTTCTCTACCTCCCCGCATTCTACACTTTATGACCCAGCCAATAGTGTTAACTGAATATCAAGGGCAAGCACGGTAGTGAAGCACACTTTCTCAGTACACCTCTTCAGTGTATAAAAACCACAGTAAACAGGAAAAGGTGTTTGAACAGATGACTGGAAAAGGGCACAATAACTATAAATACTTCATTTTTGACAGTTCAGTCAAAATATCCCAGCTGCAATGCAAATTCTGTGCATCTTACAGATCCACAGACTTTGCATTACAGCTGTTCCAGTTCATTTGCTCAAGCTGTCTTTTTGTACCCATCACGTTATTGATGGCCCACTCACAAACAAAACTAACTTGAAATTAACATGAGATCACCAGTTCTAGGAGATTTAGCATATCACTAGATAATCTGACCTCTTATGTTGCTGCCCAGCCATGATCCAGTGAAACAAAGCTAACTTCAGCAGCTGGAGTTTCACGACTAACATCAATGGGATATGATAAATTTACTATTGGATGTTTCAAAATGTGGGGTTTTGTGACACTCTCCACTCAAAGCCAGTCTCAGCTGATAATGCATTCCTTTCGCAATTCTCCACGGAGCTAATTTAACTGGTCTTAGCTGGGTTATCAAGGAATGGTGAATTAAATTGGCTGAAGAGAATCCATCCCATTCAAATCATCTAGGGTATGGCAGTGATGATACCAGGATGTATCCATGGGTTGCAACAACCTAAGTTCTTAGCTAACAGTATTGGAGGTAACCATATGACATGGGTTGGTAATTGGTTGGGAAGTCGAGACAGTAGGGATAAAGGGAATCTGCTCTGTTTGGTGGGATATGACAAGTGGTGCTCACCAGCACTAGTGGTGTACTGGGGCCTCAGCTTTTCACCATATATATCAATGACCTGGATGAAAGAATAGAGAGTTGTACATCAAGTTAGGAGGTATAGTAGCCACTGCCTCAGTACTGCACTGGGGTGTCAGCCTAGATATATTTGCTCAAGACTTTGGAGAGGGACTGGAACCCACAAACTTTTGACTCAGAGAGGCTAGTGTGTTACCTACTGAGCCATGGCTGACACAGATTTCTTATCTGTGATGAACAGTGTCTTAGCTAACATTTCTCCTTCAACCAGCACCACCAAAAACAGTATATTGGTGATTCATATGCTGCTTGTGAGAACTGTCTGGTGAGTTTGCCTGCATAACAACAACTTGCATTTCAAGAAAAGTGTGAGGTGATGCATTTTGAGAGGACTAATAAGGCAAGGGGATACGCAATGAATGGTAGGACCCTAGGAAGGACAGAGGATCGAGAGACCTTGGTGTGCATGTATATAGATTCCTGAAGGCAGCAGGACAGGTAGATAAGGTGGTTAAAAAGGCATATGGGATACTTGCCTTCATTAGCCAAGGCATAGGATATAAGAGTCAGTGCTGGGACCCCAACTCTTTACAATCTATATTAACGATTTGGAGGAGGGGGCCAAATGCAACATATCTAAGTTTGCCGACGATACAAAGATGGGAGGGAAAGCAGTGAGTGAGGAGGAGATAAAAAACCTGCAAAAGGACATTGACAGGCTAAGTGAGTGGGCAGAAATTTGGCAGATGGAATATAATGTTGGAAAGTGTGAGGTTATGCACTTTGGCAGAAAAAAATCAAAGAGCAAGTTATTATCTAAATGGAGAGAAACTGCAAAGTGCTACAGTACAAAGGGATCTGGGGGTCCTGGTGCATGAAACACAGAGGCCTAGAAATTCGGTTGGTAGCGCCAGCGATTAGCGCCTAAAGAGCCCGAGAATTGGGGTGTTACCCAATTTTCGGGCGGGCGCAGTGAATATAGCGCCACCTCCCATATTGAGTATCCTTTTAGTGCCAGCGCTCTTTGTGTGCGCCTGCGGGCGCAGGCAGATCATGACGTCATTTCAGTGTGCAACGCCTTTTTGGCACCCCGGACCGGATATTCGGTGGTGCCCGCAACCTTTCCGCCTGGCGCTATTAGTGACAGTTGGATGGAGCGTTCCCAGACCCTTCTCGGACTCGGGGGGCGCTATTTAAAGGGGACAGCACTAGTATAAAAGCTGCAGCCATTTGGCCTGGCCATTCTGATCGTTGTTGGAGAGAGTTGCTGACCTTCTGTTGGACAGTACTTTTCTCATTGAGCCTTTGGAGGCACTGGCACTGGCAGCATGAGGGCCCGGCTCCCGAGCTGGTGATGCAGCATCTGAAAGCAGGGAGGTGGAAGAGTGGCTTTAGCAAAAGGACAGCTTGGCAGCAAGGGATGCCAGATTGCGGCAAGGCTATGACATGGGTCCACAGTGAGAAAGCATGCTGGCGGGGGGAACAAGTGGAAGGAGACAGTTGTAAAAGGTGAGAACCTTACCATCGCTGTCGACAATGGGGTCGGCAGCTGCAGTGGTTACAGGACCACTCAGATGTCCTCCAAGAATCTGGTGGACTCTCTCCTCGAGATCCGTGAGAGTGACCACTTGTGGAGGTCCTCCACCGGTGCGAAGCTGGTCTTTGCCAATCCTCGCCAGCTTGGACTGCAGGGGAAAGGAGGGGAAGTTATGTTACCTGATGCCCTGAGTGATCATCTCATGCCCCCCATGGTGCAAGAGCCCTTACATGACACCTTGAGTCAAATGTGCATGTGTGTGCCCAGAAAGGGCCATGGGTGCTTGCTGGCAGATGGCCAATGGGGCACAGGCCACCCTGTAGCCATAAAGTCAGGTGCAAATGAAGGGATGCAGAAGTTTGCAGAAACAACACCCACCCTCACGACCCGAGTGAGGTCGTTGAATTTCTTTCTGCATTGGCCAGGGCTCCTGGTCGCCATGCTACTGGAGTTGACCCTCTGGCATACATCCCTCCAAGCTCGTCGGTAGTCCTTATGATTCGGCCTCCTGCCATTGTCTGGGTAGAGAACATCTCGCCGGCGCTCCACTGCGGCCACCAATTGCTCCAGAGCCTCATTGGTGAAGCGCTCTGCTCTCTGTCTCACCTTCTCCATCTGGTCCAAGTTTTTAGCGCCAGAGAAGGGCCTGCGCCGATTCTGAGGCCTGCAAGGCGCAGAGTGTGGATGCTGAAGCTGACTGACCCACCCCTTTAAGAGCTGGCCGGTGCCTGGAAGCCTCGTGGTCATCGGTAATTGAGAGCACTTGCGCTGCGCCCGTCCGCTCCGATATTGGGTTGCGCCGGAAGTTTAGCGCCTTAGGAGTCCCGTGTAACGCCTGAATTCGCGCCTCAATCACCTTTAGGGGCGATGCAACCCAATATTGCGCCAGGTGGCGATAAGTTGCGTCTGGCTATAAACTTTGCGCTGCGCCAATTCTAACGCCCCAAGCGGGGCTACACCCAATTTCTAGGCCAGAAGGTTAGTATGCAGGTACAGCAGGTGATCAGGAAGGCCAATGGAATCTTGGCTTTTATTGCAAGGGGGATGGAGTATAAAAGCAGGGAAGTCTTGCTTCAGTTATACAGGGTACTGGTGAGGCCACACCTGGAATATTGCGTACAGTTTTGGTTTCCATATTTAAGAAAAGATATACTTGCTCTCGAGGCAGTTCAGAGAAGGTTCACTCGGTTGATTCCGGAGATGAGGGGGTTGACTTATGAGGAAAGGTTGAGTAGGTTGGGACTCTACTCATTGGAATTCAGAAGAATGAGAGGCGATCTTATCGAAACATATAAGATTGTGAGGGGGCTTGATCAGGTGGATGCAGAGAGGATGTTTCCACTGATGGGTGAGACTAGAACTAGGGGGCATAATCTTAGAATAAGGGGCTGCCCTTTCAAAACTGAGATGAGGAGAAACTTCTTCACTCAGAGGGTAGTAAATCTATGGAATTTGTTACCTCAGAGAGCTGTGGAAGCTGCGACATTAAATAAATTTAAAGCGGAGATAGACAGTTTCCTAGCTGATAAGGGAATTAGGGGTTACGGGGAGCGGGCAGGGAAGTGGACGTGAGTCTAGGTTCGGATCAGCCATGATCCTATTGAATGGCGGAGCAGGCCCGAGGGGCCGTATGGCCTACTCCTGCTCCTACTTCTTATGTTCTTATTAAGAGCAGGGAGGTTATGATGGAGCTGTACAAAACGCTAGTTAGGCCACAGCTGGAATACTGTGTGCAGTTCTGGTCGCCACACTATAGGAAGGATGTGTTTGCATTGGAGAGGGTGCAGAGGAGATTCACCAGGATGTTACCTGGGCTGGAGTGCTTCAGCTATGAAGAGAGACTGGACAGGCTGGGTTTGTTTACCTTCGAGCAGAGTAGGCTGAGGGGGGACCTGATTGAGGTGTACAAAATTATGAGGGGCATAGATAGAAAGGAACTTTTCCCCTTAGTAGAGGGGTCAATAACCAGGGGGCATAGTTTCAAGGTAAGGGGCAGGAGGTTTAGAGGGGATTTGAGGAAAAACTTTTTCACCCAGAGGGTGGTTGGAATCTGGAACTCACTGCCTGAAAGGGTGGTAGAGGCAGGAACACTCACAGCATTCAAGAAGCATTTAGATGAGCACTTGAAATGCCATAGCATACAAGGCTACAGACCAAGAGCTGGAAAATGGGATTAGAATAGATAGGGCTTGATGGCCAGCGCAGACACGATGGGCCGAAGGGCCTCTTTCTGTGCTGTATAACTCTATGGGGGAAAAATTCAGTTGGTTTGCGCCTCCCGTTAGTGCCTTAAGAGGGCGCTAATGGGGTGCAAAGCAACTAGCGCCCGTGCGTGGCGATGTTTGTGCCACTCGCAAAATTAACTAGACATTTTGTATTTTTTGAGTGTGCAACACCCTGGTAGCGCCCCGGACCAGATATTGTGTGGTGCCCCCTGCCTTACCGCCTGCCGCTAGCAATGACAGATTGAGGGGAGTGTTTTGCAGTCAGGAAGGGACTGGGAGAGCGCTATTTAAAGGCGGCCGCTTCCTGCCTTTTTTTTGTTGGTGACATTTTTGCACCACGCATTCTGAGAGAGGGAGAGAGGCTTCTGGAGAGATTCAATGCTGTATGAAGGAGTTTTGGGTACTGAGCAGCACTTTGCAGGTTCATTTTGATTTGCCCTTCCTTGCATCCATTTAGAAGAGACTGTAGGGGTTGCACTCTGAGCTCTTTCCCTGGGCCTCTCCATTGTTCTTTCCAGCAGATTTGATGTACAGGTCTCTCCAGGCCAAGATTCAAAGCTGCAATGAGCAGGATGTGGATGGAGAGCAAGATCAACCCTCCCCTTTAAGAACTGGCCGGCGCCAGTGTGTCTGTGTTCCATTGCTGACTGACATCACATGAGCTTCACCAGCGCTCTGAGGTAGCGCCTCGCTCCTCGGCCTTTGCGCCTTAAGACAGGCATGTAGTGCCTGATTTAGCGCTCCAATCACCTCCGGGGGTGATAAAAGCCAAGCTTGCAGTTGGAGGCGATAATTAGCGCCAGGTGCTAAACTTTGCGCACGGCCGATAATTGCGCCCCAAACGGGGTGATACTGAATTTTTCCCCCTATGACTCTATGCATTTATATTGCACCTTTAATGTGGTAAAACATCCGAAGGGAACATTATTATACAGAATTTGACACCGAGCCAAATAAGGAGATATTAGGACAGGTTTTAAGAAGCATCTTAAAGGAGGAGAGGTCGGAGAGGTTTAGGAAGGGAATTCCAGAACTTAGGGCCTAGTCCACTGTAGGCACAGCCACCAATGGTGGAGCGACGAAATTGGGGATGTGCAAGGGGCCAGAATTGGAGGAATGCAGAGTTCTTGGAAAGTTGTAGAGCTGGAGAATGTTATAGAGATAAGATGGGGTAAGGCCGTGGATGGATTTGAACACAAGGATGAGAATTTTAAAATCAAGGCATTGCCAGACCGGGAGCCAAGGTAGGTCAGCGAGCACAGGGGTAATGGGTTAAGGGGGCTTGGTGCGAGTTAGGATACAGGCAGCAGAGTTCTGGATGAACTGAAGATTACGAAGGGTGGAGGTTGTTGTTGGCTGTGTCCAAAGCTATGGTGAGGATTTTAGAACCAGATAAATCTGGAACTGGGACTGGACAAGGAAAGACTGAAGCACAATCCGGAGGATTCTAATAATATCACAGATTATTACTATCTAGTCACTAGACTAACTTGCCTTAGAATCATGGATGTGAAGAACAGATTTCTAACTAAAGCAGCTAATGTCATGACAATAGTCTAAATAGAGGTGATCATAACCTATGGAACATGTTGGTTCTTGAGGTGGTGGACTTGACTCAGTGTTAGCACTCTTGCCTTTCAGTCTGAAGATCATGGGTTCAAGCTCCACTCTTGAGCACCTATCTTGGCTGGCACTCCAGCACAGTACTGAGAGAGTGCTGCACTGTTGGAGGTGCCATCTATCAAATGAGACATTTACCCCAGGTCCCTCTCACCTCTTGGCTTGACAAAGAAGAACCTATGGTACTTTTCAAAGCACAGCTGGGGAGTTGTCACCGATGTCCTGGCCAACATTTATCCCTCAACCACTAAAATAGTTGAATTGGTCAATTGTCTCATCGCTGTTTGTGGTACCTTGCTGTATGCAAATTGGCTGCCGCGTTTCCCTACAACAGTGACGAGACCTGAAAATTAATGAATTGGCTGTGAAGCGCTTTCCTGCAGTCCTGAAAGGTGCTTTATAAATGCAAATTCTTTTTCTCTTACTGGAACCTTAGATTATGCCATGTCAAGGGAGGCAACAGTGAAGAACAAATAATGCATCCTAGTGACAAAGGAGTACATCTCATTCATGCAAGCACCAACCAACAGTACAGCTTTATATTGATTTAAAAGTAGAAGTGGCACTGTTTGTAAATGCTCCAAAGTGTTTCTTGGTTTGCTTTGGTGGGGAAGTGAGCAGGAGAAATGTTGCGTTTCCTGAGGAGACTAAATGGGTTGGGTTTAGATCATGATGGAGCAGATCGTAGGTGGCCTCCCTCTTGGGGCACTGTGAGGGAATGTCTCGCCGCAGTATTGCAGGCTTTTCTCCCCTTCTTAAAGGAGAGGAGCCTTGCCCAGTGCGACCCGGGGCCCAGCTGGGCCACCGGGGATTGGGAGTGCCGGCAAAAGAGTCCGGCACTCAAGAGAAGTGCCGGGCTCACGGAGAGCAGCTGGCACTCCGCTGGGGGGTGGGTCAGGAGGCCGGGGATGGCAGCGGAGGCAGGTGCTGGCAGGCGGCCAGCAACAAAAATGGCCGCCCGGCACCTCGCCTTTAAATAGTGTCGCCCCGGCCGCAGGTAGGCTCTCCTAACCCCGTCAGACATAACGTCCGGTGGTAAGTCGGGGGCGCTACCGAAAATTGCAGCTGGAGCACAAGCGGGGCGCTGCGCACGCAATGACATCATCGCCGGTGGCGCAGCACCACGGGGCGCTAATGGTTACCGCCGCCACTAACCTCCCGCTGAATTTTGCGGGAGGCGTTGGCGGCGACGCGCCCGGGCGCTATTTGCTTTGCGCCCCGTTTGCCCTAATGGGAGGCGCAAAGCAACCCCGAATTTTTCCCCCTGAGAATTGTGACATAGTCACGTGAGATGAGGTAGCATCATGTTAAGAAGTACGAGTTTAGCTTCTGATTTGTGTTGCTAGGTTTCTCCTTATGTTGTTCAATGTCAACTTTCTTACTCAAAGGTGCAAAATGTGGTAAACAACATACCCATGTTGCATGTCAGAAAACTGGGACATCAGGGAAGAACTATCCTAAATTTAATATGACAGTAGTTTGCCATTGCTTGAAGGAAGAATTCTACTGTAAAATCATGGAAAACAGATTAGGTTAAAATATAAAATGTCCATTATCAGACTGGATGTTTCCTAGTTGGGATAGAGCTGAAAGAGTTCAGAAAAAAACCGCACAGCTCTGCAGTTATGAGATGCCTGTTTTAATGTAGGGCACATGCAGGAGTCCGAAAACTGAGGGGAGAGTCCCTTCTGCTGCACCATATCCTTTCCAGCAAACCTAGGCAGGTACTGATCTGCAGATAGAAAGGAAGTGTTTATCAATTAGAAAGTAACACATAGAACTAGACGTATTCTGTTTTAATAGACTTGCGGTTAGCATATTGTGAAAGTAACTAGCTGGTCAAACACATTCCTTCATAATGCCATGTGTACTGTATTGCACAGTGTTAATCGTGCTTTTAATTGTGATATCCAAGTATGAAGGTATCAGATCCCAGCATAGAGAGCTATAGTTGCTGTAATAATGGATTTCCAGTGAGGGAAGTTGATCGGAAGCCTTTTAGTAATAACATTACGGTGATATTTCAGTTGGATTCTACATGGGTTTTTTATCTTGCCAGGAAAATGTTGCAGTGTGTCTCATTTGCATGCACTGTTCCTGCGAGTTGTGCAAGGCTTTGGTGGAATCAGATTAACATTGTTGTGCACGAAGGCTTGTTTAAACAGTTGGCAATCTAATGCTATCCACTATGAGATACTTCAAAACAATGCTAAAAATCACACTTTCAGACGAAGGATTAGATAAGCCAAGACAGACTTTCTGAGCAGATGAAACATAGCTCGTTCACTAGCAATAGGCAATAAAGCTCTGAATGCAACAGTTAGAGCATGTAGTTGTAAATTAACATTCGCTAACACAGATCTGTCGAAGTGATGATTTGTACAAGGTTGTCCAAATTTAGCAGGAAATTTGCAATTGTTTATGTAACTTGCCCAGGGTTTGTAGAAATTAACTAAGGGGTAATTTTAACATGACCCGCCAGTCGGGAAACTGATGGGCTCGGGGTACAACGCTGGTTTTACACCCACCTGATTATTGGGCAGGGTGTAAAACTGGTGTTCCACCCGATCCTGTGGGTTTCCCGGCTGGGCGAGTTGGGTTAAAATTACCTCCTGAATCTCTGTGGAGCACGTGCAAATTTGGAAATTTAGCACTTGAACATATATCCTGTCATAACAGCCTTCTGGATGACTCGTGTCCGTTCAGCACGACTTGAAATTGCCCTTAGAATTGCTCAACCTGAAAGAGGGTGAAAGTAGAATGTTTATAGATTTTACAGTAAAGGAAAGTCAGAGTTCAGCTTCCTGCTGTCCTTAACCTAATATATTTTGACACTCCAATCCTGACCGGACCTTCTCACAGCGATTTTGTTAAAAGCAGAAGGATGTGAAATTGTTGGAATCTTTCAAATGCGGATGGTATACCAACAAATTGTTTCACTCATTCTCTGTTCTGCAACCAATGGAGTGAGGACAAAGCAATAGGATATGGCTGAGCCTAAATCTTCGCTCAATTGGTGTCCCCACTGCACAGAGATCTTTCCAAGTTAAGCATGCGCTTATCCCATTTTCACAGCACAACTGTTGCAATTTCGAAGTCATGCAGCCAGGCATACGATCAAAGTGCTGGGTCTTAGAAACACTTAATTTGATGCCTGTCTGATGCTTCACTTGCCGACAGTTACTGGACTCCAACAAAAATGCATAAAACATTTGAGACATTTCAACAAGCAGAATAAGGTGCTACGTAAATGTAAGTATTATTCGTAGTAAAAGAACCAGATAGTCAGGAGTATTCAAGTGTTAATCTTAAAATGTTCTCAAGCGATTTCAGGTTAAAAAGGCTGCTTAGTAACAATTAATTAACTTGTAGGAAAATATTTTGATGTTCAAATGTAGATACGCTACCAGAACAGTTCTGAGGGTTATGGTTAACAGTGACATTCAGGTGTATACGCGCTGCCAAAACAGTTCTGACGATTACATCCAAAGCATTAACCTATCTGTAGCCTTGGACCTGCTTTGCCACAGGGGTTTCTCCAATGATAGCTCACTCCATTAATCTAAGATGATCTTGCTCTTTTGTCAGGTAATCTGCAAATTAAAGTACCCTCAGTGGATGACACATGCGGATTATTATGCCTTGTGGCCTTCTGCCCCTTTTCCGCCAGGAAGGTGTGCTTATTAATTGTAAAGTTCTGTTTCATTTAGATTGATTGTACTCTACTGCTTTTACTTAAATGTTTTAAAGGGAGGAAGTCACCATTTTGCAGAAAGAGTTTGACTGTCACATGACGTGACGTGCAAACAATCCAATGATATCTTTGCTGCACGTTTATCAATGCAAGACAACAGCTTTTCTAACTAGCTCATAGACACAATGGCCCTGATTTTAAGTTTGCAACGCGCTGCGAGCGGGGGTCCGATAGCATGCAGGAAATCCAGAAGTAAGCACAGCATGTCTGTCGGTTGCTTTTTAACTCAGCCACTTCATTATAATTTTACTTTCAGCTTTCCCGTCCAATCAGTGGCAGCGGGCATGACGCGATCTCAACTCCAGTATTTAAAGGGACACTCCAAACATGCAAGTTGAAGGAGTTTGGAAGAAAAGAGAAGCAAGTGGCTGAATGGAGTCCAGAAGGGCAAAGGCTGCACCTCGTTTCAGTGACGCCTACCTGCATGTGCTGCTGGGGGCTGTGAGGAGTTGGAGAACATAAGAACATAAGAAATAGGAGCAGGAGTAGGCCAATCGGCCCCTCGAGCCTGCTCCACCATTCAATAAGATCATGGCTGATCTGATCCTAACCTCAAATCTTCTATCACTCTGCATCCACCCGAACCCATGTGATCTCCCGGGAGAGGCGAAAAACCAGATAAAGACCCAATGGCCAATTTGGGAGAAAAAAATCTGGGAAATTCCTCTCCGACCCATCTAGGCGATCGAAATTCTTCCAGGAGATCACTCTGTCCCTATATTTTCTACAGTACTTACCTTCTGTAAAGGCGATCTCCACCCCAGCCAGGAACAGGAATAAAACCATCTCCTGAAATCTAACAGAATTAGAACACAGTAGGAGCAGAACAAGGCTACACGGCCCCTGGGCCCGCTCCACTACCCACAGGGCCATGACCATTCCGAACCCAGACTCATGTCCAATTTCCTGCCCGCTCCCCGTAACCCTTTATTCCCTTTACTTCTAGGAAACTATCTATTTCTGTTTTAAATTTATTTAATGATGTAGCTTCCACAGCTTTCTGGGGCAGCAAATTCCACAAACCTACCACCCTCTGAGTGAAGAAGTTTCTCCTCATCTCAGTTTTGAATGAGCAGCCCCTTATTTTAAGATTATGCCCCCTAGTTCTAGAGCGATACTGTTCCCTACCAGGAGGAAGAAGCCCGCAGCTGAGACCAATAGGGCGTGGTTGGAAGTTGCGGAGGAGGCGAACAGTGTTGAGTCTGTGTTTACAAGTGCAGTTATAATGAATAACAGGACACAGACAACAGAAGTAAGTAAACAGGTCTTTAGTGATTGAGGGTCAGGGCAGAACTGAGGTACACTTTGCTCCGCAGGGTTTATATACCGGTGTGGTCACCACCGGTACTACAATGTACAGGAGCCGTTAAAAAGTAGTCCATCACCTTAAGGTATCCTCTTAAGGTAGTACAGGTTACATACACTACAATTCCTCCCCTTTTAGCTTAACAGTGGACACCCCCAATTAATACACTACATGGATAACATATAAACAATTTACACACAAGAACTGTTCAAAGATTCAGTCTCTGAGGCTGCCTCCTGATTCGGCCCGGATAACGCCTTTCAGGGATCTCTGGTTCCCGTTGCTGGTGTGACTCATCCACTTGATCTCCTATGGATTCAACATCATCCAATACGTTCGAGTCTGAGGTAGATGCTACAGGCTCAATAAGTTCTTCAACTGGTGTCTCTGCCGTAGACATGGGGTCGACCCTTGTTCTCGATTCCACAAGTTGGTCAGCATGACGTCGTATTACGTTCTCTCCAACGTCTACCATGTACATCAAGGGTCCCTGTCGTGCACAAATTGTCCCAGGTTGCCATTTATCATCCCTATAGTCCCTGGCCAACACTGGTTGTCCTATTTCAAAACTACAAGTGGCCTTTTTATTTACATGCTGGAATTGCTTGTGTTCGACTTCCCGTCGCACATTGGGTTTTAACAAATCCAACCGGGACCGCAACCTTCTGTTATAGAACATTATGGCAGGGCTTTGATTTGTCACTGCATGTGTGGCGTTTTGATACGCCATTAGGAAATTGTCCACCTTGTGTTGCAGTGGAATATGATCTTCACTCATGGCCTTTATCGCCTTTTTGAACGTTTGTACAAATCTCTCGGCCAACCCATTTGTAGCCGGCTGATATGGAGCAGATGTATAGTGTTTCACCCCATTCTTTTTCATGAATTTCTGGAATTCTTCTGACACGAACTGTGGTCCGTTGTCTGAACATATTTGCTCCGGCAATCCATTCCTTGCAAATATGGTTCTTAGAACTGCAATCGTCTTCTCAGAGGTAGTGGTCAACATCTTAATCACTTCTGGCCATTTAGAATGTGCGTCTACTGCTATCAAAAACATGGAATCCATGAATGGACCTGCAAAGTCGATATGCACACGTTGCCATGGGGCTGAAGGCCATTCCCATGGATGCAGCGGTGCAATTGGAGGTGCGTTCTGAACTTTTTGGCACCCTGAGCAGCTTTTAGTCAGATCCTCTATTTGTTTGTCGATACCTGGCTACCACACATAAGCCCTTGCAAGGCTTTTCATCTTGACTCCCCCCCAGATGACCTTCATGCAATTCTTTTAGAACTCTCTCCCTTAATTTAGGAGGAATAATCACCCTTGCTCCATACATCAATGTTCCTTGACATACGGACAGCTGTTCACGTCTGGCTGGGAATGCTGGTAACAGTGGTTCGCCATGTGCTAGCCATCCCGTCACTGTCAAGTCGTAGACCCGAGACAGTGTCGGGTCATTTCGGGTCTCTCTCTCAATACCCGCATTGGTGACTGGTAAGCATTCGATGATGGTCGAGTGAAATATCTCGACAGGGTCAACTGCCGGTGCCTCTTCCGCTGTAGGTAGTGGCAGGCGCGACAGCCCATCAGCATTACCATGTTGCTTTGTACCATTGAACTCAATATCATATTGATGTGCCCCTAGGAAAAGGGACCATCTCTGAAGCCTCTGCGCCGTCATTACCGGAACACCCTTCTTCGGGTTGAAAATGGAAACCAACGGCTGGTGATCTGTCAGCAGCGTAAACTTTTGGCCTTGCAGGTAATGGTTAAATTTCTTAACTCCCCACACGAGGCTGAGAGCCTCCCTATCTATCTGAGCATAGTTGCGCTCAGCGGAGGTCAATGATCTGGATGTGAAAGCGACTGGCCTTTCCGAGCCATCTGGAAACTTATCACAGAAATCACAGAAACCCACACAGTGCAGATAGAGGCCATTTCGGCCCATTGAGCCTGCACCGACACATATCCCACCCGATCCCCATAACCCCTACACCAACACATATCCCACCCTATCCCCGTAACCCTACGTATTTAATCCCCCTAACACTAAGGGTCAATTTATCATAGCCAATCAACCTAACCCGCACATCTTTGGACTGTGGGAGGAAACCGGAGCACCCGGCGGAAACCCATGCAAACACGGGGAGAATGTGCAAACTCCACACAGACAGTCACCCAAGGCCGGATTCGAACCCGGGTCCCTGGCGCTGTGAGGCAACAGTGCTAACCACTATGCCACTATGCCACCGAGAGCACTGCCCCAATACCATATGGAGAAGCATTACAAGCTAAGCGAATAGGCGGCGTTGGGTTAAAGTGAGCCAACACTTCCTTAGAGGTGATCAGTGCCTTGCTCTTTTGAAAAGCCCGCTTACATTCATCGCTCCACTTCCATGGTATTCCCGTTTGCAAAAGAGTGTTTAGCGGGTGTAACACCGTGGATAAATTTGGAAGAAACTTGTGGTAATAGTTAACCAACCTGAGGAACGACCTCAACTGGGATACATTTTCCGGTGCTGGAGCTTTGACAACAGCTTTGATCTTGTCAGGTGACTTATGGAGCCCCTCCTGGTCAATGACGTGGCCGCAGTACGAGATTCGCTTTTGAAAGAACTCGCATTTCTGGCGATTAGCTCTTCGCCCATATTCTTTCAATCTGGTGAGCACCTGCTCCAAATTCGCGAGGTGATCATTATTGTTATCTCCTGTAATCAGGATGTCATCCAGGTAGCATTGTGTGCCTGGGATTCCCTGCAATACCTGCTCCATGGCCCTTTGCCAAATCGCTGGAGCCGATGCCACTCCAAAAACCAGCCTATTATACGGATATAAGCCCTTATGTGTGTTGATCGTGAGATACTGTCGTGACGCTTCATCAACTTCCATCTGTAGGTACGCCTGCGCCAGGTCTATCTTGGTGAAGTGCTTTCCGCCAGACAGTGAAGCGAAAATATCTTCAATCCGCGGAAGCGGATATTGCACCGTGTGAAGAACCGGATTAACAGTGATCTTGAAATTGCCACAGATGCGAACCTTTCCAGGTTCCCCTGGCTTGTTGCTCAACGAATGCTTCATGACAGGAACAATGGGTGTAGCCCATTCGCTCCAGTCCACCTTGGACAGTACCCCTGAACGTTCTAGCCCTTCCAGCTCTGCTTCCACAGCAGGTCGTATCGCATAAGGCACTGGTCTGGCTTTGAAAAATTTTGGGTTTGCATGTTCTTCAACCTTGATGGTTGCCGTAATTCCTTTCAGTGTTCCCAGTCCCTGTTGGAACACCTCCTTAGCATCGTCTAAGATTTTGGACAGTCGTTTAGGTTTGACGTCGTCCTCCTTACAGGCATCCACAGTCAGTGCTTGTATGGAATGCCAGTCCAAATTTATTCTCCAGATCCATTCCCGTCCCAGTAGTGGCGGACCTCCATCAGGTAACACGTACAAGTCCATTTTCTGACATTCTTTACCATTGTAGACCACATTTACTTTTATCTTTCTTTGGGGTATACTATTTGCCCCGTGTATGTTTTCAATACAATCTCCGTATCCCTCAGGGGAATGTGCGAGAATGACCTTTTGTAATCTTGCTTATTCATGACCGTTAATGCCGACCCTGTGTCCAATTTCATCTTCACTTTGACTCCTGCTATCCGGAGCATGACCCAGATAGTTTGATGGTCTGCTGTGTTACCCACATTATGTATTTTCAGACAACCCAGTTCCTTACTGCTGGAGTCTGAATCCGTCTTCTGTTCATCCGAACTGTTCTCTGTCACCTTGTGTACTTTTTTGTAATTCTCCTGCGGTGACTTTTTGCTGCTGGTCTTCTTTCCTGACCGGCATACTCTCGCTATGTGACCAAGTTTGCCACATTGCCTGCATTCTTTGTCTTTGAACCAGCACTGGTTCTGGTCATGCGTTGTCCTTCCGCAACGATAGCACTTTACTGCGCCCAATGCCATTTCATTGGTGCTGAATTCCAGTGGCCTTTGCTGTATCTCTGCAGCGCCCCGTGCTGCTGCCTCATGAGATGCTGCAATGCTGAAAGCTTTGTCCAGCGTAAGATCCTTTTCCTCTAGCAGTCGCTTCTGGGTTCCTTCCCTTAGGAGCCCACACACAAACTTATCTCTCAGTGCGTCTGCTAGTCCTGTTCCGAACTGGCAGTACTTTGATAACTTGCGCAGTTCTGTTAGGAATTCAGCGTTGCTTTCTTCTTTCAGTTGAATTCTTTTGTAGAATTTAAATCGTTTTGCTATCAGCAGTGGTGTGGGGTTTAAATGCTCTTGCAGGATAGTAACAATATCCGCAAAACTCTTTCCTACCGGTTTGTCTGGGGTTACCAGGTTCCTTAATAACTCGTACGACTTTGCACCCATCGAGTTTAATAGGGTTAGTGCTTTCTTATCATCCGGTACATCATTCGTTCTACAGTAAATTTCAATGCGTTCCACATAAGTGGCCCAATCTTCCACATCGTTGTCGAAGGCAGTGATGTTACCCGTTTTCAGCATCCTTGCTGAGTTTCTCCTTTCCCTTCAGATATTATTTAATATGATGGCTTTTTAAAAAATTTATTTGTTTAAGATGGCGGCTTTTCCCGCGCTTGGCGGCTTTTCCCGCGCTTGTCTTCTTCCCCCGCCGACTCAAGATGGCGATTCCCACTCTGTTGCTGTCCACGCCTCCCAGCGGTCCTTCCTGCCTTTATTTTCCCGTGTATATGCTTCCTTGAACTGCTGCTCTTGTTGCCCCGCCGCTCCCGCGGTCCTTGTGGCAATAAAGCGCCTTTCTGGCTGCTGCGCGTCTCTGCCCCGATTGCAGTCCGGCCCCTGACACCGGCTGCGGTCGTGTTCTCCGCCCTTTTTCTTCGTTTTTCCTCCCCTCCTCCCACTGACAACTCGGCCGACTTCCCCCCCCCCCCGTGCCGCTCGATCGGGCTTACCCGCCGCTGTCGTAGAAGGGATGATCACTGCCTGTTGCTGATGTTGGACTTCGTGGCCAGAAAACCAAACCGGGTTCCCGATGGCCTCCCGTGCAATGCAGTGCTCAGCAGGGTGTTGAGGGCGGATGCCCTTTTCCGACACCCGTTTCTGAGGATGAAGCTTCCTTGGAATGGGCCCCAGAATCAGTACTAGGGGAGGTGATGCAAAACTGCCGCTAGGTACGATCAGACTCGTCGCCACTGTTGAGTCTGTGTTTACAAGTGCAGTTATAATGAATAACAGGACACAGACAACAGAAGTAAGTAAACAGGTCTTTAGTGATTGAGGGTCAGGGCGGAACTGAGGTGCACTTTGCTCCGCAGGGTTTATATACCGGTGTGGTCACCACCGGTACTACAATGTACAGGAGCCGTTAAAAAGTAGTCCATCACCTTAAGGTATCCTCTTAAGGTAGTACAGGTTACATACAATACAAACAGCAGGAGCGTGGTGCCACACTCCTAGATTCAGTGCAGGGAGCGCTTTAATGACCTTATCAGGTCAGGAAAGATGAGTACTGTTGGATCCGTGATTCAGAGGATATGCTGTTATTAAATAATCACACGGATGCTGTACATCAACAATAAACAGGTCTTTACTGGAGGAGGGTTGTCTCAGGACTGGGGGTACAGAGGCATGCGCAAAGTTTATATACAGGTGTGGTCACTGCCGGTACTACAGTATACAGGAGCTGTAAAAGTAGTTCTGACTTAAAGGCACATACACTACAATTCCTCCCCTTTTAGATTAGTAGTACCCCTAATATTCAAATAACAATTAACATTTCAACATGTACATTAAACAACAAAAGTCCATTTATAGATTCAGTCTTTGGGACGGATTCCTGACCCTTTCGGGATAGCGCCTTTCCGGAGGTTCTTGTTCTTGGTGCAGAGGTGATTCTGACCCCTTTTCATCGGGTAGTTCATCGGGTTCCACTGCTACTGGGTCTGAGGTAGATGCTACCGGTATGTCGGGTTCATCCCCAGGTACTCGAGACATGGGGTTGACGCGTTCCTGTGACGTTAAGATCTGATCGACGTGGCGTCTCACAATGTTCTCCCCGACATCCACTGTGTACATTAATGGCCCCTGCCTTGTACATATCGTTCCGGGTTGCCATTTCTCTGTTCGATAGTCACGGACCAAGACTGGTTGCCCTACATTGAAGCTCCTTGTCGGCTTCTCATTGATGTGCTGGAATTGTTTGTCCTCAACATTTCTTCGCACATTTGGTCTGAGCAAGTCCAGACGAGATCTCAACCTTCGGTTAAAGAACATCATGGCCGGGGTCTGGTTGGTGACTGCATGTGTCGCATTTCTGTAGGCTAACAGGAAATTGTCCAACTTATGCTGCAGTGGAATGTCGTCATCGCACATGGCCCTTACTGCCTTTTTAAAGGTTTGTACGAACCTCTCAGCCAATCCATTTGTGGCTGGATGATACGGGACGGATGTGTAATGCCTTACCCCATTCCTTCTCATAAATTTTTGGAACTTGTCGGACACAAACTGTGGTCCATTATCAGAGCAAATCTGCTCTGGCAAACCATTTCTGGCAAATATGGTCCGTAGGACTGCAATCGTTTTCTCTGTAGTGGTTGAAGACATTTTTATCACCTCAGGCCACTTTGAATGAGCATCCACTGCTATTAAGAACATTGAGTCCATGAATGGACCAGCGAAATCAATATGCACCCATTGCCATGGAGAGGAGGGCCACTCCCATGGGTGTAGAGGGGCATGTGGTGGTGCATTTTGGACCTTCTGGCATCCTAAGCAGCTCTTAGTTAGGTCTTCGATTTGCTGATCGATTCCCGGCCACCACACAAGCCCTAGCAAGGCTTTTCATTTTCATTCCCCCCAGATGACCTTCATGTAGCTCATTTAGCACTCTCTCCCTTAACTTGGGTGGAATCACCACTCTGGATCGACACATCACTGTCCCCTGGCTTACTGACAGCTGTTCTCTTCTGGATGAGAATGCTGGCAACAGTGAGTCGCCATGGGTTGGCCATCCCCTCACCGTCAATTCATATACCTGAGACAGCGTCGGATCATTGCGGGTCTCCTTCTCTATATCCGCGTTCGTTACTGGCAATCGTTCAATTATTGACGAATAAAATATCTCGATAGGGTCCACTGCTGGTGCTTCCTCCACAGTAGGCAGTGGCAGGCGCGATAGCCCATCAGCGTTCCCATGCTGTTTTGTGCCTTTATATTCTATTTCATATTGATTCGCCCCTAGAAACAGGGACCATCTTTGTAACCGCTGAGCAGTCATCACTGGAACGCCCTTCTTAGGATTAAAGATGGAGACAAGTGGTTGGTGGTCAGTCAGCAAGGTGAACTTCTGCCCATGCAGATAGTGGTTGAAATTTTTTACTCCCCATACTAGGCTGAGGGCCTCCCTGTCAATCTGGGCGTAGTTGCGCTCGGCTGAGGTTAGTGACCGAGACGCAAAGGCTACTGGCCTCTCCAACCCGTCTGGGAATTTGTGCGACAGCACCGCTCCAATACCATAGGGTGATGCATCACATACCAAATGAATTGTTGTGCTGGGTTGAAATGGGCCAACACCTCTTTTGATGTGATCAATTCTTTACACTTCTGGAAAGCTCGTCTACGTTCGTCATCCCACTTCCATGGTACCCCTGTTTGCAGTAGGGTGTTCAGTGGATGTAATACCGTAGACAAATTCGGTAAGAACTTGTGGTAGTAGTTTACCAGCCCGAGGAACGACCTCAGTTGTGACACATTTTCCGGTGCTGGAGCCTTGACTACTGCCTCAATCTTGTCAGGGGACTTATGTAACCCCTCTTCATCGATGACATGGCCACAATACGAGATCTGTTTCTGGAAAAACTCGCACTTGTGGTGATTAGCTCGTAGTCCATACTCCTTTAATCTGGTGAGCACCTTCTCCAAGTTGGCGAGGTGATCACCGTCATTTTTGCCCGTGACCAAAATGTCGTCCAAATAACACTGGGTCCCTGGAATCCCTTGCAGGACCTGATCCATCGCCCTTTTCCAGATAGCCGGAGCCGAGGCTACTCCAAACACCAGCCGGTTGTATTGATAGAGACCTTTATGAGTGTTGATCGTAAGGTATTGTTTCGAAGCTTCTTCTACCTCCATTTGCAAGTACGCCTGGGCTAGATCAATTTTGGTGAAGCGTTTACCTCCAGATAGCGAGGTGAAAATATCCTCAATTCGTGGAAGCGGATATTGCACCGTGTGAAGGACTGGGTTCACTGTCACCTTAAAATCCCCACAGATGCGGACCTTCTTTGGTTCCCCTGGCGTATTACTCAACGACCTCTTCATTACAGGAACAATGGGTGTAGCCCACTCGCTCCAGTCCACTTTGGACAGCACTCCTGAACGTTCCAACCCTTCCAGCTCTGCTTCAACAGCTGGTCTGATCGCATAAGGCACTGGTCTGGCCTTCAGAAACTTTGGGCTTGCATTTTCCTCTATTTTAATCATTGCTGTTATTCCTTTTAGTGTTCCTAGTCCCTCCTGGAACACTTCCTTTGCGTCAGTTAGCATTTTTGACAGTCGTCCAGGTGTGACGTCGTCATCCTTTTTGGCCTCAACCTTCAGTGCCTGTATGGAATGCCAATCTAATTGTATCTTCCGGATCCATTCATGTCCTAGTGGTGGTGGTCCTCCATCTGGCAATACATATATATCCATTTTAGGTGTTTCCTGGCCTTTATATGTCACTTTCACCCTTATTTTTCCTTTGGGGTAGACTTTTTGCCCCGTATACATCTTCAAGACAATCTCTGTAGCTTCCAAGGGTATGTGTGAAAATAGCCACTTGTAGTCTCTTTGATTTATGACTATTAGAGCTGACCCTGTGTCCAATTCCATTTTCACTTGGACTCTGTCTATCTTGAGTGTAACCCAGATAGTCTGGTGATCCTCCATTTCGGTTACCTTATATAGTTTCAGACAACCCAGCGCCTTGCTTTCGGAGTCTGTGTCACTTTTCTGTTTGTCTGAACCACTGTCCATCACCTGGTGTACCTTTTTGTACTTCTCCTGTGGAGATTTGTTACTGTTGGTTTTCTTCCCAGACCTGCAGACTCTTGCTATGTGTCCTGCTTTCCCACACTGTCTGCACACTTGGTCCTTGAACCAACAATCTTTCTGGTCATGTGTTGTTCTGCCGCAGCGATAGCACTTCCCTTTTCCATAGGACATTTCATTGGTGCCATATTCTTGCGGTCTCCGTTGTATCTCTGCAGCACCCCTTGCGGCTGCTTCATGTGATACTGCCATACTGAAAGCTTTGTCCAGCTTAAGATCCTTTTCTGATAGAAGCCATTTCTGGGTTCCTTCACTTTGTAGCCCACACACAAACTTGTCCCTTAACGTATCTGCTAGTCCCGCTACAAACTGGCAGTGTTTCGATAGCTTGCGCAGTTCCGTTAGGTACTCAGCATTGCTTTTGTCTTTGTGTTGGTTCCTTTTATGGAACTTAAATCGTTTTGCTATCAGCAGCGGTGTGGGGTTTAAGTGGTCCTGTAGGATTTCTACTATGCTTTCAAAATTCTTGTTTACCGGTTTTTCTGGGGTTATTAGATTTCGCAGTAACCCATAAGTTTTTGCACCCATGGAATTTAACAGAAGCAGTGCTTTACTAGCATCTGGCACTTCATTCGCCCTGTAGTACACCTCAATACGTTCCACATATGTCGCCCAATATTCGACTTCATTGTCGAACGTATAGATACTGCCACTCTTCGGTATCCTTGCGTGTGAGTTAGCTGTCAAAAATGACGCCTCCCGCGCTTCCCCTTCTTCTCCGCTGGCACAAAATGGCGTCTCCCACGCTTTCCTTCCTTCCAGCGCTCGCCCTTCTTCTCCGCTGCGGCTTCTAAAAATGGCGTCTCCCACCCTCTTCCTTTCGTCGCCCCGCGGACCCTGTTCAGCCCGTGAGCCCTGGCTGTGCTCTGCGCGTTCTTCTTTTTATATTTTTCAACGCCGCTCAGTCTAGAACCCAGCTGTTTCTTTACCCTCTCTCTCTCCGGTTTGTTTTCTTTTTCTCGACGCCGCTCGGTGTTCAACCCCCGGCTGCGCCCTGCGCTCTTCACCCTCTGTCTTACCCCGTCGACGCTGCTCGGCTTTCTCTCCGCCGTCGGTCGGCTCCAGCCGCCTCTGCTCGGGAAGTGTCTGCGCTGGACCTGTCGTCGGTCTCTTGCTGCTCGTCGTGGCTGGGGAACCAAGCCCGGCTCTCCACAGCCTCCCCTGCGAATTGGAATCTCTGCCTGACGGCTGGGCGGTTGCTCGTGGTCGACGCCCGTGTTCCTGGCCTCGACTTTTTTTTTATGTTGCAGGTAGATTCGAATCGACACTCGTCGCCACTTTTGGATCCGTGATTCAGAGGATATGCTGTTATTAAATAATCACACGGATGCTGTACATCAACAATAAACAGGTCTTTGCTGGAGGAGGGTAGTCTCAGGACTGGGGGTACAGAGGCATGCGCAAAGCTTATATACAGGTGTGGTCACTGCCGGTACTACAGTATACAGGAGCTGTAAAAGTAGTTCTGACGTAAAGGCACATACACTACAAGTACAGTTGCACATTCACCTAATCCTGCTGTGTGCATCACCCCACCCCCTCACTCTGCCTTCTCAAGGCTACTCCAGCATATCACTCTTCACACTCACTTACCTTGCAGGTGCACCCATCCTTCTCTTTGTATCCACTTCCTCACATCCCCATCTATCCATCCACCACTGCCACTCATTCCTATACAATTTCATGCCTCTCCCTCATATTCACCCTCACCAAATGCACTCCATCATTCGGATGAACACATGCCATTACACTGACTCATACATCTCCTCTTTCCCTCCTTGCAGAAGAGAACACCAGGGAGAGGTAGAGAACTGGGGGTAGATAACACAGATCACAATTGCAGAGGAGGAGGCGCTGGAAATAAGTAGAGTTTCCACATGCCTGGTTGTCGGGGATGGGAAGACAGGGAGCTCACATCTACCTGTTGACACAATTTAATAAAAGTCATACAGCACATGATCATGTTGACTTGATTTCAACAGTGAGTGAAATATGATCATCTTCATCATGATAACTTGCAACATTCTTACTTGCCATGACTAATTCATGACTTTTACCTACCACAGGGCCTTCACACGTGCAGCACGATTCGGTGGACGTGGCAGGCGACAATTCCTCAGAGCAGCCGAGTCCTTCTGCGGGTTCACTGTCACAGGACTCATGCAGACCAGGCACCAGCTCAGAAACTCGCACTTCGGTGGGACCAGTGAGGCAGTTTTCACCTGGTGTCTCAGACTACACAAGTGAGCCAGAGCAGATGGCGGAGACAGGGACAGCAGTGGAGTGTCCGCATCGGTGGGCGCAGCCCTCTCTAAACTCTGCTCAGCTGGACACAGATGCTGTACCTTGAGGGCCGTCGATGAAGAGGAGAATCATTGAGCAGCAGCAGACAATGTGAGATGCACTGACAGGCCTTCAAAGTGGAATCACAATGATTTCAGAGAGAATGGAGGAGTCCACCTCAAGCATGAGAGGGGTGATGTCACAAGCCACTGAGATGATGTCTTCTTCCATGGATAAAATAGCCAGCTCCATGGACCATCATATGCTCCAATGAAATGAGTCCATGCACACCTTCAACACCATCGTGCTGTCGCTGGATGCCAACATGTCTGCCACCTTAAATAAGTTGACAGATACCTTAGCCCTGGCCTTACAGGGCCACACAGATCCCTAGCACAGTTGTAGCAGTGAAGTGTGGCCAGGCCATGAGAGGGATGATGGCAAAAGGGGTCATGGCTGTGGGGTCTCCACTCAAAGCACTTCCACTTCTCACCCACAGCCCACCTCTCAGTCAGTAGCCCACATGCTGCCGAGTCTCCCGCTGGCTGAGTCTGCCCCTGCACAGGTGCAGGTGGAGCAGTCTTTGGCGGGACCCTCACGGGCTCCAAAACTCAGAGGACGTTGGCCAAGAGCACCCCAGTAGTCAGAGCAAGGATCTGAGCAGTCTGCCTCTACCTCTGCTGAAGCCACAGGGGTTGCACCACGTAGGAGTATCAGAAAAAGGAAGAGTAAGGCTTTGTAGTTGCACAAGGGTATGCACATGGGTGACTGAGAAAATGTTGTTTTGCTAATTTTTGTTCTTTATTTAGCTCACATAAATGTTATTCTTTTTTACCCACTTTCCCGTCTTGTCCATTCTTGTGTGTTGGGTGGTAAGCGGCCTTTTAACTTGTTGATTAAGAATGTGAAGACATGAATTGATGGAACCAATGGAGGGATGTTCAAGGAATATTGGTTGGTTGCAGTGGTGCTTTGTGTCAGTGGCATTGAGAGGGTCGGGGGAGAGAGGGAAGATTGGCCATTGCATTTTCTGGTGACATAGGTGCACTGGTGCAACCTAAGTGAACCTTGCATTAATAAGGGAATCCCTGGCAGCAATGTGAGCAGCTGGGGTTCCATTACCCTCATCACCATTGTCCTCTTCTTCCTCCTCCTCCTCTGAATCATCTGAGGAGGATCTGAGCTCTTCGCCTTGTTCCTCCTGCAGGTCCAAGCCTCACGGTTGCGCAATGTTGTGCAGAGCACAGCAAACCATGACCATTCTGGAGACCTTGGCTGGTGCGCATTGAAGGGGTTGGCTCATTCCCCCACCAACGGGACGACCTGCTGGCTGATTTTTGGCCCCCCCAAACTGGCGAGTTGCAGCGGAGCTCCTGTTTGGTGCCTGCAGCTCGCCGGCTGAATTCAAATGAGGCTCAAACCTAAAAATATTTTGGGGCCTCCCAACTCTTCTTTGGGTGGGCTCACTTCACGCCTGTTCTTGGTGCAGGTTGAAAATCTCTCTCCAGAGCTCCTGCGGCACTATTCAAAGAGTAGGAAGATATCTTTTCCCTCAGCCAATGCCACCAAAAACAGATTATCTTTTTCATTTCACTGCTATTTGTGGGATTTTATGCGCAAGATGGATGTCGTGTTTTCCTGCATAACAGCAGTCATTTCATTTCAAAGTAATTCATTGTACGCAAATCATTTTTGTGACATGATAAGGGTGCCATATAAATGCAGGCCTTTCTTTTAAACACTTGCAAAAAATACTCAAGTATTTTTTCCTATGAAAGTTGAATTACCCAATAGTCTACTTTTTTCTTGTGTGTCTCATATGCACCACCACAGGTGATATGGATGTGTCATAGTGATAGCTGAAAGGTCAAGTGCTGCGAAAAAGGTGCAGTGTCAAATAATGGTGAAAAGTCACATTTCAACACATTTCAGCAACATAGGATCAACAAATTATTCTTGAACGTGCAAAAATGAACAATTACAATAAGTGGAGGATCACGTCAGTCAGAGAGGTCAGAAGATATCTTTTCACATAAAGTGTTATTATAATATGGAATATCAAAGCTGAGGAACTAGACAAACGCGAAGGAATATATTAAAGGATACAGGGAAAGAGTAAGGGTATGGAGATTGGAGTAGATAGCTCTGATGAAGGGCTAGCACAGACAGAGTCATGATGGGCTGAATAACCTCCTTCTTTACTTGAGCACATAACCTAAGCCGACACTTTAGTGCAATACAGTATTGAGGTAGTGCTGCACTGTCAGAGGTGCTGCCTTTTGTGTGAAATGTTAAACTATGGCCCTGTCTGACTGCTCAGGTGACCATCAAAGATCCCATGGCACTATTTGAAGAAGAGCAGGGAATTTTCAGGTGCCCTGGCCATCATTCATCACTCAACCAATTGCCACCAAAAGCAAATTACCTGGACTGTGATTCAATTTTCTTTTGTGGGAACTTGCTGTGCGCAACGTTGCCTATCTCTTTTGTCTACATAAAAACAGTAATTCATTGGTTATCAAGTGCTTTGAGATGTTCTGAGAACTTGATAAGGTGCTATATAAATGTTAGCTTGTTCATTCTTTCTGTGCTGGAGTTTCTGTGTTCTCTTACACTTACACAGCAGACAGCACGCCTCCATTTAAAAAAAATTAGTTAGGTAGAGAATATGGTTAAAATATTTTTTTAAACCCAAATCATCCCTTAAGTGATGACGGTTCATTCTGCATTTTGTGACTAACACCCCCTCCCCCTCCTCCACCCAATGATCCTTTCTATTCTCACCATGCTTATTGTGGAAAGTGTTATTCAGACAATTCAGTCAGTCTGGACAGCATTATATCATTTTCAGACTACAACTTCTTACATGGGTTATCTGACACAGCGCCGAGACGTTCAACATCAGTTCTGAGCAGTGTTGGAAACCTGGTGATTAATCTTGTGAATTCACACTTCCTATCCACCCAACCTATATAAAGCCATCTGTTTAACCCTTTCAATACTGAAACACCGTTGTGTTGTATCTGTTGACGAATGAAAGATAAATTTCTCTCTTACATATTGGCACTGGTAAATATTGTGTGAAAGCAGCACAGAAACTTATCCACGACCTCTGAGATGCCAGGTTGCATTTTTATTTTTATTGCAGTATCATAGACTGTATAATAATATTGAATAAGTCAAGGGCAACAGAAGTAAACAATTAAAAGGGGGTATAGTCACCCAGTGGGGACAGCCCATGTTGCAAAGGTCAGTGTGGTGCCCACTACAGAAAATTTGCACTGAAATTTGTACTTTTTATCCTTTTTATTTACACTTGTCAGCATCCTGTACATTGTACGGTTAAATAAAGTGTCTTGGGGGGATACATTACAATGCCCTTTTAAAATATGTTTGCCAATGTTCCAGGATGCCTGGTGTATATTTATGTGGGACATAATAAGAGAGAGCATTCAGGGATATATTATGACAAAGGCAGCGACCTCTTAAATTGATCCCAGTGCTTCCGCAAACCATAGAAATAACTGGATATTTTCTAGTAGTTTAGTGAGGGATAAATTAGAGCCTTCCAATGGTTTAATGCATGCTCCAACAATGCTAGTCAGTGCAGCTTACTTTTTGCTTGAACCTCCGTTTGCTTATATTGCAAGCATAAACCACGGGCGTGATGGTTTGGCTTAAGCACTGTTATTAGATTCCTGCCTATGTTCAGCAAAGCACATCGGGTGGGGGGGGGGGGATGTTGTTTATGGAGAGTAACAGATTAGGGTTCGATAGTGGAGATGGAATTTTAGGACTTTTAATAACTCTAATGTAGAAGTTTTCTTTAACAAGAACTTTGCCTTAGGAGATTAAATAGTTGGGGGAGTGTCCATCATGGTGTGGATTGTACACTCTCTGTGAGAGGAGGGAGCTTAATAGACCAAATAGCTGTTACTTTTTCCATGCTTTCTTACATTCCTTTGGTTATATACACCTAAGCTGATGCTGTCATGTTTGTCAGGAGCGTTTATGTAAAATTACATTGAAAGGTCTAACACCTGATTAGAGTGGGTCGGGCTTTAATCTGTTATAGCAGTATTTTTTTATTCCAACGCTTTACATTGCCAAGTTGACATGGTGAATAAATATGCAACAATCCTGTGGTTACAAATGCCCAAATTCAAATAGTATTTAAATACAATATTTTTGACCTATTTGTGTATAATTGTTTGCTCTTGTGCATGTGCACTTGGTCATTTCAAATCTGATGAAGATTATACCACACAGGAATTGCATCATATAGTCAAAGTGGATTGTACAGAAACGTCTAGCAGTGAATGTGTAACACAGAGAGAGCCTTTGGCATTCCACAGCTCTGTCCCAGCTACCACTGTTTATATGTGTATATATATAATAAACATTTTCATGGTTGACCTCATCCCTCTGAGGTTTGCTGTTCAAAATCAATCTTGCATTATTGCAGTGTTTTTTGATTCCAACTGTCTACATTGCCAAGTTGATATGGCGAATAAATATGCAACAATCCTGTGGTTACAACTGTCCAAATTCAAATGGTATTGCTGCCTATTTACTCAATTCTGCACAAGTTACATAGAATTGCACTGCAATTATAACAAGGAACCAAACCGCTTGATCCAACCAGTCTGTGCTGCTGTTGATCATTAATATGAGCAGTAGTCCTAATCTCATGTTCCTACTCTGTTCCCTTATCTCTTCATTCCCCTTTCCTTCAACTACCTTTCTAACCGACTCTGAAATGTTGGCCTGGAAGATCCGTAGAAAACCCAGAGAAATAGCATAATGCCGTTGACCATTTTTCACCAAAGTTACGGTGGATGAGCAGTCGAACCCCTACGGAAAATCAACCCCGAGGTTCTGGTTCAGCCACTAAATCTAGTAGTGCATTCCAAATCCTATGTTTAAATACGTTTATCCTGTTCTGTCCTAAATCTCTTACATTTAACCTTATATTTATGTTAACTTTTTCTGAACCACTCAATCACTGGAAAAAGTTTGCTTCTAGCTACTCTGCCCCATCCTTTCAGAATTTTAAACAGCTCTGTCAAAGCACCCTTATCTGATTTGTTCAAACAAAAATAGCTCCAAATGGAACAGTACTGTGCAACAGCATATGACAGGAAGATGATGCATGCATTCATAGGTGAGAAATTCATCTCATTGCTGTTTGTAGGGCTTCATTGTGCATAAATTGGCTGTCGGGTTTAGGCACGTAACAACGGTGACTGAACTTCAAAAAGTAATTCATTTACATAGAAACATAGAAGATAGGAGCAGGAGTAGGCCATTCGGCCCGTCGAGCCTGCTCCGCCATTTCTTCTTCTTCTTAGGCAGTCCCTTGGAACCGAGGATGACTTGATTCCACATTAAAAATGAGTTCTCAGGTGACTGATTAGTCCAATGCGGGACCTACAGTCTCTGTCACAGGTGGGGCAGACGGTGGTTGAAGGGGCGGGTGGGTGGGGTGCTTGGGTTGACGTGCGCCCCTTGCGCTGCCTGCGCTTGGCTTTCGCTTGCTCCCAGCGAAGAGACTCGAGGTGTTCGGCGCCTTCCCGGATGCTTCTCCTCCACTTTGTGCGGTCTTGGGCCAGGGATTCCCAGGTGTCAGTGGGGATGTTACACTTTTTCAAGGAGGCTTTGAGGGTGTCCTTGAAGCATTTCCTCTGCGCACCTGGGGCTCTCTTGCTGTGCCGGAGCTCCGAGTAGAGCGCTTGTTTTGGGAGTCTCGTATCAGGCATGCGGACAATGTGACCCGTCCATCGGAGCTGATTGAGCATGGTCAGAGCTTCGATGCTGGGGATGTTGGCCTGAGCAAGAACACTGACGTTGGTGCGCCTATCCTGCCAATGGATTTGCAGGATCTTGCAGAGGCAGCGTTGGTGGTACCTCTCCAGTGCTTTGAGGTGCCTGCTGTACATGGTCCATGTCTCTGAGGCATACAGCAGGGCAGGTATCACTGCTGCCCTGTAGACCATGAGCTTAGTGCCGGGTTTGAGGTCCTGGTCTTCAAACACTCTCTTCCTCAGGTGACCGAAGGCTGCACTGGCACACTGAAGGTGGTGTTGGACTTCGTCGTCGACGTCTGTCCTTGTTGACAGTAGGCTCCCGAGGTATGGAAAGTGGTCCACATTGTCCAAGGCCTTGTCGTGGATTTTGATAATCGGGGGGCAGCACTGTGTGGCGGGGGCAGGTTGGTAGAGGACCTTTGTCTTACGGATGTTTAGTGTAAGGCCTATGCTCTCGTATGCTTCGGTGAAGGTGTTTACGATGGTTTGGAGTTCGACCTCCGAGTGAGCGCAGACACAAGCATCATCTGCATACTGTAATTTGATGACAGAGGATGGGACGACCTTGGATCTGGACTGGAGGCGACGGAGGTTGAACAGTTTCCCGTTTGTTCTGTAAATTAGCTCCACTCCAGTGGGGAGCTTACTGAGGGTGAGATGGAGCATTGCAGCAAGGAAGACTGAGAAGAGCGTTGGTGCGATGACACAACCTTGCTTGACCCCGGTTCGTACGTGAATTGGGTCTGTGGTGGAACCGTTGGTCAGGATCACAGCTTGCATGTCATCGTGAAGCAGGCGGAGGATAGTGACAAAATTTTGAGGGCAGCCGAATTTGAGGAGGACACTCCATAATCCCACATGGTTGACAGTGCCGAAGGCCTTTGTGAGATCAAAGAAGGCCATGTACAGTGGTTGGTGCTGTTCCCTGTATTTCTCTTGTAATTGACGTGCGGTGAAGATCATGTCCATTGTGCCCCTTAGTGGGCGGAATCCGCATTGCGACTCTGGGAGGAGCTCTTCGGCCACTGGGAGAAGGCGATTGAGGAGGATTCTTGCGATGACTTTCCCTGTGGCAGATAGCAGGGAAACTCCTCTGTCATTACCGCAATCGGACTTGTCACCTTTCTTGAAGATGGTCACAATTACGGCGCCTCTGAGATCCCCTGGCATGCTCTCCTCCTTCCAGATAAGAGAAATGAGTTCATGAATTTGCGCCAGTAGTGCTTCTCTGCTATGCTTTAGTGCCTCGGTGGGGATTCCATCTGCTCCTGAGGCCTTGTTGTTCTTCAGTTGTCAGATGAGGTACGAGGCCTTTTCAACCTCGTGCCGGGCTGGGGTTAATGAAATCATGGCTGATCATCCAAATTCAGTACCTTATCCCTGCTTTCTCCCCATATCCCTTGATTCCTTTAGCCTTAAGAAATATATCTAACTCCTTCTTGAATATATTTAGTGAATTGGCCTCCACTGCCTTTTGTGGTAGAGAATTCCACAGGTTCACCACTCTCTGGGTGAAGAAATTCCTCCTCATCTCACTTGATTGTTCCAAAAGATTTTTCAGCCATTCAGAGGAAAGTGAAAAAGCGCTATATAAATGCAAGCTATTTCTTGTTATTTAAAAAATAACGTTCCCTCTTTTTTGAAATGTGTCTCAGGCACAGTGTTGCCACGGGGCCGTGCATTCACGGGGCCGTTTTGCTAGGGTTTCGGTAGTGGACCCAAGCGTAGGAAACCTATCCAAGGACTCGAGACCGGGTAGAACTCGAAAGATGCTGCACTTGATACTCGAAAACAGAGACATGGTAACACTTGAAAGGAGATTCAGTTGAGACTTGAAAACACAGAGACTCGAGAACGTCAGAGACACAGCAAGAGCTGTTACTTGCAGGCAGGCGAACCCAGGACTGAGCAAAGAGGACAGGAAACAGGAAGCTTAAATACAGGCCAGAGTGGTCACGTGACATCATTAATCAAATGAGACAGGAGACAAATACATTAACAAGACACAGGTGAGGCCAGAGGCATAGAGGACAAGACAAAGACAAAAACGAACAACTTTATTAACTAGCCTAATTACTCTGATGAGATCAATTACTCGAGAAACAGGTGAGGAGAGGGGCCCAAAGGCACGGCAGCAGTGCACCGAAGCCTCAAAAACCGCCCTCAGGCAGCGAGGGAAGTGCCGCTGAAGCCGTTACAAGTGTGTTGGGCACCAAGCCCTGTCAATGCTGAGTACAGGAATACCGAACCTAGTTTCCTAAATCAGCATCCCACCCCCCACAGTCAGCTTTGAATTTTGGCTACTCTGACTGAAAATATTGGGTTTCCCATATGAGGAAAAAATATTAGTCTCACTCTTATTCTAGCCTCAGACTCAAAGCAGTACTGGTGCAGGCTTGGAGACAGTTCAGTCCTCCCCTGGTCCTCTTGACTGAAACCAATCTGTGGCGTAGGAGAAAAAGTCGGAGGAAGAAGCAATGGTATTTCATATACTGCACTACCACCACCCACCCCCCCACCCCCAGAAATTTGAGCCTTATTCTTGGAGTGTCAATAATTTGTCACACAGCAGAAGATGGTTGGTAAAGATAATTTTAGTAGCATTGACACTACACAGGCTGTCTGAATATGGGTTTAACACAAAGGTAAATAGATTAGGTCTGGTTAAAAGTCAATGCTTTATAAACATGCTGACTGAATAGGCAATATAAAATGATTGTTTGAACTTTATGATATATTATGACTCATTGCAAAGCAATACAATTAATGCTCTGTGACATGGTTTTGTGCTCTAATTTATGTAGACAGCTTATCACCATCATAGCCACACTGGCAGGGAGCATGGGTTGGAGAATCGGAACAACAATATTGTGCTCCTACCTTTGAGTTGCATTCCCTCTGGAAGCCCAGGATTGGTTTTTGACTAGTGGAATGACTACAGAGATCAACTTCACGCAACCAGTCAAACTGTATAATACGATAATATTGTCAAGTTACTGTGAAATTGGTGGTACCAAAGCAACACTTCCCTTTCTGCAATCATTTTCTCTCTTTCTCGCCTAGGGGTCTTGCTGGGGTTTGGTTCCATGGGCACTAGTCACTCTCTGACATCTCATTCAAGTAGCCATTATTCATATGTGAGCCTTGAAGGTGAGCATCTGCAGGCTATTAAACTGGAGAGCATTACAACCAAGCCTAATCTGATAGTCACTCTACATTCACAATGTGCAGTTCTAGCTGGAGTTGCTGGTTAACAATCATACTGATTTTCCCTTCCTTAATCCAAAAGCTCTGAGGCCAAGTGTAATGTCTCCATCACCACTGCGACTGAGGTCAGCTAATATAAACCACGCTTTAAACGTGGGATCTCCCTGGTCGATATGACTCAATGACTTGCTGGATAAGCTCACTGCATCATCAGGGAGGCAGAAGGAAGATTTGCAGCAACTGGCTTTGGTGTGTGAAACAATGGGGGGAATTTTAACATGGGTGAGCACATGGGTTTGGGTGCGGGTGGAGGGGGGGGTGAAATCCTGGAAAAATGCAAGCGCATTGGGAAGCTGGCTCCAACCTAGCGACTTCTGCATTTCACTCCAGCGCGTTAGGCTGCGTGCGCGCACCCTCCTCGGGAGAGGCGGCTTGTTCATTTCAATATGTTAATTGCTCAATTCAAGCGATATTGATGTGGGTTTTGCAGTTTAACTTTGGCTTCCTGGAACTTGCCAGTGAAAGCAAGGCGAGAAGACAGCGGCGATTGAGGGGGCTGAAGCCATGACAGGGAAATATGCCTATAAGTGCTTGGTACTCACAGCTGCTTTCCTACCTGCTTGTGCGGAAGGGTTTGTACACAGTACTTAGGCTGAGATGTTACTTTGGAGGTTACTTTGCACACTTTGGAGGCCACATCTGCACTATGGAGGTTTGGTGGTCTAATCTGCACTATGGAGGTTTGGTGGTCTAATCTGCACTATGGAGGTTTGGTGGTCTGATCTGCACTATGGAGCGCTGATCTATCAGATCAGCATGGGTGCCGCATACGCTGTGTTACTTTGGACCAGTGCCCAGCACCAGCAGCAGCACCAGCAGCAGGAGCAGGACCAGCAGCCTGCTGCTCACAGACCTGTTGCTCCACAGGAGCGAGGGGAGCGGCAGAGAGGTGCAGCTCGCAGTGGGGCCATACACGGCACACAGGGTGTAAAGGCAGAGTATGAGCCTCCTTGACACGTCGGGACACCAGTGTCTCAGGAGGCCCAGGGTGTCGCGTCAGGTGGTGGCAGACATTTGCAGTCTGCCGGAACAAGACTGGCTGCCAACTGGGCCTGGTGGCCACGTGTTACCAGTGGCTGGCAAAGTCACCACTGCCCTCAAGGTTTTTTGCCTCTGGATCTTTCCAGGGCCCTGCCAGAGACATTTGCAGGATCTCGCAGTCAGCGGCCCACAAATGCATAAGACAGGTGACTGATGCTTTCTTTGTCAGGGCTGCCAATTATGTCAACTTTGCCTACAATGACGCCAGTCAGAATGAGCAGGCGCTCGGGTTTGCAGCAGCTCAGATACCCACACTTCGCTGGGAGAACCTAGAGTAATAGTTGGGTTTTCACACGCTGACTCGCACTTCACAAGTGAGCAGGAGCAGATGGTGGAGTCAGGGACAGCAGTGGAGAGGCCGCGACGGAGAACGCAAGCTCTGTTCAGCTGGACACAGATGCTGTATCAGATGTCATCGAACAGGATACCTCCTCAGCAGCAGCAGAGAATGTGCGATGTCCTGGCAGGCGTTCAGCCGCACTGTGCACTATTGCAGAGAGATCGGAGGAGTCCGTCTCAAGCATAAGTGGCATGATGTCACAGGCATTCGCGATGATGTCTCCTTACCTGGAAAGAGTGGCCAACTGCACGGAGCATCAAGCGTGACAATCACATGAGTGCATGCCAGCCCTCACCAATGGCTTGCACACTATGAATGCCACCTTAATTAGGCTGAATGATACCCTAGCCTTGGCCTTTCATCTCCCCACTGATCTGCAGTAAAGTGTTCTCCAGCACATTGCCAGCTGGTGACGTGGACAATGCACATTGATGCCCACAATGCCTTCATTTTGGCATGGTTCACTTAGGTTACGCCAGTGAACCCACCTCACAGCCAGCTGCAAAGGCCACTTTTGCCCCCGCACCACCCAATGCCACTAACACAAAGCAGTCCTGCAAATAACCAAGCGTCCTCTTCACAGCCCCCCATTGCTCGGCATTCATTCATCATCACACAACTGAAAAGGCCACTTGCCAGCCAACAATCAAGAATGGGCAGGACGGGAAAGTGCTGCAAAACAATGATATTTATATGGCTCAAATTGAAAACAGAAACTTAACAATCTAAGAATGTGTAACACACCCATGCGCATACCCTTGTCCAACTACAAATCTTTACTCTTTTTTCGAGCACTTTAATGTTCAACCCCTGTGGCTTCAGCAGAGGTAGAGGCAGGCTACTCTTGGCCAATGTCCTCTGGGCTTTAGAGCATGTGAGAGCCCCACCAAAGCCTGCTCCACCTGCATATATGCAGGTGCAGACTCCACCATCGGGACACAAGGCTGCATGTGGGGTACTGACTGAGGGCAGAGGGGCAACGGGTGACAAGTCAAAGCACTTTGAGCTGAGTCCCGACTTCCATGACCCCTTTCACCATTTCATGGCCTGGATCTGTGCTGCAAATTCTTTGTAATTGCTTCATAATGATCAGCTATTCAGTTTAACTATCTCTCCCAGAAATTGTTGAGATAACTGTATTAACTGTATATTTATTTTCTAATCAATATTATGATTCAATGTACCTGTAATATTTTTCTCACTGCTAAAATAAAAGACATATTTTAATCACTTACCTCTCCAGGGTCATCTCCTTCCCCCACCAGACCCCTCCCCCCACCAAAACATCCCCCCACCCTGTGCTAATCATTCCATTCAAGGTCATACATGGTGGGGATATTTTTGTTCCCAAAGATGACAATCCTTATCGTGATGAGTGCGCTGTTAAGGCCAATATGAGAGAGACAAATACTACCACATGTTTCTCAGACCCAAGAGTTTGTCCAGGGTTGGCAGCTTGTTTTTTTATATTAGTTCCTGGGATGTGGGCATCGCTGGCAAAGCCAGCATTTATCGCCCATCCCTAATTGCCTTTGAGAAAGTGGTGGTGAGCCGTCTTCTTGAACTGCTGCAGTCCGTGTGGTGAAGGTACTCCCATATTGTTGTTAGGGAGGGAGTTCCAGGATTTTGACCCAGCGAAGTAGAAGGAACGGCAATATATTTCCACGTCAGGATGGTGTATGACTTGATGGGGAACTTGGAGGTGGTGGTGTTCCCATGCACCTGCAGCCCTTGTCCTTCTAGGTGGAAGAGGTTGTGGGTTTGGGAGGTGCTGCTGAAGAAGCCTTGGTGAGTTGCTGCAGTGCATCTTGTAGATGGTACACACTGCAGCCACGGTGCATCGGTGGTGGAGGTAGTGAATGTTTAAGGTGGTGGACGGGGTGCCAATCAAGTGGGCTGCTTTGTCCTGGATGGTGTCGTGCTTCTTGAGTGTTTTTAGAGCTGCACTCATCCAGGCAAGTGGAGAGTATTCCATCACACTCTTGACTTGTGCCTTGTAGATGGTGGAAAGGCTTTGGGGAGTAAGGAGGTGAGACACTCACTGCAGAATACCCAGCCTCTGACCTGCTCTTGTAGCCACAGTATTTATGTGGCTGATCCAGTTAAGTTTCTGGTTAATGGTGACTCCCCCAGGATGTTGATGGTGGTGATTCGGCGATGGTAATGCCATTGAATGTCAAGGGCGATGGATAGACTCTCTCTTGTTGGAGACTTGTGTGGCATGAATGTTACTTGCCACTTATCAGCCCAAGTCTGAATGTCGTCTAGGTCTTGTTGCATGCAGGCATGGACTGCTTCATTATCTGAGGAGTTGCGAATGGAAGTGAATGCTGTGATGGAGGGAAGGTCAGTGATGAAGCAGCTGAAGATGGTTGGGCCTAGGACACTGCCCTGAGGAACTCCTGCAGCGATGTTCTGGAGCTGAAATAATTGGCCTCCAAATAACCGCAACCATCTTCCTTTATACTAGGCATGACTCAAGCCAGTGGAGAGTTTTCCCTGATTCCCATTAACTTCAATTTTGCTAGGGCTCCTTGATGCCACACTTGGTCAAATGCTGCCTTGATGTCAAGGGCAGATACTGTTATGTTTCTGCTTCTGTTGGTTCTCTTTATGGAGGTCCTCGTACTGCTACATTCATCAGATGAAACCACTATGTGTGACCAACTCCACCTTTTGTGCGATCAATTCCATCGAAACTTACTCAGTTGTCGAGTTTGATAGTACAAAGCTTACAGTTACCCTTGCCTCTCTTTCGCTAGTGACTCAATTCCAGCTCACTCTCTCACATTCTGCTATTTCCAAATGGGCATGACCTGACCAGCTCAGCTATGCTGTTATCATGTACAGCTCAATGTTAGTGGTCTAGGCACTTTCAAACTGATCATTTTGTCCAGCCATTGGATTTACATAAATGTTCCCGCACTCCCCCTGGCCGGATGTTAAGATCACTTTTGAATTTAACAGCAGGAGCCTCGGCCAACTTGAAAGTCGGGGAAGGTGAAATGGCGCTGAGTGGGAACAGAGCGACCTCAGGCCGGCAAGTCAACTTGGCCTAATCTTAACCCCTCCATTCCTGCTGGGCGAGAGGGTTTAAAATCAAAGCCATGCTCTCTGTCTTCTTCGGCCTCCTCCTTGACTGTGTGGTGAAGAGGGTTTATGCAACTGCCACGATATGAATTTCATATGTAAAATGGAACCTTCAGCATGGTGGATGTTTCTGGAATGTAGAAAGAAAGAAGAAAGACTTGCAATTTATTTAGCGCCTTTCACAACCCCAGGACATCCCAAAGGGCTTTACAGCCAATGAGGTACTTTTTGAAGTGTAGTCACTGTTGTAATGTAGAAAATGCAGCAGCCAATTTGCGCACAGCAAGCTCCCACAAACAGCAATGTGATAATGACCAGATAATCTGTTTTAGAGATGTTGGTTTAGGGATAAATATTGGCCAGGACACCAGGGATAACTCCCCTGCTTGTCTTTGAAATAGTGCCATGGGATCTTTTACCTTTGAGAGCAGACGGGGCCTTGGCTTAATGTTTCATCTGAAAGCCAGCACCTCCGACAGTGCAGCACTCCCTCAGTACTGCACTGGAGTGTTAGCCTATTTCTTGTACTGAAGTCTCTGGAATAGGACTTGAATCCACGACCTTTGGACTCAGAGGCAAGAGTGCTACCCACTTGCTGACACTCTAGTCTGATTTGGCACTTTTTTTTCCAGGTGGGATGATCAGATAATGATAAATTACTTAGCTGGAGGGTTTCCTGTCTCCTGCCAATTTCCAATAAAGCCATTTCTCCATGTGCCACACATTATCCACTTTTAATGTGTGCATTCAGAATAATCCTCCATTTTCATGCAATGGAAAGCAGCTTGTTACAGATAAAACTTATATGACTGACATTAAAACTCTCAACATGCATCAGTATAGCACTGATCACTCACTTTCCCTGAAAACTTCTGTATAAGAAATTATCCACTTTCATCACACCGACTTTATTCCACCAGAATTGTACTGAGTCTGAATCATTCTCATATCTCCAGATAGGTAGAACATGTAACAAACCAGAATTTACATCAATATTAAATGAATGGGATTAAGCCCCCCACTGCAATAAAATTGATTTTTTTTAGTCCATTGATGTAAAAGATTTACTGCACTGTTAAACTACATTGGCATATGCACATTTACACTGAGACAGCAATTTTCTGTATGGTGGCAAGGTGGTGTAAAATTTCCACCTAATGGAAAATCATCCCCTCTAAGCTTCTGCACGGCTCAGCTGGAGACCAACAAGTGAACTGTCTCATTAATCTTCCTAATGGTGAAGTGCCCCATCTAGTGATCTGGCCGAGGAGTGACAAATCTCCCTGCACCAGTGACCACTGTAAACACTTGGGTGATGGAGTGGGGGGCGGGGGTGTAATTTTAACATTTGGAGACAGTGTAAAACAGGTGATATTGGATTGGTCATTATACACCTCTTCTGATTTTCCCTTCGAAATGGCAGGTGACCGATCCGATATCGCCTGTTTTACATTGTCTCCAAATGTTAACATGACACCCTTGTTCTTTTTCCTAGTAATTATTGTCAACCCCTCATTTTTGAAGATGTCGATTCCTTATTGGTAATCCTCTGATATCTTGCTTTAGTCTTAGTAGTGGGCATCAGAAGGTTACCCGATTACAAGGGACACCATGGCCAAGTCCAATCCAGTCCACACTCAACGAAACATCAGCAGTTCTAGCAGGGATCATTGGAGAGCAATTTATATAGTGCCTTTCGTCTAGAAAATATTCCAAGGTGCTTCACAGAGATGTGGGGAAAAGGGATTCTGATCTAAAGAAGGAGAGATTGGGAGCTGAGACCAGAGGCTTGGTCAAGGGGTGGGCTTAAAGATGGAAATGTGATGGGGTTTCAGGAGGGAATCCAAACAGTGAAACCTAGGCAGCTGAAGGCACAGTCACCAATAGTGAGGTGAAAGGACAGGAAACACAAGAGGCTGGAGCAGGAGGAATGGAGAGTTCCGGGGGGAGAGGTTATAGGCTGGCTGAGGTTACAGAGATAGAGAGGGAAGAAGTTTTAATTTGAGGTATTGGGGGACCAGGACCCAATGCAGGTTAGCAAGGATGGTGAGAGGTGAATGGGGCTTGGCCTAGAAGCAGCAAAACCTACGGGGGAGGGGGAGGAGGTCAGGAGATTCGAATGGTTGCGTCTGGGAATGGTGATGGCAGGAATGAAAAATTCACTGGCAGATGGACTGAGGTAGGGGCAAAGGTGAGCAATATTATGGAGGTGGAAGCAGGTGGTCTTTGTAATGGAGAGGATATGGGGTTGAAAACTCTTAACTCAGGGGTCGAACAGAACACCGAGATTGCAATTCATCTGGTTCAGCTTGAGACAGTGGCCGGGGAGGGTAATCAAGTTAGTGGCAAGAGCTGAAGACATTCTGACCGAGTATTGAGGCTTCTCCTAACTTCTGAGTTATTAAAATGAGCAACATGAATGCTAACAGTGCAGCAACTGAAACCTCTTAGCTTATTTTATTTTTCAGTAGTCAAGCACATTTTTTTCAGATTCCATGCATCAAACTTTGAACTCCCAATTTTTGAAAGATTTATTCTGTCAGACTTGTACCTAATGTCATTCAAAGTTTGACTTGAGTTACCAACTGAAGATGTTTACACCACCAAATGGATTTAGTAGACTTGATGCATTATCCTCCCCAATTTTATTATAAACAAGATGCTTGTTATAACCTGCAATGGGTAAACTGGTAGGGCTGGGCACCCCACCGACTATTGTTAAACATTTGCTCAGGGAACAACCTGCACCTTTTAATGCACAGCACCAATCACAGCAACATATGAACTGGCCAATTAAGTGAGAAACACAATGGCCTGGAATTTGCAGTGGGTAATGACGGTGAACTGTCAGCGTTTGCCCTCATTACCCCTCTGAAACTTCAGGATTTAGTGTGTGCACATCTAAATGCGGAAATCCTGAAGTTGCGGTCAGTCGTTCACTGCTCCGACACCGGATGTGCCCCCCACCCCCCCTCCCTGACCATAGCCGGCAATCAGTGTAATCAGTGAAATCAGTTAAACGGACGGAAGCTTTGTATTTTCTGCAGTAATATCGTTGTTAAATACCCCATTGTCAATTCCCTATTCACAGCGCTGCAATCAATTGCAAGTCGATAAAGGCAAACGTCTCGCCACGTGATCGCGAGATCTCTGTGGGCAGCTTCCTTCGGGGCCAGTGGCGAACGCCTTTACTTCGCCGCTGACTGCAAAATCCAGGCCATTGTCTATCTCGTATGGTCTTCAGTATATTGTTGAACAATATTAGTAAATGTTAGAAAAAGTATTTAATAAATACTTTGTTGCAACAAAGAACCTGGCATGAAAGGAGCTATTTAAAGAACGGGTATTGTGTCTTTAAATCAGTTGTTAGTCAAAGGTCATTTCTATGTGAGGTCTACTTGGTTGATATGCTGTATATTTATCATTCAGAACACTGGATCTTACTATGTGTTGCAATGTTTGCTGCTGACTGTGGTCATTTATGTTTCGTGGTAATTTGTGTGAATCTGCATTCTCCATTTTCACCCCTTCTTTAAATGAGTTGCATTGAAACATGCCACATTATCAAAAATATGATTTTCTTTCAAATATGTTAAAATAAAGTTATTGCCTGGGTGATATAACCGGAATCTCCAGTTGTGGTTAAAGCTAGATTAAATGTCACCTTCCTAGGTACTTAGTGCTTATGCCGTTGTACAGTTACTGCTGTACGTTTGCTTTGAACCAGTGAGGGTGCATGCCATATGGAAAAAGAGGAGCTTGGAGGGAGAGAGAATCCTTTCTAGTACTTTATGAAAATAGGATGGTCTCCAATCTGTTGTGACCCCAAATGAATAATACCTTTAAGAAATAGCCAGCCAGGGTTGAATAAAGGAGTAAAGATTTGTAATTCTGTGGTGTATTTGCTCAACTACCTTTGTGGGGGGTGGGGGTCAGGGGAAAATTTTCCAAAATTTTTCCTTGAGATTAAATAAATAGGACAGAGTTCATAACAGATAGTACATGGTCTGTGGAAGATGGTGGCTTGGAAGGCAGAATGGCCATTTCTTTACATATGATAAGATGCATTTGAGACAGTACAGAATGCTACTGAATACAAATTTAGCATCCTGAAACTTCTGACGTTCAAATCAATCTCGAGGCTCCCTCTGATATATGTACCATTAACAGTGGGGAGAAGAAGGCAACATTTTCAGAACGTGATACACATCCTACAACCTGCCCCAACAGAAAGCCATTTACACTGAGATATCAGTGAAAAGGAGAGAAACCCGTGTGCCATGTATGGAACTCCAGCACAGGACCAGCAAGACCAGATGGTCTGACAGTGGGTGGGAAAAAAATCCATGCCAAAAAAATCAATGGACATGTTTCCCCTAAAACAGGAGAAAATTCTGATAACCTAGGGATGTAAAGTTTATTTAAACCCTGTTGAAAGCAATCTTATCGACATGCAAAGACTAAAAACCAACAGAAACTCAACAACAGTAATAATCCTCATTGTGGTCATCAATGCAGAAAGAAAACTACATCCTGTTGTCAACTTGTAGGTGCTTGCCAGCTCCAAAAACCAATATGCAATGCAACCAGTAAGACTTCAGATAAAATGCCTTGACATTTCTCAGTTAGAATAACCACAAGAGAAGCTGGCATGTAGTAAAAATTGTTTCTTTTAATAGGCTTGATATCAAATAATTTAAAAATACATGATGGAGTATACACCTCATCCAGTAATAATTTATGCAACTATGCTCATTTCGCAAAAGTATTTTTTTCCTGATAACCTAATGGATAAAGGCTAACGTAGCACTGAGCCATACAGAGCAGAAGTTTGCTGGGTCAATTTCCAGTCTATGCTGACCTCAGCCAGAGCAGCACTGGGGGTACGACAATGAGCACAACAACCCTGAGTTAGGCAGGGTAAAAATCAGCTAAGCTTTCTAGCTCATGAACCTATTGGTAACCTCTTCTGGAAAGCTCATGTGCTTGGCAATGTTGGATAAGAAGTGCATCAGGCTTAGCTATGATGGCCTCCACAGTCCAATAGGCCTTGCCGTCTAGGTTTAAACATTAATAATGGCTATTTGGGTGGATTATTGGATGGCTACTGGCAGCAAGAGCCAGTACTTTCAGGGGATAATTGAAGGGGAAAAATACCCTCTGATAAAGCCTGTTGTATTTAGTGTGACTACCCTGTGGTGTGTTTGTACTCCTTCTCAATGTGCAGTTGATTGAGTACATTTGTCACCCTTCAGTGTTACCAGTGGTGAGATTGCCAGTGGAGGAACAGAAATGTTCAGCTTAACACTGAGAGAGTGCAAAATGGGGCTGATAGATGAGACAGTGCCACTGTCTCAGGTGTAATAAGGCCTTGTGTTGTCTCACTGGAAGGCTCACTGGTTTCTGTTGACACGTCTGATAATCTGTAGCTAATATCTGACCAGATGGCACTGACCACATAACTGCCCTCCTGCCTAAGGTTTCCAAATTAAAGTGGATTTTTTTTTCGGGATGTGGGCATCGCTGGCAAGGCCAGCATTTATTGCCCATCCCTAATTGCCCTTGAGAAGATGCTGGTGAGCCGCCTTCTTGAACCGCTGATGTAGCGGTCTGAGTACAACTGAGTGACTTGCTGGGCCATTTCAGAGGGCAGTTCAGAGTCAACCACATTGTGGGTCTGGAGTCACATATAGACCAGATAAGGTTGGCAGATTTCCTTCCCTAAAGGACATTTTGCCTTGCAGTCGGACAGTTTGGCTGGCTGAGAGCACTGGATGAGATCACAGTGTTTGCTAATCCATGAGGCAAAGCAGATTGTAAATCATCTCTACTACATCAACAAAACCAGCAGTCAGAGCAGAATATGTTCAAACTGTTTCAGCAAAAGCAAGATGCAGAGCTCATTGTAACTCAACATTTAGATCAGCTAAGCCAATAGTGAGAACAGATAGCCCCTCTGCTTGTCAATGTAAGCCATGGATTGGACTAAATCTTTGCCAAGGGAGAATGCAGAACTCCACTTGAGTCATTAATGGAGCTTTCCAAGTCTTCTACGGCTATCCCACAACCCCATGCACATTCAGCAAGGCATTGTGCAAAGTAGACTCCAATTTCTCCACACTTTGGTAAACTGAAGATCGTAGGTCTCCGATGCTTACTTCCACATCCTGTTGATGCAACAGAACTCTTTCCCTGCAAGTAGGGCAAAGAAATCTGCACGCTTTTGTCATCTTGTAATAGTGGCTTTGAATTGTGTAAGGTGGGCCAGCAGGTGCTTCCTCCATTAGCAGTGCCACATCCTCCTACACCCAGTTCATGTCATGAAGCTGTACTTTTGCTTGTGTTATACTAGTGGGCCCTGAGGATAATTCCTTCTGTACATATTGTGGTCCAATGTACAGAAAGAAAGAGAAAAAGACAGACAATGAAAATGCTCTGATAATGAAAATAACATTGTCTACTTTTTTCCATTCACTTTCTTTAAGAAAATGCGCATATATTTTGTGAAATAATGAACAGTTTGTTGCAGGCGACTTACAGATGAATACATTGGGGTATTCGGTACATTGTGCAAACATTGGGAATAGTTTGTTTTGGGGGGTGGGGGGGGGTGGTGGTGGGGTTGGTCAGGATAATTTGAAGACAGCCCCTGGGGTTTGGGATATCAGCTTGGAGCTATCACCTTGAAGCCAGCAGTGATAGTTGCACTAGTCTGTGTGTTGCAGAGGAGATTTGCTCCCTAGTTGGTAAGCACAGGTTCAGATATGACTGTGACGCCTGTCAGACTCTGTGGTCTTCAGGATTGCTGCACAGAATGGCTGAATGACCAGGCACTACTATTGGGCAGCCCAACTCTGGGAAATTATGACCTGGAACTTGGCCTGCCCCCAAAAGCCTTGGTGGGGCATAGAGGCAAGAGCCTCCCAGCCAATTCCCTGGTGCGGCCCACCCTTCATAGGCTCTTCGAAAAGAATGGCAGGGGCCTAGAAACACTGAACAATGATAGTGACGATAACTGCCTGGTAACAGGTCTGCATCTTCTTAAAAACTCTTCAGGCCTTTCAGCCTTTTCCCAATATGCCACAACAAAAAGAACTTGAATTTATATAGTACCTTTCGCAACCTCAGATGTCCCAAATTGCTTAACAGTCAATATATTTGGAGGCAGTTACTGTAGTAGGGTGGGATAAACCAGCAATCAATTTACGCACAGCAAGGTCCCACAAATAGCAAGGAGATAAAGGACCAGACAACCTGTTTTTTGTTAGTTGAGGGATAAATGTTAGCCAGGACCTAGGGAAACTCCCTTGCTCTTTCAAATAATACATCTTTTAAGTCAACATCTGAAAGACAGCACCTCCAACAACGCAGCACTGAAGTGTTAACCGAGATTGCGTGCTCAAATCTCGAGAGTGGAGCTCGAGCCTTCTGACTCAGAGACAAGAATGATACTAACTGAGCCAAGCTAACACATGTACATCATAGTCTCATACTTTAAAACAGTAATTTTGCATTGAACAGAATGCAAGTTGAGTACTCTGCTTTATACGTTGGCCAAAAGTTTCTGCTTTGGGCGCAATTGGCAATCCGGGCGCAAATTGTGCTCAAAATTGCATTAGCTTTCTGAATTGAATTTTTTGCTCAAGTTTCCGCTCAATCTAATTTGCATATCGGCAAACTTAAAATATTCCATGAAACAGCGCAATCGGGAAGCGTATTAGAACGTAATTTAAAAAAAAATGTCATTAAAAAACACTCCTTGATATAATTAAGAGTGGTAACCAGGTGCAGTTTTAATAATACAACAAAAAATAAGCATTTTTAACCATGGTGCCTAGTCCATCACCTGTGAGTAATCCAATTCTAAATAATTGAAAATGACTAAAAACTATAGAGAGACATTTATTAGTTTCATTGGTGTACAGTAGTCAGTTTCTGAGTAAATTCAATGTTTATAATATTTAAGACCTTTTAAAAGGTGCCTATTAGTGTCCTTGTGCCTAAAAAAAAGCTTAGTTTTAAGAGCCTCCTCGAAGGCCCGCAAACGGGCGCAATTAGCGGAAACTCGCCATGGTGATTAATTCGATCTGAGGGCGTGTGCAGTTCTGTAGGCGGGGCCTGCTTCCAGCGTGATGTTTTTTAAACTAGCGCAAATGATTGCGGAAAATCAATTTGCGCTGGACGTAATTTGCACTTGAAATTCCTCGATCTTTTGCTTTGGTTTGGCTGATTTCGGGTGAAATGCACTGAAAAAAAAAGCACAACCTAGTGGAAACTCCAGGCCATTATCTTACTAAATTAGATACTTGGAGACATTTACCGGAATCAGTAATCCCATCTACATCCTAGCCTCTAAACTGTAGGCCTCAGTTCTTTTAAGGGAGCAGGTCCTTCTTAGCTCCTTTTTCTCATCAATTAATAACACAAGAAATAGAAGCAGAAGCAGGCCATTCAGCCTACTGCGCCATTTAATGAGATCATGGCTGATCAGGTTCTGGCCTCAAATCGACTTTCCTGCCCGCTTCCCATAACTCTTGACTCCCCTGTTGCTCAAAAATCTGTCTATCTCAGCCTTGAATATATAAAATGGGCTGGATTTTACCAGCCCCGAGGAGGCTGGTTTGGAGGTGGGACTGCTGGCAAAATCAAAAAGAATGGGAGTGGGTCCCAAACCCGCTCCCAACCCACCTCCAAACAATCTCCCCGATTTGCGCAGGGACCCGACACCTAGCGGCAGGAAGAGGATTATAGCCACTTAACTGCCTGTTAGCAGGTAGTTAACAGGGAGTTAAGAGGCTTTTTCCCCATTTTGAGACTTCTGTTGTGGCCTTCCTGACATCAGGGAACCCCGCCAGGGTAAGTGAGGCATGCTGTGGGTCTGTTGTAATGTTTGTGTATGGATGACAGCTGCAGAAGTGGTGTGAAGGATCCAATGGGACACTGGTGAGTGTCAGAAGTAAGGAAATGTTGGGAAAGTCATTTTTAATGTGTTTAGATTTTTCTGTAGGTGACAAGCTTTGAAGTGTTTGTGTGGCCTCACCTCATTGGGAAAAGTGACAGATCGCTTCTGTAACCTTACCTGCAGCTGCCATCTGTTTTATCCTAAGGAAAGAGTCATTGGAGAGCCTGGGTGAAAGGGCTCACCTTTGTACAGTGATTGTCAGTGTTTGACAGCACCTCAATGCTGTCAAACACTGACAAATCATCTGTCAAAAATAAATGGTACATGTCCCTTTAAGAAAACCGACAGGTGAAGCGTCATCAACTGATGTCATCTGACATCGGCTTTCCCTTAATTGGCCGGCAATTAAATTGCTCCTTAAGAGAGAATTTCTTCTCTCAGAGGGTCGTAAATCTGTGGATTTCTCTGCCGCAGAGAGCTGTGGAGGCTGGGTCATTGTATATACTTAAGGTGGAGATAGACAGATTTTTGAACAATAAGTGAGTGATGGGTTATGGGGAGCGGGCAGGGAAATGGAGATGAGCCCAAGATCAGATCATCCATGATCTCATTGAATGGCGGAGTGGGCTCGAGGGGCCAAATGGCCTACTCCTGCTCCTATTTCTTATGTTCTTATGTTCTGGCCTACCACTAATCTTTGCAACATTGTATGCCTTTTCTTTCAATTTGATACCATCCTTAACTTCCTTGGTTAGCCATAATTGGTTCATCTTTCTCTTCAAGTCTTTCTTACTGAAATATATCTTTGTTGAGAGTCATGAACAATCTCTTTAAATGTCTGCCACTGCTTTTCTACCATCTTACCTTCTAATCTATTCCCAGTCCACTTTAGCCAACTCTCTCCTCATACATTTGTAATTGCCTTTATTTAAGTTTAATACTCTAGTTTCAGACCCAAGTTTCCCATCTTCAAACTGAATGTGGAATTCTATCATGTTATGATCACTCTTCCCTAGAGGATCCTTTACTATGAGATCATTAATTAATCCTGTTTCATTACACATTGCCAGATCTAAAATAGCCTGTTCCCTGGTCGGTTCCGCAACATATTGTTCCAATAAACTGTCCCGAATACACTCTATTTACTCGTCCTCAAGGCTGCTTTTGCCAAATTGATTTGTCCAATCTCTTCTCTTCTTAGGCAGTCCCTCGGAACCAAGGATGACTTAAAGGGCGGAAGATGCCTGTGCGTGAATTCTTTTAACACGGGGTGGCCGTTGCACACCAGCTACCACACGGGCTTGACAGAGCAAGGCCTTGGTCCAATGGCAAGGGGATCCAAGACGATTGGAGACCAGGCTCTGCTACAACAGCCTAGCACACACACACAAACATACTCCTACTGTCCTCCTCCCTCCTTCCCGCAGGTCCTCTCTGCTGGGTTTCATAAGCTGCAGTGTGGTCCTCCCGACCTCACTGCTGGTCCACGCTGCGCCAGCCCTGGGCCTTGACCTTGCTGCTGGGCTCATCCTCGCCCCTGGGCCTTGTCCCACGGTGTCTCCTTCCAATGAGTGTGTCCCGTGGTGTCTCCTTCCAGTGAGTGTGTCCCGTGATGCGTCTCCTTCCAGTGAATGTGTCCCGTGGTGTCTCCTTCTAGTGAGTGTGTCCCACGGTGTCTCCTTCCAGTGAATGTGTCCCGCGGTGTCTCCTTCCAGTGAATGTGTCCCGTGGTGTCTCCTTCCAGTGAGTGTGTCCCACGGTGTCTCCTTCCAGTGAATGTGTCCCGTGGTGTCTCCTTCCAGTGATCTATATGAAGATTAAAAATAACAACAGAAAATGCTGGAAAAACTCAGCAGGTCAGGCAACATCCGTGGAGAGAAATTTGAGTTGACGTTTCGGGTTGGACCCTTCTTCAAAATTTCTCTCCACGGATGTTGCCTGACCTGCTGAGTTTTTCCAGCATTTTCTGTTGTTATTTCGGATTTCCAACATCTGCAGTATTTTGCTATTGTCCTATATGAAGATTAAGATTGCCCACGATTATTGCAGTACCTTTCTTACAAGCCCCCATTATTTCTTGATTTATACTCTGTCCTATAGTATAGCTACTGTTAGGGGGCCTATAGACTACTCCCACCAATGCCTTCTTTCCCTTACTATTTCTTACCACCATCCAAATTGATTCTACATCTGGAACCTCCGAGACTAGATCATTTCTCACTATTGTACTGATCTCTTCCTTTATTAACAAAGCTACCCCACCTCCTATTCCTTTCTGTCTATCCTTTCAAAATGTCAAATACCCCTGAATATTCCGTTCCCAGCCTTGGTCACATTGCAACCACGTCTCTGTGATGGCTATTAGATCATACCCATTTATTTCTATTTGTGCTGTCAATTCATCTATCTTGTTACGAATGCTGCGTGCATTCAGATAAAGAGCCTTTAATTTTGTCTTTTTATCATTTTTCCCTACTCTGTCCTTCTTTACTGGTGCACCCTTATGTTTGTACGCTCTGTCCCTTCTTGTCACACTCTGGTTTTCATTGCCCATATTGCTACCCTGCACTATTGCCCTGTCCTTTCTCTTTAACTTTCTAAATTTCCCCTCGCTTGAACCCTCCCCCCACTATTTAGTTTAAAGCCCTATCTACAGCCCTAATTATTCGATTCGCCAGGACACTGGTCTCAGCATGGTTCAAGTGAAGGCCGTCCCAATGGAACAGCTCCCTCTTTCCCCAGTACTGGTGCCAGTGCCCCATGAATCGAAACCCATTTCTCCCACACCAATCCTTGAGCCACCCATTCAACTCTCTGATCTTATTGACCCTATGCCAATTTGCTCGTGGCTCAGGTAGTAATCCAGAGAGTATTACCTTTGTGGTTCTGCTTAATTAATCTTTCCCAAACCCCATCAAGTTTCTTCAATCCAGGAAATTGTGTTTAATAACTTCCCTTCTGCATTCTGAGTGACATGTCTTTTGATTGATGGAGATTGCCACTTATGCCAAGACTTGCTAGCCACCACCTTAGCATCTCACCTGCAGTAGGATCCACTTTCTGTTTTGTAAACCGTAGCTGTCTTATTCTTTTCTGTGTATTCTGTCTTTTCCTCAATTGAACTTTTATCATTATTTTCATATTACAATTGGAAGAAGGGTCATAAAACTAATTTTCTGTTTCTTAAGCTAGTTACAACATTTATTGAGATCATGGCTTGATTTGTCATCTTAATTTACTGTCTGCAGTATATTACTATCAGGAAATGGAGATGGAACCATATTTGTGGGATTCACAGGAGAGGGTAGAGCGGAAATCAATCTCCAGGGATACTTGGTATTTATCCCAGCGTGCTCAATGATACTAAGGAGAAGATTTGTGAAATACTGACAATCATCATGAGGGAGTCACTGGGAAGGTAACAGTAGATTAGAAACAGGCCAACATGGTGCCCACCTTTATATAGGGAGACAAATCAGATTGGACAACTACAAACTCATTAGACTTACTTTAATTCCACGTAAAATAATGGAATTGATTATACGTAAACTGATAAAAGTATAATTTTTTTAATATTAATACTGTACTGTACTTGAAATGTGGGCATCACCAGCAAAGCTGGCATTTATTGCCTATCCCTAGTTTCCCTTCAGAAGGTGGTGGTGGGAATTCTTCTTAAACTGCCGCAGTCCATATGGTAGTGCTCCTACAATGCTATTAGGAAGGGAGTTCCAGGATTTTGTTCCAGTGACAATGAAGGAACGGCGATATTTGTCCAAGTCAGGATGGTGTGTGACTTGGAGAGAAACTTGGAGGTGATGGTGTTCCCATGCACCTGCTGTTCTTGTCCTTCTATGTGGTGGAGGTCACCGGTTTGGAAGATGCTGCCGAGAAGTCTTGGTGAGTTGCTGCGATGCATCCTGAATACAGAACACACTGCCGGTGGCAGATTTCTAGGTTAGTGGATGAGGTGCCAATCAATGGATTGCTTTGTCCTGGATGGTGTGGAACTTCTGGAGTGTTGGAGCACCTGCACCCATCAGGCAAGTGGAGAGTATTACAAAACACTTCTGGCTTGTGCCTTGTAGGTGGTGGAGAGCTTTGGCTGCAGAATACCGAGCTGATGACCTGCTCCAGTAGCCACACCATTTATGTGGCTGGTCCAGTTGAATTTCTGGTCAATGGTGATAGTTGGGCCACAGATGTTGTCACTGAGGAACTCCTACAGCAATGTCCTGAGCTAAGATGATTGGCTTCTAACAACCACAACCATCTTCCTTTGTACTAGGTATGACTCCAGCCAGTGGAGAGTTTCCTCCAGATTCCTATTGACTTCAGTTTTACCAGGTGCTCCTTGGTACCACACTCAGTCAAATGCTGCCTTGATGTTAAGGGCAGTCCTCTCCTTTGGAATTCAGTTCTTTTGTCCATAATTGGACCACAATTGTAATGAGGTCTGCAGTTGAGTGGTCCTGGCAGAACCCAAACTGAGCATCGGTGAGCAGGTTATTGGTGAGCACGTGCCATTTGATAGCATTGTTGATGACTCCTTCCATCATTTTGCTGATTATTCAGCTTAGGCTGGGCTTGGCTGGGATGGATTTCCCTGCTTTTTGTTGACAGGGCATATCTGGGCAATTTTCCACATTGTCAGGTAGATGTCAGTGTTGTAGCTGTACTGGAACAGCTTGGCTAGGGACACGTCTAGTTCTAGGGCACAACAAGTTCTTCAGCATTACAGCCGGGATCTTGTCGGGGCCCATAGCCTTTGCTGTATCTCGTGTGCTCTGTATAGTTTTTAAAGTCATTTTCAATTATTTAGAATCAGGTTATTCATAGGTGGTGGACTAGACACACTGATTAAAATTGCTTTTTTTGTGATAAACCCATCTTTAGCTGTATTAATAAAACTGCATTAATAGTTTGCCTGCCTGTCTTCTCAACCTGGAAACAATGCCTTAGAAGTGGAATAAATATGGTAAAATGGTTTGCATATATTATGGTTAAGGAGACAGGCATTAGTGTAGAATGGAAAACTTCTGTTTTTAGGAATCTAAGGGGGATTTTCCAACTGCGCACTTCTGGCATGGAGCCTCACACACTGGGAATTGATATCAGGAAATCATGCACGCATTCCCCATGGTTTTCCATTCAGTAAACGACAGAAAATCAAGAATTATAGTCATAACGGCACAGAAGGAGGCCATTCGGCCCATCAAGTCGGTGCCGGCTCTCTGTAGAGCAATCCAGTCAGTCCCAGTCCCCCGCTCTATCCCCGTAGCCCTGCAAAGTTATTTCCCTCAAGTGCCTATCCAGTCTCCCCTTGAAAACATTCAGTGTGTCCGCTTCCAGCACTTCCATCGGCAGCAAGTTCCAGGTCCTCACCACTCGCTGCGTAAATTTTTTTTCCTCATTTCCCCCCTGTATCTCTTGCCCAAAACCTTAAATTTGTGTCCCCTAGTCCTTGTACCATCAACTAGTGGGAACAACCTTTCCCCGTCTAGCCTATCCAAACCCGTCATAATCTGGTACACCTCTATCAAATCACCCCTCAACCTCCTTTGCTCTAATGAAAACAAATCCAACTTCTCCATCCTTGCAGCTAAGATTTCCCATCCTCGGAACCATTCTGGTAAATCTCCTCTGCACCCTCTCAAGTGCCTTCACATCCTTCCTAAAGTGTGGTGACCAGAACTGGATGCAATACTCCAGTTGTGGCCTAACCAGTGCTTTATAAAGGTTCAGCATAACTTCTCTACTTTTGTACTCAATGGGCAGGATTTTCATTGGGCCGTGGAGGCAGGATTGGAGGCATGTGGGGGGTTAAAATCCTGAAATAGGGGGTCCTGACCCCATCCCGCCCCCAACCCGCCTCCATGCCAGTTTCAAAGGAGGCGGGTACCCGCCCCGCACTGGGACCCGCCTTCCCTAGGCGGGAAGGGGATTAGTGCCAATTAACTGCCTGTTAACAGATAGTCAACAGGCAGTTTTTAGCCTAATCCCTATTTTTAATGTTGAAGTGTGGGATTCCCGACGGCTCCAAACCACGCCAAGTTAGAGGAGGCGGACCGTCAAGATGAAGGGCTTGGAGGGGTCGAGATGTCCGGTGTTCAGGTGAGTGATGGGTGCATGAGTGCAAAGGTAAGTGTGTTTGGTATGTGTAAAGTGTTTAAAGAAGTTTTACATACATTTACTTTCCTTTACAGCCTTCCTTCCTTCCGGTCTCGGGAGTCCCTCATCTCACCGGCACTGAAAGCAGAATGGCTGCGAGCTGTCAAAAATTGCAGCATTCAGCTTTCTGTTCTGGGGAGATCTCTAAATCTCTAAATCATCCTGAGAGGAAGGAATTAACTTGGAGTACAGACTGTCAGTGTTTGACAGCTTCAAACAGCTGTGAAACGCTAATATTTTATCTGTCAAAAGGTCTTGACAGATGAAATATCAACCTATGATGTCACCTGTTGCCGGGTGGCCCTTAATTAGCCTGCTGAGCCCACTGTGCAGGCTCAACAAGGTCAAACACGTCAAAATCGCGTGGGTTGGCTAGAACTTGATGGAGGCGGGCCTACAACCCCGAAAGTTGTAGCCCCGCCTCCTACCCAACTCCTCAGTGAAACTCCAGCCCAATACCTCTGTTTATGAAGCCCAAGATCCCATATACTTTGCTAACCACTCTCTCAATAAGTCCCGCCACCTTCAAGGACCTATGCACATTAACTCCCAGGTCCCTCTGTCCCTGCACACTCTTTAAAACTGTGCCATTAAGTGTATATTGCCTCTCCCTGTTCCTTCTGCCAAAATGCATCACCTTTGTATTAAATTCCATCTGCCACTTGTCTGCCCATTCTGCTAGCCTTTCTATGTCCTGTTGCAGTCGATTGGTATCATCCTCACTGTTTGCCACACCCCCAAGACTGGTGTCATCGGCAAATTTAGAAATTCTACTCTGTATTCCAATATTCAGGTCATTTATATATCTCAAAAGCACACCCATGATTTCCCAGCATGCACCCCCAGCAGGCGAGGCTCTGTGCCGAGAGGCATATTCGGAAAATGTATCCTGTAGTGTCAGTATCAAGTACTCCCAATGAGGCACTGCATAGTAAAGTATCTGCTCTGCTCCAGCAATGTACTTCAGTCCAAACCTCAGAAAAGCACGTCCAATCATAGCAGCACAATAATGTTAAATTAGAGAAAGATTAGTGCTGTGGACCCATACCTTCAGAAAATGGATCTAAACTACTTCCGAACTCATTTCCGAAAGGACTCTTAACAGTCATCAGAGAAAGAGGAGATGGGAAATCTTTATCCCCCAAGTCTGGCTTGTATTTGAATCTAGGTCCCAAGGTGAAAAGCAGTGTGTAACTCACTGAACCAACCAGTCCCCTGAATATAAATCAAATAAAAACTTAGAAAAGCACACAAAAATGGACAATTTTTTAAAATGTGACTTCTATCTCTAACGCCTGTGTCACAGTTGTCAGTTCCGCTCAGTTTGAAAGCAATTCAGCTCTTCCCTAACCTACTGCTGAACTGTTTGCTTTTTGTTTTTCACTTCTTGCCTTTAATCTCCATCTCTCACATTTTAAACCATAGGAACATAGGAACAGGAGGAGGCCATTCAGCCCCTTGAGCCTGTTCTGCCAGTCAATGAGATTGTGTGATCTGTGGCCTAATTTCCTATACCCGCCTTTGTCCTATATCCCTTAATACCTTTGGTTAACAAAAAGCTATCAATCTCAGATTTAAAATTAACAATTGACCCAGAATCAATTGCCGTTTGCAGAAGAGAGTTCCAAACTTCTACCAACCTTTGTGTGTAGAAGTGTTTCCTAATTTCACTCTTGAAAGGTCGGGCTTTAATTTTTAGACTATGCCCCCTAGCCCTAGAATCCTCAACCAGCGGAAATAGTTTCTCTCTATCAACCCTATCTGTTCCCCTTAATATCTTGAAAACTTCGATCAAATCACCCCATAACCTTCTAAATTCCAGGGAATACAATTATAGTTTGTGTAATCTCTCCTCGTAATTTAACTCTTGGAGTCCAGGTATAATTCTGGTAAATCTATGTTGCACTCCCTCCAAGGCTAATACATCCTTCCTAAGGCGTGTTGCCCAGAACTGCTCACAGTACTCCAGGTGTGGTCTAACCAGGGCTTTGTACAGCTGCAGCATAACTTCTACCCCCTTGTATTCTAGTCCTCTAGATATAAAGGTCATCATTCCATTAGCATTTTTAATTATTTTCTGTACCTGTCCATAACATTTTAATGACCTATGTACCTGGACCCCTAAGTCTCTTTGAACCTCCACTCTTTCTAGCTTTTCACCATTTAGAAAGTACTCTGTTCTTTCCTTTTTAGGTCCAAAGTAGATGACCTCACATTTGCCTACACTGAAATCCATTTGCCACAGTTTTGCCATTCGCTTAATCTATTAACATCTCTTTGTAATTTCATGCTTCCATCTACACTGCTTACAATGCCGCTGATCTTTGTGTAGGAACTGGGGTTCCTAGCCGAAGAATTGAGATCGACTCAGAAAATCAAAAACAATAAAATTTAATGAACAAACGAAGCTGTAGAGGAAACTGTAGGATACAATGCAAATAGGTCTGGTCTGCTTGAAAGCCTCTCTGGAAACTGCTAGAAGGTTCCAAGCTCAACTGCTAGCAGGCTCCGAGCTCAACTGCTAGCAGGTTCCGAGCTCAACTGCTAGCAGGTTCCGAGCTCTACTGCTAGAAGGTTCCGAGCTCTGACGTCATGATGTCATCACGTTCTTCCCGCCGTTGAGAGATCACGTGACGGATGGCATGACGTCATCACGCGGAGTATAGGAAAGAAGCCCTAGTATAGTTAACAGATACATTAAAGGTGCAGCCCCCAGCTGTACTACATTGCTGTAAAAGAAATTATCTACAATTGTCCGTAATCCTCTGGTGGTTCTGCCACATGCGCCCCCCCAGAATTGCTTTTAACAGAGAAGGTAAGGCGAGAAGGGGGTATGACGAGTCTGTCCGACCGACTGCGATACCCCGGCAGCTGGAACGGAGCGCTAGAAGACGAACTGGCCATTGGCTGTGGTTGGGATGAAGCTGCAGGCGGAGGAGAAGAAGAGGCCGGCTGTGGTCGATCCGGTGAGGCGGGCACTGGCGACTTGGCGGATGACTGTGGCTATACTGGACCGGCAGTCGACGGTGGATGACCACGACGAGGCGGCTGAGCAGTGGCAACTGGTTCGCTCAGATCCAGATGCGCCGGTTTCAACCGGTCGATGGAGATGTGGTCAGGTTTACCGCCGACGTCGACTGTGAAGGACTTGTCACCCGATGAGATGACGCGGTACGGACCTGTGTAAGGCGGTTTGAGCGGGTTTTTGCGAGCATCCTGCCGAATGAACACATATTCTGCGCTCTTAAGATCCACTGGGACATGGGAGTGCTGCAGGTCATGATGCGACGTAGGCACTGGGATGAAATTCCTAGCCGCTTCCTGGTGGCTGACGAGCTGCTGAGCTGGGGACCAGGGTTCCGTGTGAGGAGGAAGAAAATCGCCAGGCACTGAGTGGTTGGCCGTAAACCAGCTCTGCTGAAGAAGAATGCAGGTTGTCCTTAGGCGCCGTGCGAAGACCTAGCAGCACCCAAGGGAGCCTGTCCACCCAACTAGGCCCACGGAGACTAGCACGCAGTGCGGCTTTAAGGGATCTGTGGAATCTTTCACACAGACCGTTCGCCTGTGGATGGTAGGCAGTGGTACAATGAAGCTTGGTGCCCAAACCTTGAGCTACGGCGTTCCAAAGCTCAGAGGTAAATTGAGGCCCCCGGTCGGAGGAGATGTCAGCCGGTACCCCGAACCGAGCTACCCACGACGAGATGAAGGCTCTGGAGACGTCTGCCGCTGTGGTGGCAACCAAAGGAATTGCCTCTGGCCACCTGGTGGTGCAATCTACCACGGTGAGGAGGTGAGTGTACCCGCGAGAGGAAGGGAGAGGACCAACCAGGTCCACGTGCCCATGGTCGAATCGATGCTCCGGAACCGGAAAAGTGGCGACTGGGGCCTTAACATGGCGTTGTATCTTGGACTTCTGGCAACTCACGCAGGTATTGGTCCAGTCACGGACATCGAGATGCATGCCCTTCCAGACGAATTTCTTTGCCATGAGTCGTTGTGACGCTCTCATGCCAGGGTGTGACAACCCGTGGATAGTGTCAAAAATTCTCCTGCGCCATTCGACTGGAACGACTGGACGTGGGGCGCCCATCGAGATGTCACACAGGAGTGTGGTCCCTGCGGCCTGGAAACTGACATCAGCCACTTGTAAGCTGGAAGGTGCGGTCCGGTATGCCTGCACTTCAGGGTCTGCCTTCTGTTCTTTTGCAAACCAACATAGTCGACTCCCAGGTATACTGCGTGGAGCTGGGCGCGGGAGAGACAATCCGCCACCAGGTTGTCTTTGCCCGAGACATGTTGTATGTCGGTTGTAAATTCAGATATGTACGTAAGATGATGTTGTTGCCGTGCCGACCATGGTTCCGCTGTCTTGGCCATCGCAAAAGTAAGTGGCTTGTGGTCTACAAAAGCCGTGAATGGGCGTCCTTCCAGTAGGAAGCGAAAATGACGGATGGCCAGAAACAATGCCAACAACTCCCTATCAAAAGTACTATACTTGCGTTCGTTCTTCCGCAATTGGCGGCTGAAGAAAGCCAGTGGTTGCCATGTGCCGTTGACCCACTGCTCCTGTACTGCCCCGATGGCATAATCAGATGTGTTGCACCCGGAAGGGGATGTGCCAACATGGTCGCAGCAGCCAAAGCGTTCTTAGTGTCGAGGAAAGCCTGGTCCATCTGGGGTGTCCAATTGATCGGGTCTTTGCCCGATTTACCTCTGAGGGCCTCGTACAAAGGTTGCATCAACAATGCCGCCTTGGGGACGAACCGATGATAAAAATTGACCATTCCCAGAAATTCCTGGAGGGCCCTGATGGTCTGAGGAAGAGGGAACGAGGTGATTGCTTCCACCTTCATGGCCAGCGGGACGGCGCCTTCTGAGGTGATTCTGTGTCCCAGGAAATCAATGCTGTGCAACCCAAACTGGCACTTGGCCGGGTTGATAATAAGGCCATGTTGGCTGAGACGAGAAAAAAGGGTACGCAAGTGCGTAATGTGTTCTTTCATGCTGTTACTGGCAATAAGGGTGTCGTCTAGGTAGACGAAGATGAACGGCCGATCACGCAACACGGAATCCATGAGACATTGGAAGGCTTGTGCTGCATTCTTCAGCCCAAACAGCATACGAAGGAGCTCAAAGAGCCCGAAAGTTATGATGACGGTAGTTTTGGGGACATCCTGAGGATGCACGGGCACTTGATGATAGCCTCGGGCGAGGTCTACTTTGGAAAAGATGGAATTCCCTGCCAGATGGGCCGAAAAATCCTGAATGTGAGGAATTGGGTACCGATCCGGTGTGGTAGCCTCATTCAGGCGTCTGTAGTCGCCGCATGGGCGCCATCCGCTGCCCGGCTTAGGAACAATGTGTAATGGCGAGGACCAAGGACTATTCAAACGTCGAATAATACCCAGGCATTCCATTGTATGGAACTCCGCCTTGGCGGCCACGAGTTTACCGGGTTCCAGCCTTCGAGCTCTCGCATAAACGGGGGATCCTGTCGTGGTAATGTGGTGCGCCACACCGTGCCTCGTGACTAAAGAAGAAAATGTGGGCCTGGTGAGCTCAGGGAACTCACTGAGAAGACGAGAGAACTCATTTGGAGATGGGACTGCACAGGCAACTGACCAAGACATCGCGGTGCTTCGGTGGCAGGGGACCGAGTGAAAAGTGGAGGCACTGATTAGCCGGCAGTGTCGGACGTCGACAAGAAACCCGTTTGCACAGAAGAAATCTGCCCCCAGGACGGCCTGTGAGACTTTCGCCGTGATGAACTCCCAAACAAAACATTGGCCGCCAAAACTCAACTGGACCCTACGCTTTCCGAACGTGCGAATGGCCGCACCATTGGCTACCTCGAGGGGGGGACCTTGACCACCGGATTGAAGATCTAGCTTCGACGCTGGTAGGATACTGCACTGGGAGCCAGTATCACAGAGAAAACGTCGCCCTGACAGGGAGTCTGTAATGTATAGGAGTTTCCCTGCGGACCCGACGGCCATCGCAACTCCGGCGCATCCCTTAGGCCTTATTGATCTTCTCAGAAACCGCTGGTTTGAGGTAGGTTTTTTTTTTGGTGAGAAACTGCAGGGCGGACGGCAATTTCTGGCCTTCGCGCCGAAACGAGCGTGGTATGCACACCAGCCTGCGGGAGGAGGAGTCAGATTCGCTCCTGTGGGGGATGGGCACCTCGTGGCTGCACAAGATTGTTGTGAGACGGTGAATATTTTATCCGCTTCCGCGGCGAGTTCAGCACAATCTGTGATCGCGGAATTGGCCAAGGCCGTCTGTACTGGCTCTGGTAGTTGATAGAGAAACAGCTCGCAGAACAGAAAACATTGCGATTCTGAGCCCAAAAGCGTGAGCATTTGGCTCATGAGCTCTGAGGGTTTTGAGTCCCTGAGGCCGGGCATGGAGATAAGTCTGCGAGTGCGCTCCGACTTGGACAGACTGAAAATCTGCAGTAAACGTGCTTTTAAAGCTTCGTACTTGCCATCGTTCGGTGGACTCTCGAGGAGGCTGATGACCCGCGAGGCCGTAGTGCTGTCGAGAGCAGAGACCACGTAATAATAATGGGTCGAATCCGCTGCTACTCCCCGGATTGCAAATTGGGCTTTCGCCTGGAAAAACCACGCGGCCGGTTGTTGCTCCCAAAATTGCGGCAGTTTGAGGGTGACGGCGTTCGTGTCCATGATGTAACTTCAACAAAAATTGTTCGAAGAAATCAAGGTCACCAATGTAGGAACTGGGGTTCCTAGCCGAAGAATTGAGATCGACTCAGAAAATCAAAAACAATAAAATTTAATGAACAAATGCAGCTGTACAGGAAACTGTAGGATACAATGCAAATAGGTCTGGTCTGCTTGAAAGCCTCTCTGGAAACTGCTAGAAGGTTCCAAGCTCAACTGCTAGCAGGTCCGAGCTCAACTGCTAGCAGGTTCCGAGCTCTACTGCTAGAAGGTTCCGAGCTCTGACATCATGACGTCATCACGTTCTTCCCGCCGTTGAGAGATCACGTGACGGACGGCATGACATCATCACGTGGAGTATAGGAAAGAAGCCCTAGTACAGTTAACAGATACATTAAAGGTGCTGTACTACATTGAGGAATTATATACAATTTTCTGTGATGTAAGATTCGAAATTTTCAGCAATAATCACGCAAGAAAACAGGATAAAATAAGACAGTTTATTGACCAAAGTAAGCTTGCACAGAAAAACCTTTGATAAAAGGGCATACAAAATGGCCGCCGGGCCTCGTGATCAGTTTCTGGACCATTTGATTTCTGTTACTGCAAGCCAGACAGGCTTGTGGATTGAAAACAGTAAGCCCGCGAAAGCCAGTATCGGGAAACCGAAACTCAGGGAAACAGCATACATATTCAATGGATTCTAAGTACAGGACGGTTTCAGGCAAACAGGATGGGGCCCATCAAGATATGGGCGGACAATGCATGTACACTTATACCCATTTAATGTACAAAGGAGAAACCGTTTAACAGCCATCAAGGGAAATCTCCAGACCGATCAATATGCGAACCGAGTCACAGTGACAATGTAAAAGACATTAAAAGACATTATCGGCCAGGAAGGCCAGTTAAGTTATCACCGGCTCCCGTTACAAGACAAAGCGTCCCTGCAGAGATTTCTGCCCGCCAAAATTAATACAAAGACAGGACTATGATTTGGCGGGAGATAAGACTGTCCCAAAAGAGTATAACTATGGATTGAAAGTCCATCAAAGTTACGGACGGTAACGGTTACACAGATCCAGGATCAAGTTCACGTTTCACTTCTTCGGAATTCGACCAAGACGTTTCTTCTTTTCGAGGACGCTTCGGACGGACTTTTCAGTGCAAGGCAGCACTTCGATTTCGGGACACGATCGGTGTTCAGCCAGACAAGGCTCGGCGACGACGGGAAGACGACAAGGGTGGCCCGGGTGCTGTTGTCGGGAGATCATCGACGACCCAGGCCGAAGGAGAAGACACCCTCGGGAAAAAACCGACGATCCAGGTCGGATAAAAAGGACATTCCGAGCCTAGCCAGGCAAGGCCTCGACACGTGCATCCATTTCTCCAACATCACATTGGTGGCAGGGACTGCTCCATGAACCCAAATCCACAATAGTGGCTCTCAACCTTGACGAGCGCTCATCGAGGCTGTGTCTACCCCGCCGCCTCGAGAGAGAGAGAGAGAATATCGACTGCGCCAGAAGTTTCCAGATCCACGCGACGACGGAAAGCTGTGCCAAAAGATTGCGAACCCCTTTTATCGATTCTGATAGTGGTGAGCATGATCCCGAGTTCCTCAAATCGAAACTTAGTTTAGGTATTTAGGGGAGGGAGTAAGGTTAAATCGTAATGTGTTTCCCCTTTTACGACGTGCCGTGTGTTCCCCATTTCCATAGAGTCAAGTTCATAAATTTGTGCATGATTGTAGTTACTTTAATCTGTGCCTATGACATGTATTTTGTAATGCTTCAAACTGTTTAAAAATAAAAGCATCCATTTCGTGCTATTCAACCTGGTCTATTGAGTCCTTTCTCTGCACTACAGTTCTCTGCATCTAAGTCCAAGGTCTAGAACCGTAGGGGAGAGTGGGTCGAACCACTCAAGGGTAATTATTGCACAAAGCCTGGCAGGAGACCAGAACGAGCAAGAGATACCCCCTACAGTGATCCTCTGGTGGTTCTGCCACATTTGTGTCATTGGCGAACCAAGTAAAAGTACGAACAACGGGCAAATTCTGCGAGTGGAGTGACTGGGTTTAGATTATTTCTGATGAATGGTTATCGACCCAAAAACGTTAACTCTGTTTCTCCCTCCACACAAGCTGCTTCACCTGCTGAGTATTTTCCAGCATGTTCTGTTTTTATTTGAGGTTATTACTGTTAGAGGGCACCTGACTCTGGGTTGGTGAGTTGGTCTGCCAGCACCATATTTTTTTTTCTCTTTTGGGTGGTAAATCCCCAATTGAGAAATAATCAAACTGATCACACATATAGTTGGCAGATTAGTTTCCACCAGTCCTCAAGTCTGAAACCGCAGAGGTGTATGGTGCGTAATGAGCTGGTAGCCTTTCAGCCACTTAAATCTCGTCCCAATTTGACTGTATTACTCAACATGACGTAAAGGGCCATGTATTCCTTTCTTCACTAATTTTAGCAAAAAAACGTAGATGAGTAAAAAGGACTGCAATGTAGGTAGACAACGCTAATAGACTATTTTTGGTGCTAACGTGAGAATTTCTTCCTGAGAATAGACTAATGCACATTAGCAAACAGTGAGAAAATCTGTTAATTTTTTTTCCCCATCTGCAGAGTCAAACAGAAAAGTGAATATTTAGCACTTGGTCAGGTCTGGTACTAGTAATGGCAAGAAACTGGAAAGTACTGAAGTACAAAGGGATCTGGGGGTCCTGGTGCACGAAACTCAAAAGGTTAGTATGCAGGTGCAGCAAATGATTAAGAAGGCCAATGGAATGTTGGCTTTCATTGCTAGGGGGATAGAATATAAAAATAGGGAGGTATTGCTTCAGTTGTACAAGGTATTGGTGAGACCGCACCTGGAATACTGCGTACAGTTTTGGTGTCCATACTTAAGAAAGGACATACTTGCTCTCGAGTCAGTACAAAGAAGGTTCACTCGGTTAATCCCGGGGATGAGGGGATGGACATATGAGGAGAGGTTGAGTAGATTGGGACTCTACTCATTGGAGTTCAGAAGAATGAGAGGCGATCTTATTGAAACATATAAGATTGTGAAGGGGTTGGATCGGGTGGATGCAGGGAAGATGTTCCCGATGATGGGTGAAACTAGAACTAGGGGGCATAGTCTTAGAATAAGGGGCTGCTCTTTCAAAACTGAGATGAGGAGGAACTACTTCACTCAGAGGGTGGTAGGTCCATGGAATATGCTGCCCCAAAAAACTGTAGAAGCTACATCATTACATAAATTTAAAACAGAAATAGACAGTTTCCTAGAAGTGAAGGGAATTAAGGGTTACGGGGAGCGGGCAGGAATTTGGACATGAGTCTAGGTTCGGATCGGTCATGGCCCTGTGGGTAGCGGAGCGGGCCCAGGGGCCGTGTAGCCTGATCCTGCTCCTATTTCGTGTGTCTAATTCTGTTAGATGCAGGAGATGGTTCTGTGATAGTGGATTGGCAGTTAGGATCAGATCAGCCATGATCTTATTGAATGGCGGAGCAGGCTCGAGGGGCCGATTGGCCTACTCCTGCTCCTATTTCTTATGTTCTTATGTAAATAACACAGAGCCAATTTATTTTAACTTCTTTCCCCATCAGCTATTCTCATTTAAACAGTAGAAATAGCAATCAGCCTATTCTAGTCCTCTTGATATAAAGGCTCGCATTCCATTAGCCTTTATGATTAAAGAGGCAAATAAAAGTACAGCTAATGGTTAGTTTCTGAGAAGTGAAAAAAATACCTTGTAGGATTAGAAAATGTATTTTTTTAGGTTTTGAAAATTGTGTCCTCATATCTTATTAAAAAGCAAAATTGATTATCTCCTACATAAATGGATTATGATTGGTTTTGTAAATAATTGTTGTATTGGGATTAAAAAAGCTTTCATCTTTTTCTTGCTAATTTTCTGGACAAGAAGTGGAGATGGTGTGCCTGTGAGATAAATTATTAAAAAGTACTGGGATTGGGAGAATGCAATTGTTATCAAAATGAGGGATAGCAGTTAGAACAACGCAACCATAGTTTACAGCATAGGAGGAGGCCATTCAGCCCATTGTATCTCTGCTGGCTCCCTTCTGGAGCAATCCAACACTAATCTCACTGTCTTGCTTTGGTTATGGATTAGAATGAAAAGGATGATGAAATAATTAAACGTACGAGCTATTACGCATCCTCTGTATTAGAAATATATTCAATTTTTTGCTCAAATAAAATTTTTGCCATTGAGATAACTTGCATCTATATATTAATTTGTACATTTATCTTAAAAAATAAAAGAATAGCCACTCTCTAATTATAATCTCGTTGGATTAATTCCTCACTGAAATTTTAACAAATATTTTTAAAAGCAAATTAAGATAAACTGTGGTTTACTATTTAGACTATAATTCCAAAAAACTATATTCTTTGATTTACTATTGTATAGAGAGACCACATTACATTGTAATCAACTGGAGCTAAAACCATGAATATGCTTTTTGAAAACCTGTTTTATTCAACTAACTTATTACTATTGTGCTTTTGTTAGTTTACTGTATTGCAAAAAATAATTTTAAAATTATGATACATTTAAATCTGAGGTTTCAAGTGATCTTCCATTTCTGATAGAGGCTATTTTACTTTATTTTCTTAAACCTGAAATTGGGGCTATTGTCTCAAATGATTTGAGTTGAAACATCTAATCACTCTTCCTTCAGATTTAAGATTAATTAAAACTCTCTTCTGGGTAGCACTGGATATATAAAAGAAAGAGCTTTGCTTTTCACATCCTCAGGTCATTCTAAAGGGCTTCACAACCACTGTTGCTATGAAGGGAAACAGCAAATGAAATGAAGGATCAATTCATCTATTTTGGTGATATTGAGTATGGGAGGAATGCTGGCCAAGGCACTAGTAACAGTGCCATGGAATTTATTACATCTATTTGAGTGGGTGGGCAAGACTTTGGTTTGACATTTCATCCAAAAGGCGGCTCTGGCAATACAGTAATCCCTCAGTACTGCAGCTAAATGTCAGCCTAAATTATATGCTCAAGTATGTAAGGGGTTTTCTCGGATACCGGCTCCCCGTTACATGCAGTTCTTGGACGTCAGGATTTATAAGAACAAAATACACATGGCACAGGGTTTTGGCTCAACCTTTGATTCGTTCGTTTATTGAACACACACACACACAATTACTTCCCTAGTATAAATCCCTACGATTTATATCAGGCTAACAACCCCAAAATACAAACCCCTACGCTAGGGTCATTTGCATCGACACAATAAAACACAGTTAAACCCGCCTGCGATTTGACTGTTACATATAAAGTTACTCAGACTCAATCACAAAACCCTTATTGTGATTTGGCTGAAACTCACAAACTTACTCAGACTCAATCATAAAAGCCCCCTCCATGATTTGGCTGAAACAATCACCACTCCCGATCGGCTGTCTCTTGGAGTTGATTGTAGGCCCGAATCTTTCTGTTCGCTGTTCTGCCATTGGCTTCCCCCACCGTCTTTGAAGTGATCTTACTTTAAACCAAAACCAACTTGCTGTATTTCCTGGCCCCTTCCTGAGCATATGATGGCCATGTCAAAATGTGTGAATTGTTCCTGGTATTGTCCGTTGATTGAGATATCTTTCTGACAATGCAACCTTCCCAAAGTAACTGCATATGCGAAGTTGTTGGTTTCTGTTAGCATTCGTATTCAAAAGGTTCGAGGCCAGGCCCGGCCCGGCCCATTGTTTAGGCCTGCACTGAAACTCGTTATTCAGGGCCCATGGTCTAAGGTGAACAATGTAACCCCTTAAGGCACATGAATATGCAGATGTTCCTGTTCAGACTTTAGATTCATATACCTGTATTAGATTGTCTGTGATCCAGTCTCTTGAAGATTCGGGCACTTCTGGGTTTATATATTTCATAGTCCAATATTTTTACCGTTGTGGAGGAGGAATCGATCCTAGAAGGACTGGAGTGTGGTTTGAATACATGATCTTCTGACTCAGAGTGCAAAGTCTATCACACAGATATCAATTAACATTCCCCCAGATGATAATGTAAAGACAGCAACAACAACAACAACAACTTTTATTGACCTCAAGCTTCCGGTCACATGTCACTTTAATTCACCGCCCCATTCCCACTCAGACCTCACTGTACTCGGGCTCTTGCATTGTTCCATGGAAGCTCAACATAAACTCGAGGAGCAGCACCTCATCTTCCGATTAGGCACTTTACAGCCTTCCGGACTCAACATCGAGCTCAACAATTTCAGATCATAACATCGGCCCCCATTACATTTTTGCTTATATTTTATCCACATCTTTGTTTTGGCCCTTTTCCCCCCCTCCTTTTTCTCTCTCCCACATGGCAGCTGTCTCTCATTCTGCCAGTACACTTCACACCTAATCTGAGCCGTCTTTTGTCTCCACTAGTCCTATCACCATCTCGTCTCGTTTTGAATACCTCTTAATGTCTCTTCATTTCTTTTGTTCTCTCCCAGCCCTGCCTTTCAATCTATTTCATTTCCTTTCCAGTTTTGAAAAAGGGTTAGACCCGAAACGTTGACTGTATTTTCTCTCCACGGATGTTGCCTGGCCTGCTGAGTTTTTCCAGCATTTTCTGTTGTTATTTCGGATTTCCAGCATCTGCAGTATTTTGCTATCGAACAACTTTTATTTATATGGTGCCTTTAATGTAGTAAAACGTCCCACGGTGCTTTACAGGAGCGATTATCAAACAAAATTTGACACCAAGCCACGAGGAGATATTAGTGCAGATGACCAAAAGCTTGGTCAAAGAGGTAGGTTTTAAGAAGCATCTTAAAGGTGGAAAGAATGGTAGAGAGGTGGAGAGGTTTAAGGAGGGAATTCCAGAGCTTAGTGCCTTGGCAGCTGAAGACATGACCGCCAATGGTGGAGCGATTAAAATCTGGGATGCTCAAGAAGCCAGAATTGGAGGAGCACAGATATCTCAGAGGGTTGAAAGGCTGGAGGAGATTACAGAGATAGGGAGGGATGAGGCCATGGAGGGATTTGAAAACAAGGTTGCGAATTTTGCTTAACCGGGAGTCAATGTAGGTCAGCGAGCACAGGGTTAATGGGTAAATGGGACTTGGTCTGTGTTGGGACACACACAGCAGAGTTTTGTATGACCTCAAGTTTGCGGAGGGTAGAAAATGGAAGACCAGACAGGAGAGCATTGGAATTGTCAAGTTTAGAGATAACAAAGGCATGGATGAGAGTTTCAGCAGTAGATGAGCTGAGGCAGGGGTGGAATCGGGCAATGTTACAGAGGTGGAAGTAGGCGGTCTTAGTGATGCCGCGTATATGTTGTCGGAGGCTCATCTCGGGGTCAAATATGACACCAAGGTTCGGCCTCAGACAGTTGCCAGGGAGAAGGATGGAGTTGGTTGCTAAGGAATGGAATTTGTGGCGTAGATCGAAGACAAGGGCTTCGGTCTTCCCAATATTTAGTTAGAGGACATTTCTGCTCATCGGTACTGGAATTTCGAGACGGTGGAGGGGTCGGGAGAGGTGGTGGTGAGGTAGAGCTGGGTGTCGTCAGCGTATATGTGAAAAGTGATGCTGTATTTTCGGATGATGTCGCCGAGGGGCAAAGTGTAAATGAGAAATAGGAGGGAGCCAAGAATAGATCCTTGGGGGACACTGGAGGTAACGATGCGGGAGCCGGAAGAGAAGCCATTGTAGGTGATTCTCTGGCTACAACTGGATAGATAAGAATGGAACCTGGCAAGTGCAGTCCCACCCAGCTGGATGATAGCGGAGAGGCGTCTCAGGATGATGGTGTGGTCAGACGGAAATGTTAGTAATACAAAGAAAAAGAATTGCAGAGTGAATCTTGGACAAGAGCCGAGATAGGCTGGTCTGGTCTGTGAAAGGAGCAACAACACAAAATGATTCTTAGCATTAATATGCAAGTGTTTAACTAACTTTCAATAGAGTAATATAATGATTTACTGTGTTTCAAGCCGCTTTTGGGCAGGAAAGACATGACTGCAAATATGGGCTTGCTTGTGGGTAAATCGAGATTATTTCAATTTTCACTGAGTCATTTACCACAAGAATTGAACACTCCACAGTGCCTTCATAAACTTTTTGATATTTATAACAGCTGCTTGAGAAGATTTAATGGCGCATTATTACAGGCGCATTTTGATTGGCTGCTTGCTTATCGCCACCGCTAACAAAATGACATTCAACCAATTGCATGTTTCAAAACTGTGAGTTCTTGTGATTCTGCTGGCAGGTTATGGTGAAAAGTCGGCACTTAACCCATTTTAAAACCAAAGAGGTCAATATGGTGGAATTCCTCACAGGGTAAAAGTTTGCAACTTTTAAGCCTTTTTTCTAACATATCATACACAGCGTAAGTAATCAGAGACCAATGTGTTACCCAGTGTGATGTTAATGCCAACACTGCAGACTAATTTATCAGTCCATCTTACATCCTTTGTCACTTACAGGGTAAGCACAATTTTATTGTGAGCTGCAAGGCTAGGCTCCAGTAAATCTCTGTTGCTGAATATCATTCTGAAACTGGAATTTGTAAATAAGCAAAAATGAGTGCAATCTAATTACAATTTGTTCAATCATAGAATCATATAATCATAGAAAGTTACAGCACGGAAGGAGGCCATTTCGGCCCATCATGTCCGCACCGGCCAACAAAGAGCTATCCAGCCTAATCCCACTTCCCAGCTCTTGGTCCGTAGCCCTGCAGGTTAGAGCATCCCAAGTGCACATACAAGTACTTTTTAAATGTGGTTAGGGTTCCTGCCTCTACCACCCTTTCAGGCAGTGAGTTCCAGACCCCCACAACCCTCTGGGTGAAGAAATTTCCCCTCAAATCCCCTCTAAACCTTCCACCAATTACTTTAAATCTATGCCCCCTGGTTTTTGACCCCTCTGCTAAGGGAAATAGGTCCTTTCTATCCACTTTATCTATGCCCCTCATAATTTTATACACCTCAATAAGGTCTCCCCTCAGCCTCCTCTGTTCCAAGGAAAACAGACCCAGCCTATCCAGTCTTTCCTCATAGCTAAGATTCTCTACGCCCGGCAACATCCTTGTAAATCTCCTCTGTACCCTCTCTAGTGCAATCACATCTTTCCTGTAATGTGGTGACCAGAACTGCACGCTGTACTCTAGCTGAGGCCTAACTAGTGTTTTATACAGTTGAAGCATAATCCCCCTGCTCTTGTATTCTATGCCACAGCTAATAAAGGCAAGCATTCTGTATGCCTTCTTAACCACCTTATCTACCTGGCCTGCTACCTTCAGGGATCTGTGGACATACACTCCAAGGTCCCTTTGTTCCTCTACACTACTCAGTGTCCTACCATTTAATGTGTATTCCCTTTCCTTGTTAGCCCTCTCCAAATGCATTACCTCGCACTTCTCCAGATTGAATTCCATTTGCCACTGTTCTGCCCACCTGACCAATTTATTGATATCTTCCTGCAGTCTACAGCTTCCTTCATCAGTATCAACCACACAGCCGATAGTAGTATCATCTGCAAACTTCTTAATCATACCCCCTATATTCAAGTCTAGATCATTGATATATACCACAAAAAGCAAGGGACCTAGTACTGAGCCCTGTGGAACCCCACTGGAAACAGCCTTCCAGTCACAAAAACACCCATCAACCATTACCCTCTGCTTCCTATCTCCGAGCCAGTTTTGAATTCAACTTGACACTTTGCCCTGGATCCCATGAGCTTTTAACTTTGTGACCAGTCTGCCATGTGGAACCTTACCAAAAGCCTTGCTAAAGTCCATATAAACTACATCAAATGCACTACCCTCATCTACCCTCCTTGTTACCTTCTCAATAAATTCAATCAAGTTTGTCAGACACAACCTTCCCTTAACAAATCCGTGCTGACTATCCTTGATTAATCTGTGTCTTTCTAAATGAAGATTTATCCTGTCCTTCAGAATTCTTTCCAATAATTTTCCCACCACCAAGGTTAGGCTGACTGGCCTGTAATTACTCGGTCTATCCTTTTCTCCCTTTTTAAACAAGGGTACCACATTAACAGTTCTCCAGTCCTCCGGCACCACACCTGAAGCCAGAGAGCAAGAATATTGCTGCCACCATTAGCGTGTTTAACAGCTCACAATCTGCCAGTTTAATTTAGCTTCTTCCTAACATGTCATTTTCTAATTATTATAAAGGCTTTTGCAATAATGTGAATGATTTTAATATACTTGTGGCTTCTTTCCTATCTTTTAAATGTTATTTTCCAGTTTCTATCCACTTTATTAGGAGAATGGTCCCTTTAGTACATCATTCAGTCTTATGCGTGAGCCTAGACAGTGAGTGTCAGTGGGTTATTTTAGTTGTGGTGGGAGACAGGTAAGGAACCCATCACAGCCTAGTCCAATCCTGTCTTCAGTTGATGTCATCGCACATGCATTTTGTAGCAGGGGTCAATGGTAGTGATCATGAGCAGAAGCCCTGGCTAAATTTCCCATTCATAATCTATGATGCTGAGGCCAATCCTAACCCCCTCACTACCACCCAGCTGAGATCAACAGACTCGGGATGGACTCTGGGACTGTTGTGGTCTGTGTAACTACCCCCATCCAGCGAACCTTCTTTCAGTCTTTCAATGCAACAGCTGTTCCGTTTGCTTTATTTTATCACGATTTAGTGATGTTCTGGAATTGCACTATAACAAATTATTGACACTGCTGTGAGTAATGGAAAATGGTACAACTCATGGTACGAGAAACAAAGAAATATTGGTGCAGGTTATGGATGGCAAATTACGAGCCATACGTCTGGAAGTCATTTTCAGAACTTTTGTTTTGGGATATCGAAAACATAAGCAACAGCAACAACTTGCATTTATACAGCGCCTTTAAAGTAGTAAAATGTCCCAAGGCGCTTCACTGGAACAAAATCAGACAAAAATTGACATTGTTTTTAGTCAAGCCCTTTAAGGACTTAGGCAGCAGTTCTGAACCAATAATTACCAGGAGCCTAGAAATGACTTGTTGATATCAGAAGAGAAACACTTGATGTCTTTGTATGGAATTTCTCTACCTGCTATTTTAGTGCAGCCTTAACTCATTTAAATTAAACAGGTTTGTAACACTTTTTTGGACTTTTATCTCCAGATATTTTCCTCGTGCTCAGTGCCAAAGACCACTCCCTACAAACCAAAGTTTGCCTTTACATGTTATACCCAATATCAGGATAATTGTAACACGCCCATTGTATTCAGCTTACTGGACACATTACATGCCCACACCACGGTCTCCTTTACTTTGGTAAGCAGTGCACCATGCCTTAGGATATGAACTACAGAACAAATTTAATTAAAACTAAATAGTAGCAAAGACAAATACTGTAGCAAATTTACAGTAATAGACATTACAGAACTATTCCTCTCTGGAGTATAGAAGACAATGATCACACCTCCTGCACTAAAGGTCACAGTAAAATTGGACCTGATAATGTCCTATAAGAATGACCTTACATGAAGTTTGCTGTGTAACTCTCCTACACACACACAGCCTTCTGCCTTTCTCTGTGGCTTTACAAAGACTGATGAATTGGGGCAAGCTTGCCCGAGATATATTTAATAACTCCTTTGAAGTTCAACTTGGAGCAAAGGGAATGAAATGAGTTTCTCTCTTGGTTGCATTAGGTGGACAAAGCACCAGGATGCCAAAACTAAGTAGGACTGAGCTTCCCAGATCTTGGAACAATCCAATTGTCCTAATTTGTAACAGACCCATTGAAATCAATGAACAGAGCAAGCAGGTGAACAAGGATGCAAATGAGTATATTAACGTATTTTTGGACAACTACAACAGACATCTGTTCCTGAGGATTGTGCATCAAGCAGACTGGGCTATTTTCCTAAAGTGGACTTAATTTTAATACCAAAGCTACCATGAAGAAAAAAACCCAAAACATGCTATGAACAAAATATCACATTTTGTCTCATCATTTAAAATAAACAGGTAACAGTTTCATTAAAATAGTGGATAGAGGAGCATCACATAAATGTGTTAACCATTTTACTGCTAATAACATCAATAGTAATGTCTAGCCTTTGTAGTTTAAAAATATAAAGTGTTGGGCAACCGTTGTCTCATCTGCAAGGAAATTAGCATGTAATAGCCTTTTATTACTTATGTAATCAATGTCGAGTTTGCATATAGATTTTACAGTGTCACTTACTGATGTCACTTCATAAATATCCCAGGCAGCTCTGAATATCAGTAAATGTCTATAAATTCATTAAAAATACAATAAAAGTTCATGAAAATAAGAGGATGGTGGATGTTTGTATTAAAACCCAACTATAAGGTTCCAGTACAATTTACTTTAAATGCTACTCTTGAGATTTCTAATGTCATCAGAGATTCCTTCTTTCTTATTGTGCCTAAGGATTATCTATTTTTCTGCACATAACAGTCAATTCCACTGAACAGGAAATACAATTCTTCAATCAAAAGAAAAACCTTGGTTTCCTTTCTTTCAATTTTGAAGTAAATGTTATCATGATTAAGAGAGGACATTAGTGCTCCAGAATGGAGCATTTCAACTCTTCCTTTGCAGTTTTAAACAGTCCCAGGTCAGATAGCTTATAACCAGCTGCAGGGCAGAGCACCCAGGAATGTACAACTGTTGGTTTTGTATTGCACTAAGACCCATGCTAGTGACGCAAGCTGGCAAAGCATGCCACCAGTTGCCAGCAGTAAGTAAACTTGCCAGGATTTGTTCAGAGAATGGGTTGGGAACACCTGATAAAAACAGCCCTCATCTTCCAATTAGGCACTTTGCAGCCTTCCGGACTCAATATCGAGTTCAACAATTTCAGATCATAACCTCGACCCCTATTAATTTTTTACCTGTAATTTTTCCACTCCTTTCCCCCCCCCCTTTCCTTTTGTTTCACTCTCCCACCTGGCAGCTATCTCTTGCCCTGCCAGTACACTTCACACCTAATCTCAGCCTATTACCATCTCGTCTGGCTTTGAATACCTTTTATTGTCTCTTCTACTTCTTTTGTCTCTTTCACTTCTTTTGTCCGATCGCGGCCCTGCCTTCGATCTATTTTCTTTTCTTTCCAGTTTTGAAGAAGGGTTCGACCCGAAACGTCAACTCAAATTTCTCTCCACGGATGTTGCCTGACCTGCTGAGTTTTTCCAGCATTTTCTGTTGTTATTTCGGATTTCCAACATCTGCAGTATTTTGCTATCATATCAGCCCTGTCTGACTGTCGTCCTGGAAGATTCCTGACAAGTTCACCCTCAGGATGCGGTCGGCTGCATGAAAGTTCCTTACCAGAAGAGAATGCTGCTCGCCCAGGATCTTGTGCAATATGAAAGCAGTTTGAAACCCCCTACCTCAGAGGAGCATCATCACATCACCAGAATGTCCTATTAAGTATCAGCCATAACTTGCCTCTGAGCCAGAAGCTGATGGATTCAAGGCCCATTCCAGGAGTTGAGCACATAATCTAGGTTGACATATCAGTGCAGTACTGAGGGAGTGCTGCACTCTCGGAGGGGCTGTCTGTTGGAGGAGATGTTAAACTGAGGCTCCATCTGCTTGTTCAGATGGATGTAAAAAATCCTATGGAGTTGCCCTGGCCAGTATTTATCTTTGAATCAGCACCACAAAAAACAGATTAACTGGTCATTGGTCTCATTGCTGCCTGTGGGATTTTTTTATGCTGCTGCCACATCTGCCCACATAACAACAGCAATTACACCTCAAAAAGTAATTCATTGGCTGAGATGCACTCTGGGCCATCCTGAGGATCTGAAAGGAAGGCACTAGATGAATGCAAGTACTTTCTTTATGTATTTATAAACAAACAAGAAAGCTTTTCTTTCATGAGGATAGTGCACCTTTAATATTTATGAATCATCTACACTCTGAAACGTTGGTTATACATTGGTTTAGGAAGCATTAGCAAGTGATTAAGAGTGCAGACTAGCAGACCACAAAGGTACAATTACAACAGATCATTGGGGCGAATTGTGGTTGGAAAAAAGATATGAACTTAGAACTGAAACTTCTACATTGGTAATGTGTCACAGAAGTGAAAAGAATATCCATCCAATTATTAAACCAGTGATTAGGTAAAGTTTGACCTTTGATTAGCTCTCAAGCACTGCAGTGTTGAACAGTAGAATTCTACTGAAACTCCGCCCATTGTATCATCCTTTACGACAGAAAATGGGGCTGAAATTTGTCTTGGGCAGCGCAGTGCAAAGTGGGTGATAGCGAATTGGCAGCCCGTTTAACACTCTGCCTGATTTCTTTTCCATGTACCTGATGGTTTGCTATTGCCTGTTTTGTGCTACAAGCCCAAGACGAATTTCACCTCCGAAGTGTCCGCTTAGGAAGCAAGAATGGAATTCAAAAATGAGCCCACCTTTAACTGGACGTGCCGCCAATCTACTCCACCCACCCCCGCCCTCAACAATTCTTGTAGAAATAATCCTCTCAGTGGGAAATTGATTCTTTTTTAACAACTGATTGCCAAACTTAAGTTGCAATTTGAAATGTGAATTGCTTCTTGCCTGAAGAACGAGTATTTTTCTTGCACCTTTTTATTGACCATCAAATGTGTGGTATAACAAAAAAAGTCTAAACCAATTAAACATATCATCTTACAAGGTGAAGGCTGACAATTAGACAACCTAAAATATCAGGTTGCAGAGCAGTAACAAGGGGAGGCTAGTTGTACAATATTTTTTGTATATTGGTGCAGTTTTTGTTCATTTTCTACATGGCATTTACTGGAACTAACTATGGTACAATGAATCTGCCAGTATACACTGGCACGATATAAGAAAACTGAAAGGTGAATAAAGGTCATTCAGCCCATCAAAGCACCTCTCTCAGGTGGCCATTTTCTATTCAGTGGGAGTTTTTTTAATAATCTGTGTAAATGTCAAGTGGTAATTTTTGTTACCTCTGTCTACAAGAGACTTGTAATGTGGTTTACTACAATCATTGCCATCTTAGATGGTGCAATGTTGTGTCGGCTTTAATGTCACTGTTTTAATTAGGGATGCTGAAGGAACACTTTGCTTCGTTAACCCTTTCTTCATGAACTGTTTATCAGGAGTAGTAGAAACAGAGTACAGCATAATACTGGCACATTTGATTGGAATTTAGGTATAGGAGGAGTCCATTTTGGGCCACTGTGCCTCTGTCATTTATTTATTTTGACCATGTACTTGCTGCATTTATTTTTGATTGGATGAAAATTAGGTTTGGCTACATGGATGTGTAAAAAAGCACACAAACCCCCCCAATGTTACTGATGAAAAAAAAGACTTGCATTTATATAGCGCCTTTCATGACCACCGGATGTCTCAAAGCACTTTACAGCCAATGAAGTACTGCTGTGGTCCATGAAGGATAAGTCAAAAACAGGAAGATTGAAGAATATGAAACCATCTTCAGATGAGATGTTAAACTGAGGCCCAGTCTGCTCACTCAGGTGGACGTAAAAGATCCTGTGGCCCTATTTCAAAGAAGAGCAGGGGAGTTCTCCCCGGTGTCCTGGCCAATATTTATCCCTCAACCAACATCACTAAAAACAGATTACCTGCTCATTATCACATTGCTGTTTGTGGGACCTTGCTGTGCGCAAATTGGCTGCCGCGTTTCATACATTACAACAGTGACTACACTTCAAAAAGTACTTCATTGGCTGTAAAGTGCTTTGAGACGTCCGGTGGTCATGAAAGGCGCTATATAAATGCAAGTCTTTCTCTTGCTATCTGTGAAATAAAGTAGCTTATTGATTAGATAAATGATAACAGTATGATAGATACAAGAATGATAGTTAATGAATCTTAGGTAAATTAGAGACCTATAAATAAGAGATAAATAACAGATAGTTGACTGATAGATAAATGACAAATAGATGAATGAAAGACAAATGGTTCAAAGATAAAAGACAGACAGATAAGCCACGGACAGATAAATAATAAACAATGACAGACAAACTAATCAATGGTAGAGAGGAACAATGATTAATATTTGATAAATTGATCTTTGATAAAAGTCAGACACATAAATAGGTAGATAAATAACAGATCGATTAATAATAGATAAATGGTAGATAATTGATGGATTGAGGTATGATGGATAGACAAAAGACACCTCAATTTTAAAATCCTTGTGTTCAAATCCCTCCATGGCCTCGCCCCTCCCTATCTCTGTAATCTCCTCCAGCCCTACAACCCATCGAGTATTCTGCATTCCTCTAACTCTGACCTCTTGTGCATTGCCCACTTCCTTCGCTTCAGCCATCTAGGCCCTAACCTCTGCAATTCTCTGCCTCTTTCTCCTCCTTTAAGATGCTCTTTAAAACCTACCTCTTTGACAAAGCTTTTGTGTCCCCTTGTATGAACTCGTTTCATGTCGTTACACCGCTGCGCAAAAGGAATAATCCAGGCGTCAGGTCTCATTTGATTCCCCACTGCTCTGAAGGTCAAAGATATGAGCTCCTCCACCCACCCACCCCCTGCCTCAGGAGCTAGGTTACACTGCTTGAGCTTAACATTTCTTTTTAAATTTAAATCCTAATATTTTTAAAGCACCCACCTGTCATTAAAATGGTAAGTGGAGCTCTTCGCATGTGAGCTCACATGGAGGTACAGAGCTCCTTTGTCATTAGCCAGAGAGCAAAGCTATCAGTGTAACTAGAGTCTGTCAGGTGCTGTTGTACTGTACTGCTACCTGTGTGAGACTGGTACTTGTGTTATGGTTTAAGCCAGGCTTCACATTCCACAAAGTGAATATTTGCACCACACTAAATCTTGCAGACGAGAACATACTGTTTCAAAGACACATTTCTTTGTGCCTCAGCTGGAAAAATGCCTGTCCAGGAATGGAGAATATGAGCAATCTCAAAGAATATCAAAATGCACGCAAGCACATCTAAAAACAAACGTGCTACTTATTTTCATGCAAACTTGCTGCTGTGGTCCATGAAGGATAAGTCAAAAACAGGAAGATTAAAGAACATGAAACCACTTCCAACATTGGGGGTTTTTGTGTGTTTTTTACACATCCATGTAGCCAACCCTGATTCTAATCCAATCAAAAATAAATGCAGCAAGTATTGTGTTTGCTGAACAACATTTTAATCATTCAGCCATCAGAGGTCAAGGAAGCCTCAGGTACAACCAGAACATAGAGGACTGCCTCTGCTATCCTCTGATAGTTGTGTGGCCTGTGCAATCATGTATCACATAAAACCCTTGAAATATCTTTAGTTCTCTGACTTGCAGAAGGAGAGCCTGTCAGATATAAGGGTAGCCCTAGATATCACTCTGCAGAACATCATCTGTATTGTATTGTAGAGACTGCATTCCGCTTGGAGTGAAACCTTTTGTGTAGTGCAACATCCCGTGACAAATCCTGCGAGTTTCTGCACTGTGTAGCATGTGTGCTACGTCCCCAGGGGCAGGGAAAATGTGAGTGGATCGGTACAACAACAAACAACTTGCCTTCTTCATGCCATGTTAAAATTTGTTTCTTTAATTGAGCCAACATTTTTCAAACTGCTATGTTTGTTGTGTTGGGTACTATCAGCAGACTAATCTTTTGACTTTTACAATTTTTAAAATTAGTTTATGGGCATCGCTGGCAAGGCCAGTATTTATTGCCCATCCCTTATTGCCCTTGAGAAGGTGGTGGTGAGCCGTCTGCTTGAACCACTGCAGTCCGTGTGGTGAAGGTGCTCCCACAGTGCTGTTAGGTAGGGAGTTCCAGGATTTTGACCTAGCGGCGATGAAGGATCGGCGATATACTTCTAAGTCAGGATGATGTGAGACTTGAAAGGGAACTTGGAGGCGGTCAAGCATGCGCAAGGAAACCTCCTGCTGATTATCACCTACCTCCCTCCCTCAGCTGATGAATCAGTACTCCTCCATGTTGAACACCACTTGGAAGAAGCACTGAGAGTAGCAACGGCACAGAATGTACTCTGGGTGAGGGACTTCAATGTCCATCACCAAGAGTGGCTTGGTAGCTGGCCAAGCGTTTGCAACCATCTTCAGCCAGAGTGCTGAGTGGATGATCCATATCGGCCTCCCCCTGAGGTCTTCACCATCACAGAAGCCAGACTTCAGACAATTCGATTCACTCCACGTGATATCAAGAAATGACTGAGTGCACTGGATACAGCAAAGGTTTTGGGCCCCGACAACATCCCGGCTGTCGTGCTGAAGACTTGTGTTCCATAGCACTGTTTGGAATATAGCTAAGGAGCTCTTCTGGTTGGTCAATAGATGTCCTTTAAATAGAAACAAATTCAGTTTTCATGCATCTCATTGTTGCTTATAGGATCTTGCCATGTGTAAAATGGTTGCTGCATTTGCCTATATAACAACAGTGACTGCACACCAAAATAGTTCATTGTATGTTAAGCATTTTGAAATGCTTCTGAAAGATGTGAGAAGAATCTATGTAAGTGCATGTGTTCCTTTCTTAATAACCTTTCATAACAGGATTAAGTGACAGGAAATAAACAGCATAAACCGCTAGAACATGTGCAGCATTCAGCTTTAGAATTCTCCATGTCAAAGTAACTGTCTGTCATTTTTCTATATTTCTACAGTCTCCCTCACAGGACGACTTAGTAAACACGAACTATTTTAACACAATAGCAAAATACTGCAGATGCTGGAAATCTGAATTAACAACAGAAAATGCTGGAAACACTCAGCAGGTCAGGCAGCATTGTGGAGAGAGAAACAGAGTTAACGTTTGAGGTCGATGACCCTTCGTCAGAACTATTTTACCTTGTCCAATTTATAAAAATCGCAGGTATAACTTTGACTAGGTGGGGTCGGGGTGGGGGGGGCGGTGGGGGAGGTGGGGTTGAAACTTGATGGGTAAAATGAAGTGAATCTATCTCATTGTTTTGAGCAGAAAAATAAAATGGTGGTGAGGAAGATTTCCCCAGCTTGTTGTGTGTTGGTGACATTGTATCCATAGCAAGATTTCATCTGATCACTATCTCTAACAAAACCTTGTATATGTTCTTTTTTAGAATACTGTTGCATTTGCTGGAAATATCAAACATTGGAATACTTGCTGCTGCATTTGTAATATCACTAACACACAATAGGCAGAGGAAATTTATCCTACCTCCCCCCCCCCCCCCACTGCTAGCCTTGAGGCAGTCCCATTACCTTTGCACTCAAGACCCCAATTTGGAGCTCTGCTGAATTTGAAGACACATTAACCCAAGGTTAATTTCTTGATGCTTTAGGTACTTTCTATAGGCACCTTCACTGAAGGTCTAAATCCTGTGTTCAGTATTCAGTAGGAAATGAGAAATGTGCATCAGGCTTTCCAATGGACCATGTACAATTCCTACTTTAAAGGACTTTCCACTTAGCTATTCTCTTGAGGTGAGCGAATAAGCACTGGGAAAACTTCCAAAAAGAAAAAAAAAACACTTAGTTTGCTTCCTGATGGTAATAAAATGAAAACTTCAGGATACATTGCAATCCTGACCAATTCCATTCCACAGGTGACATTCCCATGAAAAAGAATGCCAGAAGGAAGATTTCCATTGTTCTCATGAACACATTTTTCCTGCTGGCTCTTTTCAAAGTTTGTGGACCTTGCTGGAATATGACGGTTTGCTCTTGGGGCAAAAAGATGATGAGCAGCAACATGGTTAACCAGACATGCCTGCTGTTGAGAAAGAGTAGAGCTCGTAGCTTTGATTCTGCAACTTTTACTTGCAGACAAACAATTATTATAAGCACAGCAACATGTGCCACATCACATTACATCAGATGTTGATCCATTAAGCTGTACAGCCATTCAATTATATCTCTTGTATTTATATAGCGCCTTTAACGTAGCAAAACGTCCCAAGGTGCTTCACAGGAGCATTATCAAACAAATCTGCGGCCATAATCTCATCTTTTTCTCAGATTGTAGAAATGAATCTCTTGGTTTCACAGCTCCAATGAGAAAGGGGTGGGTGGACTGCTGCTCTTACTAGCCCTTTTCATATTGCCCAGCCTCCTTAGAATAATATGCATTTTTTTTTTATAACTACCTTCCTCCAGTTAACTCCTCTCTATTAAGTGGGGTTTGATTCTTGGCACTTTGTTACGTTTTAAGACTTGCTGCAGAACAAAGCTCACCTGTGCTTCTCCAGCACGATCTTTTCCATTTTTCAGTGTGCTTAGATGTAACAGCTTTTTAGGTTTAATGAATCATTAGTAAACAATCATGACTTTGGGTGGGGTGGACTGTATATATCGTGATACACAATTGTGTGAGACAGACTGGATGGACCAGAGAGTCTTTACCTGTCCATCATTGTCCGTATCTTCGGAATCATTACATTCACAGCCCGAAATATGAATGACTGTTGTAAACTGGGCCAAGAGCAATTTTCTCTCCCACCTTAGAGAAAAAATTATGCAACTGCACTTGAGTCTACATTCAATTTACCATCTTACATGTGAAATTGAAGGTAGATAGCTAGAAATTAGAATGAGAACAGTAGCATAGTGGTTATGTTACTGGGCTAATAATCCAGTTAAACCTGGATTAATGGATCCAGTCACCGGAGTTCAAATCCCACCATGGAAGCTGGGGAATTTAAATTCAGTTACTTAAATAAATCGGGAATAAAAAGCTGTTGTAAAAACCCATCTGCTTCACTAATGCCCTTGAGGGAAAGAAATCTGCCGTCCTTACCTGGTCTGGCCTATATGTGACTCCAGACCCACAGCAATGTGGTTGACTCTTAAATGTCCTCTGAAACGGCCTAGCAAGCCACTCAGTTGTACTAAACAATGTGTAATCCACACTGACTACAGTCAAGGGCAATTAGGAATGGGAAATAAATGCCGGCCTTGCCCACATCCATGAATGAATACATTTTTTTAAATGGACTGTGGAATTTGAGAGAATGTTTGTTTTGGATAATCACAGCTCATGTGCTCCATATGGTTAACAGATGATTACATCCATATTGAAGGAGTGATGATTATGATGCAATCAGAATAATTCAGATCTGCAGTTGATTTCAAGATATAGGATAGTCAGCCCTTAAGATGGCTGGAGAAAAGAAAGACTTGCATTTATATTGTGCCTTTCACAACCTTTCACAACCTTTACAGCCATTGAAGTACTTTCAAAGTGTAGTTACTGTTGTAATGTAGGAAATGCTGCAGCCAATTTGCAAACAGTAAGCTCCGACAAACAGCACTGTGATAAATGACCAGATCATTTGTTTTTAGTGATGTTGGTTGAGGGATAAATATTGGCCAGGACACCGGGGAGAACTCCCCAGAAAAGAGGAGTAAAGGCTGGCAGTGAGATGAAGATGATTGAGAGTGGAACAGAAACGGCTCTGCGGCAGATTGCGAACCATCAGACAAGAAAGAGTTCACAACAAGGAATGACTGCACAGGGGTTGGCAGAGATGGCGGCCAACAATTACATTAGCTATGCAGTAGTGTAGTAGAAGCTGAATTGTAATATGTCTGACAACACTCACCACCTACCTGCATGGTGCTGCAGTTTTTGCTGTTTGTACGACGACATGTGTTCTCCCCGCCAGCCCTGGAAATCCAGCCCTGGAATCCCAGATAACAGTCCTATTTAGGCTGACATTTGTTTTACTTACTGGGCTGCCCTGTTTGAATTTTGTGAGCCTATAGGTTTAGATAAATCCTAAATCAGAACACCAAGATTTTGTAACATCTGCAGTTTATAATGAAACATAGATTTAAAAGTTATATGGGCCTCCCAAGGCTCGCTGCTATGCACCTATATGGCCCACGAAGAAAAAAAAATTCACTGAATCGATGATGTAGTTACACAAGTGGAAAACAAGCCTCTGACTGTCACAGTGGTAATATTAGGTTAATGTTTACTTCACATTCTGAATGAAGACATGTTTTCTCAGTCTGAATGTTTCTTTAATTCTCTTTCACTTACTTTTCTTTGCGGGTAAAAGCTGAAAGATGAGCTGAGTGCGTACTAAAAAAAGTTACTTCAGGATTTGAATGCTAATAAATTGATGATAAAAATAAAATCAGGCAAGGTTCCCGATCGTGATCCTTGCTGGAATGTGCACATGCATGAATGTTGGGCTAGGGGATTATCAGGCTGTGATGTTTTCCCCCTTCATTAAAATGGTGGTGAACCTTTGGAACTCTCTACCCCAGAGGGCGGTGGAGGCTCAGTCATTGGGTATATTCAAAACAGAAGTCGATAGATTTCTGACTAGTAAGGGCATCAAGGGATATGGAGATAGGGCCGGTGAATGGAGTGAGGCAGAAGATCAGCCATGATCTCTTTGAATGGTGGAGCAGGCTCGAGGGGCCGAATGGCCGACTCCTGCTCCTATTTCTTATGTTCTTATGTTCATTCCCATGGCTGAACAGCCTACAACACTTGCTGTCCAGGCTCACATATGAAGAACAGGTGATGTACTGAAGAGCTGCTGGCACCCAAAGAACTGTACCCAAGTACAAGTCACTGCCTCAGTGGAGATTGGGCTAGTGGAGTGGAGGAAAAAAAATGCTCCCCCATGGTTTTTTGTGGCTGTCCAATTATAAATGCTTTAAAGATGAGTTCTAAATCTATATTTTTAGATTCATGTTATTTTTCTCCAATTGTCTCTCCCTCCCCCCCCGCCATCCCGCCACAAATAGTGTTGACTCCCTCAGCGAGACAGAGGTTCAACACTTTGTCAGCCCTCCAGCACCCACCCAAGTGAACATTATGCATCTGCACATCGTGATACTGAGTGCAATCAGACTATCCATCTGAGGATGTATCAAGCAGAGTCCCATCCTGTCCTCAGCCAATCACCCACACTTCCAGCAGGTGTCAGCAAATGGTGATCGGGATTGCGAACAATTGGCTAATTGTAATGTTTATTTCAAAAATATTGGGCAAAATTCCTCAGGAGTTCCATTGGTTTCCCATCAACTCAGGCAGGAGACAGTGGAATTCTGATAAAACAGCGGAGACCCAGTTGTGTCAGGTCCCCACTATTTCCAAGAGTTTCCAATTTATCTTTTAATGGATCGAAACTTCTGTCCACCTCTTGCAAGGCAAATAATGCCAAAGGGGTGGGGACCTCTTACACTGGAGTTCCGACTCCAGTGGCTCAGTTGGGACTTGGCATATCTGTAGAGGACAATATGTCCCTTGAGGTGAGGCATACTCTCCACATGGGTGGCTGTGGGGCCTAATGGTGAGGTCCAGGCCAGGAAAGCTCCCTGGATCTCCAAAGAAACCTAAAGGTTTGTTTTTTAATTCAAAATTGGCTCCCTGAGCAAGGGGAACATGGCCAGTGTTAGGGGGCTGGGCATCACCACCCCTGCAAATGGCAGATGAACTGTGGTGTTTATGGGCACGTGAGCACCAAACATGCATCTATTGTTAAGCTTGTGTTTTCGCACTGAATCCACAACTCAAGCAGGTTGGAGGGCACAAATAGGCATTATCCTGGTGCATCTTCCTGATCATGTCCCAAGGAATTTGTGCCCACATATATCTTGAGTTGTCTTGATGGTTCTGAGATGACAAATTTTAACTTTGGGTCATTGGAACAACTCCTAGTATTTCCTTTAAATAACATTTGGAATTGTTACACTCTATTTCAGTTCAGATGTGAAAAATGACATTTTTTCCATTTCCCACAGCAGCCATCCTGTTTGATCTAAGACAACTTGAAGTTCTGAGTCAAATGGAACAAAGCAGCTTCGATTTCCATTTAAACATTTGGTACTGAACCAAGCAAAATCAAAGCTTTCAGTTTGGGTCGTGAAGGACACAGTTCTGATTCACCAGTGTAATCATATTTATCAGCCATGTTGGAACCTTGTTTTCCATCAACTTTTGCCCTTTCCTCCTGCTACTCTGAAGTGGCTAACTTCTTGCTGGGGTAGAGTTCCATAGACACCAGTCACCCTCCAGTATCTCCTGCATCCAACTGGCAAGTCTTCATGTGCGTCTATAGCATGAGGGGGCATCACAGCCAAGTCCAATACCATCCCTGCCCATTTTCGAACAGGGATTAGAGAACAGCAGGCCAATTTAATGAATGCAAGCTACCAGCAGGGGGCCTTGCCTCCTGGCCATAGGTATTGGGAAATTGCAGGCACACTGACCATGATAGGCAGCACACCCTTGAATTCCCAATACACTTGGCCGGCGGATGAAGCTCCTCACTTCCAGCACACCTTCATAAAATCGGCCCGCAAGCATCTAGATTATTTTCCTTTCCCCAACGTAGAGATGCTGCGGCCAATTAAAGCACTGCTCTAGCTAGCATCAGCTGCCTCAAAACTGACCAGGGTTGAACCTGGATCCCTCCTGTTCTGCATAGCAAGGTTAATTACCAACATAAACCACCAAGCCACTTGGGTGTCTCCCTGCTAAATTATTTTTGAACAATTTAATATTGATGTGACGCTGATAGAGATTTTATGAGAAATAAGTTCAAAGTGAAAAGGCGTAGCGCTCATTTAAATACAGCAGTCATCGTACTGTTTTCCTGTCAAAAGCTCTGGGCTTCCTCCCACTGAATTTCACAAGTGTGTCTTTTTACAATGTAAGTCTTTTTCACTCTGTGTTATATGTTAATTAATAATAGACTACTTATTTTATTTTCCCACTCTTACAAGGAATAGCTTACAGGAGAGTCTCGCTCTTACTGGTAAACTACAGTGCTGCAATTGGGAATTTTCTTTTAACAATCACTGCTCATAGTGAACTTTTGACAATTATTGACAATTGAATTGACAATTGGATTATTTTGCTACTACCATATGAAAGAAGAAGAAGTTAGGTAAACAATCAAATCCCATTAGCTAAAACTGATTTGTATATTCTATTATATTGATCAGTACAAGGCAGATGCACTGATCAATATTATTGCTGGCAAGAAGGAAAAAGACCTAAAAGTTAAATTCAAGCCCTCACCGGTACTTTAAGCAGCAAAGCAGCACCGAGAGTTGACATATGAATTTAACATCTAGGCTTTTTCTTCACTAACTTTTAAGGATGACAATTAAAATTAAGTTCCATGAGAAAGCATTTTAGATGGTGCATCAGGCAGTGTCGGCATTCAAATGCTCAATGCCGCCTTGGGAGGCAGCGATCATTTGGTTATAGTGAACGTTTGGGGGCATGTTGAAGTCCATCATCATTACCAAATTAATGCCTCTTATGATCCTACAAATATTGACTGTTTACAGCACACTGATGAAGACAACAAAGTAGGAGCTCACAAATGGTTCAGTTGGTAAAACAAATGAGTAGCACAGACATGGGGATGATAGCCCAGTGGTTATGGCACTGGACTAACAACCCAGAGGACGTGAATTGAAATTCCAAACAGCATGTGATGAAATTGAATTCAATAAATCTGGGTAAATTATAGGCTTGCACCAGACAAATGACCATAAAAGTTGGTTCACTAATGGCCTTCAGGGTCGCCTATATCCCAAGAACAAATAAAGGAGAAAAAGGAACAGGTTCAAATCCTGGTCTCTGCTAAATTAGCTGATTTCAGCCTGAGGGGGAACGAGAAGAGAGAGACTGATGCTGGGCTAAAAATGAAATCAGTCAGAATTTCTCTTCTTTACCATTACCCAAAGACCCCTGCTGGATGTCTACATGTATAAATATCAGGTCAGGGACATTGACAGATTAAGTGAGTGGGTAAAACTGGCAGATGGAGTTCAGTGTGAGGTCATCCACTTTGGACTCAAGAAAGACAAATCGGAATATTTTCTTAATGGTGAGAAGCTAGGAACTGTGGATGAACAGAGATTTAGTGGTCCAAGTACAGAAATCACTAAAAACTAGTGGACAGGTACAAAAAATAATTTAAAAAGCTAATGGAATTGGACTTTATCTCAAGAAGGCTGGACTACAAAGGGGTGGAAGTTATGCTACAGGTGTATAAAGTTGTATGTATGACTGCATCTGGAGCACTGTGTTCAGTTCTGGGCACCGCACCTCAGGAAGGATATATTAGCCTTGGAGGGGGTGCAGCACAGATTCACCAGAATGATACCGAGGCTAAAAGGGTTAAATTATGAGGACAGGTTTGTATTCCCTTGCGTATAGAGGGTGATCTAATTGAGGTATTTAAGATGATTAAAGGATTTGATAGGGTAGAGAGAAACTATTTCCTCTGATGGGGGAGTACTGAACAAGGGGGCATAACCTTAAATTAGAGCTAGGCTGTTCAAGGGTGATGTCAAGAAGCACTTCTTCACACAAAGGGTCGTGGAAATCTGGAAAACTCTCCCACAAAAAGCTGTTCAGGCTGGGGGTCAACTGAAAATTTAAAAACTGAGAGTGATAGATTTTTGTTACGCAAGGGTATTAAAGGATATGGAACCAAGATAGGTAAATGGAGTTAGATACAGATCAGCCATGATCTAATTGAATGGCAAAACAGGCTTGAGGGGATGAATGGCCTCCTCCTGTTCCATTGAGGGGTCAGGGCATGAACCACTCATCGCAGAGTACCCACCTCCTGCACTGCTCCTGTTGATATGGTTTGTTCAGTTAACTTCTGATCAATGGTGACCTCCCCACACCCTCTCCACCAGCCCCCCCTCCCGCCCCCCAAGATGTTGATAGAGACTCGAGGGGCTGAATGGCCTGCTCCTGTTCCTAAGTTCCTTGACATCCATGACCTTATTGTGGTTGATTGCATTGACATAATGCCCTTGATGGCAACCTGGGTTACAGGTAACAATACCTTTCCCCTTACTGAAGCTTCTCCGCCTGGCTATACCTTCCACCACCTGACCTGCCCAAACCACCGTGGTGGCAGTGTGACCCTTAGCAGCAAATCTCACCTTGGTCTCTCTCCTACTCCTCTGCATGCTCCCTGGTTCCACCTCTCTCACCTCCTTTAAAATCTTAATCCTCAACCGCCCACCCGAACCCCACCATGTTTCTCATCAAGATATCCTCACTCCTTTCCTCACTCAACCTCTGCACTGAGCTATTCTTCAGCCTCGGTAGTTTTAACCTCCATCTCAGCTCACCTTGCCCTCTCTCCTCTGAGATCACTGTCCTCCTGTGCTTTCTGAACCTCTCCCTCCATATAAACTGAATTACCCATATTTAGGGCAAGCCACTCGACCTTGTCATCTCACAGGGCCTTTCTATTCCCAACGTCCCAAAGACAAGGCCATCTCTGATTGCTTCTTTGTATCCCTCACCCCTCACATCCCCCTTACCCCTACCCACTTCCTTCTACTTTCACTCTTGGACAAAACTCTCCCCCAAGTCACTTACAACTTCACTTTCAAACTCCCAACTGTCTAGCCTTTGGGTCTCCATTTGCCACGCTAGTTCTGCAGCTATTGTTCTGTTCAATCACTCAGTCACCTCTGCCTTTGATGCCCATATCCCCAGTAACACCCTTACTCTCTCCCACCCTGGTCATTTCCCCTGGAACCACCCCCATCTTCACTTCCCTAAGTCCAAGGGGTGCAGATTTGAACTTGTATGGTGCACGACTGGTTTAGCCATTCATCGGCATCACCTCTGCTGACCTACATTGGCTCCATCCACCAACGCCGCAAATTTAAAAGTCTCATCCTTGTGTTCTCATCCCTCCATATCTCTGTGACCTCCTCCAGTCTCAAATCGGCAAAGAACTTTGCGTTCCTCCAACTGTGGCCTCTTACTCTACCTTCGCCCCATCATTGGCGGCCGTGCCTTCAGCCATTTAGGCAGTAAGTTCTGGAATTCCCTCCCTAAACCTCTCCACCTCTCTCTCTTCATTTAGGGAACAGTAGCGTAGTGGTAATGTTACTGGGCTAGTACTCCAGAGACCTGGACTAATGATCCAGAGACATGAGTTTAAATCCCACCACGGTAGCTGGGGAATTTAAATTCACTCAATTAAATAAATCTGGAATAAAAAGCAAGTATCAGTAATGGTAACCATGAAACTATTGGATTGTTGTAAAAACCCATCTGGTTCACCAATGTCCTTTAGGGAAGGAAATCTGCTGTTGTTACCTGGTCTGACCTATATGTGACTCCAGACCCACAGCAATGTGGTTGACTCTTAACTGCCCTCTGAAATGGCCTAGCAAGCCACTCAGTTGTAACTAATTGCCTGGCACTTGTATGGCGTGAATGTTACCTGCCACTTATCAACCCAAGCCTGAATGTCGTCCAGGTCTTGTGGCATGGACTGCTTCATTATCTGAGGAGCTATGAATGGCAGTCATCAGCGAACATCCCCATTTCTGCCCTTATGATAGAGGGAAGGTCATTGATGAAGCAGCTGAAGATGGTTGGACCTAGGACACTGCCCTGAGGAACTCCTGCAGCGATGTCCTGGGGCTGTGATGATTGACCTCCAACCACCACAGCTATCTTCCTTTGTGCTAGGTATGATTCTAGATCTGTTCTGAATCTATTTCATTTAGCACGGTGGTAGTGCCACACAACATGATGGAGGGTGTCCTCAGTGTGAAGACATGACCTCTTTGATCAAGCTTTTAGTCACCCGTCCTAATATATCCTTCTTTGGCTCGGTGTCAATTTATGTCCATTTATGCTCCTGTGAAGTGCACTGTCACATTTTCCTGCATTAAAGACACTATATAAATGCAAGTTGTTGTTGAATGGAAATTTTGAAGATTATAATGAAAGAAGTCGACAAAATTGATGTATGGTGCCCGTAATTCTTAACGGTCACCACAGACACCAAAAAGACACTGGGTTCGATTTAGTGTCCGTTGTACAGCTGCTTGGGGGTATGCAAGCAGGCACAGGAGAGAGGGCAAGTTGTTGAGTGAGACTCTGCAATCAAAAGTGAGTGGCCAGTAGGATACTAAGTCTGGAAGGGTGAGGTAAAAATTCTGGGACCCCTCAAGCAGGTTGCAGGTTTTTTTAAATTTATATCTAAGGGCCTGGGTTCAAATCCTGCCCAGGCTAATGGGATGGAAGTTTTCTTTATCTGTTGGTGATGAGGGTCATGTATGACCTAAGCTTGGGTAAGTCTCAATCTAGTTGCCAGTGGATATGGGTCCACGGCACTAACTGCCCCTATTTTGGTACTAATTTGGCAATCTCGCTAAAGGGCCACTGGATGGCTTTTTTGGTAAATGGAAAACTGTCACACTTGTACTAAGGTTGGGCCTGGGGCACATTGGGATGGAGTGAGCTTTACTCTGTATCTAAGGTTGGGCCTGTGGTACATTAGGATGGAGTGAGCTTTACTCTGTATCTAAGGTTGGGCCTGTGGCACATTGGGATGGAGTGAGCTTTACTCTGTATCTGAGGTTGTGCCTGGGGCACATTGGGATGGAGTGAGCTTTACTCTGTATCTAAGGTTGGGCCTGTGGCACATTGGGATGGAGTGAGCTTTACTCTGTATCTGAGGTTGGGCCTGGGGCACATTGGGATGGAGTGAGCTTTACTCTGTATCTAAGGTTGGGCCTGGGGCACATTGGGATGGAGTGAGCTTTACTCTGTATCTAAGGTTGGGCCTGGGGCACATTGGGATGGAGTGAGCTTTACATAGAAACATAGAAGATAGGAGCAGGAGTAGGCCATTCGGCCCCTCGAGCCTGCTCCGCCATTCAATGAGATCATGGCTAATCATCCAAATTCAGTACCCTGTTCTGCCTTCTCCCCATATCCCTTGATCCTTTAGCCTTAAGAAATATATCCAACTCCTTCTTGAATATATTTAATGAATTGGCCTCCACTGCCTTCTGTGGTAGAGAATTCCACAGGTTCACCACTCTCTGGGTGAAGAAATTCCTCCTCATCTCTGTCCTAAATGGCTTACCCCTTATCCTTAGACTGTGACCCCTGGTTCTGGACTCCCCAGCCATCGGGAACATCCTTCCTGCATCCAGTCTGTCTAGTCCTGTTAGAATTTTATAAATTTCAATGAGATCCCCTCTCATTCTTCTAAACTCCAGCGAGTATAAGCCCAATCGACCCAATCTCTCTCATACGTCATTCCTGCCATCCCAGGTATCAGTCTGGTGAATCTTCGCTGCACTCCCTCCATGGCAAGAACATCCTTCCTCAGATAAGGCGACCAAAACTGCACACAATACTCAAGTGTGGTCTCACCAAGGCCCTGTACAACTGCAGCAAGACATCCTTGTTATTGTACTTGAACCCTCTCACTACAAAGGCCAACATACCATTTGCCTTCTTAACCGCCTGCTGCACCTGCATGCTTACCTTTAGCGACTGGTGCACAAGGACACCCAGGTCTTGTTGCACTTCCCTTCTCCCAATCTATTGCCATTCAGATAATAATCTGCCTTCCTGTTTCTTGCCACCAAAGTGGATAACCATGCATTTAGCCACAGTATACTGCATCTGCCATGCTTCTGCCCAATCACCCAACCTGTCCAAATCATACTCTGTATCTAAGGTTGGGCCTGGGGCACATTGGGCTGGAGTGAGCTTTACTCTGTATCTAAGCTGTACTGTACCTTGGATTGCTCAATGCTGACACTGGGTGCCTGGAATCAGTTTTCCATTCCCCATTTCATGAGCACAGAACATCCCAAATGAAGACTTATTGTAATTGTTGTAGCATTAAAAAGGGTAAAAGAGTCAAGTGCTTACACTGGTATACACTTTTATTCTTGGTCCAGCTGTATGAATTCAAATAATATAGAGGTAATCTAGAAAATTACATTAATAAAAACAGAAAATGCTGTCAGACAAAGGTCATCGACCTGAAACATTATCTCTGTTTCTCTCTCCACGGAAGCTGCCTGACCTGCTGAGTATTTCCTGCATTTTCTGTTTTTATTTCAGATTTCCAGTATCTGCAGTATTTTGCTTTTGTAGAAAATTACATTATTGGCAGTGTAACGCTGACAGCAGAACTGGTTAGACCTTAACAATGGAGAGAACATGCTATGTTTCTGATAAAATTTTGTTCTCACGCTATGTATGGTTGGAAAACAAAATACACCCTTATTTGCATAAGCATTGCGATCCCCCCGCCTCAACCCACTCTACCTTCAGTAAAAATTAAGCACACTGTTCCCATGCCTGTAAAGATAGAGAGAAAAATATTACATAAAACATGAAATCTCTCTTGCCAATCATACTGTATTAATGCTGACATTTTTTTTGCTAGGATTATCGACAGGATCATCCTTTGTATTCCCAACTCCTACCAAAGTCAAGCTCTTCTGACATGTGTCCCTGCTACCACTGTGAACATGCTGAACTGTCTCAACGCACTCGCACTATGTTATGTAGGTAAACACGGCAGCCATTCTGCACTAGCAGCATTCCACAAACAGCAATGAGTTCAATGACTAGTTAAACTGTTTTTCGGTGGTGTTGGTTGAGGGAGGAATGTTGGTGGGGACACTTAAGAGTACTTTCCGCTCTTTTATGATTCCCACAGTACTGCACTGCAATGTTAACCTAGATTATGCATTTAATCCCGGGAGTGAGACTCAAACCCACAGACTTCTGACCCAGAGGTGAGTGTGCTACCAAGTGAACTAAGATGGCACTTTAACTAACTAACCGACTCATTTTGTTGCAACTTCTTAAACAAGTACAGCGATGTCCGAGTCAACTGATATTCTTAGCAAATTGAAAGTGCTGCTTCTCCATTACCTTAATTAACACGTCTTAAATATGCACAGTAATGAAAATCTAAACACATCTTTTTGCTTAGCAACAGGCTTTCTGATGCATAGCCATGTAAAGTCTTATTTTCACAATCAGATCAAAATTGTAAAGTCAATCATTAAAATACGTTACTTAACACTTTGCTTCCAGAAACTACAATTGATTCCATTTACCTTGCAGCACACTGTCCACCAAAATAAATGCTGACTCATCTTTGGAAAGATGCCTGTCTACTTCTGTCAGGATCCAGAACCTTGCTGAGTCCCTGAAATGATTCTGCATTAAGCAGGGTGACTGACCTAAAGATATCTTGAAGGAAGACATCACTGTAGGAAGAACATCATTGACTGGAACCTAATAAAGCTTTAGCTTTCCACAGGATATACTGCCCTATGAATGTAATTAGAGAAGCCTATCACTGACAGTTTATCAGTTTCTATGAACAGCCTTTGCTTCAAAGTGCATCTAAAATAATTAATTTAGAAGCAGATATTGCACTGTGAAGAGGTCCCAGTGCAGGCTAAATACCGCTCCACATTGGTGAATCTGTTTCAATTAATAGTTTTGCCATTAAGTAATTTTCAATAAATGCTTTCAAAAACTATTACAAGGCACAGTAACCAAGCTAACACAAGAATATAGCACAGAGAAAAGGGCAAGCTGCCATGTGGGCTGCTCCTACTTCCAGACCCTGTGGCAGGACCCAATCCAACCATTTTTCCCAACTCAAGCCCGTAATCTCCAAAACTACAGTTGATAGTGGGGAATAAATCAAGAAACATACCTTGGCGTTTTGGCGCCACCCTGTGACTGATACATCTTATAAATTTATATGGAGGTTAAAAATATATATCAGAACTGACCAAACAAAAATGAGGGGGGGGGAAATGGATAAGAGAAAGCAGTTCAACCCATCAAGTTCATTCCCCCTGCAGACTGTACATGGTATGGTCCATTGTGGATCCTAACCAACCCACTCCATCTCCAAAATGAGGTGACCAACCATGGGCTAAAAACTCCCAAGAAGGTGAAAATGGGAATTTTTCTCTGGCTCCTGAAGATAATAAAGCAACATCCAAGTTACCCCAGTGTTAGACAAGGTACCTCTTTTATCAGTTGCATTCCGCAGATGATCCATCCATACAAGAACCTTGGCCTTGATTTTAACTGTCCCCATCCAGCGGAAACCAAGTCAGGGGTGGTGGGGGGTGCAGTTAAAATAACAGATGTCAGTTACCCTCCCCCAACCGATCCCGCTTACTTCCCGCCATATCCCCATATAAACCTAATACAAAAACAAAATACTGTGGATGCTGGAAATCAGCAACAAAAACAGAAAATGCTGGAAATGCTCAGCAGGTCAGGCAACATCTGCTGAGAGAAACAGAGTTAGCGTTTCAGGTCGATGACCCTTCATCAGAACCCATATAAAACCTGCTCTTCTGAGCAGGTGAACAGGACACCCGCAGGAAGACATTTTTAATGTGCAAATCAGGGCAATTATATCGTTAGGGCCCGATCTGGAGTATTAACCAGAGGCCTGAGCGGGAGGGGGGAGAGGAGCGGGTGGGGGGAGAGGAGGGGGAGGGGGAGAGGAGGGGGAGGGGGGAGAGGAGGAGGGGAGGAGGGGGAGAGGAGGGGGCGGAGAGGAGGAGGGGGGGAGAGGAGGAGGGGGGGAGTGGAGGAGGGGGGTAGAGGAGGAGGGGGGGAGAGGAGGAGGGGGGAGAGGAGGAGGGGGGGAGGGAGAGGAGGAGGGGGGGAGGGGAGAGGAGGAGGGGGGGAGAGGGGGGAGGGGAGAGGAGGAGGGGGGAGAGGGAGGGGGGGAGAGGAGGAGGGGGGAGAGGAGGAGGGGGCAGAGAGGAGGAGGGGGGAGAGAGAGGGGGGGAGAGGAGGGGGGAGAGGAGGAGGGCGGGAGAGGAGGAGGGGGGGAGAGGAGGAGGGGGGAGAGGAGGAGGGGGGGAGAGAGAGGGGGGGGAGAGGAGGGGGGAGAGGAGGGGGGGAGAGGAGAGGAGGGGGGCGGGGGGAGAGAGGGGGGAGAGGAGGGGGGAGAGGAGGGGGGAGAGGAGGGGGGCGGGGGGAGAGAGGGGGGAGAGAAGGGGGGAGAGGAGGGGGAGAGAGAGGGGGGGGAGAGAGGGGGGGGAGAGAGGGGGGGAGAGAGAGGGCGGGAGAGAGAAGGGGGGAGGAGAGGAGGAGGGGGGAGAGGAGGGGGGGAGAGGAGGGGGAGAGGAGGGGGGGAGAGGAGGGGGGCAGGGGGGGAGAGAGGGGGGGAGAGGAGGGGGAGAGAGGAGGAGGAGGGGGGAGAGAGGGGGGAGGAGAGAGAGGGGGGGGAGAGGGGGGAGGAGAGAGGGGGGAGGAGAGAGAGGGGGGAGAGAGGGGGAGGAGAGAGGGGGGAAGAGAGGGGGAAGAGGGGGGGAAGGGGGAGGGGAAGAGGGGGGGAAGGGGGGAGTGGAAGAGGGGGGAGGGGAAGAGGGGGGGGAGGGGGGGAAAGGGGGGGAAAGGCGGGGGAGGGGGGGAAAGGGGGGGAGGGGTGGAAAGGAGGGGAGGGGGAGGGGGAGAGGGGGAGGGGGAGGGAGGGGGGGAGAGGAGGGGGGAGGGGGGAGGGGAGGGGGAGGGGGGAGGGAGAGGGGGAGGGGGAGGGAGGGAGGGAGGGGGGGAGGGGGCGGGAGTCTTTGTGTCGGGCAAATCCTGTCAGGAGTCAGATCCTGGGCCAGAGGAGTCCCAGCAGGTAAGTTTAAAATATATTTTCCAGGTTTCCTTGTGGGTCAGGAGGGCCAGGTTGCTCCTCCAGGCCTAACAAGGCCTAACAATGCAGACGACCTGGTTCTGCTGTCACCAACTAAAGAGGGTCTACAGCAGAACCTGGACCTGCTGGAGTCGTACTGCCAGACTTGGGCCCTGACAATAAATCCCCAAAAAACCAAAGTCCTTGTGTTCCAGCAAAGATCCAAACATCAGGGACCCAAAATAAATTTCACAGTAGGAACAACCAAAATTGAACAAACCACTAACTGCACATACTTGGGCTTAAAAATCAGTTCTATGGGAAACTTCAAACTGGCTGTGAATGAACTGAAAGAGAAAGCAAGAAGGGCTTTCTATGCCATCAAAAAATCAATCCAAATAGAAATCCCAATTAGCATTTGGCTCAAAATTTTCAAATCAGTAATTGAACCAATTGCACTCTATGGCAGTGAGGTATGGGGACCGCTAACTCAACAAGAATTCGCAAAATGGGACAAACACCCAATTGAGATCCTACATGCAGAATTCTGTAAAAGTATCCTCCGGACTCAAAGGAAAACAGTAAACAATGCATGCAGGGCGGAACTAGGCCAATATCCATTAATAATCACTATCCAAAAAAGAGCCACCAAATTTTGGAATCACCTACAAATGAGCAACCCCCAATGCTATCACTACGACGCCCTGAAATGCCAAGAGCTGACCATAAAGAAGAATACCCTCAGTCAACTAGTCCTGGGACTCAGTGAAGTAACTACTAACAATACTAACAATAACCAGCCCCAGGACAGTGACAGGGTAACACAAAGAATTCGACCCAACACAATCGTCGCTAAGCAAAAGGAAAAATATCTGACATATTGGGCAGAAACAACAAAAACCCAAAGCAAACTCAATTGCTACTTGGCCCTAAACAGACAATACAACATAGCTGATTACCTGACCATGGTAAAGGATAACAAACTGAGAAGAACCTTGACAAGGTACAGACTTAGCGAACATAGCCTAGCGATCGAAAAAGGCAGACACAGGCAGACCAGGCTGCCAAGAGAAGACAGGATATGCTCTCACTGCAGTCAGGGAGTAGTGGAGACAGAGATGCACTTCCTCACAGCCTGTGGAAAATATCAGGACATCAGGGAGAATTTCTACCAAAAATTCTCACAAATATGCCCTGAATTCAGAAATCTGAATGACAACCAAAAACTCCCATTCCTACTGGGAGAGGAGAGAAGCTGTGTAACACTGGCGGCACACTATGTTACAGCTTGCCATGAACAGAGGGACAACCAGTAAACTAAGAAAAGAATATATATAAATAATGCGAATGTATATTTATACACTCAGGGATATACCTGTTTATACACTGTATGAATAGAACTGCGTTTATGTGCTCAACCATAAATGTATTTTGATGCTTTGGCAACATAAGATGTAACTTATCATGCCAATAAAGCGATTTGAATTGGGAATTGGGAATTGGGGAATGCTTGGGCCTCCCTCACCCCGACTGCTGCAAGAACCCCATCCCCCCACCCCCCCGATCTCTGTCCCTCCCCTCCCCTCCCCCCCACCATCGCAGCACCAAGCTTTGAAACCCCAGTAACTGCTGAGGACTTTCCCAACGATCCCCAGCTACAGCCTGTTGTGTCTCCTTGTGTTCTTATACTATATATATTACAGACACGTTTAGTTCATTTTAGTTAGTGCTTTTACTCAGCTGTATTCTTGCTTCGTTACAGTGCTGCTGTATGGTGCGGAGTGATACAAGATGTCCGACGCTGCACTGTGCACTGCCCGTGCACAGTGTGCCACATAGCAATATAACTACACCATACCAAAGTAGTTCCACACCAAAGTAGTTCCATTTAACGATGTGATACTATAACAATGTAACATCCCTCTTTCTCAAAAAACTAAAACATGAAATTTAACAATTTAAATTAACAAATATTATATCTAAACTATTATTATCAACTACAAAGAATTGTGAGTTTTTTTTTTATTCGCGATATCGCTCAGGTGGTTCGATGCTGTCCCTCCATCTTGTAGATTTGGTGGTGACCATTCCTCTCTGCGGTGTTTTGGTGTGTTCCGCTCTAGTTGTTGTTGTTGCTGTCGCCTTTGGAGTTGGAGTGTGCATGCTTGTGGTTGTTTGATTTGTAGCGCTTGTTTCTGGTGTTGTACTGCTTGTGGTAGCTGGTGTTGTCAATGTTGCTGATGTTGTATGCTGCTTATCCAGTTCAGGTGAAGGTCTGATGTGGAGTCTGTTCCGTCTGTATTGGTTACCAGGTTCAGTCTCTACGAAGTAGGATCTTGGAGTATCAGCTTTTCCAATGACATTGGCTGGATTCCAGGTTTTCAACACCGGGTCTTGCACATGCACTGATTGTCCATTCAGCAATTCTGGTAGCGTCTTTGCATGTTTATCGCAATGTTTGCTTCCTACGATTTGTGCTTCTGCCAGCTTTTGTCTGAAGTCCTCCTGGTCCTGGGGAGGATGTATTTTTGCTGGTAGTGTAGTCTTAAACTTCCTCCCATTCAGCAATTCCGCAGGTGATTTCATGTCTGCTTTCAGTGGTGTTGATCTGAGTGATAGGAGGGCAAGGTCTTGGTCTTCCCCCATCTCACTACTTTTGATGAGAGTTCTCTTGACAGTCTGGATCTGTCTTTCGATGAACCCGTGTCCCCTTGGGAAATGTGGGGATGAGGTTACTATTTTGAATCCATACTTTTCTGCCAGAGCTCTGAATTCACTCGATGTGAACTGGGTTCCATTGTCACAGATTACCTTTTCCGGGATTCCTTGTTCAGCAAACAAGCTCCTTGCAATCCTGGTGGTAGTTGTGGCTCTCAAGTCTTTTATCCTTCTCACAAAAGGAAACTTGGAATAGTAATCTGCCACTATGAGATACCATTCTTGATTGCACATGAAGAGATCTGCCCCAACAGTGTGCCATGGTCTTGATGGTATTTCATGAGGTACCATCTCCTCTTTCTGTTGTGCATTTCTGTATTTCTGGCATATACCACATGCAGAGACCATCTGTTCGATATTTTTGTACATGCCTATCCAGTCTACAGCTGATCTGGCTCTCAGCTTGCATTTCTCCATTCCCATGTGGCCTTCATGTATGAGATGGAGAAGTTGTTTCTGCATCGTCTTTGGCACGATGATCCTCGATCCAGCAAGGAGAATACCGTCTTCTACTGCAATATCATCTTTAATCGTCCAGTATTGACGAATTGTCACCTGTACCTGCTGGATTCTCTCCGGCCACCCTTGTATTACTTGTGTGAGTAGTTGCAACTCCTCATCTTTGCTAGTCTCATCTCTGACTTGACTGAGCTTTGTAGGGGTAACATTCACTAGGTGGTGGATTTTTACTGTTAGGCCCTCCACCTCGTGTTTCTCATATGGTGACAATCGAGACAACGTATCTGCTAGCACCATTTCCTTTCCTGGCTTATATTTAAGCGTGAAGCCATAACTTTGGATCCTTAGAAGTAGTCTTTGCAGTCTTGCAGGCGCTTTGCACAGATTCTTCTTATAGTCCAAAGATGTGCGGGTTAGGTTGATTGGCTATGATAAAAATTGACCCTTAGTGTTAGGGGGATTAAATACGTGGGGTTACGGGGATAGGGTAGGATATGTGTTGGTGTAGGGGTTACGGGGATCGGGTGGGATATGTGTCAGTGCAGGCTCGATGGGCCGAAATGGCCTCTATCTGTACTGTGAGGTTTCTGTGATTTTCTGTGATTGATCTGTTCTAGTGGACGATGGTCACTCTCTATTGTAAATCGCCTGCCATGTAGATATGTATGGAATTTCTCGCATCCGTACACTACTGCTAATAGTTCTCTTTCTATATTGGCGTATCTCGTCTCGGCTGACGTCAAGGCCTTTGATGCGAAAGCTATCGGCTTTCCTTCCTGCACCAGAGCTGCCCCTAGTCCTCTGGTAGAAGCATTTACTTGCAGAGTGATTGGTTTTCTTCTGTCATAATATGACAGACTTGTTTCTTTGCACAACAGTTCTTTAAGTTGTTTGAAATTCCTTTCGTGTGATTCAGACCACTGGTATTCGGCGTCTTCTTTCAATAGCTCTCTGAGATTTGTTGTATGTTCTGACATGTGTGGGATGAAAGAACTCATGTATTGGACCAAGCCGAGGTAACTCCTCAGCTCTTTCTTGTCTTTGGGTGGTTTCATTTCAGCAATCGCCGCAATCTTCCCTGGATTTGGCTTGACTCCCTCTGGTGTATAAATCATACCGAAGAATTGGCATTCCTTGACTTTAACTATGCACTTATCTGCACTTAACTTGATGCCAGCCTTCCTGGTACTCTCCATGGCCTCATGTAGGTGCATGTCATGGTCTCTTTCATCTGCTCCATAGATCTGAATATCATCAGCTATTCCTATAGCTCCTTCACAGCCTCTGTATGTCTCGTCTATTTTCTGTTGAAAGATATCTTGACTGACCTTTAGCCCGAATGGTAGCTGTAGGAATTTGTAACGCCCAAATGGTGTGTTGAATGTTGTCAGTGTTGTTGATTCCTCATCCAAATTCACGTTCCAATATCCATTTCTGGCATCTAGTTTTGAGAAAACCTTGGCTCCTGCCAGTGATGGCGTAATCTCCTCTAGTGTTGGGGTGGGATAGTGGTCCCTCTTTATCGCCTGGTTTAGATCTTTGGGGTCCAAACATATTCTGAGACGCCTGTTTGGCTTTTCTCGTACCACAATTGAGTTTACCCAGTCTGTGGGTTCAGTGACCTTTACGATCACTCCCTTTTCTTCCATCTCCTTTAGCTCTCTTTCAAGCTTTGTCTTCAGCTCGATGGGTACTTTTCGTGGAGCATGGATAACGGGCTTTACCTCTGGATCGATGGTGATATGGTATTGGAAATCTCCGAAACATCCCACTCTATCATCGAAACATTCCGGATACATGTCTATCAAGTCTTTTTTACTCTTGATTTGTGGGCGGTTCTCCAGTGGGGTGTTGCTGTCTATCTTCAGTGGCGTTTCCGTCAGCTCATGATGCACTGAGATCAATCTCAACTTCTCGCAGCTGTTTAATCCCAGGATCACTGGCCCTTCAGTGTCGGTGACATAGAACATGCAGTTGATGGTCTTTCTTTTATGTGTCCCTTTGATAAAGGTTATTCCGAGTTGTTTAATCTCACTCCCCCCGTATGCTGTCAGCGTGACATTACTTGCCTTTAAACAACCATTTTTCGGGTAGCCATCTTCTCTCAGGTTTTCGGGAAAGATCTGCTGGTACAGTCTCAATGGGAGAATGTTGCTCTGAGTCACTGTGTCCAGCTTCAACTTTAAGTTGATGGTTGTGGGCCGACCTTTGACCTTTTTTTTGATTTGGATGATGGTGTGCAATTCTCTCCTCGGAGTATTTTCCGCTCTGGACATTAGGCACTCTGCAGCCTTCCGGACTCAATATCGAGTTCAACAATTTCAGATCATAACATCGGCCCCCATTACATTTTTTCTTGTAATTTTTCCACTCCTTTCCCCACCCCCTTTCCTTTTGTTTCTCTCTCACACCTGGCAGCTATCCCTTGCCCTGCCAGTAAACTTTACACCTAATCTCAGCCTATTACCATCTCGTCTAGCTTCTAATACCTTTTATTGTCTCTTTTACTTCTTTTGTTTCTTTTATTCTTTTGTCCGATCGCAGCCCTGCCTCCGATCTAGCTTCTTTTCTTTCCAGTTTTGAAGAAGGGTTCGACCCGAAACGTCAACTCAAATTTCTCTCCACGGATGTTGCCTGACCTGCTGAGTTTTTCCAGCATTTTCTGTTGTTATTTCGGATTTCCAACATCCGCAGTATTTTGCTAAAGTTCTAACTGCATTTCTGTCTTTGAGGTGCACCCCATGTACTAGCTGGGTTAAGAATTGACTTTTACCAGCAGCAAGCTCTAGGAACCTAAGAGCCGATTTTAACCCTGCTCACCCAGCGGAAACTGGACAGGCGGGCAATTAAAATGGTCAGCGCTGTTTAACTCGTGATCCTGCTGCCTTCTTGTGGGATGCAATTTTAACCTGATCTTTTGAGCAGGCAAACAGGACACCTGCCAGAGGACATCGGGATCCTTCTTTAAATATGCAGGTCAGACTCTGATGACATTATCGGGGCGTGACTGCAATTTTAACTCGAGACCTGGCAGCAACCAGATCCGGGGCCAGAAAAGGCCCAGAAAGGTAAGTTCTTTTAATTATTTTGTTTCTTTGCAACCAGGAGAAGCAGAAGTGCTCTTCCCAGCCCCACAAGGAAACCTTGGGCCTCTCCTGCCGTGGGCTTCCATCCGCCTCCCTGCCTCGACCGCAAAGCCCGCCTGTGGGAATTCAGGGACACTGCCGGTGTCCCTGACGACCATGTGTGCCGGAAATGTATCCAGCTGCAGCTTCTAGCAGACCGCATTGAGGTGCTGGAGCTGCGGATGGATGAGTTTTGGAGCATTCGTGATGCTGAGAGGGTCGTGGATAACACGTTTAGTGAGTTGGTCACACCGCAGGTAAGGGCTGCACAGGCAGAAGGGAAATGGGTGACCATCAGGCGGAGCAGTAGAAGCAAGCAGGTAGTGCATTGGAACCCTGTGGCCATCCCCCTCTCAAACAGGTATACCGATTTGGATACTGTTGAGGGGGATGACTTACCAGGGGAAGGCAGCAGCAGCCAACTTCCTGGCACCGGGGGTGCTTCTGCTGCTCAGGAAGGGAGGAAAAACAGTGGAAGTGCAATAGTGGTAGGGGATTCTATCGTAAGGAGAACAGATAGGCATTTCTGTGGCCATAGATGTGACTCCAGGATGGTTTGTTGCCTCCCTGGTGCCAGGGTCAAGGATGTCACTGAACGGCTGCAGGGCATCCTGAAGGGGGAGGGTGAACAGTCAGAGGTCGTGGTTCACATTGGGACCAATGACATGGGTAGGAAGAGGGATGAGGTCCTGCAGCAAGAATTTAGGGAGCTAGGTAGCAGATTAAAGAGCAGGACCTCAAAGGTTGTAATCTCTGGATTACTCCCGGTACCACGTGCTAGTGAGTATAGGAATAGAAGGATAGAGCAGATGAATGAGTGGCTAAAGAGTTGGTGCAGGAGGGAGGGCTTTAGTTTCCTGGATCACTGGGTCTGCTTCCGGGGAAGGTGGGACTTGTACAAGTCGGACGGGTTGCACCTGAACCAGAACGGGACAAGTATCCTTGCGGGGAGGTTTGCTAGCACTGTCGGGGGGGGGGGTTTAAACTAACTTGGCAGGGGGATGGGATACAGGGTGGAGCTATAATAGGGGGTGATGTACAGCCAAATATAGAGGTAAAAACAAGTCAGCTTGGAAGGCAGAGCAAATATGTAACGGCACAAGGGAGTAGGGCAAGGCTGGATGGCATTTATTTTAATGCAAGGAGTCTTGCGAATAAGGTGGATGAACTGAAGGTGTTGATGAACACATGGGAGTATGATATTGTTGCTATCACGGAGACATGGTTGAGGGAGGGGCAAGACTGGCAGCTCAATATTCCGGAGTATAGAATCTTCAGGCGAGACAGAGGGGGGGGGGGCGGGGTAAAAGAGGAGGGGGTGTCGCAATATTAATTAAGGAGTCAATTACTGCTGTAAGGAGGGATGATATATTAACAGGTTCCTCTAATGAGGCCATATGGGTAGAACTTAAAAACAAAAAGGGGGCAAGCACTTTGCTGGGAGTGTACTATAGGCTCCCAAACAGCCAGGGGGAGATAGAGGAACAGATATTTAGGCAAATCTCAGAGAAATGTGCAAATAATAGGGTAATAATAGTGGGGGATTTCAACTTCCCCAATATTAACTGGGATAGTCAGAGTGTGAAAGGCTTAGAGGGTGCAGAATTCTTAAAGTGCATCCAGGAGAGCTTTTTGAGCCAGCATGTAGAAAGTCCTACAAGAGAGGTGGCGGTACTGGACCTAATTCTAGGGAATGTGGCGGGGCAAGTGGTAGAAGTGTTAGTAGGTGAGCACTTTGGTGACAGTGACCACAATTCGGTGAGATTTAAGGTAGTCATGGAAAAGGACAGAGATGGACCGGAAATAAAGGTTCTAAATTGGGGGAAGGCCGATTTTAATATGATAAGGCAGGATCTGGCCAAAGTGGACTGGGATCAGCTACTTGTAGGAAAATCCACATCGGAGCAATGGGAGTCTTTCAGAAAGGAAATTGAGAGAGTACAATGGCAACATGTTCCCGTAAAGGTCAAGGGTGGGACCAACAAGCCCAGGGAACCTTGGATGTCAAGGGATATATGAGAATGGATCAGGAAAAAAAGGGGGGCTTTTGGCAGATACAAAGGACTAAAGACAGAGGAAGCCCTTGAGGAGTATAAAAAGTGCAGGGGGATACTTAAAAAAGAAATTAGGAGAGCGAGGAGGGGCCATGAAATAACACTGGCGAGCAAAATAATACCATTATTCAAGAAGGGTAGTAGGGATAAACCAGGGAATTACAGGCCAGTGAGCCTAACATCAGTGGTAGGGAAATGATTGGAAAAAATTCTGAGGGACAGAATTAGTCTCCACTTGGAGAGGCAGGGATTAATCAGGGATAGTCAGCATGGCTTTGTCAAGGGAAGATCATGTCTGACCAATTTGATTGAATTTTTCGAGGGGGTGACTAGGTGTGTGGATGAGGGTAGTGCAGTGGATGTGGTATACATGGATTTCAGTAAGGCTTTTGATAAAGTCCCACATAGGAGACTGGTCAAGAAGGTAAGAGCCCATGGGATCCAGGGTGCCTTGGCACATTGGATCCAAAACTGGCTTAGTGGCAGAAGGCAGAGGGTGATGGTCGAAGGTTGTTTTTGTGACTGGAAGCCTGTGTCCAGTGGGGTACCGCAGGGATCGGTGCTGGGTCCCTTGCTGTTTGTGGTCTACATTAGTGATTTGGATGTGAATGTAAAAGGTATGATCAGTAAGTTCGCAGATGACACGAAAATTGGTGGGGTGGTAAATAGCGAGGAGGGTAGCCTCAGTCTGCAGGACGATATAGATGGTTTGGTCAGATGGGCGGAACAGTGGCAAATGGAATTTAACCCTGAAAAGCGTGAGGTGATGCATTTTGGAGGGACTAACAAGGCAAGGGAATACACAATGAATGGTAAGACCCTAGGAAAGACAAAGGATCAGAGGGACCTTGGTGTGCATGTACATAGATCCCTGAAGGCAGCAGAACAAGTGGATAAGGTGGTTAAAAAGGCATATGGGATACTTGCCTTCATTAGCCGAGGCATAGAATATAAGAGCAGGGAGGTTATGATGGAGCTGTACAAAACGCTGGTTAGGCCACAGCTGGAATACTGTGTGCAGTTCTGGTCGCCACACTATAGGAAGGATGTGATTGCTTTGGAGAGGGTGCAGAGGAGATTCACCAGGATGTTACCTGGGCTGGAGCGCTTCAGCTATGAAGAAAGACTGGACAGGCTGGAGTTGTTTTCCTTGGAGCAGAGAAGGCTGAGGGGGGACCTGATTGAGGTGTACAAAATTATGAGGGGCATAGATAGGGTAGATAGAAAGGAACTTTTTCCCTTAGTGGAGGGGCCAATAACAAGGGGGCATAGATTCAAGGTAAGGGGCAGGAGGTTTAGAGGAGATTTGTGGAAGAACTTTTTCACCCAGAGGGTGGCTGGAATCTGGAACTCACTGCCTGAAAGGGTGGTAGAGGCAGGAACCCTCACAACATTCAAGAAGCATTTGGATGAGCAGTTGAAATGCCATAGCATACAAGGCTACGGACCAAATGCTGGAAAATGGGATTAGATTAGACAGGGCTTGATGGCTGGCGCGGACGCGATGGGCCGAAGGGCCTCTTTCTGTGCTGTATAACTCTATGACTCTGGGGCCTAGAAATTCGGTAGGCTTAGCGCCGCTTTTGAGGCGCTAGAGGGCCTAGCGCCGGAGTTATGGCCAGTTTGGAAATTGAGTGGGTCCCTAAATCGGCGTTAGGCCGTTAGCGCTGCGCCGGCACCGATGACGTCATCGGTGTGCGCAGCGTCCCGGTTGCCATGGTAACCCGCCCGAACTCCGAAATTGACTTGCGGCCGCCTCGCCCGTGGCAGCCGCAAGCAACGTTCTGGCAGAGGTGCCTTACTGGACTTTGCGCCGGTGCATTAAAGGCCCCGCGGCGGCCGTCCGCTTTCTCGCCGGCCGCCTGGCCGCAGCTCCCTCCCCGGACTTCTCTCCCACCCCCCCCGGGACAGATGCAAGCCCGGCACTTGTCCGAGGTGCCGGGCTCATTTTTACAATGATTTTCGCGGGCCGCGGCCGGTGCAGGCAGCTCCTCCTTAAGGGAAGGAGGAGGCCTGCACTTCCCGAACCTGCCGCACCGCAGCGGGCGCCGCAGCGCCGGAATAGCGCCGCAATTCAGCGCGTAGTGCCAGTTTTCAGGTGCAAACAGCTTTCAGCAGCGCCGGCAGCCGTTTGGGCGCAGAACTAGTGAATTTTTGGCCCGCCCAGCGCGACTTAGCTCCGGCACTAACTTCCGGCGCTAAAGCCGTCGCTGCGCCATAACCCAATTTCTAGGCCTATGACTCTATGATGCACCAACCCCCAACCACTTATCTGACTGCCGGAAACTGTTCCTTCGTGTCCCTGGCGACAGCCTTCTGCCGTCTGAAATCCTGCACCCGCCTGCTGGCCCTTACTGCCAGGTTCGGATGGGACACTGATAGGCCCCATGCAGACCAGTCGCAGGATTAAAATATCCTTGGTCTCCTGCTGCGGGGGGCGGGGTGGGTATACAGTTTCTCATCAGCCTCGGCCCTTGCCCACATGACTCCCACTGGGAGTTAAAATTGGGGCTTGATAGCTCACCATTTGTTTGGCAGGTAACTTTCCTACTGCCTGTATTGGTGACACATTGTTTATCTAGGCTTTCTGTTTTCAGTGGTGAGAGAAAGGGTACCACAGATCTCAGCAAGGAACCAAAACTATGCCAAGTCATAGCAAATGTTGGAAAGAGACAAAGAGGAAGCATGTGCCTTTCAGTATAGTGGAAAAACTAATGAAGGCCATTATACAGAGCCAAAGACGTACATAGGATTGCTAGACTAAAAAAGAGTATGTAGGCGTAGAATGTTCTGGTCACCACACTTTAGGAAGGATGTGAAGGCCCTTGAGAGGGTGCAGAGGAGATTTACCAGAATGGTTCCGGGGATGGGGGATCTTAGCTACAAGGACAGGTTGGAGAAGTTGGATTTGTTTTCATTAGAGCAAAGGAGGTTGAGGGGTGATTTGATAGAGGTCTACAAGATTATGACGGGTTTGGATAGGCTAGACGGGGAAAGGCTGTTCCCACTAGTTGATGGTACAAGGACTAGGGGAACACAGATTTAAGGTTTTGGGCAAGAGATACAGGGGGGATGTGAGGAAAAACTTTTTTACACAGCGAGTGGTGATGACCTGGAATTCGCTGCCGACGGAAGTGGTGGAAGCGGAGACACTCAGGCCTAGAAATTCAGTTGGTTGCGCCAGGAGGAGTAGATGTCGGGCGCTAGGCGGGTAGCGCCCGGGCGCAGCGAGAACTGCGCCTCACCCCAACTTCACTAGAGATTTAGCGGCGGCGCAAAGTCTTTGCGCGCGCTCAGCTGCGCGCGCAGATCATGACGTCATTTCCTTGTGCAACGCCCTTTGTGCGCCCCCAATCGGAACTTCAGTGGCAATGCCCCATTGTGCGCCTGGTGGCCCTAGCGACTGTTAAGTGGAACGGTGCTCAGCCGATGCGGGGCGCGGGGGGCGCAAATTAAAGGGCACTCCTCCTGCAATATAAAAGGCTGCCATTTCGCAGCACTCCCTCTTGCGAAACGGATCTTTGGAGAGAGACCAAGGTAGATAGCTTTCTGCTTTGGCCCAACACTCGGACAGGTACTTCTGGCTTCAGGCCACAGATTTCCAGTAGTCTTTGCCTTCATTGACATCCCATTGTTTGCCAGCATATTATGGGGGCTGCAATGGGTGTCAACGCAGGCTTTCTCAATTACATCCAAAGGGCTCACAGACGCCGTGAGAGAGTGGCAGCCCTGGCTAGACGGAGAGGGGGCAACAGGCGTCGACAAAGGAGGCCTTACCCACCCAGGATATACCGCCAGCAGTTCTCCTATCTCAACATGTCTGAGGAGCAGTGTGTTCGGAGGCTGCGATTCAGAAGGGACGTGGTCACAGAGATCTGCCAGCTGCTTGGCGGTGATCTGCAGCCACAGCTGAGGAGCAGGACGTCTCTGTCGGTGGCAGTGAAGGTGACGGTGGCTCTCAACTTCTATGCCACCGGCTCCTTCCAATCCGCTACTGGGGACATTGCCAACATCTCCCAGTTCGCCGTGCATTGCTGCATCCGCCAGGTCACCAATGCCCTTTTCAAAAGGAGACGTCAGTTCATCTCCTTCTCCATGGCCCTTGACAAGCAGCAACAGCGTGCAATGGGCTTTGCAGCATTCGCGGGCTTCCCCATGGTGCAGGGCGCCATTGACTGCACGCATGTGGCTTTGCGGGCACCTCTGGAGAATGCCGAGGATTACCGCAACCGGAAGGGCTACCATTCGCTGAACGTCCAGCTGGTGTGTGACCACAGGCAGCTCATCCTAGCTGTCAATGCCCGCTTTCCAGGCAGCAGCCACGATGCCTTCATCCTGCGACAGACTTCTGTGGCAGACATGTTCCAGGCCCAGCCTCACCCACACGGATGGCTTATCGGGGACAAAGGCTATCCTTTGTGTACCTGGCTGATGACCCCGCTCCGTGCGCCCAGCACCCCTGCTGAAGAGAGATACAACGAGAGCCATCAAGCGACCAGGAACATCATCGAACAAACAATTGGCATCCTGAAGCAACGGTTCCGCTGCCTAGATCGTTCCGGTGGAGCCCTACAGTATTCGCCGGAGCGAGTCTCCCATTTCGTGGTCGTTTGCTGCATGCTGCACAACCTGGCTATCCGCAGGACTCAGCCACTGCCACCACAGATTGGAGGACCACCTGAGGAGGAGGAGGAGGAGGAGGAGGAGGACCAGCACAGGAGGGAGGCACAAAGTGCAAGGGCCGCCCGTAGCCGGCTTATTGAATGTCGGTTCTAGGCCCCCTCTCAGGGATTGGCTTGTGCCAATGTCAGCAGATGAATGTAGCCGCTCCACAAGCCCTCAGCCGAGCAGGGCAACCAGGACTTAACCAAAAAACCATGCACACTGCAATTTAACAACAATAATTTATTGAAAACCTCTGCCGTTCCCACATTACATGCTCATGTGGAGAAGCCCCCTCCAAAAACACAAAACTACCAGTCTCGGCCTTACAAAAAGAAATAAAGACACCAGTCTTGGCCTTACATAAAGAAATAAAGACACCAGTCTCGGCCTTACACAAAAACAACTGCACCAGTGTCGGCCTTACAACAAGCACCAGGCATTTGTGCATGCCTCTACTTTTTGCCCTGCGAGGGCGATGCCTTGCGCATCCTTGCCTGGCCCCTGCCCGCCCTGCTGCTCCTCCTCAATGGGAGCCCAGTGGCTGCAGCAAGGCTGGGGGAAGGCTGCTGAGGGGCAGATGGCGAGACGGCAGATGCCCTTGGGGGTCGGCCTGCACCAGCTCTGGCCTTGGAGTGGCCGGCTGCTGACTGCTCCAACTCTGGCTGGGCGGCAGCAGTCTGTCCAGCAGCTCGTGGCAGCTGCAATGGCGGAGTGGCAGTGTCGGCTGCAGGAATGGTGGCAACCTGGCAGATCGCAGGTGCTTGCTGGTCGCATGACACATTGGCACTCGCACGGGCCAGCACTGCAGCATGCGCAGCAAACAGCTGAAGGACAGACTGCTGGGCTGCCGCTGCGCGGCGAGTGCCCTGGCGATGCCTGGCTGATCCAGCGAGGGTGGCAGCAGTTAGTGCCCGTGTGGCCCTGGTCTGTGTCCGCATGACACCAGCCAGTGAATGGACGGCACGACTGAGCACTTGGCTAGAAGCCGACTGTGCTGCCGCGAAGTCCTGCAGACTCCTGGCCTGTGCTGCCGCGATGTCCTGCAGACTCCTGGCCTGTGCTGCACTGAATAGTTCCAGACTCCTGGCCTGTGCTGCACTGAATTGTTGCAGACTCCTGGCCTGTGCTGCCCCGAATTCCTGCACACTGCTTGCCAGTGACTCTATGGAGTCAGGCATCCTTGCCACTGCAGCCATGAGCTCAGTGTGCCTGCGCTCAGCCTGGACGGCCATTTCCTCTAGGAGGCGCACGTCCTCTGCGCTGACCGTCGCAGGACTGGAGGCCGCACTCACCCTCTGGGGAGAAGTCCGCCGAGCTTCCCCACCCCTCCCGCATTGCTGCAGGCCGCTGGGCCCCGGAGCTTAACTCTCCTCCGACCCTTCCCCCCGGCTCCCCTCCAGGGAAGACGTGTCCCCTACATCGCCATGGGCTGGCGCGGCTGAGGGTGGCACTGATGGACCGGCTTCCTCTTCCTCCTCCTCGTCTTCCGAAGGGCTGACAGTGGCAGCTTGAGGGCCCGTCTCCTGACCTGGCGATTCACCATCTGAAAGCAGGAAGGCACAAGAGTAGCTTTAGAGTGAGGACAGGGCGGCAGCAAGGGAGGCATGAGTGGTGCCATTCACTGCATTGGTCGGACAGTGGCAAAGGATGCTGATCTGATGCGCAAGTGGAACGAGAGAGGTCCAAAAGGTGATGCCCTTACCATTGGTGCCCAGAACAGGGTCGGCATCTCCACTGGTGACGGGGCCAATCAGCCGGCCTCCCATAATGCGCTCCACACGCTGGTCGAGGTCGGAGAGCTCTTTGAGGCCAGGACGGCCTCCGCCGGTGTCAGTTCGGTTGCGCCGGTTGTGCGCAACCTTGGCCTGCAAGAGAAAGGACGGCCTCTAAGTACAGTGTGTAGCCCTGATCTTGTCTGCACTGCCTCCCATGGTTGAATAGCTTGGACAGTGTGTAGCCCTGATCTTGCCTGCACTGCCTCCCATGGTCGAATAGCTTGGACAGTGTGTAAAGTGCTGAATGTGCAATTGATTTTCATGCCAGTCCCATAGCTGCTGGATGAGGGCTGGCCATTAGGGCTTTCAGGTCCCTTTGCCCATAATGTGAGGTGCACATGCAAGGATGACGAGGACACTGGAAAGGGTACTCACCCTGACAACCCGAGTGAGGTCGTTGAACTTCTTCCGGCATTGCACAGGAGTCCTGGCAACCACACTGTTGGAAGATACCCTGTTGGACACCTCCCTCCAGGCTTTCCGGTAGGCGCTGGGCAGCGGCCTCTTGCCACCTTCTGGGAACAAAACATGGCGCCTGCGCTCCACTCCGCCAACCAGCACCCTGAGGCCTCCGTCGCTGAAGCGCTGCGCTCGCTCCCTGGCCTTCTCCATAGTCCTGGGCGTTGTACAGGTGAAGCTGAAGTGGTCAGGCCTAGGTTGAGGGCTGCAGTGTGCAGGGCATGGCAGGCAAATAAATCCACCCTCCCCCTTTAAGAGATGACCGGCGCCAGAGTGTCTGCCGTCAATCAAGAACTCGCCGCACCTGCGCTGCGCCCGGCCTCAGGGGTATCGCTCAGCACTGCCGGATTAGCGCCTAAAGATAGTCGTGCATCGCCTGTTTTAGCGCAGCAGCAACCTCTTGGGGCGATGCGACTGAATATCGGCGAAGGGGGCGCGGCTTTGTGCCGGGTGCAAACTTTAGCGGCCGCCCGACTTTACCGCCCCAAAAGTGGCTATACTGAATTTCTAGGCCTCAGTGTTTTCAAGGGGAGACTGGATAGGCACTTGAGGGAAATAAACTTGCAGGGCTACGGGGATAGAGCGGGGGAATGCGACTGACCGGATTGCTCTACAGAGAGCCGGCATGGACTTGATGGGCCGAATGGCCTCCTTCTGTGCCATTATGACTCTATGGCCTAGAAATTCAGTTGGGCACGCCAGCCGTTAGCGCCTTAGGAGGAGTAGATCTCGAGCGCTAGGCGCTTAGCGCCCGGGCGCAGCGCGATCTGCGCCTCGCCCCAACTTCAGTAGACATTTAGCGCCGGCGCAAAGTCTTAGCGCGCGCCCTGCTGCGCGCGCAGATCATGACGTCATTTCCTAGTGCAACGCCCTTTGTGCGCCCCGAACTAGAACTTCACTCGCGCCGCCCCATTGTGCGCCGGGCGGCCCGAACGACTGTGAAGTGGAATGGTACACAGCCGAGGCGGGCCGCGGGGAGCGCAAATTAAAGGGCACTTACCCTGCACTATAAAGGGCAGCCATTTTGCAGCATTCACTCTTGTGTAACGGTTTTTTGGAGAGAGACCAAGGAAGAGAGCTTACTGCTTTGGCCCAACACTAGGACAGGTATTTTTGGCTGAGGCCAGAGCTTACCAATTATCTTTGCCTTCATTGAGAGCTCAGTGTTTGCCAGCATATAATGGGGGCTGCATTGGGTGCCAACGCTGAGTTTCAGCCTTATGCCGGAAGGGCTTACAGACGCCGTGAGAGAGTGGCAGCCCTGGCTAGACGCAGAGGGGGCAACAGGCGTCGCCAACTGAGGCCTTACCCACCCAGGGTATACCGCCAGCAGTCCTCCTATCTGACCATGTCTGCCGCGCAGTGTGTTAGGAGGCTGCGATTCAGAAGGGAGGTGGTTGCAGACATCTGCCAGCTGCTGCACAGAGATCTGCGTCCACAGCTGATGCGCATGACGTCTCTGTCGCTGGCAGTGAAGGTGACGGTGGCTCTCAACTTCTATGGCACCGGCTCCTTCCAATCCGCTGCTGGGGACATCGCTAACATCTCCCAGTTCGCCGTGCATTGCTGCATCCGCCAGGTCACCAATGCCCTTTTCAGAAGGAGACATCAATTCATCTCCTTCCCCATGACCCTGGACAAGCAGCAGCAGCGTGCAGTGGGATTTGCAAGAATAGCGGGCTTCCCCATGGTGCAGGGCGCCATTGACTGCACGCATGTGGCTTTGCGGGCACCTCTGGAGCATGCCGAGGATTACCGCAACCGGAAGGGCTACCATTCCCTCAACGTACAGCTGGTGTGTGACCACAGGCAGCGCATCCTAGCTGTCAATGCCCGCTTTCCAGGCAGCAGCCACGATGCCTTTATCCTGCGACAGACAACTGTGGCTGACATGTTCCAGGCACAGCCTCACCCAAGAGGATGGCTTATCGGGGACAAAGGCTATCCTTTGTGTACCTGGCTCATGACCCCGCTCCGCGCGCCCACGACCCCTGCTGAAGAGGCATACAACGAGAGCCATCAAGCGACTAGGAACATCATGGAACAAACAATCGGCGTCCTCAAGCAACGGTTCCGCTGTCTGGATCGCTCCGGGGGAGCCCTCCAGTATTCGCAGGAGCGAGTCTCCCAATTCGTCGTCGTTTGCTGCATGCTGCACAACCTGGCTATCCGCAGGACTCAGGCACTGCCACCTCACGTTGGACCACCACCTCAGGAGGAGGAGCAGGAGGAGGAGGAGGACGAGGAGTACCAGCCCAGGAGGGAGGCAGAAGGTCCAAGGGCCGCCCGTCGGCGGCTTATTGACCGTCACTTCTAGGCCCCCTGTCAGGGAATGGCTTGTGCCAATGAAAGAACATGATTGCAGCCGCTCCGCAAGCCCTCAGCCGGTTAAGGCAACAAACACTTCAAAGATCAAACATGGACAATGTGAATAAATAAAATGGTTTATTGTACAAACTCAGGGCCCTTCCCACATGAAAACCAAAAACAGACGAAACCCCCAAAAAACACTCACACACATGACTCATTCCCACAACCCGGGGAGCATTAACAAAAGATGTAAACAAAAATGGCCTTCATCCTCGGCCTACACAAAACTAACATTCCAAAAAACACAACATTTGGACACACCCTCTACTTAGTGGCCCGCGAGGGCGATGCCTTCCGCCAACTTTGGCGGCCCCTGCACGCCCTGCTGCTCCTCCTCAAAGTGAGGCCATTGGCTGCTGCAAGGCTGGGGGCAGGCTCCTGAGGGGCACATGTCGTGACGGCAGATGCCCTTGGGGGTCGGCCTAGACGAGGTCTGGCCGTCGAGGGGCCGGCTGGTGAATGCTGCAGCTGTTGCTGGCCAGCATCAGTCGCTGCAGCAGCTCCTGGCAGCTCCACTGGGGGAGTGGCAGTGGCGGCTGGAGGAATGAGGGCAAGCTGGCGGATGGCAGGCGCTCACTGGTCGCCTGAGACACTGGCACTTGCCCGGGCCAGCACTGCAGCATGCGCACCAATCTGCCGAAGGACAGACCGCTGTGCTGCTGCAGCGCACCGGGTGCCCTGGCGATGCCTGGCTGACACAGCGAGTGTGGCAGCAGTGAGTGCCCGTGTTGACCTGTTCAGTGACCGCATCAGAGCACCCAGTGACTGCACGGCACCACTGATCACCTGCCCACTCGCTGCCTGAGCTGCCCCGAATTCCGCCCGACTGGTGGCCTGTGAGGCCCCGAAGTTGGTCACACTCCGAGACAGGGACTCAATGGCCTCAGGCAACTGTGCCACTACCCCCATGAGCTCCGTGTGCCGGCGCTCCGAGTCCGTGGACAAGCCCTCGAGGCGGCGCATCTCCTCGGCGTTGGCCGTCTCCGGACTGGAGGCCGGACTCGCCCTCTGGGGAGAAGGCCGCCGAGCTGGCCGACCCTTCCTGCGTTGCTGGATGCCGCTGGGCCCAGCAATTGGACTCCCCTCCGACCCTTCCCCCCTCTGGGGAGAAGGCCGCTGAGCTACCACCCCCCTCCCTGCGTTTCTGCAGGCCGCTGGTCCCAGGAGCTACCCTCCCCTCCGACACTTCCCCCACGCTCCCCTCCAGGGAAGATGTGTCCCCTACATTGGCATGTCTTGCCGCGGCTGAGGGTTCCCCTGATGGGGCCGCCTTCCTCTTGCTCCTCCTCCTCCTCTTCTGAGGGGCTGTCACTGGCAACTTCAGGGACCTCCTCCTCACCATCTGAAAGCAGGAAGGCACAAGAGTAGCTTTAGAGTGAGGAGAGGGCGTCAGCGAGGGATGCATGAGTGGTGGCATTCAGCGCATTGGTCGGACAGTGGCAAAGGATGTAGATCTGATGCGCAAGTGGGACGAGAGAGGTCCAAAAGGTGATGTCCTTACCATTGGCGCCCAGAACAGGGTCGGCATCTCCAGATGCAACGGGGCCAATCACCCGGCCACCCATGATGCTCTCCACGCGATGTTGCAGCTCGGTGAGCGGCTGGATCTGGGGTCCGCCTCCCCCGGTCTCAGGCCGGCTCCTCTTATTATTGGCCAGCTTGGCCTGCAAGAGAAAGGACGGCCTCTAAGTACAGTGTGTAGCCCTGATCTTGTGTGCACTGCCTCCCATGGTCGAATAGCCTGGCCAGTGTTTTAAGTGCAGAATTTGCAACTGATGTTCATGACTGTCCCATAGCTGCTGCATGAGGGCTGGCCATTAGGGCTTTCAGGTCCCTTTGCCCATAATGTGAGGTGCACATGCAAGGATGAGGAGGACACTGGAAAGGGTACTCACCCTGACAATCCTGGCGAGGTCATTAAGCTTTTTGCGGCATTGGACACCGCTCCTGGGGACCTCGCTGTTGGATGTTACCTTGCTGGCGACATGCCTCCAGGCTTTCCGGTAGAGGCGGGCCGGCGGCTTCCTGCCATTGTCCGGAAACAAAATATGGCGTCTCTTCTCCACAGCACCAACCAGCACCCTCAGATCATGCTCTGAGAAGCGCTGCGCTCGTTAACGGGCCTTCTCCATGGTTTCAGGAGCTCTTTGGGTCCAGCAGCAGTGTTCAGGCCTAGCTGGAGGGCTTCACTATCCAGGGCGTGGCAGCAGACCAAGTCGACCCTTCCCCCTTAAGAGCTGGCCGGCGCCAGGGTGTCTGCTGTCAATCAAGAAATGGCCGCACCTGCGCTGCGCCCGGCCTCGGCGGTATCGCTCAGCACCTCCGGCTTAGCGCCTAAAGAGAGGCGTGCATCACCAGTTTTAGCGCTCGAGCAAACTCTTAGGGCGAAGCTAATGAATATCGGAGAAGTGGCCTCGAATTTGCGCCGGGCGCAAACTTTAGCGGCCGCCCGACTTTACCGCCCCAAAAGTGGCTATAATGAATTTCTAGGCCTATGACTCTATGTCATGTCTCAAATTACTCATATGCTGTATTCCAAAATATTATTTTCTGAAAGAATCCTATCTACTTTGCATTTGAATGAATGCACCGTCTCCCTGGGGAGCCTGTTACATAGACTTGCCACTTACTCACTGAAATAATGTACTTTTGAAGCATAGTCACTGTTGTGATGTAGGCAAACGCAGAAGCTAATTTGCACACAGCAAGATCCCACGAACAGCAATAAGATAAAAGGTCAGATAATCTGTTTAAATGGTGCTGGTTGGCCAGGAAAACTCCCGGCTCTTTGGGATCATTTACACCAACCGGAGAAAGCAGAGAGTTTAACATCTCATCTGAAAGACAGCACCTTAAACAGTGCAGCACTCCCATAGTACTGTACTTAAGTATCCGCTCAAGTCTCTGGAGTAGGGCTTGAACCCACACCCTTCTGACTCAGACATGGTTGCTGCACACTGACCCACAGCTGACCACTAACAGTCTCACTTAAAATGCACCCAGTCCCTGACTATTCCAACCAAAGTACTGCTGTACACTGTCAATCAGTAAATGGAGCCAGAAACACATTGAACTGAATAATACTGTCTCCTTTCACCTGATGGCCTCGTCAGTGGGTAAAGATTTGAACAGATTTGATCATACAGATGAACAGGAGCCAGGTTTGATGCCCTGGTCTCTGTTGAGTTAGCTGATCTTAGTCAGGGCAGCAATTGGCCTCGGTGCCCCTGGGTTTGGATTCTTGCTATGGTCAAATAGTCGACCAACAATCACTTTTTGTCGAGGTCATTTTAAGCACCATTTCTCTGTGTCGAGGAATTCTTGTGGTATGTGGGAACACCCAGATAAAATTCAGGGTAATAATACTTTCATTAAAACCAACTGTGGCCTCTGACTCAACCTATGTTGGTTAATTGGGGCTTAACATGGCCTCTCCCTTCAGGCTTCTGTCACAGGAACATTACATTAGGCACAGCTCTGTAAGGTTCCTCATAACTGACTTTTCAAAAATGTTTGACTTTTAAAAAAAAAACTCATCAAGGGGAATGAAATCTATTCCATTTCAGGAACCCATTGTCAGCATCTATCACTCCCAAGTCATGTTTCGCCCAGTCAACTGCAGAGTGGAGCTCTTTATCACACTGTCCAATAAAGCCCTCCCACTTTAGGATTAGCACAGGTTCGATATAGGTTAAGTTTCCCTTTACATCAGGTACTCTCTGCTCAGATACACCATGTGTCAGACACGGAAATTCCCCTCTACTGTGGTTGACATGGCCCTTGACCGTGTCCGTTCCATTTCCCGTACTTCTGCTCTCACCCCTGCCCCTCCCTCCCAGAACCACGAGAGGGTTCCCCTTGTCCTCACCTTTCACCCCACCAGCCTCCATATTCAACGGATCATCCTCTGCCATTTCCGCCACCTCCAGCGTGATCCCACCACCAAACACATCTTCCCCTCCCCTCCCCTTTCAGCATTCTGAAGGGACCACTCCCTCCGTGACACCCTGGTCCATTCCTCAATCACTCCCAACACCCCTTCCCGTGCAAGTGCAGGAGATGCAACACCTGCCCCTTTACCTCCTCCCTTCCCACTGTCCAGGACCCCAAACACTCCTTTCAGGTGAAACAGCGATTTACTTGCATTTCTTGCAATTTAGTATACTGTATTCGCTGCTCACGATGCAGTCTCCTCTACATTGGGGAGACCAAATGCAGATTGGGTGACCGCTTTGCAGAACACCACCATTCAGTCCGTAAGGGTGATCCGGAGCTTTCGGTTGCCAATCACTTTAATCCTCCGCTCCACTCCCACTCAGACCTCACTGTCTTCGGCCTCTTACACTGTTCCAATGAAGCTCAATGTAAGCTCGAGGAACAGCACCTCGTCTTTCGCTCAGGCATTTTACAGCCTTCTGGACTCAACATCGAGTTCAACAATTTCAGACCATAACCTCTGCCCCTGTTTTTTCACTTGGCAGCTGTTGATGAATCTGCTATTCCCATTTACACCTCTTCTAGACCCATCTTTTGTTTCTTTACTTGTCCCATTACCATTGTAGGAATGTTTAGTTCCTATCAAAAGACTGAGGTCCACTCAGGCGATCAAATAAATGAGGTTTAATGAAAACTAACAGAGTTTAACGGATAATTACAGGAGAACATCGAATATAGGTCTAGTCAGTTTGGAGGCTCCATGAGGACTGCTTGGGCGGTCCCGTGGCTGATGTCATGACGTCATTACGTTTTTCCTGCCGGTGGGGGATCACGTGATGAACAGCGTGACGTCATCGCGTTTACCCGTGCTATTAAAGTGATCGCGCTCTGTACATGTAAACAGTGAAAACAAAGATACAGACTCAGGCTGTAGCTAACATATTATTAAAGGGAATTATATACAATTGATCGGAGTCCCTTAGTGGCTCCGCCACATGTGCCCCCCCAGAATTGTCTTTAACAGCAAAAGTAAAACGGCGAGGAGGCCTGACAAGCCTGTCAGAGCGACTTCTGTAGCCTTGAAGTGGAAGCTGATGGACGGCGGGCGAGCTGGCGGGTGGTTGCGTTTGATCTGGCATGGCGACTGTGGGTGGTCGGCCACGTTTCGGCGGTTGTGCGATCTCGACTGGGCGGTCAAGGTCCAAGTGTGCCGGCTTCAACCGGTCAACCGAAATGTGGTCCGGTTTACTTCCGATAACGACCGAAAAAGTTTTGTCTCCCGGCGCTAGCACGCGGAAAGGATCAGTGTAAGGGGGTTTGAGCGGATCCCGCTGAGCGTCGTGGCCGATAAACACATAGTCGGCATTCTTCAGCTCAGCTGGGACGTGGGAGCTCTGCAAGCCGTGATGCGACGTAGGCACTGGAGCGAAACTTCTGGCTGCCTCCTGGTGGCTGATGAGCTGCTGGGATGCGGATCATGGCTGCGTTGGAGTCGGAAGGAAATCCCCTGGTACACGTAGCGGCTGGCCATATACGAGCTCCGCCGAGGACGATTGAAGATCTTCTTTAGGTGCCGTACGAAGACCCTAAAGGACCCATGGAAGCCTGTCCACCCAGCCCGCGCCTTGAAGGCTGGCTCGCAGTGCAGCTTTGAGCGACCTGTGGAATCGTTCGCACAGGCCGTTCTCCTGTGGATGGTAGGCAGTGGTGCAATGTAGCTTGACGCCGAGCCCCTGAGCCACAGCGTTCCAGAGCTCAGAACAAAACTGCGGCCCACGATCAGACGAGATGTCCGTCGGTACCCCGAAACGGGCAACCCAAGAGGAGATGAATGCCCTGGCGACGTCTGCGGAAGTGGTGGATGACAAAGGAACTGCCTCAGGCCATCTAGTGGTGCGGTCCACCATTGTAAGAAGATGAGTAAACCCGTGCAAAGGCGGAAGTGGCCCCACCAGGTCCACATGCACATGATCAAACCTACATTCCAGAACAGTGAAAGTGGCCAATGGAGCCTTGACGTGACGCTGCACCTTGGCCTTTTGGCAGACCACGCAGGTGTTGGCCCAGTCGCGGACATCCATGTGCATGCCCTGCCACACGAATTTGGACGACATCAGCCATTGCGAGGCCTTCATGCCAGGGTGCGACAACCCGTGTATGGCGTCAAAAACTTTTTGGCGCCAGGCGACTGGCACGATAGGGCGAGGATCTCCTGCGGAGACGTTGCAGAGTAGCGTAGTGCCCGCGGCATGGAATTTGACATCGGCCGCTTGGAGGCTAGAGGGGTTGGTTCTGTAAGATTGGACTTCCGGATCCGAGGCTTGATCCGCAGCCATGAGGGCATAGTCGATGCCGAGCTGGACTGCATGAACGGTCGCGCGGGAGAGGCAATCCGCCACCAGGTTGTCTTTACCGGACACATGCTGAATGTCAGTGGTGAATTCTGAGATAAACGTCAACTGACATTGTTGCCGAGCTGACCACGGTTCGGCGGTCTTGGCCATAGTGAACATTAGTGGCTTATGGTCCACAAAAGCCGTGAACGGACGTCCCTCTAGCATGAACCGGAAATGGCGGATGGCCAGAAAAAGGGCCAGCAATTCCCAGTCGAACGTGCTGTACGTCCATTCGTTTCACCGTAGTTGACGGCTGAAAAACGCCAGCGGTTGCCACGTCCCATTCACCCACTGTTCCTGCACTGCGCCGATGGCGTAGTCTGATGCGTCGGTGGTAAGGGCGATGGTGGCACCTGGCAGCGGGTGTGCCAGCATGGTTGCGTTGGCTAAGGCACCTTTTGTGTCGATGAACGCCCGGTCCATGTTGACCATCCAGCTAATCGGATCCTTGCCGGACTTGCCCTTGAGGGCCTCGTACAGGGGCTGCATGAGCAGAGCTGCATTAGGGACGAACCGGTGATAAAAATTTACCATCCCGAGGAACTCCTGCAGGGCCTTGACAGTCTGCGGGCGCGGGAACGAAGTAACTGCCTCCACCTTCATTTGCAGGGGAATTGCGCCGTCCGATGTGATGCGATGGCCTAAGAAATCAATCTGCTGCAGGCTGAACTGCCACTTGGCCGGGTTGATGATCAAGCCGTGTTGACTGAGGCGTGCGTAAATGGCAGATGTGCTCCTCTTTATTAGGGCTGGCGATGAGGATGCCGTCGAGGTAGACGAATAGAAACTTGAGGTCCCGAAGCACGGAGTCCATCAAGCGCTGGAAAGCCTGTGCAGCATTCTTCAATCCAAACGGCATCCGCAGAAATTCAAACAGGCCAAATGGGGTGATGACTGCAGTTTTCGGGACGTCTTGCGGGTGCACGGTGACCTGGTGGTAGCCACGGACAAGGTCGACTTTTGATAAAATGGTATTTCCTGCCAAATGGGCAGAGAAATCCTGAATATGAGGGATCGGGTACCGACCAGGAGTAGTGGCGTCGTTCAGGCGTCGGTAGTCGCCGCAAGTCCGCCATCCGCCGCCAGGTTTTGGAACAATGTGGAGAGGTGAAAACCAGGGACTATTCGACCAGCGAATAATCCCTAGCCGCTCCATCATGCCGAACTCCGCTTTCGCAGCCGTGAGCTTGCCAGGTTCGAGGCGCCGGGCCCGTGCGTAGATCGGGGAGCCAGTAGTGGTGATGTGATGTTCGACACCATGTTTCGTGGCCGTGGAAGAGAAAGTGGGTCTGGGCAGGTCTGGGAAATCTCCGAGGAGGCGAGTGAAGTCATCCGAGGTGGGAACGCACAGGAGACAGTGCGTGACACGGCGTTACCGCGGTGGCACGGGAAGGAGTGAAAAGTGGCCGCATTGATCAACCGGTGGTGCCTTACATCCACCAGGAGGCCGTTGGCGCACAAAAAATCCGCCCTGAGGATGGCTTGAGAGACTTTGGCCGTGATGAAATCCCAGTAAAACCGCTGGCCGCCGAAGCAGATCTGGACCCGCCGTCTTCCGAAGGTCCGAATGGCCCCGCCATTAGCCGCCTCGAGGGAGAGGCCGTGCCCCCTGGCTTGTATATCAAGATTTGACGCGGGTAGGATGCTACACTGCGCCCCGGTGTCGCAGAGGAAACGTCGACCAGATAGGGAGTCGGTGATGAAGAGGAGTTTTCCCGAATTACCGATTGCCATCGCAGCCGCGGGGCACTCGTTATAACCGGTCCTCTTTTGACAGGGTTGCTGTTGTTTTTTTTTGAGCGAAAAGCTGCAGGGAGGGCGGCAGCATCTTGCTTTCATGCAAAAACGGGCATGGTAGAAGCACAACCCCGCAGGTTGAGGGGCTGGAGCAGTGTCTGTGGGGGATGGGCGCCTTGTGACAGCGCAGTAATGCTGTGTCACCGCAAAAATCTTGTCCGCTTCGGCAGTCAGCTCTGCGCAGTCTGTGACTTCCGACCTGGCTAAGGCAGCCTGAACTTGCTCCAGTAGCTGGCTGAGGAATAGCTCCCTGAAGAGGAAGCATTCCGGTTCGGAGCCCAGGAGCATGAGCATTTGTCTCATGAGCTCGGAGAGCTTGGAGTCCCCGAGGCCGGGCATAGTGAGTAGCCGGAGGGCGCGCTCTGACTTCATGAGCCCGAAGGCCTGTAACAACCACGTCTTTATCGTTTCATACTTGCGATCTTCTGGTGGATTACCAAGCAGGCTGACGATCCGCGAGGCTGTGGCGCTGTTGAGGGCGGAGACCACGTAATAGTAACGGGTCTGATCCGCAACGATGTTCCTGATTGCGAACTGGGCTTCAGCCTGGATGAACCACGCGGCTGGCTGTTGCTCCCAGAACTGTGGTAGCTTCAAAGCAACGGCGTTCATTTCCATTTTCAGTAACTTCTGCGAAAACCGTTCGCAAAAGTCGGGGTCACCAATGTAGGAATGTCTAGTTCCTATCAAAAGACTGAGGTCCACTCAGGCGATCAAATAAATGAGGTTTAATGAAAACTAACAGAGTTTAACAGATAATTACAGGAGAACATCGAATATAGGTCTAGTCAGTTCGGAGACTCCATGAGGACTGCTTGGGCGGTCCCGTGGCTGACGTCATCATGTCATCACGTCATCACATTTTTCACGCCGGTGGGGGATCACGTGATGAACGGCGTGACGTCATCGCGTTTACCCGCGCTATTAAAGTGATCGTGCTCTGTACATGTAAACAGTGAAAACAAAGATACAGACTCTGGCTGTGGCTAACATATTATTAAAGGGAATTATATATAATTGATCGGAGTCCCTTAGTGGCTCCGCCACACCATCTTCCTTTGCCTCGCACCATCATCCGTCCCTTTTGTCATTTAATCACTCCTGCCTTTCATCCTATCACAGACCTTCCCCTTTTGTTCTTTCCTCCCCTCCCCCTTTCCATATAAAGGTGATATTGTGTTGTGCGATATTAGAGAGTGCAGACATTTCACCCGATTTCATCTTATTCAACAGTTTTGGTTGCGCCATTCCTATTGATAAATTGGGTAACACGTTACCAGAATGTAAGAATTGTGTCACGAAAAGGAACGCCTTCCTGTTTAGCTGGGAAATCAGCTTGAGACAAAGCCAGCTAAAAAAGCCACTTAACAGCACCACCTGTTGCATATTTCATGCCATTGCAACTGAATCAGAATCATTTAATAGAATCACAGGATTTCACAGCATAGAACGAGGCCATTCTTCCCCATTGTGCCTTTGCTGCCTCTCAAAGAGCTAATCACTTGGTTTCATTCCTCTTCCATTCCCCCCACGCCCTTTTATATTTTTCTTCTCCAAACATTTAGTCACTTCTCTTTAAAAGCTATTATGGATTCTGCGTCCACCACCGTTTCTACATTCCATTTCCTAATAACCCTATATATAAAAGCAATTCTCCTAAACTCCCTCTTCAGTCTTTCACTGATGATTTTAAACTTGGTTACCAACTGACCAATTCTTGGAAATTTTAATGGTGATTTTTCTTTCCAAAATCAATTTAATATCCCCATAGCTTAGTGAGCAAAGACATTAGGCGATATTGTGGGCAAAGGCTTATAGGCCAGAAAATCCCACATTTGTTTCTTGGTTGCACCCAATATGCTGATTCCGGCTGGGAAGTTGTTAGGGCAGAGCAATTGACCTTAGAACTTCTGGGTCAGGGAGAAGGGGCAGACATAGACACGGTCGGGCTGAATGGCCTCCTCCAGTGCCGTAAACTTCTACGATAAGGCAAAAAAAAAATCAGCCACGGCTCCCACTCTTGATCACTGTCCAGTAACTCCTACTGTAAAGTACGTGTCTGTTTGTGTGTGGACTATGAGTGAGGGCGGGGTCTAATTGGCTCTTACCAGCATGCACTTGGACAAGGTACCAGTGCCAACAAAAGTGGATTTGCGCGGCCTTCAGTGGACAGTAAAATTGGGCAGGGTGTAAAATTGGCGACCAATCCAATCCCGTCAGCTTCCCGCTGGGTGGGTTAGGTTAAAATTAATCCCGAAAGTCAGAGCCCTCAGGTCAGGAGCGGGGGGTGGAAATCAAAAGCTAAATTAGATTTGGCTTAAAAATCACACTGTTGTGATATTAATAATGGGCACGTTAGCCGCTCTGCTGTTCTAACAGCAACGTGCAATTATCTGGTGTCTTTAACGTAGTAAAACATTAACAAGAGTGATGTCAATAAAAATTGTTGACAGTGAGCCACATAAGGAGATATCAGGACAGGTGGCCAAATGTTTGGTCAAAGAGGTAGGTTTTAAGGAGCATCTTAAAGGAGGAGAGAGAGGTAGAGAGGCGGAGAGGTTTAGGGAGGGAATTTCAAAGCTTAGGGCCTAGGCACGGAAGGGTGATTAAAATTGAGATGTGCAAGAGGCCAGAATTGGAGGAGCGCAGAGATCTCAAAGGCTTGTAGGGCTGGAGGAGGTTAAAGAGATAAGGAGGGGTGAGGCCATGGAGGGATTTGAAGACAAGGATAAGAATTTTTTAATTAAGGCATTGTCAGACCGGGAGCCAGTGTAGGTCAGCAAGCACAGGGATGATGGGTGAACGGAACTTGGTGTGAGTTAAGTTACGGGCAGCAGAGTTTTGGATGACCTCAAGTTAATGTAGGGTAGAAGATGGGAGGCCGGCCAGGAGAACATTGGAATCTAGAACTTAACACTGAAGCAAACCGTTAAAAATAAATAGTTTACCACCTTAGTTAAAATAGTGGGCAAAGTTCTTTCACATGAATATGTTTAAAACATTTGCAAATTTAACACACTGTAGGCCCATTTTGTATCCTTTTGTAGTGACATATTAATATTTCTGACTAATTTTCCATTTCACTTTTTTAGTTTTGAGTTCATAATTAAGAAGCAGATGCAAAATTATTAACAGCAGCGTCACATTTTGCGAAGCCTCTGCTGAAACAGCGCTTTAAGTGTTAAACCATTGGATTCTGCAACCAGCAATATTCTACTATTTTATTTCTTCTGATTTGGTGCTAAAATAGCAATGTTATCTTCTGTTTAATCACACCTAAAAAAGGTAATCAAATGAGGTGAAACTAAATAATTTTTTTTAAACTAGGAAGGATAATTTTGCTTTAACATATACAATTGGGGACAACTTATTTAACTGATGTGGACAATTTCTCTTCTCCCCTCCCTTCCTAAGGAGGCAGACTATAAATGCCATTCAGCCTTATTTTATACTATGCTGATAGTTGCATGTGTTAAAATAATTTCTCAGGTGAGCAATAAATGCTAGTTTGAGGAAAATGTGCTGGGCAATACTATTGCCACAAAATAGAATAAAACTATAAAGGTGTGATTCAGTCAGTCACCCTGTAGTCCATCATAAAACCTGCTGCAACATTCAGTACAATAACTGCTTTGGTCACCTCACTCATCCAATACTTGGCTATTTTCTGCAATATTTAAGATGCCAACCGTTCTGTACTAATCATATGTTATGGACGGACTCGATGGGCCGAATGGCCTTCTTCTGTGCCATTATGACTCAATGTTGAGTCGAGTTCACCCCAGGACTGACTTTGGACATTAGAAGGTAAGGATCCACTCCCAGCTGTACTACATTGGCAAGAAGATTGGAGAATTAACTTTTAGTATCATAGCTCTGCCCTTGAATTTCAATCGATGCTCTGAGTAGCATAGGGCAAAGGGCTTTTGAGTTATTGTCTCTGGACTCTGGGATTCTCGCTCAAAGCCATTATCCCCTATACTCGGAGATTCTCTCCCTAAACATCTTTACTTTGTTCCCTCTCTCCCCGCCTTGAAAAACCTTCTCAAAACCCACGTCTTGAACCAATCTTTCAGTCAATGCCCTGTTCAGTGTTCACTGCTCCCTCATTCAAATATCTCAGGATATTTGGTTATGTAAAAGACAGGCATATAAATGACAGTTGTAGGGGAAAGTATAACAAATCTTACTGATTTGTTTTTAATTGATTTCCAATCGGTGGTTCAGCTAGTGGATGGGGGATCAGCTCCCTCAAGTGTCAGAGTCAGCAAGCCCAACTTGAGCATATAGTCTATGCTGACACTCCAGTGCAGTACAGAAGGAGTGCTGCACTGTCAGAGGTGTCCTCCTTCAGATGAGATGTTAAACTGTGTTCCTGTCTGTTGTGTATGTAATATGTGTGCTACTTTGAACCTATGGACAGGACTGCACTACTTGTTGGGCGTAGTGATACGCAGTACCACTCCTGGCCATAGGGGTATAAATAGTACTGTGGGTACTGATCCCCCTCAGTTCCCGCCTGTGGGCATGAAGTAAAGACCTATGTATAGTCCCTACCTCCAACCAGTAAAGACCTGTTTGAGTTATACGTTTAAGTCTTTGTGTTAATTGTTCAATACAATACACATACTTAACACTGGCGACGAGTCAGGCTCTTACCCTGCGGCAGTTATTCCAGGCGGCTTCGTCCAAAGACAGGACGTTGAAGAGAGGTTTCAATCCTCAACACCCCACTCAAAACTGAAGGGCAGCAGAAATCCTGACAGCTTCCAGCGACTGGAAGAGACAGGCATTAGGACCCTGAAGCCTCCATCAGCTTGTGAACCGGAGTAAAGACAGGACTGGGGAAGAGAGAGAGGTAGGGCGATAGCGATCGGCAGATAAGGGCCGGGCCGCTTTGAAGTGAGGGGCGCAGCCGGGCCAGCGATCGGGACCAAAGATAAGAGCCGCACTCGGACTGAAAGGCGCGGCGGCTGCAGAAGCTCAAGGTGCGAGAGTCGCGGTGCACAGCGCGGGCTATCGATCGCGGCGAAGATAAGGGCCGCACTCGAGGGCTGAAGGGAGACGGCGTCGGGGGACGGGTGAAGACCGCCAAGCGCGGGAAAACCGCCATTTTGTGGGCGGAGGACGACGGCAAGAGCGGGAAGCCGCCATCTTTGATAACAAGTAAAGAAAATAAAATCTGAGAAATTGCAAATCTACAATGCCTAAACACGGGAATATTAGCACCTTTGATAGTGACCTCGAAGATTGGGCCATATATGTTGAAAGAGTAAAAAATTATTGTAAGGCCAATAAAATTCGTGACCAAGATAAAGCTCTAACATTATTAAATTTAATGGGTGCGAAGACGTACGGGCAATTGAAACACCTGTTATCACCAGATGAACCGGCGGATAAGACGTTCGATGAGATTGTTACTGTCCTGAAAGATCATCTAAACCCCACGCCGCTGATGCTAGCGGAACGATTTAAATTTTACGACAGAAGGCAGCTACAGCATGAAAGCAATGCTGAATATTTGCTGGAATTGCGTAAATTAGCGAAATATTGCCAGTTTGGAACGGGATTGACAGATGCACTACGAGACAAATTTGTGTGTGGTTTATTTAAACAGGATACACAAAAGCGACTGCTCGAGGAGAATGAGCTGACGCTTGAGAAGGCGGTCACTATGGCAGCAGCACACGAAGCCGCAGCGAGAGGCACGGCAGTAATGCAGCTACGGTCACCGGAGCTCAGTGCACACAAATTGGGTGTGAGTTCTGGCAAATGTTATCGTTGTGGAAAGACAACGCATGATCAGAACCAGTGTTGGTTTAAAAACCAAGAATGTAGAACTTGTGGTAGGCTTGGACATATAGCTAGAGTATGCAGGTCAGGGAAGAAGACCAGCAACAAGAAGTCACCGCAAGGAAAATACGCAAAGGTACACAAGGTGACCGAACAGGAGTCCGATTCAGACGCTAGCAGTAATGAACTGGCTAGCTTAAGCTGTAATGAACTGGCTAGCTTAAGAGTACTCAACGCTGGTAAGGGTGCAGACCTCCAGACAATTTGGGTCACTCTTCAGATAGAAGGAGTCCAAGTAAAACTGGAATTGGACACTGGATCGGCATTGACGGTCATAAATAAGAAAGATTACGGAAAGTTATTCCAACATATTCCCCTACAGGATACGGGGATTATATTGAAAACATACACGGGGCAAAGAGTGTACCCCATCGGGAAAATAGAGGTTGCAGTGGCCCACAAGGGCGAAGACAGTCAAATAATGGACTTATATGTGATATCTGAAGGAGGTCCTCCACTACTAGGACGGGAGTGGATTAGGAAAATGAATATGGACTGGCATTTCCTACAAACAATAACGAGTGAGAACTCGGTGAAGATAGTCGGCCCAGACTCTGGAACGGATGATGGTAAGCCCAACTCAGGTGCAAAAGACAAAGTTTCAGCACAGAATTCCACTGAGCAACAACAACATAGTTTAACTGTGGATTCTGAGTCTGGCAAGTCTACTGATGTGCCCATTTCTGAGGGACACCGGGCTCGAACTCAACTCCATTTCAAACTACAACAGCAATTAGAACAAATGCTTCGCCGTTTTGAGCAAGAGTTGAATGCAACGAAAGAGTTCTTTGATATAGAGTTGGAGAATCTGGAAAGACAACAGAAGCAGCTGATGGAGAAAATGGAGCAGGAGCACACAAAACGTCTGATGTCAGAGGAGTTAACGGTCAGCCAACTCCTGCATATGCTGAAGGACAGGACTCTGAAATGGGAAAAACTTGAACATGAACTTCAATATTCAAACGAAAGGGGTTCGGAGCTCTCAAAGGTTATTGGAAGAGCTGAGGTGGCAACACAGACTGAGATGACTGCAACAGAGCAGCCCTTGGATGCCAAAAGTACGCTGACTCACGTCAACGTAGAACAACAGACCGCTGAAACAGCTGCTCCGGTAGAGGGATTGCATAGTCCGATCAATCAATCTCCAAAGGAAGTTGAAGTATTAAAATCACAAATGAGGTCACTAGTAAACGACTTGCTGAAAGCCCAGAAAAAGCTGGATGCAGAGGTACACATGAAGAAGTCTCTTCAGGAAAGATGTCTGGATTTGGAACAAGAGCTGGCTAACGTCCAGCTAGGTATGGAGGAAATAGACGACCCTCTCACTGGTCTAGCTCAGGACGACACCGAATATTACGATGTCCTGTCCTGCCCAGCTTGTAACTTCGACTCCCAAAGTGCAGAAATCATGGAGGAGCACCAAAAGTCTACGGAACATCGGGAGAAGCTGGCTCTACGACGGAAACAGGAGGAAGAGAAGGAGGAACTGCGCATGCAGCTGGCAGCTGTGGCAGCTGACAATGGAGCCCAGAGAGTCTCCAAGAAGCAGAAAAGGAAAAGTAAAAACAGAAGATGACCCATCTGAACCATTATCACCTCTACCAGATCACACACGTGGTCCCTCCGAACGGAGCCAATTCAGTTCGGAAGTTCAAACTGTTAAATCCATGGAAGGACTATTGAATGAGTCACTCTAGCAACGTGAACCGACTACACCACAGAGATTGAATCTGTGAACTGTTTTCCGCAGAGACTGAATCTGTGATCTGTTTTTGACATGAAGTTATCTATGTATTTATGTTATTCTGTTATGTAAACCTGAAGTTATATATGTATATATGTTATTACGTTATGTTAAATGGGGAGATGACTGTAAAGCTAGGAAGGGAGGAATGTTGTGTATGTAATATGTGTGCTACTTTGAACCTATGGACAGGACTGCACTACTTGTTGGGCGTAGTGATACGCAGTACCACTCCTGGCCATAGGGGTATAAATAGTACTGTGGGTACTGATCCCCCTCAGTTCCCGCCTGTGGGCATGAAGTAAAGACCTATGTATAGTCCCTACCTCCAACCAGTAAAAGACCTGTTTGAGTTATACGTTTAAGTCTTTGTGTTAATTGTTCAATACAATACACATACTTAACACTGTCTACCTCTTCTGGTGGGCATCAAAGATCCCATAGCACCATTTGAAGAAGTGCAGGGAATTCTCCGAGCGACTTGGCTAACATTGTCCCCTCAACCAGCATCGCCACAAACAGATTAATTGCTGATTCAACACGCTGCTCTTTGTAGGATCTGGCTGTGCACAAAAGGGCCGAGTTCCCGATCAGCCATTCCTGAAGTGGAGCAGGGCTCAAGGGAGCACTGTTTAGCAAATCGGGGTCTGCAGCCAGTTTTGCCATCCATTTAAGTTAATAGGCAGAAAATCAGGTTGCGGGATCGCCATTCCCTGATTGTGCCCGTCTTTATTCCTCTTTCCCTGAAGATGATGTCACCCTCCTAGGATACAGCATCACATGTGCCAGTTGCCTTCTGGTAGCTTGCCTCAGTGGCCATTCTTCACATGAGGGCCTGGACAAGTACGGTCAGCAGGCTATTCAACCACAGGAGCATCACAGCTTCCCCCAATCCTGTCTTCACCTGGTAATACCTACACACTTGCCAACAGACATTGCTTGACTAGTCTGTGGGACAGCTCTCCCAATTTTGGCACAAGTCCCCAGATGTTGGTGAGGAGGACGTTGCAGGGTCGACTGGGCTGGGTGTGCCGTTGTCGTGTCCGAAGCCAGTGCCGAGAGAGTGGCCCTGGGTAGCGATGAGGAGTGGGAATCCTGGATGATGTTTCTCCCCTGTGGCCGCCCCACCACCTTACCACAGGAATGCTGAAATTAAGCAAGCTGAGATCAACTAAGTCAGCACAGACCAGGAGTCACACTGGAAACCATCTTGGCTGCATGGTTCAGTGCTATAGTAAGTAGGAGGAGCCCAGCAATCACTCTCTGAGCAAACTTGTTCAACAACAAAAAAATCAACAAAAATAGCAAGAGGTGAAATGATATTAATGATGTCATTGCTTGACTTTTTTTTAAAGGTTACAGATAGCAACAGTCAACTCGATCAAATAACTTGCTGGCTTCTTGCTCTGCTGAGAATTTGTAATGCATATTCTTTAATTTTCTGTTCTTGAGTTAAACAAGAATGAATAATTGTTTTTAAGGTTCGATTTAATTTCTTATTAAAGCCCCCTTTAACCATTTTGTGCTCAAAATCCAGTTACACTTTGTTACTTTCGGCGATGCCGCTACGATTCCAAGACAGAGCAAACATCAAACTGACAGTATAGATCTCAGATCGAGATCTCACTCTGTAACACACTCTATAACTACAGACATAGTTCCCAGCAACAATCCTTTCAGAACAGATGAATCAGCAGTATTAAGTGAAAACAGTCATGCCATTTATACAGGAACTGAAACTCTGAGGAAAGCTAAAGGAAGTTGTGACTTGTGTCCTTTGAAAATAATTAGACTTTGAGGCAACCTAATTTAAGGGGATCTGATGAAAGTGACCCAAGCAAATTGTTAATTGTGGTGAAGGATTCAAACACCAGAAGTCACAATTTCAAAATGAGAAAGTTAGAAATAAGATGGGAAGTCAGGTGGGACAATCTGGTTCACTAATGTCCTTTCGGGAAGGGAATCTGCTGTCCTTACCTGGTCTGGCCTATATGTGACTCCAGACCCACAGCAATGTGTTTGACTCTTAACTGCCCTCTGAAATGGCCTAGCAAGCCACTCAGTTGTACACAACCGCAATGAAAAACAATAAGAATAAAACCGGATGTACCACCCGGCATCGACCTCGGCACTGGCTACGGACACGGCAATGGCTCACCCAGCCCAGTCAACCCTGCAAAGTCCTCCTCACCAACATCTGGGGACTTGTGTCAAAATTGGGAGAGCTGACCCACAGACTAGTCAAGCAACAGCCTGACATAGTCATACTCACAGAATCATATGTTTCAGCCAATGTCCCAGACTTCTCCATCACCATCCCTGGGTATGTCCTGTCGTACCTGCAGGACAGACCCACCAGAGGTGGCGGCACAGTGGTATAGAGGGAGAGGCCCTGGGACTCCTCAACATTGACTCTGGACCCCATGAAGTCTCATGGCTTCAGGTCAAGCATGGGCAAGGAAACCTCCTGCTGATTACCACTGACCACCCTCCCTCAGCTGATGAATCAGTACTCCTCCATGTTGATCACCACTTGGAAGAAGCACTGAGAGTAGCAAGGGCACAGAATGTACTCTGGGTGGGGGACTTCAATGTCCATCACCAAGAGTGGCTCGGTAGCACCACTACTGACCGAGCTGAAGGACATAGCTGCCAGATTAGGACAGCGGCAGGTGGTGAGAGAACTAACACGAGGGAAAAACCTATTGACCTCATCCTCACCAATCTACCTGTTGCAGATGCATCTGTCCATGACAGTATTGGTAACAGTGACCACCGCACAGTCCTTGTAGAGACGAAATCTTGTCTTCACACTGAGGACACCCTTCAGCGTGTTGTGTGGCACTACCACCGTGCTAAATGGGATAGATTCAGAACAGATCTAACAGCTCAAAATTGGGCATCCATGAGGCGCTGTGGGCCATCAGCAGCAGCAGAATTGTATTCCACCACAATCTGTAACCTCATGGCCCAGCATATCCCTCACTCTACCATTAGCATCGAGCCAGGGGACCAACCCTGGTTCAATAAGGAGTGCAGAAGAGCATGCCAGGAGCAGCACCAGGCGTACCTAAAAATGAGGTACCAACCTGGGGAAGCTGCAACACAGGACTACATGCATGCCAAACAGCAAAAGCAGCAGGTTATAAACAGAGCTAAGCGATCCCACAATCAACAGATCAGATCAAAGCTCTGCAGTCCTGCCACATCCAGTCGTGAATGGTGGTGGTCAATTAAACAACTAATGGGAGGAGGAGGCTCCATGAATATCCCCATCCTCGCTGATGATTGCACAGTGTTCAGCGCCATTCACAACTCCACAGATAATGAAGCAGTCCATGCCCACATGCAGCAAGACCTGGATGACACTCAGGCTTGGTCTAAAAAGTGGCAGGTAACATTCGCTCCACACAAGTGCTAGGCATTGACTATCTCCAACAAGCGAGAGTCTAACCACCTCCCCGTGATATTCAACGGCATTATCATCGCCCAATCCCCCACCAACAACATCCTGGGGGTCACCATTGACCAGAAACTTAACTGGACCAGCCACATAAATACTGTGGCTACAAGAGGCTGGGTATTCTGCGGCGCGTGTCTCACCTCCTGACTCCCCAAAGCCTTTCCACCATCTACAAGGCACAAGTCAGGAGTGTGATGGAATACTCTCCACTTGCCTGGATGAGTGCAGCTCCAACAACACTTAAGAAACACGACACCATCCAGGAGAAAGCAGCCCGCTTGATTGGCACACAATCCACCACCTTAAACATCCACCCCCTCCACCACCAGAGTACCGTGGCTGCAGTGTGTACCATCTACAAGATGCACTGCAGCAACTCGCCAAGGCTTCTTCTAGAGCACCTCTCAAACCCGTGACCTCTACCACCTAGAAGGACAAGGGCAGCAGGCGCATGGGAACACCACCTGCAAGTTCCCCTCCAAGTTACACACCATCCTGACTTGGAAATATATTGCTGGGTCAAAATCCTGGAACTCCCTCCCTAACAGCACTGTGGGAGTACCTTCACCACACGGACAGTCGCGGTTCAAGAAGGAGGCTCACCACCACCTTCTCAAGGGCAATTAGGGATGGACAATAAATGCTGGCCTTGCCAGGAATGAATTAAAAAAAAATTAAGATGGGTTCCTAGAGACGGAAGGGATTGATGGATACGGTGAGAAGTTGGAATTGATCTATGAAAAAGAGAAGGGCTTGTTTGGGCCTACTGGCCTACAATTTGAAACATTCTTATGCTCTTGCAGTTATTTTACTACATTATGTTTGAAATCATTACTCTGATTGTGTTTTTTAAAGGTAAGAGTTACTGAATATAATCCTATTTGGACCTTTGTGGGGTAATGGGGAAAGCAATACAATATTAGCACAAACTAGCCAATCTCCAATGGCATTGCTCGTGGCTAATCTGGGGTCTGGGGCACAGTTGCAATGTTTAGTTGCCAACATGGCCAGTTCCTTAAAGGTAATCCAAGTGAACTTTGCATGGCACTGCTCACAGTAAGTTGGCAAGTGGGAGTGGTTGCTAAGGAAACGTTGGGGTGAAAAAAAAGGATTTAAGATGGGAAGAATTAATAACTACGTTTTTACAAGGGAGAATTAACAACAACTTGTATTTATATAGTGCCTTTAATGTAGTAAAACCTCCCTAGGTGCTTCACAGGAGTGTCATAAAACAAAAATTGACACCAAGCCACATAAGGATATTAGGACAGGTGACCAAAACCTTGGTCAAAGAGGTAGGTTTTAAGGAGTGTTTTAAAGGAGGTGAGAGAGGTAGAGAGGCAGACAGATTTAGGGAGGGAATTCCAGAGCTTAGGGCCTAGGCAGCTGAAGGCACAGCTGCCTTCCACCAACCACCAATGGCTGAGCGATTAACATCAGAGATGCTCAAGAGGGCAGAAATAGAGAAACACAGACATGAATTAAATAAAAACAAATAATGGAGCTGGAAGAGGAAATTAAATAAATAATGAAATTGAAGAGGCACAAAATAAAAACACGACTAAGATACTAGGGGAAGCATGAAATAAATAAGAATGGAGTCGGAAGAGGATGGCATGAAATAATTAGAACCATTTTTCTTAATTCTAACCTAATTACGGGATGGGACTGGTTTGTTGCAGGAAATGGTGTCTGTTTCTTTTGACTATATAGAGGAGCACTGAGGAATAGGCATGGTTCTAGATCCTGGAGGAAGTGAACAGGAATCCTTTATTTTTCTTTTTGAACTGCGGCTTGCGAGTAGAATTTTAGACGAAAGTTTTAGTTATTTTTGAGATGGGTCAGGACAATTTCTGGATTTGGACTAGCAGTCTTGGAGTTTTAATATTTTTCATTATCGGGAGTGAGGCTGGAGGCACCAATTTTTGCAATATATTTTAGTCGGGGCCAGCGAGTGAAATGTGGCCTTGGAAGTGGTGGAGTACAAAATATTGGACCATTTTGGCAGCATTGCAGCTTCTTTGGGCTCGCAGCACTGGAGCAGGAAGCTCTGCTTTCGTGCAGTTGGGCGCCAGGAGGTGGTGAAACTAAAAAGTAGGACGGCCGGGGAGAGATCAAAAAGGGAACATAGGGTATTCTGGCAACAGGGAAAAGTGGCATGTGGGGCTGAGGAACATGGTGAGGCGGAAGTAGACACAGAATTGGCAAAGGAGGCGTGCAAGTGGATAGTTGTCATATAGTGGAATTAACAATTGAGAAGCTGTATCAGAGGATTTACTTAGAGAATGCTAATGGTGGGTGCAGACAGGCCTGAGATAGGAGAGAGTAAGAATGGAGCTGAAAGAGCATGACATTTGTTGCAGCTCTTGCACTCCCCACTACCATGCTCAAAGAAAGTATAGCAGAATTTAGATCTGAATAAAGAATGCAGGAAGTAAATTATAGTGAGGGAAAAATCAGCAGCAGGAATGGAGAAAATACCTTCAGGTTTGCATTTCTTAGAGTTAGGAAACAGGCTAAGTAGAAGTGGCCAGCACCACCAAAGGAGGACATCTGTATTGCAGGCATGATTGGTGACTGTGAACTTAACTCATTTAATTTATGTTCGGGTGCCACAGAGCAATGACTGAATTGTCACAATTTTAGTATAGGTATATATTTAGAGAAGAAACTTGCTATTGTTGAAAAGCTAAGAGACAAGGAACAGAAAAGGTCATTTGGCCCATCGAACCTGTCCATCTACCATTTCATCTCACCAGCCCAACATCCAACAGCACCTTTAATGCCCCTGATCTTTTTGATTCGACTACCTTATCTGGTAGATTGTCCAATTATTTATTACCCTTTCGACAAAGATATCTGATGATCATGCAAAGAATAATTTCAATTGAGATATTTATTTTCAAATTGCCATTCCCTCTTCCCCACACCATCCTGTCAGCTAGCGTAATTGACAAGTAGGACATATAACTTGCCTAAGCTGCATCACCTCGCAATTGTTTTAACTCAGTACCTGTACTTCAGAAAAACCTCAGGAACATTTCACATCTCAGAGTTCACAAACTTTGAAGGAGAGTAGCTGTAATTGAATTTTTCAAGCATATTCTTTCTGCAGTAATTCAACGAACTTTCATACTTTTTCATGATACATTGCACTTTCCCGGTTAAGCTTCTGTGCGGAAATAGAAACTCATTTACCAACATCCATTGCCAAAGCAACTAAATTCTATTTCCTTTGCATATTTGTTCTCCATTTTGCTGTGATTCACATTTGTGCTCACATGCTGCTTCTTCTCCCTCTCCTCCTCGCCCCATGCTGCAACTTCTCCACTCTCTACCATCCGTGTTGCCTATTCTCCGCTCCCTGGCCTGCGCTACAATGTCTTACCCCACACTGCCTCTTCTCCCCTCCCTATACTGCCATTTTGCCCCACTTTGCCATGCTTGCCCTTCTCCCCTCCCCACCCTTTGCTGTGTCATTCCTGCAATTTACTTACTCAGTCACCTCACGAGCCCTTTTATTTTCAACAAAAAACTTACATTTGGGATCTTATAGTGGAAATCAACCATATTGTTTGTGTACTACACAATGCCATTTACACGATTTTCACAGACCTCCCTTGTGCAAACAAAAATAAATCACACTTGAAAGGCATTATAATTGCCAGTGTAAAGATTCCGCACTGAACCTCACTATCACAGAGAAGATGGCAATGTGCTCAAAAGTACCTAGCACTTCAGCAACATAACTGTGTGAAACCAAGTCTGGACATCTGGAATCAATGTTGATGCAATGTGAGCAACCAGGCAACATGCAGGAATACAATGAGCTGTCTAACAATACTGGGGTTATTGTGTAATACACAAAATAGAGATTTATGTGTTCGGAGAAAGTTATGAACTTCCCGGCAGCTTTAATAAGCTATCAATTTACAGTGATTCAGTGCAACAAGTTTGAATCAACACTCAACACTTATGCCAACCCAGGGAACTCACAAAATGCTGATGAATGGCTTCAATAAAGTGCAACAGCTCAAAAACAACCAAATCAAGAGCAGCTTTTAGTAAAACCCTGAAACCAAGACCACTACTTTACAGTGACTGGAATGAGTAAAATTTTGTTTGTATTATATGGGATTCCAAGATTTTTAACCATTGTTTTAGGGACTAAATATTTTCTGTAAATGTCAAAGCTCAAAGGCCTTTTCTATATCTAAAAATGCATAATATGGGACGTCTTCCTCTTCAGTACTCAGGGACGCACATCAAGAAATTACACAGCCTCAACTGGTGATATTCTGTCCATTAAAATTAACAGATAGAAAATCACAGGCTGGAGTGTGTAATTTCCCTTTACGTGCTCGTAATGTGTGTCGGGACTACTGAAATGGTTGATCTCCCCTACAGTTACAGCGAGATGTTGCGTGACATAAAGTTAGGTTACAGGTATATTTAATATTCATCACTTGGCTCGCAGGGAAAAACTAAAGTACACAAAAGTGTTTTTTTTTTGTTGCAATGGCAAGTCTAGAAATTTCTGGGAGGGGGTATGAGGTGAGACTCGGGTTTGCATCAGTATACAAGTCTGCTGTCAGGATAAGGGAGCTGGATGTACCAGTGTAAAAGCTAGGAGCTGGCTCAAGGACACCAATCTCCAAGAATCCAAATTAGCACATGACCAATTTAAAAACATCTTTAGCTACTCTCACTGATCCTGAGTCTGGCTGGATCATATAAAAGTACTTCCTCTCTGAGTAAAGGAAAAACCTAATTCAGAATCAGTTCAATTGTCTTCTCCTGTTTCTTGGAGGAGGGATGTGGTGGAGAGAAATGATCCACAATTCAAACCTCTCCAAACCAAATAAAGGAAAGTCTCTATTTCTATTTGTCCCATTGCAGCAACTAATTTGTTATAGAAAAAGAAACAAAGTGCTGGAAGTACACCGCAAGTCTGTTAGTATCTGAGAAGTAGAAAGAGAGGCTAACATTTAGAGATCCTTTGTCAGAATGTTATGAAAAATTATGCAAACTATTCTTGCTTCTAGATGTGCACAAGTATCGGTATTCCTTGCACCGTCGCTATATCACAATTGCAAGGACTATGTATAACGTAAATCGGCCAGGAAGTAAATGTCCTCTGCAGCACTAGAAACTGGACTGAAAGTGACTGGGACTTTCATCAAAGAGAGTGTTCCTTATCCAATCTGTACGGATTTCATTCAAAGCCAGATTCTTGTGGTATTCATGTGGCAGAATGTCCAATCTGGAAGTGAATTGGTTTCTATGATGCTCTCAAAAAAGTACCAGCATTCTTTTTTAGTTAGAGACACACTTTGCCTTAATTGGGCAAGCCCTGTCCAATCCCATGGTTACTGTTTTCCTTCCCTGTAAAAAAATATTTGGCATTGAAATTTAAAATCAGGTGCCTCAGGATGTGCCAGTAAATGGCAGGATGGTCCCAACATCCACTATGACTCACACATGGCAAGTTGCTAACATCAATTGGGCAATGAGGTTGGTGTGAATAGTGGGAATTGGGCACTTGCCTACTGGGAGGGGGAAGGGAGGTGAGCTGGCCTGTTAACTTCAGGCTGTTTTGATATTGACAGAGCTCCAGAAAGTGGCTATTACCTACCCACTGAGTTGGTGAATGATTTGTGATACAGAGTGACCCTAAGAATGAGGGAAAAATCAAATAACTTTTTAGTTATGTTGTGCAGAACTGATGATTTTTGAAAAATCTGCGACGCCCAATAACTATGAGATATTGCACTGTCCTCATTTATGGGCACACCAGATGGAGATGCACTGCCAGTGAACGATAATAATGTAAAACCAACTTGGGAGAGAGGGGAATTAAAAGAAAAACTCAACATTGAAAAATCTGGGGGGTGGGGGGGAGAGAAAAGAGAACAAATGCTGGCCGAGATTTGATACAGAGCCGGCATCTGAAACATTAAACTGTCTTTTCTCTTTGCAACGCTGACAGGCTGGTGTGTATATCCAGCACTCTGTAGGCTCCTCTCACACTCAACATGAGCTAAGGAGAATGAAATCACCTGTAGTTCAATTTCATTTATTCACATTTCACACAGTCTGATTGAACCATCTGCCTACACAACTAGTCTGAAGTGATTCAAGTTTTAGCACCCACAGCCAAGCATGGACCAACCACAAAGTCAGACGGTTGACATTCAGCTGGGTGCATGCACTTGTTCCAGTGGAAAATATCAGCATTTCATTATCATACAGATGTCTGAAAGCTCTGTGGTGCAGTCATTTAACTTTAACACTTTGTCCTCACGTGATACTCCTTTTACCACAAACTGACTGCAAGTTCAAACAGTAATTAGGATGAAGAAGTGAAGGGTTCAGCAAAGGCAACCTTAAAGCAGTTCCTTTTTTTCTGAACTCATCCACTGCCAGTCTAATTCGTAATTTTTAAAAATTCGTTTATGGGATGTGGGCGTCGCTGGCCAGGCCAGCATTTATTGCCCATCCCTAATTGCCCTTGAGAAGGTGGTGGTGAGCCGCTGCCTTGAACCGCTGCAGTCCGTGTGGTGAAGGTGCTCCCACAGTATTGTTAGGGAGGGAGTTCCAGGATTTTGACCCAGTGACGATGAAGGAGCGGCGATATACTTCTAAGTCAGGATGGTGTGAGACTTGGAGGGGAACTTGGAGGTGGTGGTGTTCCCATGTGCCTGCTGCCCTTGTCCTTCTAGGTGGAAGAGGTCACGGGTTTGGGAGGTGCTACCGAGGAAACCTTGGCGAGTTGCTGCAGTGCATCTTGTAAATGGTACACACTGCAGCCACGGTACGCCGGTGGCGGAGGGAGTGAATGTTTAAGGTGGTGGATGGGGTGCCAATTAAGCGGGCTGCTTTGTCCTGGATGGTGTTGAGTTTCTTGAGTGTTGTTGGAGCTGCACTCATCCAGGCCAATACAGGAGACTCTTCTGTCCAAAAAAACCCCAAAAGTTCTGATAGGAGCAGAAGAATTTTTAGGAATAGGAAGAGGCCTAACAAGCCCATACCTTTGTTAGAGATCAACCCCATCTTCTCACCATCTCCTTCATACCTTGCTCTTTCTATAAACAAATCCATTTGGCTTGAACTCATTTATACTATTTGCAGCACTACTCTTCCCAGGTAATTTATTCACACTCCATTAGCTCTTGGGTGAAAAACTTCTGTCTGACATCCTAGTCTTCAATCTGTATCCCCTAGGATTTGATTCTTTTGCTATACTGAACAAATTTTTCAGGTCAATTTTGTCAATTCTATTCATAATAGCAGCTTTAGCTATAACAGTTTTTTTTAAATCTGGGTGATCGAGATAGATGAATAGCTATTGGTAATCGAACCTGATAACAGACTATTGAATCAAACCTGGGGTGTTTGATAACAGACTATTGAATCAAAGAAATTATGGTACAGAAGGAGGCTATTCAGCCCATCAGGTCTGTGACAGGCAGCAAAGCTATAATGATTATAATATTAATCAGCTGCACACTGAGATAGGATAAAAGGGGTGATTTTGTATTCTGGCATTCCCAGGCTGAAGCAAATCTGGGGAAATTGCAGGCACGCAGCCTGTGATTTTTCACCCATTAATATACGGTAAATCACGCAATTTTCCTATACACTCCCTACAAGCGCCACTCCCCACTGGGAGCACCAGATCACAGAAACACCACTAACATGTCTTACATTCCTCTAGATATAGGGGGAGAAATTCGGTATCGCCCCATTTGGGGTGCAATTATCGGTCATGCGCAAAGTTTAGCGCCTGGAGCTAATTATCGCCTCCGACTGCAAACTTGGCTTCTATCGCCCCTGGAGGTGATTGGAATGCTAAATCAGGTGCTGCACACCTCTCTTAAGGCACTAACGCCGAGGAGCGAGGTGCTACCTCAGAGCGTTAGTGAAGCTCATGTGATGACAGTCAGCAATGTAACACAGACACATTGGCGCTGGCCAGTTCTTAAAGGGGAGGATCGATCTTGCTCTCCATCCACACCCTGCTCATTGCAGCCTTGAATCTCGGCCTGGAAAGACCTGTACATCAAATCTGTTGGAAAGAACAATGGAGAGGTTCAGGGAAACAGCTCAGAGTGCAGCCCCCATAGTCTCTTCTAAATCGATGCAAGGAAGGTCAAATCAAAATGAACCTGTAAAGTGCTGATCAGTACCCAAAACTCCTTCACATAGTGTTGAATTTCTCCAGAAGACTCTCTCTCTCTCTCAGAATGCGTGGTGCAAAAATGTCACCGACAAAAAAAGGCAGGAAGCGGTTGCCTTTAAATAGCGCTCCCCAAGTCCCTTCCTGACTGCAAAACGCTCCCCTCAACATAAGAACATAAGAACATAAGAAATAGGAGCAGGAGTAGGCCAATCGGCCCCTCGAGCCTGCGCCGCCATTCAATAAGATCATGGCTGATCTGATCCTAACCACCAATCCACTATCACAGAACCATCTCCTGAATCTAACAGAATTAGACACACGAAATAGGAGCAGGATCAGGCTACACGGCCCCTGGGCCCGCTCCGCTACCCACAGGGCCATGACCGATCCGAACCTAGACTCATGTCCAAATTCCTGCCCGCTCCCCGTAACCTTTAATTCCCTTTACTTCTAGGAAACTGTCTATTTCTGTTTTAAATTTATGTAATGATGTAGCTTCTACAGCTTTTTGGGGCAGCATACTCCATGGACCTACCACCCTCTGAGTGAAGTAGTTCCTCCTCATCTCAGTTTTGAAAGAGCAGCCCCTTATTCTAAAACTATGCCCCCTAGTTCTATTTTCACCCATCATCGGGAACATCTTCCCCGCATCCACCCGATCCAACCCCTTCACAATCTTATATGTTTCAATAAGATCGCCTCTCATTCTTCTGAACTCCACTGAGTAGAGTCCCAATCTACTCAACCTCTCCTCATATGTCCATCCCCTCATCCCCGAGATTAACCGAGTGAACCTTCTTTGTACTGACTCGAGAGCAAGTATGTCCTTTCTTAAGTATGGACACCAAAACTGTACGCAGTATTCCAGGTGCGGTCTCACCAATACCTTGTACAACTGAAGCAATAGCTCCCTATTTTTATATTCTATCCCCCTAGCAATGAAAGCCAACATTCCATTGGCCTTCTTAATCACTTGCTGCACCTGCATACTAACCTTCTGAGTTTTGTGCACCAGGACCCCCAGATCCCTTTGTACTTCAGTACTTTCCAGTTTCTTGCCATTAAGATAATAACTTGCTCTACGATTTTTCCTGCCAAAGTGCATAACCTCACACTTTCCAGTATTGTATTCCATCTGCCAAATCTCTGTCCACTTACTTAGCCTGTCGATGTCCCCTTGCAGGTTTTTTATGTCCTCCTCACTCACTACTTTCCCTCCCATCTTAGTATCATCTGCAAACTTTGATATGTTACACTCGGTCCCCTCCTCCAAATCGTTAATATAGATTGTAAAGGGTGGGGGACCCAGCACTGACCCCTGCGGAACACCACTAGTTACTGATTGCCAGTCTGAGAATGAACCATTTATCCCAACTCTCTGCCTTCTGTTCGATAGCCAATCTTCTATCCATGCCAGAATATTACCCCCAATCCCGTGATTTTTTATCTTAAGCAATAATCTTTTGTGTGGCACCTTGTCAAATGCCTTTTGGAAGTCTAAATACACTACGTCCGCTGGTTCCCCTTTATCCACCCTATACGTTACTTCCTCAAAGAACTCCAGCAAATTTGTCAAACATGACTTCCCCTTCATAAAACCATGCTGAGTTTGTCCTATTAAATTATGATTATCCAAATGTCCTGTTACTGTCTCCTTAATAATGGACTCCAAAATTTTACCTACCACAGATGTTAGGCTAACCGATCTATAGTTTCCAGCCTTCTGTCTACTGCCCTTTTTAAATAAGGGTGTTACATTAGCAGTTTTCCAGTCTGCCGGGACCTTTGCTGTGTCCAGGGAGTTTTGGAAAATTATTACCAATGCATCCACAATCCCTACCGCCACTTCCCTCAAGACCCTAGGATGTAAGCCATCAGGTCCAGGTGATTTATCCGCCTTGAGTCCCATTATTTTACCGAGTACCACTTCCTTAGTGATTTTGATTGTGTTTAGCTCCTCCCCCCCTTTAGCCCCCTGTTTGTCCAGTGTTGGGATATTCTTAGTGTCTTCTACTGTAAAGACTGATGTAAAATATTCATTCAGTGTTTTTGCCATCTCCATATTTCCCACCATTAATTTCCCGGTCTCATCCTCTAAGGGACCAACATTTACTTTAGCCACCCTTTTTCTTTTTATATAACTATAAAAACTCTTACTATCTGTTTTTATATTTTTTGCTAATTTACTTTCATAATCTATCTTCCCTTTCTTAATCAATCTTTTTGTTATTTTTTGCTGTCTTTTAAAGTTTTCCCAATCCTCTATCCTCCCACTAGATTTGGCTACCTTATATGCCCTTGTTTTTAGTCGAATACTATCCTTAATTTCTTTACTTAGCCATGGATGGCTGTCTTTTCTTTTACACCCTTTTCTTCTCAGTGGAATATATATTTTTTGGAAGTTGTAAAATAACTCCTTAAATGTACACCACTGATCATGTATCGTCTTACCCTTTAATCTATTTTCCCAATCCACTCTACTCAATTCCGCTCTCATACCTTCATAGTCTCCTTTATTCAAGCTTAGCACGCTTGTTTGAGATCCAACCTTCTCACCCTCTAATTGAATATGGAATTCAACCATGTTATGGTCACTCATTCCAAGGGGATCCTTTACTAGGACATTTTTAATTAATCCCATCTCGTTACACAGGACCAGATCTAAGGTTGCTTGCCCCCTGGTCGGTTCAATTACATACTGCTCAAGAAACCCATCCCTAATACACTCAATGAACTCATCCTCAAGGCAGCCCTGCCCAATTTGATTTGTCCAATTAATATGATAGTTAAAATCCCCCATAATTATAGATGTTCCCTTATTACAAGCCTCAACTATTTCCTGATTGATACTCCGTCCAACAGAGTTGCCACTGTTCGGAGGCCTATAGACTACGCCCACTAGTGTTTTTTTCCCCTTATTATTCCTTACCTCCACCCAAACTGTTTCATTATCCTGATCTTTTGACCCAACATCATTTCTCTGTATTACAGTGATTCCTTCCTTTATTAACATAGCCACCCCACCTCCCCTTCCTTCCTGCCTGTCCTTCCTGATCGTTAAATAACATGTTATGTTTAATTCCCAGGCATTGTCACCCTGCAGCCATGTTTCTGTAATGGCCACAAGATCATACCCATATGTAGTTATTTGTGCCATTAACTCGTCTATTTTGTTACGAATGCTACGTGCCTTCAGATAGAGAACTTTCAAAGATGTTTTGTGACACTTAGTTCCTGCTTTTGCCCTTTTTATTACTTTACCTTTTACTCCATACCTTCTGCCCCTTCCTGACACGCTCTGGTTTTTAATTTCCCCACTGCTACCTAAGTCTATGACCTTCTCTGTTGTCATTTTTATTATTTGCTCTCTAGGAACCTCCCCCCCACTAGTTAGTTTAAAGCCCTCTCTACAGCCCTAGTTATATGATCCGCCAGGACTCTAGCCCCAGCACTGGCCAAGTGAAGCCCGTCCCAATGGAACAGCTCCCTCCTGCCCCAGTACTGGTGCCAGTGTCCCAGGAAGCAAAACCCATTTCTCCCACACCAGTCTTTGAGCCACGCATTTAACTCTCTAATTTTATTTGTCCTAGCCAAATTCGCTCGTGGCTCAGGTAATAATCCAGAGATTATTACCCTTGTGGTTCTGCTTTTTAATTTGGCCCCTAGCTGCTCAAACTCCCTCAGCAGAACCTCCTTCCTTGTCCTATCTATGTCGTTGGTACCAACATGGACCACGACAACTGGATCCTCCCCCTCCCACTCCAAGTTTCTCTCCAGTCCAGAGGAGATGTCCTTAACCCTGGCACCAGGCAGGCAACACAGCCTTCGGGACTCTCGCTCTCGGCTGCAAAGAACTCTATCTATCCCCCTAACGATACTATCCCCTACCACTACAACATTTCTTTTAACTCCCCCCACTTGAATGGCCCCCCGCTCCACGGTGCTGTGGCAGGTTGCTCATCCTCCCTGCAGTCCCTGCTCCTGTCCCCACAGGGAGTAAGAGCCTCGAACCTGTTGGACAAGTGCAAGGGCTGCGGCTCCTCCAACACTACCTCCTGGATCCCCGTACCTGCCTCACTTCTAGTCACACCATCCTGACCCTGGCCACGGACTACATCTGAATTAATTAATCTAATTGGTGTGACTACCTCGTGATACACAGAGTCCAGGTAACTCTCCCCCTCCCTGATGTGTCTCAGTGTTTGAAGCTCGGACTCCAGCTCTTCAACACGGAGCCGGAGTTCCTCGAGCAGCCAACACTTACTGCAAATGTGATCACTGTGAGCATCAATGGTGTTCACCAGCTCCCACATATTGCAGCAGCAACACATCGCCTGATCTCCCATTCTATGTAATTAATTAAATTTATTAATATTATTCTTAAATATCCTCTGCCCCGATTCTAGATGGTGAATATCACACCTTAGAAACTATAAACCAAAGAGATTTAAGCTTAAAAGGGAGAAATACTTACCAACCAATCACTTACCCGCTTTCTGGTGACGTCACACTTGGATTACTTTTTACCTCTCTCCTTCCAGACTGCAGACTGGAGACTGGAGACTGGTGAACCTTACCTGGTCTCTGGGGACTTCTATACCCCGCTCTGCCGCTCGAGTTTCCCGCCGACGCTGTGAGGCCTTACCTGGTCTCTGAGGACTTTTATACCCCGCTCTGCCGCTCAGGATTCCCGCCGACGCTGTGAGACCTTACCTGGTCTCTGGGGACTTTTATAGCCCCGCTCTGCCGCTCAGGTTTCCCGCCGACGCTGTGAGGCCTTACCTGGTCTCTGGGGACTTTTATACCCCGCTCTGCCGCTCAGGATTCCCGCCGACGCTGTGAGGCCTTACCTGGTCTCTGGGGACTTTTATAGCCCCGCTCTGCCGCTCAGGATTCCCGCCGACGCTGTGAGGCCTTACCTGGTCTCTGGGACTTTTATAGCCCCGCTCTGCCGCTCAGGTTTCCCGCCGACGCTGTGAGGCCTTACCTGGTCCCTGGGGACTTTTATACCCCGCTCTGCCGCTCAGGATTCCCGCCGACGCTGTGAGGCCTTACCTGGTCTCTGGGACTTTTATAGCCCCGCTCTGCCGCTCAGGATTCCCGCCGACGCTGTGAGGCCTTACCTGGTCTCTGGGGACTTTTATACCCCGCTCTGCCGCTCAGGTTTCCCGCCGACGCTGTGAGGCCTTACCTGGTCTCTGGGACTTTTATACCCCGCTCTGCCGCTCAGGTTTCCCGCCGACGCTGTGAGGCCTTACCTGGTCTCTGGAGACTTTTATAGCCCCGCTCTGCCGCTCAGGATTCCCGCCGACGCTGTGAGACCTTACCTGGTCTCTGGGGACTTTTATACCCCGCTCTGCCGCTCAGGTTTCCCGCCGACGCTGTGAGACCTTACCTGGTCTCTGGAGACTTTTATAGCCCCGCTCTGCCGCTCAGGTTTCCCGCCGACGCACTGAGGCCTTACCTGGTCTCTGGGGACTTTTATACCCCGCTCTGCCGCTCAGGATTCCTGCCGACGCTGTGAGGCCTTACCTGGTCTCTGGAGACTTTTATAGCCCCGCTCTGCTGCTCAGGATTCCTGCCGACGCACTGAGGCCTTACCTGGTCTCTGGAGACTTTTATAGCCCCGCTCTGCTGCTCAGGATTCCCGCCGACGCTGTGAGGCCTTACCTGGTCTCTGGGACTTTTATACCCCGCTCTGCCGCTCAGGTTTCCCGCCGACGCTGTGAGGCCTTACCTGGTCTCTGGAGACTTCTATACCCCGCTCTGCCGCTCGAGATTGCCGCCGACGCTGTGAGGCCTTACCTGGTCTCTGGGACTTTTATACCCCGCTCAGCCGCTCGAGATTGCCGCCGACGCTGTGAGGCCTTACCTGGTCTCTGGGACTTTTATACCCCGCTCTGCCGCTCAGGTTTCCCGCCGACACTGAGAGACCTTACCTGGTCTCTGGGGACTTTTATACCCCGCTCTGCCGCTCAGGTTTCCCGCCGACGCTGTGAGGCCTTACCTGGTCTCTGGGACTTTTATACCCCGCTCTGCCGCTCAGGTTTCCCGCCGACGCTGTGAGGCCTTACCTGGTCTCTGGGGACTTTTATACCCCGCTCTGCCGCTCAGGTTTCCCGCCGACGCTATGAGGCCTTACCTGGTCTCTGGGACTTTTATAGCTCCGCTCTGCTGCTCAGGATTCCCGCCGACGCACTGAGGCCTTACCTGGGTCTCTGGGACTTTTATAGCTCCGCTCTGCCGCTCAGGATTCCCGCCGACGCTGTGAGGCCTTACCTGGTCTCTGGGACTTTTATACCCCGCTCTGCCGCTCAGGATTCCCGCCGACGCTGTGAGGCCTTACCTGGTCTCTGGGACTTTTATACCCCGCTCTGCCGCTCAGGTTTCCCGCCGACGCTGTGAGGCCTTACCTGGTCTCTGGGACTTTTATAGCCCCGCTCTGCCGCTCAGGATTCCTGCCGACGCACTGAGGCCTTACCTGGTCTCTGGGGACTTTTATACCCCGCTCTGCCGCTCAGGTTTCCCGCCGACGCACTGAGGCCTTACCTGGTCTCTGGGGACTTTTATACCCCGCTCTGCCGCTCAGGTTTCCCGCCGACGCTGTGAGGCCTTACCTGGTCTCTGGGACTTTTATAGCTCCGCTCTGCTGCTCAGGATTCCCGCCGACGCACTGAGGCCTTACCTGGTCTCTGGGGACTTTTATAGCCCCGCTCTGCCGCTCGAGATTCCCCCCGTTGTCGTTGTTAGTGGCAGGCGGTAAGGCAGGGGGCGCCACTCAATATCCGATCTGGGGTGCTACCGGGGCGTTGCACGCTCAACTGACCTCACGATCTGCGGGTGCAGGAGATTGTGGCGGTAGTGTTTAGCGCTGCCGCAAAATGTCTGGTCAGTTTCGCGAGTGGCACAAACATCGCCGCGTCCGGGCATTAGTTGCTTTGCGTCCCAATAATGTCCTTTTAGGGCGCTAACAAGAGGCGCAAAGCAACTGAATTTTTCCCCCATATACTTTTACTTTCAATATGCATTAGGTAGTTAATTTTCATTTAAAACAACTTTTCTAATCTACTGCAGTAGTTCATTTCTGTGGTGTGGCGCTAGTTAAAGTTGAAAATTAGAAGCTTACCCATGGTAAGACAAAAAGTACCTCTGATTTTATGACGTACAGACCCGAAGGCATTATAAGATATGTTAGGCCTTCCACCTAAACTTTTTTGACCTATGAGCCAGCGTACTTCTCTTGTGCACCACTGTGAAGACTTTTGGTACCCAGTCATTCATAATGTGGTTACGTCGATGCGTATACTGTTCATATAATACAACAACAACTTGTATTTATATAGCGCCTTTAATGTAGTAAAATGTCCACGGCGCTGCACATGAGTATTTTAAGACAAAAAATTTGACACCGAGCCACATAAAGATAAATTAGGGCAGGTGACCAAAAGCTTGGACAAAGAGGTAGGTTTTAAGGAGTGTCGTAAAGGAGGAAAGAGAGGTAGCGAGGCTGACAGGTTATTCCAGAGCTTAGGGCTAAGGCAACAGAAGGCACAGCCACCAAAGGTTGAGCGATTATAATCAGGGATCCTCAAGAGGGCAGAATTAGAGGAGCGCAGATATCTCGGGGGGTTGTGGGGCTGAAGGAGATTACAGAGATAGGAAGGGGCGAGGCCATGGAGGGGTTTGAAAACAAGGATGAGAATTTTGAAATCGAGGCGCTGCTTAACCAGGAGCCAATGATGGGCAAACGGGACTTGGTGCCAGTTAGGACACGGGCAGCCGAGTTTTGGATAACCTCCAGTTTATGTAGGGTGGAATGTGAAAGGCCAGCCAAGACTACGTTGGAATAGTCAAGTCTAGAGGTAACAAAGGCATGACAGAAACTGCAAGACTTTTTTTTAAACACAGTAAGCCAGTATAAAATTCTTTCATCTTGTTTATGTTGAGACTGTCCAGATCAGTGGTCTCACTCAAGTGATAATTATATTATCCGAGTACAGATATCTCTTAATAACAGGCACAAAATTGGGTGAATACCTGGAAATCTAATGAAGATTGTCATAAGCAAATGAAATGGGATTATCACATGATCGTTAATCAGTCACTGCAGACTTCATTAAACACTTGCATTTATATAGCACCTTTCACAACCTCAGGACGTCCCAAATTGCTTTATAGCCAATGAATTACTTTTGAAGTGTAGTCACTGTTGTAACGTGGGAAACGCGGCAGCCAATTTGCACACAGCAAGCTCCTACAAACAGCAATGTGATAATGACAAGATAATCTGTTTTTAGCTGTTAGTTGGGAGATCAGTATTGGCCAGGACACGGGGAGAACTTCCGTGCCCTTCTTGGAATAGTGCCACGGAATCTTTTACATCCACCAAAGAGGGCAGAAGGGTTTAAGGTCTCATCTTAAAGACGGCACAGTCGACAGTGCAGCACTCATTCAGTACAGCACTGGAGTGTCAGCCAAGATTTTTGTGCTCAAGTCTCTGAAGTGTGACTTGAACCCACAACCTTCTGACTCAGAGGTGAGAGTGCTAACCACTCAGCCTAAAATAGAAGACGTGAAGAATGTCATACAAGTTCATTAAGTATCCATCTACTATTGTCAACAACAGTAATTCCTAGCTTCATGTGTGAGAAAATATTTGAAATGTAAAGCAGGTTGAGCAGTATTTAAAAGAGGAAAAAACAGGCTGTTTGGGTGTGACCCTCCATCAGAACTCGGTTCTATGGTTTCGTTTCAATGACCTTATCCCTTCTGAAAATAGTTTATTTAAAATTGTTAGAGTAGATTACTGCCAATTCATGTAATCCCACATCTGCCTCTGGGCTGCCATAGGGTCAGGGAAAGGTTATGGGGAGACAATAAGCAAGTTTTGATTTGTGCATGTGGAATGCACTTCTGCTAGATTTCTGTAGGTGTGTTGTAAAACATTTCTGGACACAAATTAACAATTTATCTGAGGTAAAGGTTCCTTGTTACCATGGATTTACTGGATCTTGTAAAGTTGAATTGAAGTCTGTACAACGACTTACATTTTCCATTTTCAGATTTAAAAAATCTGTTACCCTTCCATGAGAAACTATTTTTGGCTTGAAAGGCAAAATTACAAATCAGGTCCAAAATACCAAAAAATGCTCGAAATAAAGTGTAAAAGTCAAAATTTCCTGAGCAATCTCGCAGCACCCCATGAAAATAATGCCTCAAGCAACGATGTGCATTTATATCGTGCCTTTAACGTAGTAAAACGTCCCCTGGCACTTCACAGGAGTGTCATAAAACAAAAATTGACAACCATTAGTCTGGGCGGGATTTGAGCCCAGGCCCGAAATGTAAATTTAAAAAATCTACAACCTGCTTGAGGGGTCCCCGGAATTTTACCTCATCCATCGAGACTTAGGGCGCGATCTTGCCAGCCCTGGGGAGGCGGGTTTAGAGGTGGGACTGCCGGGGAAATGGCAGAATCTGGGGGCGGTGCCCATCCCGCCCCCAACCTGCCTCTGTGCCATCTTCCCAGGAGGCGGGTAGCCGACCCGCGCCGGGTCCCGTCTCCTGGAGGTGGGAAGGGGATTACAGCCACTTAACTGCCTGTTAACAAGCGGGACTAAAACCTGACAAGCAGCAGTCCCGCCTCCAATGCACCCCCATTGACAAAATCGCCCCCTTAGTATCCCACTGGCCACTCACTTTTAATTGCAAAGCCTTACTCAGCAACTTGCCCTCTCTCCTGTGCCTGCTTGCATACCCTAAGCAGCAGTATAATGGACATTAAATCAAATCAGTGTCTTTTTGGTGTCCTTGATGACCTTTAAGAATTACTGGCACCATACACCAATTTTGTCGATTTGTTCATAATCTTGAAACCTTCCATTCAACAGCAACAACTTGCATTTATATAGCGTCTTTAAATGTAGGCAAACGTGACAGGGTGCTTCACAGGAGCGTAAGTGAGCATAAAAAGAAAATACTGCAGATGCTGGAAATCTGAAATAAAAACAGAAAATGATGGAGATACTCAACAGGTCAGGCAGCATCTGTTCCATTTCCTGCTTTTTTCCAGTTCTGACGAAAGGTCATCGACCTGAAATGTTAACTCTGTTTCTCTCTTCACAGATGCTGCCTGGCCTGCAGAGTATCTCCAGCATTTTCTGTTTTTATTACATAAGTGAGCATAAATTGACACCGAGCCAATGAAAACATTAGAACATGGTAACTAAATGCTTTATCAAAGTGGTAGGTTTTAAGCAGCGTCTTAAAGGGGGAGAGAGAACTGGAGAGGTTTAGGGAGGGAAGTCCAGAGCTTAGGGCCGAGACAGCTGAAGGCACGGCTGCCAATGGTGGGGCGAAAAAAGTGGGGAATGCACAAGAGACCAGAATTGGAAGAGCAGGATTCTCAAAGGTTTGTAGGGCTGAAGAAAGCTGCAGACATAGGGAGGAGCAAGGCCATTGAAGGATTTGAACACGAGGGTAATAATTTTTAAATTAAGGCATTGGTGGACCGGGAGCCAAAGTAGGCCAGTGAGCACAGGGGTGATATGTGAACCAGACTTGGTGTGAGGATACGGGCAGTAGAGTTTTGGATGAGCTCAGGTTTAAGGAGGGTAGAAGATGGGAGGTGCAGTAACCTGGGAGGTTATGAGTAACCTGATCCACCAGGTGGTGCTGTGGCAATTGGTCTCCTGAGTTAAGTCTGATCTGTACTGGTTGTACGCTTTGTTTTTGCTGCCTCATGGCAGAAGCTTTTATGTGCAAGTGTTGATTAAACCATGTTACGGAGTTAACCTGTGTCCGCCTCCATCTATGGCTGTAGTGTATGTGCCTTTAAGTCAGAACTACTTTTACAGCTCCTGTATACTGTAGTACCGGCAGTGACCACACCTGTATATAAGCTTTGCGCATGCCTCTGTACCCCCAGTCTTGAGACTACCCTCCTCCAGTAAAGACCTGTTTATTGTTAATGTACAGCGTTCGTGTGATTATTTAATAACAGCATATCCACTGAACCACGGATCCAACAGTGGCGACGAGTGTCGATTCGAATCTACCTGCAACATAAAAAAAAATAGTCGAGGCCAGGAACACGGGCGTCGACCACGAGCAACCGCCCAGCAGTCAGGCAGAGATTGAACTTCGCAGGGGAGGCTGTGGAGAGCCGGGCTTGGTTCCCCAGCCACGACGAGCAGCAAGAGACCGACGACAGGTCCAGCGCAGACCATTCCCGAGCAGCGGCGGCTGGAGCCGACCGACGGCGGAGAGAAAGCCGAGCAGCGTCGATGGGGTATGACAGAGGGTGAAGAGCACAGGGCGCAGCCGGGGGTTGAACACCGAGTGGCGTCGAGAAAAAGAAAACAAACCGGAGAGAGAGAGGGTAGAGAAACAGCTGGGTACTAGACTGAGTGGTGTCGAAAAATAAATAAAAAGAAGAACGCGCAGAGCACAGCCAGGGCTCACGGGCTGAACAGGGTCCACGGGGCGAAGAAAGGGGAGTGCGGGAGACGCCATTGAGCCGCGGAGAAGAAGAAAGAGCGCGGGAGACGCCATTTTTAGAAGCCGCAGCGGAGAAGAAGGGCGAGCGCGGGAAGGAAGGAAAGCGCGGGAGACGCCATTTTGTGCCAGCGGAGAAGAAGGGGAAGCGCGGGAGGCGCCATTTTTGACAGTTAACTCACACCCAAGGATGCCGAAGAGTGGCAGTATCTCTACGTTCGACAATGAAGTCGAAGATTGGGCGACATATGTGGAACGTATTGAGGTGTACTGAAGGGCGAATGAGGTGCCAGATGCTAATAAAGCACTGGTTCTGTTAAATTCCATGGGTGCAAAAACTTATGGGTTACTGCGAAATCTAATAACCCCAGAGAAGCCGGTAAACAAGAATTTTGAAAGCATAGTAGAAATCCTACAGGACCACTTAAACCCCACACCGCTGCTGATAGCAGAACGATTTAAGTTCCATAAAAGGAACCAACACAAAGACGAAATCAATGCTGAGTACCTAACGGAACTGCGCAAGCTATCGAAACACTGCCAGTTTGGAGCGGGACTAGCAGATACGTTAAGGGACAAGTTTGTGTGTGGGCTACAAAGTGAAGGAACCCAGAAACGGCTTCTATCAGAAAAGGACCTTACGCTGGACAAAGCTTTCAGTATGGCAGTATCACACGAAGCAGCCGCAAGGGGCGCTGCAGAGATACAACAGAGACCGCAAGAATATGGCACCAATGAAATGTCCTATGGAACAGGGAAGTGCTATCGCTGCGGCAGAACAACACATGACCAGAAAGATTGTTGGTTCAAGGACCAAGTGTGCAGCCAGTGTGGGAAAGCAGGACACATAGCAAGAGTCTGCAGGTCTGGGAAGAAAACCAACAGTAAGAAATCTCCACAGGAGAAGTACAAAAAGGTACACCAGGTGATGGACAGTGGTTCAGACGAACAGAAAAGTGACACAGACTCCGGAATCAAGGAGCTGGGTTGTCTGAAACTACATAAGGTAACAGAAATGGAGGATCACCAGACTATCTGGGTTACACTCAAGATAGGCGGAGTCCAAGTGAAAATGGAATTGGACACAGGGTCAGCTCTAACAGTCATAAATCAAAGAGACTACAAGAGCCTATTTTCACACATACACTTGAAAGCTACAGAGATTGTCTTGAAGACGTATACGGGGCAAAAAGTCGACCCCAAAGGAAAAATAAGGGTGAAAGTGACATATAAAGGCCAGGAAATACCTAAAATGGATATATATGTATTGCCAGATGGAGGACCACCACTGCTAGGACATGAATGGATCCGGAAGATACAATTAGATTGGCATTCCATAGAGGCACTGAAGGTTGAGGCCAAAAAGGATGAAGACGTCACACCTGGACGACTGTCAAAAATGCTAACTGACGCAAAAGAAGTGTTCCAGGAGGGACTAGGAACACTAAAAGGAATAACAGCAACGATTAAAATAGAGGAAAACGCAAGCCCAAAGTTTCTGAAGGCCAGACCAGTGCCTTATGCGATCAGACCAGCTGTTGAAGCAGAGCTGGAAGGGTTGGAACGTTCAGGAGTACTGTCCAAAGTGGACTGGAGCGAGTGGGCTACACCGATCGTTCCTGTAATGAAGAGGTCATTGAGTAATACGCCTGGGGAACCAAAGAAGGTCCGCATCTGTGGGGATTTTAAGGTGACAGTGAACCTAGTCCTTCACACGGTACAATATCTGCTTCTACGAATTGAGGATATTTTCGCCTCGCTATCTGGAGGTAAACGCTTCACCAAAATTGATCTAGCCCAGGCGTACTTGCAATTGGAGGTAGAAGAAGCTTCGAAACAATACCTTACGATCAACACTCATAAAGATCTCTATCAAAAGAACCGGCTGGTGTTTGGAGTAGCCTCGGCTCCGGCTATCTGGCAAAGGGCGATGGATCAGGTCCTGCAAGGAATTCCAGGGACCCAGTGTTATTTGGACGACATCTTGGTCACGGGCAGAAATGACGGTGATCACCTCGCCAACTTGGAGAAGGTGCTCACCAGATTAAAGGAGTATGGACTACGAGCTAATCGCCACAAGTGCGAGTTTTTCCAGAAACAGATCTCGTATTGTGGCCAAGTCATCGATGAAGAGGGGTTACATAAGTCCCCTGACAAGATTGAGGCAGTAGTCAAGGCTCCAGCACCGGAAAATGTGTCACAACTGAGGTCGTTCCTCGGGCTGGTAAACTACTACCACAAGTTCTTACCAAATTTGTCTACGGTATTACACTCACTGAACACCCTACTGCAAACAGGGGTACCATGGAAGTGGGATGATGAACGTAGACGAGCTTTCCAGAAGTGTAAAGAATTGATCACATCAAAAGAGGTGTTGGCCCGTTTCAACCCAGCACTATCAATTCGTTTGGCATGTGATGCATCACCCTATGGTATTGGAGCGGTGCTGTCGCACAAATTCCCTGATGGGTTGGAGAGGCCAGTAGCCTTTGTGTCTCGGTCACTAACCTCAGCCGAGCGCAACTACGCCCAGATTGACAGGGAGGCCCTCAGCCTAGTATGGGGAGTAAAAAAATTCAACCACTATCTGCATGGGCAGAAGTTCACCTTGCTGACTGACCACCAACCACTTGTCTCCATCTTAAATCCTAAGAAGGGCGTTCCAGTGATGACTGCACAGTGGTTACAAAGATGGTCCCTGTTTCTAGGGGCAAGTCAATATGAAATAGAATATAAAGGCACGAAACAGCATGGGAACGCTGATGGGCTATCGCGCCTGCCACTGCCTACTGTGGAGGAAGCACCAGCAGTGGACCCTATCAAGAGCACCAGCAGTGGACCCTATCGAGATATTTTATTCGTCAATAATTGAACGATTGCCAGTAACGAACGCGGATATAGAGAAGGAGACCCGCAATGATCCGACGCTGTCTCGGGTATATGAATTGACGGTGAGGGGATGGCCAACTCATGGCGACTCACTGTTGCCAGCATTCTCATCCAGAAGAGAACAGCTGTCAGTATGCCAGGGGACAGTGGTGTGTGCATCCAGAGTGGTGATTCCACCCAAGTTAAGGGAGAGAGTGCTAAATCAGCTACATGAAGATCATCTGGGGGGAGTGAAAATGAAAAGCCTTGCTAGGGCTTATGTGTGGTGGCCGGGAATCGATCAACAAATTGAAGACCTAACTGAGAGCTGCTTAGGATGTCAGAAGGTCCAAAATGCACCACCACATGCCCCTCTACACCCATGGGAGTGGCCCTCCTCTCCATGGCAACGGGTGCATATTGATTTCGCTGGTCCATTCATGGACTCAATGTTCTTAATAGCAGTGGATGCTCATTCAAAGTGGCCTGAGGTGATAAAAATGTCTTCAACCGCTACAGAGAAAACGATTGCAGTCCTATGGACCATATTTGCCAGAAACGTGTTGCCAGAGCAGATTTGCTCTGATAATGAACCACAGTTTGTGTCCGACGAGTTCCAAAAATTTATGAGAAGGAATGGGGTAAGGCATTACACATCCGTCCCGTATCATCCAGCCACAAATGAATTGGCTGAGAGGTTCGTACAAACCTTTAAGAAGGCGATAAAGACCATGTGCGACGATGAAATTGCACTACAGCATAAGATGGACAATTTCTTATTAGCCTACCGAAACGCGACACATGCAGTTACCAACCAGACCCCGGCCATGATGTTCTTTAACCGAAGGTTGAGATCTCGTCTGGATTTGCTCAGACCAAATGTGCGAAGAAATGTTGAGGACAAACAATTCCACCACATCAATGAGAAGCCGACAAGGAGCTTCAATGTAGGGCAACCAGTCTTGGCCCGTGACTATCGAACAGAGAAATGGCAACCCAGAACGATATGTACAAGGCAGGGGCCATTAATGTACACAGTGGATGTCGGGGAGAACATTGTGAGACGCCACGTCGATCAGATCTTAGCGTCACAGGAACGCGTCAACCCCATGTCTCGAGTACCTGGGGATGAACCCGACATACCGGTAGCATCTACCTCAGACCCAGTAGCAGTGGAACCTGATGAACTACCCGATGAAATGGGGTCAGAATCGCCTCTGCACCAAGAACAAGAACCTCCGGAAAGGCGCTATCCCGAAAGGGTCAGGAAGCCGCCCCAAAGACTGAATCTATAAATTGACTTTTGTTGTTTAATGTACATGTTGAAATGTCAATTGTTATTTGAATATTATGGGTACTGCTAATCTAAAAGGGGAGGAATTGTAGTGTATGTGCCTTTAAGTCAGAACTACTTTTACAGCTCCTGTATACTGTAGTACCGGCAGTGACCACACCTGTATATAAGCTTTGCGCATGCCTCTGTACCCCCAGTCTTGAGACTACCCTCCTCCAGTAAAGACCTGTTTATTGTTAATGTACACCTTCCGTGTGATTATTTAATAACAGCATATCCACTGAACCACGGATCCAACAATGGCCACCTCAAGATACCACATATGGCGTCGAGAATAAAGGACGGAAAAATTTTGGTGGATCAGTCATAGTTAGGGAGTATTCGGAAGAGGTGCTCGGGTTGGTTAGCAAACTAGTCGGAAATGCACGAGGCTAGGCCGCGGGAGTCGAAACGGAGTTTGATTTTTTGGCTGAAGTGACCGGACTCCAAGGATGGCAGGAACAGTAGGCTCCGTGGCACCTTTTGACAGCAAGTCGCAGTCTTGGGAGGAGTATTGTGAAATACTGAGCCATTTCTTTATGGCAAACGAGGTGGACAGTGCTGAAAAGAAAAGGGCCATTTTACTGAGTTGTGTGGGTGCGCAAACCTATACACGGATAAGGAATCTGCTGAGCCCGGAGCGGCCAGGAGAAAAATCTTTTGACGAGTTGGTGAGTCTACTAAAGAATCATTTCAATCCGAAACCTAGTGAAATAGTACAGAGATGGAAATTCAATTCGAGAATTAGGAGGCCGGAAGAAAGCGTTAGTGAGTATGTGGAGGAGCTTCGGAAGCTCGCACAGGACTGTAATTTTGGAAATGCGCTCACAGTCATGTTAAGGGACAGACTAGCATGCGGAGTTAACGACGACAGTATACAGCAAAGGTTGCTGTCAGAAGAAGAATTAACGTTTGAGACGGCACTTAAAAAAGCACAAGCCATGGAGATGGCTAACAAGGACATTAAGGACTTAAACAGTATGAGCAAGGAGAAATGGAGTAAACCAGTGGGAGGAGCTGTTTTCAAGATGGAAGCTGGCGCGAAAAGTCCACCAGTCGGGGTTGGGGATTGCTACCGATGTGGCGGGACGAGCCATTATGCAAAGGACTGCAGGTTTGCAAAGACAAAGTGCCACAATTTTGGAAAAATAGGGTACTTAAAGAAAGTCTGTAAAAGGGCAGTGAGTGAGAGAAGCAGTGCTAAAGGGGCAAAGCATGCTAAAGAGGGAGGGATAAGTACACAAAGCGGGCAAATTACATACAAGAGGAAGAGTCTAGTGAGTCGGTTTTCACTATATACAGTATGGACACTTCAAGGCCCAACGTACCCCCTCTCACTCAGTATTTGATAGTGAACGGAGGTCAAGTAAAGTTTGAGATTGACACCAGATGTAGTGTAACCATAATGTCGCAGACTGAGTACGCCAAGCTATGGGGGGAAGCAAAAGTACCAGAGCTAGGTACATGCCCCATTAGTCTCAAAACCTACACAGGACAGAAGGTGGACATGTTGGGGGCGGCCGAAGTACAAGTGGAACACAAAGGAGTCACCAAAGAGCTTACGGTGGTAGTGGTAGCAGGGTCAGGTCCAAACCTATTAGGACGAGGGTGGATCAATGAGTTGAGTGTGGACTGGCAGGCAATGAATAAAATGGAGGACAGTACAGAGGCACTGCAAGAAGTGCTGATGAAGCATGAGTTAGTGTTCAAGGACGAACTGGGCACCTTAAGGGGAGCCACAGCCAAGATTCATGTAGCCAGTGATGCCACGCCTCGTTTCTTTAAACCAAGGTCGGTACCTTTTGCAATGAAAACCAAGGTTGAGGCGGAACTAGATCGCCTGCTAAAAGACAAAGTAATAGAACCAGTGAAATTTTCAGACTGGGCGGCACCAATAGTCCCGGTATTGAAGCCCGACGAACAGAGTATCATCACTGGAACAGTACCCCATTCCGAGAATGGAGGACATGTTAACATCGCTCGCTGGGGGAGAAAGATTCAGCAAACTAGACATAAGTCATGCGTATCAGCAGATATTGCTAGATGAAGAATCAAAAAAGTTTGTCACGGTGAACACGCACAAGGGGCTGTTCACGTATGCCAGGTTACCATTTGGTGTCAGTTCTAGCCCAGCAATATTCCAACGGACTATGGAGGGCATTCTGCAGGGCATTCCAAAGGTGGCCGTGTACTTAGATGATATTCTGCTAACAGGAAGTGACGATCAGGATCACTTAAAAACACTGGACAAAGTGCTACAGCGGCTGGAAGAGGCAGGGCTACGCCTGAAACGGAGTAAGTGTAGTTTCATGGAGAAGGAAGTTACATTCCTGGGACATCGGGTGGATGCCACAGGCCTCCATCCATTACCAGGGAAAATGCGGGCAGTGCAGGATGCACCTGCACCCACCTCAGTGACTGAACTGAAAGCCTATCTGGGGCTCCTGAATTATTATAACCGGTTTCTTCCAAACTTATCGATGCTGCTGGCACCCCTGCACAAACTGCTGAGAAAGGAGGAGCCATGGCGTTGGGGGCCAGAGCAAACGAAAGCGTTTCAGCAGTCAAAGGAGCTACTTCAGTCCAGCAGGGTGTTAGTGCATTATGACGAGAAGAAGGAGCTGATAATGTCCTGCGATGCATCACCCTATGGAGTGGGGGCAGTGTTGGCCCACCGCATGCCAGATGGAGTGGAAAGGCCCATCGGGTTTGTTTCACACACGCTCACAGCTGCGGAAAAGAACTATTCACAGCTTGACAAAGAGGGGTTAGCCATTATATTTGGAGTAAAGAAATTCCATAAGTACATATATGGGAGGAAGTTTGTAATCAGTACTGACCACAGGCCTCTTATTAGCTTACTGAATGAGATGAAAGCAGTGCCTCAAATGGCATCACAGAGAATAATGAGATGGGCAGTAATACTAAGAGCCTATGAATATTTGATCACGTACAGAGCCGGCAAGGAAAACGGAAATGCGGATGCTCTCAGCCGCCTGCCCCTCTCAAAGTCTCCTCGCAGTACTTCCCCTGAGGAGCACGTCCTGATGCTGGATCAGGAGATCAGTCCCCTGATGACTTCAGCGCAAATCCAGGGCTGGACAGCCAAGGACCCCGTTCTGTCAAGGGTCCGTGAGTATGTGTTGAAAGGCTGGCCAGATCACCGTGAGGGACCGGAGTTCGCGCCGTACAGATAGAGACAGCACGAGCTCAGTGTCCAAGATGGATGTGTGCTATGGGGAGCACGCATCATAGTCCCAGAGCGGGGACGCTCTACTTTGATGGAGCAGTTGCATCAATCGCACCCAGGAATGACTAGAATGAAAGGACTGGCTAGGAGCTATCTGTGGTGGCCTAACTTGGATGCTGAAATTGAGTCAAAGGTAAAGTCATGCACTATATGTCAGGAACAGAGGAAAGCACCTGCCGGGGCACCACTCCATCCCTGGGAGTGGCCCAGCAAACCCTGGAGGAGAATTCACATAGACTATGCGGGACCTTTTAGGGGCAAAATGTTTTTGGTGCTGATAGACGCTCACTCAAAGTGGATCGACGTTTATCCAGTGAGCTCTGCAACGACTGATGCCACACTGAATTGTCTCAGGAACAGCTTCAGCACGCATGGTATTCCAGAAATGATTGTATCCGACAATGCACAGTGTTTTGTTAGTGAAGGGAGCAAAGAATTCATGGTAAGGAATGGAATCACACATGTCACCTCGGCTCCATATCACCCAGCCTCAAATGGGTTAGCCGAGCGAGCCGTACAGACTTTTAAGGAGCTCATGAGGAAGAGCTCAGGTGACACCCTGGAGACCAAGCTCAATAGAGCCTTGTTTAGTTATCGTATAACACCCCAAGCTACCACGGGGCTTTCTCCGGCTGAGTTGATGATGGGGAGAAAGTTGCGGTGCACGTTAGACCTGATACACCCAGATCTCAAAAGCAAGGTTGAGACAAAACAAACAAACCAAAAAGCGTACCATGACAAACATACTAAAGCTCGCCATTTTGCCATAGGGGACTCTGTGTACACCCGGAACTGCCTTAGGTGGAACAAAGGGCAGTAGAGGAGGCTGTTCCAGGACCCAGCACGGCTTATAAGGTGCCAGTGGACACTGGTACTGCCAGGCCACAGTGGGACAGAGTAAAACCAACATCAGAGACTACTCCAATCTCAAGTGCGAATTAATCTGAGAATCCACCACAAGTGGAATTAAGATGTTCACAAAGGATTCGCAAGCAACCAGAAAGACTTATACAAACCTGTTAAATTAGTCAGGGGTTAACCATGGTTAGAGCATACTGGTTAATTAAAACGTAGTACCTAGTAAGGGTTATTGTTTAAGAATTGCATACGGCAATCTTAAGGGGGGAGGAGTGTAGTAACCTGGGAGGTTATGAGTAACCTGATCCACCAGGTGGTGCTGTGGCAATTGGTCTCCTGAGTTAAGTCTGATCTGTACTGGTTGTACTCTTTGTTTTTGCTGCCTCATGGCAGAAGCTTTTATGTGCAAGTGTTGATTAAACCATGTTACGGAGTTAACCTGTGTCCGTCTCCATCTATGGCCACCTCAAGATACCACAGGAGGCCGACCAGGGGAGCATTAGAATAGTCAAGTCTGGAGGTAGCCAAAGCATAGATGAGGGTTTCAGCAGCAGATGGGCTGAGGCAGGGGCGGTGAAGGCGATATAATGGATTATATTATGTGAAAAGGTGACACAAAAGTGGAGATACAACTGTACCCAAGAGGTTAACCGTCAAAGAGCGACTCTCAACATTACAGAACACTAGATATAAATCTAACGCAGTTTAAGATGATCAGAGTAAATGCCCCAGGCAAATTAATGAATCAACCTTAGACAAATGAGTCAGGAATGACTCAGACTGGAACAGTGTTTGCATGAGAGTTTGGTCTATGTTGTTTAACAAAAGACTGGGAATTAAAATCAGTGATAAAGAGAATTCTGGAAATGCATCACCTGAAGAGAAAAAGCCGTTTAAGGTTTGGAGTAAGACCCTTGGTCAGAAATACATCATTAACTTGTCTTTTCTCTTCCAGGTTCTCCATGTTTCCCATTTAGTTTAAAACTCACTCATCTGAATGTAAATCTACTTCCAGTCCTGGCACGGACCTGACAGGTGGGCAGGAGGAGAAGCAGCAGCAGAGTGGCAGGGGAATGGAAGACCTGATCCAACTTATCTCCACAGGTCCCCAAAGCTGCAGTTGAACAGAGATCTGCAGGGTCGTAATGATGAGGCAATGCGGTCAAAGCAGGGGGCTGCCCATCCTGAGCCTGTCCTGAGGGAAGCACTCATACCTTCAGTAATATCTAAATCCCCTCCGCTGCAAACTGTTTTTTCCCCCTGTAATAAAAGTGATAAATAGTTGGGTATATCTGAAGCTTAAGTTACAAGTTTGTGTCACAAAGTACTTTCAGTCTAAATTCTCTTTCATAAGGCCCAAATTTAGGGCTGTTTTTGGTCTGTCAGCTTGTTCGAAGCTGCGCCAGATGCATTAAGCAGGTCACCGACACCCCGTTCACCAGGGCTTTAGCCTCGAACAAACAAGTGGCAAACCAAATAAAACCTGTCCCCACTGCATAAAGGTAGACAGATTGCAGTTTTAAATTTGTGTGAGAATACTTACCTTGTCTGGCCTGGTCTGATCTTTGTATTTTATCCTGCACTGCTCTACTGTCTGTGGGACGGTGGGTGTTGCGGTGAGGGTCTCCGCCACCTCCTTCCTTGCCACTATGCTAATCTTGGGGAGAGCCCTTGCACTCGCTGTCCCAGCAGCCTCTCATGCCTCCTCTCCACCTTGTCTAATCGGGCAAGCGGGTTTTCATCCACTAAGTTGTGGGACGTCTCCTCTTGAGATTTCTCGAGACATTTTTACTTTTTTTTCTGTGTGAAAAAGTGTATATGCCAAACAATTTTAATTACTTCTTCTGCTTTTATAAAAAGATTTTGAAAGTTATTTTTTAAATTTTAGTAAGTCTTCCAAGTTGATTGAAGGTAATTTCAGAAGTTACGGGTCACTCACCTCTCAGTGATAAATGAGTCATGGCGCATGTTTTCAACTTTTTATACTGCCATGTGGTTGTTCTGTGAGATAGACCATTGAGCACGACATTCACAAGGTCCCAGATGTGATAGTGTCATCGCTGCACCATTATCGCTTCGATATTCCTGCAATTTGCAGTGAAAAATTAATGCGATGTGAACATTAAGGTAAAAAGTTCAATTACTGTCATTTCCTGAAAGATGCACCATTGCAGCAATTTTTGACCCAGTGTGTTGCCTATCAGTTACTAGGCTAAGGAAAATCACAGAGTGATAAGATCTTGGCGAGGGTAGGTGAACAGACAGAGATATAAATATAGAACAACACAGAATTGGTGTCCTGCAAAGAGAGTTTCAGCAAAAGAGCAGGACCTTTAGGGTAATAATCTCAGGATTATTCCTGTGCCATTTTCTAATCAGTACATCTAAGACAAAGGGATTTAATAGTGTGCTGGGGAGAGAATGTAGGAGGGCTTTAGATTCGTGAGACACCGAAACCCATTCTGGGACAGGAGCACCCTATGCAGGATCGATGAGTTTCACTTGAGCAGGGCTGCGAACAATATCCTTGCTGGGAAAGTAGGAGTAGGAGCAGAAGGTTTGCCACTCTCTCCACAGCATTCATCCAACAAGGAGGGGCAGAATCTATGAACAACATCAACTTGTATTTATATAGCATCTTTAACATAGTAAAACATCCCAAGGCGCTTCACAGGAGTGTTATCAAACAAAATTTTACCCCGTGTCACATAAGGAGATATATGGGCAGATGAGCAAAAGCTTGGTCAAAGATGTAGATTTTAAGAAGCGCCTTAAAGGAGGAAAGAGAGGTAGAGAGGCAGAGGTTTACCGAGGGAATTCCAGAGTTGGGAGCCTTGGCAGCTGAAGGCACGGAGTGATTAAAATCGGGGATGCTGAAGAGGCCAGAATTGGAGGAGTGCAGATAGCTTGGAGGGTTGTAGGGCTGGAGGAGATTACAGAGATAGGGAGGAGCAAGGCCATGGAGGGATTTGAACACAAGGATGAGAATTTTGAAATTGAGGTGTGTTTTACCCGGGAGCCAATGTAGGTCAGTGAGCACAGGGCTAATGAGCAAACGGGACTTGGTGCGAGTTAGGACACGGGCAGTGTGGGATCGATTCCTCCCCCACAACGGTAAAAATGTTGGACTATGAAATATAAAAACCCAAGGAGTGATATTGATAAGACTGCCCCATCTGCCCAGGTCAGTACATATATTTTCTATTATGTAGTGTCATTCCTGAACAGGTCTGAAAGTGTTGGGATTACTGTTATACACAGGTATTTGAACCCTGCATCTGACCATGCCAAGGGGTAGGAATCCCATATTGGTGCAGGAATGCCTTTGTGAGGAACATAGACTCTGATTTGTCATAACTATGTTCCTAACCTGAAGGTTGACCAAAATGCTTAATGACTTAGAAGACAGGTAGCAAGATAGTGGGACTTGTTACATACCATAAAATATCAAGTGTGTACAGTATTATTTTGCATGTCTGAATGTGCCCTTGTGGCTGTTGCCAATGGTACTATGGCCAAGGCAAAATTATGGGGGAAAGCAGACATTTCCATCGAGTCCTTCCTCGGAAGGTGAATGCAGGGGAGGTATAGCAATTGGTATGTACTGTGGAAGTACAATGTAAATCAAGGGTTCAAACCTAATTTTTGCATCCCTTAAGAAAGGCTGTGCATCCAATGAATTGTCTTCTCCACATCCAGGGAGTGCACAGGGATAGGGGTTCTGGTGTTTTTACGATGGTTGATCACTGTGGTGATGTACCCTGTATGTAACCATTTGGTCTGTGTGAACTAGTTTGGGAGTTACTGCATCTACAATCCTGCCTCCAGGCTAGTTATTATATTATAGTCAGTATGGAGCAGGGATATGGGCCTGTATTGTACACAAGGTGGGATCCTTACATTCCTTGTACAGCAATATGATCCTCATTTCCTTGATTGAACTTGTCTACAATCTTAACGTTGTCATGTAGATAATTGAGGCTGATATGAGTGAAGGTCACTCGGGTGAGGTAATGAAGGGTTGCCTGCCGAGCTGTACCCTAATATGAGCCAGAAGCTTCAGGGGAGAAAGGTGAAAACTGGAAAAACAATTTCTCATCTGATGAGAAGGAGCATTTCTGACTGTGTTCACTGTGGTTATGAAGTCAGTGAGAGACACTCAGATTGATGGGCCACATTTATGACAAGAGATTTTTGTATCTTTTTATCTAGGTCATTAGGTAGGATATCCCTGTTCCTGGTGAATAAGTGATGCTTTTCCCATTCATCTCCCATTTATACCTCCAAGCTATTGTGTGCGTAGTGAATGAAAGCTGCATCTCCACAGGTACATTGATAACTTTAACTTCCTTCATGGGTTTATTTTAGTGCATTGCATAATGTGTTCATGTTAAATTCATGTAACAGGTTGACAACTCTGTTAAAACAGCCAGACATGAGCTCAACATGAATGCCTTAACCAGTGTGCTCACAGGGAGAATGAAATCACAATCAACTGATTTCTAGCCTTGTACACATTTTAAAAATCCTAATCGAATCCAATTCTCGGAATTCCTGTTTAAAGTTTCCTACCTGCCTCTTGCAGCATTGAAATGTCACTAGGCTGTAGCAGACAAATATAAGTGGCATCTCCCAGTGTTCGACCAGGCAATTATAAACATATTTTCATAAATTGTTTGGGTGAAATTTTGTGCCCAAAGTCATGTCCGGTGTCCACATTAAATCTTATAATTACCAATTACTCATTTTAATTAATTAGCCCCAAATGATCATCTTTAGTTTTTTTCTAGTTCACAAAACTGGCTTCCACATTTTAGCAAACATCTGTCTGTGACTGACTTCTAGTATAATAGATTAGAAAAATGCAAACTTTAAGATTTTGAAGATCAAAATGGGAAAAAGAGATGTGTTTATTTTATTGAAAATACTCTGCATTAAATGTTATTACTTGTTGATAGGGGCCAATATCAAAGCTTGGGTTTGTTCTAGGGCCTTCATTCACTTTTGCACGGCCTCCCTAGATCAAAATACTTTTGTGCCCCACTGCTCACAAACTCTAAGGCCCAGAAATTCAGTATCGCCACGTTTGGGGCACTACAGCATGGCATTCGCTAACTTTTGCACCCGGCGCAACTTAGCGCCACCTTCGCTGATATTCAGTTGCATCGCCCCAAGAGGTTGCTGCTGCGCTAAAGCAGGCGATGCACGACTATCATTAAGCGCTAAGCCGGCGATCCGGGGCGCAAACACCGAAGGCGGGCGCAGCGCAGGTGCGGCGAGTTGCTCATTGAGGGCAGACAGTTAGGTGCTGGTCAGCACTTAAAGGGGGAGGGTGGAATTGTTTGGCTGCCGCGCCCTGCACACTGCAGCCCTAAGGCAAGGCCTGAACACTGCTTCTGGAACTGCTCCATGCCCAGGAGAATGGAGAAGGCCAGGGAGAGAGCGCAGCGCTTCGGCGAGGGTGACCTGAGGCTGCTGGTTGGTGCAGTGGACCGCAGGCGCCATATCCTCTTCCCTGAGGGTGGCAGGAGGCCGCTGCCTACCGAATATCAGAAAGCATGGAGGGAGGTGGCAAACAGAGTCACGTCCAACAGCATGGTTGGCAGGACACCAACTCAATGCCGGAAAAAATTAAACGACCTCACTCGGGTTGTCAGGGTGAGTACCCTTTCCAGTATCCTCCTCATCCCTGCATGTGCACCTCACTTTATGGCCAAAGGGGCCTGAAAGCCCTAATGGCCAGCCCTCATCCAACAGCTATGGGACTGTCATGAAAAGCACTTGCACATTCAGGACTTTAGACACTGTCAGGGCTATTCGACCATGGGAGGCAGTGCAGGTGAGATCAGGGCTTGACACTGTCAGGGCTATTCGACCATGGAGGCAGTGCAGGCAAGATCAGGGCTTGACACTGTCAGGGCTATTCAACCATGGGAGGCAGTGCGGGCAAGATCAGGGCTTGGCACTGTACTTAGAGGCCGTCCTTTCTCTTGCAGGGCAAGCTGGCGCATAACAGAAGACATCAGCGACAGACCGGGGGAGGCCGTCCTGACCTAAAACAGCTGAGCGACCTCGAGCAGCGAGTGGAGCGGATCATGGCAGGCCGGCTGAGTGGCCCCGTCGCCACTGGAGATGCTGACCCTGTTCTGGGCACCAATGGTAAGGTCATCACCTTTTTGACCTCTCTCTTTCCACTTGCGTCTCACACCAGCATCCTTTGCCACTATCGAACCAATGCAGTGCACAGCAGCACTCATGATTCCCTCGCTACCCGCCCTGTCCTCACTCTAAAGCAACTCTTGTGCCTCCCTGTTTTCAGATGGTGACTCGCCAGGTGAGGAGGCGGCCCCTCAAGCTGGCACTGTGTCCGAGTCAGACATAGAGGAGGAGGAAGAGGAAGCCGGCCCATCAGGGACACCCTCAGCCGAGGCAGCCCATGGCCATGATGGTGACACGTCTTTGAAGTGTCCGTGTGTAGATAAAGACACTGAAGACAGGAGTTGGTTCATAGGTATTTACTAAGCAAGTCTGGGGGGGGGTTCTAAAGGATATACACAATACACAGGCTTATATAGCCCAAGTGGTGATTACCGGCATTACGCACACCTGGGGCTCTTAAAGGCACATACACCACAATTCCTCCCCTTTTAGCTAACCAGTACATCATATTTTAAGTAATTATTAATTACATGTTATACGCAAAATAATATACATTGCTGTAATTAATTAATTATAAGTTAGTCTCTCAGGAGGCTTCCTGACTCGGTCCGGATAACGCCTCGGGGGTGTCGTAGTTTCTGGTGGTGTAGTAGGTTCTTCTGGCAAGGCTGATTTGGCTTGAATGCCAGTGTCGCGTTCATCGGGTTCCAGTATCACCGGATCGGAGGTAGATATGGGTATCTCTACTTCATCGTTAGATGTATAGAGTGGTGGTGTAGGTTGTCCCTTTTCGGATTACTTTATGATTTGGTCAGCATAGCGCCTTATTATGCTTTCTCCGATGTCCACGGTATACATCAGTGGTCCTAGTCGTGTGCAGATAGTTCCAGGCTGCCATTTCCCGGTACGGTAGTCCCGGGCCAAAACCTGTTGGCCTATCTGGAAGGCTCTAGTTGGCCTTTCATTCATGCCTTGAAACTGCCGGTTCTCCACGTCCCTTCTGATGTTGGGCTTGACCAAATCCAGCCGGCTTCTTAGGATTCTATTGAAGAACATCATGGCGGGAGTTTGGTTGGTAACCATATGTGTTGCATTCCTGTATGCAAATAAGAAGTTATCCACCTTGTGCTGAAGTTTTATGTCTTCATTACCCATGGCCTTTATGGCCTTCTTGAAGGTCTGGACAAACCTTTCAGCCAATCCATTGGTGGCGGGATGGTATGGGGCGGACATGTAGTGCTTTACCCCATTGTTTTTTAAGACCTTTCTGAATTCTTCGGACACAAATTGCGGTCCATTATCAGAACATATCTGTTCCGGCAGCCCATTCCTGGCAAATATGGTCCTTAATACTGTGATGGTTTTTTCCGTGGTGGTGGAGGACATTTTTATTACCTCCGGCCACTTGGAGTGTGCATCAACCGCGATTAAGAACATTGAGTCCATAAATGGACCAGCAAAGTCGATGTGCACCCTTTGCCAGGGAGATGAGGGCCAATCCCATGGATGTAGAGGGGCCTGTGGTGGAGCGTTTTGGACCTTCTGGCATCCTAGGCAGCTCTTGGTCATGTCTTCGATGTCTCCATCGATACCTGGCCACCATACAAACGCCCTAGCTAGGTTCTTCATTTTCACTCCACCCAGATGCCCCTCGTGAAGCTCCTTTAGCACTTTATCCTGGAGTTTGGGTGGAATCACCACTCTGGATCCACACATCAAGGTTCCTCGGCACACTGACAGCTGTTCTCTTCTTTGCGAGAATGCTGGCAACAGTGGCTCGCCATGTGCTGGCCATCCCTTCACTGTTAAATCGTAGACCCGTGAGAGAGTCGGGTCATTTCTCGTCTCCCTTTCAATGGCAGAATTTGTCACTGGTAGACATTCCACTATGGTAGAGTGGAATATCTCTACTGGGTCTACTGTAGGTGCCTCTTCTATCGTTGGCAACGGTAGGCGCGATAAACCGTGGGCATTCCCATGCTGTTTTGACCCTTTGTATTCTATGTTGTATTGGTGTGCCCCTAGAAAAAGGGACCACCTCTGTAGCCTTTGTGCTGTCATAATGGGCACACCTTTTTTAGGGTTGAATATGGAGATGAGGGGTTGATGGTTAGTCAACAAGGTAATTTTTTGTCCGTGTAGGTAATGGTTGAATTTCTTCACTCCCCATACCAGGCTGAGTGCTTCCCTGTCTATTTGGGCATAGTTACGCTCAGCTGAGTTTAATGAGCGTGACGCAAAAGCTACCGGCCGTTCTGAGCCATCAGGGAATTTATGGGATAATACTGCTCCTATGCCATAAGGGGATGCATCGCACGCCAGTCTGATTGGTAGTGATGGGTTGTAATGAGCCAAAAGTTCTTTGGATGTGATTAAGCCTTTGCATTTATGGAAGGCACGTTTACAGTCTTCGTTCCATTTCTAAATCACTCCTGTCTGTAGAAGATCATTAAGAGGGTGTAGAATAGTTGATAAGTTCGGTAAAAATTTATGATAGTAATTAATTAATCCCAGGAATGACCTTAATTGTGAAACATTCTCAGGTGCTGGGGCTTTTATAACTGCTTCAATTTTTTCAGGTGACTTATGCAACCCTTCATTATTAATTATGTGGCCACAATATGATATCTGATTTTGGAAAAATTCGCACCTGGGGCGATTTGCTCATAGGCCCCGTTCTTTCAGCCTAGTGAGCACCTGCTCCAAATTGGCAAGGTGCTCGTTGTCGTTTTCTCCTGTTATAAGGATGTCGTCTAGGTAGCATTGAGTCCCCGGAATCCCTTGCAGGACTTGCTCCGTAGCTCTTTGCCAGATAGCTGGAGCTGATGCTACTCCAAAAACCAGTCGATTGTACTGGTACAGGCCTTTGTGTGTGTTTATTGTGAGATCATTTTTAAAGGTCTCCTCAACCTCCATCTGTAGGTATGCCTGTGCCAAGTCAATTTTGGTGAAACGTTTCCCTCCGGATAGTGAGGCGAAAATATCTTCTATCCTCAGAAGAGGATACTGTACTGTGTGAAGGACCGGGTTTACAGTCACCTTGAAGTCACCACAGATGCGAATTTTTCTCTGTTCTTCAGAGTTATTTTTATTCAATGCTTTTTTCATGACTGGAATGATGGGTGTTGCCCATTCGCTCCAATCTATTTTGGATAATACGCCTGCTTTTTCCAAATTCTCCAGCTCTGCCTCGACTGCTGGACGTATTGCGTATGGCACCGGTCTTGCCTTAAAAAATTTGGGAATTGCTGCATCTTCCACTTTTATTGAGGCGGTGATGCCTTTCAAGGTTCCTAGTTTCTCTTGAAACATTTCTTTGGCATTGTCCAAGATGTCTTTTAATCGTTCAGGTATGATGTCATCATTGTTTTTTTCCTTACTGGTCACCGTCAGTGCCTGAATGGAGTGCCAGTCTAAACGTATCTTCCTGATCCATTCACGTCCCAACAACGGTGGACCACCATTTTGTAGAATGTATAAATACAACTTTTGTATTTCTTTGCCGTTGTATACAACAGGCACCCTTATTTTTCCTTTGGGGTATACTTTCTGCCCCGTATATGTTTTTAAGATAATGGATGTGTCTTTTAGAGGTATATGCGAAAATAGCCTCTCGTAATCTCGTCGATTTATTACGGTTAGAGCTGATCCTGTATCTAGCTCCATTTTAACTGGGGACCCTGCTATTGTGAGGGTAACCCAAATGGTTTGGTAATCCTCTTTGGCAAGTACATTATGTAATTTGAGACAGCTTAGTCTCTTGTTTTTGAAGTCGCTATCGCTCTTCTGGTCTTCGGAGCTACTGTCCGTCATCATTTGTACCTTCCTGTACTTTTCTTTATTGATTTTTTGTTTTCTGTCAGTGGATTTATTTTGTCTAGATTGGCATACCCGTGCAATGTGTCCAATCTTCCCGCATTGCCTGCATGCTTTGTCCTTGAACCAGCAGTCCCTCTGGTCATGGGTGGATCTGCCGCAGCGATAACATCTTCCGAACCCCTGTGTCATTTCATGGGTGCCGAAGTCCTGTGTCTTTTGTTGTATTTCTGCAGCTCCTTTTGCTGCTGCTTCGTATGATACAGCCATACTGAAAGCTTTGTCCAATGTTAAATCTTTTTCAGAAAGCAGTACTTTGATAGCTTTCTTAATTCGGTTAGGTAATCAGCGTTACATTCATTCTTGTGTTGATTTCTCTTGAAGAACTTGAATCGTTCCGCTATCAGCAGCGGTGTTGGGTTTAAGTGCTCCTGCAGGGTATCAACAATTTCTTTAAAATTCTTGTCCTTTGGTTTGGCTGGAGTGATTAAGTTTTGTAACAGCCCGTATGTCTTTGCGCCCATTAAGTTCAGAAGTACTGAAGCTTTTTTTTCATCTTCTATTCCATTTGCAGTGCAATATACCTCTACTCTTTCCACGTATGTGGTCCAATCCTCTATTTCGCTATCAAAAGCATCAATATTACCAGATTTAGGCATTTCAGATAAGATATGGCGCTTCCCGCGCTTTTTTTTTTCTGTAGCAAAGATATGGCGCTTCCTGCGCTTTCCCGCCGCTGCTGCCGATAACAACGCTGTCTACTGCGGTTTCCGTTTATTCACTGTTGGAGACTCGTTCCCACTGGAGGTCTGAACGCTGACCTGCTTGCCGCGCCGGCCGTCTCCCGAGTGCTCCCTCCCAGTCCGTTATTGCTCGCCTCCGATTTCGCTGCCTGTCTCAGTCGTAGAGCCCGCCGCTGGAGCCCCAGCCTGATGCCCAGGAAGGATTAGCGCAGTACCTGCCACCAGCTTGGCCAGCTGGTGAAACCACTGTTTCTCTTACTTCCTTGAGTCTTCTGGACGCCCGAGGAATCGATGTCCTTGAGGTGCTGCCGAATTGCAGGTAAGTCCGTTTCCACTTTGTCGCCACTGTAGTGTCCGTGTGTAGATAAAGACACTGAAGACAGGAGTTGGTTCATAGGTATTTACTAAGCAAGTCTGGGGGGGGGGGTTCTAAAGGATATACACAATACACAGGCTTATATAGCCCAAGTGGCAATTACCGGCATTACGCACACCTGGGGCTCTTAAAGGCACATACACCACAGTCTTCCCTGGAGGGGAGCAGGGGGGAAGGGTTGGAGGAGAGTGAAGCTCCGGGGACCAGCGGGCTGCAGCAATGCGGGAGGGGTGGGGAAGCTCGGCAGCCTTCTCCCCGGAGGGTGAGTGCGGCCTCCAGTCCTGCTACGGTGAGCGCAGAGGAGGTGCGACTCCTAGCGGAAATGGGCACCCAGGCTGAGCGCAGGCACACTGAGCTCATGGCTGCAGTGGCAAGGATGCCTGACTCCATAGAGTCACTGGCAAGGAGTGTGCAGGAATTCGGGGCAGCACAGGCCAGGAGTCTGCAACAATTCAGTGCAGCACAGGCCAGGAGTCTGCAGGACTTCGCGGCAGCACAGGCTAGGAGTCAGCAGGACTTTGCTGCATCACAGGCGGCTTCTAGCCAAGTGCTCAGTCGTGCCGTGCATTCACTGGCTGGTGTCATGCAGACACAGACCAGGGCCACACGGGCACTAACTGCTGCCACCTTCGCTGGATCAGCCAGGCATCGCCGGGGCACTCGCCACGCCGCAGCAGCCCAGCAGTCTGTGCTTCAGCTGATTGCTGCGCATGCTGCAGTGCTGGCCCGTGCAAGTGCCAATGTATCAGCCGACCAGGGAGTGCCTGTGATCTGTCAGGTTGGCAGCATTCCTGCAGCCAACACTGTCACTCCTGCATTGCAGCTGCCACCAGCCGTTGGACAGACTGATGCCGCCCAAGCAGAGTTGGAGCAGTCAGCAGCCGGCCCCTCCAGGCCCAGAGCTGGTCCAGGCCGACCCCCAAGGGCATCTGCCGTCTCACCATCTGACCCTCAGCAGCCTTCCCCCAGCCTTGCTGCAGCCACTGGGGTCCCATTGAGGAGGAGCTGCAGGGCGGGTAAGGGCCAGTCACAGAAGCGAGACGGATCACCCTCGCAGGGGAAAAAGTAGAAGGTGTGGCCAAATGTTTTGTTTTATTTATAAAGGCCGAGACTGCTGTATTTGTTTTGGATATAAAGGCCGAGACTGGTATATTTCTTTTATATTTAAAGGCCGAGACTGGTATATTTCTTTTATATTTAAAGGCCGAGACTGGTATATCTGTTTTATTTATAAAGGCCGAGACTGGTGTATTTGTGTTTTTCGGGGGGGTTTCTCTCCATTAGTTTGTCATGTGGGAAGGGCACAGAGGTATCACAGTAAAAATTTTTCTTAAATCGCACTGTCCATGTTTTCTTTTGGAAGTCCTGGTTGCCCTGCTCGGCTGAGGGCTTGTGGAGCGGCTACATTCATCTTCTGCCATTGGCACAAGCCATTCCCTGAGAGGGGGCCTAGAACCGAGTTGCAATAAGCCGCTGACGGGCGGCCCTTGCACTTTCTGCCTCCCTCCCGTGCTGGTCCTCCTCCTCCTCCTCTGGTGGTCCTCCTATGTCTGCTGGCAGTGGCTGAGTTCTGCGGATAGCCAGGTTGTGCAGCATGCAGCACACGACAACGAAATGGGAGACTCGCTCAGGCGAGTACTGTAGGGCTCCCCCAGAACGATCCAGTCAGCGGAACCGTTGCTTCAGCACGCCGATTGTTTGCTCAATAATGTTCCTGGTTGCTTGATGGCTGTCATTGTATTGCTTTTCAGCAGGGGTGCTGGGCGCACGGAGCAGGGTCATCAGCCAGGTGCACAAAGGATAGCCTTTGTCCCTGAGAAGCCATCCTCGTGGGTGAGGCTGGGCCTCGAACATGTCTGCCCAGAAGTCTGGCGCAGGATGAAGGCATCATGGCTGCTGCCTGGAAAGCGGGCATTGACAGCTAGGATGAGCTGCCTGTGGTCACACGCCAACTGCACGTTGAGCGAATGGTAGCCCTTCTGGTTGCGGTAATCCTCAGTATTCTCTAGAGGTGCCCGCAAAGCCACATGCGTGCAGTCAATGGTGCCCTGCACCATGGGGAAGCCCTCTAATACTGCAAAGCCCATTGCACGCTCTTGCTGCTTGTCCACAGTCATGGGGAAGGAGATTAACTGACGTCTCCTTCTGAAAAGGGCATTGGTCACCTGGCGGATGCAGCAATGTACCGCAAATTGGGAGATGTTAGAAATGTCCCCAGTAGCGGATTGGAAGGAGCCGGTGGCATAGAAGTTGAGAGCCACCGTCACCTTCACTGCCACCAGGAGATAAATTAAAAAACAGGACCTCAAAGGTAGTAATCTCAGGATTGCTACCAGTGCCACGTGCTAGTCAGAGTAGAAATAGAATGATACTTCAGATGAATACGTGGCTAGAGGAATGGTGCCAGGGGGAGGGATTAAAGTTCCTGGGACATTGGAACTGGTTCTGGGGGAGGTGGGACCAGTTCAAACCGGATGGTTTGCACCTGGGCAGGGCTGGAACCAATGTCCTAGGGGGAGTGTTTGCTAGTGCTGTGGGGGAGGGTTTAAACTAAAATGGCATGGGGTTGGGAACCTGAGCAGGGAGACAGAGGAAAGGGAAACAAGGATAAAAGCAAAAGATAGGAAGGAGAAAAACAAAAGTGGCAGTCAGAGAAATCAATGGTTTAACTCAAACATGGCCACAGTAAATAATAATTCTAATAGGTCTAAGAGCGTTAAAAAAACAAGCCTGAAGGCTTTGTGTCTTAATGCGAGGAGCATTTGTAATAAGGTGGATGAATTGGCTGCGCAAATAGAAGTAAACAAATACGATTTGGTTGGGATTACGGAAACGTGGCTCAAGGAAGGCCAGGACTGGGAACTCAACATCCACGGGTATTCGATATTCAGGAAAGATAGGCAAAAATGAAAGGGAGGTGGGGTAGCATTACTGGTTAAAGAAGGGATTAACACAATTGTAATGAAGGATATTAGCTCTGATGAGGTGGAATCTGTATGGGTAGAATTGAGAAATACTAAGGGGAAAAAAACGTTAGTGGGTGTGGTTTATAGACCTCCAAACAGTAAGGCGGAGGTTGGGGATGGCATTAAAAGAGAAATTAAAGAAGCGTGCAATAAGGGCACAGCAGTCATCATGGGTGACTTTAATCTACATATAGATTGGGCCAACCAAATGAGTAACAATACTGTGGAGGAGGAATTCCTGGAGTGTTTACGGGATGGTTTCTGTGGTGTATGTAACCTGTTCCACCTTAAGAGAACTTAAGCCTGTTCCACCTTAAGAGATGTACTACTTTCTCTGGCTGCTGTATACGTAGTACCGGTGGTGACCACCGGTATATAAGCACTGTGTAGTAAGATTGTATTTCATATAGTCCTGACCTCCAACCAGTAAAGACCTGTTGAACTTTAATCTTGTAGTCTGTGTGTTATTAATTACAACTAGAACACACAGACTTTACAGTGGCGACGAGTCAGATTCTTACCCTGCGGCAGTTATATCCACGGCGGCTTCGTCCACAGAACGGACGTCGAAGAGAGGCTTCCACCCTCATCATCCTGCTGGAAGACACGTCGCGCGGCAGACATCGAGAAACCAGAGTGCAGAAGACATCCTGAACTCGAAGCCTCCATCAGCGGCTGTCAGCTATCTTCTTTCTACCTCGGTAGTGGGTAAGCCGGGCAGCGACGCGACCAGAAAATCGGCCGCGTTGGCTGTACAGACGGGGAGGGAAGACGGAGGAAGAAGGGCGGTGAGATCGATCGCGGCTGGTGATAAGGGCCGGGCCGCATTCGGGCTAAAAAGGCGCAGTGTCTGGGGGCAACTGAAGGCGCGAGAGCCACGGTGAAGCGGAGACAGCGTTGGGGGAAGGGTGAAGACCGCCAAGCACGGGAAAACCGCCATTTTGTAGGCGGAGGACGAAGACAAGAGCGCGGAAGCTGCCATCTTGGATAAAAATAAAAAGAAATTAAATTGCAACGATGCCTAAACATGGGAACATTAATACCTTTGATAGCGACATCGAAGATTGGGCTATGTATGTAGAACGCATACAAAATTATTGTAAAGCAAATAAAATCCCAGATGAAGAGAAAGCACTAACATTATTAAACTTAATGGGTGCGAAGACATACGGGCAATTGAAACACCTTTTATCACCAGATGAACTGGCGGATAAGATGTTCGAGGAGATTGTTACTGTCCTGAAAAATCACCTAAACCCCACGCCGCTGATGCTAGCGGAACGATTTAAATTTTACAGCAGAAGGCAGCTGAAGGATGAAAGCAATGCTGAATATTTAATGGAATTGCGTAAGCTAGCAAAGTACTGTCAATTCGGAACGAGATTGACAGAGGCGCTACGAGATAAATTTATGTGTGGTTTATTAAAAGAAGATACACAAAAGCGATTGCTCGAGGAGAATGAGCTGACGCTTGAGAAAGCGGTCACTATGGCAGCAGCACACGAAGCCGCAGCGAGAGGCACGGCAGTAATGCAGCTACGGTCACCGGAACTCAGTACAAATAAATGGGGTTTGAGTACTGTAAAATGTTATCGTTGCGGAAAGACAACGCACGATCAGAACCAGTGTTGGTTTAAAAACCAAGAATGCAGAACGTGTGGCAGGCTTGGCCACATAGCTAAAGTATGCCGGTCAGGAAAGAAGACCAGCAACAAAAAGTCACCGCAAGGAAAGTACATAAAGGTACACAAGGTGACAAAGAACAGTTCGACCGAACAGAAGTCAGATTCAGAGGCTAGCAGTAATGAACTGGGTAGCTGAAGAGTACACAACGTTGGTAAGGATGCAGATCTCCAGACAATTTGGGTCACTCTTCAGATAGCAGGAGTCCAAGTAAAGATGGAATTGGACACTGGATCGGCATTGACGGTCATGAATAAGAAAGATTACAAAAGGTTATTCCAACATATTCCCCTACGGGATACGGAGATTATATTGAAAACATACACGGGGCAAAGAGTGTACCCCATCGGAAAGATAGAGGTAAAAGTGGTCCACAAGGGCGAAGAAAGCCAAGTAATGGACTTATATGTGCTACCTGAAGGAGGTCCACCACTACTGGGACGGGAGTGGATTAGGAAAATGAATATGGACTGGCACTCTTTGAAGGCACTAACGGTAGATTCCGGGGAAACAGATGTCAAACCTAAACGATTGTCCAGAATATTGGATGATGCTAAAGAGGTGTTCCAGCAGGGACTGGGAACACTGAGAGGAATTACGGCAAACATCAAGATTGATGAACATGCACAACCAAAATTTTTTAAAGCCAGACTGGTACCCTATGCAATACGACCTACTGTAGAAGCGGAACTGGAAGCGCTAGAACGTTCAGGTGTACTGTCTAAGGTAGATTGGAGTGAGTGGGCTACGCCCATTGTTCCCGTTATGAAACGTCCTTCGAGCAACAAGCCAGGAGAACCAGGGAAGGTTCGCATCTGTGGAGATTTCAAAATCACCGTTAATCCGGTGCTTCACACGGTGCAGTATCCGCTTCCGCGGATTGAGGATATTTTTGCTTCATTGTCTGGCGGGAAACACTTCACCAAGATAGACCTGGCGCAGGCGTACTTGCAGATGGAGGTTGAAGAAGAGTCACGCCAATGCCTCACGATCAACACGCATCGAGGTTTGTACCAGTACAATAGGCTGGTTTTTGGAGTGGCATCGGCTCCAGCAATTTGGCAGAGGGCCATGGAGCAGGTATTATAGGGAATTCCAGGCACACAATGTTACCTGGACGATATTCTGATTACAGGTGATGGTGATGAAGAACACCTCGCAAACTTGGAACTGGTGCTCAACAGACTGAAAGAGTATGGACTTAGAGTTAATCGGCAAAAACGTGAGTTCTTCCAGAAGCGGATCTCGTACTGTGGTCATGTCATTGACCGGAAGGGGCTTCATAAGTCTCCTGACAAGATAGAGGCAGTTGTAAAGGCTCCCACTCCAGATAATGTCTCTCAGTTGAGGTCGTTTCTAGGGTTGATTAACTATTACCATAAATTTCTACCAAATCTATCCACGGTACTGCACCCGCTAAACGCTCTTTTACAGAAGGGGGTACCATGGGAATGGAGCGAAAACTGTAAGAAGGCATTTCGCAAAAGCAAAGAATTGATCACCTCAGAGGAAGTGTTGGCTCACTTCAACCCGACACTGCCTATTCGGTTGGCTTGTGATGCTTCTCCATATGGTATTGGGGCAGTACTCTCACACAAGTTGCCAAGTGGCACGGAAAGGCCAGTCGCGTTTGCATCCAGATCATTGACCTCCGCTGAGCGCAACTATGCGCAGATCGATAGGGAGGCTCTCAGCCTTGTATGGGGAGTGAAGAAGTTTAATCATTACCTGCAGGGCCAAAAATTCACACTTCTGACAGACCATCAGCCGTTGGTATCCATTTTTAACCCTAAGAAGGGTGTTTCAGTGATGACAGCACAGCGTCTCCAGAGATGGTCCCTTTTCCTAGGGGCACATCAATATCAAATAGAATTCAAAGGTACGAAGCAGCATGGCAATGCTGATGGGCTGTCGCGCCTGCCACTACCTGAAGAAGAAGAAACGACGAAAGTTGACCCTGTTGAGTTATTTCATTCGACCATCATCGAGTGTTTACCAGTCACCAATGCAAGTATTGAAAGAGAAACCAGGAATGACCCGACACTGTCCAGAGTCTCCGAGGTGACAATGAAAGGATGGCCAACACGTGGTGATCCTCTGTTACCGGCATTCTCGGCAAGGCGAGACCAGCTGTCCGTCTGCCATGGTACTTTGATGTACGGGACAAGAGTGATTATTCCTCCCAAGTTAAGGGAAAGAGTTCTAAAAGAGCTGCATGAAGGTCATCTGGGGGGAGTTAAGATGAAAAGTCTTGCTAGGGCTTATGTATGGTGGCCGGGTATTGACCAACAGATAGAGGAGTTGACGAAAAGCTGCGCTGGGTGCCAAAAAGTGCAAAATGCACCTCCGATCGCACCACTACACCCATGGGAATGGCCTTCAGCCCCATGGCAACGCGTACATATTGACTTTGCTGGTCCATTCATGGACTCCATGGCCTAGAAATTGGGTTTTGGCTTAGCCAGGGCTTTAGCGCCGGAAATTAGTGCCAGCGCTAAGTCCCCTGCGTGCGCCAAAAATTCAGTGGCGCCGCGCCCAAACGGCTGCCGGCGCTACTGAAGGGTCTTAGCGCCTGGAAAAGGGCGCTAACTGCCGTTTCGCGCCGCAATTCCGGCGCTGCGGCACCCGATGCGGTGCGGCAGGCTGGGGAAGTGCAGGCCTCCTCCTTCCGTTAAGGAGGAGCTGCCTGCACCCGGCCGCGGCCCGCGCAAATCTGCTTAAAAATGAGCCCGGCACCTCGGACAAGTGCTGGGCTTGCATCTGTTCCGGGGGCGGGGGGAGAGAAGTCCGGGGAGGGAGCTGCGGGCAGGCGGCCGGCGGGAAAGCGGCCGGCTGCCGCGGGGCCTTTAATGCGCCGGCGCTAACTGCAGTAAGGCACCTCTGACAAAACGCTGGTTGCGGCTGCCACGGGCGAGGCGGCCGCAACTCAATTTCGGAGTTCGGGCGGGTTACCACGGCAACCGGGACGCTGCGCACACCGATGACGTCATTGGTGCCGGCGCAGCGCTACCGGAGCAACGCCGATTTAGGGCCCCAGGGAATTTCACTACTGGCCATAACTCCGGCGCAAGGCCCTCTAGCGCCTCAAATGAGGCGCTAAGGCTACTGAATTTTCAGCCGCATGTTCCTAATTGCGGTGGACGCACATTCCAAATGGCCAGAAGTGATCAAGATGAATACCACTACTTCAGAAAAGACAATTGCGGTGTTAAGAACAATATTCGCAAGGAACGGATTGCCAGAACAGATCTGTTCGGACAACGGACCACAGTTCGTGTCGGAAGAATTCCAAAAATTCTTAAAGAAGAATGGGGTGAAACATTATACCTCTGCCCCATATCATCCGGCGACAAACGGGTTGGCCGAGAGATTTGTCCAAACATTCAAAAAGGCAATAAAGGCCATGAACGATGACCAGATTCCGCTAAAGCACAAGGTGGACAATTTCCTAATGGCGTATCGAAATGCCGCTCATGCAGTGACTAACCAAAGTCCTGCCATGATGTTTTATAACAGGAGGTTGCGGTCCAGGTTGGACTTGTTAAAACCAAATGTGCGGAGGGAAGTGGAAAACAAACAGTTCCGGCATATTAATAACAAGTCCACTCGAAGTTTCGAAGTAGGACAACCAGTGTTGGCAAGGGGCTATGGAAACGAAAAATGGCAGTCCGGAACAATTCGGGCCAGACAAGGACCTCTGATGTACACAGTAGATATTGGTAACAATGTGATAAGGCGTCATGCGGATCAACTGGTAGAATCAAGAGCAAGGGTCGAACCCATGGTTGCGACAGAGACAACTGTGGAAGACGTTAATGAACCTGAAGCACCTACCTCGGCAGGGACTGTACCTGATGATGACGTCCAATACATAGGAAACCAACAAGAAGAGTCACCTCAGCAACAAGAATCAGAGACCACTGAAAGGCGTTATCCAGACCGAACCAGAAGGCCTCCTGAGAGACTGAACCTTTGAACTGTTTATACCTGAAGTTATATATATATATATGTTATGATGTTATGTTAAATGGGGATATGACTATTAAGCTAAAAAGGGAGGATTGTGGTGTATGTAACCTATTCCACCTTAAGAGAACTTAAGCCTGTTCCACCTTAAGAGATGTACTACTTTCTCTGGCTGCTGTATACGTAGTACCGGTGGTGACCACCGGTATATAAGCACTGTGTAGTAAGATTGTATTTCATATAGTCCTGACCTCCAACCAGTAAAGACCTGTTGAACTTTAATCTTGTAGTCTGTGTGTTATTAATTACAACTAGAACACACAGACTTTACAGTTTCCTGGACCAATATGTCGAGGAACCAACCGGAGATCAGGCCATCTTAGACTGGGTATTATGTAACGAGAAAGGATTAATTAGCAATCTTGTTGTAAGAGGCCCCTTGGGTTGGAGCGATCATAATATGATCGAATTCTTCATTAAGATGGAGAATGAAGTAGTTGACTCGGAGACTAGGGTCCTCAATATATATGAAGGAAACTATGATGGTCTGAGGAGCGAGTTGGGTAGGATTGATTGGGGAATGGCACTCAAAGGGTTGACGGTGGATAGGCAATGGCAAACATTCAAAGACCGAATGGATGAACGACAGAATTTGTTCATCCCAGTTTGGCATAAAAATAAAACAAAAAAGGTGACCCAACCGTGGCTAACAAGGGAAATTAGGGATAGCATAAGGTCCAAGGAGAGGGCTTATAAATTGGCCAGAAAAAACAATATCCTGAGGATTGGGAGCAGTTTAGGATTCAACAAAGGGGGACAAAGGGATTAATTAAGAAAGGGAAAATAGAATATGAGAGTAAGCTTGCAGAGAACATAAAAACTGACTGTAAAAGCTTTTATAGATATGTAAAGAGAAAAAGATTGGTGAAGTCAAGCGTAGGTCCCTTGCAGTCAGAATTGGGGGAATTTATAATGGGGAACAAAGAAATGGCAGACCAACTAAATACATATTTTGGTTCTGTCTTCACAAAGGAGGACACAAATAACCTCCCAGAGATGCCGGGGAACATAGGGTCTGATGAAAGGGTGGAACTGAAATAAATCAGTATTTGTAGGGAAATGGTGTTAGGAAAATTGATGGGACTGAAGGCTGATAAATCCCCAGGGCCTGATAATCTACATCCCAGGGTACTTAAGGAAGTGGCCCTAGAAATAGTAGATGCATTGCTGGTCATCTTCCAGAACTCGATAGACTCTGGAACGGTACCCATGGATTGGCGGGTAGCTAATGTTACCCCACTATTCAAAAAAGGTGGTAGAGAAAAGGCGGGGAATTATAGACCGGTAAGCTTGACATCGGTAGTGGGGAAAATGCTAGAGTCCATTATAAAAGATGTAATAGCAGAGCACTTGGAAAGCAGTGACTGGATCGGACAAAGTCAACATGGATTTACAAAAGGTAAATCATGCTTGACTAATCTACTGGAATTTTTTGAGGATGCAACTGGTAAAATAGATAAGGGAGAACCAGTGGATGTGGTGTATTTGGACTTTCAGAAGGCTTTCGATAAGGTCCCGCATAAGAGATTAGCGTCCAAAATTAAGGCACATGGGATTGGGGGCAAGGTATTGACTTGGATAGAGAACTGGTTGGCAGACAGAAAGCAAAGAGTTGGAATAAACGGGTCGTTTTCCGAGTGGCAGGCTGTGACTAGTGGGGTACCGCAAGGATCGGTCCTAGGACCCCAGCTGTTCACAATATATATTAATGATGATCTGGACGAGGGAATTGGATGTAATATCTCCAAATTTGCAGATGACACAAAGCTGGGGGGGAGGGTATGCTGTGAGGAGGATGTCATGAAACTCCAGCACGATTTGGACAGGTTGGGTGATTGGGCAGAAACATGGCAAATGCAATATAATGTGGATAAATGTGAGGTTATCCACTTTGGTGGCAAAAACAGGAAGGCAGATTATTATTTGAATGGTGATAGATTGGGAGAAGGGGAAGTGCAAAGAGACCTGGGTGTTCTTGTACACCAGTCACTGAAGGTAAGCATGCAGGTGCAGCAGACGGTTAAGAAGGCAAATGGTATGTTGGCCTTCGTAGCAAGAGGGTTCAAGTACAAGAACAAGGATGTCTTGCTGCAGTTGTACAGGGCCTTGTTGAGACCACACCTTGAGTATTGTGTGCAGTTTTGGTCGCCTTACCTGAGGAAGGACGTTCTTGCCATGGAAGGAGTGCAGCGAAGATTCACCAGGCTGATACCTGGGATGGCAGGAATGACGTATGAGGAGAGATTGTGTCGATTGGGCTTATACTCACTGGAGTTTGGAAGATTGAGAGGGGATCTCATTGAAACCTATAAAATTCTGTCAAGCCTGGACAGACTAGATGCAGGAAGGATGTTTCTGATGGCCGGGGAGTCCAGAACCAGGGGTCATAGTCTAAGGATAAGGGGTAAGCCATTTAGGACTGAAATGAGGAGGAATTTCTTCACCCAGAGAGTGGTGAACCTGTGGAATTCTCTGCCACAGAGGGCAGTGGAGGCCAGTTCATTAAGTATATTCAAGAAAGAGTTGGATATGTTTCTTAAGGCTAAAGGGATCAAGGGATATGGGGAGAAGGCAGGGACCGGGTACTGAATTTGGATGATCAGCCATGATCTCATTGAATGGCGGAGCAGGCTCGAAGGGCCGAATGGCCTACTCCTGCTCCTATCTTCTATGTATCTATGAGACGTCCTGCTCCTCAGCTGTGGCTGCAGATCTCCGCGAAGCAGGTGGCAGATCTCAGTGACCACCACCCTTCTGAATCGCAGCCTCCGAACACACTGCTCCTCAGACATGTTCAGATATGAGAACTGCTGGCAGTATACCCTGGGTGGGTAAGGCCTCCTTTGCCGACGCCTGTTGGCCCTTCAACGTCTGGCCATGACTGGCACTCTCTCACAGCGTCTCTGAGCCCTTTGAATGCAATGGAGAAGCCCAACGTTTCCACCAATTGCAGCCCCCATTATATGTTTCCAATCAATGCTATGACACTGAAGTTAAAGACAAGTGCAAAGCTCTGGCCTGAAGCCACAAGTACCTGTGCGAGTGTTGAGCCAAACCAGAAAGCTCTCTGCCTTTGTCTCTCTCCAAATATCTGTCTCCCACAAAGAAGGAGTGGAGCAAAATGGCTGCCATTTATACTGCAGGAGGAGTCCCCTTTAATTAGTGCCCCCCGCGCCCCGCAGCGACTGGGAACCGTTCCCCTCTACCAGTCGCGGGGGGCGCCAGGCACACAATAGGCCGGCGCCACTGAATTTCCGGTTCGGGGCGCACAAAGGGCGTTGCACCATGAAATGACATCAGGATCTGCACGCGCAGCTGAGCACATGCAAAGGTTTTGCGCCGCCGCTAAATCTTAACTGAATTTCGCGAGTGTAAAGCCCGCGCCTCAATAATACACGGACTTCGGGAGAACAGTTTAACAGGTACTTTACTGAACAAGAGGCAGCTTGAAACTGAAACTACAGAAGCCTGCTAGGGCCTTTTATACAGGGGTGGTCACTGCCGGTACTGCAGTCTAAGACCAGTTATTCCCTTAAAGGTACATACACAACAATTCCTCCCCTTTTAGATAAACAGTACATAACATTCATTTAACAACTAAATAATAACTAATTACAATTACAATTTTCTCAGTAATATATACATCAACTGAAATAGTCATTTATAAGTTCAGTCTTTGAGGAGGCTTCCTGATCCGGACTGGAGAGCGCCTTTCTCGAGTATCCTGTTCTGGCGGTGGAGTCAACTCTGGCTCATTGTCTCATCGATTCATGACAGTTAGGGCTGATCCTGTGTCCAATTCTATCTTCACTGGGGACCCTGCTATCCTGAGGGTGACACAAATGGTTCAGTGATCTTCTTTTGCGATCACGTTGTGTAACTTTAAACAACTTAGTCGCCTGCTCCCGGAGTCCTTATCACTCTCCTGATCTTCTGAACTACTATCTGTCAGTTTCTTTACTTTCCTGTACTGTTCCTTAGTAGTTCTTGTCATGTTGGTCTTCTTTCCCGACCTGCAGACTCTTGCTATATGTCACATTTTCCCGCATTGCCTACATATTTTGTCTTTAAACCAGCAGTCCTTCAGCTCATGGGTTGTTCTGCCGCAGCGATACCACTTTTCGGCTCCATACGCCATTTCGTTAGCGCTGTATTCTTGTGCTTTCTGTTGTATTTCCGCAGCTCCCCGTGCTGCTGCTTCATAGGATACTGCCACGCTGAAAGCCTGTTCTAGCATCAGGTCCTTTTTTGAAAGTAGTCGTTTCTGGGTTCCTTCACTCTGGAGCCCGCAGACAAACTTATCCCGTAAGGTGTCTGCCAGTCCTGCTCCGAACTGGCAGTGCTTCGATAACTTGCGTAGTTCCGTAAGATAGTCAGCATTGCTCTCATCTTTGTGCTGATTTCTTTTATGGAACTTGAATCTTTCTGCTATCAGCAGTGGTGTAGGGCTTAGATGTTCCTGTAAGATATGAACAATCTCCTCAAAACTTTTCTCCATTGGTTTAGCTGGGGTAATTAAATTCCGCAATAGGCCGTACGTACTCGCACCCATCAGATTTAATAATACCGACGCCCTCTTTCCATCAGCCACCTCATTTGCCTTGCAGTACACTTCAATTCTTTCCACATACGTGGTCCAGTCTTCTACCTCGTTGTCGAAAGCAGTGATACTGCCACTTTTCGGCATCTTGGGCGATTTACCTGCTACCTGCTACCAGCACGATTCGCTGGAACCACAGTCTCTCCCGCAATTCTCCAAACACCGATGGATTCTTTGGGCGGTTGCCCTCGGTCGACGCCCGTTGCTCAGACTATGACCTTCCAGGACCTTCCTTTCAGGCGAGATCCCCGTGAGATGATGCCACACTGCAGGTGAGTTCGAACTTACTCGTCGCCACTGTAAAGTCCGCGCCTCAATAATACACGGACTTCGGGAGAACAGTTTATCAGGTACTTTACTGAACAAGAGGCAGCTTGAAACTGAAACTACAGAAGCCTGCTAGGGCCTTTTATACAGGGGTGGTCACTGCCGGTACTGCAGTCTAAGACCAGTTATTCCCTTAAAGGTACACACACAACAGCGAGAGGCGCAGATCGCGCCGCGCCCGGGCGCTAGCCGCTTAGCGCCCCACTTCTCCTCCTCCTAAGGCGCTAGACCTTTATCTGTTGGTGGCAAATCAAGGATAACTCACTATAGATCAGCCATAGTCAATGGAAGCAGCTTTCCCACCTCCTAGCCACAAAACTATTCAGCTGTAAGCCAGTTGAGAATGCAAATGTCCCTCCAAGTCACACACATCAGCCTGACTTGGAAATATATCGTCGTTCCTTCATCGTCGCTGGGTCAAAATCCTGGAACTCCCTCCCTAACAGCACTGTGGGAGTACCTTCACCACACGGTCTGCAGCGGTTCAAGAAGGCAGCTCACCACCACCTTCTCAAGGGCAACTAGGGATGGGCAATAAATGCTGGCCTTGCCAGCAACGCCCAGAACCCATGAACGAATAAAAAAAATTTGCTATGCACGAACCATCACCGTGTTACATTAATACAGGAACATTATTTTCTATTAGTAAGTACTATGTTACTGACCATGCCTTCCTGAGGCATTTGTTACAGGAACATATCTCTGGTGATTTAGTTTGGAAAGGTCTCACCTAACAGGTGCCATGTATTACCTTGTACTGTAGCTTATCATGCATAATCTCTTTCTCATACATTCGAGAAGCACATGAGATAGTGTCCCATATACAATAATTCAATCCTGTGCTTAATGCACACATAGAGAGACAGGTCTTGTAAAAGACAGAAGCCCACTACAAAATGTTTTGTGTGCCAGCTGCTAGGGTTGCCAACCTTCTACGATTGTTCTGGAACCTCCATAAATTAAAGATTAATCTCCAGGGTGCTGCTTGAGCAGCCCCCAAAAATAATCATGGGGCATCAAAAAAAGGAGCGCTTCTGTTTCATTTTCTTGCTACAAATGCTACAGTTCAGAGGGACCTGGGGGTCCTTGTGCATGAAACACAAAAAGTTAGCATGCAGGTGCAGCAAATAATCAAAAAAGGCAAATGGAATGTTGGCCTTTATTTCAAGGGGGCTGGAGTATAAAAGCAGGGATGTCCTGCTACAACTGTACAAGGTATTGGTGAGACCACACCTTGAGTACTACGTACGGTTTTGTCTCCTTATTTAAGGAAGACTATACTTGCATTGGAGGAAGTTCAGAGACGATTCACTAGGTTAATTCCAGAGATGAGGGGGTTGACTTATGAGGAAAGGTTGAGCAGGCTGGGCCTATACTCATTGGAATTTAGAAGAATGAGAGGTGACCTTATTGAAACATATAAGATACTGAGGGGGCTCGACAGGGTAGATGCAGAGAGGATGTTTCCCCTCATGGCGAAATCTAGAACTTGGGGGCACAGTCTCAGAATAAAGGGTCGCCCTTTTAGAACTGAGATGAGGAGGAATTTCTTCTCTCAGAGGGTCATAAATTTGTGGAATTCTCTGCATCATAGAGCTGTGGAGGCTGGGTCATTAAATACATTTAAAGTGGAGATAGACACATTTTTGCAAGATAAGGGAGTGAAGAGTTATGGGGAGTGGGCTGGGAAGTGGCTTTGAGCCCAAGATCAGCCATGATCTTATTGAATGGCGGAGCAGGCTCGAGGGGCCAAGTGACCTATTCCTGCTCCTATTTCTTATGTACTTATGTTCTTTGACACACTTGTTTATTAGTTACAAAAATATTGGAGATTGGGGAAAAAAAGATTATTTCACTGGCCCTGTCGGTTGGCGGTCATGCAATGAAATCTCCAAGAATACCTCCAACCAGAGTTGGCAACCCTAAGTGCCATAGTGAAAGTGTGCTGCTGGAGGCAAGGGAGGTTCTGACAAATTTCAACCTTGCCATTGCCAGGAACACAGAAACTGCGCTGTGCAGATTTTTGCATATTTTCAAATACGTTCTCAAACAACATATGCAGGTGAAATAAGTACAGTGGCTTGTGTAGGGCAATTGCAACAAGTCCCAAAGATCAGCTAATTTCTGGGTGGCTGCACAGACCACACGAAACAAGGGCTGTAAATGCCGAACATCCGTGTGGAAATTGGAGGTTTGGCAACTACGATGGAGGGAAATTTCACTTAACTTTCAATGAGCCGGCGATGGCATTCTCTACCACAGAAGGCAGTAGAGGCCAATACATTAAATATATTCATGAAGGAGTTGGATATATTTCTTAATGCTAAAGGGATCAAGGGGTATGGGGAGAGGGCAGAGACCGGGTACTGAATTTGGATGATCAGCCATGATCGCATTGAATGGCGGAGCAGGCTCGAGGGGCCGAATGGCCTACTCCTGCTCCTATCTTCTATGTTTCTATGTTTCTATGTTTCCATAACTCGAACCCGCCTTGTAGGGTTTCTTCTCCCCTCCTTGTGTGTGACAGCAGAACCACAGGCAGGAAGAATCCCCTCTCCTCCTTGACATTGGGCTTTCAACACAGCGCTTCTGCACAAACTGGCGCCCGCTGGATGGTTCAACCGTCAGCGCTCGTTCGGCCCGACTGCCTGCCTCTCTTCCGCAGCCACGTTCGTGCCCGGGTGGCCCTGGAGATGGAGCATGCGGTGTCTGCCGGCACGCTTGAGGCCTTCCGCGACCAGTGGGCACTGGAGGGACTGGAGTGCATCATCACCCCTGGCAACCAAATTCTAATTTAATTTGTTACGTTTAATTTGATGCATTTCTGTTAAGTTACAGTTCTTTTGTTTCTTGATTGCAACAAAAGAGCAGCCTGAGGCACAGTCAAGAACCCAATAAAGGTCACATTGGCTCCAAAGAGTCAGCTCCAGCCTCCTCGCTGAAGAGATCTTCACAAGCTCCCCTTGGAGGGCTCCCTTTGTCTGTTGGGGACATGTCCTGGAGGGTGTTGCACGGAGCAGGTTTACTTTCTTTCTACAGGTGCTGCACCTGCTACAGAGAGAGTTTGTCTGTGAGAGGAGGAAGAGGAGGAAGAGCTGCCTGCACCTGCTACGGAGGAGCCTGGAGAGAGGAGAAACATAGAAACATAGAAAAAATAGGAGCAGGAGTAGGCCATTCGGCCATTCAATATGATCATGGCTGATCCTCTATCTCAATGCCATATTCCTCAGCCGCCCCATTGAATGTCAAGAATTTGCTGGATTTGCGCCAATATTACAAATTTAATCTGCTGTTGAAACTTAGTGCTGGTCTGAAATGATCCAAGTACGCGGCCAAGGATGTGATTAATCGTCACAATAACAACTTGTATTTCTATAGCCCCTTTAACATAGTAAAATGTCCCAAGGTGCTTCACTGGAGCGTTATAAAAGCAAAATTTGATACCGAGCCACATGAGATATTAGGACAGATGACCAAAAGCTTGGTCAAAGAAAAAAAGTTTTAAGGAGCGTCTTAAATTTTTAAGGAGCGTGGGACTGGAGTTTGGATTCAAACAAATTAAAACAAAAACCTGTCAGACCTGGAAAATCTTATTTTATCAGATTTATGTGCCAGCCTGCAAGTTGTTAAAGAGGCCTGTGAGGCACAGAAGAGGGTGAAAAATGGCTTATCTGTTGTGTATGTACCTTTAAGGGAATAACTGGTCTTAGACTGCAGTACCGGCAGTGACCACCCCTGTATAAAAGGCCCTAGCAGGCTTCTGTAGTTTCAGTTTCAAGCTGCCTCTTGTTCAGCAGAGTACCTGTTAAACTGTTCTCCCGAAGTCCGTGTATTATTGAGGCGCGGACTTTACAGTGGCGACGAGTAAGTTCGAACTCACCTGCAGTGTGGTATCATCTCACGGGGATCTTGCCTGAAAGGAAGGTCCTGGAAGGTCGTAGTCTGAGCAACGGGCGTCAACTGAGGGCAACCGCCCAAAGAATCCATCGGTGTTTGGAGAATTACGGGAGAGACTGTGGTTCCAGCGAATCGTACTGGTAGCAGGTAGCGCGCTGAACCTTCCGGACTGCGGTGGGCTCAAGCTCGATCGAGCGGCTCTACAAATCGGGCCGCGCAGCATCGCCGGGAAAAGAAAACAAGAGAGAGGGTGGAGCGCTCAGGGCGCGGTTGGTGCTCGAGAACAGGACAGCGGAGAGAAACTAAACGGGGGGGAAGGAAAGCGAGACGCGCCGATGCAGCGGGTCGCCGCCATTACCCCGTAGAACGCTAGGAGCGGCGTGGCAGTAAGGGGAAGAAGCAAAAGCGCGGGAGGCGCCATTTCATCCCGTTGGGGAAGAAGCAAAAGCACGGGAGGCGCCATTTTATTCCATTGGAGAAGAAGCAAAAGCGCGGGAGGCGCCATTTTAAATCGCCCAAGATGCCGAAAAGTGGCAGTATCACTGCTTTCGACAACGAGGTAGAAGACTGGACCACGTATGTGGAAAGAATTGAAGTGTACTGCAAGGCAAATGAGGTGGCTGATGGAAAGAGGGCGTCGGTATTATTAAATCTGATGGGTGCGAGTACGTACAGCCTATTGCGGAATTTAATTACCCCAGCTAAACCAATGGAGAAAAGTTTTGAGGAGATTGTTCATATCTTACAGGAACACCTAAGACCTACACCACTGCTGATAGCAGAAAGATTCAAGTTCCATAAAAGAAACCAGCACAAAGATGAGAGCAATGCTGACTATCTTACGGAACTATGCAAGTTATCGAAGCACTGCCAGTTTGGAGCAGGACTGGCAGACACCTTACGGGATAAGTTTGTCTGCGGGCTCCAGAGTGAAGGAACCCAGAAACGACTACTTTCAAAAAAGGACCTGATGCTAGAACAGGCTTTCAGCGTGGCAGTATCCTATGAAGCAGCAGCACGGGGAGCTGCGGAAATACAACAGAAACCACAAGAATACAGCGCTAACGAAATGGCGTATGGAGCCAAAAAGTGGTATCGCTGCGGCAGAACAACCCATGAGCAGAAGGACTGCTGGTTTAAAGACAAAATATGTAGGCAATGCGGGAAAATGTGACATATAGCAAGAGTCTACAGGTCGGGAAAGAAGACCAACACGACAAGAACTACTAAGGAACAGTACAGGAAAGTAACGAAACTGACAGATAGTAGTTCAGAAGATCAGGAGAGTGATAAGGACTCCGGGAGCAGGCGACTAAGTTGTTTAAAGTTACACAACGTGATTGCAAAAGAAGATCACCGAACCATTTGGGTCACCCTCAGGATAGCAGGGTCCCCAGTGAAGATGGAATTGGACACACGATCAGCCCTAACTGTCATGAATCGACGAGACTATGAGCGGCTATTTTCACACATACCCTTAAAGGGCACGTCCATTGTATTGAAGACATACACGGGGCAAAAGGTCTACCCCAGAGGAAAAATAAGGATGCCAGTTGAATATAATGGAAAGGAAACACAGAAAATATACATGTATATAGTCCGAGATGGAGGACCACCATTATTGGGACGTGAATGGATCCGAAGACTACATTGGATTGGCATTCCATTCTGGCACTAACTGTGACTGACAAAAAAGATGATGACGTCGCACCTGGACGTCTGTCACAAATGCTATCTGACGCGGAAGAGGTGTTCCAACAAGGACTTGGGACTCTAAAAGGAGTAAAGGCAACCATAAAGATTGAGGATAATGCAACCCCAAAATTTTTCAAGTCCAGACCAGTGCCATATGCAATACGCCCAGCTGTGGAAGCTGAACTGGAGAGCCTGGAGCATTCGGGGGTGCTGTCTAAGGTGGACTGGAGCGAGTGGGCCACACCCATCATTCCTGTAATGAAGAAAGCATTGAGCAGCACGCCTGGAGAGCCAAGGAAGGTTCGCATCTGTGGGGACTTCAAGGTGACTGTGAACCCAATCCTGCACACAGTACAGTATCCGCTTCCGCGGATAGAAGATATTTTCGCCTCGCTATCTGGAGGGAAACGTTTTACAAAGATTGACCTGGCTCAAGCGTATCTACAAATGGAGGTGGAAGAGGCATCTAGGAAATACCTCATGATAAACACTCACAAAGGCCTTTACCAGTACAATCGACTGGTATTTGGGGTAGCATCGGCCCCGGCTATGTGGCAGAGGGCAATGGAACAAGTCCTGCAAGGGATCCCGGGGACCCAGTGTTATTTGGACGACATCCTAGTTACGGGCAAAAATGACAATGAACACCTTGCCAACCTGGAACAGGTGCTCACGAGATTGCAGGAATATGGGCTACGAGCCAACCACCCCAAATGCAAGTTCTTCAGGAGACAAATCTCGTATTGTGGCCACATGATTGATGAGGAAGGGTTGCATAAGTCGCCGGACAAGGTTGAGGCTGTAGTCAAGGCTCCAGCACCAGAAAATGTATCGCAACTGAGGCCGTTCCTCGGGTTGGTGAACTACTACCATAAGTTCTTGCCGAATTTATCTACAATTCTGCACCCACTGAACGCCCTCCTTCAAACTGGTGTAACATGGAAATGGAGTGATGAGTGTAAGCGTGCCTTTCAGGAATGTAAATGCCAAATCACTTCAAAAGAAGTATTGGCCCACTACAACCCAACACTACCGATTCGGTTGGCATGTGATGCGTCACCTTACGGCATTGGAGCGGTGCTGTCACACAAATTCCGTGATGGTTCAGAGAGGCCAATAGCCTTTGCATCGCGCTCGCTAACCTCAGCCGAGCGTAACTACGCCCAGATTGACAGGGAAGCCCTCAGCCTGGTGTGGGGGGTGAAGAAGTTCAATCACTATCTGCACAGGCAGAAATTCACCCTACTGACTGGTCATCAAACCCTGGTCTCAATTTTTAACCCAAAGAAGGGCGTTCCGGTGATGACGGTGCAACGGCTGCAAAGATGGTCACTTTTTCTAGGGGCACATCAGTATGACATAGAGTACAAAGGTACGAAACAACATGGAAACGCTGATGGGCTGTCGCGCCTACCGTTGCCTACGGCGGAAGAAGCACCTGCAGTGGACCCTGTGGAGATATTCCATGCGACCATAGTCGAATGTTTGCCTGTTACAAACGCAAGTATTGAGAAGGAAACCCGAAATGACCCGACACTCTCTCGGGTCTATGATTTGACGGTGAAGGGATGGCCAGCATATGGCGACTCACTGTTGCCAGCATTCTCGCCAAGGAGGGAACAGCTGTCAGTGTGCCGGGGAACCTTGATGTGTGGATCCCGAGTGGTAATTCCACCCAAGTTGAGAGATAGAGTACTCAATGAGCTTCACGAGGGTCATCTGGGAGGGGTAAAAATGAAGAGCCTAGCCAGGGCGTTTGTGTGGTGGCCGGGAATCGATAAAGAAATCAAGGATATGACCAAGAGATGCACAGGATGCCAGAAGGTCCAAAACGCTCCACCACAGGCCCCGCTACATCCATGGGAGTGGCCCTCATCTCCATGGCAATGGGTACACATTGATTTTGCTGGTCCATTTATGGACTCAATGTTTCTAATTGCTGTGGACGCCCATTCGAAATGGCCAGAGGTCATTAAAATGTCCTCCACCACCACGGAGAAAACTATTGCAGCCCTAAGAACCAACTTCACCAGGAATGGGTTGCCAGAACAGATCTGTTCCGACAATGGCCCACAGTTTGTGTCTGAGGATTTCCGGAGGTTCCTGAAGAATAATGGGGTGAAACATTGCACATCTGCCCCATATCATCCACATCCAGCCACAAATGGATTGGCTGAGAGGTTTGTTCAGACCTTTAAAAAGGCCATAAAGGCAATGTATAATGACGACATACCACTGCAACACAAGGTGGATAACTTCCTGTTTGCTTATCGGAATGCGACACATGCAGTAACCAACCAAACTCCAGCCGTACTGTTTTTCAACTGGAGACTAAGATGTCGCTTGGATTTGCTCAAACCAAACATAAGACGAGATGTTGAGGATAAGCAGTTCCAGCACATAAATGAGAAGCCAACCAGGAGCTTCAAGATAGGGCAACCAGTCTTGGCCCGCGGCTACCAAACAGAAAAATGGCAGCCAGGCACGATATGCACACAGCAGGGACCACAAATGTTGGAGAGAGCATTGTGAGACGCCATGCTGACCAGATTCTAGAGTCACAGGAACAAGCCAAACCTGTACCACAAGCATATGCACCTGGTAATGAGCCCGAAGTACAGATTGCGTCTACCTCAGAAGCAGGGGTATTGGAAGCTGACGAACCAACCAATGACAATGAGCCAGAATTGACTCCACCGCCAGAACAGGATGCTCGAGAAAGGCGCTATCCAGTCCGGATCAGGAAGCCTCCTCAAAGACTGAACTTATCAATGACTATTCCAGTTGATGTATATATTACTGAGAAAATTGTAATTGTAATTAGTTATTATTTAGTTGTTAAATGAATGTTATGTACTGTTTATCTAAAAGGGGAGGAATTGTTGTGTATGTACCTTTAAGGGACTAACTGGTCTTAGACTGCAGTACCGGCAGTGACCACCCCTGTAGAAAAGGCCCTAGCAGGCATCTGTAGTTTCAGTTTCAAGCTGCCTCTTGTTCAGTAAAGTACCTGTTAAACTGTTCTCCCGAAGTCCGTGTATTATTGAGGCGCGGACTTTACATTATCCACTAGGCATCCCACTGCTTTACCTCAACAGCGTGGAGGAGGAACATGGGGAACAGAGGCGAAGGGCTGAATTTTTACCTTGAAGAGTGTGCGGGTTTGTGAGCGGGTGGGCAGTTAAAAGCGCTGAAATCGACAGCGCATCGGGAAGCCGGCTTTGACCCGATGGCTTCCGTCTTTAACTCGGGGCTGTTAGTCAGCGCGCCAGACCCTCCTTCGGGAGAGGCAGGTGACCTAATTAAAGCAGTTTAGAGCTTGTTAAGAGGCTACTAACAGCCTGTTTTACCTGATGTTGCAGCTGTTACTGGCTGTCCACGGGATTCCTGGGCTTGCTGAACCTTGCCAGTGAAAGCAAAGTGAGAGCAGAGTGGCCATTGTGGGAACTGAACGAATAACATTCAAAAAAAATCACAAATACTTACACCTGCTTACTTGCCTAAGGGAAAGGCTCTTGCTGACATCATTTGTGCTGAGACTTTGCTTTCAGGAGTTTTCAGATGATTTTGTTCGGGTGAAAATTATATAGCTTAAAGCAGCAACATAAAGAGTTAAATAATGTATTGTAAGAAGTGAACTTGTAAATAAGAAACAATGGCACAAGACAAAACAAACTCAGCTTAAGACGGGGCAGTAATTAACTGTTTGTGTCTGCTCCCATTAAAACCACTGTGCTTGACATTATTGTTGAACAGTTATTGAATGTGGGAAACACTAAGGCCTAGAAATTCGGTTGGGTTAGCGCCCAATTAGGGGTGTTAGAGTGGCTTGCGCCAGCGGTATCGCTGCGCCCGAAATTGCGATGGGCCCTAACATCGGCATTACCCGGTAGCGCTGCGCCGGCACCGATGACGTCATCGGTGTGCGCAGCGCCCCGGTTGCAGTGGTAATCCGGCCCGATGGCCAAATTCAGTTGCGGCCGCCTCGCCCGTGGCAGCCACAAACAACGATTGTGGAACGGGATGTTGCAGCACCGTAAGGCCGGCGCATAAAGGTGGAGCGGCGGCCGGCCGCTTTCCCGGCGGCCGCCTGCCCGCACCTCCCTCCCTGGACTCCTGCACCACCCCCCCGCGGCACTGATGTGTGTGTCCCGCGAGCCCGGCACTTCTCCGAGGTGCCGGGCTCATTTGTCGGGGGAATCCACCGGTCAGCTGTCGGCTGCAGGCAGCTCCTCCTTAAGAGAAGGAGGAGGCCTGCAGTACCCCAGCCTGCCGCACCGCATCGGGTGCCGCAGCGGGGGATTAGCGCCTGAAACCTGCATTCAACGCCCATAGCGAGGCGCTAAAACCCTCCATTAGCGCCCGCCGCCGTCTGGGCCCGGGGCAACTGAATTTTAGGCGGGCGCAGCGGCAATTATGGCGGGCGCAAAATTTCGGGCGCTAAAGCCCTGGCGGACCCAAACCGAATTTCTAGGCCTAAATATTTCACAATTATTCAGTGGTGCAGCCTTCTGCAAACTATTTGCTGGAAGCCCTTTGGATGTATTGATGTAATTCTACTATTCTATAATGCAAAGTAGATGAATCAAAATTGTGTGTATTGATGAGTTACAGCAATTGGTAGCTGCAAAACTGCCCATTTTGTAATTAACTATTAAAAAACCGCCCAAAGTTCTAGAAGGTTCCATATCATTCCTGTGAGGACAGGGGAGTTGTTGCTGGGGGAGCGTGATTGGTTGAAGACACCTGTGTGTAATATTTTGCTATAATGTATAAAAGAAGTTTCAATACCTTGTTGCTAGGGGAACGTGATTGGATGAGGACAAGAGAACTGTTGCTGGGGGAACATAATTGGATGAACACATTTGTGTAAAGTTTCAATACCTTGTTGCTGGGGGAACATGATTGGGTGAACACATTTGTGTGTAGTCTTTTGCCTGTATAAAAGAAGTTTCGATATCACTGTAACGGTGAGAAGGTGACCACTAGACCGCGGGGTCCATGGTTCCTTTCCCAGAACATTCTGTTAATAAACTGTGTACTTTTACTTTAAGACAGACTCGAGTGAATCTATTTTTCACCAACAAATTCTACAACTTTGGAAGTTACTCTCACCACATTGGAGGATTGTGCTTCTGATCTCCACTTTACCTGGCATATATCAGATCAGCATAGGTGCCGCTTATACTGTTTCACTTTGGACCTCAAATGAGGACCAAGATAAGCACCAGCAGCAACAACATCAGCAGGAGCAGCAGCAGCAAGAACACCAGCAGCATTCTCTTCACCGACCTGCTGCTCCAGAGGAGAGAGGTGATGAGCACAGGGGTGCACCTCGCAGGCGACGATATTCCCGACACAAAGTATAGAGGCAGAGGATTAGCTTCCTGGACATGACTGAACACCAGTGCCTCAGGAGGCTCAGGGCATCGCGTCAGGTCGTGGCAGACATTTGTAGCCCGTTGGAAGAAGACCTGCTGCCAAGTGGACCTCCTGGACATGTGTTACCAGTGGCTGTCAAAGTTCCACCGCCCTCAACTTCTTCACCTCAGGCTCCTTCTAGGGATCTGCAGGAGACATTTGCAGGATCTCGCAGTTGGCCACCCACAAATGCATCACCCAGTTGACTTGCCATATTTGAGAAGGCAGGCACTTATGTACACTTTGCCACTGATGAAGCCAGTCAGACTGAGCAGGGACATAGGAACAGGAGCAGGAGGAGGCCATTCAGCCCCTCGAGCCTGTTCTGCTATTCAATGAGATCATGGCTGATCTGCGACCTAACTCCATATACCCGCCTTTGGCACATATCCCTTAATACCTTTGGTTAACAAAAAGCTATCAATCTCAGAGTTAAAATTGACAATTTATCTTGCATCAATTGCCATTTGCGGAAGAGAGTTTCAAACTTCTGCCACCCTTTGTGTGTAGAAGTGTTTCCTAATTTCACTCCTGAAAGGTCTGGCTCTAATTTTTAGACGATGCCCCCTAGTCCTGGAATCCCCAACCAGCGGAAATAGTTTCTATCTACCCTATCTGTTCCCCTTAATATCTTGAAAACTTCAATCAGAACACCCCTTAACCTTCTAAATTCTAGGGAATACAACCCTAATTTGTGCAATCTCTCCTCGTAACTTAACCCTTGAAGTCCAGGCGATTGGCTTTGCAGCTCTGGCTGGCTTCCCACAGGTGCAAGGCATGAATGACTGCACACGTGTGACCATTTGGCACCCCCAGATCACCCAGGAGTGTTCGTGAACTGGAAGGGCTTCGACTCCATCAATGTGCAGCTCATCTACAGCCACAAAAAGATCATCGTGCCTGTGTGCGCCAGATTCCCAGGGAGCTGTCATGATTCATTCATCCTACGCCAATCTACCCTCCCTCAGCTCTTCACACCTCCGACCAGACTTACCGGCTGGTTGCTTGGGGACAAAGGGGATCCACTGAAGACTCCCTTGAGGAGGCCGAGCAATGAGGCTGAAGAGCGCTACAATCAAAGCCAAATGACGATAAGATGTGTCATAGAGCAAGCAATCAGGATGCTGAAGATGCGCTTCAGATGCCTGGACAGATCTGGAGGAGCCCTTCAGTGCGCACCAGCCAGGGTCTCCAGACTGATCATGGTGTGCTGCGCCCTTCACAACAAAGCGCAGCAGTGAGGATTGGAGCTGCAGAAGCAGCAAGGCGCAGAGCACACAGCCTCTTTGTAGGAGGAGCAGGATGACGAGCAGGAGCAGAAGGAACACGAGGAGGAGGAGGAACTTGGAGTGCACATGGCACCAGCAGCGGCACAAATTGCTGCCCGGGAGGCCAGGGATGGCCTCGTAATGGCACAATTTAGTTAGGTTGCAGCAGTGCACCAATATGGCACCAAGATGCTGAACCAACATCCCCCCGACTCCCACCACAAAGCAGTCCTAAAATGACCAAACCATTCCTGTCACACACACCCATTGCTCGAGGGTATGTAACATCTCACCATTCACTCCAACTGACACCCGTCCATTATACACCTGTCCTTTATACCCCCCGCCCGTTATACACCCGCCCGCTATGCCCCCTGCCCGTTATACACCCGCCCGTTATACACCCGCCCGTTATACACCTGTCCTTTATACCCCCCGCCCGTTATACACCCGCCCGCTATACCCCCCGCCCGTTATACACCCGCCCGTTATACACCCGCCCGTTATACACCTGTCCTTTATACCCCCGCCCGTTATACACCCGCCCGCTATACCCCCCGCCCGTTATACACCCGCCCGCTATACCCCCCGCCCGTTATACACCCGCCCGCTATACCCCCCGCCCGTTATACACCCGCCTGCTATACCCCCGCCTGTTATACACCCGCCCGCTATACCGCCCGCCCGTTATACCCCCCGCCTGTTGTACACCCGCCCGCTATACCCCCCGCCCGTTATACACCCGCCCGCTATACCCCCCGCCTGTTATACACCTGTCCGCTATACCCCCCGCCTGTTATAACCCCCGCCCGTTATACACCCGCCCGCTATACCCCCCGCCTGTTATACACCTGCCCGTTATACACCCGCCCGTTATACACACCGCCCGTTATACTCCCAGCCTGTTATACACCCGCCCGTTATACACCCGCCCGTTATACACCCGCCCGCTATACACCCGCCTGTTATACACCCGCCCGCTATACCCCCCGCCCGTTATACACCTGTCCTTTATACCCCCCGCCCGTTATACACCCGCCCGCTATACCCCCCGCCTGTTATACACCCGCCCGCTATACCCCCCGCCCGTTATACACCCGTCCGCTATACCCCCCGCCCGTTATACACCTGTCCGTTATACCCCCCGCCCGTTATACACCCGCCCGCTATACCCCCCGCCTGTTATACACCCGCCCGTTATACACCCGCCTGTTATACACACCGCCCGTTATACTCCCCGCCTGCTATACACCTGTCCGTTATACCCCCCGCCCGTTATACACCCGCCCGCTATACACCCGCCTGTTATACACCCACCCATTATACACCCGCCCGTTATACACCTGTCCTTTATACCCCCCGCCCGTTATACCCCCCGCCCGTTATACACCCGCCCGCTATACCCCCCGCCCGTTATACACCCGCCCGCTATACCCCCGCCCGTTATACACCCGCCCGCTATACCCCCCGCCCGTTATACACCCGCCCGCTATACCCCCCACTTGTTATACACCCGCCCGTTATACACCCGCCCGCTATACCCCCCGCCTGTTATACACCCGCCCGTTATACACCCGCCCGTTATACAGACCGCCCATTATACTCCCCGCCTGCTATACACCCACCCATTATACACCCGCCTGTTATACACACCACCCGTTATACTCCCCGCCTGCTATACACCTGTCCTTTATACCCCCCGCCCGTTATACACCCGCCCGCTATACCCCCCGCCTGTTATACACCCACCCATTATACACCCGCCTGTTATACACACCGCCCGTTATACTCCCCGCCTGCTATACACCTGTCCGTTATACACCCGCCTGTTATACATCTGCCCGCTATACCCCCCGCCTGTTATACACCCACCCATTATACACCCGCCTGTTATACACACCACCCGTTATACCCCCGCCCGTTATACACCTGTCCGTTATACCCCCCGCCCGTTATACACCCACCCATTATACACCCGCCCGTTATACACCCGCCCGTTATACACACCGCCCGTTATACTCCCCGTCTGCTATACACCTGTCCGTTATACCCCCCGCCCGTTATACATCTGCCCGCTATACCCCCCACCTGTTAGACACCACACCCGTTATACACTATGCCCGTTATACACCCCACCCTTTATACACCCTGCCCGCTATACACCCCGCTCGTTATACTCCCCTGCCCATTATACACCCCGCCCATTATACACCCCGCCCGTTATACTCCCCCGCCCGTTATACAACCTGCCCATTATACAACCCGCCCGATATACAGCGCACCGATTATACACACGGCCATTATACACCCTGCCCATTATACATCCACCCGTCATACACCCCGCCCGTTATACAAACCGCCCATTATACAACCCGCCCGATATACACCCCGCCCGTTATACACGCCGCCCGTTATACACCCCCCATTATACACCTGCCCGATATACACACTGCCCGTTATACACGCCATCCTTTATACACCGTGCCCATTATACACCCTGCCCATTATACACCCTGCCCATTATACAACCAGCCAGTTATACACCCCACCCGTTATACACCCCGCCCGTTATACATCCCGCCCGTTATACAGCCTGCCCATTATAAACCCGCCCATTATACACCCCGCCCGTTATACACACGCCCGTTACACACCCCGCCCATTATACACCCTGCCTGCTATACACCCCACCTGTTATACACCCTGCCCGATATACTCCCCGCCCGTTATACCCCCACCCATTATACACCCTGCACGTTATACACCCTGCCTGTTATACACCCGCCCATTATACACCCCACCTATTATACAACACGCCCGATATACAACCCGCCTGTTATACACCCCGCCCGTTATACACCCACCTGTTATACACCCGCCCGATATACACCCTGCCCGTTATAGACCCCTCATGTTATACACCGTGCCCATTATCCAACCCGACCGTCATACACCCCACCCTTTGTATACCCTGCCCATTATGCAAACCGCCCATTATACACCCGCCCGTTATACACCCACCAATTATACACCCTGCCTGTTATGCACCCCGCCCGTTATGCAGCCAGCCCGTTATACACCCCTCATGTTATACACCCGCCCATTATACACCGTGCCCGTTATGCAACATGCCCGTTATACACCCCACTCTTTATACACCCCGCCCATTATACAACACGCCCATTATACACCCACCCGTTATACACCTGCCAATAATACACCCTGCCTGTTATGCACCCCGCCCATTATACACCCCACCCTTTATACACTCCGCCCTTTATACGCAATGCCCATTATACACCTGCCCGTTATACACCCGCCTATTATACAACCCGCCCGTTATACACCCCGCCCGATATACACCACGCCAGTTATACACCCCGCCCGTTATACACCCGCCTGTTATACAACCCGCCCGTTATACACCCTGCCCGTTATACACCCTGCCAGTTATACACCCGCCTGTTATACAACCCGCCCCTTATACATCCGCCCATTATACACCCGCCCGTTATACTCCCTGCCCATTATACACCCCGCCCATTACACTACCCGCCCGTTATTCACCCACCTGTTACACACCCGCCCGTTATACACCCGCCCGTTATACTCCCTGCCCATCATACACCCGCTCGTTATACTCGCTGCCCGTTATAATCCCGGCCCGTTATACGCTTCGCCCGTTATACACCCAGCCCGTTATTCACCCGCCCGTTATACACACCCCCCGTTATAATCCCGGCCCGTTATACGCTTCGCCCGTTATACACCCAGCCCGTTATACACCCACCCGTTATTCACCCCGCCCGTTATACACACCGCCCGTTATACACCCCGCCCGTTATACACCCGCCCGTTATAAACCCGCCTGTTATACAACCACCCGTTATACACCCTGCCCGTTATATACCCGCTCATTATACACCCCGCCCGTTATACACCCGGCCTGTTATACACTTCGCCTGTTATACACCCAGCCCGTTATACACCTGCCCGTTATACTCCCTGCCCGTTATTCACCCGCCCGTTATAATCCCGGCCCGTTATACGCTTCGCCCGTTATGCACCCAGCCCGTTATATACCCACCCGTTATTCACCCGTCCGTTATACACCCCACCCGTTATACAAACGCCCGTTATATACCCACTCGTTATACACCCCGCCCATTATACACCCGCCCGTTATACGCCCAGCCTGTTATATACCCACCCGTTATGCACCCGCCCATTATACACCCCGCCCGTTATACACCCCGCCTGTTATACACCCCGCCCATTATACACACCGCCCGTTATACACCCCGCCCTAGATACACAACGCCCGTTATACACCCCGCCTGTTATACACCCGCCCATTATACACACCGCCCGTTATACACCCCGCCCGTTATACACCCCACCCGTTATACACCTGCCCGTTATAAACCCGCCCATTATAGACCTGCCCGATATACACACCGCCTGTTATACACCCCACCCTTTATACACCGTGCCCATTATGCACCCTGCCCGTTATGCACCCCATCCTTTATACACCACTCCCTTTCTAAACCCGCCCATTATACACCCTGCCCATTATACTACATCCGTTATACACCCCGCCCGTTATTCACCTCACCCGTTATACACCCCGCACTTTAAACATCCACCTGTTATAAACCCCGCCCATTATACATCCCGCCCGTTATACAGCCCACCCGTTATACACCCGGCCATTATACACCCTGCCCACTATACACCCACCCATCACACACCCCGCCTGTTATCCACACCGCCTGCTATAAGCCTGCCCGTTATACACCCCACCCGTTATAAACCACACCTGCTATAAACCACGCCCGTTATACACCCGCCCATTATACAACCTGCCTGTTATACATCCGCCCATTATAACCCTACATGTTATACACACACCCGTTATACAGCCCACCTGTTATACAACCCGCCTGTTAGGCACCACACCCGTTATACACTATGCCCGTTATACACCCCACCCATTATACACCCTGCCCGCTATACACCCTGCCCGGTATACACTCCGCCCGTTATACAACCTGCCCGCTATATACCCTGCCCACTATACACCATGCTCGGTATACACTCTGCCCGTTATACAACTGCCCGTTATACACCCCGCCCGTTATACACGCCACCCTTTATACACCCCGCCCGTTATACACCCGTCCGTTATACAACCCGCCCGCTATACACGCTGCCCATTATACAACACGCCCGTTATACACACGCCCATTATACACATGCCTGTTATACACCCCGCTAGTTTTATAGCCCACCTGTTATACACCCGCCCATTATAAACCCCGCCTGTTATACACCCCACCCATTATACACCCGCCCATTATAAACCCCGCCTGTTATACACCCCACCCATTATACACCCGCCCGTTATACACCCCGCCCATTATACACTCCACCCGCTATACACCCTGACCGTTATACACCCGCCCATTATACACCCCGCCCATTATACACCCCACCCGTTATACACCCCGCCCGTTATACATTCCACCCGTTATACACCCGCCCATTATACACCCCGCCCATTATACAACCCGCCCATTATACACCCCGCCCGTTATACACCCCAGCCGTTATACACTCCGCCAGTTATACACCCTGACCGTTATACACCCGCCCATTATACACCCCGCCCATTATACACCCCACCCGTTATACACCCCGCCCGTTATACATTCCACCCGTTATACACCCGCCCATTATACACCCCGCCCATTATACAACCCGCCCATTATACACCCCGCCCGTTATACACCCCAGCCATTATACACTCCGCCCGATATACACCCGCCCATTATACACCTGCCCGATATACACACCGCCTGTTATACACCCCACCCTTTATACACCGTGCCCATTATGCACCCTGCCCGTTATGCACCCCATCCTTTATACACCACTCCCTTTCTAAACCTGCCCATTATACACCCTGCCCGTTATACTACGCCCGTTATACACCCCGCCCGTTATTCACCTCACCCGTTATACACCCCGCACTTTAAACATCCACCTGTTATAAACCCCGCCCATTATACATCCCGCCCGTTATACAGCCCACCCGTTATACACCCGGCCATTATACACCCTGCCCATTATACACCCACCCGTCATACACCCCGCCAGTTATCCACACCGCCCGCTATAAGCCTGCCCGTTATACACCCCGCCCATTATACACCCGCCCGTTATACACCCACCCGTTATACACCCCACCCGTTATAAACCACACCTGTTATAAACCACGCCTGTTATACACCCACCCATTATACAACCTGCCTGTTATACATCCGCCCATTATAACCCTACATGTTATACACACACCCGTTATACAGCCCACCCATTATACAACCCGCCTGTTAGACAGCACACCCGTTATACACTATGCCCGTTATACACCCCACCCATTATACACCCTGCCCGCTATATCCCCCACCTGTTAGACACCACACCCGTTATACACTATGCCCGTTATACACCCCACCCATTATACACCCTGCCCGCTATACACCCTGCCCGGTATACACTCCGCCCGTTATACAACCTGCCCGCTATATACCCTGCCCACTATACACCACGCTCGGTATACACTCTGCCCGTTATACAACTACCCGTTATACACCCTGCCCGTTATACACACCACCCTTTATACACCCCGCCCGTTATACACCCGTCCGTTATACAACCCGCCCGCTATACACGCTGCCCATTATACAACACGCCCATTATACAACCCGCCCGTTATACACACGCCCGTTATACACACGCCTGTTATACACCCCGTTCGTTATATACCCCGCCTGTTATACACCCACCCATTATAAGCCCCGCCTGTTATACACCCGCCCATTATACACCCACCCGTTATACACCCCACCTGTTATAAACCACACCCGTTATAAACCACGCTCGTTATACACCCAGCCCGTTATACACGCCGCCCGTTGTACACCCCACCTGTTATACACCCCGACAGTTATACACCCCCCCTGTTATACACCCGCCCGTTATACACCCCGCCCGTTATACACCCGCCCGTTATACACACCACCTGTTATGCAACCCACCCATTATAGAAACCGCCCGTTATACATCCGCCGTTATACACCCCGCCCGTTATACACCCGCCTGTTATACACCCGCCTGTTATACAACCCGCCCGTTATACACCACGCCCGTTATACAACCCGCCCGTTATACACCATGCCCGTTATACACCCCGCCCGTTATACACCAGCCCGTTATAAACCCGCCTGTTATACAACCACCCGTTATACACCCTGCCCGTTATATGCCCGCTCATTATACACCCCGCCCGTTATACACCCGGCCTGTTATACACTTCGCCTGTTATACACCCCGCCCGTTATACACCTGCCCGTTATACTCCCTGCCCATTAAACACCCGCTCGTTATACACACCGCCCGTTATTCTCCCGGCCCGTTATACGCTTCGCCCGTTATGCACCCAGCCCGTTATACACCCACCCGTTATTCACCCGCCCGTTATACACCCCGCCCGTTATACAACCGCCCGTTATATACCCGCCTGATATACACCCGCCCGTTATACACCCCGCCCGTTATATACCCGCTCGTTATACACCACCACCCGTTATACACCCGGCCCGTTATACGCTTCACCCGTTATACACCTAGCCCGTTATACTCCCCGCCTGTTATATACCCGCTCGTTATACACCCCGCCCATTATCCACCCGCCCGTTATACGCCCAGCCTGTTATATACCCACCCGTTATGCACCCCACCCGTTATAAACCACACCTGTTATAAACCACGCCTGTTATACACCCACCCATTATACAACCTGCCTGTTATACATCCGCCCATTGTAACCCTACATGTTATACACACACCCGTTATACAGCCCACCCGTTATACAACCCGCCTGTTAGACAGCACACCCGTTATACACTATGCCCGTTATACACCCCACCCATTATACACCCTGCCCGCTATACCCCCCACCTGTTAGACACCACACCCGTTATACACTATGCCCGTTATACACCCCACCCATTATACACCCTGCCCGCTATACACCCTGCCCGGTATACACTCCGCCCGTTATACAACCTGACCGCTATATACCCTGCCCACTATACACCACGCTCGGTATACACTCTGCCCGTTATACAACTACCCGTTATACACCCTGCCCGTTATACACACTACCCTTTATACACCCCGCCCGTTATACACCCGTCCGTTATACAACCCGCCCGCTATACACGCTGCCCATTATACAACACGCCCATTATACAACCCGCCCGTTATACACACGCCCGTTATACACACGCCTGTTATACACCCCGTTCGTTATATACCCCGCCTGTTATACACCCACCCATTATAAACCCCGCCTGTTATACACCCGCCCATTATACACCCACCCGTTATACACCCCACCTGTTATAAACCACACCCGTTATAAACCACGCTCGTTATACACCCAGCCCGTTATACACGCCACCCGTTGTACACCCCACCTGTTATACACCCCGGCAGTTATACGCCCCCCCTGTTATACACCCGCCCGTTATACACCCCGCCCGTTATACACCCGCCCGTTATACACACCACCTGTTATGCACCCCACCCATTATAGAAACCGCCCGTTATACATCCGCCGTTATACACCCCGCCCGTTATACACCCGCCTGTTATACACCCGCCTGTTATACAACCCGCCCGTTATACACCACGCCCGTTATACAACCCGCCCGTTATACACCATGCCCGTTATACACCCCGCCCGTTATACACCAGCCCGTTATAAACCCGCCTGTTATACAACCACCCGTTATACACCCTGCCCGTTATATGCCCGCTCATTATACACCCCGCCCGTTATACACCCGGCCTGTTATACACTTCGCCTGTTATACACCCCGCCCGTTATACACCTGCCCGTTATACTCCCTGCCCATTAAACACCCGCTCGTTATACACACCGCCCGTTATTCTCCCGGCCCGTTATACGCTTCGCCCGTTATGCACCCAGCCCGTTATACACCCACCCGTTATTCACCCGCCCGTTATACACCCCGCCCGTTATACAACCGCCCGTTATATACCCGCCTGATATACACCCGCCCGTTATACACCCCGCCCGTTATATACCCGCTCGTTATACACCACCACCCGTTATACACCCGGCCCGTTATACGCTTCACCCGTTATACACCTAGCCCGTTATACTCCCCACCTGTTATATACCCGCTCGTTATACACCCCGCCCATTATCCACCCGCCCGTTATACGCCCAGCCTGTTATATACCCACCCGTTATGCACCCGCCCATTACACACCCCGCCCGTTATACACCCCGCCCGTTATACACCCCGCCCTAGATACACACCGCCCGTTATACACCCCGCCCGTTATACACCCGCCTGTTATACACCCGCCCATTATACACACCACCCGTTATACACCCCGCCCATTATACACCCCCCCCGTTATACACCCCGCCCGTTATACACCCCGCCCTAGATACACACCGCCTGTTATACACCCCGCCCGTTGTACACCCGCCTGTTATACACCCGCCCATTATACACACCACCCGTTATACACCCCGCCCGTTATACACCCCGACTGTTATACACCCCGCCCATTATACACCCCACCCATTATACACACCGCTCGTTATACACCCCACCCGTTATACACACCGCCCGTTATACACCCCACCCGTTATACACACCGCCCGTTATACACCCCGCCTGTTATACACCCTGCCCGTTATACACCCCGCCTGTTATACACCCTGCCCGTTATACACCCCACCCGTTATACACACCGCTCGTTATATACCCTGCCTGTTATACACCCTGCCCGTTATACAGCCCACCCGTTATACACTACGCCCGTTATACACCCCACCCATTATACACCTTGCCCACTATACACCCCGCCCGGTATACACCTGCCCATTATACACCCCGCCCGTTATACAGCCCACCCGTTATACAACCCGCCTGTTAGACACCCCACCCATTATACACCCTGCCCGCTATACACCACGCCTGGTATATGCTCCGCCCGTTATACAACCTGCCCGCTATACACCCTGCCCACTATACACCACGCTCGGTATACACTCTGCCCATTATACAACTGCCTGTTATACACCCCGCCCGTTATACACGCCACCCTTTATACACCCCGCCCGTTATACACCCGTCCGTTATACAACCCGCCCGCTATACACGCTGCCCATTATACAACACGCCCGTTATACACACGCCCATTATACACATGCCTGTTATACACCCCGCTCGTTTTATAGCCCACCTGTTATACACCCGCCCATTATAAACCCCGCCTGTTACACACCCAACCCGTTATACACCCGCCCGTTATACACCCCGCCCGTTATACAACCCGCCTGTTATACACCCCGCCCGTTATACACTCCACCCGCTATACACCCTGACCGTTATACACCCGCCCATTATACACCCCACCCATTATACAACCCGCCCGTTATACACCCCGCCCGTTATACACCCCAGCCGTTATACACTCCGCCAGTTATACACCCGCCCGTTATACACCCTGCCCGTTATACACTCTGCCCATTATACACCTGCCCGTTATACACCCGCCCATTATACACCTGCCCGATATACACACCGCCTGTTATACACCCCACCCTTTAAACACCGTGCCCATTATGCACCCTGCCCGTTATGCACCCCATCCTTTATACACCACTCCCTTTCTAAACCCGCCCATTATACACCCTGCCCATTATACTACGCCCGTTATACACCCCGCCCATTATTCACCTCACCCATTATACACCCCGCACTTTAAACATCCACCTGTTATAAACCCCGCCCATTATACATCCCGCCCGTTATACAGCCCACCCGTTATACACCCGGCCATTATACACCCTGCCCATTATACACCCACCCGTCATACACCCCGCCTGTTATCCACACCGCCCGCTATAAGCCTGCCCGTTATACACCCCGCCCATTATACACCCGCCCGTTATACACCCAATTCACAATTCACAATTCACAATTCAAATCGCTTTATTGGCATGATAAGGTACATCTTATGTTGCCAAAGCATCAAAATACATTTATGGTTGAACACATAAACGCGGTTCTATTCATACAGTGTATAAACAGGTATATCCCTGAGTTTATAAATATACATTCGCCTTGTTTATATATACTCTTGTCTTAGTTTACTGGTTGTCCCTCTGTTCATGGCAAGCTGTAACGTAGTGTGCCGCCAGTGTTACACAGCTTCTCTCCTCCCCCAGTAGGAATGGGAGTTTTTGGTTGTCATTCAGATTTCTGAATTCAGGGCATATTTGTGAGAATTTTTGGTAGAAATTCTCCCTGATGCCCTGATATTTTCCACAGGCTGTGAGGAAGTGCATCTCTGTCTCAACTACTCCCTGACTGCAATGAGAGCATATCCTGTCTTCTCTTGGCAGCCTGGTCTGCCTGTGTCTGCCTTTTTCGATCGCTAGGCTATGTTCGCTAAGTCTGTACCACCCGTTATACACCCCACCCGTTATAAACCACGCCTGCTATAAACCACGCCCGTTATACACCCGCCCGTTATACAACCTGCCTGTTACACATCCGCCCATTATAACCCTACATGTTATACACACACCCGTTATACAGCCCACCCGTTATACAACCCGCCTGTTAGACACCACACCCGTTATACACTATGCCCGTTATACACCCCACCCATTATACACCCTGCCCGCTATACACCCTGCCCGGTATACACTCCGCCCGTTATACAACCTGCCCGCTATATACCCTGCCCACTATACACCACGCTCGGTATACACTCTGCCCGTTATACAACTGCCCGTTATACACCCTGCCCGTTATACACCCCACCCTTTATACACCCCGCCCGTTATACACCCGTCCGTTATACAACCCGCCCGCTATACACGCTGCCCGTTATACAACACGCCCATTATACAACCCGCCCGTTATACACATGCCCGTTATACACATGCCTGTTATACACCCCGTTCGTTATATACCCTGCCTGTTAAACACCCACCCATTATAAACCCCGCCTGTTATACATCCGCCCATTATACACCTCCCTGTTATTCACCCCGCCCGTTATACACATCACCCATTATACACCCCGCCCGTATTACACCCACCCGTTATACACCCACCCGTTATACACCCCACCTGTTATAAACCACACCCGTTATAAACCACGCTCGTTATACACCCCGCCCGTTATACACCCAGCCCGTTATACACGCCGCCTGTTATACACCCCGGCAGTTAGACACCCTGCCTGTTATACAGCCGCCCGTTATACACCCCGCCCGTTATACACCCGCCCGTTATACACACCACCTGTTATGCACCCCACCCATTATAGAAACCGCCCGTTATACACCCGCCGTTATACACTCCACCCGTTATACACCATGCCCGTTATACACCCTGCCCGTTATACACCCCGCCAGTTATACACCCCGCCCGATATACACCCGCCTGTTATACACGCCGCCCGTTATACATCCCGCCTGTAATACACCCCGGCAGTTATACACCCCGCCTGTTATACACCCGCCCGTTATACACCCCGCCCGTTATACACCATGCCCGTTATACACTCCACCCGTTATACACCATGCCCGTTATACACCCTGCCCGTTATACACCCTGGCCGTTTTACACCCCGCCCATTATACACCCCGCCAGTTATACACCCCGCCCGATATACACCCGCCCGTTATACACACCGCCCGTTATACAGCCCGCCTGTTATACAACCCACCTGTTAGACACCCCACGGGTTATACACCCCGCCCATTATACAAACCGCTTGTTGTACACCCCGCCCGTTATAAACCACACCCGTTATACACCCTGCTCGTTATACACCCTGCCCGCTATACACCCCGCCCGTTATACACCCTGCCCGCTATACACCACGCCCGTTATACACCCCACCCATTATACACCCCGCCCATTATACACCCCACCCGTTATACACCCCGCCCATTATACAACCCGCCCATTTTACACCCCGCCCGTTATACACCACGCCCGTTATACACTCTACCCGTTATACACCCCGCCCATTATACACTCTACCCATTATACACCCGCCCGTTATACACCCGCCCATTATACACCCACTCGATATACACACTGCCTGTTATACACCCCACCCTTTATACACCGTGCTCATTATGCACCCTGCCCGTTATGCACCCCATCCTTTATACACCCCGCCCTTTCTAAACCCGCCCATTATACACCCTGCCCGTTATACTACGCCCGTTATACACCCCGCCCGTTATACACCCCACCCATTATACACCCCACCCGTTATACACCCCGCACTTTAAACATCCACCCATTATAAACCTCACCCATTATACATCCTGCCCGTTATACAGCCCGCATGTTATACACCCGGCCATTATACACCCTGCCTATTATACACCTACCCGTCATACACCCCGCGTGTTATCCACTGCGCCCGCTATATGCCTGCCCATTATACAACCCGCCTGTATTACACCCGCCCATTATACACCCACCCATTATAAACCCCACCCGTTATAAACCACACCCGTTATAAACCACGCCCGTTATACACCCCGCCCGTTATACACCCAGCCCGTTATACACGCCGCCCGTTAAACACCCACCCGTTATACATCCCGCCCGTTATACACCCCGGCAGTTATACACCCCACCTGTTATACACCTGCCCGTTATACACAACGCCTGTTATACACCCCACCCATTATAGAAACTGCCCGTTATACACCCCGCATTATATACTCCACCCGTTATACACCATGCCCTTTACACACACTGCCCGTTATACACCCCGCCCATTATACACCCTGCCCGTTATACACCACGCCCGTTATACACCCCGCTCGTTATACACTCTGCCCGCTATACACCTCGCCCGTTATACACCCTGCCCGCTATACAACCCGCCTGTTATACACCCCGCCCGTTATACACACGCCCGTTATACACCCGCCCGTTATACACTCCACCCGTTATACACCCCGCCTGTTATGCAACCCGCCCATTATACACCTCGCCCATTATACACCCCGCCCGTTATACACTCCACCCGTTATACACCCTGCCCATTATACACCCGCCCATTATACACCCCGCCTGTTATACAACCCGTCTGTTATACACCCCGCCCGTTATACACCCCGCCCATTATACAACCCGCCCGTTTTACACCCCGCTCGTTATACACCACACCCGTTATACACTCCGCCTTTATACACCCGCCCGTTATACACCCTGCCCGTTATACACTCTGTCCATTATACACCCGCCCGTTATACACCCGCCCATTATACACGCGCCCGATATACACACCGCCTGTTATACACCCCACCTTTTATACACCGTGCCCATTATGCACCCTGCCCATTATGCACCCCATCCTGTATACACCCCGCCCTTTCTAAACCCACCCATTATGCATCCTGCCCGTTATACTACGCCCGTTATACACCCCGCCCGTTATACACCCCACCCGTTATACACCCCACACTTTAAACATCCACCCATTATAAACCTCACCCATTATACATCCCGCCCGTTATACAGCCCACCCGTTATACACCCGGCCATTATACACCCTGCCCATTATACACCTACCCGTCATGCACCCCGCCCGCTATATGCCTGCCCATTATACACCCCGCCCATTATACACCCGCCTGTTATATACCCACCCGTTATACACCCCACCCATTATAAACCACACCTGTTATAAACCACACCCGTTATACACCTGCCCGTTATACACCCACCCGTTATACACCCCACCCATTATACACCCTGCCCATTATACACCTGCCCATTATACACATGCCAGTTATACACCCCACCCGTTATACACCCCGCCCGTTATACACCCACCCGTTATAACCCACCCATTATAAACTCCACCCGTTATAAGCCACACCCATTATAAACCACGCCCGGTATACACGCCGCCCATTATACACCCGCCCGTTTACACCCTGCCCATTATACACCCCGGCTGTTATACACCACGCCTGTTACAAACCACGCCCATTGTGCACCCCGCCTGTTATACATCCCGCCATTATACACATCGCCTGTTATACAGTCCGGCAGTTATACACCCCGCCAATTATACACCATGCCTGTTTTCCACCCGCCTGTTATACACACACCCGTTATACACCCCGTCCTTTATAACCCACACCCGTTATACACACCGCCCGTTATACACCCCACCCGTTATACACCATGCCCGTTATACACCCCACCCATTATAGACCCCACCCATTATACACCGCACCCGTTATACACCCCACCCGTTATACACCCGCCCATTACAAACCCTGTCCGTTATACACCCCGCCCGTTATACATCCCACTCTTTATACGCAGCGCCCGTTATACACCCTACCGTTATACACCCGCCCGTTATACACCCCGCCCGTTATACAGCCCGCCCGTTAAACAGCCCGCCTGTTATACACCCCGCCCGTTATACATCCCACTCTTTATACGCAGCGCCCGTTATACACCCTACCGTTATACACCCACCCTTTATACACCCCGCCCGTTATACAAACCGCCCGTTATACACCCCGCCCATTATACAGCCCGCCCGTTATAATCCTCCGCCCGTTATACAAGCCGCCCATTATACAATCCGCCCGATATACACACTGCCCTTTATACACCCCGCCCGTTATACACCCCGCCCATTAAACACCCGCCCGATATACACACCACCCGTTATACACCCCACCCTTTATACACCGTGCCCATTATACACCCTGCCCATTATACACCCTGCCCATTATACAACCTGCCAGTTATACACCCTGCCAGTTATACACCCCACACGTTAAACACCCCGCCCGTTATACAGCCTGCCCATTATAAACCCGCCCATTATACACCGTTATCGTTATACAACGCCCATTATACACCCCGCCTGTTATGCACCCCACCCTTTATACACCCCACCCATCATACACCCCGCCCGATATACCCCCCGCCTGTGATCCACCCAGCCCGTTATACACACCACACATTATACAACCGTACATTATACACCTGCCCGTTATACACCTGCCCGTTATACATCCCGCCCGTTATACACCCTGCCCGTTGTACACACCGCCCATTATACACATCGCCCCTCATACACCCCGCCCATTATACACCCCCTCCGTTATACACCCACCCATTATACATCCCGCCCGTTATACACCCTGCCCGTTATACAGCCCACCCATTATAGACCCCCCGTTATAAACCACGCCCACCCATTATAGACCCCCCGTTATAAACCACGCCCATTACACACGCCGCCTGTTATACATCCCGCCCGTTATACACTGCGCCCGTTATACACCCCACCCATTATAGGCCCCCCCCCCCGGTTATAAAACCGCCTGTTATACACCTGCCTGTTATACATCCCGCCCGTTATATACCCCGCCTGTTATACACCCCAGCAGTTACACACCCCGCCTGTTATACACCCGCCCATTATACACCTACCCGTTATACACCCTGCCCGTTATACACACCGCCTGTTATACACCCCACTCGTTATAAACCACACCCATTATACACCCTGCCCGTTATACACGCTGCCCGTTATACACCCGCCCGTTATACACCCCGCCCATTAGACACCCCACCCGTTATACTCCCCGCCCATTATACACCCACCCATTATACTCCCTGCCCGTTATACACACCACGCATTATACACCCCGCCCGCTATACTCCCCGCCTGTTATACACTCTGCCCATTATACACCCCGCCCTTTATACACCCCGCCCGTTATACACCCACCCGTTATACATCCCGCCCGTTATACATCCCGCCCGTTATACAGCCCACCCATTATAGACCCCGCCCATTATAAACCACGCCCGGTATACACCCCACCCGTTATGCACCCCATCCGTTACACACGCCATCCGTTATACATCCCGCCCGTTATACACCCCGCCCGTTATACACCCCACCCATTATAGACCCCGCCAATTTTAAACCTGCCCGTTATACACCTGCCCATTACAGATCCTGCCCGTTATCCACCCACCCGTTATACACCCCGCCCGTTATACTCCCTGCCTGTTGTACACCCGCCTGTTATACACCCTGCCCGTTATACTCCCTGCCCATTATACTCCCTGCCTGTTGTACACCCGCCCGTTATACACCCTGCCCGTTATACTCCCTGCCCGTTATACTCCCTGCCTGTTGTACACCCGCCCGTTATACACCCCGCCCGTTATACACCCCACCCATTATAGACCACGCCCGTTTTAAACCCGCCCGTTATACACCTGCCCATTATACAACGCACCCATTATACACTCCGCCCATTTTAAACCTGCCCGTTATACACCTGCCCGTTACACATCCTGCCCGTTATACACCCACCCGTTATACACCCTGCCCGTTATACACCCTGCCCGTTATACACCCCGCCTGTTATACATCCCACCCGTTATACATCCCACCCGTTATACACCCCGCCCGTTATACACCCCACCCATTATAGACCCCACCCGTTATACACCCCGTCCATTACACACGCCATCCGTTATACATCCCACCCGTTATACATCCCGCCCGTTATACACCCCGCCCGTTATACACCCCACCCATTATAGACCCCGCCCATTTTAAACCCGCCCGTTATACACCTGCCTGTTATACATCCTGCCCGTTATACACCCACCCGTTCTACACCCCGCCCGTTATACACCCCGCCTGTTGTACACCCGCCCGTTATACACCCCGCCTGTTGTACACCCGCCCGTTATACACCCCGCCTGTTATATACCCCACCCGTTATAAACCACGCCCGTTATACAACCCGCCCGTTATACCCCCTGCCCGTTATACACGCTGCCCATTATACACCCGCCCGTTATACACCCCGCCCGCTATAAACCCCTTCTGTTATACTCCCCGCCCATTATACACCCGGCCATTACACACCCCGCCTGTTATACTACCCGCCCGTTATACACCCGGCCCGTTATACACCCCGCCCATTATACTCCCCGCCTGTTATACACTCTGCCCGTTATACACCCCACACTTTATACACCCTCCCGTTATACACCATGCCCGCTATACACCCTGTCCGTTATACACCCTGCCCGTTATACACCTGCCAGTTATACACCTGCCCGGTATGCACCCCACCCATTATACATCTGCCCGTTATAGACCCCACCCATTATACATCCGCCCATTATACACCAGCTCATTATACACCCCAACCGTTATACATCCGCCCGTTATACACCCAACCCATTATACCCTCGCCCATTATACACCAGCCCATTATACACGCCACCTGTTATACACCCACCTGTTATACGCCCCACCGTTATATATCCGCCTGTTATACACCCATTCGTTATACACCCCAACCGTTATACATCCGCCCGTTATACACCCCCGTTTTACACCCCGCCTGTTATACACCCGTCCATTATACACCCTGCCCGCCATACAGCCCGCCCATTATAAACCCGCCCATTATACACCCTGCCCATTGTACAACACCCGCTATACACCCCGCCTGTTATACACCCGCCCATTATACACCGTGCCCGTTATGAAACCCGCCTGTTACACACGCCACCCTTTATACACCCCGCCCATTATATAACCTGCCCATTATACACCCGCCTGATATACACCCCACCCGTTATACACCCCGCCCATTATACACCCGCCCATTATACACCCAGCCCATTATACAACACGCCCGTTATACACCACGCTCCTTATACACCCCACCCGTTATACACCCCTCCCGTTATACACCATGCCCGTTATACACCCCGCCCGTTATACACCTGCCCGTTATACACCCGCCCGTTATACACACCGTCCGTTATACACCCCGCCTGTTATACACACCGGCAGTTATACACCCACCCATTATACACCCACCGATTATGCACCATGCCCGTTAAATTACACGCCCCTTATGCACACGCCTTTTATACACCACGCCCATTATACACCCTGCCCGTTACACAACCAGCCCGTTATACATCACGCTCATTATACACCCCACCCGTTATACACCCTGCCTCATATACACCCTGCCCATTATACACCCTGCAACTTATACACCCCACCCCTTATACACCATGCCCGTTACATACCCCGTCTGTTATACACCCACCCGTTATACACCAGCCCATTATACTCCACGCCCGTTATACACCCGCCCGTTATACATCCGCCCGTTAAACACCCCGCCGTAATACACCCTGCCCATTATACACCCGCCCGTTAAACACCCGCCCGATATACACCCCGCTGTTATACACCCCGCCCGTTATACAGCCGCCCTTATACACCCTGCCCGTCATACAGCCTGCCCGTTATAAACCCACCCATTATACACCCTGCCCATTATACAACGCCCGTTATACACCCTGCCCATTATACACCTGCCCATTATACATCGTGCCTGTTGTAGTGTATGTAACGTTCCACCTTTAAGAGAACTATTTTAAGGGTTGCACTACTTTATCTTGGCTACTGTATACTGTAATACCGGTGGTGACCACACCGGTATATAAGTGCTGTGTAAGGATTTATTGGGCAGATTCGCCCTGACCTTCGAATAGTAACGTCCTGTTAAAGTTACTCTTGTAGTCTGTGTATTAATTCACCATATAACCCACAGACTTTACAGTGGCGACGAGTTCGATCTTACCCTGCGGCAGCGATACATCCGAAGCAGTTAACGAGCGTCGAGAGGAGGCACCCGCCCTCGTCATTCTGCTGAGAGAAGACTCGAGTCTGCAGAGCAAGGAAGAAGGAAGAATTCAGACACGAAGCCTTCCATCAGCAACAGGCAGTGATCGTCCCTTCTGCCACGGTGGTGAGTGAGCCGATCAGCCACGAGAAGCAAGTCGGCCACGTTGACTGTGAGTAGGGGGAAAATTTAAAAAAAAGAACGGAGGAAGGGCGGTGAACTCGACCACGGTCGGGGGGGAAAGGAGCCAGACAGAAGTCGGGCCCAGAGGTGCTGAGACTGGGGCAGCGTGGGGCACGGAAGCCGCGGTGCAAGCGGGAACGCAGCCGGTGTGAGAGACCGGGCTACCAGCGGGAACGCAGCCGGTGTGAGAGACCGGGCTACAAGCGGGCTGGGAGACGCAACAGCGTCATGAGACAGCTCGACCGCGACCGGCGAAAGGCCGGGCAGCTACCGAGGCCGCGAGGCGCTGCGACCGGGATCGTAAGGCACGGGAAGAAATAAAAGTAAGAAACCGCGAAGAACTCAGCCGCAGCCGGGGGAGGAAAGGACCGGACTGCGAGAGGGCTGGGAGGCGCGATTGGAAGCCGCTGAGGGAGAGACAGAGCCCGAGCGAGCGGGAGAGACAGAGCCGAGCGAGGGAGACCGAGGAGATTCAGCCAGCAGCTGGAACTGTTCGCCGTCAACGGGTTGTCCCCAGCGCCGGTTGCCCTGCCGAGAAAAGGAAACAAAGAACGCACTGAAGCCGGCGCGCAGGCTGCGAACCCCGAAAGCCAGCGGTCATCGCCCGAGGGAAAAGCTTACCCCTCCCGCCAGTAGGCGGAGAAGAAGACAGGAGCGGGAAACCGCCATTTTGAAAGTGGGCGGGGAAGAAGACAAGCGCGGGAAACCGCCATTTTTGGAAAAAAAAAGTTAAAGAAAAATTTCGTTGTTGTTTCTCAGGAAGATTGTGAAGATGCCTAAGCGTGGCAACATCAACGAATTCGATTCTGATGTGGAAGATTGGACCACGTATGTAGAACGCATCGAGATATATTGTAAGGTCAATAAGATAGCAAATTATGATAAAGCTCTAACCTTACTAAACTCAATGGGTGCGAAGACATACGGGTTATTGAAGCATCTTCTATCACCAGCTAAACCGGCGGATCAGTCTTTCGCTAATATTGTTGCTGTCCTGAAGGATCATGTGAACCCCACACCGCTGATGTTAGCGGAACGAGCTAAATTTTACGGGAGAACGCAACTAAAGGAGGAAAGCAACGTGGAGTACCTGGTTGAACTGCATAGGCTAGCAAAATACTGTCAGTTTGGGGTAAATCTGACAGAGGCACTGAGAGACAAGTTCGTGTGCGGGATGTCGAAGGAAGGAACACAAAAGCGACTGCTCGAAGAGAATGATCTTACACTTGATAAGGCTGTCCTTATTGCAGCATCGCACGAAGCCGCAGCGAGAGGCACGGCGGAAATGCAGCTGAAGACAGCGGTACTCAGTGTGGATCAAATGACTTCGGGTACAACGAAATGTTACCGTTGTGGGAAGACAACACATGACCAGAACCAATGCTGGTTTAAAAACCAGGAATGTAGAAAATGTGGCAAACTTGGTCACATAGCTAATGTATGCCGGTCAGGAAAGAAGACCAGCAACAATAAGTCACCGCAGAAGAAGTACAGAAAGGTACATAACGTGACTGTGAAGAGTCCAGATGAACTGAATTCGGACTCAGACCCCAACAGCAAGGAACTGGGTAGTCTGAGGATTCACAATGTGAGTAAAGAAGCTGACCGACAAACTATCTGGGTCACACTGCAGATTGCAAAAGTCCAAGTGAAGATGGAAGTGGACACTGGATCGGCGTTGACGGTCATGAATAAACAAGATTACAAAAAGTTATTCAAACATATTCCCCTACGGGATACGGAGATAGTATTGCAGACATACACGGGGCATAAAGTATACCCCATCGGAAAGATAATAGTCAAGGTGAGACACAAGGGCAAAGATCACCAAGGAATGGACTTATATGTACTACCCGAGGGAGGTCCACCACTTCTGGGACGGGAGTGGATCAGGAAAATAAAGATAGACTGGCACTCACTAAACACAATGACGGTAGATTTCGGAAAGAAAGATGTCAAACCTGAACGGTTGTCCAGAATATTGGACGAGGCTAAAGAGGTATTCCAGCAGGGACTGGGAACACTGAGAGGAATTAAGGCAAAAATCAAGATTGCAGAACATGCAAGCCCAAAATTTTTCAAAGCCAGATCGGTACCTTACGCGATACGACCTGCAGTGGAGGCAGAACTGGAAGAGCTTGAACGTGCAGGGGTACTGTCGAAGGTGGACTGGAGTGAGTGGGCCACGCCCATTGTTACCGTCATGAAGTCTTCATCAAGTAACAAGCCAGGGGGACCGGGGAAGGTCCGCATCTGCGGAGACTTCAAGATCACAGTTAATCCGGTGCTTCACACGGTACAATACCCGCTCCCGCGGATTGAGGATATCTTTGCTTCATTGTCTGGCGGGAAACACTTCACCAAGATAGACCTGGCACAAGCATATTTACAGATGGAGGTCGAGGAAGAGTCACGCCAGTATCTCACAATCAACACGCACAGAGGCTTGTATCGATATAATAGACTGGTTTTTGGAGTAGCTTCGGCTCCAGCAATTTGGCAGAGGGCCATGGAGCAGGTCTTACAGGGTATTCCAAGCATTCAGTGTTACTTGGACGATATCCTGATTACGGGAGAAACGAGGAGGAACACCTCACAAATTTGAAACTGGTGCTCACCAGGTTGAAGGAATATGGCCTTCGAGTTAATCGCCAGAAATGTGAGTTCTTCCAGAAACGGATCTCGTACTGCGGTCATGTCATTGACCAAGAGGGGCTGCACAAGTCACCTGACAAGATCGAAGCGGTCGTGAAGGCCCCCGCTCCGGAAAATGTATCACAATTGAGGTCGTTTCTGGGGTTGATTAATTATTACCATAAGTTTCTGCCAAATCTATCCACGGTGCTGCATCCGCTGAATGCTCTGTTGCGGAAAGAAGTACCATGGAAGTGGAGCGAGGACTGTAAGAAGGCCTTTCGCAGAAGCAAGGCGTTGATTACCTCTGAGGAAGTGTTGGCTCACTTCAACCCAACGCTACCTCTTCGTCTAGCTTGTGATGCTTCCCCTTATGGTATTGGAACTCTCACACAAGTTACCAAATGGCTCGGAAAGGCCAGTCGCATTTGCGTCCTGATCATTGACCTCCGCTGAGCGAAATTATGCTCAGATAGATAGGGAGGCTCTCAGCCTTGTGTGGGGAGTAAAGAAATTCAATCATTACCTGCAGGGCAAGAAGTTTACATTGCTGACAGACCACCAGCCGTTGGTGTCCATATTCAACCCTAACAAGGCCGTTTCCACTATGACAGCACAAAGGCTACAGAGGTGGTCCGTTCTACTAGGGGCACACCAATATGACATCGAATACAAAAGGTCCAAACAGCATGGAAATGCTGATGGGTTATCGCGCCTACCGTTGCCAGTGGAAGAAGAAGCGACTACAGTGGACCCAGTGGAGATGTTCCACTCAACCATAATGGAATGTCTACCAGTAACAAATTCCATGATCGAAAAGGAAACAAGAAATGACCCGACTCTCTCACGAGTCTACGATTTAACGGTGGAGGGATGGCCAGTACATGGCGAACCAATGCTGCCAGCATTTTCGCACAGAAGAGAACAGCTGTCAGTGTGCCGAGGAACCTTGATGTGTGGATCTAGAGTGGTGATTCCACCCAAACTCCAGCAGAAAGTACTAAAGGAGCTTCACGAGGGGCATCTGGGTGGAGTGAAAATGAAGAACCTAGCCAGAGCATTTGTGTGGTGGCCAGGTATTGATGGAGACATCGAAGAAATAACCAAGAGCTGTCTAGGATGCCAGAAGGTCCAAAACGCGCCACCACAAGCTCCTCTGCATCCATGGGAGTGGCCCTCATCTCCATGGCAAAGGGTACATATCGACTTTGCTGGTCCATTTATGGACTCAATGTTTTTAATCGCGGTGGATGCACACTCCAAGTGGCCGGAGGTAATAAAAATGTCCTCCACCACCACGGAAAAAACCATCACAGTATTAAGGACCATATTTGCCAGGAATGGGCTGCCGGAACAGATCTGTTCTGATAATGGACCGCAATTTGTGTCCGAAGAATTCAGGAAGTTCTTAAAAAGCAATGGGGTCAAGCACTATACGTCCGCCCCATACCATCCCGCCACCAATGGATTAGCTGAAAGGTTTGTCCAGACCTTCAAGAAGGCCATAAAGGCCATGGGTAATGAAGACATAAATCTACAACATAAGGTAGATAACTTCTTGTTGGCGTACAGGAATGCAACACATGCGGTCACAAACCAAACTCCCGCCATGATGTTTTTCAATAGAAGAATAAGATGCCGGCTGGATTTGATTAAGCCAAACGTCAGAAGGGATGTAGAGAACCGGCAATTTCAAGGCATGAATGAAAGGCCAACTAGATCCTTTCAGATAGGTCAACAAGTTTTGGCCCGGGACTACCGTACCGAGAAATGGCAGCCGGGAACTATTGGAAAAAGGCTAGGACCGTTGATGTATACCGTGGACATTGGTGAAAGCATAATAAGGTGCCATGTTGACCAGATCATAGAATCATCCACAAAGGCCCAACCTACTCCACAACTCTATACGTCTAATGTTGAAGCAGAGATACCCAGAGCATCTACCTCCGATCCGGTAATACTGGAATCCGATGAACCTGAAACGGTCCTTCAAGCCGAATCGACCTTGCCAGAAGAACCTACTACACCACCGAAAACGACTACACCACCGAGGCGTTATCTGGACAGAGTCCGGAAGCCTCCAGAGAGACTGAATCTGTGAACTGTTTCACATAAAGTTGTATATATGTTAAGATGTTATATTAATGGGAATATGTATATATTGTTAACCTAAAAAGGGAGGATTGTAGTGTATGTAATGTTCCACCTTTAAGAGAACTATTTTAAGGGTTGCACTACTTTATCTTGGCTACTGTATACTGTAATACCGGTGGTGACCACACCGGTATATAAGTGCTGTGTAAGGATTTATTGGGCAGATTCGCCCTGACCTTCGAATAGTAAAGTCCTGTTAAAGTTACTCTTGTAGTCTGTGTATTAATTCACCATATAACCCACAGACTTTACACCTGTTATGAAACCCGCCCGTTACACACCCCACCCTTTATACACCCCGCCCATTATACAACACGTCCATTATACACTCGCCTGATACACACTCTGCCCGTTATACACCTGCCCATTATACACGCCGCCCGTTATACACCCGCCCGTTACACACCCCATCCTTTATATACACCGCCAATTATACAACCCGCCCATTAGACACCCGTCTGATATACACGCCGTCCGTTATACACCCTGCCCATTATGCACCCCGCCCGTTATACACACTGCCCGTTATTCACCCTGCCCGTTATGCACTCCGCCATTATATACCCGCCCGTTATGCACCCGGCCCGTTATACACCCACCCGTTATATAATCGCCCGTTATACACCCCGCCCATTTTACACCCAGCCCGTTATACACAAGCCCGTTATACACCCCGCCCGTTATATAATCGCCCGTTATACACCCCAACCATTGTACTCCCGCCCGTAATACACCAGCCCATTATACAACCCACCCGTTATACAACCGTCCGTTAGGCAACTCACCCGTTATACCCCGCCCGTTATACAGCAACCCGTTATACACCCCACCCATTATACACCCGCCCGTTATACAGCAGCCCGTTATACACCCCACCCATTATACCCCCGCTTGTTTTACACCAGGCCGGTATACACCCAGCCCATTATACACCCCGCCCATTATACATCCGCCCGTTATACACCCGCCCGTTATACACCCCACGCGTTATACACCCGCCCATTATACACCCCGCCCGTTATACACCCAGCCCGTTATACACCCCAACCACTATACTCCGGCCCATAATACACCAGCCCGTTATACACCCCACCCGTTATACTCCCCGCCCGTTATACACCTGCCCATTATACACCCCGCCCATTATACACCCAGCCCGTTATAGACAAGCCCGTTATACACCCCGCCCGTTATACAACCGCCCGTTATACACCCCAACCATTATACTCCCGCCCGTAATACACCAACCCGTTATACACCCCACCCGTTATACACCCGTCCGTTATACACCCGCCCGTTATACACCCGCCCGTTATACACCACACCCGTTATACAGCCGCCCGTTATAATCCCCGCTCGTTGTACACCCCAACCATTATACTCCCGCCCATAATACACCAGCCCGTTATACACCCCACCGTTATACATCCGCCCGTTATACACCCACCCGTTCTACACCCCAACCATTATACATTTGCCCGTTATACACCCCACCCGTTATACACCTGCCCGTTATACACCCCGCCCGTTATACACCCACACATTATACACCTGCTCATTTTTCACCTCACCCGTTATACACCCACCTGTTATACAGCAGCCCATTATAAACACTACCCGTTATATACACCGCCCTTTATACACCACGTCCATTATACACCCTGCCCATTATACACCCTGCCCTTTGTACACCCCGCCCATTATACACCCACCCATTATACACCCCACTGTTATACATCCACCCGTTATAAACTACTCCCGTTATAAACCATGCCTGATATACAACCCGCCCGTTATACACCCCACACATTATACACCCTGCCCGTTAAACACACGCCCGTTATACACCCGCCCGTTATAAACACTGACCGTTATACACCGTGCCCTTTATACACCACGCCCATTATACACCTAGCCCGTTATAAACACTGCCCATTATACACTGTGCCCTTGATACACCATGCCCATTATACACACCGCCCGTTATACCCCTGACTGTTATACACCAGCCCGTTACAAACACTGCCCATTATAAGCAATGCCCGTTATACACCCCGCCCGTTTATACACCCCACCCGTTATACACCCAGCCTGTTATACACCATGCCCGTTAGACACCCCGCCCATTATACACCACGCCCGTTATACACCCCACCATTACACATCCGCCCGTTATAAACCACGCCCATTATACACCCCGCCCGTTATACCCCCGACTGTTATACACCAGCCCGTTATAAACACTGCCCATTATAAACAATGCTCGTTATACACCCCGCCCGTTATACACCCCGCCCGTTATACACCCCACCGTTATACACCCGGCCTGTTATTCACCATGCCCGTTATACACCCCGCCCGTTATACACCCCGCCCGTATTACACCCACCCATTATACACCCCACCCGTTATACACCCCACCGTTATACATCCGCCCATTATAAACCACGCCCGTTATAAACCACGCCCGTTATACACCTCGCCCGTTACACACCCCACCCGTTATACACCCCGCCCGTTAAACACACGCCCGTTATACACCCTGCCCGTTTTACACCCCGCCTGTTGTACACTCAGTCCATTATACACCCACCGATTATACACCCTGCCCGTTATACACCCACCTGTTATACACCCGCCCGGTAAACACACGCCCGTTATACACCTCACCCATTTTACACCCCGTCTGCTATACACCGCGCCCGTTACAACCCACGCCCATTATACACACCGCCTGTTATACACTAAGTCCGTTATACACCCACTGATTACACACTCCGCCCATTATACACCCACCTGTTATATGCCCGCCCGTTATAAAAACTGACCGTTATACACCGTGCCCTTTATATACCACGCCCATTATACACCCCGCCCATTGTACAACCAGCCCGTTATACACCCACCTGTTATACATCAGCCCGTTATAAACACTGCCCGTTGTACACCCAGCCCTTTATACAACCAGCCCGTTATAAACACTGCCCGTTGTACACCCAGCCCTTTATACAACCAGCCCGTTATAAACACTGCCCGTTATACACCCCGCCTGTTATGCACCATGCCCATTACACAGCCCGCCCGTTATCCACGTGCCCGTTATACACCCTACCCATTATAAATCTGCCTGTTATACACCCCGCCCGTTATACACCCTGCTCGTTATACACCACGCCCGTTATACACACCACCCATTATACCCCTGCTTGTTTTACACCAGGCCGTTATACACGCAGCCCGTTATACACCCCACCCATTATACACCTGCCCGTTATACACCCCACCATTATACATCCGCCCGTTATACACCCGCCCGTTATACATCCGCCCGTTATACACCCGCCCGTTATACTCCCCGCCCATTATACACCCCACCCATTATACCCCCCCGTTACACACCAGCCCATTATACACCCCACCATTTATACCCTCGCCCATTATACACCAGCCCGTTACACACCTCACCCGTTATATACCCGCCCGTTTTACACCCCGCCCGTTATACACCCAGCCTGTTATACACAAGCCCGTTATACACCCCGCCCGTTATACAACCGCCCGTTATACACCCCAACCATTATACTCCTGCCTGTAATACACCAGCCCATTATGCACCCCACCCGTTATACACCCGCCCGTTATACACCCGCCCGTTATACACCCTGCCCGTTATACACCCGCCCGTTATACTCCCCGCCTATTATACACCCCACCAATTATAGACCCCCCGTTATACACCAGCCCGTTATACACCCCACCCGTTATACCCCCGCCCATTATACACCAGCCTGTTACACACTTCACCCGTTATACACCCGCCCGTTATACACCCCACCCGTTATACACTGTTGTGTCTCAAGGGGTTTTATACCCTTACCTGTATAACAATCAAGAAGGACTCCGGGGTGGAGAGTTTAGTTAATGGCCATTTTATTTACAATGTGCTTCTTCACTCAATGATCTACATTTCCCATAGTGCACTGCAAATCACCACTGCGGTATCCCATGTGGGACAATTCTAATACACATTCAAAATACACAACAAATTTCCTACCCCTTAAAATAGAATGTCCACAAAACAGAATAACTGAAAATGACAATAACTTGGGAAGAGAGGGTAGACTGCCTCTACATTCCGCTAACCCTGGGGATTATTCTGCCCCATGCACACAGGTTAGCACTAACTGTAACTAATGCACTCTGGATGCTGCCTTTCTCTTTGGGGGTAACGCCTAGTCTCAGGAGCAGGCTCTGGCTGGCTCTCCCGTGACCCTGCAGGCATGGCTTCCTCCCTCGATGGCCCAAGAGTGGATGATGCCACCGTCTCAGGGTTGGATGACCAGTCCCTGCTGGAGCCCCCAGCAGGTCCTTGATCCTCTGTTTCTTGGGTTACCTGTGGCGACTGTCTTGGCAGTAACTGGTCCACGTGCTGTCTCCATGTTCGGTCATCTCCGGTGCGGACTCGGTATGAAACGGGGCCCGTCTTTTGAATGACCGTAGCCGGGACCCACCACTCCGGGGTGGTGTAGTTACGCGCGAGGACTTTGCCCCCCACCACAAAGTGTCGTTCTTTGGACCTCTGAACTCGCCTGCTGACTTGATCCTGCTGATTGGCGTGCACCACTGCTTCTGTGGACGTTGGCCTCAGCAGGTCAAGGCGTGTCCGTAGCTGCCTTCCCATGAGTAGGTAAGCAGGAGATGCTCCAGTCATAGCATGAGGCGTGTTTTGGTATTTCAGCAAGAAAGCATTCAGGCGCTGCTTTAGAGGAGCATCACTTCTTGCCGCTTTCAACGCGCGTTTCAGCGTTCTGACAAATCTCTCCGCCAATCCATTCATGGATGGATGATAAGGCGTGGAGAACGTGTGCTGGATTCCATTGCTCTTGAGGAACTCCTCCATCTCCTGGGATGTGAACCGTGTTCCATTGTCGGTTACGATCTGCTCCGGCAGACCAAATCGCCCGAACATCTCTCTCAGAGTCTCGATGGTTTTCTCCGTAGTGGTAGTGGACATTACTGCAACCTCCGGCCATTTGGAATGGGAGTCAACCGCGACCAGGAACATTGCTCCTTCCACTGGTCCCGCAAAGTCCAGATGGACCCGTTGCCACGGTGTCGCCGGCCATTCCCATGGATGCAGTGGCGCTGCTCTTGGCATATCCCTGGTTGTCTCGCATGATGGGCATGATTTCGCTTCAACTTCAATTTCATTATCCAGACCGGGCCCGGACAACACCACAATGTCCTGAGTGCAGCTCGTTGAGGACATGTTTCCGCAGCTTTGGTGGTATGATCACTCACATGCCCCAAAGGAGGCATCCTGATGTGACAGACAACTCCTTCCCTCTTGACAGGTAAGGTAGGAGCTCAGGTGGTGCGTCTGATACCCGTGATCCGTCTCATCGCATCACCCAATCCAGCACCTTGGATAGCGTAGGGTCCACTCTGGTCTCTTTCTTGACCTGCCGGGCCGTGACAGGGGCATTGCTCACCATGTCAAAGTAGAAAATCTTCTGCTCACAGCCTTCAGAGGGTACAGGCAGCGGAAGTCTTGACAATCTGTCCGCATTGCCATGTGCTGCTGACCTCCGGTATTTGATGTTGTAATTGTGAGCGCTTAACATCAGCGCCCAGCGCTGCATCCTGCACGCTGCCAGGGAGGGTATTCCTGTGTGTGGACCAAAGATCGATGTCAGAGGACGATGATCCGTCAGCAAGGTGAATTTCCTTCCGAACAAGTAGTGATGGAACTTTTTGATTCCAAAGATGATGCCCAAAGCCTCTTTTTCAATCTGCGGGTATTTCACCTCCGCCTTGCTCAGGGACCTTGACGCGAATGCAATTGGCTTCTCTTCGCCTGAGGGAAAGATGTGGGACACGGCCGCGCCGACGCCATAAGGCGATGCGTCACAGGCCAGCTGAATCTGCAACGACAGGTCAAAGTGCATCAACACTCTGGGGTCAGTCAAAGCTGCTTTGGCTTTCTTGAATGCAGCTTCGCACTCCTTCGTCCACGCCCAGGCCTTGGCCTGACACAACAATTCATGTAATGGCTTCAACAGTGATGCCAGCTGTGGAATAAACTTTCCGTAATAGTTCAGGAGATCTAAGAATGACCGCAGCTGGCCGACATTTGTAGGTGCAGGAGCGTCGGCAATGGCTTTCACTTTTGACGGTGCTGTGTGTAGGCCGTCCGCGCTGATGACATGGCCTAGGTACTCCACTGATGGCTTGAAAAATTTGCATTTGTCCTTGCGAACGCGTAAGCCATATTCTTCAAGTCTTCCCAGTGTCTTCGTCAGGTTCTGCAGATGCTCGTTGTCGTCCTTTCCTGTGACAAGGATATCGTCGAGATAACATTGTGCCCCTGTGTTGTGTATGTACCTTTAAGGGAATAACTGGTCTCAGACTGCAGTACCGGCAGTGACCACCCCTGTATAAAAGGCGCTAGCAGCCTTCTGTAGTTTCAGTTTCCCGATTGTCTCCATTCAGTAAAGACTTGTTATAATCAACTCCTGCTGTCCGTGTCTCAATTATACACGGACATAATATTGGCAACGAGCAGATACGAACTTACCTACAGTCTGCACCACCTCTTGGGATCCATTCCTGAAGTGAAGTGAGCACAGGTCGAGGCCAGAAGGAAGAAAGAAGCAGTAGAAATGGGCGTCGACCGTGGGCATCCGCCCCTGAATCAGTGGAGTTGAAGATTGCAGGAGAAGCTGTCGAGAGCGGGGCTTGGTTCCTGTCGACGGTGCTTCAGCTAATCGGGCTGGTGTCAGGTCGTACACTGATCCTTCCTGGGCTGTGGCGGTCTAGAACTCGAGCGGGTGGCTTGCAACGGGGCCGAGCAGCATTGTCGGGAAGAGGAGAGAGAGAGAGGGTGGAGCACACAGGGCGCGGCCGGTGCTACGAAGCCGGGCAGCGTACGGACCCGAGAAGAGGGAGGCAAGAGTCGCACAGGGTTGTTCCACGATGGGAAAATAATTTTAAAAAATATTAAACGCGCAGAAAACCGCGAGGAGCTGCAGGTTGCAATGGAAACCGCGGAAAGCAGCGCTAGCAACAGCGGGGAAGAAGGCAAAGCGCGGGAGGCGCCATCTTAATCCAGCAGGGAAGAAGGCAAAGTGCGGGAGGCGCCATTTTGTTAAATTGGGGAAGAAGGCAAAGCGCGGGAGGCGCCATTTTAGATTTCCAAGATGCCGAAGACTGGCTGTATCGCTGCCTTTGATAATGCAATAGAGGACTGGACCACGTATGTGGAAAGAGTCGAGGTATATTGCGAGGCAAACGAAATAGCCGATGAAAAAAAGGCATCGGTACTGCTAAACTTAATGGGTGCAAGAACGTACGGCCTATTGTGGGACTGATTACTCCAGCCAAACCAAAGACAAAGGCCTAGAAATTGAGTTTGCGCCGCGCCGGGGCTTAACGCCGGAAATTTAGCGCCGGTGCTAAGTCGCGCTGTGCGCGCCAAAAATTCAGTAGCGCCGCGCCCAAACAGCTGCCGGCGCTACTGAAGGCTGTTTGCGCCTGAAAACTGGCGCTACGCGCCGCATTGCGGCGCTATTCCGGCGCTGCGGCGCCCGATGCGGTGTGGCAGGCTCGGGAAGTGCAGGCCTCCTCCTTCAGTTAAGGAGGAGCTGCCTGCACCCGCCCGCTGGCCAGTTAAATCGCCACAAAAATGAGCCCGGCACCTCGGGGAAGTGCCGGGCTCGCAGCCGAGAAGCATCTGTTCCGCGGGGGGGGTGGTGGAGGAGTCCGGGGAGGGAGGTGCGGGCAGGCGGCCGGCGGGAAAGTGGCCGGCCGCCGCTCCACTTTTATGCGCCGGCGCAAAGTCGGGTAAGACTCTGTTGCCAGAGTCTTACTTGCGGCTGCCACGGGCGAGGCGGCCGCAACTGAATTTCGGCGCAGGGGCCCGTCACCACGGCAACCAGGACGCTGCGCACACCGATGACGTCATCGGTGCCAGCGCAGCGCTACCGGTGTAACGCCGATGTTGGGCCCTAGTCAATTTCAAAACCGGCTGTAAGTCCAGCGCAATGCCCTCTAACGCCGCAAAATGGGCGCTAAGCCCACTCAATTTCTAGGCCAAAGAGTTTTAACGAAATTGTTGCTATCCTACAGGAACACCTAAACCCTGCACCGCTGCTGATAGCAGAAAGATTTAAATTCCACAGGAGAACTCAGCATAAAGATGAGAGCAAAGCTGAGTACCTTACGGAATTATGCAAGCTATCAAAGCACTGCCAGTTCGGAGCAGGACTGGCAGATACCCTACGGGACAAATTTGTCTGTGGACTCCTGAGTGAAGGAACACAGAAGAAGTTACTCTCAGAGAAAGAGCTGACGCTAGATAAGGCTTTCAGCGTGGCAGTATCGTACGAAGCAGCAGCAAGGGGAGCTGCGGAAATGCAACCAAAGTCACAGGAATACGGCACCCACGAAATGACACGGGGATTTGCAAAATGTTATCGCTGCGGCAGAACTAACCATGACCAGAAGGACTGCTGGTCCAAGGACAAAATATGCAGGCAATGCGGAAAGATGGGACACATTGCACGAGTTTGCAGGTCTGGGAAGAAGACCAACAACAACAAAAAGGCTACTAAGGAACCATACAAGAAAGTACAAAAGATGACGGGCAGTAGTTCCGAAGACCAGATGAGCGACAGTGATTCCGGGAACAAGAGACTCAGCTGTCTCAAACTTCACAATGTAATCGCAAAAGAGGATCACCAAACCATTTGGGTCACCCTCACGATAGCAGGGTCCCAAGTTAAAATGGAATTGGATACAGGATCAGCGCTAACCGTCATGAATCGACGAGACTACGAGTGGCTATTCTCACACATACCCTTGAGAGAGACATCCATCATCTTGACGATGTATACGGGGCAAAAAGTATACCCCAGAGGAAAAATAAGGGTGCCTGTCGAATACAACGGCAAGACAATACGGAAATTGTATCTCTACATACTGCAAGATGGTGGACCACCGTTATTGGGACGTGAATGGATCAGAAAGATAAGCTTAGATTGGCACTCCATTCAGGCAATGACGGTGGATGGTAAAAAAGATGACGACGTCAATCCTGGTCGATTGTCAACAATCTTAGCTAACCCCAAAGAGGTATTTCAACAACAACTGGGCACTCTTAAAGGCGTAACTGCCTCGATAAAAATAGAAGAGAATACAATTCCCAAGTTTTTCAAAGCAAGACCGGTACCATATGCAATTCGCCCAGCCGTCGAGGCAGAGCTGGAGAATCTGGAGAATGCAGGCGTGTTGTCTAAGGTAGACTGGAGCGAGTGGGCGACACCCATCGTTCCTGTCATGAAGAAAACGTTAAACAATAAGTCTGAGGAGCCAAGGAAGGTTCGCATCTGTGGGGACTTCAAGGTGACGGTGAACCCAGTCCTTCACACAGTACAATATCCTCTTCCAAGGATAGAAGACATCTTCGCCTCACTATCTGGAGGGAAGCGTTTTACAAAAATTGACCTAGCACAAGCGTATTTGCAGATGGAGGTTGAAGAATCCTCTCGGAAGTATCTCACAATAAACACTCACAAAGGTGTTTACCAGTATCATCGATTGGTATTCGGAGTAGCATCAGCTCCGGCGATATGGCAAAGAGCGATGGAACAAGTCCTGCAAGGGATTCCGGGGACTCAGTGTTACTTGGACGACATCCTAGTGACAGGTGAAGATGACAGTGAACACCTTAACAACCTAGAACAGGTGCTCACTAGACTACGGGAATATGGGCTACGAGCCAACCGCCCCAAGTGCGAGTTTTTTAAGAAACAGATATCGTATTGTGGCCACGTGATTGATGAAGAGGGGTTACATAAGTCCCCTGACAAAATTGAAGCAGTTGTTAAGGCCCCAGCACCTGAAAATGTGTCGCAACTGAGGTCATTCCTCGGATTGGTGAATTACTACCATAAGTTTTTACCGAATTTGTCCACAATTCTGCACCCACTGAACGCCCTACTACGAACGGGAGTCGCATGGAAATGGAGCAATGACTGTAAGCGGGCCTTTCAGAAGAGTAAGGACTTAATCACTTCAAGAGAAGTATTGGCTCACTACAACCCATCACTACCGATAAGACTGGTGTGTGATGCGTCTCCCCATGGAATTGGGGCGGTACTGTCACATAAGTTCCTTGATGGTTTAGAGAGGCCGATAGCTTTTGCGTCACGCTCGTTAACTTCAGCCGAGCGTAACTACGCCCAGATTGACAGAGAGGCCCTCAGCCTAGTGTGGGGGGTGAAGAAGTTCAATCACTACCTGCACGGTCAAAAATTTACTCTATTAACTGATCATCAACCTCTTGTCTCCATTTTCAACCCTCAGAAGGGCGTACCGATAATGACAGCACAACGGCTACAGAGGTGGTCCTTTTTCCTAGGGGCACACCAATATGACATCGCGTACAAAGGAACTAAACAGCATGGGAATGCTGATGGATTGTCGCGCCTACCGTTGCCGACGGTGGAAGGAGAACTTGCAGTGGCTCCAATGGAGATATTCCACTCGACCATAGTCGAATGTCTCCCTGTGATGAATGCAAACATAGAAAAGGAAACACGAAATGACCCGACACTATCCCAGGTCTATGATTTAACGGTGAAGGGATGGCCAGCACATGGCGAACCACTGCTGCCAGCATTCTCGCTGAGAAGAGAACAGCTGTCAGTGTGCAGAGGAACCTTGATGTGTGGATCCAGAGTAGTAATTCCACCCAAATTGAAGGATAGAGTGCTCAATGAGCTTCATGAGGGTCATCTGGGAGGGGTAAAAATGAAGAACTTAGCCAGAGCGTTTGTGTGGTGGCCGAGAATTGATAGAGAAATCGAAGAGATGACCAAGAGCTGTACAGGATGCCAGAAGGTCCAAAACGCCCCACCACAAGCCCCTCTACATCCATGGGAGTGGCCCTCATCTCCATGGCAAAGGGTGCACATTGATTTTGCTGGTCCCTTCATGGACTCGATGTTTTTAATTGCAGTGGATGCACATTCAAAGTGGCCAGAGGTAATAAAAATGTCCTCAACCACCACAGAAAAAACTATCACAGTCTTACGAACCATATTCGCCAGGAATGGGCTGCCTGAACAGATTTGCTCTGACAATGGACCACAGTTTGTGTCTGAAGAGTTCCGGAGGTTCTTAAAGAACAATGGTTTTAAGCATTACACATCTGCCCCATATCATCCAGCCACTAATGGATTGGCCAAGAGGTTTGTTCAAACATTCAAGAAGGCTATCAAGGCAATGTGTAATGAAGATATACCCCTACAACACAAGGTGGACAACTTCTTGTTTGCCTACCAGAATGCGACACATGCGGTTACCAACCAAACTCCAGCCATGATGTTCTTCAATCGAAGACTACGATGCCGCTTGGATTTGGTTAAGCCAAATGTCCGAAGAGATGTGGAGAACAGGTAGTTTCAGAATATGAATGAAAGGCCGACCAGGAGTTTTAAGGTAGGTCAACCAGTTTTGGCCCGGGACTACCGCACAGAGAAATGGCAGCCAGGAACGATTTGTACACGGCAAGGACCTCTCATGCATACCGTGGACGTTGGAGAGAGCATTGTAAGCCGCCATGCTGACCAGATTCTAGAGTCACTGGAAAACGTCAACTCCACACCACGATCTGATACACCTGGCGATGAAACCGACGTACCAATTGCATCTACCGCAGAATCGGTGATATTGGAAGCAGATGAACCAAACAACGACATTGATCCCGACTCAACCTTGCCAGAAGAACCTGATACCCCAAAGAAGCGTTATCCAGACAGAATCAGGAAGCCTCCTCAAAGACTGAACTTATAATTGCTTAACCTCAACCAATGTATCTAGCAACTGTAATTGTGATTGTAATTAGTTATCATTTAGTTGTTAAATGAATGTTATGTACTGTTTATCTAAAAGGGGAGGAATTGTTGTGTATGTACCTTTAAGGGAATAACTGGTCTCAGACTGCAGTACCGGCAGTGACCACCCCTGTATAAAAGGCGCTTGCAGCCTTCTGTAGTTTCAGTTTCCCGATTGTCTCCATTCAGTAAAGACTTGTTATAATCAACTCCTGCTGTCCGTGTCTCAATTATACAGGGACATAATACCCTGGAATGCCGCTTAAGATCTGGTCCATAGCCCGCTGAAACAATGCTGGTGCTGACGTTATACCAAAGGGTAGGCGGCAGTACCTGTAGAGGCCTTTGTGGGTGGTGATGGTGAGGTACTTCTGTGAGTCCTCTTCTACATGCATCTGCAAGTAGGCTTGGCATAGATCAATCTTGCTAAACTTCTGACCGCCTGCTAGACCCAGGAAAAGATCTTCAATGATGGGGAGGGGGTACTGTTCAGCTGAGAGCACAGGATTCACTGTTACTTTGAAATCTCCACATAAGCAAACCGCGCCGTCACTCTTCATCACTGGTACCACGAGCGTGGCCCACTCACTGTGCGAAACCGGCACCAGGACCCCTATCTTGACCAGACGCTCCAGGTCAGCCTCCATCTTTGGTCTGAGGATGTAGGGAACGTTCCTGGCGTTCAGGAATCGTGGCTGGCTGTCAGGCTTCACCTTGAGTTTGACCATAATCCCCTTTATACTCCCCAATTCTCCGTGAAAGACAGCCGCATGCTTTGTCAACACTGCCGCCAGCCCCGCCTCTTCGACTGACACCGCATTCACTTTTTTCCAGTCCAGATGAATTTTCTCCAACCATGGCCTGCCCATCAGTGTTGGATAGTCACCCTTGACCACGTAAACTGGCAGCATCACGGTTTGTCCATTAAGCTCCACCTTGCCCTCCGTCTTACCCAGCATTGGGACTGTTTCCTGTAGGATTCGCAAAATTGAACATTGTCCTCTTAGGATCCATTGGCAGAAAAGGCCTTAATTTTAAAGACTGTTTTAAAAGAAGCCCAGAAAAAGGGGCACACAAAATGGCCGCCAGACCCTGTGACCAGCTTTTTGGGACATTTTAAAATGGTTCCTGCAGTCCACAGACAGCTTTTGTGGATTCAGCCCACAGTAAGTTCTGGAATGCAATTTCGGAGAATGCGAAACCAGACAGAACCCCATACATATGGATTGGATGCAGATCCAATCCAATCGGCTTGTAGATAAAGGCCATCAAAATGTTTACCCAGACAAAGGGAAACAGCTTCAAATTCATAGGGGGACATCAAGACCCATTAAAGACAATACAAGGTCATTCCAGACCAGAGATGGCAGTTACTGGCCATCCCGAAAGTACTTTAAACACAATGACTACCCCTCTGTGCTACAAGCCTGCAAGGTTAAACAAAGACTAACCTTGATATGGCGGGAGAAAAGGGCCTCCGTGAGAAGTATAACTGGAGACCTGGGGTAGCCATTAGGAGTTCAAGTTCGGAGAGAGAGCAGTGCAGAAGAGCAAGAAGAGCATTGTAGAGATCATTTTCGAGAGATCGTTCGGGGGTCCGAAGAAGGTGCTGTTCGGTTAGGAGTTCGGGTTCGGTAGAGAGGCCGTTCAGACTCGGAAAAAGAAGACGATTCGGTAGACGATTGGGATCGGGGACGTTTTGAAGACTTTTCTAACTGGGACTAGTAAGCATGTTCCTGGCCCCTCATAATCTAATTTAGCTAGGTTTAGTGGGTGGGCATTTTAGGGGATAATTAACAATGAGTTGTTGTCCCTCGATGTTCCGTGTGTTTCCTTATTTCATGGTGAACCTTGTAAAGTATAATATGCCTGTGGATATATTGGTTAGTACTGTATTATGATTTGTTTTTCCCTCCCATGTACCTTATTGGCTTACATTCAATTTTTCCTTTATGCAATAAAATTTCACTTCATTTCATTAAACTTGGTCTACAGAGTATTCTCTGCATTGCAGTTCCTGCCTCAAAGTCCAGTGTACAGAACCTAAGGGGTGAGTGGGTCGAACCACTCGGTAAATTACTGTGCAAAATAGAGAGAGGTCTCACCAGAGAGAGAGACCTAGCAAAAAAAACCCTTACAGAAAATGGAGACTGCAGCAGGACATTGGCAGCAGGATTGCAATGTATTAGACCCAGGTTTAAATGGATGAAATGTTATGGATGAGAGGATAGCGGATTATGTTTTTGGTAAGGTAAATCTCACTAAGCAGTGGATTTCCGATCTCTTACTGGATGGGCGTCCGGTAGACGCAGCCGTCAGGTGGACAGAGAGTAAAGAACATAAAAAGTCAGTAGAGAAGGCAGTGTGGCTGATGTGCTACAAAAGACAAGTCCAGATTTTGGACAGAGTCGTTGCAGCGCAGGCAGCCAAGATCAAAACCCAGGCATCAGAAATAGAGGAAAAGGCCATGGGTGGGGAAAAGCTGATCGCAGCGCTTCATGCGCTGAATCAGGAACGCCAAACTGTAGCCAGCCAACATCAGGCTAAAGTAGAGTACCTGGAATGCCAGGTTACTGAGGCAAAGATTCATGAAGCGAGAGTACGGGAGAAAAGCGCCCACCTCGCACAACAGCTAAGAGCGCAGGAGGAGAAAGTAGAGGAGGTTAAGGCAGCTTACAGGCTGGCCATCGAGCAGGGGTTTGAAAGTGCAGACCACGGCCCCTGCCAGAAGGCAGTAGAAGACCTAAGAATGGCCCTGGCTAAGGCAAAAGGCATGGTATGCCTTGTAAGCCCAAAGGCAAGTCACAACTACTTCACGTGGAATCGGTTTTTTGGATTCCTTCAGGAAGACTGCGATGGTCCAGAACAGGCTAAGATGTTGCTATCCTCCCTGGATAGCACAATCCTTCAGTGCCTCTCAGACGGGAGTAAGAGGGGGCAGAAAGGGTATGAGGAACTCTGGGACGAGGTCCTGGAGGTTATGGGAGTGGACGACGGCAACCCGTTCCTCCGTGTGGAAGGGACTATGCAGCTAACTGGAGAGCCCCCACGGGTTTTCGCAGAAAGGCTGTGGCCAGTGTATCGGCGCAGCTGTCCGGGCATGCCTGAACGGGCCGCAATGAACGATGTCCAGCGGGTTCATTGGCTCTGCTGCCTGGTGCCAACAGCTTACCGCAGATACAGGCCCAAGCCAAATCTTGGTTTGACCCCCAAGGTCCCGGTACCACAGAGGAGACAGTGCTCCGACAGCTCACCATTGCATATAAGAATTGCAGGAGTCAGGAGGCACCTACCTCTAAGGGAAAAGTGCATGAGGCAAAACCCGCAGCCCCAAGCAAAAAGGAGTGGCATCAGGAGGGGAATCGCCCTCCCCAGGCCAAGCTCAATTACTACGGGAGTGGGAAGGATGGACATTGGCGCAGGGACTGTAAAAATCTGTGGAAGGATAATAAGGGAAAATCTCCCGCAGCCCAAGCCCAAGCCCAGACCGCCGCCCCAGCACGAGTCCAGGTCGAAGCCGCAGCCCCGTCCCAGAAAAAGGAGCCGGTGCAGCTATAGATCCCGCTGCGATAGAATCAATTTTAGAGACAATGCGGTCTCTTATGATCTCACAGGGGAAGATAGCTGTCACCACCGGTTCCGTCGTTCCCGCGGGCCCGACCGCTTCACCCCAATGACTAGAGCCAGCGCAGCCCGTTGACAAGGCTAGACGGGAACCGGTGCAAGACCCACCGGTCCCCACCACCTACGCAGTGAAGTTGCCCCGGTGCACTAAATGGTTTCACGTAAACCAGTGCAAACTATTTAAGCCGGGTGCAAAAGAGCCAACAACCGAGGCCAGGTCTGAGGGTAAAAATCCTCAGCCTGAGGCATGCAATAAGTCACAGACCACACAGGCTGGCACCGCAGCCTGCTTGAGGGGAGGAGCTATCCCGCCCACCTGGGAGGTTTCCCCATTGGCCTGGGACTCGGACGGGGAAGAGCCCGAAGACCAAGGCCCTCCCCCTGACCCGAGCACAGTTAGGGGGGAGCCCGAACAGCTAGGCCCCGCCCCGACACGATTCTGGAGAAGGTGGAGTCGGAGGACGGAGGTCCCACCCTCGACTCAAGCTTAGGGGAGGTAGAACTTGGGGGTGGAGGTTCTCCACCTGTAGGGACAGGTAGGGAGGAGTCGTCCGCCACAGACCCAAATCCCAAAGGGCCAGAGTCTGAGGGAAGGGAGCCGAAGCCGACAGTTGTGGAGAAGCCACGGGCTGTGAGGGATAAAGTCCCAACCAAAGGTCCACTCGCAAAGGGAGCCTCGCCCGAAGTACCCCCTCGCAGGTCGTCTGACCCGAGCACAGTTAGGGGGGAGCCCAAACAGCTAGGCCCCGCCCCTGACACGATTCTGGAGGAGGTGGAGTCGGAGGACGGAGGTCCCGTCCTCGGCTCAAGCATAGGGGAGGTCGAACTTGGGGGCGGAGATTCTCCACCTGTAGGGACAGGTAGGGAGGAGTAGTCTGCCACAGACCCAAATCCCAAAGGGGCGGAGTCTGAGGGAAGGGAGCCGAAGCCGACAGTCACGGAGAAGCCACGGGCTGTGAGGGCTAAAGTCCCAACCAAAGGTCCACTCGCAAAGGGAGCCTCACCCGAAATACCCCTCGCAGGTCGTCTCGGACGCCTCAGCCAATAAAGCTCTGGCCTGATTCCCCCTACTTCAGCAGACACCGACTTAGGAAATCCCTAGAAAGACGCAGTCCCCAATTGGCAGCAAAAGGCTGCGAGGTCTCAAGCTACAGGTCAGTGCGGCCCCGCCACAGGGAGCGGTGAGCTGCAGTCCGAACAGGGATTAGGCAGGCCGCCCGGCGACGGGCGGCGCTGTACATAAGTTTAGTTAAGTTTAAGTTTGGTTAAGTATAAGGTGTGTAAATTTTTAAGGTGATGGGTGTTATAAGAAATAGCTTTGGAATCTGCCCAGCATGTGTGTTTGTTTTGGATCGAGGTCGAAAGACCGATCATGCCTTCACCTAGGCCAGATTCTCTCAGGAGCCTGGCTGTATCGTTTAATCTGTTGCAGGAACCAAAGGTACCATGGAGAGGATTCTCATCGTGTTCATGGTGATCGGGTGCTGCTTGGCCTATCAGGGCTACACCAAGGACTCCATCGTGTATGGATGCTCCGAGGACACAGCCCCCATCGCGACTGATGGGACAGGTGAACGGGACATTGAGGAAACAGCCACCTACTTCCACGAAGGGAGGTGGCCAGGATGGCTGGGGTCGAACTCTACGGAATACTCCAGCCAGTCCGGGTTTGCATATGGAGAGACTTCTCTAATGTGTCCCAGGGTGAGGATCATCACGCCCAGAGTCAGCGTAACCGTCGGGAGGAAGATTTGTTTAGTGTGCAACGGACATGTTCCTTTGGACAGATGGTGGTGGCTTCGTAAGCTGAGTAAGACCATGAAAAACTCCACAGTCGAGTGGGAGCGACTGAGTAACAATACCCATCGGACTATTACGGGGACTCATGGGGAATTGAGTGTCTGTTGGGACAAATGGTGGGAACCAGATGAGGGGATTTACATCTGCATGTGGGGTTCAGAACGCGTCTGCCCCACAGGCGTCTCCATCTTTTTCCAGAGACAGTGGCAGGATGCTGGGAAAGGGATGAGGTGGGTCGTCAGCATGCGGGCGTGCGGAGTCCCATACTCTCCGATCCCGGTGAATGCCACTGAGCTCATCACCCGCCCCCGCAAGCCCCTGCCCACGATTCCGGTAGCCAAAGCCCGCAAGGAAGGGTGCCCCGCCACTACCAAGGGACCCGGGAACGGATTGGTATTGGTACCCACAGGTCAGGTGCTGTACCAAGAGGTGCACTACGCGGTAGCCTCGGTGATTTTAAACCTCACCGAGGTGCGATTGCCAGAGTGGTGCCCCAAGGAAACGGAGCAATTGTACCAGGTCCTGTTAACAAATATGTTCAGACAATTTTATGAGCTCGACTTTGCTGATGTTGAAAGAGCCGGATTGTACACCACACCACATGAGGTCTTGGACAGGGTAGGGAGACAAAGAAGGGGTACAGTCAATGATATTTTTACCGCCTTTAACACAGGGACTTCCGTCATCAACACTCTGGATGACGTGGAGCTGCAGACCCAGATCAATGGTTTAAAAGCGCGGTTAAGAAAGATACTGACGGACGAGAATAAGGTAGTGGGTTCTGAGTTACATGAGGACCAGGCCATGACACTACACTTAAAAGAAATCATAGCTGAGCTGGAGAAACACGCTAAAACGGTAAATGCTCTCATCAGAGAGGATTGGAATGCATCAGATCAGGCTGCGCAGAACGAGGCATGCGTGCTGTACGGGGCATGGTTACTGGGCGAGGGCCGCAGTAATCTGGAGGGTTTAAAATAAGGTTTGGTCCCCTCCTGGATCAACAATAAGCACCTCGCAGCCCTCCACCCTTTTGAGAACACATTAAGTCCGTGCCAACTCAGACTAGCTTCAGAGGCCTACCCAGTCCCAGTGGACTGTGGGAGGTCTAATCACACCATTATGGGTATAGTGGTAAGAATGCCGGTTATGGGAAAGACAGCTAAACCCACCCTGGTATACAGGGTGGAGAACATTGGAGTCATTCAAGGGGGTGCACACATTCGCTACACAGCGGCCCCACCTTACGCCATTCGATGGGAGCATACAATGACGGGTACCGACCTCTCGGGGTGCCGGAGCCGGGGAGCATACATCATCCTGTGTCCCCAGCACTTGAATGCCTATTCGAAACCACAGTGCAGGTTCAGAGCTGCTGGCGCGAAGCCTATAAATTGCACCATGGAGGCAATGGCACAAAGCCATGTGCCCCCGCAGGTGGCATATATAGGAGGTGGGACATATTGTGTCACCACTGCAGCGCCACACTACCAACATGGACAGCATGGCTGGTGTCCGGTCAGTGACAGCAGTTTCTGCTTCAAACCCAAGGCAGAAGTTCAAGTGGCCCAAGAGCGAATTGTCCCTATTCTTGAACCTTCTACTGTTCACCTCACTGTCAAAGAAAATTTCACCGATCTGTAACGATTCGTTGCACATTTTGGCTACGTCATTCCTCCTCTCCCTGAACACCTCACCAAGATACTAAAAGCCGTTGCCGTTTCACAGAAACATTTTTACACGCTGGAGCAGAAGACATTAGAAATAGGGGCAGACATATTAGATATAGTGACCCCACAGTGGTGGGACCTGTTCATTAATATAGAAGTCCCTTCATGGATTAGGATAGCCTCCCACATCCTCGTAGTATGTCAGATTTTTATTGTGATTTATTTACTCTTCGTACATTGTAAGAGGGACAAATGTTTCCAGAAGTATGAGAACAGAGGAGAATGGAGGGAGCATTATGTGCGGGTAGATGAGGAGACACCCATTTAAATTTTGCTGCTATGTATAGAGTTCGAGTTTCCCTCCCTCCTCTATTTTTGATAGTATTCATGTGTGATTTTGAGTGTATTTTCTTTCTTTATTATTTTTATTGAAGTTTATTATGTGTGTAGTTATTAATAAAAGATAATATGTATGAACCAGGTGGTGTAGGGGTATTAGGCCCCCCTCCACGCCTGGAAATATGTGTGTCAGATTTTAACTCCAATGTATTGCCATCTATAGATGCTTAATGTACACTGTGGGTTTTCTGAAATGGGAAATGCATGTGTCGTGGGGTCATAGATAGGTAAATACAGGGGATGGTTTGATTATGGAGAGTCAGAAAATTTTGCTCACCCAGAATTATGATACTTCAAGCAAGTTATAGTATCATCAGGAGGACTGTAGGATTCGCAAAATTGAACATTGTCCTATAAGGGTCTATTGGCAGAAAAGGCCTTAATTTTAAAGACTGTTTTAAAAGAAGCCCAGAAAAAGGGGCACACAAAATGGCCACCAGACCCCGTGACCAGCTTTTTGGGACATTTTAAAATGGTTCCTGCAGTCCACAGACAGCTTTTGTGGATTCAGCCCACAGTAAGTTCTGGAATGCAATTTCGGAGAATGCAAAACCAGACAGAACCCCATACATATGGATTGGATGCAGATCCAATCCAATCGGCCTGTAGATAAAGGCCATCAAAATGTTTACCCAGACAAAGGGAAACAGCTTCAAATTCATAGGGGGACATCAAGACCCATTAAAGACAATACAAGGTCATTCCAGACCAGAGATGGCAGTTACCGGCCATCCCGAAAGTACTTTAAACACAATGACTACCCCTCTGTGCTACAAGCCCGCCAAAAGTTAAACAAAGACTAACCTTGATATGGCGGGAGAAAAGGGCCTCCATGAGAAGTATAACTGGAGACCTGGGGTAGCCATTAGGAGTTCAAGTTCAGAGAGAGAGCAGTGCAGAAGAGCAAGAAGAGCATTGTAGAGATCATTTTCGAGAGATCGTTCGGGGGTCCGAAGAAGGTGCTGTTCGGTTAGGAGTTCGGGTTCGGTAGAGAGGCCGTTCAGACTCGGAAAAAGAAGACGATTCGGTAGACGATTGGGATCGGGGACGTTTTGAAGACTTTTCTAACTGGGACTAGTAAGCATGTTCCTGGCCCCTCATAATCTAATTTAGCTAGGTTTAGGGGGTGGGCATTTTAGGGGATAATTAACAATGAGTTGTTGTCCCTCGATGTTCCGTGTGTTTCCTTATTTCATGGTGAACCTTGTAAAGTATAATATGCCTGTGGATATATTGGTTAGTACTGTATTATGATTTGTTTTTCCCTCCCATGTACCTTATTGGCTTACATTCAATTTTTCCTTTATGCAATAAAATTTCACTTTGTTTTATTAAACTTGGTCTACAGAGTATTCTCTGCATTGTAGTTCCTGCCTCAAATTCCAGTGTACAGAACCTAAGGGGTGAGTGGGTCGAACCACTCGGTAAATTACTGTGCAAAAGAGAGAGAGGTCTCACCAGAGAGAGAGACCTAGGAAGAAAACCCCTTACATTCCCCAGTGTAGGTCTTTAAGATGAGCTTGGCCGGCGTCAGTGATAGGTGGTTCAGTTTTTCTTTGAATAGCTTCACTGAAATCAAGGAGGCAGCGGCCCCCGTATCCAGCTCCATTTTGACCGGTATTCCCTCTAGTAGTGGAGTGACTCCATAGCCTGATGAGCCTCCATTCACCGTTAACACATGGAGATTCAGCTCCCCATCAGAGTCTGTGTCACTGTCTTCCTGTTCTTGTTTCACCATGTGTAGGTTTTTCTTTTTAGAACGCCAGTTGGATGTGTTTCCTTGTTTGTTTTTGTGTGTCTCTGTGTACGATTGTTTGCTTTGCCCTTTACACACACGTTCAATGTGACCTTTCTTTTCACATTTTCGACAGGTCAGGTCTTTACACCAGCAGTCAGATGGCTGATGACCTGACTTTCCACATCTGTAACACTCTCTGGCGCCCCTTGCATGCTTATCCGGTGTAGCTGCTACCCTGTGCACTCTTATTGCAGCCCCCAACAGCTGTGCATCTTTAGCTGCTAACTCCATAGACACAGCGAGCTCCACTGCTGATTTAAGCGTCAGTTTGTCAGTCGTGAGCAAGCGCTTCTGTGTTGCTTCACATCTTAATCCACACACAAACCTATCATGGACAGTGTCATTTAGAGTTTCACCAAACTCACAATGCTCAGTTAGCTTCTTTAGCACTGCAACATATTCGGCTATGGACTCACCCTCCCCTTGGTTTCGTTTGTGAAACCTGAACCTCTCGGCAATCAGCAGCGGCTTGGGTGCGAAATGTGTTTCCCAAACTTCCACAATCTGATCATATGTCTTAGCGCCGGGCTTAACCGGGTGCATCAAACTCCGTAACAAGCCAAATGTTTTTGCTCCGATCACACTGAGGAACGTCGTCACTTTCACGTCATCTTTAATGCCATTTGCAGTCACGAAAAATCCAAAATGCTCTGTATAAGCACTCCATTGCTCTGCCGTTTCATCAAATGGCCCAAACGCTCCGGTTAGCATAGCCATTTTGTTATCTTTTTTTTATCTTTACAGTCCTTTTCCTCCACTTTAAAAATTTTTTTTACAGTCCTTTTCCTCCACTTCGTTTCACTGTATCATTACTCTCCCCCTTCTTATTTGTGTAACACACGAACTGCCACCTTTACGAGGCGATTGCATCAGCACTAAACTGCGGGCGCGCCATTAAGAAAAGACAGGAACTTCTTACTTTAAACATCGCCGATTCCAGTGCAAAGTGATGCGCAAGTCCGTCATCCTCATTGCCAGTTTTGTTGTGTATCAAGGGGTTTTATACCCTTACCTATATAACAATTAAGAAGGACTCCGGGGTGGAGAGTTCAGTTAATGGCCATTTTATTTACAATGTGCTTCTTCACTCACTGCACTACATTTCCCATAGTGCATTGCAAATCACCACTACGATATCCCATGTGGGACAATTCTAATACACATTCAAAATACACAACATACACCCAAGCCCGTTATGCAACTGCCCGTTATACACCCCAACCATTATACTCCCGCCCGTAATACACCAGTCCGTTATACACCCCAACCATTGTACTCCCGCCCGTAACACACCAGCCCATTATACACCCCAACCATTATACTCCCGCCCGCAATACACCAGCCCGCTATACACCCCACCCGTTATACACCCGCCCGTTATACACCCGCTTGTTATACACTCCACCCGTTATACACCCGCCCGTTATACTCCCCACCCGTTATACACCCCAACCATTATACTCCCGCCCGTAATACACCAGCCCATTATGCACTCCACCCGTTATACACCCGCCCGTTATACACCCGCCTGTTATACACCGCACCCATTATACCCCCCGTTATACACCCGCCCGTTATACACCCGCCCGTTATACACCGCACCCATTATACCCCCCGTTATACACCAGCCCGTTATGCACCCCACCCGCTATACACCCGCCCGTTATACACCCGCCCGTTATACACCGCACCCATTATACCCCCCGTTATACACCCGCCCGTTATACACCCGCCCGTTATACACTGCACCCATTATACCCCCCGTTATACACCAGCCCGTTATGCACCCCACCCGTTATACACCCGCCCGTTATACACCCGCCCGTTATACACCGCACCCATTATACCCCCCGTTATACACCAGCCCGTTATACACCCCACCCGTTATACGCCCACCCATTATGCACCAGCCCGTTACACACCTCACCCGTTATACACCCGCCCGTTATACACCCCACCCGTTATACACCCAGCCCGTTATACACAAGCCTGTTATACACCCCGCCCATTAAAGAACCGCCCGTTATACATCCCAACCATTATATTCCCGCCCGTAATACACCAGCCCGTTATGCACCTGACCCGTTATACCCCCACCCGTTATACACCAGCCCGCAATACACCCCGCCCATTATACACCCCACCCGTTATACACCTGCCAGTTATACACCCCGCTCATTATACACCCCGCCTGTTATACACCCAGCCCGTTATACACCATGCCCGTTATACACCCCACCATTATACATCCGCCCGTTATACACCCGCCCGTTATACAACCCAACAATTATACATCTGCCTGTTATAGACCCGCCCGTTATACACCCCGCCCATTATACACCCCATCCATTTTACACCCCACACATTATACACCTGGCCCGTTATACACCCCACCCATTATAACCCTGCCCGTTATACACCAGCCCGTTATACAACACACCAGTTATAAACACTGCCCTTTATACACCCCGCCTGTTATACACAGTGCCCGTTATACACCCTGACCGTTATACACCCTGCCCCTTGTACACCCTGACCGTTATACGCCCAGCCCGTTGTGCACCCCGTCCGTTATACACCCAGCCCGTTATACACCTGCCCGTTATACACCCGCCCGTTATACACCCCACCCATTAGTCATCTGCCCATTATACACCCCGCCTATTATACACCCGCTCGCTTTACACCCCGCCTGTTAAACACCCCACCCATTTTACCCCCGTCCGTTATACACCAGCCCGTTATACACCCCACCTGTTATACAACCGCCTGTTATACACCCCACCCATTAAACACACCACCCGTTATACCCCCGCCCGTTATACACCAGCCCGTTATACACACCACCCGTTATACACCCGCCCATTACACACCCCGCCTGTTATACACCCCACCCGTTATACACCCCACCCGTTATACACCATGCCCATTAAAAACCCAGCCCGTTATACACCCACCCGTTATACACCCCACCGCTATACAGCCGCCTGTTATACACCCACCCATTATACTCTCCTCCCATTATACATCTGCCCATTATACACCCTGCCCATTATACATCTGCCCGTTATACACCCCACCGTTGTACACCCTACCCATTAGACCCCTGCCCATTATACACCCGCCGTTATACACCCCATCTGTTATACATCTGCCCGTTATACACCCCGCCCATTATACAACCCGCCCACTATACACCCACCCATTATACACCCTGCCCGTTGTACAATGTGCCCATTATGCAACCCGCCCGTTATACAACCCACCCTTTATACACCCCGCCCATTATACACCCCGCCCATTATACACTCCGCCCTTTAAACATCTCCCCTTTATAAACCCTGCCCGTTATACACCCCACCCGGTCTAAACCCGCCCATTATACAGCCTGCCCATTACACAATGCCCGTTATACACACTGCCTGTTATACACCCACCCATTATACACTACACCCGGTATACACCCCGCCTGTTATAAACCACGCCCGTTATAAACCACGTCCATTATATACCACGCCTGTTATACACCCCGCCCGTTATAGAGATGCCTGTTATACAACCCATCCATTATACACCCCGCCCATTATACACCCGCCCGTTATACACCCCGCCCGTTATACACCCACTTGTTATATACGTGCCCGTTATAAGCACTGCCCGTTATACACCCGCCCTTTATACACCCCATCCGTTATACACCTTACCGTATTACACCCGCCCGTTAAACACCCTGCCCGTTATACACTCCGCCCGTTATACACCCCGCCCCTTATACACCCTGCCCGTTATACACCCCGCCCGTTATACACACCACCCGTTATACACTAGCCCATTATACACCATGCCCATTATACACCCCGCCCATTATACACCCCGCCCATTATACACCCGCCCGTTATACACCTGCCCGTTATACACCCCACCCATTATACATCTGCCCGTTATACACCCGCCTGTTATACACCCCGCCCGTTATACAACCCACCCATTATACCCCCGCCCGTTATGCTCCCAGACCGTTATACAGCAGCCTGTTATACACCCCGCCCGTTATACATCCGCCCGTTATATACCAGCCTGTTATACACCTCACCCATTATACAACTGCCCATTATACACCCCACCCGTTATACCCCCACCTGTTATACACCAGCCTGTTATACATCCCCCCGTTATACACCACGCCCGTTATACACCCCACCCATTATACTCCCACCTGTTATACACCAGCCTGTTATACACCCAGCCCATTATATACCCCGCCCGTTATACACCCGCCCGTTATACACCCCACCATTATACAAAAGCCAGTTATACACCCGCCCGTTATACACCCCGCCCGTTATACACTCCACCCATTATACCCCCGCCCGCTATACACCAGCCTATTATACACCCCACCCGTTATACAACCGCCCGTTATACACCCCACCCGTTATACACCCGCCTGTTATACACCCTACCCATTATACACCCAGCCCGTTATACACCACGCCCAATATACACCCCGCCCGTTATACACCCCACCCATTATACAAACGCCTGTAATACACCACACCCATTATACACCCACCTGTTATACACCAGCCTGTTATACACCCCACCCATTATACCCATGCCCGTTATACACCAGCCCATTATACACCCCACCCATTATACCCCCGCCCGTTATACACCCGAACCGTTATACCCCCGCCCGTTATACACCCCAACCGTTATACCCCCGCCTGTTATACACCAGCCCGTTATACACACCACCCATTATACATCTGCCCGTTATACACCCGCCCGTTATACACCCCGCCCGTTATACACCCCACACATTATACTCCTGTCTGTTATACACCAGCCCAGTATACACCCCACCCGTTATACATCATGCCCGTTATACACCCCGCCCAATATACACCCGCCCATTATACATCCTGCCCCTTATACACCCGCCCATTATACAACCGCCCATTATGCACCTCGACCAGTACACACCCTGCCTGTTATACACCACGTCCGTTATAAACCACGTCCGTTATATACCACGCCTGTTATACACCCCGCCCATTATAGACCTGCCTGTTTTACACTCCGCCCATTATAAATCCCACCCATTATACACCCGCCCGTTATAAACCCCACCCGTTATACACCCCGCCCGTTATACACCCACTTGTTATACACCAGCCCGTTATAAACACAGCCCCTTATACGCCCTGCCCGTTATACACTCCGCCCCTTATACACCCTGCCTGTTATACACCCCGCCCGTTATACACACCGCCCATTATACACCCACCCATTACACACCATGCCCGTTATACACCCCGCCCGTTATACAGCCCGCCCGTTATACAGCTGCCTGTTATACACCCCACCCATTATACATCTGCCCGTTATACATCCGCCCATTACACACCCAGCCCATTTGCACCCGGCCCATTATACACCCAACCCATTATACGCCCCGTCCCTTATACACCATGCCCGTTATACACCCCGCCCATTATACACCCCACCCATTATACCCCCGCCCGTTATACACCCCATCCGTTAAGCACCACGCCCATTAAACACCCTGCCTGATATACACCCACGTGTTATACACCCGCCCATTATAAACACTGCCCGTTATACACCCAGACAGTTATACACCCCGCCCCTTGTACACCACGCCGTTATACACCCCGCTCGTTATACACCCCGCCCGTTATGTATCATGCCCATTATACACCCTGCCCATTATACATCCTGCCCGCTTAACACACTGCCCGTTAACCGCCCCACCCATTATACCCCGCCCGTTATACACCAGCCCGTTATACACCCCACCAGTTATACAACCGCCCATTATACACGCCACTCGTTATACCCCCGCCCGTTATACACCAGCCCGTTCTACACCCCACCCATTATACACGCCACTCGTTATACCCCCGCCCATTATACACCAGCCCGTTCTACACCCCACCCATTATACATCCGCCCATTATGCACCCGTCCGTTATACACCCTGCCCGTTATACACGGCGCCTGTTATACACCCGCCCGTTATACACCCCACCCATTATACATCCTGCCTGTTCTACACTGCACCCATTACAAACCACGCCCATTATACACCCCACCTGTTATACACCCCGCCCGTTATACATCCCACCCATTATATACCACGCCTGTTATACACCCCGCCCATTATAAAACCGCCGTTATACACCCGCCCATTAACCACCCCACCCCTTATACACCCCGCCCATAATACACCCCGCCCATTATACACCACGCCTGTTATACACCCCGCCCATTATAAAACCGCCGTTATACACCCGCCCATTAACCACCCCGCCCATTATACACCACGCCCATAATACACCCCGCCCATTATACACCACGCCTGTTATACACCCCGCCCATTATAAAACCGCCGTTATACACCCGCCCATTAACCACCCCGCCCCTTATACACCCCGCCCATAATACACCCCGCCCATTATACACCCGCCCGTTATACACCCGCCCATTATACACCCTGCCCGCTATATTCCCCGCCCATTATACACCACGCCCGTTATACACCACGCCCGTTATACACCACGCCCATTATACACCACGCCCGTTATACACCCGCCCATTATACACCCTGCCCGCTATATTCCCCGCCCATTATACACCACGCCCGTTATGCACATCGCCCATTATACAGCACGCCCGTTATACACCACGCCCGTTATACACCACGCCCGTTATACACCACGCCCATTATACACCCCGCTCGTTATACACCCCGCCCATTGTATACCACGCCCGTTAGACACCCCGCCCTTTATACACACCGCCCGTTATACACCTGCCCAATATACACCATGCCCGTTATACACCCCGCCCATTGTATACCACGCCTTTTAGACACCCCGCCCATTATACACCCCGCCCGTTATACACCCGCCCGTTGTACACCTGTCCGTTATACAACCCACCCATTATACATCTGCCCGTTATACACCCGCCTGTTATACACCCCACCCATCATACACCCCACCCATTATACCCCTGCCCGTTATACACCCAGCCCGTCATACACCAGCCTGTTATACACCACAGCCGTTATACATCTGCCCATTACACACTCCGTCAGTTATACCCCTGCCCGTTATACACCCGCCTGTTATTCACCTCACCCGTTATACATCCGCCTGTTACACAATCAGCCCGTTTGCTCCTGGCCCATTATACACCCAACCCATTATACACCCCGTCCCTTACACACCCTGCCCTTTATACACCCTGCCTGTTATACACCCCGCCCCTTATACACCCCGCCCGTTATACACCCCGCCCGTTATATACACCGCCCGTTATACACCCCACCCATTATACACCCTGCCCATTATACACTCCGCCCATTATACACCATGCCCGTTATACACCCCGCCCATTATACACCCCGCCCATTATACACCATGCCCATTATACACCCCACCCTTTGTACACACCGCCCATTATACACCCGCCCATTATAAACCCTGCCCGTTATACACCCCGCCCATTATACACCAGCCCGTTCTACACCCCACCCATTATACATCCGCCCATTATGCACCCGTCCGTTATACACCCTGCCCGTTATACACGGCGCCTGTTATACACCCGCCCGTTATACACCCCACCCATTATACACCCTGCCTGTTCTACACTGCGCCCATTACAAACCACGCCCATTATACACCCCACCTGTTATACACCCCGCCCGTTATACATCCCACCCATTATATACCACGCCTGTTATACACCCCGCCCATTATAAAACCGCCGTTATACACCCGCCCATTAACCACCCCACCCCTTATACACCCCGCCCATAATACACCCCGCCCATTATACACCACGCCTGTTATACACCCCGCCCATTATAAAACCGCCGTTATACACCCGCCCATTAACCACCCCGCCCCTTATACACCCCGCCCATAATACACCCCGCCCATTATACACCCGCCCGTTATACACCCGCCCATTATACACCCTGCCCGCTATACTCCCCGCCCATTATACACCCTGCCCGCTATATTCCCCGCCCATTATACACCCCGCCCATTATACACCACGCCCGTTATACACCACGCCCATTATACACAACGCCCGTTATACACCACGCCCATTATACACCACACCCGTTATACACCATGCCCATTATACACCCCGCTCGTTATACACCCCGCCCATTGTATACCACGCCCGTTAGACACCCCGCCCTTTATACACACCACCCGTTATACACCTGCCCAATATACACCATGCCCGTTATACACCCCACTCATTATACACCCCGCCCGTTATACACCCGCCCGTTGTACACCTGTCCGTTATACAACCCACCCATTATACATCTGCCCGTTATACACCCGCCTGTTATACACCCCACCCATCATACACCCCACCCATTATACCCCTGCCCGTTATACACCCAGCCCGTCATACACCAGCCTGTTATACACCACAGCCGTTATACATCTGCCCATTACACACTCCGTCAGTTATACCCCTGCCCGTTATACACCCGCCTGTTATTCACCTCACCCGTTATACATCCGCCTGTTACACAATCAGCCCGTTTGCTCCTGGCCCATTATACACCCAACCCATTATACACCCCGTCCCTTACACTCCCTGCCCTTTATACACCCTGCCTGTTATACACCCCGCCCCTTATACACCCCGCCCGTTATACACCCCGCCCGTTATATACACCGCCCGTTATACACCCCACCCATTATACACCCTGCCCATTATACACTCCGCCCATTATACACCATGCCCGTTATACACCCCGCCCATTATACACCCCGCCCATTATACACCATGCCCATTATACACCCCACCCTTTGTACACACCGCCCATTATACACCTGCCCATTATAAACCCTGCCCGTTATACACCCCGCCCATTATACACCAGCCCGTTCTACACCCCACCCATTATACATCCGCCCATTATGCACCCGTCCGTTATACACCCTGCCCGTTATACACGGCGCCTGTTATACACCCGCCCGTTATACACCCCACCCATTATACACCCTGCCTGTTCTACACTGCGCCCATTACAAACCACGCCCATTATACACCCCACCTGTTATACACCCCGCCCGTTATACATCCCACCCATTATATACCACGCCTGTTATACACCCCGCCCATTAACCACCCCACCCCTTATACACCCCGCCCATAATACACCCCGCCCATTATACACCACGCCTGTTATACACCCCGCCCATTATAAAACCGCCGTTATACACCCGCCCATTAACCACCCCGCCCCTTATACACCCCGCCCATAATACACCCCGCCCATTATACACCCGCCCGTTATACACCCGCCCATTATACACCCTGCCCGCTATACTCCCCGCCCATTATACACCCCGCCCATTATACACCATGCCCATTATACACCCCACCCTTTGTACACACCGCCCATTATACACCCGCCCATTATAAACCCTGCCCGTTATACACCCCGCCCATTATACACCATGCCCGTTATACACCCCGCCCATTATACACCATGCCCGTTATACACCCCACCCATTATACAGCCGCTCGTTAAACACCTCATCCGTTATACACCTGCCCATTATACACTCCACCTGTTATACACCCCGCCCATTATACATCCCACCCATTATATACCCCGCCCGTTATATACCCCGCCCATTATAAAACCGCCATTATACACACGCCCCTTATAAATCCCGCCCATTATACACCCCACCCGTTATACACCCGCCCGTTATATACCCCGCCTGTTATACACCACGCCTGTTATACACCCGCCAATTATACACCCTGCCCGTTATACACCCGCCCGTTATAAACTCTGCCCGATATACACCCTGCCCGATATACACCCTGCCCATTATACACGCCGCTCCTTATACACCCCGCCCGTTATACACCCCGCCCGTTATACACCCCGCCCGTTATACAAACCGCCCATTATACACCACGCCCGTTATACACCTCGCCCATTATACACCCTGCCCGCTGTACACCTCGCCCATTATACACCCTGCCCGCTGTACACCGCGCCCATTATACACTCTGACCATTATACACCCTGCCCGTTATACACCCCACCCATTATACACCATGCCCGTTATACACCCCACCCGTTATACACACCGCCCGTTATACACCTGTCCAATATACACCATGCCCGTTATACGCCCCGCCCATTATACAACCCGCCCGTTATACACCCGCCCGTTATACACATGCCCGTTATACAACCGCCTGTTATACACCCCGCCCATTATACACCCCACCCATTATACCCCCGCCTGTTATACACCCAGCCCGTTATACACCACAGCCATTATACATCTGCCCATTACACACCCCGTCAGTTATACCCCTGCCCGTTGTACACCAGCATGTTATACATCCCACCATTATACATCCACCCGTTATACACCTGCCCGTTATTCACCTCACCCGTTATACATCCGCCCGTTACACACCCAGCCCGTTTGCTCCCAGCCCATTATACACCCAACCCATTATACACCCCGCCCCTTATACACCCCGCCCGTTATACACCCCGCCCATTATATACACCGCCCATTATACACCCCACATTATACACCCTGCCCGTTATACACCCCGCCCCTTATGCATCCCGCCCAGTATACACCCCGCCCATTATATACATCGCCCGTTATACACCCACCCATTATACACCCCGCCCATTATACACCATGCCCGTTATACACATCACCCGTTATACACCCCACCCATTATACACCCTGCCCATTATACACCATGCCCGTTATACACCATGCCCGTTATACACATCACCCATTAAACACCTCATCCGTTATACACCCGCCCATTATACACTCCACCTGTTATACACCCTGCCTGTTATACACTGCGCCCATTACAAACCACGGCCATTATACACCCCACCTGTTATACACCCCGCCCGTTATACACCCCACCCATTATAAAACCGCCATTATACACACGCCCCTTATAAATCCCGCCCGTTATATACCCCACCCGTTATACACCCACCCGTTATATACCCCGCCTGTTATACACCACGCCCGTTATACACCTGCCAATTATACACCCCGCCCATTATACACCCACCCATTATAAACTCTGTCCGATATACACCCTGCCCGATATACACCCTGCCCGTTATACACCCCGCCCCTTATACACCCAGCCGGTTATACACCCCGCCCGTTATACACACCGCCCATTATACACAATGCCCGTTATACACCCCGCCGCCCATTATACACCCTGCCCGCTATACACCCTGCCCATTATACACTCCGACCATTATACACCCTGCCCGTTATACACCCCGCCCATTTTACACCACGCCCATTATACACCCCACCCGTTATACACCCGCCCGTTACACACCCAGCCCGTTTGCTCCCGGCCCATTATACACCCAACCCATTATACGCCCCATCCCTTATACACCCTGCCCGTTATACACCCCGCCCATTATACACCATGCCCATTATACACCGTGCCCGTTATACACCCCACGCATTATAAACATGCTCGTTAAACACCCCACCCATTATACACCCAATCGTTATACACCCCACCCATTATACAGCCGCTCATTAAACACCCGCCCGTTATACACCCCGCCCGTTATACACCCTGCCTGTTATACACCGCGCCCGTTACAAACCATGCCCATTATACACCCCACCTGTTATACACCCCGCCCGTTATACATCCCACCAATTATATACCTCGCCCGTTATACACCCCGCCCATTATAAAACCGGTTATACACCCACCCGTTATAAATCTCACCCGTTATACACTCCGCCTGTTATACACCCTGCCCGTTATACACCCGCCCAATATACACCCCGCCCGTTATACACCTGCCCGTTATAAACTCTGCCCGATATACACCCTGCCCGATATACACCCTGCCCATTATACACCCCACCCCTTATACACCACGCCCGTTATACACCCACCCATTATGCACCGTGCCCGCTAAACTCCGCACCCATTATATACCCCGCACATTATACACCCGCCCGTTATACACCCCACCCAGCCTATCCAGTGTCACCCAGCCTATTCAGTGTCAGCTGTGGTTCAGTGGGTAGCACTCTCTAGGTGGGAGGGGCTTGGAGTGAGCCAGGTGTGACTGGTTGCCTAATTGCAGCTGGGTGTTGGAGGGAGTTTTGTAAAAAGTTGGTGGTGGGTTTTGGGGTTTTGTTTTCAGGTTTTAGGGCCTTTTTGGCCCACAAAAACAGCCAGATGACTGCTGAGGGGTCCGGAGTGCCGGGCCCCTCAGAGGACAATATTCCCGAGATGAATTTTATTAGGGAAGAAACTGTGGTGGGAAGGGGGAAAAAAAGGCCCAAAGATTTGGGCCGGGACCTCAGGAGGTTTGGTAAAGAAAATACGGTGGTGGTGCAATGTGAAGATAAGGAAATTCGAGCCTGGGATATAATCCAGGCAGTTCATGAGGACTGTGGTGAGGGAAGCTGTTTTGCCTGCCGACCAAAACCAAATGTGGGATTTGAGGTGACGGTCAGTGGCCGTGAGGAGGTGGAAAAACTGCTGCTCATCTGAAAGTTGGGGAGAAATTCTTGGAGGTGACTCTGCTATATTCAGAGGAGGTGGTGGTTTCATTTTTGAACTTGCCTGTGTACATCGAGGATGAAGTGATGAGTAAAAAGTTGGAGTCGTGGGGCATTAAAATCTGTTCCGAAATAAAGAGGAGGTACAATCCGGGAACACGGGTAGCAGACAGAACCCGGTATGTGAAGGTGCGGTTCCCAGAGGGGGTGAGGTCTTTGCCGTATAGTATGAAGTTCGAGACACTGGAAGGAGTGCAGTACTTTCGTGTGCTGCACGATAACCAAGTAAAGGTGTGTTACTATTGTCTGGGACATGACCATCTAGTAAGAAACTGTCCTGATTTGTATTGTTACAATTGCGGTGAGTCGGGACATATCGCGCGGAGCTGCAAGGCGGAGAGCTGTGGAGTGTGTCACAAAGGCCCCACCCGCTGTGAGTGTGTGGCAGAAGGGAGCGAAATGAGTGATGAGGAGATGAGAGAAGGAGCAGGAGAGGAGTGTGGAACGGCCGGAGGTGCGGTGCAGTCGGAGGACACAGCCGGTAAAATGAAGGAAAAAGGAGCACAGGAAGAGGCAGAGGATGGCGGAGCGGAGACCGAGATGGAGATGGCGGAAAACACGGCGAGGGCTAATGTGGAAGTACAGTTTCTCACTTAGACACAAAATGGCTTCCTAGGCATAGAATAAAAACTCAAATGGCCGACAGCATGATTCACTAATCAGTTTCAAGGGGATGAGACAATTTAGGAATGCTACATACGTACTCCTTATCTGTGACAAACTTAACAAGGAGCCTCGTTTACCAAACAAATAGCCAAGGACAGGATAAGGTAAACATCGGCCCACAGGCTCAGTTGGTACAGTGGGAGAACAGAAGGATCCCATAATAAAGGATTAATTAATCTTATCTCAAGGTATTTCTGTTCGTTATTCTAACGAAGCCTGGAATACGTTGTTCCAATAATTCGCAAGGTCTGTGCCTTTGTAATCAGGTATGATTCAATACTATGTCATGTAGCATAGAAAGCCTGTTTTGTTTCTGTACTATATAAATATGTTACAAATTCTGTATTACTTTGAAGAGGTCTGATGTAGCCGTTGACTACACAACCCTTCCCTTGCAAGCAAATAAAGCCTGTCTTTGATGATACTTTGTGTTTAAGAGTCTTACTCGGGAGTCGAGACTTCGACAGTATTACTTGGAGGTTCCACCGAGATCGCTTGCTGCCTTTCGGTAAGTCACGGACAATGGCATCGTGAATCTCTAACGACAGATCCTGAATGGCCACAGTGATGTTTTATCACATAAAAGGATTTCTCATTAGATATTGAATTGGTGTGGTCTGTTTCTTCCGACGGGAGTACTGCGATCAAGTTAAGACTCGTGTTTCAGACTTGAGTTGAATCCTGTAACTTTTGCTTCTTTTATTGTTGACCACTGAAAGGAAGAGAATACTGACAACTCAAGTCTTTAAAAAAAAAGTATCAGGCAAAGAAGGCAAGAGGAAAGTCAACAGGGCTGAGTCCCAGACAGATAAGGTACCAAGTTAAAACTGCAGTATCAAGGGTGGGTCCCTTGAGCTGGGGTGAGAGACCCGCAGCAGAAAGTATCGTTTGAGGATTGTCACTGTGTTTTAATGACCTGTATTACCAGGCTCGGGACTATTCTCCGTTGAGATACCTTCTACGAGGGTTCAAGCCCCTCGCATTAAAGCATAAGGATTTTATATGAATATAGAGGTTAAGAATTATCGCAACCATTGTTTTCCGTTTTGTTTGTTGATTATTGACAACGTTAAGACAGAAGACTCTCACATAAAGTGTAAGTTAAATGTTAAGGACTCAGCTTGTAGTGGCGTACAACGCAAACTGAGAATTGACTATTTGTTTAGTTTAGAGTATAAGATAAATGTCTGAATATTTGGTCTGTTTGCCTGTTTGGGCAGCTGCATTACTTGTAATTTCTTTGACTGTTGTTATTACTTGTTATTTTTCATCACTTATGGTCCTTTGGACAGTCAGTAATAGTCGTAAGGGGGTAAGGGGTGAAACTTGCGATCTAGAAGAAGAGAGCCTAGTTAAAAAAAAACATACAAACTAAGATGGGAGCTGCACAGAGCAAGATCCCAGAAAAAAAAAGTAACTCCCGCTTCTTATGTCTTTACCTACTATGGTCAGATATCCATAAATGATTTACCTAAGTGGGTTAGATGGACCAAGAAAGACAGACACCCTTTCCCCGTGGATGGTACATTTAATCTAGATAGAATCACGTGTCTAGAAAACTGCCTAGCAGGCAGAGACCCAAGGAGAAGGGGTGCAAAGTCAGTAAATTGGTCTGCCTTCTCAGATTGGAAAAGGGAAGCAGAAAAACGTAAGGAACGCAGCATATTAGCTAGTAAAATTGAGAACAAAAATAAGAAAAGAGATCTAATGAATAAATTGATTAAACAAGAAAAGGTTACGCTAATGCCTTTAAGACAAAACCCGAAGCCTACCGCTCCTCCCTGTGAATATCCTCCCATGCCCATGACTCATTCCAGTGATGACGAGGATCAGGGATGGTCAGAAGACCAGCCCCGCCTCCTGAATATGAAGTGCAACAACAAGGCGCAGCGGGTGGTGAATCACCCGACCCCAGTGCTGTAAGTCAGGAGAATATAATCAACACTAGATAAGATAATTGAGACAACTCAGAAAAGGGATGAAGACATTGAGGATTATATTGAAAGAATGGAAGCAGTTATGGGACAGCATTCGGGTATGACAAAAGAAAATTACCAAATCCCTTTAATTAACGCCCTTGTAAACAGCCTCAGAACAGAACTTAAGGAACCGTTGACTTTAGTTTGCCTTGACTGGAGACATAAAACCATTCCTGAATTGACACAAATCTTGAAAGGAATACAGGAAAGGAATAAAGATCAAAAGAGTAAAGTTTCCTTGTTAATGGAGCAAGCAGCTTCTCCAGCCCCGACCGCCCAGACTACTATTTACTACCAGGGTCAAAACAGGGGACGAGGTAGAGGGTATAACAGAGGCGGATTTAGAGGAAATAGTAGAGGAGGGACTGGCAGAGGCCAGTGGAACGGAAGAGGCGCAAACTCTTCGTGTTTTAACTGTGGTCAGATCGGACACTGGAAGTCCAATTGCCCATTCCCCAAACAGCAAAATCAAGGCTGGGGAGGTGCCCCAGTAAATACAAATACCCAAGCCCAGGTTCACACTCGTCCACAAGCAGGCTTTAAAACAGGGGATCCTTGCGGAGGTCAGATTATGGAAGGACAATTCGGACCCCCAGGGCAAAATTATTCAGCATGACACGGAGAAACGGCCCCGAACAATACCCACACTCTCCAATTACCACTAGTATCGCTAAATTCTAGAGATGAGTCATATCTATCCATAAATATGCAAGGCAAGAAAGTCCCTTTTCTCGTCGACACAGGAGCCACAACCTCACCATTGACAAAACAATACGCTACAGGAATTCCATGCACTGACAAGAATGTTACCTGCATAGGACTTTCTGGTGTCTCACAGACTCTGACATGGTCACAACCGTTGCAAATACGAGCAGATCATTTTTCTGGCCAACATGCTTTTTTTGTTATCAGACGACGCCCCCATGAACCTTTTAGGGAGAGACCTGTTGTGCAAAATGCAGGCAACAATAATTTGTTCAGAAAAGGGACTGCAGATACACGTTCCGACCGATAGATGTACTATGTGCCTTTTACAAGAATGCTCCCCTCCCATTGTCTAACAGTGGGCAAATGAAAACCAAGAAATAAGCCATAAACTAATGATAATTGTAGGAGCACCACACCGTGCCTCAAGAACAGTCTCAGAGTACCAGAAGGATTTGAAATTAGACAGCTGGCACATGAATCTGCATTGCACTGCCTTTTATGAAGGCACGGGAAAAGACACGACTATAAAAGACAGTTACTCAATTGGATCCCGTTGCATGCGGCCTGCCTGGATGCCTGCCAATTCTAGCTGCTGCCTATTACGCTGTACAACAGGCTCAAGGCATTACGCTTAATCACCGAACCGTTATGTTTGTACCACATTCAGTGGAAGTACTGTTATCAAAATACGCCACTCAGCATCTAACACCAGCCCGTAGCAGCAAATATGAGGTTGCACTGTTATCCAACTCCAATCTCCTAATTCAAAGATGTTCAGTTTTGAATCCAGCCACGCTGCTACCAACAGAAGAAGACGGAATCCCGCACTGCTGTGAGATGGTTACCAATTAGCTACCAAGGCCCGAACAGATCTATCTGAAACTCCTATTCCTAATAGTGACTTGGAATTCTACATAGATGGATTGGCCCTTAGGGATGACAAGGTATTTCTGTTCGTTATTCTAATGAAGCCTGGAATACGTTGTTCCAATAATTCGCAAGGTCTGTGCCTTTGTAATCAGGTATGATTCAATACTATGTCATGTGGCATAGAAAGCCTGTTTTGTTTCTGTACTGTATAAATATGTTACAAATTCTGTATTACTTTGAAGAGGTCTGATGTAGCCTTTGACTACACAACCCTTCCCTTGCAAGCAAATAAAGCCTGTCTTTGACGATACTTTGGGCTAGATTTTCAGTATAGGCAGTTTTGGGGCGCTAACCTTAGCGCCCGCCCGAAGTTAGCGCCCGCCCCAAAGTAGCGCCCCGTTGCCGGGAATTCAGTTGCTTCGCCCTAAGAGGTTGGTGGAGCGCTAAAAGAGGCGTTCCACTACTCTCTTTAGGCGCTAAGCCGGCGGTCCAGAGGGATAGCGCCCAGGCGGGGCGCAGCGCGGGTGCGGTCATTTTTGAACTGACAGCAGACCCCGTGGCGCCGACCAGCTCTTAAAGGGGGAAGGGACGAATTGGTCTGCTGCCATGCCCTGCACACTGCAGCCTTGCAAAGAGGCCTCAACACTGCTGCTCAGCCCCAGGGAGTCATGGCAACGCCAGAGAAGGCCCGTCAGCGTGCCCTGCGCTTCTCAGAGGGTGATCTGGACATAATGGTCACAGCTCTGGAGGTGAGGCGCAAGATCTTGTTCCCAGAGAGTGGGAGGAATCCAACCCACCACGACTACACCAAAGCCTGGAAGCAGATCGCCCAGAGGGTGACGTTCACCGGCGATGCCCCCAGGACCCACAAACAATGTCGTAAAAAATACAACGACCTGACCAGGATTGTCAAGGTGAGTAGCCTTTCCAGTCTCCTCCTCATTCTTGCATGTACACCTGACATGATGGGCAAAGGGAGCTGAAAGTCCTATTGGCCAGCCCTCAGCCAGCAGCATTGGGACAGTCATGAGCATCAAATGGCCATTCGGCACTCTACACTTTGGCCAAGCTATTCCACCATGGGAGGCTGTGCACACTACATCAGGGCTTCACTCTGTCCAAGCTATTCCACCATGGGAGGCAGTGCACACTACATCATGGCTTCACTCTGGCCAAGCTATTCCACCATGGGAGGCAGTGCACACTACACCAGGGCTACACTGCGCACTTACAGCCCGTCCTTTCTCTTGCAGGCTAAAGTAGCCTTTAATCGCCAGGCCCGTGCCAGGGGTGGCCGCGCCAAGCTGCAGAAGCTCACTCGGCTGGAGGAGCGCGTGTGTGTGCTCATGGGAGCCCGTGTGATCGTCCCCACAGCGTGCGGAGTATCCGACCCTCCACTGCCCGGCAATGGTAAGGACCTCGCCTTTTGGCCCTCTCGCGTTGCACTGGCCCATCCGAGCTACCTCCTTTGCCACTGTCCCACCAATGCGCTGAATGCCACCAGTCCTAACTCCCTCTGAAGCTACTCTTGTACATTCCTGCTTTCAGCTGGTGACGACCAGGACCCTGAAGCTGCCAGTGACAGCACCTCCGAGCAGGAGGAGGAGGAGCAAGCCGGACCATCGGGGGAACAGTCACGTCCCGCAGGAGAGGAGGAAATGCTTGACACCTCCTCACTGGACGAGTGCCTGGAGGAACTGTCGCAGGGCAATGCAGCTTCTGGGACCAGTGGCGTCCAGCCACCCAGGAGCCGTGCGCGTGGCCCGCGGCCTTCCCCCCAAAGGGGGCAAGGATCAGAGGGGAGTGCTGCTGATCGGCACACTCGCCGCCACCAACGTGGCAAGGGTCCCTTAGTTCGGCCCCCCTCCTCCCCAGCGGGAGAGTCGCGACTCCAGTCCGGACACCTTCACCTCGGAGGAGGTGCGGAAGCTGGATAAGATGGCTGAGGATTTGGACCGGCGCCACACGGAGCTCATGAGCGTGGTGGGGCGCATGCCTGAGGCCATCGAGTCGCTGGCGACCAGTGTGCGCGAGTTCGGGGCAGCAACTGCCGCGAGTGGCCACATGCTGACTGATGCCGTCAAGACCCTGGCGGATGTGATGCGCGTGCACACCAGGACAACAGGGGCACTCACTGCTGCCACACGCGCTGTCTCAGGCAGGCATCGCCAGGGCAGCCGCCGCGCTGGACCATCCCAGCAAGCCGCCCCTCGGCTGATTGTTGCGGATCCTGCAGTGCGGGCCCGGCCGATTGCCACCGCGCCACAGCACCAGCCAGCACATCCCAGACGCCAGCTGGCCCACATTGCGCCATCCGTCGCCGCCATTCCCCCACTGGGGCGTCAAGGGCAAGCGGCTGCAGCTGATGGTGGCCAGGCTCAGGTGCGCCACTCAGCAGACGGCCCCTCGAGGCCCAAACGCCGTGTAGGCCGCCCCCCAGCGGCATCTGGCGGAAGGGCATCTGAGCCTCAGGCACCTTCCCCCAGCCTCGCAGCAGCCACTGGGCAGAGCTTGCGAAGGAGCAGCAGGCCGGGCAGGGGAGGCAAAAGGCTGGGCAAGGTCTCGCCCTCGCGGGCCACTCAGTAGAGGGTGTGGCCAGCTTTCCTTTTATATGGCGGTGGCCATCTTTATTTTGCCCATGGTTGTGTTGTTGGAGGGCTTATTTTTTGCGTTAGGCCGACGATGAGGCCCGGTTTGAAGAAAGGTGGAGTGACTCCTCCCCAGTTTGTGGGAGTGAGTCGTTTGTTGGGCTTTTTGTGGGGCCCGTTTATTGTTTTTGGGGATTCATGTGGGAAGGGCTTTTCATTTTTGTGTAATAAAAAATTATCTTTATTCATGCAGTCTCCATGGTTGTTCTTCTTAGTGTTTGTTGGCTTCGCCGGCTGAGGGGTTGCGGAGCGGCTGCATTCATCTTCCCTCATGGCCCCTGGCCACTCCCTGACAGGGGGCTTAGAAGTACTGTGTAATAAGGTGGCGTCGTGCGGCCCTTGGCCCTGGTCGCTCCCTCCTGGGAACGTACTCCTGCTCCTCCTCCTCCTCCTCCTCATGCTCCTCCTGCTCCTCCTCCTGAGGTGCTGGTCCAACGTCAGGTGGCAGTGCCTGAGTCCTGCGGATAGCCAGGTTGTGTAGCATGCAGCAAACCACCACAAATTGGGAGACCCGGTCCGGCGAATACTGGAGAGCTCCTCCGGAGCGATCAAGGCAGCGGAACCGCTGCTTGAGGACCCCAATAGTTAGCTCGATGATGTTGCGGGTGGTTTGATGGCTCTCGTATGCCTCTTCAGCAGCGGTCCTGGGCGCGCGGAGCGGGGTCATGAGCCAGGTGCACAAAGGACAGCCTTTGTCCCCGAGTAGCCATCCTCTTGGGGGAGGCTGTGCCTGGAACATGTCATGCACAGTACTCTGCCGCAGGATAAAGGCATCGTGACTGCTGCCTGGGAAGCTGGCATTGACTGCCATGATGCGCTGCTTGTGGTCACAGACCAGCTGCACATTCAGAGAATGGTAGCCCTTCCTGTTGCGATACTGCTCGCCATGCTCCAGAGGGGCCCGCAAAGCCACATGCGTACAGTCAATGGCGCCCTGCACCAAGGGGAATTCCCCGAGTCTGGAAAATCCCGATGCGCGCTGATGCTGGCTCTCCAGGGCCATGGGGAAGGAGATGAATTGGCTTCTCCTTCTGAACAGTGCTTCGGTCACCTGGCGGATGCAGCGATGCGCGCCGTACTGGGAGATGTTTGCTATGTCCCCAGCAGCGTATTGGAAGGAGCCGGTGGCATAGAAGTTCAATGCCACCGTCACCTTCACTTCCACCGACAGAGACGTCCTGCACCTGAGCTTTGGCCGCAGATCTCGGCGAAGCAGGTGGCAGATCTCTGCAATCACCTCCTTTCGGAATCGGAGCCTTTTAACACATCGCGCGGCACTCATGTTTAGGTAGGAGCGCTGCTGGCGGTATAGCCTGACTGGGTAAGGCCTACGTGGCCGACGCCTGTAGCCCCCTCTGCCTCTAGCCAGGGCTGCCCCTCTCACAATGCGTCTGCGAGCCCTACGGACATGGAGCTGCAGCTCCGCGTTGGCACCCCATGCAACCCCCATCAAATCCTGGCAAACACTCAAATTTCCAAAAGGCCACTTGCAGCGCTCTGGCCTGAGTCCAAAAATACCTGAGCTCTTGCTGCTTGAAACCAGTTAGCTATCCTCCTTGTTGTGTCTCCAGAAATGCGTTGCACAAGAGTGTTTTCTGGAAAAAAGGCTGGCCTTTATACTGGAGAGCACGTCCCCTTTAATTTGCGCCCCCCGGGGCCCGCGCTGGTTGTGCTGCGTTCCTTTTTCCAAACGCTCCGGCCGCCAGCCGCACAATGGGGCGGTCCGACTGAAGTTTGGAATCGGGGCGCACAAAGGGCGTTGCACGAGGATGTGACGTCATTTTCTGCACGCGCATCCGGGTGGGCGCTAAACTTTGCGCCGGTGCTAACGGGCAACTTAATTTGGGGCGGGGCGCAAACTGCGCTGCGCACGGGCGCTACACGCATAGCGTCCGAAAATCACTTCTCTTAAGGCGCTAACTGCTGGCACTATCAACTGAAAATCTAGCCCTTTGTGTTTAAGAGTCTTACTCGGGAGTCAAGACTTCGACACTGTGGAGGGGAACAAAGACAGCAGCGGGCAGCGAGGGTCGAGTGCAGACTCGAGCCTTAGTGCAGTTCAGCTCCCCCTGGAGAGTCTGTTGTCTGCGGGGGGGAGAGGAGGCAGGAGCGGGGTGTGTGGTGGAAGTGAGTGCTCCGGGGAGAGGCGGGGAGTTGGATATTTTGGTGAGCGGGAGGGGGCAGGGCGGGGAGAGGGTGCAAGAGGCAGGAGCCTTAAAGGGACAGCAGGATGGGATCGGCTAGATAGCGACGTCAGAAGGGAATAATTTAGGTGCACCATTGCCCCATGGAGTGAGGGAACAAGGTGCAAGGGTCAGAGGTGGAGACGTGGTCGAAGGGGGCAGCACAGTGGGAGAAACTGCGATAGCAGGAAGACTCTCTATGGGAGATGAAGTATCTGACGGGGAGCAGGTTTATGTATCTGACGGGGAGCAGGCACAGGGGGTTGCAGAAGAGCTTGAGTGTGAGGAATTAGAGGGTGATAGAGACATGGAAGTCGGGGATAGGGTGGCATCATGTGGAAAGGGAAAGGTTAGTGAGGGGCAGAAGGAGGGAGAAAGGGCAGCTCCTGGGTCCAAACTTAAGGCAAGGAAGAGGCTGAAACAGCAGGGAGGGGTCAAACAGGAGGTGAAAAAGAGCCGGAGGCTGCAGGAAAAAGCAACAGCTGCCCAAAAAGTTGAGAAGGAGCATGAGAGGAGGGAAGAGCCAGAGATTAAATGATGGGGAGATTATTGGGCATACTTCCCTTCTTTGGAGCCATGATTACATTGGTCTCGATTAATGTGAACGGACTGAGGGGTGAGAAGAAATTGCAGCAGTTGTTGCAGGGTTTTAAAGGCACGGACTTGTTGTGTCTGCAAGAAACCTTTTGGGATGAGGACATTCTAGAAAGAGTTCAGAAGGTTTGTGTTAAGTCTGTGGGTTGTATTATAAATAATCACAGACTCCACTGTTAACAGAATAAAACACGTCTTTACTATTCAGCGGCTCGGGCGATTCTGCCCTAGTTAACGTATCACAACCCTTATATACTGGTGTGGTCACTATCGGTATTACAGTATACATGAGCCAATAGATAGTGCCACCCTAAAGTAGTGCTCTTAAAGGCGAACGGTTACATTCTATAGTTCCCTTAAAGGTAAACGGTTACATACACAACACTCCTCCCTTCCTAGCTTATTACTTACAGAATCCCGTTAAACATACAATCTTCAACTTTATATAAACAGTTTGCAGATATACTCTCGATGGAGTCAACGTCATATAACAATTTACAGATATACTCTCAATGGAGTCAACGTCATATAACAGTTTACAAACATACTCTCAGTGGAATCAGTTTACAGGTTCAGTCTCTGTGGGAACAGTTCATAAATTCAGTCTCTGGTATTAATTCGTTCCAGACAGCATCCTCCATAGCTTTTTTTTTTAACAGCTTGTACTTTCGTCCTGTTGAACCAGCAGTGCGGACTTATACAACCCACTGGCTGTCTTGATAATGTCCCTGGATTTTTTTTACAAATTTAGCACCTTTCGTAGTGTTCGGACTGAGGTAGTAGAAGTAATAATATTTTAAACAGTTATTATTTTCTGCTTCTTCTTTTTCTTTTCTGCCTTTTTGAAACTCTCCTAGCTCTTTTCCCGGCTGCCATCTGTAGCGCCACCAACTCTCTATGTTCCTTAGACCTTAAGTGCTTCCTCAGGATTTCAGCACTTTGGGAGTTCCCATCGCAATTTGGGCAGACCACATCCTCATAACATTCGGTGTCACTCAACAGGTCAAAACCCTTCTTCAAGCAATCATATTCATCCTGCTCTTCCTCGGATGTCTGCCCTTCCTTCCCTCCTGGCCTCATTTGTGCGTTCAATCCTTTCCCTTCCTTCAGGGATTTCGTTATCAGGCTATTTAATCCTTCTACTGAAGTAGCTGTTTCCCCATTCTCCTGTTCCCCTGGACGTAATTCAGCGTACTCCTCCATTTCATCCATCATTTTCTCCAATGCTTTCATCTTCTCTTCCTCTTGTACTTTGGCTTCCAGTGCTTGGAGAAGTTGCGCCTCGATGCTCTCTAGCTCATGTTCAGGGCCCATTCCCAGTTGAAACTGTTCTTCAAGTCGGTCAACCTCGGTAATTGCCGCCTCATATTTGTCTTGGGCTTCCTTCCATATTTTTATGAGTTCTGCCATGTCTTTCACCTCTACATCCTCATCTATGTATGGAACTTCTACCGATGAGTCTGTCTTGGCCCTGAGCTCCTCAAGAATTTCCTGCAGCCTTTGGACTTCTTGCTCATGTTCAACCTTTAGTTGCTCATATACTTCCAACGAAACTAGCTTTTCGGAGGTTGCTGAGTTAACCCCCTCCAGAATTGTAGTCTGGGCCTGTTCATACTGTTTTTTCAACTTCTCGCACTCTGCTTGTAAGGAGTCGTAGAGAAGAACTGGAATAAAATCCTGGCTTCCTGAAGATTCCTCTTCATTTGTTTTTTTCGCAAATTCCTGTTGGAGTTCAGCCAAGGCTGCTATGCTATCTGCCTCTCGAAGTCTCACTGCCATCAACTCTTCTTTATTCTTGCAGTCCATCTCAGCCATTTCCCGTTTACTTTCATTTAACTGAGTGAGTAGTCCCTTATTTTGGGCTGAGAGATATTGCACCTTCTCATGTAGACCCTTGCACTCCTTCTCTGCTTGACATAGCTGATTACCGCTGATTTGGTTCTGCGTTTCAAGTTCCAACATCCTTTGCTTAGCTTCTTTCAGTTTCGCCCCTATAAGCTCCTCTTGCAACATGGCCACATTATTCTCATCAGGTAAAGAAGCGTTTCTCTTTTCCATGTCCAAGATTTGTTTCTGCATCTCCTTAAGAGCACCCTGTGATTCAACTTCTCTTAACTTTGCCTGCACTAGCTCCGTCTCTAATTGCAGAACAAAATCCTCAGTGCAGCGTGATTTGTCCTTCTGCTGTATCTCTAGATCATGCAAATATTCTAACCCCTGAACATCATCAGGGAGATGTGATCGGTAATTGGTCACGATGGCTCTATGGTTGCTCTCTGCTTGAGCCAGTAGGTTCTGTTGTCTTTCCAGACTCTCCCATTCGGTGTCATAGAACTTTTTCATTGTTTTCATCTCTTGTACGAGGCGGTAACTTAATTGTTCTAATTGTTGTTGTACTTTGAAATAGCGTTGAGTTCGAGCCCGGTGTTCCTCCGTAATGCATATGTCTGTAGCTTGAACAGACTCAGAATTCTCTGTCTTTATGCACGCCATCGATTTTCCAACCTTAGTCCGTGAGTTAATGTTAACCTTGTTTTTCATACATAAGCTGGACTTATCGTCTTCCGGCTCAGAGTCTGAGCTGCTTGTCTGCACCGAGTCCTCACTCGTCATTGCTTGTTGGTAGTGCCATTCCATGTCTATTTTCTTGATCCACTCCCGTCCTAGAAGTGGTGGTCCTCCCTCAGGTAGTACATACAAATTCATTCTTGGGTGTACTTTACCCCTATCTCTCACCTTGACTCTTATCTTCCCCATGGGGTATACGCGATGCCCCGTGTATGTCTGTAATACGAACTTGGTATTTCTTAAGGGTATGTGAGAGAATAGTCGGTGGTAGTCCTTTTGGTTGATGACTGATACAGCTGATCCCGTGTCCAGCTCCATTCGTACTTGGACTCCCGCTATTTTTAGTGTGACCCAGATCGTCTGTAGATCAGTTACTTTACCCACATTGTGGATTCTCAGACTATCCAACTCCTGGCTGTTTGGGTCTGAGTCTGAATTTTGTTCGTCTGAACTCTTTTCAGCCACCTGATGCACCTTGTTGTACTTTTCTTGTGGTGGTGGCTTCCTTTGTTTGTTGGTCTTCTTTCTGGACCTGCATACCTTCGCGATGTGACCCAGTTTGCCACATTTCCTGCACTCTTGATTCTTAAACCAGCACTGATTCTGGTCGTGCGTTGTCTTTCCACAACGGTAGCATTTGGAAATGCTTGCAGTCATTTGGTCCACCCCGAGTGCCGCCGCCTTTAGCTGCATTTCCGCCGTCCCTTTCGCTGCGGCTTCGTGCGATGAAGCTATGAGGACAGCCCTGTCCAGTGTGAGGTCGTTTTCTTCCAGAAGTCGCTTCTGCGTTCCTTCTTTGGCCAAGCCGCATACGAACTTGTCCCGCAGCACCTCTGTCAAATTCCCTCCAAACTGGCAGTATTTCGCTAGCTTACGCAGTTCGACTAAGTATTCCGCATTGCTTTCATTTTGCCTCTGGGTTCTGGCGTAAAATTTAAATCGTTCAGCCAGTATCAACGGTGTGGGGTTCAAGTGATCCTTCAGCACTGCTACGCTCTCTTCGAAGGTCTGGTCCACTGGTTTAACTGGTGCTATTAGATGTTTCAAGAGCCCGTATGTTTTTGCTCCCATCGAATTTAACAAAGTTATTGCCTTGGCGTATATGGCTACGCAATATATTCCTATGCGTTCCCCATACGTGGCCCTGTCTTCTATTTCAGCATTAAAATCATTAATATTTCCTCGCTTAGGCATCTTCTTCTCTTTCCGAGAACAGCACAAGTATTTCTTTACTTATTATTAATTTTCTTCTCTTCTTGAGAACACCACCAGTATTGCTTTACTTATTTCTTGTTTCTGAAAATTCTAATTAATTTTCTTCTCTCTTCTTGAGAACACCACAAGTATTGCTTTACTTATTTCTTGTTTCTGAAAATTCTAATTAATTTTCTTCTCTCTTCTTGAGAACACCACAAGTATTGCTGTACTTATACTTATTTTCCCTCTCTTCTTGAGAACACACCAGCCTTTCTGAAAAATCTTATTACTTTCCTGAAATTCTTAATAATTTCCAAGATGGCGGTTTCCCGCTTCTTCCTTCTTCTTCAGCGGTTTCCCCGTGAAAAATGGCGGCTTTCCCGCGCTTCTCGCTCTCCCCGCCCACTTCGATGGCGGTTTTCCCGCGCTTCTCGGCGCTCTCCGCCCACTTCAATGGCGGTTATCACCCGTTCCCCGACGCTGACTTTCAGGCCGAGTGCGGGCCTTATCAGCGGATGCGATCGATGGCCCGGCTGCGCCTCGCACTTGAAAGCGGCCCCCGGCCTCTGGCTCACCCGCTCGCGCGGCTCTTGCTCGCTCCCTCCCGGGCTCTGGCTTACCCGCTCGCGCGTTTCACCGTGGCTCTTATCAGGGATTGCGATCGCCCTGTCTTTGCAGCCAATGCTGCGGCTTACCCACGAGGTTATGGAGGCTTCAGGGTCCTAATGCCTGTCGCTTCCAGCCTGTCGGTTCCAGACTGGTGAGGATTGAAACCTCTCTTCAACGTCCTGTCTTCGGACGAAGCCGCCGTGGAACAACTGCCGCAGGGTTCGAATCCTGACTCGTCGCCAATGTTAAGTCTGTGGGTTGTATTATAAATAATCACAGACTCCACCGTTAACAGAATAAAACACGTCTTTACTATTCAGCGGCTCGGGCGATTCTGCCCTAGTTAACGTATCACAACCCTTATATACTGGTGTGGTCACTATCGGTATTACAGTATACATGAGCCAATAGATAGTGCCACCCTAAAGTAGTGCTCTTAAAGGCGAACGGTTACATTCTATAGTTCCCTTAAAGGTAAACGGTTACATACACAACAGTTTGGAAGGGAGAGGTGTTTGCAAGTTGTACAAACAATAACCGTAGAGGGGTGGCTGTTTTGGTGAGTCCGTCCATAGAAGTGAACGTTGCCTTGGTGGACAAGGATGCTGAGGGGAGATTTTTACAGCTAAGGGTAAAATTGGAGGGATTTAATTGTGATCTCTTTAATATCTATGCACCGAACGACCATTGCAAGCGTCGCGAGTTTTTTCAGGGGTTATTCACTGAAGCAGCAGAGGTGGAAAATCCTTGTATAGTGGGGGATTTTAGTGTATTTTTATCTTGGATGGACATTTCAGCCCAGGTGACCTTTAAAGATGATGGCCTAGAAATTCATTATAGCCACTTTTGGGGCGGTAAAGTCGGGCGGCCGCTAAAGTTTGCGCCCGGCGCAAATTCGAGGCCACTTCTCTGATATTCATTAACTTCGCCCTAAGAGTTTGCTCGAGCGCTAAAACTGGCGATGCACGCCTCTCTTTAGGCGCTAAGCCGGAGGTGCTGAGCGAGAGCGCCGAGGCCGGGCGCAGCGCACGTGCAGCCATTTCTTGATTGACAGCAGACACCCTGGCACCGGCCAGCTCTTAAGGGGGAAGGGTCGAGTTGGTCTGCTGCCACGCCCTGGATAGTGGAGCCCTGCAGCTAGGCCTGAACACTGCTGCTGGACCCAAATAGCGCCTGAAACCATGGAGAAGGCCTGTGAACGAGCGCAGCGCTTCTCAGAGCTTGATCTGAGGGTGCTGGTTGGTGCTGTGGAGAAGAGACGCCATATTTTGTTTCCGGACAATGGCAGGAAGCCGCCGGCCCGCGTCTACCGGAGAGCCTGGAGGCATGTCGCCACCAAGGTGTCATCCAACAGCGAGGTCCCCAGGAGCGGTGTCCAATGCCGCAAAAAGCTAAATGACCTCGCCAGGATTGTCAGGGTGAGTACCCTTTCCAGTGTCCTCCTCATCCTTGCATGTGCACCTCACATTATGGGCAAAGGGACCTGAAAGCCCTAATGGCCAGCCCTCATGCAGCAGCTATGGGACACTCATGAACATCAATTGCACATTGTGCACTTAACACACTGGCCAGGCTATTCGACCATGGGAGGCAGTGCACACAAGATCAGGGCTACACACTGTACTTAGAGGCTGTCCTTTCTCTTGCAGGCCAAGCTGGCCAATAATAAGAGGAGCCGGACTGCGACCGGGGGAGGCGGACCCCAGATCCAGCCGCTCACCGAGCTGCAACATCGCGTGGAGCGCATCATGGGAGCCCGGGTGATTGGCCCCATTGCATCTGGAGATGCCGACCCTGTTCTGGGCACCAATGGTAAGGACATCACCTTTTGGACCTCTCTCGTCCCACTTGCGCATCAGATCTACATCCTTTGCCACTGTCCGACCAATGCGCTGAATGCCACCACTCATGCATCCCTCGCTGACGCCCTCTCCTCACTCTAAAGCTACTCTTGTGCCTTCCTGCTTTCAGATGATGAGGAGGAGGTCCCTGAAGTTGCCAGTGACAGCCCCTCAGAAGAGGAGGGTAGCTCCTGGGACCAGCGGCCTGCAGAAACGCAGGAGGGGGGTGGAAGCTCAGCGGCCTTCTCCCCAGAGGGGGGAAGGGTCGGAGGGGAGTCCAATTGCTGGGCCCAGCGGCGTCCAGCAACGCAGGAAGGGTCGGCCAGCTCGGCGGCCTTCTCCCCAGAGGGAGAGTCCGGCCTCCAGTCCGGAGTCGGCCAACGCCGAGGCGATGCGCCGCCTCGAGGACTTGTCCGCGGACTCGGAGCGCCGGCACACGGAGCTCATGGGGGTAGTGGCATGGTTGCCTGAGGCCATCGAGTCCCTGTCTCAGAGTGTGACCGAGTTCGGGGCCTCACAGGCCACCAGTCGGGCGGAATTCGGGGCAGCTCAGGCAGCGAGTGGCCAGGTGATCAGTGGTGCCGTGCAGTCACTGGGTGCTCTGATGCGGTCACTGAACAGGTCAACACGGGCACTCACTGCTGCCACACTCGCTGTGTCAGCCAGGCATCGCCAGGGCACCCGGCGCGCGGCAGCAGCACAGCGGTCTGTCCCTCGGCAGATTGGTGCGCATGCTACAGTGCTGGCCCGGCCAAGTGCCAGTGTCTCAGGCGACCAGCGAGCGCCTGCCATCCGCCAGCTTGCCCCCATTCCTCCAGCCGGCACTGCCACTCCCCCAGTGGAGCTGCCAGGAGCTGCTGCAGTGACTGATGCTGGCCAGCCACAGCTGCAGCATTCACCAGCCGGCCCCTCGACGGCCAGACCTCGTCTAGGCCGACCCCCAAGGGCATCTGCCGTCACGACATGTGCCCCTCAGGAGCCTTCCCCCAGCCTTGCAGCAGTCACTGGCCTCACTTTGAGGAGGAGCAGCAGGGCGTGCAGGGGCCGCCAAAGTTTGCAGAAGGCATCGCCCTCGCGGGCCACAAAGTAGAGGGTGTGTCCAAATGTTGTGTTTTCTGGAATGTGTGTTTTGTGAAGGCCGAGGATGAAGGCCATTTTTGTTTACATCTTTTGTTAATGCTCCCCAGGTTGTGGGAGTGAGTCATGTGTGTGAGTGTTTTTTGGGGGTTTCGTCTGTTTTTGGTTTTCATGTGGGAAGGGCCCTGAGTTTGTACAATAAACCATTTTATTTATTCACATTGTCCATGTTTGATCTTTGAAGTGTTTGTTGCCTTAACCGGCTGACGGCTTGCGGAGCGGCTGCAATCATGTTCTTTCATTGGCACAAGCCATCCCCTGACAGGGGGCCTAGAAGTGATGGTCAATAAGCCGCCGACGGGCGGCCCTTGGACCTTCTGCCTCCCTCCTGGGCTGGTACTCCTCGTCCTCCTCCTCCTCCTGCTCCTCCTCCTGAGGTGGTGGTCCAACGTGAGGTGGCAGTGCCTGAGTCCTGCGGATAGCCAGGTTGTGCAGCATGCAGCAAACGACGACGAATTGGGAGACTCGCTCCTGCGAATACTGGAGGGCTCCTCTGGAGCGATCCAGACAGCGGAACCGTTGCTTGAGGACGCCGATTGTTTGTTCTATGATGTTCCTAGTCGCTTGATGGCTCTCGTTGTATGCCTCTTCAGCAGGGGTCGTGGGCGCACGGAGCGGGGTCATGAGCCAGGTATACAAAGGATAGCCTTTGTCCCCGATAAGCCATCCTCTTGGGTGAGGCTGTGCCTGGAACATGTCAGCCACAGTTGTCTGTCGCAGGATAAAGGCATCGTGGCTGCTGCCTGGAAAGCGGGCATTGACAGCTAGGATGCACTGCCTGTGGTCACACACCAGCTGTACGTTGAGGGAATGGTAGCCCTTCCGGTTGCGGTAATCCTCGGCATGCTCCAGAGGTGCCCGCAAAGCCACATGTGTGCAGTCAATGGCGCCCTGCACCATGGGGAAGCCCGCTATTCTTGCAAATCCCACTGCACGCTGCTGCTGCTTGTCCAGGGTCATGGGGAAGGAGATGAATTGACGTCTCCTTCTGAAAAGGGCATTGGTCACCTGGCGGATGCAGCAATGCACGGTGAACTGGGAGATGTTAGCGATGTCCCCAGCAGCGGATTGGAAGGAGCCGGTGGCATAGAAGTTGAGAGCCACCGTCACCTTCACTGCCGCCGACAGAGACATCCTGCGCATCAGCTGTGGACGCAGATCTCTGTGCAGCAGCTGGCAGATGTCTGCAACCACCTCCCTTCTGAATCGCAGCCTCCTAACACACTGCGCGGCAGACATGGTCAGATAGGAGGACTGCTGGCGGTATACCCTGGGTGGGTAAGGCCTCAGTTGGCGACGCCTGTTGCCCCCTCTGCGTCTAGCCAGGGCTGCCACTCTCTCACGGTGTCTGTAAGCCCTTCCGGCATAAGGCTGAAACTCAGCGTTGGCACCCAATGCAGCCCCATTATATGCTGGCAAACAATGAGATCTCAATGAAGGCAAAGATAATTGCTAAGCTCTGGCCTGAGCCAAAAATACCTGTCCTAATGTTGGGCCAAAGCAGTAAGCTCTCCTCCTTGGTCTCTCTCCAAAAAACCGTTGCACAAGAGTGAATGCTGCACGACGAAATGACGTCATGATCTGCGCGCGCAGCACTAAATGTCTACTGAAGTTGGGGCGAGGCGCAGATCGAGCTGCGCCCGGGCGCTAAGCGCCTAGCGCTCGAGATCTACTCCTCCTAAGTCGCTAACGGCTGGCGCGCCCAACTGAATTTCTAGGCCGATAACTCCAGAGGGATGATTGTAAAAATGATGGCAAATTTTATTTTGAGAGATTATGGAGGGACCGGAACCCCATAAAAAGGGAGTTCTCCAGATCAGGTTGGGTGGGTGATGTTTTAAAACAGAGCTGAATAGATTTTGTGTTAATGCGGGAAGGGTTAAGTTCTGAGGTGATGGAGATTTATTAGAAAAAAGTATTTTTTAGTGATCACTCGGCTTTGGTTCTTAGAATTAGGAACAGCAGAGTTAAGATCGGGTCAGGGGTGTGGATTTTAAACAATCAATACCTGAAAGAAATTGCTTATAAAGAAGGGATTATAAATAAAATAAAGGATGCTCAGAAGGACCTTTTGTTCTTGAAAGAAAGAAGAGTTTGGTGGGACAATTTCAAATATGAGGTAAAAGATTTTTCGGTACGTTATGGGAAAAAGAGGGCGGCAGCTAACCGGCATCGAGAAGAGAATATAAACAAAAGGTTTACGGATGTCTGTAAAGCAGTTGATGGAGGGGATAAGGGAGCTGAGACTAAGTTCCGGGTGCTAAAGGAAGAGTGGGAATTATTGCAAGCTGAAAAATGCAAGGGGGCCATTCTCCGTGCAAAGGCTAGAGGTGCATTGGAGGGCGAAAGATGTACTAGATATTTTCTGGAGCAAGAGAAGCTGCGACAGAGATTATCGTTAATTGAAGAGTTGAAGGTTGGGGAGAAGATCATTCATGAAAGTTAGGAGATTTTGGAGGTGGCTAGCAGCTTTTATCAAGAGCTATATGCAAGAGAAGACATTTCCACTTTGGAGATGGAGAAGATTACTGCTTTTATTGAAGAGGGTTTAAAGGAGGATGAGAGAAGCATGTGTGACAAAGAAGTGGGATTAGCAGAAATAAAAATAGCAATAAGTGGAATGAAGGGGGGAAAAGCCCAGGGTCTGATGGACTAAGTGCAGAATTTTATAAGGAATTTTTCGAGATTTTAAGTCCATTGCTCTTAGGAGTTTTTAAGGAAATTAATATTGAGGGAAGCCTGGCCCCATCTATGAGGAGAGGTATCATAAGCTTAGCTTATATAAAAATAAAGGGGATAGACGGGATCTGAAGAATTGGAGGCCCATCACACTATTAAATGTGGATTATAAGATCTTGGCGAGGGTTATGGCAAATCGTTTGAAGGAGGTGTTACCGGAGATAGTTTGGCCCTCTCAGTCCTGTGGAGTCATAGGCCGGGACATCGCAGACTCTGTGGTCTCAATCCGAGATGTGATAGAGCTCATGGAAGAGAGTGGGAGGGAGGCTTATGTATTAAAGATAGATCAAGAGAAAGCCTTTGATAGGGTCTCTCATGAGTTTTATTGAAGGTTTTGGAAGCATTTGGTTTCATGGGAAATTTCATTCAGTGGATAAGGATTTTTTATTCAAACATATTTAGCTGTGTTAAATGTAATGGTTTTTTATCTAAGTATTTTCCGATACAGAGATCAGTGAGACAGGGTTGTCCCCTGTCCCCATTGTTGTACACATTGGTAGCAGAACCATTAGGTTACATGATGCGAAAGAAACAAGGTGTAGTTGGGATTGTGGTCCCCAGTTCTGGGCTGGTGTCGGTGATACACCAACATGCAGATGACACAACCTTAACATTGAGAAATGGGGAGTCAGTGAGGAAAGCTATGGATGTAGTGAAGGAATATTGTAGAGCTTCAGGAGCCAGAGTGAATTATAGTAAGTCCCAATGCCTGGTTGCAGGGAGGGGTAGGGGGGAATGGTTGGGGAATGTCCCTTTAAGGTGGTGGAGGTTTTGGAAGTTCTGGGGGTGCATATGGGGTGCAAGAAAGACAGGGAAGAAGTGAATCGATTAAATTGGGAACCGAAGGTTATGAAAATTAAAAAGATTTTGGGAAGATGGGAAAGAAGGTGGTTGAAAGTGCAAGGAAGAGCGACAGTGGTGTCTGCTCTCCTGCTATCTAAGCTATGGTACTTATTGACGGTGGAGGATATTCCTGAGTGGGCATAAAAGTCCATCCGAGAGGCTTGTGTGAGGTTTTTATGGGAAGGGAAACCAGCCTTGGTGGCTTACAATACCATTATTGGACGGAGAAATCAGGGAGGACTCAATTTCCCAGATATTGATATGAAGAAAAAATCCTTTAGAATCAAATGGGTGAAGAAATTTCTTCAGAAGTCAAATACAAGTTTTTGGAAGAGTTGTTTTGAGCATTTTTAAAAACGAAGTGGGATAGGAGGGCAGGGGATATTGTATATGGAATACAATAATATGTTTTTGAAATCGATTAAACTTCTCCCTAGATTTTATAAGGGGGTTGTAGAGACTTGCACTCAATTTTCAAAAAGTGTGCAGTTTATGCCCAAGGGGGCTGAGGAATTTTTAGAACAGCCCTTATTTTTGAATAGGTGGGTCAACATCGAAGGAGAGGTTTTATTTAATCAAGCTTTTATAAAAGCTGGGATTATATCTGTGAAAGATGTATTATACTGTAGGAATTCATGAATTCCAGACAAAATTACTAAGAGTGAGGCAATCAGCTAACCAAAATGATGTTTAATGCAAACTGTTGGAAGTAACATTCAAAAACACAGGAGAACTCAAACACAGATCTTTGCTTAAAGCTGGCTCCATGAGGAATGAGAGGGGAGGCTCCTCAGTCTGACGTCATGATGTCATGACGTTTCCCGCCGTTGGGAACGTCACGTGACCCACGCGATGACATCATCGCGCTTGGTCTTAACCCTTTAGAGACCGCGCTGTTAACATGCAGCAAATGAATACAGATACCGATTGACTTTGTTACAGGCAATTATGTACAACAATATAAGAACCCCTTGGTGGCTCTGCCACATGCGCCCCCCCAGAATTGTCCTTAACACGGCAGTCAATCGAAGAGGAAGTCGGACAAGCCTGTTCGAACGACTCCTATATTCCCGGAGCGGAATGTGCTGGGCAGTTGATGAACTGGCAGGTGGAACGATCTGGCCGGGCGTGGCAGCGACGGGCGGCCGACCACGACGCGGTGGCTGTGCGGTTTTGACTGGCTGTTCGAGGTCCAGGTGCGCGGGCTTGAGGCGGTCCACTGAAATGTGGTCGGGTTTGCCGCCGATGTTGACCAAAAAACTCTTGGCACCCGCCCGCAATACTTGGAAAGGCTCGCGTAAGGAGGCTTGAGTGGACTGTGATGGGCATCGTGACAAACAAAAACGAACTTGGCCCGCATTAGCTCCGCTGGAATGTGGGAGGCCGGAAGACCGCGATGTGACATCGGAATCGGCTGGAACATCCGGGCAGCGTCCCGGTGGGCGTCGAGTTGCTCGGTTGCGGACCACGGCTGCGTTGGTGATGGCAGGAACTCGCCTGGCACCCGGAGTGTCTGGCCGTACACCAGTTCCGCGGCAGACGACTGCAGGTCTTCTTTTGGTGCCGTACGCAAACCAAGCATAACCCAAGGCAGCCTGTCTACCCATGTGGTGCCCTGGAGGCTGGCTCCGAGTGCCGCCTTCAATGACCGATGAAAGCGCTCACATAACCTGTTGGCCTGCGGGTGGTAGGCCGTGGCGCGATGGAGCTTGGTGCCCAAACCGATAGCCACAGCATTCCAAAGCTCGGACGTGAATTGTGGGCTGCGGTCGGACGAAATATCCGATGGGGCGCCGAACCGTGCCATCCACGAGGAAATAAAAGCCCTGGCGACATCCGCGGAGGCAGTGGACATCAGCGGAACCACCTCCGGCCATCTCGTAGTGCGGTCGACCATGGCCAAGAGGTGAGTGATACTGTGTGATGGTGGAAGAGGCCCAATGAGGTCGATGTTGATGTGGTCGAAACGGCGTTCCGGCACTTTGAAGGTGGCCAAGGGAGCCTTAACATGACATTGCACCTTGGCTCGTTGGCAAACAACGCAGGTATTAGCCCAGTTGCGAACGTCCTTGCGCATCCCTCTCCAGACGAATTTGGATGCCAGTAACTTCTGAGACGCCCTCACGCCAGGATGTGAAAGTTCGTGTATGGCGTCAAAAACTTTGTGACGCCAGGAAACCGGAACGATCAGGCGGGGAGGCCCCATGGAGACGTCGCAGAGCAAAGAGGTGCCCGCCGAGTGGAAATGTACACCTGTCGGCTGATGGCAGGAGGAGTCGGTACGGAAAGCTTGAGTTTCGGGGTCAGCTGCTTGGTCGGCAGCCATGTGTGAATAATCTATTCCCAGCTGGACGGCCGTGCGCGAGAGGCAATCGGCCACCACGTTGTCCTTGCCGGCCACATGACGGATGTCTGTGGTGCACTCTGAAATAAAGGTGAGTTGCCGCTGCTGTCGAGTCGACCACGGTTCGATAGTCTTGGCCATAGCAAACGTCAGCGGTTTGTGGCCCACAAACGCGGTGAAATGGCGCCCTTCCAAAAGAAAACGAAAATGGCAGATAGCCAGAAACAACGCCAACAACTCCCTGTCGAACATGCTGTACTTGCGCTCATTACGGCGCAGTTAGCAACTAAAAATCGCCAGTGGTTGCCACACACCGTTGACCCACTGCTCTTGCACGGCTCCTATCGCGAAATCAGAAGCGTCGGTCGTGAGGGCGATGGCGGCGCCAGGCAGTGGGTGTGCCAGCATCGTTGCGTTCGCGAGAGCAGCCTTCGTGTCCCCGAAGGCACAATCCATCTCCGGCATCCAAACCACGGGTCCCTTTCCCGGCTTTCCTCTGAGAGCCTCGTAGAGTGGCTGCATTAGTTGTGCGGCCCTGGGCACAAACCGATGATAAAAATTCACCATACCCAGGAACTCCTGGAGGGCCTTGATGGACTGCGGCCGTGGAAATGCTGCGATCGTCTCCACCTTTGACGGAAGTGGCAATGCCCCCTCCGAAGTAATGCGGTGGCCCAAAAAGTCCAACTGCTGCAGCCCGAACTGGCATTTGGCTAGGTTGATTATCAGGCCATGCTGATGGAGGCGGTGAAAGAGTAAGCGCAGATGAGTGATGTGTTCCTCTTTAGTGGCGCTGGTGATTAGAATATCATTGAGGTACACAAATAAAAACTTAAGGTCCCGCAGTACCGAATCCATAAGGCGCTGAAACGCCTGTGCCGCATCCTTGAGCTGAAATGGCATTCAGAGAAACTCAAATAGGCCGAAAGGGGTAATAACCACCATCTTTGGGACATCCCGGGGGTGCACAGGCACCTGATGGTACCCACGGACGAGGTCAACTTTGGAAAAAGTCGAATTCCCGGCCAAATGCGCGGAGAAATCCTGAATGTGTGGTATGGGATACCGATCAGGAGTTGTGACCTCATTAAGCCGTCGGTAGTCACCGCAGGGCCGCCATCCGCCACCGGGTTTAGGGACGATATGGAGCGGCGAGGACCAGGGACTATTCGACCGGCGAATAATCCCCAACCGCTCCATTGCGGCGAACTCTGTCTTCGCGGCCGCGAGTTTGCTGGGTTCCAATCGCAGAGCCCGTGCGTAAACCAGGGAGCCGGTCATCGTAATATGGTGCTCCACCCCATGCTTGGCGGTCGTTGCAGAGAAGGTGGGCCTGGTTAACTCTGGGAATTCCCCAAGGAGGCGGGTGAAATCGTTGGATGCTGGCAAGGCGCAGGAGACCGCGTGCGACGTAGCAGAACCTTGAAAACACGGGATGGAGTTGAACGTGGCGGCGTTGATCAGTCGACGATTTTTCAAATCTACTAACAAGCTGTTGGCGCATAAAAAGTTGGCGCCGAGGATCGCTTGCACAATCTTGGCGGTGATAAACTCCCATTGGAAGCGTTGACCGCCGAAACACACCTGGGCCCGCCGTTTCCCAAATGTACGAATAGCGCCGCCGTTGGCAGCTTGGAGTGGACAACCGCGCCTCCCAGTCCGGATGTCGAGGACCGATGCGGGAAGGATGCTACACTGCGCTCCCGTGTCGCATAAAAACTGCCGGCCTGAGATGGAATCGGTGACATAGAGTAGCTTCCCGGAATCGCCAATCGTCATCGCGGCCGCGGGGCAAACTTCAGGTTCGGTCTTCCCGTCGTGCGGTTGGTGCTGATGTTTCTTCGTTGCTTTAGGCTTGAACCCGCAGGGAGGATGGCAGCATCGGGCCTTCGGGCCGAAACGGGCGTGGTAATAACACCAGCCGGATGGTAGAGGTGTCAGGGCGGGGCCTTTCTGGGAGGGAGGCCTCGAGGCAGCGCAGTATTGTTGCATGACGGCGTAAATTTTGTCAGCCTCGGCCGCGAGCGCCACACACTCCGCAGTTTCCGACCTCGCGAGGGCTGCCTGCACCTGCTTGGGCAATTGGCTCAGGAACAATTCCCGAAATAGGAAACACTGCGGTTCTGAACCAAGGAGCATGAGCATCTGGCTCATTAACTCCGACGGCTTGGAGTCGCCTAACCTGGGCAGCGTGAGTAACCGCCGTGCGTGTTCCGACTTTGTGAGGCCGAATACCTGGATAAGCCGCGCCTTAAGGCTGTCGTACTTGCTGTCGGCCGGGGGATTTTACAGCAGGCTGATGATCCTCGGAGCCGTGGAGCTGTCGAGTGCGGAGACCACGTAGAGGTAACGGGTCTGATCCTGCACTACATTCCAGAGCTCGAACTGAGCCGCCGCTTGCACAAACCAAGAGGCCGCCTGTTGTTCCCAGAACTGAGGGAGCTTCAAAGCCACTGCGTGGCCTCCATCATGTCACTGCGTCTCGCTTCCTCCACGAAGATCGTCCGCGAAGAATCGGGGTCACCACTGTAGGAATTTGTGAATTCCTGATGAAATTACTAAAAGTGAGGCAATCAGCTAACCAAAACAATGTTTAATGCAAACTGGTGGAAGTAACATTCAAAAACACAGGAGAACTCAAACACAGGTCTTTGCTTAAAGCTGGCTCCACGAGGAGTGAGAGGGGAGGCTCCTCAGTCTGACGTCATGACGTCATCACGTTTCCCGCCGTTGGGAACGTCACGTGACCCACGTGATGACATCATCACGCTTGGTCTTAACCCTTTAGAGACCGCGCTGTTAACATGCAGCAAACGAATACAGATACCGATTGACTTTGTTACAGGCAATTATGTACAACAATATAAGTTTTAGATCCGTGATTCGGAGAGTATGATGTTTTTCAATAACCACATGGGTGCTGTAACTTAACAATTAACAGGTACTTACTGGAGTAGGGTAGTCTCAAGACTGGGGGTACAGAGGCATGCTCAAGGCTTATATACAGGTGTGGTCACTGCCGGTACTACAGTATACAGGAGCTGTAAAAGTAGTTCCCTCTTAAAGGTACATACACTATAATTCCTCCCCTTTTAGATTAGCAGTACCCATAATATTCAAATAACAATTAACACTTTAACATGTACATTAAACAATAATAGTCCATTTATAGATTCAGTCTTTGGTGCGGCTTCCTGATCCTTTCGGGATAGCGCCTTTCCTGAGGTTCTTGTTCTTGGTGCGGAGGCGATTCTGGCCCCTTTTCGTCGGTTAGTTCATCGGTTTCCACTGCTACTGGTTCGAAGGTAGATGCTACCGGTATGTCGGGTTCATCCCCGGGTACGTGAGACATGGGGTTGACTCATTCCTGTGACGCTAAGATCTGATCGACGTGGCGTCTCACAATGTTCTCCCCGACATCCACTGTGTACATTAATGGCCCCTGCCTTGTGCATATCGTTCTGGGTTGCCATTTCTCTGTTCGGTAGTCACGGGCCAAGACTGGTTGTCCTACGTTGAAGCTCCTTGTCGGCTTCTCATTGATGTGCTGGAATTGTCTATCCTCAATATTTCTTCGCACATTTGGTCTGAGCAAGTCCAGACGAGATCTCAACCTTCGGTTAAAGAACATCATGGCCGGGGTCTGGTTGGTAACTGCATGTGTCGCGATTCTGTAGGCTAATAAGAAATTGTCCACCTTATGCTGTAGTGGAATTTCATCGTCGCACATGGCCTTTATCGCCTTCTTAAAGGTTTGTACGAACCTCTCAGCCAATCCATTTGTGGCTGGATGATACGGGGCAGTTGTGTAATGTCTTACCCCATTCCTTCTCATAAATTTTCGAAACTCTTCGGACACAAACTGTGGTCCATTATCAGAGCAAATCTGCTCTGGCAAGCCGTTCCAGGCAAATATGGTCCGTAGGACTGCAATCGTTTTCTCTGTAGTGGTTGAGGACATTTTTATCACCTCAGGCCATTTCGAATGAGCATCCACTGCTATTAAGAACATTGAGTCCATGAATGGACCAGCGAAATCAATATGCACCCGTTGCCATGGAGAGGAGGGCCACTCCCATGGGTGTAGAGGGGCATGTGGTGGTGCATTTTGGACCTTCTGGCATCCTGAGCAGCTCTTGGTTAGGTCTTCGATTTGTTGATCGATTCCCGGCCACCACACATAAGCCCTAGCAAGGCCTTTCATTTTCAGTCCCCCCAGATGACCTTCATGAAGCTCATTTAGCACTCTCTCCCTTAACTTGGGTGGAATCACCACTCTGGATCCACACATCACTGTCCCCTGGCATACTGACAGCTGTTCTCTTCTGGATGAGAATGCTGGCAACAGTGAGTCACCATGTGTTGGCCATCCCCTCACCGTCAAATCATATACCCGAGACAGCGTCGGATCATTGCGGGTCTCCTTCTCTATATCCGCGTTCGTTACTGGCAATCGTTCAATTATTGATGATTAAAATATCTCGATAGGGTCCACTGCTGGTGCTTCCTCCACAGTAGGCAGTGGCAGGCGCGATAGCCCATCAGCGTTTCCATGCTGTTTCGTGCCTTTATATTCTATTTCATATTGATTCGCTCCTAGAAACAGGGACCATCTTTGTAACCGTTGTGCAGTCATCACTGGAACGCCCTTCTTAGGATTAAAGATGGAGACAAGTGGTTGATGGTCGGTCAGCAAGGTGAACTTCTGCCCATGCAGATAGTGGTTGAATTTTTTTACTCCCCATACTAGGCTGAGGGCTTCCCTGTCAATCTGGGCGTAGTTGCGCTCGGCTGAGGTTAGTGACCGAGACGCAAAGGCTACTGGCCTCTCCAACCCATCTGGGAATTTGTGCGACAGCACCGCTCCAATACCATAGGGTGATGCATCACATGCCAAATGAATTGGTAGTGCTGGGTTGAAATGGGCCAACACCTCTTTTGATGTGATCAATTCTTTACACTTCTGGAAAGCTCGTCTACGTTCGTCATTCCACTTCCATGGTACCCCTGTTTGCAGTAGAGTGTTCAGTGGGTGTAATACCGTGGACAAATTTGGCAAGAACTTATGGTTGTAGTTTACCAGCCTGAGCAACAACCTCAGTTGTGACACATTTTCCGGTGCTGGAGCCTTGACTACTGCCTCAATCTTGTCAGGGGACTTATGTAACCCCTCTTCATCGATGACGTGGCCACAATACGAGATCTGCTTCTGGAAAAACTCGCACTTGTGGCGATTAGCCCGTAGACCATATTCCTTTAATCTGGTGATCACCTTCTCCAAGTTGGCGAGGTGATCACTGTCATTTTCGCCCGTGACCAGGATGTCGTCCAAATAACACTGGGTCCCTGGAATCCCTTGCAGGGCTTGATCCATCGCCCTTTGCCAAATAGCCGGAGCCGATGCTACCCGAACACCAGCCGGTTGTATTGATAGAGACCTTTATGAGTGTTGATCGTAAGGTATTGTTTCGAGGCTTCTTCTACCTCTATTTGCAAGTACGCCTGGGCTAGATCAATTTTGGTGAAGCGTTTACCTCCAGATAGCGAGGCGAAAATATCTTCAATTCGTGGAAGCGGATATTGTACCGTGTGAAGGACTGGGTTCACTGTCACCTTAAAATCTCCACAGATGCGGACCTTCTTTGGTTCCCCAGGTGTATTACTCAACGACCTCTTCATTACAGGAACGATGGGTGTAGCCCACTCGCTCCAGTCCACTTTGGACAGTACTCCTGAACGTTCCAACCCTTCCAGCTCTGCTTCGACAGCTGGTCTGATCGCATAAGGCATTGGTCTGGCCTTAAGAAACTTTGGGCTTGCATTTTCCTCTATTTTAATTGTTGCTCCTCCTGGAACACTTCTTTTGCGTCAGTTAGCATTTTTGACAGTCGTCCAGGTGTGACGTCGTCATCCTTTTTGGCCTCAACCTTCAGTGCCTGTATGGAATGCCAGTCTAATTGTATCTTCCGGATCCATTCACATCCTAGCAGTGGTGGTCCTTCATCTGGCAATACATATATGTCCATTTTAGGTATTTCCTGGCCTTTTTATATCACCTTCACCCTTATTTTTCCTTTGGGGTAGACTTTTTTACCCCGTGCACGTCTTCAAGACAATCTCTGTAGCTTTCAAGGGTATATGTGAAAATAGCCGCTTGTAGTCCCTTTGGTTTATGACTGTTAGGGCTGATCCTGTGTCCAATTCCATTTTCATTTGGACTCCGTCTATCTTGAGTGTAACCCAGATAGTCTGGTGATCCTCCATTTTGGTTACCTTATGTAGTTTCAGACAACCCAGCTCCTTGCTTCCGGAGTCTGTGTCACTTTTCTGTTCGTCTGAACTACTGTCCATCACCTTGTGTACATTTTTGTACTTCTCCTGTGGAGATTTCTTGCTGTTGGTTTTCTTCCCAGACCTGCAGACTCTTGCTATGTGTCCTGCTTTTCCACACTGTCTGCACACTTGGTCCTTGAACCAACAATCCTTCTGGTCGTGTGTTGTTCTGCCGCAGCGATAACACTTCCCTGTTCCATAGGACATTTCATTGGTGCCATATTCTTGCGGTCTCCGTTGTATCTCTGCAGCACCCCTTGCAGCTGCTTCGTGTGATACTGCCATACTGCAAGCCTTGTCCAGCGTAAGATCCTTTTCTGATAGAAGCCGCTCTCCCTTCTTCTCCCCGCGGACACTGTTCAGCCCCTGAGCCCTGGCTGTGCTCTGCGCGTTTTTGTTTTCTTTTCTGTGCGCCTTTCCCATTTCCGCCGCTCGGTCCTGAACCCGGCTGCTGCTTTACCCTCTCTCTCTCTGTTTTGTTTTTCCTCGACGCCGCTCGGTTTTCAACCCCCGGCTGCGCCCTGTGCGCTTCACCCTCTATCTTACCCCATCGACGCTGCTCGGCTTTTTCTCCGCTGTTGGTCGGCTCCAGCCGCCGCTGTCCGGGAAGGGTCTGCGCTGTACCTGTCGTCAGTCTGTTGCTGATCGTCATGGCTGGGGAACCAAGCCCGGCTCTCCACAGCCTCCCCTGCGATGTTCACTCTCTGTCGGACGACTGGGCGGTTGCTCGTGGTCGACGCCCGTGCTTCTGGCCTCGACCTTCTTCCACCGCCCTCCCGGAGGGATTCGAATCGACACTCATCACCACTGTTAGATCCGTGATTCGGAGAGTATGATGTTTTTCAATAACCACACGAATGCTGTAACTTAACAATCAACAAGTATTTACTGGAGTAGGGTAGTCTCAGGACTGGGGGTACAGAGGCATGCTCAAGGCTTATATACAGGTGTGGTCACTGCCGGTACTACAGTATACAGGAGCTGTAAAATTAGTTCCCTCTTAAAGGTGCATACACTACAATAAGAACCCCTTGGTGGCTCTGCCACAATACGAGGTGATTCCAGGTTGGTTGCCGGAAGCGATAGTGAGGGACATGGTGTGGGAGGAGGATCAGGAGGTAGAAGGAAAAGCAATAGGAATCATGTATGAGAAGATTGTGAGGGCAATGCCACAGGATTGGATGGAAGAAATAAATGCGAAAATCTCCAAAGGAAGTAAAATGCGTCCTCCTTTTCCAAGCTTTGTACTGGAGAAAGGGGGAGAGTTGGTCCAATCTGACAAGTGTAATACTCGAGATTTCTATGAGGTATTCAAAGAATGGAGATTCAAGACTCCTGCTGGTCAGGAGTTTTGGCTGAGTATATACCCACAGCTGGACTTCAACAGGATTTGGAAGGGAGTGTGGGCGAATTTTAAATGCCCAGAATGGATTGAACTGGATTTCAAATTGGCTCATAACCAGATTTTTACCATGACGGTCTTGTGCAAGATTGGACGAGTGGAGGCGGCAACTTGCCCAATGTGTGGAACACAGGATGATACTCTGTCCCATTTACTGGTGTTATGTCCGCAGTTAAATGATTTTAAGTACTATGTTCGACAGTTGTGTGAAGCTTTTTTGCTGGGTGGGGACCGAAGAGCGAGAATGGGAATTCCGTGGGACTCAATTTTGAGATGGGGATTGCAGGAGAGTCTGCCAGGGTCTAGCGGAGCGGCAATTAATTTAATGTTCAGTTTGGCTAGATTCGTGATTGTGCAAAGAAGGAATGCTCTGTTTTTAAGGGGAGGAGAATCAATCTAAAAGAGTATTTTAAATTTATGCTAAAAGATCATTATAAGGCTCTGTGGATGTTTTATTCAGAAAGGAATTTAAGGACAGTATTTTACAACCAATTTTTAAAGTACAATTGATTAATATATGTTGCAGGTGACAAATTAAACTTCAGGTTTTGATGTTAAAAGGTGGTTGCGGAATGGCTGTGCAGAGCGGTGGAATTTTTTTTATATCATACAATGTAATGATCACGATGTTGTAAATGTTCTTAATGTTCAATAAAGTATAATAAAAAAAAAGTGGGTAGCACACTCGCCTCTGAGTCAGAAGGTTGTGGGTTCAAGTCCCACTCCAGGGACTTGAGCACATAAAGCTAGGCTGATACTCCTGTGCAGTGCTGAGCGAGTGTTGCACTGTCGGAGGTGCCGTCTTTAGGACGAGACGTTAAACCGAGGCCCCGTCTGCTCTCTCAGGTGGATGTAAAAGATCCCATGGCACTATTTTAAAGGGGAGCAGTGGAGTTATCCTCGGTGTCCTGGCCAATATTTATCCACGCAGATGGCTCCGTAGCTCAGGGGTTAGAGCACTGGCCTTATAAACCAGGGGTTGTGAGTTCAAATCTCACTGGGGCCTACTCAATTTAGTGACGTATCTTGGCCGAGCGGTCTAAGGTGCTCGATTTAAGACTCCAATTCCATGATCAGCCATGATCTCATTGAATGGCGGAGCAGGCTCGAAGGGCCGAATGGCCTATTCCTGCTCTTATCTTCTATGTTTCTATACACCAGCCCGGATACACTCGCTCATTATACATCCTGCCCATTATGCACCCAACACATAATACACCCTACCCATTATACATGTGCCCGTTAAACACCCTGCCAGTTATGCATCTGACCGTTATGCGGCCCACCCGTTATACAGCTCGCCTGTTATACACCCCGCACATTATACAACCCGCCCATTATGCACCCCGTCCGTTATACAGCTCGCCCGTTATAAACCCACCCATTATACACCCTGCCCGTTGTACAACGTGCCCGTTATGCAACCTGCCCGTTACACACGCCGCCCATTATACACCCCGCCATTTACACATCCCCATTATAAACCCCGCCCGTTCTAAACCCGTCCATTATACACCCTGCCCGTTATACAACCTGCCCATTATACACCCCGCCCGTTATACACCCCGCCTGATATACACCCCGCCCATTATACACCCCGCCCATTATACACCCCGCCTGATATACACCCCGCCCATTATACACCCCGCCCGTTATACACCCCGCCTGATATACACCCCGCCCATTATACACCCCGCCGTTTAAACATCCCCTGTTATAAACCCCGCCCGTTATACACCCACCCATTATAAACCCCGCCCGTTATACACCCGCCCGTTATACAACACGGCCGTTATACACCATGCCTGTTGAACACTCCGTCCATTATACAACAACTGATTATACACCCTGTCTGTTATACACCCCGCCCGCTATAGACCCCGCCCATTATAAATCCTGCCCTTTATACACCTGCCCATTATGCATCCCGCCCGTTATACACCCCGCCCGTTATAAACGCTGCCCGTTATACACCCACCTGTTATACACCCCACCATTATATATCCGCCCGTTATAAACCATGCCCGTTATGAACCCCGCCCATTATACACCCCACCCGTTATACACACTGCCTGTTATGGACCATGCCCATTATACAGCCCGCCCGTTATACACCCCACCCGTTATACACCCCACCCGTTATAAACACGCCCATTATACACCCCGCTCACATTACACCCCGCCTATTATACACCGCGCCCCTTACAACCTACGCCCATTATACACCCCGCCTGTTATACACCTTGCCCGTTATACATCCCAGCCATTATAGACCCCGTCCATTATACACCCCACCTGTTATAAACTCGCACGTTATACACCTGCCCGTTATACACTCTGCCTGTTATACACCCCGCCTGTTATACACCCAAGCAGTTATACACCCAGCCCGTTATACACCATGCCCATTATATACCCTGCCCGTTATACACACCCCGGTTATACACCCCACCCGTTAGACACCCCACCCGTTATACACCCGCCCGTTATACACCCGCCCGTTATACACCTGCCCGTTAAACACCCCGCCCGTTATACACTCACCCGTTATACACCCCACCGTTATACATCGGCCTGTTATACACTCCACCCATTATACATCTACCCGTGAAACATCCCGCCCGGTATACACCTACCCGTTATACAACCCATCTGTTATGCATCTGCCCGTTATACACCCCGACCGTTATACAGCCCGCCTGTTATACACCCGCCTGTTATACACCCGCCCGATATACACCCCGCCAGTTATACACCTGCCCGTTATACACCCCGCAAAGCATACAACCCGCCTATTATACACCCCATCCGTTATACAGCTTGTCCGTTATAAACCCGTCCGTTATAAACCCGCCCATTATACACCCTGCCCGTTTTACAACGTGCCCGTTATACACCACGCCCGTCATACACCCAGCCCGTTGTACACCCCGCCCGTTATACACCCGCCCGTTATACACCCCACCATTATACAAAAGCCAGTTATACACCCGCCCGTTATACACCCCACCCGTTATACACCCACCCGTTATACACCCACCCGTTATACACCCCACCCATTATACACCCACCCGTTATACACCCACCCGTTATACACCCACCCGTTATACACCCCACCCATTATACCCCCGCCCACTATACACCAGCCCATTATACACCCCACCCGTTATACAACCGCCCGTTATACACCCCACCCGTTATACACCCAGCCCATTATACACACCCCGGTTATACACGCCGCCCGTTATACACCCCACCCATTATACCCCCGCCCGTTATACACCCCGCCCGTTATACACCACGCCCGTTATACACCCCGCCCGTTATACCCCCGCCTGTTATACACCAGCCCGTTATACACACCACCCATTATACATCTGCCCGTTATACACCCAACCGTTATACACACCGCCCGTTATACAACCTGCTCGTTATACACCCGCCCGTTATACACCCCACACATTATACCCCTGTCTGTTATACACCCTGCCCGTTATATAGCCCGCCCCTTATACACCCCACCCGTTATACACCCGCCCATTATACACCCCGCCCGTTATACACCCCACACATTATACCCCTGTCTGTTATACACCAGCCCAGTTTACACCCCACCCGTTATACATCATGCCCGTTATACACCCCGCCCATTATACACCCGCCCATTATACATCCTGCCCATTATACACCCGCCCGTTATACACCCGCCCATTATGCACCTCGCCCGGTACACACCCCGCCTGTTATACACCGCGCCTGTTATAAACCACGTCCATTATATACCACGCCTCTTATACACCCCGCCCGTTATAGACCCGCCTGTTATACACCGCGCCTGTTATAAACCACGTCCATTATATACCACGCCTGTTATACACCCCATCCGTTATAGACCCGCCTGTTATAAACCCTGCCCGTTATAAATCCCACCCATTATACACCCGCCCATTATAAACCCCGCCCGTTATACAACCCGCCCGTTATACACCCACTTGTTATACACCAGCCCGTTATAAACAGTGCCCGTTATACACCCCGCCCGTTATACACTCCGCCCGTTATACACCGCCCATTATACACCCTGCACGTTATACACTCCGCCCGTTATACACCGCCCATTATACACCCTGCACGTTATACACCCCGCCCGTTATAAACCACCCATTATACACCCTGCACGTTATACACCCCGCCCGTTATACACTCCGCCCGTTATACACCGCCCGTTATACACCCTGCACGTTATACACCCTGCCCGTTATACAACACAGCCGTTATACACCATGCCTGTTATACACTCCGTCCGTTATACAACAACTGATTATACACCCTGTCCGTTATACACCCCGCCCGCTATACACCCCGCCCATTATAAATCCCGCCCTTTATGCACCTGCCCATTATACATCCCGCCCGTTATACACCCCGCCCGTTATAAACGCTGCCCGTTATACACCCACCTGTTATACACCCCACCATTATATATCCGCCCGTTATAAACCATGCCCGTTATGAACCCCGCCCATTATACACCCCACCCGTTATACACACTGCCTGTTATGGACCATGCCCATTATACAGCCCGCCCGTTATACACCCCACCCGTTATACACCCCACCCGTTATAAACACGCCCATTATACACCCCGCTCACATTACACCCCGCCTATTATACACCGCGCCCCTTACAACCTACGCCCATTATACACCCCGCCTGTTATACACCTTGCCCGTTATACATCCCAGCCATTATAGACCCCGTCCATTATACACCCCACCCGTTATAAACTCGCACGTTATACACCTGCCCGTTATACACTCTGCCTGTTATACACCCCGCCTGTTATACACCCAAGCAGTTATACACCCAGCCCGTTATACACCATGCCCATTATATACCCTGCCCGTTATACACACCCCGGTTATACACCCCACCCGTTAGACACCCCACCCGTTATACACCCGCCCGTTATACACCCGCCCGTTATACACCTGCCCGTTAAACACCCCGCCCGTTATACACTCACCCGTTATACACCCCACCGTTATACATCGGCCTGTTATACACTCCACCCATTATACATCTACCCGTGAAACATCCCGCCCGGTATACACCTACCCGTTATACAACCCATCTGTTATGCATCTGCCCGTTATACACCCCGACCGTTATACAGCCCGCCTGTTATACACCCGCCTGTTATACACCCGCCCGATATACACCCCGCCAGTTATACACCCGCCCGTTATACACCCCGCAAAGCATACAACCCGCCTATTATACACCCCATCCGTTATACAGCTTGTCCGTTATAAACCCGCCCATTATACACCCTGCCCGTTTTACAACGTGCCCGTTATACACCACGCCCGTCATACACCCAGCCCGTTGTACACCCCGCCCGTTATACAACCGCCCGTTATACACCCCACCATTATACAAAAGCCAGTTATACACCCGCCCGTTATACACCCCACCCGTTATACACCCACCCGTTATACACCCACCCGTTATACACCCCACCCATTATACACCCACCCGTTATACACCCACCCGTTATACACCCACCCGTTATACACCCCACCCATTATACCCCCGCCCACTATACACCAGCCCATTATACACCCCACCCGTTATACAACCGCCCGTTATACACCCCACCCGTTATACACCCAGCCCATTATACACACCCCGGTTATACACGCCGCCCGTTATACACCCCACCCATTATACCCCCGCCCGTTATACACCCCGCCCGTTATACACCACGCCCGTTATACACCCCGCCCATTATACCCCCGCCTGTTATACACCAGCCCGTTATACACACCACCCATTATACATCTGCCCGTTATACACCCAACCGTTATACACACCACCCGTTATACAACCTGCTCGTTATACACCCGCCCGTTATACACCCCACACATTATACCCCTGTCTGTTATACACCCTGCCCGTTATATAGCCCGCCCCTTATACACCCCACCCGTTATACACCCGCCCATTATACACCCCGCCCGTTATACACCCCACACATTATACCCCTGTCTGTTATACACCAGCCCAGTTTACACCCCACCCGTTATACATCATGCCCGTTATACACCCCGCCCATTATACACCCGCCCATTATACATCCTGCCCATTATACACCCGCCCGTTATACACCCGCCCATTATGCACCTCGCCCGGTACACACCCCGCCTGTTATACACCGCGCCTGTTATAAACCACGTCCATTATATACCACGCCTCTTATACACCCCGCCCGTTATAGACCCGCCTGTTATACACCGCGCCTGTTATAAACCACGTCCATTATATACCACGCCTGTTATACACCCCATCCGTTATAGACCCGCCTGTTATAAACCCTGCCCGTTATAAATCCCACCCATTATACACCCGCCCATTATAAACCCGGCCCGTTATACAACCCGCCCGTTATACACCCACTTGTTATACACCAGCCCGTTATAAACAGTGCCCGTTATACACCCCGCCCGTTATACACTCCGCCCGTTATACACCGCCCATTATACACCCTGCACGTTATACACCCCGCCCGTTATACACCACCCATTATACACCCTGCACGTTATACACCCCGCCCGTTATACACTCCGCCCGTTATACACCGCCCGTTATACACCCTGCACGTTATACACCCTGCCCGTTATACAACACAGCCGTTATACACCATGCCTGTTATACACTCCGTCCATTATACAACAACTGATTATACACCCTGTCCGTTATACACCCCGCCCGCTATACACCCCGCCCATTATAAATCCCGCCCTTTATGCACCTGCCCATTATACATCCCGCCCGTTATACACCCCGCCCGTTATAAACGCTGCCCGTTATACACCCCGCCCATTATACACCCCGCCCGTTATAAACGCTGCCCGTTATACACCCCGCCCGTTATACACCCCGCCCGTTATACTCCCACCCGTTATACACCCCACCATTATATATCCGCCCGTTATAAACCATGCCCGTTATAAACCACGCCGATTATACACCCCGCCCATTATACACCCCGCCCGTTATACACACTGCCTGTTATGCACCATGCCCATTATATACCCCACCCATTATACAACCCACCATTATATTTCCACCCGTTATAAACCATGCCCGTTATAAACCACGCCCATTATACACCCCGCCCGTTATACACCCCACCCGTTATACGCCCCACCCGTTATACACCCCACCCTTTATACACCCCACCCGTTATAAACACGCCCGTTATACACCCCGCCCATTTTACACCCCGCCTGTTATATACCGCGCCCCTTACAACCCATGCCCATTATACACCCCGCCTGTTATACATCCCACCCATTATAGACCCCGCCCATTATACACCCCACCTGTTATAAACTCGCACGTTATACACCTGCCCGTTATACACCCAGCCCGTTATACACCATGCCCATTATACACCCTGCCCGTTATACACACCCCGGTTATACACACCGCCCGTTATACACCCCACCCGTTATACACCCGCCCGTTATACACCCGCCCGTTAAACACCCCGCCCGTTATACACCCACCCGTTATACATCCCACCGTTATACATCGGCCTGTTATACACTCCACCCATTATACATCTGCCCGTTATACACCCAACCGTTATACACACCGCCCGTTATACAACCTGCTCGTTATACACCCGCCCGTTATACACCCCACACATTATACCCCTGTCTGTTATACACCCTGCCCGTTATATAGCCCGCCCCTTATACACCCCACCCGTTATACACCCCACCCGTTATACACCCGCCCATTATACACCCCGCCCGTTATACACCCCACACATTATACCCCTGTCTGTTATACACCAGCCCAGTTTACACCCCACCCGTTATACATCATGCCCGTTATACACCCCGCCCATTATACACCCGCCCATTATACATCCTGCCCATTATACACCCGCCCGTTATACACCCGCCCATTATGCACCTCGCCCGGTACACACCCCGCCTGTTATACACCGCGCCTGTTATAAACCACGTCCATTATATACCACGCCTCTTATACACCCCGCCCGTTATAGACCCGCCTGTTATACACCGCGCCTGTTATAAACCACGTCCATTATATACCACGCCTGTTATACACCCCATCCGTTATAGACCCGCCTGTTATAAACCCTGCCCGTTATAAATCCCACCCATTATACACCCGCCCATTATAAACCCGGCCCGTTATACAACCCGCCCGTTATACACCCACTTGTTATACACCAGCCCGTTATAAACAGTGCCCGTTATACACCCCGCCCGTTATACACTCCGCCCGTTATACACCGCCCATTATACACCCTGCACGTTATACACCCCGCCCGTTATACACCACCCATTATACACCCTGCACGTTATACACCCCGCCCGTTATACACTCCGCCCGTTATACACCGCCCGTTATACACCCTGCACGTTATACACCCTGCCCGTTATACAACACAGCCGTTATACACCATGCCTGTTATACACTCCGTCCGTTATACAACAACTGATTATACACCCTGTCCGTTATACACCCCGCCCGCTATACACCCCGCCCATTATAAATCCCGCCCTTTATGCACCTGCCCATTATACATCCCGCCCGTTATACACCCCGCCCGTTATAAACGCTGCCCGTTATACACCCCGCCCATTATACACCCTGCCCGTTATAAACGCTGCCCGTTATACACCCCGCCCGTTATACACCCCGCCCGTTATACTCCCACCCGTTATACACCCCACCATTATATATCCGCCCGTTATAAACCATGCCCGTTATAAACCACGCCGATTATACACCCCGCCCATTATACACCCCGCCCGTTATACACACTGCCTGTTATGCACCATGCCCATTATATACCCCACCCATTATACAACCCACCATTATATATCCACCCGTTATAAACCATGCCCGTTATAAACCACGCCCATTATACACCCCGCCCGTTATACACCCCACCCGTTATACGCCCCACCCGTTATACACCCCACCCGTTATACACCCCACCCGTTATAAACACGCCCGTTATACACCCCGCCCATTTTACACCCCGCCTGTTATATACCGCGCCCCTTACAACCCATGCCCATTATACACCCCGCCTGTTATACATCCCACCCATTATAGACCCCGCCCATTATACACCCCACCTGTTATAAACTCGCACGTTATACACCTGCCCGTTATACACCCAGCCCGTTATACACCATGCCCATTATACACCCTGCCCGTTATACACACCCCGGTTATACACACCGCCCGTTATACACCCCACCCGTTATACACCCGCCCGTTATACACCCGCCCGTTAAACACCCCGCCCGTTATACACCCACCCGTTATACATCCCACCGTTATACATCGGCCTGTTATACACTCCACCCATTATACATCTGCCCGTTATACACCCAACCGTTATACACACCGCCCGTTATACAACCTGCTCGTTATACACCCGCCCGTTATACACCCCACACATTATACCCCTGTCTGTTATACACCCTGCCCGTTATATAGCCCGCCCCTTATACACCCCACCCGTTATACACCCCACCCGTTATACACCCGCCCATTATACACCCCGCCTGTTATACACCCCACACATTATACCCCTGTCTGTTATACACCAGCCCAGTTTACACCCCACCCGTTATACATCATGCCCGTTATACACCCCGCCCATTATACACCCGCCCATTATACATCCTGCCCATTATACACCCGCCCGTTATACACCCGCCCATTATGCACCTCGCCCGGTACACACCCCGCCTGTTATACACCGCGCCTGTTATAAACCACGTCCATTATATACCACGCCTCTTATACACCCCGCCCGTTATAGACCCGCCTGTTATACACCGCGCCTGTTATAAACCACGTCCATTATATACCACGCCTGTTATACACCCCATCCGTTATAGACCCGCCTGTTATAAACCCTGCCCGTTATAAATCCCACCCATTATACACCCGCCCATTATAAACCCGGCCCGTTATACAACCCGCCCGTTATACACCCACTTGTTATACACCAGCCCGTTATAAACAGTGCCCGTTATACACCCCGCCCGTTATACACTCCGCCCGTTATACACCGCCCATTATACACCCTGCACGTTATACACCCCGCCCGTTATACACCACCCATTATACACCCTGCACGTTATACACCCCGCCCGTTATACACTCCGCCCGTTATACACCGCCCGTTATACACCCTGCACGTTATACACCCTGCCCGTTATACAACACAGCCGTTATACACCATGCCTGTTATACACTCCGTCCGTTATACAACAACTGATTATACACCCTGTCCGTTATACACCCCGCCCGCTATACACCCCGCCCATTATAAATCCCGCCCTTTATGCACCTGCCCATTATACATCCCGCCCGTTATACACCCCGCCCATTATAAACGCTGCCCGTTATACACCCCGCCCATTATACACCCCGCCCGTTATAAACGCTGCCCGTTATACACCCCGCCCGTTATACACCCCGCCCGTTATACTCCCACCCGTTATACACCCCACCATTATATATCCGCCCGTTATAAACCATGCCCGTTATAAACCACGCCGATTATACACCCCGCCCATTATACACCCCGCCCGTTATACACACTGCCTGTTATGCACCATGCCCATTATATACCCCACCCATTATACAACCCACCATTATATATCCACCCGTTATAAACCATGCCCGTTATAAACCACGCCCATTATACACCCCGCCCGTTATACACCCCACCCGTTATACGCCCCACCCGTTATACACCCCACCCGTTATACACCCCACCCGTTATAAACACGCCCGTTATACACCCCGCCCATTTTACACCCCGCCTGTTATATACCGCACCCCTTACAACCCATGCCCATTATACACCCCGCCTGTTATACATCCCACCCATTATAGACCCCGCCCATTATACACCCCACCTGTTATAAACTCGCACGTTATACACCTGCCCGTTATACACCCAGCCCGTTATACACCATGCCCATTATACACCCTGCCCGTTATACACACCCCGGTTATACACACCGCCCGTTATACACCCCACCCGTTATACACCCGCCCGTTATACACCCGCCCGTTAAACACCCCGCCCGTTATACACCCACCCGTTATACATCCCACCGTTATACATCGGCCTGTTATACACTCCACCCATTATACATCTGCCCGTTATACACCCAACCGTTATACACACCGCCCGTTATACAACCTGCTCGTTATACACCCGCCCGTTATACACCCCACACATTATACCCCTGTCTGTTATACACCCTGCCCGTTATATAGCCCGCCCCTTATACACCCCACCCGTTATACACCCCACCCGTTATACACCCGCCCATTATACACCCCGCCCGTTATACACCCCACACATTATACCCCTGTCTGTTATACACCAGCCCAGTTTACACCCCACCCGTTATACATCATGCCCGTTATACACCCCGCCCATTATACACCCGCCCATTATACATCCTGCCCATTATACACCCGCCCGTTATACACCCGCCCATTATGCACCTCGCCCGGTACACACCCCGCCTGTTATACACCGCGCCTGTTATAAACCACGTCCATTATATACCACGCCTCTTATACACCCCGCCCGTTATAGACCCGCCTGTTATACACCGCGCCTGTTATAAACCACGTCCATTATATACCACGCCTGTTATACACCCCATCCGTTATAGACCCGCCTGTTATAAACCCTGCCCGTTATAAATCCCACCCATTATACACCCGCCCATTATAAACCCGGCCCGTTATACAACCCGCCCGTTATACACCCACTTGTTATACACCAGCCCGTTATAAACAGTGCCCGTTATACACCCCGCCCGTTATACACTCCGCCCGTTATACACCGCCCATTATACACCCTGCACGTTATACACCCCGCCCGTTATACACCACCCATTATACACCCTGCACGTTATACACCCCGCCCGTTATACACTCCGCCCGTTATACACCGCCCGTTATACACCCTGCACGTTATACACCCTGCCCGTTATACAACACAGCCGTTATACACCATGCCTGTTATACACTCCGTCCGTTATACAACAACTGATTATACACCCTGTCCGTTATACACCCCGCCCGCTATACACCCCGCCCATTATAAATCCCGCCCTTTATGCACCTGCCCATTATACATCCCGCCCGTTATACACCCCGCCCGTTATAAACGCTGCCCGTTATACACCCCGCCCATTATACACCCCGCCCGTTATAAACGCTGCCCGTTATACACCCCGCCCGTTATACACCCCGCCCGTTATACTCCCACCCGTTATACACCCCACCATTATATATCCGCCCGTTATAAACCATGCCCGTTATAAACCACGCCGATTATACACCCCGCCCATTATACACCCCGCCCGTTATACACACTGCCTGTTATGCACCATGCCCATTATATACCCCACCCATTATACAACCCACCATTATATATCCACCCGTTATAAACCATGCCCATTATAAACCACACCCATTATACACCCCGCCCGTTATACACCCCACCCGTTATACGCCCCACCCGTTATACACCCCACCCGTTATACACCCCACCCGTTATAAACACGCCCGTTATACACCCCGCCCATTTTACACCCCGCCTGTTATATACCGCACCCCTTACAACCCATGCCCATTATACACCCCGCCTGTTATACATCCCACCCATTATAGACCCCGCCCATTATACACCCCACCTGTTATAAACTCGCACGTTATACACCTGCCCGTTATACACCCAGCCCGTTATACACCATGCCCATTATACACCCTGCCCGTTATACACACCCCGGTTATACACACCGCCCGTTATACACCCCACCCGTTATACACTCGCCCGTTATACACCCGCCCGTTAAACACCCCGCCCGTTATACACCCACCCGTTATACATCCCACCGTTATACATCGGCCTGTTATACACTCCACCCATTATACACCCGCATGTTATACACCCCGCCCATTATACAGCCCACCCATTAAACATCCTGCCCATTATGCACCCCGTCCGTAATACACCCGCCTGTTATACACCCCGCCCGTTATACACCCCGCCCGTTATACATCCCACCGTTATACACCTGCCCGTTATACACCCAGCCCGTTATACACCCAGCCCGTTATACACCACGCCCGTTATACACCCCGCCCGTTATACACCCCGCCCGTTATACACCCCGCCCGTTATACACCCAGCCCGTTATACACCCAGCCCGTTATACACCCCGCCCGTTATACACCCCGCCCGTTATACACCCCGCCCGTTATACACCACGCCCGTTATACACCCCACCCATTATACACACAACCCGTTATACACCCCGCCCGTTATACACCCAGCCCGTTATACACCACGCCCGTTATACACCCCACCCGTTATACACCCCGCCCGTTATACACCCCGCCCGTTATACACCCAGCCCGTTATACACCACGCCCGTTATACACCACGCCCGTTATACACCCCACCCGTTATACACCCCGCCCGTTATACACCCCGCCCGTTATATACCACGCCCGTTATACACCCCGCCCGTTATACACACAACCCGTTATACACCCAGCCCGTTATACACCACGCCCGTTATGCACCTCGCCCATTATACACCCCGCCCATTATGCACCCCACCGGTATACACCCGTCCGTTATACACCCCGCCCGTTATACACCCCGCCCGTTATACACCACACCCATTATACATCCGCCCATTATACACCCTACCCGTTATATACCACGCCTGTTATATACCAGCCCGTTATACACCTCACCCATTATACAACCACCCATTATACATCCCGCCCGTTATACACCCCGCCCGTTATAAACGCTGCCCGTTATACACCCCGCCCATTATACACCCTGCCCGTTATAAACGCTGCCCGTTATACACCCCGCCCGTTATACACCCCGCCCGTTATACTCCCACCCGTTATACACCCCACCATTATATATCCGCCCGTTATAAACCATGCCCGTTATAAACCACGCCGATTATACACCCCGCCCATTATACACCCCGCCCGTTATACACACTGCCTGTTATGCACCATGCCCATTATATACCCCACCCATTATACAACCCACCATTATATATCCACCCGTTATAAACCATGCCCGTTATAAACCACACCCATTATACACCCCGCCCGTTATACACCCCACCCGTTATACGCCCCACCCGTTATACACCCCACCCGTTATACACCCCACCCGTTATAAACACGCCCGTTATACACCCCGCCCATTTTACACCCCGCCTGTTATATACCGCACCCCTTACAACCCATGCCCATTATACACCCCGCCTGTTATACATCCCACCCATTATAGACCCCGCCCATTATACACCCCACCTGTTATAAACTCGCACGTTATACACCTGCCCGTTATACACCCAGCCCGTTATACACCATGCCCATTATACACCCTGCCCGTTATACACACCCCGGTTATACACACCGCCCGTTATACACCCCACCCGTTATACACTCGCCCGTTATACACCCGCCCGTTAAACACCCCGCCCGTTATACACCCACCCGTTATACATCCCACCGTTATACATCGGCCTGTTATACACTCCACCCATTATACACCCGCATGTTATACACCCCGCCCATTATACAGCCCACCCATTAAACATCCTGCCCATTATGCACCCCGTCCGTAATACACCCGCCTGTTATACACCCGCCCGTTATACACCCTACCCGTTATACACCCGCCCGTTATACACCCGCCCGTTAATCACCCCGCCCATTATACACCCACCCGTTAATCACCCCACCATTATACTTCGGCCTGTTATACACTCCACCCATTATACATCTGCCCGTTAAACACCCCGCCCATTATACACCTACCCGTTATACACCCCACCGTTATACACCCCACCCATTGGACCCCCACCTGTTATACACACAGCCCGTTATACACCATGCCCATTAAATATCCGGTCCGTTATACACCCACCCGTTATATACCCCGCCCTTTATACACCCCACATGTAATACACCCGCCCGTTATACACCCCACCCTTTATACACCCCTCACATAATACACCCGCCCGCTATACACCTCCCCATTATACACCCCACCCGCTATACACCTCCCCATTATACACCCCGCCCGTTATACACCCGTGCGTTATACACCCCACCCGTTATACACCCCACCCGTTATACACCCGCCCGTTATACACCCGCCCGTTAATCACCCCGCCCGTTATACACCCACCCGTTATATACCCCGCCCTTTATACACCCCACACGCAATACACCCGCCCGTTATACACCCCACCCTTTATACACCCCTCACATAATACACCCGCCCATTATACACCCCGCCCGCTATACACCTCCCCATTATACACCCCACCCGCTATACACCTCCCCATTATACACCCCGCCCGTTAATCACCCCGCCCGTTATACACCCACCCGTTATACACCCCACCATTATACTTCGGCCTGTTATACACTCCACCCATTATACATCTGCCCGTTAAACACCCCGCCCGTTATACAGCCCACCTGTTATACACCCGCCTGTTATACACCCGCCCGATATACACCCCACCCGTTATACACCCTGCCCATTCTACACCCCGCAAATTATACAACCCGTCCATTATACACCCATCCGTTATACAGCTCGCCCGTTATAAACCCGCCCATTATACACCCTGCCCGTTGTACAACGTGCCCGTTATACACCACGCCTGTTATACACCCCGCCCGTTATACACCATGCACATTACACACCCCACCTTTTATACTCCCACCAGTTATACACCAGCCCATTATACACCCAGCCCATTATACACCCCGCCCGTTATACACCCGCCCGTTATACACCCCACCATTATACAAAAGCCAGCTATACACCCGCCCGTTATACACCCCACCCGTTATACACCCACCCGCTATACACCCACCCGTTATACTCCCCGCCCGTTATACACCCCACCCATTATAACCCCGCCCGCTATACGCCAGCCCGTTATACACCCCACCCGTTATATACCCGCCCGTTATACACCCTGCCCATTATACACACAGCCCGTTATACACGACGCACAATATACACGCCGCCCATTATACACCCCACCCATTATACCCCCGCCCGTTATACACCACGCCCGTTATACACCCCGCCCGTTATACACCACACCCGTTATACAACCCAACCGTTATACCCCCGCCTGTTATACACCAGCCCATTATACACACCACCCATTATACATCTGCCCGTTATACACCCACCCGTTATACACCCCGCCCGTTATACAGCCCACACATTATACTCCTGTCTGTTATACACCAGCCCAGTATACACCCCACCCGTTATACATCATGCCCGTTATACACCCTGCCCATTATACACCCGGCCATTATACATCCTGCCCATTATACACCCCGCCTGTTATACACCCGCCCATTATAAACCACGTCCATTATATACCACACCTGTTATACACCCCGCCCATTATAGACCCCCCTGTTATAAACCCCGCCTGTTATAAATCCCACCCATTATACACCCGCCCATTATAAATCCCGCCCGTTATACAACCCACCCGTTATACACCCACTTGTTATACACCAGCCTGTTATAAGCAGTGCCCGTTATACACCCGCCCTTTATACACACCGTTCGTTATACACCCTGCCCATTATACACCTTGCCCGTTATACACCCTGCACGTTATACGCCCCACCCGTAATACACCCTGCACTTTATACACCCTGCCCCTTATACACCCTGCACGTTATACACCCCGCCCGTTATACACCCGCCCGTTATACACCCTGCCCGTTATACGCCCTGCCCGTTACACACCCCACCCCTTATACACCCTGCCCTTTATACACCCCACCCGTTATATACACCGCCCATTAAACACCCGCCCATTATACACCCCGCCCGTTATACACCCCGCCCGTTACACACCCCGTCAGTTATACCGCCGGCCTATATACACCAGCATGTTAGACACCCTACCATTTTACATCCACCCATTATACACCCGCCTGTTATTCACCCCACCCGTTATACATCCGCCCGTTACACACCCAGCCAGTTTGCACCCGGCCCATTATAGACCCAACCCATTATACGCCCCGTCCCTTATACACCATTATCGTTACACACCCTGCCTGTTGTACATCCACCCCTTATACACCCCGCCCGTTATACACCCCGCCCGTTATACACCCCGCCCATTATATACCCCGCCCGTTATACACCCCGCCCGTTATACACCACGCCCCTTATACACCCTGCCCGTTATACACCCCGCCCCTTATACACCCCGCCCCTTATACACCCTGCCCCTTATACACCCTGCCCGTTATACACCCTGCCCGTTATACACCCAGCCCGTTATACACCACGCCCGTTATACACCCCGCCCGTTATACACCCCGCCCGTTATACACCCCGCCCGTTATACACCCAGCCCGTTATACACCCAGCCCGTTATACACCCCGCCCGTTATACACCCCGCCCGTTATACACCCCGCCCGTTATACACCACGCCCGTTATACACCCCACCCATTATACACACAACCCGTTATACACCCCGCCCGTTATACACCCAGCCCGTTATACACCACGCCCGTTATACACCCCACCCGTTATACACCCCGCCCGTTATACACCCCGCCCGTTATACACCCAGCCCGTTATACACCACGCCCGTTATACACCACGCCCGTTATACACCCCACCCGTTATACACCCCGCCCGTTATACACCCCGCCCGTTATATACCACGCCCGTTATACACCCCGCCCGTTATACACACAACCCGTTATACACCCAGCCCGTTATACACCACGCCCGTTATGCACCTCGCCCATTATACACCCCGCCCATTATGCACCCCACCGGTATACACCCGTCCGTTATACACCCCGCCCGTTATACACCCCGCCCGTTATACACCACACCCATTATACATCCGCCCATTATACACCCTACCCGTTATATACCACGCCTGTTATATACCAGCCCGTTATACACCTCACCCATTATACAACCACCCGTTATACACCCCGCCCGTTATACCCCCGCATGTTATACACCAGCCTGTTATACATCCCCCCGTTATACACCACGCCCGTTATACCCCCGCCTGTTATACACCAGCCTGTTATACATCCCCCCGTTATACACCACGCCCGTTATACCCCCGCCTGTTATACACCAGCCTGTTATACACCCGCCCGTTATGCACCCCACCATTATACACCCGCCTGTTATACATCCGCCCGTTATACACCCGCCTGTTATACACCCCACCCGTTATACACCCAGCCCGTTATACACCCGCCCGTTATACACCCAGCCCATTATACACCCGCCCGTTATACACCCCACCCATTACAATGCCGCTCGTTATAGACCCTGCTCATTATACACCCTACCCGTTATACCCCCCCATTATGCACCCCGCCTGTTATACACTCCACTCATTATACCACCGCCCATTATACACCCCATCCGTTATACACCAGCCCGTTATACACCCCACCTGTTATACACCACGCCCATTATACACCCTGCCCGATATACACCCACCTGTTATACACCCGCCCATTATAAACACTGCCCGTTATACACCCTGACCGTTATACACACCGCCCCTTCTACACACCGCCGTTATACACCCCGTCCGTTATACACCCCGCCCGTTATACACCCCGCCCGTTATGCACCATGCCCATTATACACCCCGCCCGTTATACACCCCGCCCGTTATGCACCATGCCCATTATACACCCTGCCCATTATACATCCTGCCCGTTATACACCTGCCCGTTATACACCCCACCCATTATTCATTTGCCCGTTATACACCCTGCCTATTATACACCCGCCTGCTTAACACCCTGCCCGTTAACCACCCCACACATTATACCCCGTCCGTTATACACCAGCCCGTCACACACCCCACCAGTTATACAACCGCCCATTATACACCCCACTCGTTATACTCCCGCCCGTTATACACCAGCCCGTTCTACACCCCACCCATTGTACACCCGCCCGTTATGCACCATGCCCGTTAAACACCCCGCCCGTTATTCACCCACCCGTTATACACCCTGCCCTTTATACGCCCTGCCCGTTACACACCCCACCCCTTATACACCCTGCCCTTTATACACCCCACCCGTTATATACACCGCCCATTAAACACCCGCCCATTATACACCATGCCCGTTATACACCCCGCCCGTTATACACCCCGCCCGTTATACGCCCGCCCGTTATACACCTGCCCGTTATACACCCAACACATTATACATCTGCCCGTTATACACCCGCCTGTTATACACCCCGCCCGTTATACATCCGCCCGTTACACACTCCGTCAGTTATACCGTCGGCCTATATACACCAGCATGTTAGACACCCTACCATTTTACATCCACCCGTTATACACCCGCCTGTTATTCGCCCCACCCGTTATACATCCGCCCATTACACACCCAGCCAGTTTGCACCCGGCCCATTATAGACCCAACCCATTATACGCCCCGTCCCTTATACACCATTATCGTTACACACCCTGCCTGTTATATACCCCACCCATTATACACCCACCCATTATACAACCGTCCATTATACACCCCACCCATTATACAACCGCCCATTATACACCCCACCCATTATACCCCCACCCGTTATACACCAGCCCGTTATACACCCCACCCGTTATACCCCCGCCCGTTATACACCAGCCCGTTATACACCCCGCCTATTATACACCCGCCTGCTTTACACCCCGCTCGTTAAACACCCCACCCATTAAACCCCCGTCCGTTATACACCAGCCCGTTATGCACCCCGCCCATTATACAACCCGCCCATTATACACCCGCCCATTATACACCCTGCCCGTTGTACAACGTGCCTGTTATGCAACCCGCCCATTTCACACCCCACCCTTTATACACACCGCCCATTATACACACCGCCCATTATACACCCCGCCCATTATACACCCCGCCCTTTAATCATCCCCCGTTAAAAACCCCACCCGTTATACACCTCGCCCATTCTTAACCCACCCATTATACAACCTGCCCATTACACAACGCCCGTTATACACCCTGCCCATTATACACCCCGCCTGTTATACACCCTGCCTGATATACACCCCGCCCATTATACACCCCGCCCGTTATACACCCCGCCCTTTAAACATCCCCCGTTAAAAACCCCACCCGTTATACACCTCGCCCGTTCTAAACCCACCCATTATACAACCTGCCCATTACACAACGCCCTTTATACACCCTGCTCATTATACACCCCGCCTGATATACACCCCGCCCATGATACACCCTGCCGGTTATACACCCCGCCCTTTAAACATCCCCCCTTTATAAACCCCGCCCATTATACACCCCACGCATTCTAAACCCGCCCATTATACACCTCGCCCATTATACACCCGCCCGTTATACACCCACCCATTATACACCCCGCCCGTTATACACCCGCCCGTTATACACCCGCCCATTATACACCTCGCCCATTATACACCCGCCCATTATACACCCCACCCGTTATACACCCGCCCATTATACACCTCACCCATTATACACCCGCCTGTTATACACCCGCCCATTATACACCCTGCCCATTATACACCCGCCCATTATACACCTCGCCCGGTATACACCCCGCCTGTTATACACCGTGCCCATTATAAACCATGCCTGTTATATACCACGCCTGTTATACACCTCGCCAGTTATAGACTCGCCCGTTATATGCCCCGCCCGTTATAAATCCAGCCCAAAAGGGAGGTTGGTCATCAGCTGGTTGGTAAGTTCTCTTCCTGCTCTTTTATACCTTCAAGTTGGTAAGTCCTCTTAAATAGTGGTGTGATATCATCGATATCTGGGCAGAGGGTCTCATAACTAATAATAAGAAATTTAATTAATTATATCGCTATGGGTGGACAGGTGATGTGTTACTGTTGCGAAATGTGGGAGCTGGTGGACCCCATTGAGGCTCACGGTGAGTACATTTGCGATAAGTGTTTGCTGCTAGAGGAACTTAAACTCCATGTTAAAGAGCTTGAGACCGAGCTTCAGACACTGCGACACATCAGGGAGGGGGAGACGTTCCTGGACTCTATGATTCAGGAGGTAGTCACACCTATGAAATTAAATAATGCAGATGTAGTCCGTGGTCAGGGACAGGACGGTGTGACTACGAGTGAGGCAGGTACAGGGATCCAGGAGGTAGTGTTGAAGGAGCCGCAGCCCTTGCTCTTGCCAAGCAGGTCCGAGGTTCTTACTCCCTGTGAGGGCGGGAGCGGGGACTGCAGGGAGGATGAGCAACCTGGCCACAGCACCATGGAACAGGGGGCCATTCAAGTGGAGGGAGTAAAAAGAAATGTTGTAGTGGTAGGGGATAGTATCATTAGGGTGATAGATAGGGTTCTCTGCAGTCAAGAGCGGGAGTCCCGAAGGCTGTGTTGCCTGCCCAGTGCCAGGGTTAAGGACATCTCTTCTGGGCTGGAAAGAAACTTGGAGTGGGAGGGGGAAGATCCAGTTGTCGTGGTCCATGTTGGAACAAACGACGTAGATAGGACAAGGAAGAAGGTTCTGTTAAAGGAGTATGAGCAGCTAGGGGTCAAATTAAAAAACAGAACCTCAAGGGTAATAATCTCTGGATTATTGCCTGAGCCACGAGCGAATTTGGCTAGGATAAATAAAATTAAAGAGTTAAATGCGTGGCTCAAAGACTGGTGTGGGAGAAATGGGTTTTGCTTCTTGGGGTACTGGCACCAGTACTGGGGCAGGAGGGAGCTGTTCCGTTGGGACGGACTTCACTTGGCCAGTGCTGGGACTAGAGTCCTGGCGAATCATATAACTAGGGCTGTAGAGAGGGCATTAAACTAATTCGTGGGGGGGAGGTTTCTAGAGAGCAAATAATAAAAATGACAACGGAAAAGGTCATAGACTTAGGTAGCAGTGGGGAAATTAAAAAACAGAACGTGTCAGGAAGGGACAGAAGGTATGGAGTAAAAGGTAAAGTAGTAAAAGGGGTAAAAACAGGAACTAAGTGTCACAAAACATATTTGAAAGTTCTTTATCTGAATGCACGTAGCATTCGTAACAAAATGGATGAGTTAACGGCACAAATAATTACATATGGGTATGATCTTGTGGCCATTACAGAAACATGGCTGCAGGGTGACCATGACTGGGAATTAAACATACCAGGTTATTTAACAATCAGGAAGGACAGGCAGGAAGGAAGGGGAGGTGGGGTGGCTATGTTAATAAAGGAAGGAATCACTATAATACAGAGAAATGATATTGGGTCAAAGGAGCAGGATAGTGAAACAGTTTGGGTGGTGATAAGGAATAATAAGGGGAAAAAAACACTAGTGGGCTTAGTCTATAGGCCTCCGAACAGTTGCAACTCTGTTCGATGGAGTATTAATCTGGAAATAGTTGAGGCTTGTAATAAGGGAACAGCTATAATTATGGGGATTTTAACTATCATATTAATTGGACAAATCAAATTGGGCAGGGTAGCCTTGAGGATGAGTTCATTGAGTGTATTAGGGATGGGTTTCTTGAGCAGTGTGTAACTAAACCGACCAGGGGGCAAGCAACCTTAGATTTGGTCTTGTGTAACGAGACAGGTATACACCCCGCCTGTTATACACCGCACCCGTTATAAACCATGCCCATTATATACCACGTCTGGTATACACCCCGCCCGTTATAGACCCACCCGTTATACACCCCGCCTGTTATAAATCCCGCCCATTATACTCCCACTCGTTATAAACACCGCCCGTTATACACCCTGCCCGTTACACACCCACTTGTTATACACCCGCCCGTTAAAAACGCTGCCCGTTATACACCCTGCCCTTTATACACCCCATCCATTATACACCCAGCCCGTTATACAACCAGCCCGTTATACACTCCGCCCATTATACACCCCGCCCATTATACACCCCGCCCGTTATACACCCCTTCCATTATACACACTGCCTGTTATACACACTGCCCATTATACACCCCGCCCCTGATACACCCTGCCCGTTATACACCCCGTCCGTTATACACCCGCCCGTTATAGACCTGCCCATTATACACCCCACCCATTATACATCTGCCCATTATACACCCGCCTGTTATACACCATGCCCGTTATACACCCCACCCATTATACCCCCACCCGTTATACACCCAGCCCGTTATACACCTGCCTGTTATACACCCTACCCATTACACATCTGCCTGTTATACACCCGCCCGTTATAGACCCCGCCCATTATACACCCTACCCGTTATACACCCCACCCATTATACACCCCGCCCGTTATACACCCCATCTTGTGACGAGTGGCACTGGGTGAACCCAACTGCAGGCAGGCAAAGATAGATTTTACTAGAAACAAACAAAATAACAGCAATACAGATACAGGCTAGCAGGCCAGCAAGAGGATCACAAGGCAGTGTGAAACTCAAGACTGAGCAACGGACATAAAACTAAGCACCACTTAAATAGCAGGCATATAACCATGCACAGGTGAGTACGATTAGGAAGAAAGAAGGAAACAATTAAGAGTTCATGGTGCCCTCTGGTGGTGAGGCGAGGCAGAACCTGGGTCATTCCTGACAGGACCCCCCCCCGAGGAACAGCCCCCGACGTGCCCCCAGAAGGTCCATGGTGACGACGAAGAAAGTCCTGCACCAAGTCGTAATCCAGGATGTTCCGGTCCGGGACCCAAGAGCGTTCCTCCAGACCATATCCCTCCCAGTCCACCAGGAACTGGAGGCCCCCGCAAACCCGGCAAGAGTTCATCAGACGACGGACCGTGTAGGCAGGCTGGCCGTCGATGATGCGGGGAGCAGGGGGAGGCCTCGTGGCGGGCGCCAGGGAACTGATGGCCACTGGCCGGAGCCGGGAGACGTGGAAGGTGGGATGAATCCGCTTGGAGCGAGGCAGCTGGAGATGGTAGGACACCGGGTTGACCTTCCTCAACACCGTGAAGGGACCGATGAAACAGGGCGCCAGCTTGTGGTACTCCACCCACAGCCGGAGATCCTGAGTAGAAAGCCAGACCCTCTGATCAGGATGGAATGAAGGAGCCGGTCTGCGCCGCTTGTTGGCCTGGATCCGACGTTGCTGAGAAGCTCGTTGTAAAGCCAGCCACGCTCTCCTCCAGGTCCGTCGACAGTGCTGGACAAACTTCTCCATGGAGGGAACCCCCACCTTGAGCTCCTGCTCCTGGAACAGTGGAGGCTTAAACCCGAACTGGCACTCGAATGGCGATATTCCTGTGGAGGAGCAGCACAAGGTGTTGTGCGCGTACTCAGCCCAGACGATGTGACGGCTCCAGGTCGCAGGGTTAGCGGACACGAGACACCTCAGGGTCGTCTCCAGGTCTTGATTGATCCATTCCGTTTGACCATTAGACTGAGGGTGGAAACCCGAGGAAAGGCTGACAGTAGCTCCAATGAGCTTATAGAAAGCTCTCCAAAACCGGGAGGCGAATTGTGGACCACGGTCAGAGACGATGTCAAGAGGCAAACCGAACAACCTGAAAACATGCTGGACCATGAGCTCGGCTGTCTCTTGGGCTGAGGGAAGCTTGGGCAAGGGCAGAAAGTGACAGGCTTTGGAGAAGCGATCCACGATGACCAGAATGACAGTGTTGCCCTGTGATGAAATCCACAGAGAGGTGTGACCAGGGGCAGGTGGGAATGGAGAGAGGATGCAGCAAACCCTTGGGGTGGGATCGAGGGTTCTTGTTTCGTGCACAAGTAGCACAAGCTGCCACGAACACCTTTACGTCCCTCTCCATGGTGGGCCACCAGAACCTTCTACGAAGAAACTCCAGCGTCCTGGATGTGCCTGGATGACCGGTGAGTCGAGACGAATGCCCCCACTGCAGAACTTGTGAGCGTGCCGTGTTGGGAACAAAAAGGCGACCTGGTGGGCCGTTGCCAGGGTTTGCCTCCCTCTGTTGTGCATTTCTGACCAGCGTCTCGATCCCCCAGCGAACCAGTGCTACAATTTGAGAAGTTGGAAGAATAGGTTCTGGTTGTCTCTCCCGCTCAGGTGGATCAAATTGCCTGGAGAGAGCATCAGGCTTGAGATTCTTGGATCCTGGACGATATGACAGGACAAAGTCGAAATGATTGAAAAACAGTGCCCAGCGAGCTTGACGGGAGTTAAGCCGTTTGGCCTCCTGGATATAGGCCAGGTTCTTATGGTCTGTCCAGACAATGAACGGGTGTTTAGACCCCTCCAACCAATGTCTCCACTCCTCCAGTGCCAACTTAACTGCTAGTCGTTCCCTGTTTCCAATATCATAGTTTCGCTCTGCAGGAGTGAGTCGGCGAGAAAAGAAGGCACAAGGGTGCAGTTTGTTGTCGTTAGACCGCTGGGACAAAACGGCACCCACTCCTATATCAGAGGCATCCACCTCGACAATGAAGGGGAGTGAGGGATCCGGAATCACGAGGACAGGAGCAGACGTGAAGCGTCGCTTGAGATCCTCGAAAGCCTGCGCAGCTTCAGCGGACCAACTGAACCGGGTGGAAGCGGTTTTGGTGAGGGCGTTGGGAGGGGCAGCAATGGTGCCGAAGTTCCTGATGAATCTTCGATAGAAATGAGCAAACCCCAAGAAGCGTTGCACCTGTTTGAGAGAGGTGGGTGGTGGCCAATCTCAGACAGCTTGGGTCTTGCCAGGGTCCATTTGGATGTTGCCGCTGGAGATGATGAAGCCCAGGAATGAAACCGTGGAAATATGAAACTCACACTTCTCAGCCTTGACAAACAAGAGGTTGTTAAGCAGACGTTGCAGGACTTGCCTTACATGCTGGACATAATCGTGAAGAGTTTTGGAGAAAATGAGAATGTCATCCAGGTAGACAAAGACAAAGCGATTCAGCATGTCTCAGAGGACGTCGTTGATGAGCGCCTGGAACACAGCAGGGGCATTGGTCAATCCAAAGGGCATGACCAGGTTCTCATAGTGCCCAGTAGGTGTGTTGAATGCCATCTTCCACTCGTCCCCTTCGCGGACACGGATGAGGTTGTGGGCGTTGCGGAGATCCAATTTTGTGAAGACTGTGGCTCCCTGTAGTAGCTCGAAGGCCGTCGACATGAGCGGAAGAGGATAACGGTTCTTTATAGTAATCTTGTTAAGGCCACGGTAGTCAATGCAGGGGCGGAGACCTCCATCTTTCGTACTCACGAAGAAAAAACCGGCACCAGCAGGAGAGGTGGACAGACGGATGAAGCCAGCGGCGAGAAAGTCACGGATGTAATCCTCCATGGCGGCGGTCTCTGGAGCAGAAAGAGAGAAGATCCTACCCCTAGGTGGGCATGTCCCAGGCAGGAGGTCAATGGCACAGTCATATGGCCTATGAGGGGGAAGTGATGTGGCTCGAACCTTACTAAAAACCTCTCTTAAATCCTCATACTCGGGAGGCACTCGGGACAATTCAGAGTGAGATGGGGGCTCCTGGGGCTGGGAAGGAGGCTTGGAGTGAAGGCACGTGGTGTGGCAGGCGGAGCCCCATTCCGTAAGCCAGCCGGCGGCCCAATCCATGCGTGGATTATGGCAGGCCAACCAAGGGTAACCAAGAACTAATGGAAACTCGGGAGAGTGGATAAGGGAGAATTGGATGGTCTCAAAATGTTGTCCTTCAGGAAATAGTTGGGGCTTGTAATAAGGGAACAGCTATAATCATGGGGGATTTTAACTTTCATATTGACTGGACTAATCAAATTGGGCATGGTAGCCTTGAGGAAGAGTTCATAGAGTGTATTTGGGACGGGTTCCTTGAGCAGTATGTAACTGAACCAACCAGGGGGCAGGCAATCTTAGATCTGGTCCTGTGTAATGAAACAGGATTAATAAAAAATGTCCTAGTAAAGGATCCCCTTGGAATGAGTGACCATAATATGGTTGAATTCCAAATTCAGTTTGAGGGTGAGATATTTGGATCTCAAACCAGCATACTGAGCTTAAATAAAGGAGACTATGAAGGTATGAGAGTAGAATTGACTAAAGTGGACTGGGAAAACAGATTAAAGTGTAAGACGGTACAAGAGCAGTGGTTTACATTCAAGGAGATATTTCACATCTTTCAAGATAACTATATTCCACTGAGGAAAAAGGGGAGTAAAAGAAAAGACAGCCATCCGTGGCTTAGTAAAGTAATTAAGGATAGTATCCGACTGAAAACAAGGGCATATAAAGTAGCCAAATCTAGTGGGAGGATAGAAGATTGGGAAGCATTTAAAAGCCAGCAAACAATAACTAAAAGATTAATTAAGAAAGGGAAGATAGATTATGAAAGTAAACTAGCAAAAAATATAAAAACAGATAGCAAGAGTTTCTACAGCTATATAAAAAGAAAAAGGGTGGCTAAAGTGAACGTTGGTCCCTTAGAGGATGGGATTGGGAAACTAGTGGTGGGGAACATGGAGATGGCAAAGACGCTGAACAAATATTTTGTATCAGTCTTTACAGTAGAGGACACTAAAAATATCCTAACACTGGACAAACAGGGGGCAATGGGGGGGGAGGAGCTAAAGATGATTAAAATCACTAAGGAGATGGTACTCAGTAAAATAATGGGACTTAAGGCGGATAAATCCCCCGGACCTGATGGCCTACATCCTAGGGTCTTGAGAGAAGTGGCGGTCGGGATTGTGGATGCATTGGTGATTATTTTCCAGAACTCCCTGGACTCAGGAAAGGTCCCGGCAGATTGGAAAACTGCTAATGTAACACCCTTATTTAAGAAGGGAAGTAGACAAAAAGCTGGAAACTATAGACCAGTTAGCCTAACATCTGTGGTTGGCAAAATGTTGGAGTCCATTATTAAGGAAACAGTAGCAGAGCATTTGGATAAACATAATTTAATAGGACAGAGTCAGCATGGTTTTATGAAGGGGAAGTCATGTTTGACAAATTTGCTCGAATTCTTTGAGGATGTAGCATACAGGGTGGATAAAAGGGAACCAGTGGATGTAGTGTATTTAGACTTCCAAAAGGCATTTGACAAGGTGCCACACAAAAGATTACTGATCAAGATAAAAAAATCACGGAATTGGGGGTAATATACTGGCATGGGTGGAAGATTGGCTATCTAACAGAAAACAAAGAGTTGGGATAAATGGTTCGTTCTCGGGCTGGCAATCAGTAACTAGTGGTGTTCCGCAGGGGTCAGTGCTGGGACCCTAACTCTTTACAATCTATATTAACGATTTGGAGGAAGGGACCGAGTGCAACATATCCAAGTTTGCCGATGATACAAAGATGGGAGGGAAAGCAGGGAGTGAGGAGGACATAAAAAACCTGCAAAAGGACATAGACAGGCTAAGTGAGTGGGCAGAGATTTGGCAGATGCAATATTTTGGGGCAGTAATTCCTCCCCAAACGTGTGAGTACGGAAGGGGTACTCACGCGTCTGGCCGGAGGAAATGCCGGTTTTCAGCATGCACAGCGCATGCGCTGAAAACCGGCATTTCCTCTCCTCTAACCCAAGAGGTGAAGAGGCTAGCGCGTGCGCTGTAGGGGGCAGCGCGTGCGTCTTGGATTTCCTCTGTTTTGGGGGATTTGCGCATGTGTAAAGGCCTCCGATCTTTACGCTTGTAAAAAGCACACGTAAGTATTTATTTTTACAGGTAAGTGGTGTTTTATTGCAGTTTAGAATTTTTTTTCCCACAGGTTTCTTATTTTAAAGAATCTACAATAAGGTAAGTTTAGTTTTAGACCCTTTTTATTAAAAATTTATTTTTTTCAAAAAAAGAAATTATTGTTTAAATTATTTTTTTAAACTTATTTATACTTAATTTAATGATTGGGATGTTTTTTAAATTTTTATTTAAAGTTTAAGTAGTGTTTTGGGCCCCCGTAGTTTTCATGAGTTTGACAGTTCTTACTCTCAAACTCATGAATGAACCTTCCCCTCCCCTGATTGGTTGTACAGTGCTCACCTGATCCCAGCCGGCACATCGCACTAACTACGCCGCTGGATCAGGTAAGCACTGCGCGCTGACATCTGAACCGGGCCTGTCACAGGAAATGCAAGCAGACCCGGGCTTCAGATGTCAGTGCGCAGGGTGAGTGCAGATCGGGGGCTTGCACGCGCAGCAAGCCCCCGACACCAAGTTCTGGGCCAATGTTGGAAAGTGTGAGGTTATGCACTTTGGCAGAAAAAATCAAAGAGCAAGTTATTATCTAAATGGAGAGAAACTGCAAAGTGCTACAGTACAAAGAGATCTGGGGGTCCTGGTGCATGAAACACAAAAAGTTAGTATGCAGGTGCAGCAGATGATCAGGAAGGCCAATGGAATCTTGGCTTTTATTGCAAGGGGGATGGAGTATAAAAACAGGGAAGTCTTGCTGCAGTTATACAGGGTATTGGTGAGGCCACACCTGGAATACTGCGTGCAGTTTTGGTTTCCATATTTAAGAAAAGATATACTTGCTCTCGAGGCGGTTCAGAGAAGGTTCACTCGGTTGATTCCGGAGATGAGGGGGTTGACGTATGAGGAAAGGTTGAGTAGGTTGGGACTCTACTCATTGGAGTTCAGAAGAATGAGAGGCGATCTTATCGAAACATATAAGGTTGTGAGGGGGCTTGATCGGGTGGATGCGGGGAGGATGTTTCCACTGATGGGTGAGACTGGAACTAGGGGGCATAATCTAAGAATAAGGGGCTGCGCTTTCAAAACTGAGATGAGGAGAAACTTCTTCACTCAGAGGGTAGTAAATCTATGGAATTTGCTACCCCAGAGAGCTGTGGAAGCTGCAACATTAAATAAATTTAAAATGGAGATAGACAGTTTCCTAGCAGATAAGGGAATTAGGGGTTACGGGGAGAGGGCAGGGAAGTGGACGTGAGTCTAGATTCGGATCAGCCATGATCCTATTGAATGGCGGAGCAGGCCCGAGGGGCTGTATGGCCTACTCCTGCTCCTACTTCTTATGTTCTTATGTTCTTATGTTCTACTCCCAAACACAGGGGGGGCAGTAAGATGGTGAATAGTTCCGGAGCCCAGGGGTCTTCCATCCAGGGCGATAACAGTGAGGGGGTGATCTGGATGGGTCAGGGGAATCTTGAGCTGTTTAGCTAAACCCAGATCCATGAAGTTACCATCGGCCCCAGAATCCACTAGGGCCTTAAGATCATGTTGTTGATTGCCCCAGAAAAGGGAAGATGCCAGCAGGACCCTAGAAACAGTGGGGTCGGGAGGGATGGTTACGCTCATCTCAGGGCCCTCCGTCCTGGACGAGCCCTGGCTTTTCTCACCAACTCTGGACAAGAAGAGCGAAAGTGGCCCGGTTCCCCACAATAGAGGCAAGATCCCTCTCACATTCGGCGATGACGTTCAGGCTGCGAGAGACGAGCTACTCCCAACTGCATGGGCTCCTCTGGAGCAGTCAAAGATGGACTCGGGATGGCTCGGAGGCTCTCGGATGGCTTCGAAGCAGGGAAGGCTCTTGTTTCCGGAAGTGGGGTGAAAAAGGAGCGGCATTCTCTTCGCCTCTCACGGAGACGATTATCCACTCGAATGGACATATCAAAGAGAGACTCCAAATCACTCACCGAATCTCTGGAAGTCAGTTCATCCTTGATTTCATCCGTGAGACCGTGGCGAAAAGTGGCGATGAGCGCCTCCGAATTCCATTGACTCTCCGCCGCGAGAGTGCGAAACTCAATGGCGAAGTCCGCAACGCTACGAGCCCCCTGGCGAAGCCGAAGCAGTTTGTTAGATGCCTCTCTCCCACTGACAGGATGATCAAAGACCTTTCTCATTTCCTCAGTGAAAAGTTGGTACTTTGAACATGCCGGAGTTTGCTGTTCCCAGGCGGCCGTAGCCTAGGTAAGTGCTTTGCTGGTGAGTAGCAAAACGATGTAGGCTACTCGGGAACGGTCAGTGGGAAACAATGAACCTTGCAGCTCGAAAGCCAGGGAACACTGGGTTAGAAAGCCTCGACAGCCTCCCGGGTTACCGTCAATGCACTTTATTATGGTTATGTTTATGTTAATGTATTACAAGCCAAATGTATGTTGAATGTTTAAATGTCTTAATCTAAATGAACACTCTCGGGAGCCGCAAGCCTACATTTCGTTGTACTGCACTTGTGCACTAACAATGACAATAAAAGTTGATTTGATTTGATTTGATAGCGCTCGGGTGCAGGTAATCGGGGTTCTTTCAGAGGGGGAAGCAAAACCGAAGGAACGGGTAACGGTGCTGGAGTAGCTTGGGTCGCCTGACTCTGGTTCTGATGGAAAGCAATGACGAGAGCCTCCAGCTGTTCTGGCTTCGGGAGAACGACGTGGCAAAGCACCTCAGTTCATCCAAGATCAGTTGTAGATGTTCAAAGACTCGTCGTGGCCATTGGTCCCTCTCTGCTGGGTCCATGTTTGGTTCAGTCTTGCTGTGACAAGTGGCACTGGGTGAACCCAACTGCAGGAAGGCAAACTCAGGCAGAGGATAGGTTGCAAACACAAAGATAGACTTTACTAGAAACAAACAAAATAACAACAGCACAGACACAGGCTAGCAGGCCAGCAAGAGGATCACAAGGCAGTGTGAAACTCAAGACTGAGCACCGGGCATAAAACTAAGCACCACTTAAATAGCAGGCATATAACCATGCACAGGTGAGTACGATTAGGAAGAAAGAAAGAAACAATTAAGAGTTCATGGTGCCCTCTGGTGGCGAGGCGAGGCAGAACCTGGGTCATTCCTGACACACCCATTATACCCCCGTGCGTTATACACCCCACCCATTATACACCAGCCCGTTATACACCCGACCCATTATACAGCCACCCGTTATACACCCCACCCGTTATAAACACTGCCCGTTATACACCCCGCCTTTTATACACCACGCCCATTATACACCCAGCCCGTTATACACCCACCTGTTATACACCCGCCCATTTTAAGCACTGCCCGTTATACACCCCGCCCATTATACACCCTGCCCGTTATACACCCTGACCATTATACACCCTGCCCCTTGTACACCCCACCAATTATACACCCAGCCCGTTATACACCCCACCCGTTATGCACCATGCCCATTATACACCCCGCCCGTTATACACCTGCCCGTTATACACCCCACCCATTATTCATCTGCCCGTTATACACTCCGCCTATGGTACACCCGCCTGCTTTACACCCCGCCCGTTAAACACCCCACCCATTATACCCCCGTCCGTTATACACCAGCCCGTTATACATCCAGCCCATTATACACCTAGCCTGTTATACACCTATCCCGTTACACAACCACCCGTTATACACCCCACCCTTTATACCACCGCCCATTATACACCAGCCCATTATACACCCCACCCGTTATACACCCACCCGTTATACACCCGCCCGTTATACACCCCGCCTGTTATACACCCTGCCCATTACAAACCCCGCCCGTTATACACCATGCCTGTTAAACACCCCGCCCTTTATACACCCACCCGTTATACACCCCACCGTTATACATCCGCCCGTTATACACCCGCCCGTTATACACCTGCCCGTTATACACCCCCGCCCGTTATACACCCCACCCATTAGACCCCGCCCGTTATACACCCCATCTGTTATGCATCTGCCTGTTATACACCCCGCCCATTATACAAACCGCCCATTATACACCCACCCATTATACACCCTGCCTGTTGTACAGCGTGCCTGTTATGTAACCCGCCCGTTACACACCGCACCCTTTATACACCCCGCCCATTATACACCCTGCCTGTTATACACCCCGCCCTTTAAACATTCCCCCATTATAAACCCTGCCCGTTATACACCCCGCCCGTTCTAAACCCACCCATTATACGCCCTGCCCATTAAACAACGCCCGTAATACACCCTGCCCGTTATACACCCCGCCCGTTATACACCCTGCCTGATATACACCCGCCCATTATACACCCGCCCATTATACACCTGCCCGTTATACACCCGCCCATTATACACCTCGCTCGGTATACACCCTGCCTGTTATACACCGCACCCGTTATAAACCACGCCCATTATATACCACGTCTGTTATACACCCCACCCATTATAAATCCCACCCATTATACATCCACCCTTTACAAACCTCGCCCGTTATACACCCCGCCCGTTATACACCCACTTGTTATGCACCCGCCCGTTATAAATGCTGCCCGTTATACACCCCGCCCGTGATACACCCTGCCCATTATACAACCTGCCCGTTATACAACCCGCCCCTTATACACCCTGCCCGTTATACACCCCGCCCGTTATACACCCGCCCGTTATACCCCTACCCGTTATACACCCCACCCATTGTACATCTGCCCGTTGTACACCAGCCTATTATACACCCAGCCCATTATACACCAGCCTGTTATACACCCTGCCCGTTATACACCCGTCCGTTATACACCCCATCTGTTATGCATCTGCCCGTTATACACCCCGCCCATTATACAAACCGCCCGTTATACACCCCGCCCATTATACAAACCGCCCATTATACACCCGCCCATTATACAAACCGCCCGTTATACATCCCGCCCATTATACAAACCGCCCGTTATACACCCCGCCCATTATACAAACCGCCCGTTATACACCCCGCCCATTATACACCCGCCCATTATACACCTTGCCTGTTGTACAACGTGCCCGTTATGCAACCCGCCCGTTACACACCCCACCCTTTATACACCCCGCCCATTATACACCCCGCCCATTATACACCCCGCCTTTTATACAACCCGCCCTTTAAACATCCCCCCATTATAAACCCCGCCTGTTATACACCCCGCCCGTTCAAAACCCACCCATTATACACCCTGCCCGTTAAACAACGCCCGTAATACACCCTGCCCGTTATACACCCCGCCCGTTATACAGCCCGCCTGATATAGACCCCGCCCATTATACACCCTGCCCTTTATACACCTGCCCGTTAAACACCCGCCCATTATACACCTCGCTCGGTATACACACCGCCTGTTATACACCGCACCCGTTATAAACCACGCCCATTATATACCACGCCTGTTATACACCCTGCCCGTTATAGACCCGCCTGTTATACACACCGCCCGTTATACACCCGCCCGTTATACACCCCGCCCATTAAACACCCGCCCCATTATACACCTCGCTCGGTATACACACCGCCTGTTATACACCGCACCCGTTATAAACCACGCCCATTATATACCACGCCTGTTATACACCCTGCCCGTTATACACCCGCCCGTTATACACCCCGCCCGTTAAACACCGCCCCATTATACACCTCGCTCGGTATACACACCGCCTGTTATACACCGCACCCGTTATAAACCATGCCCATTATAAACCACGCCTGTTATACACCCTGCCCGTTATAGACCCGCCTGTTATACACCCCGCCCGTTATACACCCGCCCGTTATACACCCCACCCTTTATACACCCTGCCCGTTATACACCCCGCCCTTTATACACCCCGCCCGTTATACACCCCGCCCGTTATACACCCCGCCCTTTATACACCCCGCCCGTTATACACCCCGCCCGTTATACACCCCGCCCGTTATACACCCTGCCCGTTATACACCCCGCCCTTTATACACCCCATCCGTTATACACCCTGCCCGTTATACACCCCGCCCGTTATACACCCCGCCCGTTATACACCCCGCCCGTTATACACCCTGCCCGTTATACACCCCGCCCGTTATACACCCTGCCCGTTATACACCCCGCCCGTTATACACCCCATCCATTATACACCCCGCCCGTTATACACCCCGCCCGTTATACACCCCGCCCGTTATACACCCCGCCCGTTATACACCCTGCCCGTTATACACCCCGCCCGTTATACACCCCGCCCCTTATACACCCTGCCCATTATACACCCGCCCGTTATACCCCTGCCCGTTATACACCGCACCCATTATACATCTGCCCATTGTATACCCGCCTGTTATACACCCAGCCCGTTATACACCAGCCTGTTATACACCCCGTCAGTTATAAACCTGCCTGTTATACACCAGCATGTTATACATCCCACTATTATACATCCACCTGTTATACACCCGCCCATTACACACCCGCCCGTTATTCACCACACCCGTAATACATCCGCCCGTTATTCACCCCACCCGTATACACCGGCCCGTTACACACCCAGCCCGTTTGCACCCGGCCCATTATACACCCAACCCATTGTATGCCCCGTCCCTTATACACCATGCCCGTTATACACCCTGCCTGTCATACACCCCACCCCTTATACACCCCGCCCTTTATACACCCCGCCTATTATACACACTGCCCGTTATACATCCACCCATTATACACCCTGCCGGTTAAACACCCCGCCCATTATACACCATGCCCGTTATACGCCCTGCCCGTTATACACCCTGTACGCTATACACCCTGCCCATTATACACCATGCCCGTTATACACCCCGCCCGTTATACACCCCGCCCGTTATACACCGCGCCGTTATACACCCCGCCCATTATACATCTGCACATTATACACCCCACCCATTAAACACCCACCCGTTATATACCCCACTCGTTATACATGTGCCTGTTATACACCCCACCCGTTATACACCCTGCCCATTATACACCTCGCCCGGTATACACCCCGCCTGTTAGACACCGCGCCCGTTATAAACTGAGACCATTATATCCCCCCCGTTATAGACCGCGCCCGTTATAGTCCCGCCCGTTATAGTCCCGCCCGTTATAGTCCCGCCGGTTATAGTCCCGCCCGTTATACACCCTGCCCCTTATACACCCCGCTCCTTATACACCACGCCCATTATACACACCGCCCGTTATACACCCGCCAATTATACACCATGCCCGTTATACACCCCGCCCGTTATAAACCCCGCCCGTTATACACCCGCCCGTTATACACCCCGCCCGTTATACACCCCGCCCGTTATAAACCCCGCCCGTTATACACCCGCCCGTTATACACCCCGCCCGTTATAAACCCCGCCCGTTATACACCCCGCCCGTTATACACCGCACCCATTATACATCTGCCCATTATACATCCTCCTGTTTTACACCCCGCCCGTTATACACACCATGCATTATACCCCCGCACGCTATACACCCGCCCTTTATACACCCTGCCCATTATACAGCCACCCATCAAACATCCTGCCCATTATACACCCCACCCATTATACTCCCGCCCATTATACACGCGCCCATTATACACCACGCCCGTTATAAACTGAGAACATTATATACCCCCCGTTATAGACCGCGCCCGTTATAGTATCGCCCGTTATACACCCCGCCTGTTGTACAACCCGCCCATTATACACCACGCCCTTTATACACCCAGCCCGTTATGCACTACGCCCATTATACACCCCGCCCATTATACAACCAGCCCGTTATACACCACGTCCATTATACACCCTGCCACTTATACACCCCGCCCCTTATACACCACGCCCATTATACACACCGCCCGTTATACACACACACCGCCCGTTATACAACCGCCCATTATACACCCTGCCTGTTGTACACCCCGCCCATTATACACCATGCCCGTTATACACCCCGCCCGTTATACACCCCGCCCGTTATACACCCGCCCGTTATACACCCCGCCCATTAAACACCCGCCCATTATACACCTTGCTCGGTATACACACCGCCTGTTATACACCGCACCCGTTATAAACCACGCCCATTATATACCACGCCTGTTATACACCCTGCCCGTTATACACCCGCCCGTTATACACCCCGCCCGTTAAACACCCGCCCATTATACACCTCGCTCGGTATACACACCGCCTGTTATACACCGCACCCGTTATAAACCATGCCCATTATAAACCACGCCTGTTATACACCCTGCCCGTTATAGACCCGCCTGTTATACACCCCGCCCGTTATACACCCGCCCGTTATACACCCCACCCTTTATACACCCTGCCCGTTATACACCCCGCCCTTTATACACCCCGCCCGTTATACACCCCGCCCGTTATACACCCCGCCCTTTATACACCCCGCCCGTTATACACCCCGCCCGTTATACACCCCGCCCGTTATACACCCTGCCCGTTATACACCCCGCCCTTTATACACCCCATCCGTTATACACCCTGCCCGTTATACACCCCGCCCGTTATACACCCCGCCCGTTATACACCCCGCCCGTTATACACCCTGCCCGTTATACACCCCGCCCATTATACACCCTGCCCGTTATACACCCCGCCCGTTATACACCCCACCCATTATACACCCCGCCCGTTATACACCCTGCCCGTTATACACCCCGCCCGTTATACACCCCGCCCGTTATACACCCCGCCCGTTATACACCCTGCCCGTTATACACCCCGCCCGTTATACACCCCGCCCCTTATACACCCTGCCCGTTATACACCCGCCCGTTATACCCCTGCCCGTTATACACCGCACCCATTATACATCTGCCCGTTGTATACCCGCCTGTTATACACCCAGCCCGTTATACACCAGCCTGTTATACACCCCGTCAGTTATAAACCTGCCTGTTATACACCAGCATGTTATACATCCCACTATTATACATCCACCTGTTATACACCCGCCCATTACACACCCGCCCGTTATTCACCACACCCGTAATACATCCGCCCGTTATTCACCCCACCCGTATACACCCGCCCGTTACACACCCAGCCCGTTTGCACCCGGCCCATTATACACCCAACCCATTGTATGCCCCGTCCCTTATACACCATGCCCGTTATACACCCTGCCTGTCATACACCCCACCCCTTATACACCCCGCCCTTTATACACCCCGCCTATTATACACACTGCCCGTTATACATCCACCCATTATACACCCTGCCGGTTAAACACCCCGCCCATTATACACCATGCCCGTTATACGCCCTGCCCGTTATACACCCTGTACGCTATACACCCTGCCCATTATACACCATGCCCGTTATACACCCCGCCCGTTATACACCCCGCCCGTTATACACCGCGCCGTTATACACCCCGCCCATTATACATCTGCACATTATACACCCCACCCATTAAACACCCGCCCGTTATATACCCCACTCGTTATACATGTGCCTGTTATACACCCCACCCGTTATACACCCTGCCCATTATACACCTCGCCCGGTATACACCCCGCCTGTTAGACACCGCGCCCGTTATAAACTGAGACCATTATATCCCCCCCGTTATAGACCGCGCCCGTTATAGTCCCGCCCGTTATAGTCCCGCCCGTTATAGTCCCGCCCGTTATAGTCCCGCCCGTTATACACCCTGCCCCTTATACACCCCGCTCCTTATACACCACGCCCATTATACACACCGCCCGTTATACACCCGCCAATTATACACCATGCCCGTTATACACCCCGCCCGTTATAAACCCCGCCCGTTATACACCCGCCCGTTATACACCCCGCCCGTTATAAACCCCGCCCGTTATACACCCGCCCGTTATACACCCCGCCCGTTATAAACCCCGCCCGTTATACACCCCGCCCGTTATACACCGCACCCATTATACATCTGCCCATTATACATCCTCCTGTTTTACACCCCGCCCGTTATACACACCATGCATTATACCCCCGCACGCTATACACCCAGCCCGTTATACACCAGCCTGTTATACACCCCAGCCGTTATATATCTGCTCGTTACACACCCCGCCAGTTATGCCCCCGCCCGTTATACACCAGCCTGTTATACACCCCACCATTATACATCCACCCGTTATACACCCGCCCGTTATTCACCCCACCCGTTATATACCCGCCCATTACACACCCAGCCCGTTTGCACCAGGCCCATGATACACCCAACCCATTATACGCCCCGTCCGTTATACACCCCGCCCCCTATACACCTCCCCATTATACACCCCGCCCGCTATACACCGCCCGTTATACATCCGCCCGTTATACATCCGCCCGTTATACGCCCCGCCCGTTATACAGCCGCCCGTTATACACCCGGCCCGTTATACACCCGCCCTTTATACACCCTGCCCATTATACAGCCACCCATCAAACATCCTGCCCATTATACACCCCACCCATTATACACCCCGCCTGTTATAAAACTGCCTGTTTTACACCCCACCCGTTACACACCCGCCTGTTATACACCCGCCCGTTATACACCACGCCCATTAAATACCCCGCCCGTTATACACCCACCTGTTATACACCTGCCCGTTATACACCCGACCCTTTATACACCCCACCCGTAATACACCCGCTCATTATACACCCCACCCTCTATACACCTCCCCATTATGCACCCCGCCCGCTATACACCCGCCCATTATACACCCCGCCTGTTGTACAACCCGCCCATTATACACCACGCCTGTTATAAATCCCGCCCATTATACACCCTGCCCCTTATACACCCCGCCACTTATACACCACGCCCATTATACACACCGCCCGTTATACACACACACCGCCCGTTAGACACCCGCTCATTATACACCCTGCCTGTTGTACACTCCGCACATTATACACCATGCCCGTTATACACCCACCCGTTATACACCCCGCCCATTATACACCCCGCCCAGTATACATCTGCCCATTATACAACCGCCTGTTTTACACCCCGCCCGTTATACACCCCATGCATTATACCCCCGCACGTTATACACCCAGCCTGTTATACACCAGCCTGTTATACACCCCAGCCGTTATATATCTGCCCGTTACACACCCCGCCAGTTATGCCCCCGCCCGTTATACACCAGCCTGTTATACACCCCACCATTATACATCCACCCGTTATACACCCGCCCGTTATTCATCCCACCCGTTATATACCCACCCATTACACACCCAGCCCATTTGCACCAGGCCCATGATACACCCAACCCATTATACACCCCGCCCGTTATACACCCCACCCATTAGACCCCTGCCCGTTATACACCCGCCCGTTATACACCCCATTTGTTAAAAATCTGCCCGTTATACACCCCGCCCATTATACAGCCCTTCCATAATACACCCGCCCGTTATACACCCACCCAATATACACCCCGCCTGCTATACACTCCGCCTGTTACACACCCGCCCATTATACACCATGCCCATTATGCAGCCCACCCGTTGCACACCCCACCCTTTATATACCCCGCCCATTATACAGCCTGCCCATTATACACATGCCCATCATACACCCGGTCCGTTATACAGCTCGCCCTTTATAAACCCGCCCATTATACACCCTGCCCGTTGTACAACGTGCCCGTTATGCAACACGCCCGTTACACACCCCACCCTTTATACACCCCACCCATTATACACCCCGCCCGTTATACACCCCGCTCTTTACACATCACCCGTTATAAACCCCGTCCATTACACACACCGCCCGTTCTATACACGCCCATTATACACCCTGCCCATTATACAACGCCCGTTATAAACCTGCCCGTTATACACCCTGCCCGTATTACACCCCGCCTTCTATAAAACCCGCCCATTATACGCCCGCCCGTTATACACCCCACCCTTTAAACATCCCCCCGTTATGAACCCCGCCCGATATATATCATGCCCGTTATACAGCGCGCCCGTTATACTCCCGCCCATTATACATGCGCCCATTATACACCTCGCCCGGTATACACCCCGCCTGTTAGACACCGCGCCCGTTATAAACTGAGACCATTATATACCCCCCGTTATAGACCCCGCCCGTATTGTCCCACCCATTATACACCCCGACTGTTGTACAACCCACCCATTATACACCACGCCTGTTATAAATCCTGCCCATTATACACCCCGCCCATTATACAACCAGCCCGTTATACACCACGTCCGTTATACACCCTGCCCCTTATACAGCCCGCCCCTTATACACCACGCCCATTATACACACCGCCCGTTATACACACACACCGCCCGTTATACACCCGCCCATTATACACGCTGCCTGTTGTACACCCCGCCAATTATACACCATGCCCGTTATACACCCCGCCCGTTATACACCCCGCCCGTTATACACCCCACCCGTTATACACCCACCCGTTATACGCCCACCCGTTATACAGCCGCCCATTATACACACCGCCCGTTATACACCCCGCCCATTGTATACCCGCCTGCTACACAGCCCGCTCGTTATTCACCCTGCCTTTTATACACCCCCCCGTTATGCAACGCGCCCGTTACACACCCCACCCTTTATACACCCCGCCCATTATACACCCCGCCCGTCATACACCCCGCCCGTTCTATACCCGCCCATTATACACCCTGCCCGTTATACAACACCCGTTATAAACCCGCCCGTTATGCACCCTGCCCGTATTACACCCCGCCTTTATACACCCCATCCGTTATACACCCCGCCCATTATACACCCTGCCCATTATACAACCTGCCCATTATACACCCCGCCCCTTATACACCCCGCCCGTTATACACCCTGCCCGTTATACACCCGCCCGTTATACCCCTGCCCGTTATACACCCCGCCCGTTATACACCCTGCCCGTTATACAACTTGCCCGTGACACACCCCGCCCCTTATACACCCTGCCTGTTATACACCCTGCCCGTTATACACCCGCCCGTTATACCACTGCCCGTTATACACCGCACCCATTATACATCTGCCCGTTGTATACCCGCCTGTTATACACCCAGCCCGTTATACACCAGCCTGTTATACACCCCGCCCATTACACACCCTGTACGCTATACACCCTGCCCATTATACACCCCGCACATTATACACCTGCCCGTTATACACCCCACCCGTTATACACCTACCACCTGCCTGTTATACACCCCGCCCATTATACACCTCGCCCCTTATACACCACGCCGTTATACACCCCGCCCATTATACACCTCGCCCCTTATACACCGCGCCATTATACACCCCACCCATTATACACCTCGCCCCTTATACACCGCGCCGTTATACACCCCGCCCATTATACACCTCGCCCCTTATACACCGCGCCATTATACACCCCGCCCATTATACACCTCGCCCCTTATACACCGCGCCATTATACACCCCGCCCATTATACACCTCGCCCCTTATACACCGCGCCATTATACACCCCGCCCATTATACACCTCGCCCCTGAGACACCGCGCCATTATACACCCCACCCATTATACACCTCGCCCCTTATACACCGCGCCATTATACACCCCGCCCATTATACACCTCGCCCCTTATACACCGCGCCATTATACACCCCGCCCATTATACACCGCGCCATTATACACCCCGCCCATTATACATCTGCACGTTATACACCCCGCCCATCGTACACCCCACCCATTAAACACCCACCCGTTATATACCCCACCCGTTATACATGTGCCTGTTATACACCCCACCCGTTATACACCCTGCCCATTATACACCTCGCCCGGTATACACCCCGCCTGTTAGACACCACGCCCGTTATAAAATGAGACCATTATATACCCCCCGTTATAGACCCCACCCGTTATACATCATGCCCGTTATACAGCGCGCCCGTTATACTCCCGCCCATTATACACGCGCCCATTATACACCACGCCCGTTATAAACTGAGAACATTATATACCCCCCGTTATAGACCCCGTCCGTTATAGTATCGCCCGTTATACACCCCGCCTGTTGTACAACCCGCCCATTATACACCACGCCCTTTATACACCCAGCCCGTTATGCACTACGCCCATTATACACCCCGCCCATTATACAACCAGCCCGTTATACACCACGTCCATTATACACCCTGCCACTTATACACCCCGCCCCTTATACACCACGCCCATTATACACACCGCCCGTTATACACACACACCGCCCGTTATACAACCGCCCATTATACACCCTGCCTGTTGTACACCCCGCCCATTATACACCATGCCCGTTATACACCCCGCCCGTTATACACCCCGCCCGTTATACACCCGCCCGTTATACACCCCGCCCATTAAACACCCGCCCATTATACACCTCGCTCGGTATACACACCGCCTGTTATACACCGCACCCGTTATAAACCACGCCCATTATATACCACGCCTGTTATACACCCTGCCCGTTATACACCCGCCCGTTATACACCCCGCCCGTTAAACACCCGCCCATTATACACCTCGCTCGGTATACACACCGCCTGTTATACACCGCACCCGTTATAAACCATGCCCATTATAAACCACGCCTGCTATACACCCTGCCCGTTATAGACCCGCCTGTTATACACCCCGCCCGTTATACACCCGCCCGTTATACACCCCACCCTTTATACACCCTGCCCGTTATACACCCCGCCCTTTATACACCCCGCCCGTTATACACCCCGCCCGTTATACACCCCGCCCTTTATACACCCCGCCCGTTATACACCCCGCCCGTTATACACCCCGCCCGTTATACACCCTGCCCGTTATACACCCCGCCCTTTATACACCCCATCCGTTATACACCCTGCCCGTTATACACCCCGCCCGTTATACACCCCGCCCGTTATACACCCTGCCCGTTATACACCCCGCCCGTTATACACCCTGCCCGTTATACACCCCGCCCGTTATACACCCCATCCATTATACACCCCGCCCGTTATACACCCTGCCCGTTATACACCCCGCCCGTTATACACCCCGCCCGTTATACACCCCGCCCGTTATACACCCTGCCCGTTATACACCCCGCCCGTTATACACCCCGCCCCTTATACACCCTGCCCGTTATACACCCGCCCGTTATACCCCTGCCCGTTATACACCGCACCCATTATACATCTGCCCGTTGTATACCCGCCTGTTATACACCCAGCCCGTTATACACCAGCCTGTTATACACCCCGTCAGTTATAAACCTGCCTGTTATACACCAGCATGTTATACATCCCACTATTATACATCCACCTGTTATACACCCGCCCATTACACACCCGCCCGTTATTCACCACACCCGTAATACATCCGCCCGTTATTCACCCCACCCGTATACACCCGCCCGTTACACACCCAGCCCGTTTGCACCCGGCCCATTATACACCCAACCCATTGTATGCCCCGTCCCTTATACACCATGCCCGTTATACACCCTGCCTGTCATACACCCCACCCCTTATACACCCCGCCCTTTATACACCCCGCCTATTATACACACTGCCCGTTATACATCCACCCATTATACACCCTGCCGGTTAAACACCCCGCCCATTATACACCATGCCCGTTATACGCCCTGCCCGTTATACACCCTGTACGCTATACACCCTGCCCATTATACACCATGCCCGTTATACACCCCGCCCGTTATACACCCCGCCCGTTATACACCGCGCCGTTATACACCCCGCCCATTATACATCTGCACATTATACACCCCACCCATTAAACACCCGCCCGTTATATACCCCACTCGTTATACATGTGCCTGTTATACACCCCACCCGTTATACACCCTGCCCATTATACACCTCGCCCGGTATACACCCCGCCTGTTAGACACCGCGCCCGTTATAAACTGAGACCATTATATCCCCCCCGTTATAGACCGTGCCCGTTATAGTCCCGCCCGTTATAGTCCCGCCCGTTATAGTCCCGCCCGTTATACACCCTGCCCCTTATACACCCCGCTCCTTATACACCACGCCCATTATACACACCGCCCGTTATACACCCGCCAATTATACACCATGCCCGTTATACACCCCGCCCGTTATAAACCCCGCCCGTTATACACCCGCCCGTTATACACCCCGCCCGTTATAAACCCCGCCCGTTATACACCCGCCCGTTATACACCCCGCCCGTTATAAACCCCGCCCGTTATACACCCCGCCCGTTATACACCGCACCCATTATACATCTGCCCATTATACATCCTCCTGTTTTACACCCCGCCCGTTATACACACCATGCATTATACCCCCGCACGCTATACACCCAGCCCGTTATACACCAGCCTGTTATACACCCCAGCCGTTATATATCTGCTCGTTACACACCCCGCCAGTTATGCCCCCGCCCGTTATACACCAGCCTGTTATACACCCCACCATTATACATCCACCCGTTATACACCCGCCCGTTATTCACCCCACCCGTTATATACCCGCCCATTACACACCCAGCCCGTTTGCACCAGGCCCATGATACACCCAACCCATTATACGCCCCGTCCGTTATACACCCCGCCCCCTATACACCTCCCCATTATACACCCCGCCCGCTATACACCGCCCGTTTTACACCCTACCCATTTTACACCCCGCCCATTATACACCTGCCCGTTATACATCCGCCCGTTATACATCCGCCCGTTATACACCCCGCCCGTTATACAGCCGCCCGTTATACACCCGGCCCGTTATACACCCGCCCTTTATACACCCTGCCCATTATACAGCCACCCATCAAACATCCTGCCCATTATACACCCCACCCATTATACACCCCGCCTGTTATAAAACTGCCTGTTTTACACCCCACCCGTTACACACCCGCCTGTTATACACCCGCCCGTTATACACCACGCCCATTAAATACCCCGCCCGTTATACACCCACCTGTTATACACCTGCCCGTTATACACCCGACCCTTTATACACCCCACCCGTAATACACCCGCTCATTATACACCCCACCCTCTATACACCTCCCCATTATGCACCCCGCCCGCTATACACCCGCCCATTATACACCCCGCCTGTTGTACAACCCGCCCATTATACACCACGCCTGTTATAAATCCCGCCCATTATACACCCTGCCCCTTATACACCCCGCCACTTATACACCACGCCCATTATACACACCGCCCGTTATACACACACACCGCCCGTTAGACACCCGCTCATTATACACCCTGCCTGTTGTACACCCCGCACATTATACACCATGCCCGTTATACACCCCGCCCGTTATACACCCCGCCCGTTATACACCCACCCGTTATACACCCCGCCCATTATACACCCCGCCCAGTATACATCTGCCCATTATACAACCGCCTGTTTTACACCCCGCCCGTTATACACCCCATGCATTATACCCCCGCACGTTATACACCCAGCCTGTTATACACCAGCCTGTTATACACCCCAGCCGTTATATATCTGCCCGTTACACACCCCGCCAGTTATGCCCCCGCCCGTTATACACCAGCCTGTTATACACCCCACCATTATACATCCACCCGTTATACACCCGCCCGTTATTCATCCCACCCGTTATATACCCACCCATTACACACCCAGCCCATTTGCACCAGGCCCATGATACACCCAACCCATTATACACCCCGCCCGTTATACACCCCACCCATTAGACCCCTGCCCGTTATACACCCGCCCGTTATACACCCCATTTGTTAAAAATCTGCCCGTTATACACCCCGCCCATTATACAGCCCTTCCATAATACACCCGCCCGTTATACACCCACCCAATATACACCCCGCCCGCTATACACTCCGCCTGTTACACACCCGCCCATTATACACCATGCCCATTATGCAGCCCACCCGTTGCACACCCCACCCTTTATATACCCCGCCCATTATACAGCCTGCCCATTATACACATGCCCATCATACACCCGGTCCGTTATACAGCTCGCCCTTTATAAACCCGCCCATTATACACCCTGCCCGTTGTACAACGTGCCCGTTATGCAACACGCTCGTTACACACCCCACCCTTTATACACCCCACCCATTATACACCCCGCCCGTTATACACCCCGCTCTTTACACATCACCCGTTATAAACCCCGTCCATTACACACACCGCCCGTTCTATACACGCCCATTATACACCCTGCCCATTATACAACGCCCGTTATAAACCTGCCCGTTATACACCCTGCCCGTATTACACCCCGCCTTCTATAAAACCCGCCCATTATACGCCCCGCCCGTTATACACCCCACCCTTTAAACATCCCCCCGTTATGAACCCCGCCCAATATACATCATGCCCGTTATACAGCGCGCCCGTTATACTCCCGCCCATTATACATGCGCCCATTATACACCTCGCCCGGTATACACCCCGCCTGTTAGACACCGCGCCCGTTATAAACTGAGACCATTATATACCCCCCGTTATAGACCCCGCCCGTATTGTCCCACCCATTATACACCCCGCCTGTTGTACAACCCACCCATTATACACCACGCCTGTTATAAATCCTGCCCATTATACACCCCGCCCATTATACAACCAGCCCGTTATACACCACGTCCGTTATACACCCTGCCCCTTATACAGCCCGCCCCTTATACACCACGCCCATTATACACACCGCCCGTTATACACACACACCGCCCGTTATACACCCGCCCATTATACACGCTGCCTGTTGTACACCCCGCCAATTATACACCATGCCCGTTATACACCCCGCCCGTTATACACCCCGCCCGTTATACACCCCACCCGTTATACACCCACCCGTTATACACCCACCCGTTATACAGCCGCCCATTATACACACCGCCCGTTATACACCCCGCCCATTGTATACCCGCCTGCTACACAGCCCGCTCGTTATTCACCCTGCCTTTTATACACCCCCCCGTTATGCAACGCGCCCGTTACACACCCCACCCTTTATACACCCCGCCCATTATACACCCCGCCCGTCATACACCCCGCCCGTTCTATACCCGCCCATTATACACCCTGCCCGTTATACAACACCCGTTATAAACCCGCCCGTTATGCACCCTGCCCGTATTACACCCCGCCTTTATACACCCCATCCGTTATACACCCCGCCCATTATACACCCTGCCCATTATACAACCTGCCCATTATACACCCCGCCCCTTATACACCCCGCCCGTTATACACCCTGCCCGTTATACACCCGCCCGTTATACCCCTGCCCGTTACACACCCCGCCAGTTATGCCCCCGCCCGTTATACACCAGCCTGTTATACACCCCACCATTATACATCCACCCGTTATACACCCGCCCGTTATTCATCCCACCCGTTATATACCCACCCATTACACACCCAGCCCATTTGCACCAGGCCCATGATACACCCAACCCATTATACACCCCGCCCGTTATACACCCCACCCATTAGACCCCTGCCCGTTATACACCCGCCCGTTATACACCCCATTTGTTAAAAATCTGCCCGTTATACACCCCGCCCATTATACAGCCCTTCCATAATACACCCGCCCGTTATACACCCACCCAATATACACCCCGCCCGCTATACACTCCGCCTGTTACACACCCGCCCATTATACACCATGCCCATTATGCAGCCCACCCGTTGCACACCCCACCCTTTATATACCCCGCCCATTATACAGCCTGCCCATTATACACATGCCCATCATACACCCGGTCCGTTATACAGCTCGCCCTTTATAAACCCGCCCATTATACACCCTGCCCGTTGTACAACGTGCCCGTTATGCAACACGCTCGTTACACACCCCACCCTTTATACACCCCACCCATTATACACCCCGCCCGTTATACACCCCGCTCTTTACACATCACCCGTTATAAACCCCGTCCATTACACACACCGCCCGTTCTATACACGCCCATTATACACCCTGCCCATTATACAACGCCCGTTATAAACCTGCCCGTTATACACCCTGCCCGTATTACACCCCGCCTTCTATAAAACCCGCCCATTATACGCCCCGCCCGTTATACACCCCACCCTTTAAACATCCCCCCGTTATGAACCCCGCCCAATATACATCATGCCCGTTATACAGCGCGCCCGTTATACTCCCGCCCATTATACATGCGCCCATTATACACCTCGCCCGGTATACACCCCGCCTGTTAGACACCGCGCCCGTTATAAACTGAGACCATTATATACCCCCCGTTATAGACCCCGCCCGTATTGTCCCACCCATTATACACCCCGCCTGTTGTACAACCCACCCATTATACACCACGCCTGTTATAAATCCTGCCCATTATACACCCCGCCCATTATACAACCAGCCCGTTATACACCACGTCCGTTATACACCCTGCCCCTTATACAGCCCGCCCCTTATACACCACGCCCATTATACACACCGCCCGTTATACACACACACCGCCCGTTATACACCCGCCCATTATACACGCTGCCTGTTGTACACCCCGCCAATTATACACCATGCCCGTTATACACCCCGCCCGTTATACACCCCGCCCGTTATACACCCCACCCGTTATACACCCACCCGTTATACACCCACCCGTTATACAGCCGCCCATTATACACACCGCCCGTTATACACCCCGCCCATTGTATACCCGCCTGCTACACAGCCCGCTCGTTATTCACCCTGCCTTTTATACACCCCCCCGTTATGCAACGCGCCCGTTACACACCCCACCCTTTATACACCCCGCCCATTATACACCCCGCCCGTCATACACCCCGCCCGTTCTATACCCGCCCATTATACACCCTGCCCGTTATACAACACCCGTTATAAACCCGCCCGTTATGCACCCTGCCCGTATTACACCCCGCCTTTATACACCCCATCCGTTATACACCCCGCCCATTATACACCCTGCCCATTATACAACCTGCCCATTATACACCCCGCCCCTTATACACCCCGCCCGTTATACACCCTGCCCGTTATACACCCGCCCGTTATACCCCTGCCCGTTATACACCCCGCCCGTTATACACCCTGCCCGTTATACAACTTGCCCGTGACACACCCCGCCCCTTATACTCCCTGCCTGTTATACACCCTGCCCGTTATACACCCGCCCGTTATACCACTGCCCGTTATACACCGCACCCATTATACATCTGCCCGTTGTATACCCGCCTGTTATACACCCAGCCCGTTATACACCAGCCTGTTATACACCCCGCCCATTACACACCCTGTACGCTATACACCCTGCCCATTATACACCCCGCACATTATACACCTGCCCGTTATACACCCCACCCGTTATACACCTACCACCTGCCTGTTATACACCCCGCCCATTATACACCTCGCCCCTTATACACCACGCCGTTATACACCCCGCCCATTATACACCTCGCCCCTTATACACCGCGCCATTATACACCCCACCCATTATACACCTCGCCCCTTATACACCGCGCCGTTATACACCCCGCCCATTATACACCTCGCCCCTTATACACCGCGCCATTATACACCCCGCCCATTATACACCTCGCCCCTTATACACCGCGCCATTATACACCCCGCCCATTATACACCTCACCCCTTATACACCGCGCCATTATACACCCCGCCCATTATACACCTCGCCCCTTATACACCGCGCCATTATACACCCCGCCCATTATACACCTCGCCCCTTATACACCGCGCCATTATACACCCCGCCCATTATACACCTCGCCCCTTATACACCGTGCCATTATACACCCCGCCCATTATACACCGCGCCATTATACACCCCGCCCATTATACATCTGCACGTTATACACCCCGCCCGTTATACACCCCGCCCGTTATACACCCGCCCGTTATACACACCACGCATTATACCCCCGCACGTTATACACCCAGCCCGTTATACACCAGCCTGTTATACACCCCAGCCATTATATATCTGCCCGTTACACACCCCGCCAGTTATGCCCCCGCCCGTTATACACCAGCCTGTTATACACCCCACCATTATACATCCACCGTTATACACCCGCCCGTTATTCACCCCACCCGTTATATACCCGCCCATTACAAACCCAGCCCGTTTGCACCAGGCCCATGATACACCCAACCCATTATATGCCCCGTCCGTTATACACCCCGCCCGTTATACACCCCACCCATTAGACCCCTGCCCGTTATACACCCGCCCCTTATACACCCCATATGTTATACATCTGCCCGTTATACACCCCGCCCGTTATACAGCCCTCCCATAATACACCCGCCCGTTATACACCCACCCAATATACACCCCGCCCGCTATACACTCCGCCTGTTACACACCCGCCCATTATACACCATGTCCATTATGCAGCCCACCCGTTGCACACCCCACCCTTTATATACCCCGCCCATTATACAGCCTGCCCATTATACACATGCCCATCATACACGCGGTCCGTTATACAGCTCGCCCGTTATAAACCCGCCCATTATACACCCTGCCCGTTGTACAACGTGCTCATTATGCAACACGCCCGTTACACACCCCACCCTTTATACACCCCACCCTTTATACACCCCACCCGTTATACACCCCGCCCTTTACACATCACCCGTTATAAACCCCGCCCATTACACACACCGCCCGTTCTATACCCGCCCATTATACACCCTGCCCGTTATACAATGCCCGTTATAAACCTGCCCATTATACACCCTGCCCGTATTACACCCCGCCCGTTATAAAACCCGCCCATTATACGCCCCGCCCGTTATACACACCGCCCTTTAAACATCCCCCCGTTATGAACCCCGCCCGTTATACATCATGCCCGTTATACAGCGCGCCCGTTATACTCCCGCCCATTATACACGCGCCCATTATACACCTCGCCCGGTATACACCCCGCCTGTTAGACACCGCGCCTGTTATAAACTGAGACCATTATATACCCCCCCGTTATAGACCCCGCCCGTTATAGTCCCGCCCGTTATACACCCCGCCTGTTGTACAACCCGCCCATTATACACCACGCCTGTTATAAATCCCACCCGTTATACACCCCGCCCTTTATACACCCCGCCCATTATACACCCAGCCCGTTATACACCATGTCCGTTATACACCCTGCCCCTTATACACCCCGCCCCTTATACACCATGCCCATTATACACACCGCCCGTTATACACAAACACCGCCCGTTATACACCCGCCCATTATACACCTGCCCGTTATACACCCCGCCCGTTATAAAAGCTGCCCGTTATACACCCCGCCCTTTATACACCCCGCCCATTATACACCCAGCCCGATATGCACTACGCCCATTATACACCCCGCCCATTATACAACCAGCCCGTTATACACCACGTCCATTATACACCCTGCCCCTTATACACCCCGCCCCTTATACCCCACGCCCATTACACACACCGCCCGTTATACACACACACCACCCGTTATACACCCGCCCATTATACACCCTGCCTGTTGTACACCCCGCCCATTATACACCATGCCCATTATACACCCCGCCCGTTATACACCCGCCCGTTATACACCCCACCCATTATACATCTGCCCATTATACAACCGCCTGTTTTACACTCCGCCCGTTATACACCCCATGCATTATACCCCCGCACGCTATACACCGAGCCCGTTATACACCAGCCTGTTACACACCCCAGCCGTTATATATCTGCTCGTTACACACTCTGCCAGTTATGCCCCCGCCCGTTATACACCAGCCTGTTATACACCCCACCATTATACATCCACCCGTTATACACCCGCCCGTTATTCACCCCACCCGTTATATACCCGCCCATTACACACCCAGCCCGTTTGCACCAGGCCCATGATACACCCAACCCATTATACGCCCCGTCCGTTATACACCACGCCCATTATACACCCCACCCATAATACACCTGCCCGTTATACACCCCGCCCCCTATACACCTCCCCATTATACACCCCGCCCGCTATACACCGCCCGTTTTACACCCTACCCATTTTACACCCCGCCCATTATACACCCGCCCGTTATACACCTGCCCGTTATACATCCGCCCGTTATACACCCCGCCCGTTATACACCCTGCCCATTATACATATTGACATACCTATCAATTCATCCAATGAAAAGTGACGAGTTAAGAAAGTAACTGTAGGTTTTTATTGGCTAAATAACAGAGCCCACCCTCGTGGGTGATCGGATCCAACAAGGAGGAATACCAGCCAGTCGACCACCTTTATACCTGGGCAGGTAGGTGGAGCCATGGGCGGAGTCAGCAGTGGTCAGCCCAGGTATAACAGCGTGACAAGAGGCGACCTCGTATAGTGATACAACAGTGTGAACAGTGATAACCATAGAGTAACGATATAACAGTGATAACTATAGTGTAATGATAGTGAACGACAAAAGTGGTTTACCACATTCACCCCTTGTTTAGATTTGAGTCCGGCGGGGTGATGTGTACTACCAGTTCTGGTATGTCAGTCTGTCCGGAGGCCTTGTAAGCCTTTCCGATCGTCACAGCGGCGGTGTTGCATTCTCCGGTGGTGATGCTGGTGTCTGCGTGGTCGGCGAGGGCTCGTGGGGTTCCGGCATGCCGTCTACCTGAGCTGGAATCGGCGGGGGGGGTGGGGGGGGTGAAGGTGGTGTCTCCGGAATGCCCGAGGGTGCGAGGTCTCGCAAGGAGACTGTGTCCTCCCGCCCATCTGGGTATGCCACATAGGCGTACTGAGGGTTGGCGTGCAGGAGGTTCACCCTCTCGACCAGGGGGTCCGTTTTATGGGCCCTCACGTGCTTTCGCAGCAGGACGGGCCCCGGAGAGGTCAGCCAGGTTGGTAGTGTGGTTCCCGTAGTCGACTTCCTGGGGAAAACAAACAGCAGAGGTCGTTGTGGAGGGTCTGAAGTCTATCAATTTGCGCGTTGGCGCATGTAATTCGTGATACAGCATCAGGGGGTTCGTTCAGCTTACCTGGCCGGTACAAGATATCATAATCATAGGTGGAGAGTTTGATTCTCCACCTCAAGATCTTGTCGTTCTTGATTTTACCCCTCAGCTTGTTATTAAACATAAAAGCGACCGAACGCTGGTCGGTGAGGAGGGTAAATCGTTTGCCTGCCAGGGTGCCTCCAGCGTCGTACAGCCTCCACAATCGCCTGGGCCTCCTTCTCGACCGACGAGTGTCGGATCTCAGGGCCCTGTAGGGTCCCTGAGAAGAAGGCCACCGGTCTCCCCTCCTGGTTAAGGGTAGCGGCTAGGGCGAAGTCGGATGCATCGCTCTCCACTTGGAAGGGGATGGACTCATCCACCGCGTGCATTGTGGCCTTAGCAATGTCTCCCTTAATGAGGGAGAAGGCAGCGCACGCTTCCTCCGTAAGGGGGAAGGATGTAGACTTCATGAGGGGTCTGGCTTTGTCCGCATAATTGGGCACCCATTGGGCATAGTAGGCGAAGAGCCCCAGGGTTCTCTTCAGCGCCTTTGGGCAGTGGGGGAGGGGTAACTCCATGAGGGGGCGCATTCTTTCGGGGTCGGGGCCGATGAGTCCGTCCTCTACTATGCAGCCGAGGATGGGAAGGCGTGAGGTGTTAAACACACATTTCTCCTTATTGTAGGTGAGGTTCAGCCGTTGGGCCGTACGGAGGAATCTCTCCAGATTAACATCATGGTCCTGCCGGTCGCGGCCGCAGATGGTGACGTTATCTAGATAGGGGAACGTGGCGTGCAGCCCGTTCTGGTCAACCATCCGGTCCATCTCCCTTTGGAAGACCGAAACCCCGTTGGTGACGCCGAAGGGAACCCTAAGGAAGTGGTAGAGGCGGCCATTCGCCTCGAAGGCGGTATACTGGCGGTCCTCAGGGCGGATAGGGAGTTGGTGGTAGGCCGACTTAAGGTTGATGGTAGAGAATACTCGATATTGTGCAATCTGATTGACCATATCAGATATGCGGGGAAGGGGGTATGCGTCCAGCTGGGTGTACCGGTTTATGGTCTGGCTGTAGTCGATGACCAGGCGGTTTTTATTGCCGGTCTTAACGACCACGACCTGGGCACGCCAGGGGCTGGTGCTCCCCTCGATGATGCCCTCCTTCAGGAGACGCTGCACCTCAGAGCTAATGAAGGCTCTGTCCCCGGCGCTGTACCGCCTGCTCTTGGTAGCGACGGGTTTGCAGTCGGGGGTGAGGTTAGCGAACAGGGAAGGTGGCGGGACCTTGAGGGTGGATAGGCCGCAGGTGTTACGCGGTGGGCGGTTTAAAGGCTGCTGATTGTCGACAGTGAGTGGGGGGAGGGGTCCGCCGTATGCTAGAGTGACGCTTTGGAGGTGGGATTGGAAGTCCAGCCCTAGTAGGACGGCAGCGCAGAGCTGGGGGAGGACGAGGAGTTTAAAATTTTTATACTCCGTGCCCTTAACCGACAGGGTCACGACACAGTAGCCGCTGATGTCTGTGGCGTGGGACCTCGATGCCATCGAGATCCGGTTGCGCGTTGGCCAGACAGTGAGGGAGTAGTGGCTCACCGTGTCTGGGTGGATGAAACTCTCCGTGCTTCCGCTGTCGAACAGGCAGGTCATGGTGTGGCCGTTTACTTTGATGTCCATCATGGACTTGGACAGGTGGTGCGGGCGGGCTTGGTCCAGTGTGACGGAGGCTAGTGTGTGGCTCAGCGAGCTGCCGTAGTCTGCGGGTGAGGCAGTGGTCGAGTCCGGAGGCGAGGTGGCGGTCGAGCGTGGAAGGTAAAATGGCGGCGCCCACGAGGTTGGACAAAATGGCGGAGAAGATGGCTGCCCCCACAACTCACATGAGGCACTGCTGGTGTCGGTTGCCTGGATCAAAGATGGCCGCCCCATGACTCACACGTGGGGATGCTGGCATCTGTGGCCTTGATGGAAGATGGCCGCCCCCACAACTCGCATGAGGCACTGCTGGCCTCTGTTGATCTCTGTTGGCCTCTGCAGGCCTTAGCAAAGTGGCCTTTCTTCAGGCAGCTTGAGCACGTCGCGTTTCTCGCTGGGCAGCGCGCCCTAGGATGTTTCGCCTGGCCGCAGAAGAAGCAGCCGGCGGCCCGATCGCGGGGGTCCGAAGTCGCAGCCGGTACCGGGGGTGGCGGTCCCGATTGGGTCCGGGACGCCGACGCAGAGGTAGGTCCCAGGGGCGGCGCTGCGAGGGTTATCGTGGTCGGGGTCGGTCCCGAGTCCCAGGGTCGCAAATTACTGTACCTGGAGTACGCCTCGAGGTCCCGATGGGCCACTTCTAGGGAGCGAGCGATGGCTGCAGCTGTGTTCAGGTCAAGGTCCTTTGCTTCAAGAAGTCTTTGCCGTGCGTAGTCGGACTGCAGGCCTTTCACGAAGGCATCGCGGACATTATCTTCAGTATTTTCTGCCGCTGATACCGCTTTAAAGTCACAGTCCCTGCCGAGTGCTTGTAGTGCCCGTAAAAATTCATCTACCGACTCTCCTGGCTGTTGCGGGCGGGATCTTAGGAGGTGTCTGGCATACATGGAGTTTACCGGGCTCCGGTACTGTTGTTTCAGCAGGTTGATGGCGGCTTCGTATGTTTTAAGGTCCCGGATGAGTGCGAATACTTTAGGGCTCACTTGGGCGGTCAGAACTCTTAGCATGGATTTCTGAGGCACGCCGGATTCTCCCAGGTAGGATTCGAAACAGCTCAGCCAGTGTTCGAAGTCGAGGGCTGAGTTTGCTGCCTGTGGGTTTAGATCCAGGTACGGTGGTCGGAGGGCTCGCAGCCAGGCTGGCTGCTGTGGCTGTTGTAGCTGGGCGTCTGGCTGGTCGCTTGGCTGGTCGTTTGACTGCTCAAGTGTCGACATATTAAAATTTAGCCAATAAAATTGATATACCTATCAATTCATGCAATGAAAAGCGACGAGTTAAGAAAGTAACTATAGGTTTTTATTGGCTAAATAACAGAGCCCACCCTCGTGGGTGATCGGATCCAACAAGGAGGAATACCAGCCAGTCGACCACCTTTATACCTGGGCAGGTAGGTGGAGCCATGGGCGGAGTCAGCAGTGGTCAGCCCAGGTATAACAGCGTGACAAGAGGCGACCTCGTATAGTGATACAACAGTGTGAACAGTGATAACCATAGAGTAACGATATAACAGTGATAACTATAGTGTAACGATAGTGAACGACAAAAGTGGTTTACCACACACCCCACCCATTATACACCCCGCCTGTTATAAACCTGCCTGTTATACACCCCGCCCGTTGCACACCCGCCTGTTATACACCCGCCCATTATACACCACGCCCATTAAATACCCTGCCCGTTATACACCCACCTGTTACACACCTGCCCGTTATACACCCCACCCTTTATACACCCCATCCGTAATGCACCTGCTCATTATACACCCCGCCCGCTATACACCCACCCATTATACACCCACCCATTATACACCCCACCCGTTTGCACCCACCCGTTATACACCCACCCATTATTCACCCACCCGTTATACAGCCGCCCGTTATGCACCCGGCCCGTTATAGACCCGCCCGGTATACACCCCGCCCGTTATAGACCCGCCGTTATACACGCCGCCCGTTACACAGCTGCCCGTTATACACCCCGCCCGCTATACACCCGCCCATTATACACCCACCCATTATTCACCCACCCGTTATACAGCCGCCCGTTATGCACCCGGCCCATTATACACCCACCCATTATTCACCCACCCGTTACACAGCCGCCCGTTATACACCCCGCCCGTTATACACACTGCCCGTTATACAACCCGCCCGTCAAACACCCGCCTGTTATACACCCCGCCCATTATACACCCGGCCCGTTATAGACACCGCCCGTTATACACACTGCCTGTTATACGCCCCGCCCATTATACACCCCGCCCATTGTATACCCGCCTGTTATACAGCCCGCTCGTTATTCACCCCACATTTTATACACACCCCCGTTATACACCCGCCCATTATACCACCGCCCGTTATACACCTGCCTGTTATACATTCTGCCCTATCTGCACCCGCCTGTTATACACCCGCCTGTTATTCACCATGCCCATTATATACCGCACCGTTATACAACTGCCCGTTATACACCCCGCCCGTTATACACCCCACCCATTAGACCCCTGCCCGTTATACACCCGCCCGTTATACACCCCATTTGTTATAAATCTGCCCGTTATACACCCGCCCGTTATACACCCGCCCAATATACACCCCGCCCGCTATACACTCTGCCTGTTATACACCCGCCCATTATACACCATACACATTATGCAGCCCACCCGTTGCACACCCCACCCTTTATACACCCTCTCCATTATACAGCCCGCCCATTATACACATGCCCATCATACACCCGGTCCGTTATACAGCTCGCCCATTATAAACCCGCCCATTATACACCCTGCCCATTGTACAACGTGCCCGTTATGCAACACGCCCGTTACACACCCCACCCTTTATACACCCCGCCCATTATACACCCCGCCCGTTATACACCCCGCCCTTTACACATCCCCCGTTATAAACACTGCCCATTACACACACCGCCCGTTCTATACCCGCCCATTATACACCCTGCCCGTTATACAACGCCCGTTATAAACCCGCCCGTTATACACCCTGCCCGTATTACACCCCGCCCGTTACAAACCCCGCCCATTATATGCCCCGCCTGTTATACACCCCGCTCTCTAAACATCCCCCCGTTATGAATCCCGCCCGTTATACATCATGCCCGTTATACAGCACGCCCGTTATACTCCCGCCCATTATACACGCGCCCATTATACACCTCGCCCAGTATACACCCCGCCTGTTAGACACCGCGCCCGTTATAAACTGAGACCATTATATACCCCCCTGTTATAGACACCGCCCATTATAGTCCCGCCCGTTATACAACCCGCCTGTTGTACAACCCGCCCATTATACACCACGCCTGTTATAAATCCCACCCATTATACACCTTCCCGTTATACACTCCGCCCGTTATAAAAGCTGCCCGTTATACACCCCGCCCATTATACAACCAGCCCGTTATACACCCCGCCTTTATACACCCCGACCATTATACACCCAGCCCATTATGCACCACGCCCATTAGACACCACGCCCATTATACAACCAGCCTGTTATACGCCACGTCCGTTATACACACTGCCCATTATACACACCGCCCGTTATACACCCGTCCATTATACACCCTGCCTGTTGTACACCCCGCCCATTATACACCATGCCCGTTATACACCCCGCCCGTTATACACCCTGCCCATTATACACACCGCCCGTTATACACCCGCCCGTTATACACCCTGCCTGTTGTACACCCCGCCCATTATACACCATGCCCGTTATACACCCCGCCCGTTATACACCCCGCCCGTTATACATCTGCCCATTATACAACCACCTGTTTTACACCCCGCCCGTTATACACCCCACGCATTATACCCCCGCACATTATACACCGAGCCCATTATACACCAGCCTGTTATACACCCCAGCCGTTATATATCTGCCCGTTACACACAACGCCAGTTATGCCCCCGCCCGTTATACACCAGCCTGTTATACACCCCACCATTATACATCCACCCATTATACACCCGCCCGTTATTCACCCCACCCGTTATATACCCGCCCATTACACACCCAGCCCATTTGCACCAGGCCCATGATACACCCAACCCATTATACGCCCCGTCCATTATACACCACGCCCGTTATACACCCCACCCGTAATACACCTGCCCGTTATACACCCTGCCCCTTATATACCTCCCCATTATACACCCCGCCCTCTATACACCGCCCGTTTTACACCCTACCCATTTTACACCCCGCCCATTATACACCTGCCCATTATACACCTGCCCGTTATACATCCGCCCGTTATACACCCCGCCCGTTATACAGCCGCCTGTTATACACCCGGCCTGTTATACACCCGCCCGTTATACACCCCGCCCATTATAGAGCCACCCATCAAACATCCTGCCCATTATACACCCCACCCATTATACACCCCGCCTGTTATAAACCTGCCTGTTATACACCCCGCCCGTTGCACACCCGCCTGTTATACACCCGCCCGTTATACACCACGCCCATTAAATACCCCGCCAGTTATACACCCACCTGTTACACACCTGCCCGTTATACACCCCACCCTTTATACACCCCATCCGTAATACACCCGCTCATTATACACCCCACCCTCTATACATCTCCCCATTATACATCCCGCCCGCTATACACCCACCCATTATACACCCCACCCATTATACACCCCACCCATTATACACCCACCCGTTATACACCCACCCGTTATACACCCACCCGTTATACAGCCGCCCGTTATACACCCCACCCATTATACACCCCACCCGTTATACACCCACCCGTTATACACCCACCCGTTATACACCCACCCGTTATACACCCACCCATTATACAGCCGCCCGTTATGCACCCGGCCCGTTATAGACCCGCCCATTATACACCCCGCCCATTATACAGCCCACCCATTAAACATCCTGCCCTTTATACACCCGCCCGTTATACACCCTGCCCGTTATACAGCCGCCCGTTATACACCCCGCCCGTTATACACAACGCCCGTTATACAACCCGCCCGTCATACACCCCGCCTGTTATACATCCCGCCCATTATACACCCGGCCCGTTATAGACACCGCCCGTTATACACACTGCCTGTTATACGCCCCGCCCATTATACACCCCGCCCATTGTATACCCGCCTGTTATACAGCCCGCTCGTTATTCACCCCGCCTTTTATACACCGCTCCGTTATACACCCGCCCATTATACCACCGCCCGTTATACACCTGCCTGTTATACATTCTGCCCTATCTGCACCCGCCTGTTATACACCCGCCTGTTATACACCATGCCCATTATATACCGCGCCGTTATACAACTGCCTGTTATACACCCGCCCGTTTTACACCCCACCCTTTATACACCCCACCCATTATACAGCTCGCCCATTATACACCACACCCATTATACACCCCATCCATTATACACCCCGCCAGTTATAAACCCGCCCGTTATACACCCCGCCCGCTTTACGCACCATCCGTTATACACCCACCCATTATACACCCTGCCCGTTATACACCCCGTCCGTTATACACCTGCCTGTTGTACACCCTGCCCATTATACACCCGCCCGTTATACACCCCGCCTGTTATACGCCCCGCCAGTTATACACCCCGCCGATTATACACCTGCCTGTCGTACACCCCACCCGTCATACAACCCGCCCATTATACACCCTCCTGTTATACACCCGCCCATTATACACCACGCCCGTTATACAACCCGCCCGTTAGACACCCCGCCCGTTATACACCCCGCCTGTTATACAACCAGACTGCTATACACCCCACCCATTATAGACCCCACCCTTTATACACCCTGCCCATTATACACCCGCACATTTTACAACCCACCCGTTAAACACCCCGCCCGTTATACACCCGCCCTTTATATACCCTGCCCATTATACAACCCACCCGTTAAACACCCCGCCCGTTATACACCCGCCCGTTATACACCCCGCCTGTTATACACCACTCCCATTATATACCGTGCCCATTATACAACCCACCCGTTATTTACCCGCACGATACACACCCGCTTGTTATACACCCGCTCGTTAAACAACCGCCTGTTATACACCCCGCCCATTATACAGCCACCCGTTATACCCCCTGCCTGTTATATACCCGCCCATTATACAACCCACCCATTATACACCCCGCCCGTTATACACATCGCCCGTTATACAGCCGCCCGTAATACACCCCGCCTGTTATACACTCCACCCGTTATACAGCCGCCCGTAATACACCCCGCCTGTTATACACCCCGCCCGTTATACAGCCGCCCGTAATACACCCCGCCTGTTATACACCCCGCCCGTTATACAGCCGCCCGTAATACACCCCGCCTGTTATACACCCCGCCTGTTATACACCCCGCCCATTATACACCCCGCCCGTTATGCACCCCGCCTGTTATACAGCCGCCCATTATATACACCACCCGTTATACCCCCGCCCGTTATACACCCGCCCGTTATACACCCCGCCTGTTATACACCCCGCCCGTTATACACACCGCCTTTTATATACTACGCCCGTTAAACACCATGCCTGCTACGCACCCCGCCCATTATATACCCGCCCGTTATACACCCCGCCCATTATACACCGCGCCTGTTATACACCCCGCCCTTTATATACCCCACCCCTTATACAGCCCACCCATTATACACCCCGCCCCTTATACACCAGACCCGTTATACACCCGCCCCTTATACACCCCGCCTGTTATTCACCCTCCCGTTACACACCCGCACACTATACACCCCGCCTGTTATACACCCACCCGTTATACACCCCGCCTGTTATACACACGCTCATTACACATCCCGCCCATTACATACCCCGCCCGTTATACACCACGTCCATTATACAACCCATCCATTAAAAACCCGCCCATTATACACCCACCCGTGATACACCCGCCCATTATACACCCACTCGTTATACACCCCGCCTGTTATACACCTGCCCGTTATACACACGCCCGTTATACACACGCCTGTTATACAAACCGCCCGTTATACACCTGCCCGTTATACACCCCGCCCATTATACAACCGCCCGTTAAACACCACGCCCCTTATAAACCCCGCCCATTACACATCCACCCGTTATACTCCCGCCCATTATACACCCCACCAGTTATACACCCCGCCCATTATACACGCCGCCCGTTATATACCCTCCCGTTATACACCCCGCCCATTATACACCCGACCGTTATACACACCACGCATTATACACCCGACCGTTATGCACACCACTTGTTATACACCCGCTCGTTATACACCCCACCCGTTATACACCTGCCTGTTATACACCCGCCCTTTTTACACCCTGCCCATTATGCACCCACCCGTTATACTCCCCGCCCGTTATACATCCGCCCCTTATACCCCCCACCCGTTATACACCCTGCCCATTATACACCCCGCCCGTTATACACCCGCCTGTTATACACCCCGCCTGTTATACACCCCGCCCGTTATACACACCGCCTGTTATATACCACGCCCGTTAAACACCCTGCCCACTATGCACCCCACCTGTGATGCACCCCGCCCATTATATACCCGCCCGTTATACACCCTGCCTGTTATTCACCCGCCCAGTATACACCCGCCCGTTATACACCCCGCCCATTATACACCCCGCCTGTTATACACCCCGCCCTTTATACACCCCACCCCTTATACACCCTGCCCGTTATACACCCGCCCCTTATACACCCTGCCCATTATACACCCGCCCCTTATACACCCTGCCCGTTATACACCCGCCCCTTATACACCCCGCCTGTTATTCACCCGCCCGTTACACACCAGCACATTATACACACCGCCCGTTATACACACGCCCGTTATACACCCGCCCGTTAAACACCACGCCCGTTATAAACCCCGCCCATTACACATCCGCCCGTTATACTCCCGCCTGCTATACACCCCACCAGTTATACACCCCGCCCGTTATACACGCCACCCGTTATACACCCTCCCGTTATACAACCCGCCCATTATACACCCTCCCGTTATACAACACGCCCATTATACACCCGACCGTTATACACCCCACGCATTATACACCTGCCCGTTATACACCCGCTCGTTATACACCCGCTCGTTATACACCCCACCCGTTAGACACCTGCCTGTTATACACCCGCCCTTTATACACCCTGCCCATTATATACCCAACCGTTATACTCCCCGCCCGTTATACATCCGCCCCTTATATCCCCCGCCCGTTATACACCCTGCCCGTTATACACCCCGCCCGTTATACACCCGCCTGTTATACACCCCGCCCGTTATACACCCGCCCGTTATACCCCCCACCCATTATACACCCCACCCATTATGCACCCCTCCCATTATACACCCCGCCTGTAATACACCCCGCCCATTATACCCCCCGCCCATAATATACCCAGCCCAATTTAGCCCAGCCCGTTAATCACCCTGCCTGTTATACACCCCACCCATTATACACCCGCCCATTATTCACCCTGCCCATTATACACCCACCCGTTCTACACCCCGCCCATTATACCCCTGCCCGTTATACACCCGCCCGTTAATCACCCTGCCCGTTATACTCCCCACCCATTATACCCCTCGCCCATTATACCCACCCGCCCGTTATACACCCCACCCATTATACACCCACCCGTTAATCTCCCTGCCCGTTATACTCACCACTTGTTATACACCCCCGCCCATTATAACCCCCGCCCATTACACCCCTCTCCCATTATACCCCCACCCCGCCCATTATACACCCCGCCCGTTATACACCCCACCCATTATACACTGTAAAACTCTCCCCTCCTACTTCTGGATTTCTGACGTGATCCACGGCCCCACCACTGCCACCGCGACTCCAAGGTAAAAATTCAGCCCGAAGAGTCAGGGTGATCAATTACCCACCCCAGAGATTTTCCAGGGCAATGATGTGTTTAGACACTATGTCGGAGGAGCTGTGTGTGAGGAAGCTGGCCTTCAGCAAGGAGCCAATTGGTCGCCTCTGTGACATGTTAAAAGAGGACCTTCAGTCACGTTCTAATTCCCGCAGAGCCTTATCAGTAGTCATGGAGGTAACCACAGCCTTCGCTTTTTATGCATGCAGATCATTTCAGACAGGCACAGCATCACCCAGAGTGCCACGAGGGCCTGCATTAATGGATGCCATATTCTGCAGGGCATCTGACTTTATCAGCCCTGACATGTCCCCAGCATGCCAAAGGGAGTGGTCAATAGCATTCCACAGAATCGCTGGCTTCTCCAATGTGCAGGAGGCTGTCGATGGAACCCCTGTGCCCTTGAAAGCACCCTGTCAGCCACTTGTCACATACATCAACAGGAAAGGCTTCCATTCATTAAATGTAGTGATACTTTGCAATGCCCAACTGCGTATCATAAATTTCAATGCCGGTCACCGGAGAAGTGCTGAAGATGCCATCATCCTTCAGCACTCAAAATGACATGACATCATTACCAGAGAGGCCCAAGGATGTGGATGGATCTTGGGTAACAAGGCCAACCCTCAAAATTCCCACATTTCCCAAGTTATTAATAAGGGACCTTGGAGGACAAGTTCGAGGATGAGACAGTGAGTAGTGCCCGCATTGCTCGCTAGACCCTGCTTCTCTCACAGATGGACCTGAAAGTAAAAGGGCTCTGTGAGCCAAAGCTCGCAGCTAACTTGGTATATCCTGGAACAGCCCACCGGTGTTCCATAGAAGGGGTTTGGGAAGCAGACATAGGTTTTCGGGCCGGGATACACGCCACAGGCCGCGAAATCTATGTGGATGGCTCTAGCACAGTATCTGCTGGTGAGCGACTCACAGAGTGTGGAGTTTATGACCCAACGGCAAACATTGCCCTGGCAATTAAGCTCCCCAGCACCATGAGCGCCCAGCAGGCTGAACTGTCCGCGGTAGTGCATGTTGTTACACACCCCGAAATCTTCCCCATCCCATACACGATTTGCTCGGACAGCATGTTCACATGCAATTCATGCACAGAGTACCTGGCCATCTGGTCCCGCCGCGGATACACCTCCGCTGACAGGAGACCCCTCACAGTGAAACCCCTGCTGGAAAAAATCTTAGCAGCAGTGGGGGAGGAAGGGGAGGTTTTCATCCATAAGGTGAAAGCCCATTCCTCCACAGAACCCCATAGTAAGGGCAACCAGCAGGCCGACGTGCTAGCTAAGGAGGGTGCCCATACAGGCACTTTCTGGGACCCATATGGGTCCAGTCCTATAGCAGCAGTCAGGGGTAGGAATGGGACAAAAGGGAGTGCAGGGGTAGCTTTAACCCCGGAACTTAAGACGGTCCAAACCCAAGACCCCATCCTCAAGGCAGTCCTCAGTGCAGTGGCTGAGGGGAAAAGGATAGAGGATCCTTACAGCACAGCAGCCCTCTCTGTGAAGGAAGGCATGCCGTTTAGGGGAGAACAATGGGTAGTACCACAGCAGCACAGGAGGGAATTCCTTCAACTGGCCCATGAGGGTCCAGGAGCGGGGCATCCTGGGCTTGAGACCACCTGGCAGCGGGTGGAACAGGCGGGATGGTGGCCAGGACTCAGGGAAGATGTCCGCGAGTTCTGTGCCGGCTGTCTGGTGTGTGCTGCTAACAACCCTGACCCCCCCAAAAGGAAGGTACCTATGGGACACATCAAGAGGGGAGAGGGACCATGGCAGTCGATCCAGCTCGACTACATCGGGCCCCTACCCACCGCCCAGGGAGGCTATAAGTACTGCCTAGTCCTGGTGGACGTGTTCACCAAGTGGGTAGAAGCCTTGCCATGCTGAACAGCCACAGCTCTGGGTACAGCCAGGATCCTGATCAGGGAGGTGTTCTCGCGATGGGGGCTACCACAGTATGTGGAGTCCGACCAAGGGAGTCATTTTACCGGGCAGGTCATGCAGAATACCCTTATGGTACTCGGCATTGAGGGGAAATGGCACGTGGCCCACAATCCACAGTCCTCAGGGATTGTGGCGAGGATGAACAGGGCCTTGAAAGAAAGGCTGAGGAAAGAGATGGTAGACTCACCTAGAAAATGGGCGGAGGTCCTACCGTTGGTCCTGATGGGGATCCGAGCCAGCCAGTCAAAAAGCACAGGGTATTCCCCACACGAGCTGATGACTGGCAGAGTTATGCGGACCCCCACCCATGTACTAGCCCCGGTGCTCACAGGAGGTCAGCTCAGGGAGGTGAACCGGGACAGTTTCGCCAGGAACCTATTTGAGCACCTTAAACAGGTCCACGGGCAGGCGGCTGGGAACATGGGGAAGCAGCATCGGAGTAACCGATTGCTGTTAGAACCCCGAACACACCACGAGTGGGAAATAGGGGATCAGGTTATGGTGAGGAATTTTGCTCGGGTAGGAAATCTAGAACCGTTATACATGGGGCCCTGCAGCATTGTAGACAAGGCAAGCCCCATGGTATACGCCATAAAGATGCCTCGGCGCATCAAATGGTTCCACATTAACCAATGTAAATTGTTTAAGCCCGAGAGAAGGGAACAGCCAGTTAGGGCAAGGCCTGAGGATAGAAATCCTCAGTCTGCAGCAGGAGCAAACTCACAGACTGCACAGGTAGGTGCAGTGGCTTGTTTTAAGGGAAGGGCCATCCCACCCACCGTTTGGGACACTCCCCCACTCATCTGGGACTTAGACGAGGTGGGACCTGGAGACCCTCAGCCTGCTGCATTAGGCTGCAGAGAGTTACCTGCTCTTAACCCAGGTTTAGGAGAGGTGGGATGTGAGGGCGAGGACCCTCAGCCTGCAGCATCAGGCTGCATAGAGTTGCCTGCCCCTAGCACAGGTTTAACAAAGGAAAAACCTGAGGATAAAAATCCCCAGCAAGCGGTAGTGGAAAGTTCACAGACCGCACAGGAGGGGGCAGTGACTCGTGTTAAAGACCCACCAGCCAGAAAACCTCCACCAGCCAAAGTCCCTAGAAGGTCCCCACGAACGCCACGGCCAAAGAAACCGTGGTCACCGGCTCCCCAGTTTAAACGGGCAGCCTCTCAAGTCAGGGACCAATCTGAGGACAGAGGTTCCCAGCCAGCAGCCGCAGGCTGCGAGGGACCAAAAGGACAGGACAGGGCAGCCACACCGAAGGGAGTAGTGTGCTGCAGCCCGAACAGGGATTAGCCTGGCCGCCCGGAGACGGGCGGCGGATGTACATAGCTTCTGTAATGTAATTTTGGGATTGTTAAGTTTGGGTGTTTTAGTTTAATTTTAAACAAGGTGATTGGTAGTTTAAATATTATTGTTTTAAGAGTGCTTGTATTGAGTCGAGGTCGCAAGACTCGACTATGCTTTACCCAACCAGAGAATCTTCTCGGGACCTGGCTATATGCTCTTGTGTCTCTTTACAGAAGAGATTTCGAAATGACGGGGGGCATACTCCTACTCGCCCTGATAGGAATGAGCACTGGGAGGCGAGGTGACGTGGAGGACTCCCACATTTTTGGATGCTCAGGAGACAGAGCACAGGTTGTGACTGCTGGGGACGGCGAACGAGGCGTGGAGGAGCTCGCCATCTATTCCCATGAGGGAAGGTGGCCAGGGTGGCTGGGATCTAACTCCACCCAGTACTCCAGCCAGACCGGGTTCACCTACGGGAGGCCTCCCTCCCCTGCCCCAGCATACAGGTTGTGGCCACACAGGTCGGGGTCACTGAGGGGAAACGTGTGTGCCTGACCTGCAGAGGACAGATTCCCCTGGGAAGGTGGTGGTGGCTCAGGAAGCTGAGCAGAGACATGGGGGACCGTGCAGCTGACGAGAACGACTAGGAAACGACACCTACCGGACGATCACAGGGACCCAAGGGGGAGCTAGTGCGTGCTGGGATACGTGGTGGGAGTTGGAACAGGGAATTTATGTCTGCATGTGGGGGTCGCAAAGGGCCATCATCTTTTCCGCATCATGGCAGGATAAGGGGAAGGGGGTGGAATGGGATTCCCACCCACACTCCCCAGGCCCAGTTAAAGCCACTGAACTCGTGGCACGCACCCGAAAGCCCCTACCCACAACCCAGACAGCAAGGACATACATAGAGGGGTGCCCTGCCACCACCAAGGGACCAGGGAATGGGCAGGTACTAGTGCCGACTGAAAAATTGCTATACCAGGGGGTACACTACGCGGTAGCTTCCGTAATTCTAAACCTTACAGAGGTGCACTTACCTGAGTGGTGCCCCACAGAGACAGAACAGCTATACCAGGCCCTGTTAAGAGAAATGTTTAGGTAGTTTTACAAGTTCGATTTTGCCAACGTAGACAAAACCGAACTGTACACTACACACACTGAGTACTTTAGCAACGTGGGGAGACAAAGAAGGGGAACCTGGAATGATGTTTTCACTGCATGTAACACAGGATCCTCTGTTATAAACAGCCTGGATGACATAGAATTGCAGACACAGATAAACGGTTTAAAAACACAATTACGGAAAATCTTAATGGATGAAAATATAGTAGTAGGCTCAGAGCTACACGAGGACCAAGCTATGATGGTCCATTTAAAAGAGATCATTGCTGAGCTGGAGAGGCACGCAAAAACTGTAAATGCCCTCATACGAGAGGACAGGAATGCTTCAGATCAGGCTGCATAGAACGAGGTGTGCGTACTGTACAGGGCATGGTTGCTAGGCGAGGGGGGCCGGAGTAACCTGGAGGATTTAAAGCAAGGTTTAGTCCCCTCCTGGATCAACAACAAGCACCTCGCAGCCCTCCTCCCATTTGAGAATTAATTGAGCCCGTGTCAGCTCCGGCTAGCTTCTGAGGCCTACCCTGTCCCAGTAGATTGTGGGCGCTCCAATCACACTATCGTGGGGATAGTAGTGAGGATGCCAGTCATGGGTGGAACAGCCCGACCCGCACCGGTATAGAGGGTGGAGAACATTGGAGTCATTCAAGGGGGTGCACACATCCATTTCACAGTGGTCCCACCTTATGTCATAAAGTGGGAGCACGTTATGACAGGTACTGACCTCTCGGGGTGCCAGAGCCGGGGAGCACACATAATACTGTGTCCCCAGCACTTAAACGCCTATTCTAAACCACAGTGCGGGTTTAAAGCTGCTGGTGCACGACCTATAAACTGTACCATGGAGGTAATGGCACAAGACCATGTTCCCCCACAGGTAGCATATATAGGAGGAGGGACATATTGTGTCACCACCAGTGCGCCCCACTACCAGCTTGGACAGCATAACTGGTGTCCGGTAAGTGACAGCAGTTTCTGCTTTAAACCCGAGGCGGAAGTTCAAGTGGCCCAGGAACGGATTGTCCCCATTCCTGAACCCTCCACTGTTCACCTCACTGTAACAGAAAATTTTACCAACCTGCATAAATATGTAGCGCATTTCGGCTATGAAATCCCCCCTCTACCAGAACATCTTACCAAGTTACTAAAAGCAGTAGAGATATCGCAAAAGCATTTCTACACTTTAGAACAGAAAACAAATGAGATAGAGGGAGAGATTCAAGGTATCACAGTCCCACCCTGGTGGGACATTTTCGAAAACATAGAGGTCCCTTCTTGGGTTAGAATGGCTTCCCACATCCTCGTGGCTTGCCAGCTGGGAATAGTATTGTACCTGTTGTGCACTCAGTGCAAGGGAAAAGGCAAAACATTAGAATTCTGAAACAAAAGGATTTGGAAGAAGCATTATGTTAAGGTGGAAAGGGATACACCTGTTTGAATCTTTTATTTTTGTGTTTCTGAATAAAGATTGTTTTTTTTGTGTGCTTTGTTATTTTTAATAAAGACTTTGACGTCTTATTTTTAATAAAGATGTAAGTGTACCAAGTGGTGCAAGGGTGTTGGACCCCCTCCATGCTTGGATGTGTATAAATAACTGTATTTTGCCTATGTATACTTATGTACACTACATTTTTAAAGAATGGGGAATGTATGTGTCATGGGATTTTAGATAGGCAATTACGGGGAAGATTGGCTATGGAGGGTGAGCAATTTTGCTCACCTTTGTAAGTATGATACTTGAAGTGAGTTTCAGTATCACAGGGGGGAGTGTAGGATTCACAAAATTCCCACATTCCCCAAGTTATTAATAAGGGACCCTGAAGGACAAGTTATCGATAAGGGAACCCTGAAGAGAATGGCTTTTGGACTGTATGGCAAAAACTGCAAGGTTAAAGCAGAGCCCTGCAGTCTGGATGTCAAGTTCAAAAAACTCAAAACTTGACATGCCTGGGCCTGTGGGAGACAGCTTTGATTTGTTATTTCAGAACCAGACAACTGGAGGAGACAGAACATGCATTCTTCCCTTTAAACAAATCAACTCAGGAAAAGACTTAATCTTGCACAAACCTAAAGCCCATCAAACTATGCATATATAATCGCTTACAGTTCGAACTAGCTACCAAGCCAGGAAGACACCGATTTACATTATGCATAACAAACACCCAAGACATTAAAGCCATTTAGCAACGAGACAACCGCCCAAAAACCAGTTAAGGTGAATGGCTATAATCACCTTAACGAGCCCGCCAAAAATTAGACAAGGAACTAACCCTGATTTGGCGTGCAGATAACAAACTCAAAAACAGTATAACTGTAGGCCCACCGGTAACCAAGGACAGCAACACCACCGTGCATCTTCATCCGGAAGCCAACAGGAAGGCTCACGCAACATCATGGCGAGGGGCCACGGTGGGGCAGGCTCGACCGAAGACAACAAGGCCGCAACCACAGCCATACACGAGGACCGACCACGAGCACCGCGGTAACAAAAGGGGCCGGGTAAACCATACCTTCAGATCATTACCACTACACAGGTAATGATCTAGGCCACCGCGAACAAGCCGACACCGAAGACCACCAACTGAACCCCAACCGCAGCAAAACTCGACGACCAGACGACCACCGGAAGAACAAAACCCAAAGTTTTCCACTCTATAAGCTAAAGTACCCAACAAAGACTTTATTCTCCCTATTTCTAACTAAGAAAAGTGGGTACTTACCAGACAAATCCACAACCACGCCCAAAGTGCATCAGCGGACTCCACCCAACTGAAGAACCTTCGCAGATTCTAAGACTGGGACCACGTGGAGATGACAGGCCCCAAAGGACACAAAGAGCGAACCCCAAAAACGCAACCGGCTTAACTGACAGGATTCGAACTGTCAAGAAACCTCTATTGGTGAGCATGATCCCTGGCTCTTTTTATTACAATTTAGTTAGATATTAGGGGTGGGACAAGGGTAGGGGGATTATTAATGTGATTTTTCCCTTGTTGTGCCGTGTGTTCCCCATTCTTAATTAAGTGTACTCTTGAATGTCTGTAACTACTCCAGTAATCTAAGTGTATAATTTTATTGTGACTCTAATAAACACAGTTTTCTTGCACCAAACCAGTTGTCTACTCCAATTTGTATCACAGCCTGTACCTAAGTCCAGAGTCTGGAACCCAGGGGTGTGGGAGCGATTCAAACCGCTCAAAAACAGTCAGGGGCAAAGCTGACTCAAAACACCACCCCCTACAAGGAGGCAATCGGCCGCCTCTGTGACATGTTAAAAGAGGACCTTCAGTCACGTTCTAATTCCCGCAGAGTCTTATCAGTAGCCATGAAGGTAAGCACAGCCTTTGCTTTTTATGCATGCAGATCATTTCAGACAGGCACAGGTGTGCAGCATCACCCAGAGCACCACGAGGGCCTGCATTAATGGATGCCATATTCCGCAGGGCATCTGACTTTATCAGCCTTGACATGTCCCCAGCATGCCAAAGGGAGTGGTCGATAGCATTCCACAGGATCGCTGGCTTCTCCAATGTGCAGGAGGCTGTCGATGGAACCCCTGTGCCATTGAAGGCACCCTGTCAGCCACTTGTCACATACATCAACAGGAAAGGCTTCCATTCGTTAAATGTAGTGATACTTTGCAATGCCCAACTGCGTATCATAAATTTCAATGCCGGTCACCGGAGAAGTGCTGAAGATGCCATCGTCCTTCAGCACTCAAAATGACATGACATCATCACCACAGAGGCCCAAGGACGTGGATGGATCTTGGGTAACAAGGCCTACCCACTAAAGCCATGGCTGATGACACACTGCTGCATCACCGAGAATGCAGCACAGGAGCAGTATAATCATGCGTGCATGCACCAAATGGTGGAGAGCAATGGTTCCCCCCACTTTATTTTGTTTGGGTGCACGGCCCCTTTAAGGGGCTTGTGTGGCCCTTTCAAACTTCTGCGCATGCGCGGTTTTTCCATTGAGAAACCGGCAAGTGAACTGTGCGGGAGCTTCAGACTGCCACGCGGTCACGCAGCTAAGTGAGAACATTGGTGGCGATGACAATGAAGTCACGCTTCCAATGCCTGGGCAGGATTGGGGGGTGCTTTGCAGTACTCGTCTAGAAAAGTGTTGAGGATTGTGATGGTTGATGTGCCTCAATAATTCCGAGACTCGAAGGTAGCAGAACAAAACAAGGCTTTTATTAACTTAGAACGAAACACATAAGCGAGAGAGATGTCGTCCTTCTGGAGACTGGGGCTAGACTGAAGCTAGCTTACAAACGGGGCCAGGTATGGGCAAAGCCCTACACACAGCACATTCCAGCACATTCCAGTATACAATACAGCACATTCCAGTACACAATACAATGAGGTCTGGGGGAAGGGAAATGACACTGAAACCGATCTCAGTCACAGGCAGTGATGAATGGAAATATTTCATCACATTCACCCCTTCTATAGATTTAGTCTGTTCGGGGGTTTGATAGTCCTCTGCGACCGACGTGGCTGTTGCGGTGCTGCGGGTGTCGGCTGGGTGTCCCCGGTAGCCTCCTGGGTCTCTGCCGGGGGTGCCGCCAGGGTTGTTGAAGGGGTAGTTGGTGGGGGTGCCGTTGGTCGGTGTTCTTCCGGGGGTGATGAAAGAGTAGTGGGTGGGTAAGAGTTGCTGTGATCGTCGTTGCCGCTATTGCTGTGGTTGTTGTCGATGCCGGCTGGGGCGACGTCTTTTATGGACACGGTGTCCTCCCTTCCGTCGGCGTGCCGGACATATGCATATTGGGGGTTGGCGTGGAGTAGGTGTACTGGCTCCACGAGAGGGTCCGTCTTGTGGCCCCTCACATGCCTTCGCACGAGTACCAGACCTGGGGTGGAGAGCCATGACGGCATGGATACGCCTGAGGTGGATTTCCGGGGAAAGACAAACATTCGTTCATGAGGCGTGGTATTAGTGGCTGTACACAATAGCGACCGTATCGAATGGAGCACATCCGAGAGGACTTCCTGCCAGCGGGAGATAGGGAGGCCCTTGGTCCTTAGAGCTAGAGTGACTGCTTTCCATACTGTCCCGTTCTCTCGCTCCACTTGGCCGTCACCCCGGGGGTTGTAGCTGGTGGTACGGCTCGTGGCGATCCCCCTGGACAGCATGTACTGGCGTAGCTCTTCACTCATGAAGGACGCCCCCCTATCCGTATGGATGTAGCTCGGCATACCGAACAGGCAGAACAGGCTGTTGAGGCATTTAATGACCGTGGCGCTGGTCATGTCTGGGCAGGGGAAGGCGAATGGGAAACGGGTGTACTCGTCCACAATGTTCAGGAAGTAAACATTGCGGTCGACGGACGGGAGGGAGCCCTTGAAATCTAAGCTGAGCCGCTCAAAGGGCCGTGTAGCTTTGATTAAGTGGGCGCTATCTGGGCGGTAGAACCGAGGCTTGCACTCAGCGCAAGTGCGGCAGTTCCTGGTCAGGGACCGAACTTCCTCAATCGAGTAGGGTAGGTCACGGGACTTTATGAAGTGGAACAGCCGCGTGACCCCTGGGTGGCAGAGGTCGTTGTGGAGGGTCTGTAGCCGATCCCCGGTGGCGCTGGCACACATCCCTCGTGAGAGGGCATCAGGGGATTCGTTAAGGGCCCCTGGCCGGTAAATGATGTCGTACTCGAAGGTGGAGAGCTCGATCCGCCACCTAAGAATCTTATCAGTTTTAATCTTCCCCCTCTGTTTATTATTGAACATAAACGCTACCGACCGCTGGTTGGTAAGTAGGGTGAAGCGTTTGCCGGCTAGGTAGTGGCGCCAGTGGCGCACTGCCTCCACGATGGCTTGGGCCTCCTTTTCCACGGAGGAGTGTCTGATCTCGGGCCCTTGGGGGGTCCTCGAGAAGAAAGCTACGGGCCGCCCCACCTGGTTGAGGGTGGCCGCCAAGGCGAAGTCAGACGCATCACTTTCCACTTGAAATGGAGTGTTCTCGTCCACTGCCTGTAGCGTGGCCCGCTCAATATCCTGCTTAATGCTTTTGAAGGCGGCGTGGGCCTCAGCAGAGAGCGGGAAAGAGGATGCTTTCAAGAGGGGGCGGGCTTTGTCGGAGTAGTTGGGGACCCATTGGGAATAATAAGAAAATAACCCCAGGCATCTTTTCAGGGCTTTGGGAGTGTTGGGCAGGGGCAGCTCCCGTAGGGGGCGCAATCGGTCGGGGTCTGGTCCGATTTCCCCATTCTCCACCACGCTGCCTAGTATGCAGAGGCGCGTGGTGTTGTAAACGCACTTGTCCTCGTTGTAGGTGAGGTTGAGTTTTTGTGCGGTTTTCAGGAACCTCTCGACGTTCGAGTCGTGATCCTGCTGGTTGTGACCGCAGATGGTGACGTTGTCGAGGTAGGGGAAGGTTGCCTGCAAGTGGTGGTCATCGACCATGCGGTCCATCTCCCTCTGGAAGACCGAGACCCCATTCGTCACCCCAAAGGGGACTCTGGGGAATTGGTAGAGGCGTCCGTTCGCCTCGAAGGCGGTGTACGGGCGGTCCTCTGGTCTGATAGGGAGCTGGTGGTATGCTGACTTGAGGTCGATGGTGGAGAACACCCGGTATTGGGCGATTTGGTTCACCATTTCTGATATGCGGGGTAGCGGGTAGGCGTCTAGTAGGGTGTACCTGTTGATCGTTTGACTATAGTCGATCACCATCCGTTTCTTCTCGCTACCCCTTACCACTACCACTTGGGCGCGCCACGGGCTGTTGCTGCGTTCAATAATGCGCTCTTTCAGGAGCCTGTCTACCTCGGTCGCGATAAACTGCCTGTCCTCCCAGCTGTACCTCCTGCTTTTGGTCGCTATTGGCCGGCAGTTAGGGGTAAGGTTCGCGAATAGCGAAGGCGGCTTTACCTTCAGGGTAGCCAGACCGCACACTGTGAGGGGCGGCTGGGACCCACCGTACTTGAGCGTGATGCTTTGGTGGTTGCACTGGAAATCCAGGCCCAAGATCACGCTCGCACATAGGTTCTTCATGATTAATACTTTAAAATTATCATATACAGTTCCGTTAACGCACAATTGTACCGTGCAGTAACCCAGAATGGTCGATGTCTGGGTTTTGTCAGCCATAGAGATGGTACCCTGAGTAGGGACCACCTTTAGGGAGAGTTGTTGTGCCAGTTCTGGGTGGATAAAGCTCTCCGTGCTTCCACTGTCAATTAGGCATTTAACCCGGCACCCGTTTACCTCGATGTCCACCATTGATCTGGATAGCGGGTGCGGCCTGGTCTGGTCCACTGTGACCGATGCCACTGTAGGGCCCTGATCGATACAAGATGGCGTCCACGCTGTCTGCTCACAAGATGGCGGACCCCACGAGGTCGGGCAAGATGGTGTCCAAGATGGCCGCTCCCACGGCGCACACGCGGCGGTGGCGGGTTTTCCGGCGGTTGGTTTTCCGGCGGGGTTCCCTCTGCACACCTTCCCGAAGTGCCCCTTCTTATCGCACTTAAAGCAGGTGGTGCCTTTCGCCGGGCACAGGTTTCTGGTGTGCTTTGGCTGCCTGCAGAAGTAGCAGTTGGGTCCCTGATGCGTCGCGGCTGTTGTAGGGCTTCTGGGGGGAGAGCGGGACCCAGCCGGTGTCGGGCTGTCGGGCGGGGAAGATGCCTTCCAAGATGGCAGCGCCCTCGGTGCACACGTGGTGGCGTGGACGGCGCGGGCTGAAGAGTAGGCGTCCGAGTTTCTCTGGGCCACATCCAGGGATCGCGCGGTGTCCACAGCCTGTTTCAGGTCCAACCCCGTTTTTTCCAGCAGTCTTTGCCGGATGTAAGTGGAGCTGAGGCCTGTGATGAAGGCATCGCGAACAAGCTCGTCAGTGTACACTGCGGCTTTTACATCTCGGCACTTGCAGTCTTTGCCAAGCATTTTCAGGGTGCTTAGGAGCTCCTCCACCGATTCCCCAGGTCGCTGTGCGCGGGTGGCGAGCAGGTGCCTAGCATACACCTCATTCGTAGGCTGCTGGTAATGCGCCTTTAAGATGTCACAGGCGGCCAGGTACGTCTCGGCGTCTTGGATGAGGGGGTAAACCCGGTGGCTTACCCAATTCCGCAGAATTCCGAGTCTCATCCTTGCAGCGTCCGTAGCGTCTTTGACGGCTGCGGAATTGTCCAGGAAGAATTCCATACACTCAAACCAGTGTCCGAAGCGTGCTGATGTGTCCGGAGCATGTTGATCCAAATCCAAACGTTCGGGTTTCAGGAGTTGATCCATAGTGTTGAAAAAATAAGTTAATAAAATTGATGTGCCTCAATAATTCCGAGACTTGAAGGTAGCAGAACAAAACAAGGCTTTTATTAACTTAGAACGAAACACGTAAGCGAGAGAGATGTCGTCCTTCTGGAGACTGGGGCTAGACTGAAGCTAGCTTACAAACGGGGCCAGGTATGGGCGGAGCCCTACACACAGCACATTCCAGCACATTCCAGTATACAATACAGCACATTCCAGTACACAATACAATGAGGTCTGGGGGAAGGGAAATGACACTGAAACCGATCTCAGTCACAGGCAGTGATGAATGGAAATATTTCATCACAATGGTATGCTGTGCATTGTACAACTTTGCCCTGGAGGAAGTACTGGCCCTCAACTCAGCAAACGAGACGCCGGTGAAAATGGAGGATCCCCACCCAGATGTCACTGGAGCCATGGGTTGTGGAACCCCCTTCCGAGGAAGCCACAGTTGCAGTGGGCAGGGAGGCCAGACAGCAGCTGGTGGCTCAGTCATGTGGGCAGCAATGATAGTGGGAACTTGTCTCCTCCCCTTCCCCCCACCCCACTCCCACCCCACTCCCCCCCCCAGGGCAGCACACAAAAGGACAGGCAACAGTCAATGTCAAAATGATGGAACTTTATTTGCAACAATTTAAACAAAAATTGAGGTCATTTTTGGAACAACTTTGAAAAGAATTGTAAACATGTTGAAGTTTCAAAAAATGACTTCTGAATTACTTTACAGCAGTAGCGACAACTCCTATTACAGGAGAAACAATTAAATATAACTATCAATAGCATTAAATAATACGTCAACAATAGCAACAAATTGGAAAAAAAGCTATTTACAGCACTTGCACTCTGATAGGCATGCCTGACGGCAAGCTGTGACTGCATGGGAGGAGGTGGACTTTGCACAAGGGGAGCACCCTATTCCCTCCTACGCCTCGCCCCTCCCTGTGAACGAACCCTTCTTGTGCTGAGGGCATGGTCTCCATGTCTGGCCTGTCGGTCGGGATCAGGGAGTTGAGAGTTGATTTGCTGATGCTGCTCCGAAGGTGATGGAGAGATGTTGCGCTACAAGCACTGAATTTTGGTCTACCATAGACTTCTTGGACACAGCGGTGTTAGGTACTCGTTTAAGCGGTCTGAGCACATTTTACGGGAGATCACTCCCACTGTCCTAAATCTACTTGCAAGGTAGCGGGACCCAGGTGTGTAACAATGAAACTCCCTTGTGATTTGGACTGGATTCCCTTGTCTTACACCCTGTACTCCTTCAGTCTCTCCAAAGGTGGACTGAGTTGACACTTGGTGAGGTAAAGGTTAGTTCAAATTGTAAGCTGCTTTGTTCCACAGTAGGTAATCCACACAGGACAGTGAGATTAATGAGAGTTGCTTTGTTCAATCGGTATGAATACTGTTACAAAAATAAAGAACACGCAAATGCTAGACCACTATGGTGGGTCATCTAACTCAACTTAAAAGCACAATCAGGCAGCATCTGTGAAGAGAGAAACAGAGTTAACGTTTCAGGTCGATGACCTTTTGTCAGTTCTGATGAAGGGTCATCGACCTGAAACGTTAACTCTGTTTCTCTCTTCACAGATGCTGCCTGACCTGCTGAGCATCTCCAGCATTTTCTGTTTTTATTTCAGATTTCCAGCATCTGCAGTATTTTCTTTTTGTGTTAAAAGCACAATCTCTCTGTTTTCTGTCCTACCACACAGAGCAGAGGTTTGTTTCCTTCATAGCCTTCTGCTGCTTAATTGACTTTAGGTGGTGTCTTTGTTCTGATTTTTAAAACCCTGCCTCACAGCTGTTCCACAGTCAGAAAAGTTTCCAACACCCAGGTGTGAAGTGTCACTCTGAATAACCAGACAAGGCAATTGTTTGGGTCTCTGTGAGAATATCCCATTTCATTGTAAATACCATTCATCTGCCAACCGATTCACAACCTAGCATCTTGATGCCTGATTCGCAACCTCAAAACGTATTCCAGCCTTTGGATAGTTTTTCATTTTCTTTTGGGTGAAATGAAATTTTGATGCCAACATCCTCATCCTTGTTACAAATCCCTTCATGGCCTTCCACCATCCTGTCTGTGTAACCTCTTCCAGCCCTACCTCCTAGCTGGAACTCCCGCTCTGCCGCCTCCCGCCACTGCTGCACCATTGCTGGCGGAATTATAAGCCATCATAGCCCTGCTCTGTGCAACTCATTTCCTAAACCTTACTACATCCCACCCTGCTTTCTTTTAGTGTTAGCTTCTTCTTAGGCAATCCCTCGGAACCGAGGATGACTTACTTCCACACTAAAAATGAGTTTGCAGGTGACTGATGAGTCCAATGCGGGACCTACAGTCTCTGTCACAGGTGGGGCAGATGGTGGTTGAAGGGGCGGGTGGGTGGGGTGCTTGGGTTGACGTGCGCTCCTTTCGTTGTTTGCGCTTGGCTTCCGCTTGCTCCCAGCGAAGAGACTCGAGATGTTCAGTGCCTTCCCGGATGCTTCTCCTCCACTTTGTGCGGTCTTGGGCCAGGGATTCCCAGGTGTCGGTGGGGATGTTGCATTTTTTCAAGGGTGCTTTGAGGGTGTCCTTGAAGCGTTTCCTCTGCCCACCTGGGACTCTCTTGCCGTGCCGGAGCTCCGAGTAGAGCGCTTGTTTTGGGAGTCTCGTATCGGGCATGCAGACAATGTAGCCCGTCCATCGGAGCTGATTGAGCGTGGTCAAAGCTTCGATGCTGGGAATGTTGGCCTGAGCAAGAACACTGACGTTGGTGTGCCTATCTTGCCAATAGATTTGCAGGATCTTGTGAAGTGTTAGCTTGGCTCAGTGATAGCATGCATGCCTCCGATTTAGTAAGTGATGGGTTCAAACCTCAGTCCAGTTCTTGAACACATAATCTAGGCTGGCACTTTATTTAGAACTGAGGGAGTGCTGCATTATTGAAAGTGCTGTTTTTCAGATCAGCGATGAAATTGAGACCCTGTCTGCCTGTTCAGGTGGACTTAGAGCAGGGGAGTTTTCCCGGTGTTCAAGGCAACATTTATCTTTCAACCAACACTACTAAAACAGATTGTCTATTCATTTATCTCATTACTGTTTATGAAATCTTCCTGCGCACAAATTGCCTGCAATATCTGCCTACATGACAATGACTGCATGTGAAAAAGTAACCAATTGGCTGTGAAGTGCATTGGGGCATCCTGAGGATGTGAAAGGTGTTTTATAAATGGATTACTGTTTTAAACGACTCTTCAAAACCAACTTCTGATCATACCTTTAATCACCTTCACTCTCTTCAAATTCTTGCTTGATGTTTGTTTCCCCCTTTTCCCCACATCTTGAAGTGATTTGGATTGTTTTGCTATTTTAAAGGCTGTATACAAGTGTTGTTATCCCCTTCAAGCTCATGGGATATAACCCCCTACTAACTGATGACATCTGCTGCTTTGAGGTCATTGTTTAGAACTATGTTAAACTTGTATTGGAAAAAATGCAGCCATGGTAAAACCCACTGAAAGCAGCCAAAAATGCAACTTTCCATTCCTTGTGCACCCCCAAAACTGTAAGAGAATGTGTTGACGTGGCCCCTACAAGGTACAAATGCACCAAAGATTAAGAGATACCAACAAATAAGGGTGGGTGGCGAGGTTTTTCAAAAGGTCAGAGTAACTGTTCTGTTAATGAAATCTGTTTGAGATATGAAACACACCTAGCCTAGATACAAATGGTACAGGAAGAGGATAAAGAGGCTTCTCTGAAAACACAAAAGTAAATCCTGTAATCTGCAGTGGTCTATTTAACTGTGAATCGAAACGGGCTAAGTTTAAAAGAAAGGTGTAATATCTGGGAAAGCAGCCTTTGAAAAGTGCATACATGAATATGTACTGCTCGGGTAGGCGTTTCGTGATTCCAAATTGTTACCGTCAGTGTAAGGTTCTTGCGGAAAGGATAAGTAGGCTGTAGATAAGACTTTAAACTAGTAAGATGGGGGGAGGGATTCGGTAGAAATAACACCATGGATGAATAAAGAGATATGGGTAAAATTGAAACTAAAGGAAAAGGCATATATTAAGTACATAGACAATAAAGGAGAGGATGACAAAAGGGATTACAAAGAAGTTAGGAAAGAGGTCAAAAAAACAATTAGGAAGGCAAAGAGGAATTACAAAATGAAATTATCAAAGAATATAAAAAGAAATAGTAATGTATTCTACAGAAATATAAATAACAAAATGAAAATCAAGATAGGGATAGGGCCACTAAGGGATGCACAAGGTAAACTCAGGTAATGACAGGGAAATGGCAGAAATATTGATTGGCTACTTTGCCTCAGTACTTACCAGGGAGACTAACAAGGTGGACATGACATTCGAAGAGGAAATCAAAAAAGATATTATGATATTTAAGATAGAAAGGGGGGAGATAATTTCTCAAAGATATAATTGGAAAAAAATCTAGAAACCAAAAATATAGTAAAGAATAGTCAGTACGGATTTCAAAAGGGAAGGTCATGCTTAATGAATTCTTTGAAAAAGTAACAGAAGGAGTAGACAAAGGATAATGTAGTGGATGTAATATACACGCACTTTTAAAAGGCCTTCGATAAGGTACCGCATAGTAGACTCATGACTAAGGTCAGAGCATGTGGAGTCAGCAGAATGGATAGAAAACTGACTATAGAAAACAGAGAGTAGGGGTTAAAGACATTTACTCAGACTGACGGATGGTGGAAAGTGGTGTTTCACAGGGAGCGGCGCTAGGACCACTGTTGTTCACCATTTACATGAATGATTTGGACTCGGGAATCGGAAGTACTATACCAAAATCTGCAGATGACACCAAATTGGGGGTATAGTTAATACTGAGGAAAACTGCGACAAAATACAAGAAGACATTAACAAACCTGCAGAACGGGCACGTAAATGGCAAATTAACTTCAATATAGATAAGTCTGAGGTGGTGTAATTGTGGGGGAGTCCAAAACTAGGGGTCATAAATATAAGGTGGTCACCAATAAATCTAGTGAGGAATTCAGGAGAAACATTTTTACCCAGAGAGTGGTTAGAATGTGGAACTCTCTACCACAGGGAGTGGTTGAGGCGAATAGCAAAAATGCATTTAAAGGGAAGCTGGATAAGTACATAAGGAAGAAAGGAATAGAGGGACATGTTGATAGGGTGAGATGCAGTAAGATGAGAGGAGGCTTGCGTGGAGCATAAACACTGGCATAGGCCTGTTGGTCCGAATGGCCTATTTCTGTGCAGTAAAATTCCATGCAACTAGCACTAGTTCCTCTTTTACAGCCTGATAGACAGAAATCTATTTTTTGTTATGTCTGAACAGCAGAAAGTGGATTAGAACACATTTAATGTTTTATGTTTCATATTAAATTGTGGAGTGAAAATATTTATACTATCTTCATGATTTATAAGATGAGAATTTTATTCTCAATTCATCAATTCTCTCGTGAGAAACACTTTGAATTTTCTCTTGATCCCACTATATTGTCCTTTTCCTCAGACTTGCCTTGGTACTCCACAACTGGTGATTCACCAGTGGCTGTGAAATCATCCCAGCATGAGTCAGTGCCCTCAGGAGAAAATAATTCCAGAAAATAATTTTGAAATAATACCAAATCTACTTGAATCTTACAATAGAACAATCAATGGGAACCCACACTGCACAATGTTTGTTTTCATTTCTGACCTGATCAGGTAATGATTTGGTCATCTGCAGGAATGATACAGGTCCCTATAGATCAGTCGGTCAGTCATCAGACATCAGGTCCAAATTTGATGCCTTGCATCAAATAATAGGAAGGAACCGGGGAACAGGAGTAGGCCATTCAGCCCCTTGAGCCTAATCTGTCAGTAAATTAGATCATGGCTGATCTGTATCTCAACTCCATTTAACCACCTTTATTCCATATCCCTTGATACCCTTACCTAATAAAAATCTATCGATTGCAGTTTTGAAATTTTCAATTGCCCCGCAGTCTCAACAGCTTTTTGGGGGAGAGAGTTCCAGATTTCCACTACCCTTTGTGTGAAGAAGTGCTACCTGACATCATCCCTGAATTGTCTCGTTCTAATTTTGAAGTTATGTTCCCTTGTTCTGGACTCCACCACCAGAAAAAAATAGTTTCTTTCTATCTACCCTATCGACTCCTTTAATCATCTTAAACACTTCAATTAGATCACCCCTTAATCTTCTTCACTCAATGGAATACAAGCCTAGTCAACGCAACCTGCCCTTATAATTTAAACATTTTAGCGCCGGTATCATTCTGGTGAATCTGTGCTGCACCCCTTCCGAGGCCAATATATCCTTCCTTATGCCCAGAACTGAATGCAGTGCTCCAGATGGGGCCTAACCAGAGCTCTGTACAGCTGTAACATAACTTCCACCCCTTTGTGTTCCATTCCTCTTGAGATAAAGCCCAACATTCCATTAGCCTTTTAAATTATTTTATCCCTGTCCACTAGCTTTATACCTGTCACTAAATTTTAGTAATTTCTGTACATGGACCCCTAAATCTCACTGCTCATCCGCTTCTCGCCATTTAGAAAATACTCTGTTCTATCTTTCTTGGGTCCAAAGTGGATGACCTCACACTTCCCCACATTGAATTACATCAGCCACAGTTTTGCCCACTCATCAATGTCCCTTTGCAACTTTTTGCTCCCATCTACACTACTTACTGTGCTACCTAACTTTGTGTCATCAGCAAACTTAGATATACAGCTCTCTATTCCTTCATCTAGGTAATTTATAAATATAGATAGATTTATAGATTTCTAGACATAAAAGGCATCAAGGGGTATGGGGAGAGAACGGGAATATGGTATTGAGATAGGGGATCAGCCATGATCATGTTGAATGGCGGAGTAGGCTCGAAGGGCCGAATGGCCTATTCCTGTTCCTATTTTTCTGTTGTGAAAAGCTGAGGCCCCAGTACAGATCCCTGGGGGGACACCACTAGTCACATCCTGCCCATTGGGGTACATACTCCCAACTCTCTGTCTCCTACCTCCGAACCAATTCTCTATCTAAGCAAATAGGTTGCCTCCAATTCCATGCACTCTCATTTTTGTCAACAGTCTCTTATGTGGAATCTTGTCAAATGCCTTCTGGAAGTCCATAGACACCCCTTATCTACCATGTTAGTTACCTCAAAAAATTCAACTAGGTTTGTTAGATATGACTTCCCCTTTACAAATCCATGCTGGCTTTCTCTGATTGGCTCATATTTGTCCAAGTGCTCAGTCACTCTGCCCTAATAACAGATCCTAGTAACTTTCCCACAGACGTTAGACTAATAGGCCTATAATTTCCTAGTTTATTTCTCCTACCCTTCTTAAACAATGTCGAATTGTAAATGGCTGTGACCGATTGATGCGTAAAATTTCAGAAAAATAGAATCCATTGTTATATTGAAGTGAAATGCTAAGGCGTTCTGCTTTTTTATAACCAGTTTATATTATTTTCAAAAGCAATTACGTTAAAACACATGTTATTTATTAGTTGCACTAATTGCCCCTCTTAAATATCAGCTAAACTCAGTTGGTAGCTCCTCTCTAGGACTTGAGGATATAATCCAGGCTGACACTTCATTGTAGTACTGAGGGAGTGCTGCATTGTTGGAGGTGCTGTCCTTTAGCTGAGATGCTAAATCGAGGCCCCATCTGCCTGTTCAAGTGAACGTAAAAGATCCCATGGCACTATTTGAAGAAGAGCAGAGTGTTTTCCTGGGGGGTCCTGGCCAGCATTTAATCCCTCAAACATTTTTTGGGTGCTCCAGCCCCCACCCACCCCGTGTAGGAAACTTACCCTATGCACAAATGGTGAAGTTCGAGCAGCCATACCTTGCATCTATTCACACCGGGTGCCCACAGGAGAGCACGTGATGCAAGCTGGTTGTTGGGGTTATGGACTTTGCGATGATCACCCTCTATATCACCCTCTATGGCACTATTTCGAAGAAGAGTAGGGAGTTATCCCCTGTGTCCTGGCCAATATTTATCCCTCAACCAACATAACAAAAAAACAGATTATCTGGTCATTAGCACATTGCTGTTTGTGGAACCTTGCTGTGCGCAAATTGGCTGCCACGTTTCCCACATTACAACAGTGATTCCACTTCAAAAAAGTACTTTATTAGCTGTAAAGTGCTTTGAGATGTCCGGTGGTCGTGAAAGGCGCTATATAAATGCAAGTCTTTCTTTCTCTGGAACAGGTTACCTTACCGGTGAATGTAGTAAGTGTTAATATGTAAGAGACTGGACAAGTTCCTGAGGCAGATAAATGTTGTTTTTTTATTGGCTAATGATCCATCATAGGTAGCCATCTTCTGGAACGTGCTTGATTGCATTAAGCATTTGGGGAGGAATTTCTCAAAGCTTTTCCTGAAATTGTATTTTGCCTCCCACAGGAAGTAGCATTACCAGCACTGTCATCGTGACAGCAGAAACTTCTGAAAATTAAGGTTGATGGCATTCTATGATCCTGATCAACAGACGGAGTTGAAGTACTGTATGTTGGTGACCTTTTCACGAGGCATTATAAAGCACTGAAGCCTGTTCAGTGCTGTATTCATCTGGAGCACTATAATGCTCCCTTATGGACCTGTGGTGTTCAGTGCCAGTTGTAATCCTGCCTCTATGCTCACTATGGACATGGTTTGTTTTTGTTGAGAGGCCTTCTTCATAATGTAATTGATCTAATTTAATCTAGTCTGATCAATGCTCCAGATGAAGTGTCCTTTTGGAATGGCAACTTAGGGTATTCCTCTCCTTCCAATAGAGGCACGGATCCAATTCTTATCTTTGGTTTTCAATGGTCAAGCAATGAAAGGTGTCATTGTGTTTGGTCTGATTATTATGAGAAAAGATGGTGGCATCCACAGGCAGCCAGGAACCCTTGAATTGCTGGCTGCGTCCGACCTTCCGCTCTTGTGGCTCTCCCAGTTCATCATCCGCTAAGTGTTAAGCATGCCACTACAATATTTAAGTCAGCTGACCTCGCACAATTGGTTGAGGTAAACTGCATTGGACACTGATCCTGCCAACTCTGCGCCAGGCGCCGAGAACTCTGCGTTCCTCCAATTATGGCCTCTTGAGCATCCCCGATTTCGTTCGACCCTCCATTGGTGACAATGCCTTCAGCTGCCTAGGGCCTAAGCTCTGGAATTCCCTCCCTAAACCTCTCAGCCTCTCTACCTCTCTCTCCTGCTTTAAGACGCTCCTTAAAACCTACCTCTTTGACAGTAATGCGGTTGACGCTTAACTGCCCTCTGAAATGGCCTAGCAAGCCAATTAGTTGTAACTAACCGCTACGAAAAGCAATAATAAGAATAAAACCAGATAGACCACCCAGCATCAACCTAGGCACAGGCTTCAGACATGACAACAGCACGCCCAGCCCAGTCGACCCTGCAAAATTCTCCTCACTAACATCTGGGGACTTGTGCCAAAATTGGGAGCGATGTCCCACGGAGTAGTCAAGCAACAGCCTGACACAGTCATACTCACAGAATCATACATTTCAGCTAATGTCCCAGACTCCTCCAGCACCATCCCTGGGTATGTCCTGTCCAACCGGCAGGACAGACCCACTAGTGGTGGCAGCACAGTGGTAGATAGTCAGGAGGGAGTAGCCCTGGGAGTCCTCAACATTGACTCCGGACCTCACGAAGTCTCATGGCTTCAGGTCAAGCACGGGCAAGGAAATCTCCTGCTAATTACCACCTACCGCCCTCCCTCAGCTGATCAATCAGTACTCCTCCATGTTGAGCATCACTTGGAAAAAGCACTGAGGGTAGCAAGGGTACTCTGGGTGGGGAACTTCAATGTCCATCACCAAGAGTGGCTCGGTAGCACCACTACTGACCGAGCTGGCGGAGTCCTGAGGGACATAGCTGCCAGACTGGGCCTGCGGCAGGTGGTGAGAGAACTAACACGAGGGAAAAACCTACTTGACCTCGTCCTCACCAATCTACCTGTTGCAGATGCATCTATCCATTACAGTATTGGTAGCAGTGACCACCGCACAGTCATTGTGGAGACAAAGTCCTGTCTTCACACTGAGGACACCCTCCATCGTGTTATCTGGCACTACCACCGTGCTAAATGGGATAGATTCAGAACAGATCTAGCAGCTCAAAACTGGGTATCCATGAGGTGCTGTGGGTCATCAGCAGCAGCAGAATTGTATTCCACCACAATCTGTAATCTCATGGCCCGGCATATCCCTCACTCTACCATTACCATCAAGCCAGGGGACCAACCCTGGTTCAATAAGGAGTGTAGAAGAGCATGCCAAGAGCAGCACCAGGCATACCTAAAAATGAGGCCCCAATCTGGAGAAGTTGCAACACAGGACTACGTGCATGCTAGAAAGTGGAAGCAGCATGCTATAGACAGGGCTAAGTGATCCCACCATCAATGAATCAAATCAAAGCTCTGCAGTCCTGCCACATCCAGTCATGAATGGTGGTGGACAATTAAACAAGTAATGGGAGGAGGAATATCCCCAGCACACGAGTGCAAAAGACAAGGCTGAAGGGTTTGCAACCATCTTCAGCCAGAAGTGCTGAGTAGATGATCCATATCGGCCACCTCCTGAGGTCCCCACCATCACCTAAGCCAGTCTTCAGCCAATTCGATTCACTCCACGTGATACCAAGAAATGGTTCAGTGCACTGGATACAGTAAAGGCTATGAGCCCCGTCAACATCCCGGCTATCGTGCTGAAGACTTGTGCTCCAGAACTAGCTGTGCCTCTAGCCAAGCTGTTCCAGTACAGCTGCAAAACTGGCATCTATTCAACAATGTGGAAATCTGCCCAAGTGCGTCATGTCCACAAAAAGCAGGACAAATCCAATCCGACCAATTACCGCCCCATCAGTCTACTCTCAATCATCAGCAAAGTGATGGAAGGTGTCGTTGACAGTGCTATCAAGCAGCACTTACTCACCAACAACCTGCTCACTAATGCTCAGATTGGGTTCTGCCAGGGCCACACGGCTCCAGACCTCATTACAGCCTTGGTCCAAACATGGACAACAGAGCAGAATTCCAGAGGTGAGGTGAGAGTGACTGCCCTTGACATCAAGGCAGCATTTGACTGAGTGTGGCATCAAGGAGCCCTAGTAAAATTGAAGTCAATGGGAATCAGGGTGAAAACTCTGCACTGGCTGGAGTCATAACTAGCACAAAGGAAGATGGTTGTGGTTGTTGGAGGTCAGACATCTCAGCCCCAGGACATCACTGCAGGATTTCCTCAGGGCAGTGTCCTAGACCCAACCATTTTCAGCTGCTTCATCAATGACCTTCCCTCCATCATAAGGTCAGAAGTGGGATATTTGCTAATGATTGCACAGTGGTCAGTTCCATTCGCAACTCCTCAGATAATGAAGCAGTCCATGGCTGCATGCAGGAAGACCTGGACAACATTCAGGCTTGGTCTGATAAGTGGCAAGTAACATTTGTGCCACACAAGTGCCAGGCAATGACTATCTCCAACAAGCAAGAGTCTAACCACCGCCCCATGACATTCAATGGTATTACCATCACTAATTCCCTCACCATCAATATCCTGGGGGTCACCATTGACCAGAAACTTAACTGGACCAGCCACATAAATACTGTGGCCACAAGAGCAGGTCAGAGGCTAGGTATTCTGCGGTGAGTGCCTCATCTCCTGACTCCCCGAAGCCTTTCCACCATCTACAAGGCACAAGTAAGGAGTGTAATGGAATACTCTCCACTTGCCTGGATGAGAGCAGCTCCAACAACACTCAAGAAGCTCAACACCATCCAAGACAAAGCAGCCCACTTAATTGGCACCCCATCCACCACCTTATACATTCATTCCCTCCACCACCGGCGTACCATGTGTGTACCATTAGCAAGATGCACTGCAGCAACTCGCCAAGGCTTCTTCAGCAGCACCTCCCAAACCCGCGACCTCTACCACCTAGAAGGACAAGGGCAGCAGGCGCATGGGAACACCACCACCTGCAAGTTCCCCTCCAAGTTATACACCATCCTGACTTGGAAATGTATCGTCATTCATTCATCGTTGCTGGGTCAAAATCCTGGAACTTCCTCTCTAACAGCACTATGGGAGTACCTTCACTGCACGGACTGCAGCAGTTCAAGAAGGTGGTTCACCAACACCTTCTCAAGGGCAATTAGGGATGGACAATAAATGCTGGCCTTGCCAGCGACACCCACATCACAGGAACGAATATTTAAAAAAAGTTTTTGGTCACCTGTCCTAACATCCTTATATGGCTCAGTGCCAAAAATTTCTGAAAACACACCTGGGAAGAGCCTTAGGATGTTTTATTACATTAAAGGTGCTATATAAATGCAAGTTGTGTGTGTTTTCTGAAGGAAAAATGCAATGACAATAGAACTGAGTTACACCAGGTAAAATCTTGCAGTTTATTCGCGTTAACCAGAAAGAAATAAAAATATTTTTTGCAGAATATTTCAGTCTTTTTTTTAGTTGTTGCAAGATTATGTTTTGATAGTGCTATACTGCCACTGTGTTTTGATAAATAGTATTACATCAGACAAACAGTGGGACAGATATTACCGAATGGCTAATTTCTGTGCTGTATATTCTATGTAATTCTACGTAAATGAACCACAAGCTAGTATTTAGCAATGGAAAGATTCAGTTTACAGATGCAAGTGCAGGTTTATCGTTCCTTTCTTTGAGTCACCTCAACCTGTAACTGAACGTAAAGAACAAAAGTAGCTGTCTGTCTGATGTGTTGCAGCAGTTTCATTACCTCTAGGGCCCCTCGGGTGCTGTTGATCGTAAACAATGTTTTTTTCCTTTATGCTCCACTATACAGTGAAAACCACATACACAGCAGACAATGAATAATTAAACGAGCGGTAACCTGTCCTCATAACACGTAGTGCTGAAGTGAAGAAGAGCGAGTCAGGTGCAGCTACCTCAGAAGCAAAATAAAAACCCTGCAAGCTATGTGTGTGTATGCAAAACGTTTCTCTTCATTCATTGTTTTAAATGTGTTTTTGTAGATTTTTATTTTAGCTTCTGTGTAATGCCGCTGTGCTTTCCTTTGAACTGAAGCTGTAGTGGTGAGGATGCAATGAAATGTGCCTTTCGCTAGCAGTATTGTCCAGTGGTGATTGCCTCTGGCGCATGAGGGCACACACAGCTCAAAGCTGAATCAAAGTTGGGGGAGAATGTGTAAAAGCCGTGTGGTAGTTTCACCAATAGCCTAGACCATGGGTATCCAACCTGCAGCACACGTGGTCCCCAGCCCTGGTAATCCAGGTCCTCGAAACCCAGCCAACTTGATCTCATTGGTATGACCTGCTTGAAGTTGGTGGGCTGGAAAGGTGTGTTCCTAGTTCTGCTGTCTAAATCAGAACTAAAGCCTATTAATAGGCCGGATAGTCCAATCCCTACGGGTGGGAACGCGTTGTGTACACACCCGTAGGGACATCGGAAATGCCGGTTTCAGGCATGCCAAATGCATGCGCTGAAAACCAGCATTTCCAATCTGTCAAGAATGCTCTTGACAGATCGGACCCCTGCCCTGGAGAAGGGCCTCTGCGGGGGGAGAGTTCCGCTTTCTGCAGAACCTCCGCCCGCAGAAAACCCTCAGAAATCTTATGCCTGGTAAAAGCAAGCATAAGGCCTGCTTTTACCAGCATAAGATTTGAAAATTTTTTTTTTTTAATTTCACTCATTTATCCTTTAAAAAAGGTAAATTTATTTTTAGCCCCGTAAAAAACTTCAATTATTTTTTTCAAAAAAATTAAATTTTTGTTTAAAATATTTAATTGATTGTCATTTCAACTAATTTTAAAATTGTGATTTTTTATTTAATGTTTTATAGTGTTTTTGGGGTGATCTCCGTTCATATATTTGACAGGTCTATCTGTCAAGTGTATGAAGGGTGATTCCCTTCTCCCATTGGCTCCCCATGGCCCATGTGATCCCAGGGATGCTTTTACGAACCGCATGAGCCTCTGGGATACGTGGGCCCTGCATAGTTCGAGTTGGAGAGGCCCAGGAGTGGAAGTGTCCGGACCTCGGGAGCCCTCAGGTAAGTCGTAAATTTTTTCCAGATCGGAGGCCTCCACACGCAGGAAGCCTCCAATCGGAAAATACGGCCCAATATTTGCAGACTGAGACATATGAAAATTTATGTATTTAAATTTTATGTTTGGTCTCCAAGGCTCCACAGTATGTGTCTATGCAGCCCTATGAAGACACAAGATTGGCTATTCCTCAGCTCAGTTAAGGCACAACGTGGAGATGCATTGTCAGACCAGATGGTCCTAGGTTCAATCCTGATAGACACTGTTAGTTAACCTGAGTTGGACCAGCACATTGGGAGCTGCAATTGGTGTCAAAGCTGCTAGGGTAAGAAGGAGAAAGAAAATTAGTCAGGATTCCTGCTCCTTATCCAGTGATTTTTATTGGAAAGTGTCGGTGTCTAGCCGGCGGGTGAAAATAGGAATGGATATCGGAATGAATCATTGATATAGATTGTAAATAGCTTGAGCCCAAGCACTGATCCTTGCAGCACCCCACTAATTATATACTAATTATAGATGGCGGGTGGAAATAGGAATGGCCTCAGCTGTAATACCTCCTCAGTCAAATAGCCTGGCGACATTCACTATTTTAGGAAGTGGCAGAAAGAAAGAAATAACTTGCATTTGTAAAGCACCTTTCACAACCTCATGATGTCCCAAAGGACTTCACAGCCAATGAGTTACTTTTGAAGTGTAGTCACAGTTGTAATGTAGGGAAACGTGGCAGCTAATTTGTGAACAGCAAGGTTTCACATACGGCACTGAAATAAGTGACCAGATAAGGAGGTGTTAGTTGAGCAATGAATGTTACATAAGAACATAAGAAATAGGAGCAGGTGATCTTCTACATCAACTCCACTTTCCCGCCATATCCTCGTATCCCTGATTCCCTTAGTGCCCAAAAATCTGTTGATCTCAGTCTTAAATATACTCAATGACTGAGCATCCACAGCTTTCTGGGGTAGAGAATTCCTAAGATTCACAACCCCTTGAGTGAAAAAATTTCTCCTCATCTCAGTCTTAAATGGCCGATTCCTTATCCTGAGACTTGTTCCAGCCTTTCAGCATCTACCCTGTCAAGCCCTCTAAGAATTGTATACGTTTCAATGAGATCACCTCTCATTCTTCTAAACTCCAGCGAATATAGACTCATTCTACTCAATCTCTCCTCATAGGACAACCCTCTCATCCCAGGAATCAATCTGAACCTTTGTTGCACCCCTGTAAGGCAAGTATATCCTTCCTTAGCTAAGGAGACCAAAACTGTGTGCAGTACTCCAGGTGTGGTCTTACCAAAGCCCTATTTAATTGCAGCAAGAACACCTTACTCTTATACGCCAACCCCCTTGCAATAAAGGCTTACATATCATTTGCCTTCCTAATTGCTTGCTGTACCTGCATGTTAACTTTCAGTGATTCATGTACAAGGACACCCAAATCCCTCTGCATACCAACATTTCTCGTCTCTCACCCTTAAAAAAAATTCTGCTTTTCTATCCTTCTTACCAAAGTGGATAATTTCACATTTTCCCACATTGTACTCCATCTGCCACCTTCTTGCCCACTCACTTAACCTGTCTGTATCCCTTTGTAGTCTCTTTGCATCCTCTTCTTTGCTGGCTTTCCCACCTGGCTTTGTATTGTCAGCAAACTTGGATACATTACACTCGGTCTCCTCATCTAAGTCATTGATATAGATTGTAAATAGCTTGAGCTCAAGCACTGATCCTTGCGGCACCCTGCAATTATAACCTGCCAACCAAAAAATGACCCATTTATTCCTACTCCCTGTTTTCTGTTTGTTAGCCAGTCCTCAATCCAAGCTAATATATTACTCCCAATCCCATGAGCCCTAACCTTGTGTAACAACCTCTTGTGTGGCACCTTATCGAATGCTTTTTGAAAATCCAAATATACTACATCCATTGGTTCCCCCTTATCTACCTTGCTAGTTACACCCTCTAAAAACTATTAGATTTGTCAAACATGATTTCCCTTTCATAAATCCATGTTGGCTCTGCCTAATCATATTATGATTTTCTAAGTGCCCTGTTACCATGTCCCTAATAATAGATTCTAGTATATTCCCTACTACAGCCTATAGCTGCCTCTTTTCTCTTTCCCTCCTTTCTTGAATAATAGGGTTACATTTGCGACCTTCCAATCCACGGGGATCATTCTCGAATCTAGGGAATTCTGGAAGATGAAAACCAATGCATCCGCTATCGTTGTATCTTAGGATGTAGGCCATCTGGTGCAGAGGATTTGTCGGCTTTTAGTCCCATTAATTTCTCCAGTTCTTTTCCTTTACTAATATTAATTATTTTAAGTTCCTCACTCTCATTAGACTCTTGGTTCCCCACTATTTTTGGTAATTTTTGTGTCTTCTACTGTGAAGAGAGACACATGGGGGGGAATTTTTGACAGATGAAACGTCATATGCTGACGTCCTCTGTCACCGGCTTTCCCTTAATTGGCCGGCTAAGCCCACAGGGCGGGCTTAACAAGGTCAATCAAGGGAAAAAAGCGTGGGTTGACCGGACGTCATTGGGGGCGGGACTGAAAGCCGACAACCAGCAGTCCCACCCCCAACGCATCCCCATTGGCAAAATCCAGCCCGATGTTTGTTTAAAGTCTCTGCCATGTCCTTATTCCCCATTATAATTTCTCCTGTCCCTGCTTCTAAGGGACCCATGTTTACTTTTGCTAATCTCTTCCTTTTTACATACTTGTAAAGGGAGCACTGTCGCTCACATGTCTCTTCCTAGCCAATGTGAACAATTAGTCCACTTTTTTGCCACCACTGCTTCCCTTTTAATGATTGTCTCACCGGATTTTATACTCTCCAGTTAAATATGTGAAAGGCCAACTTCTCTGGGCATGTTTTTACTTTGCTTGCAGCCTATTGAAATTAGGGGGAGAGCCACCCTATCGAAAATTAGCCACAGCACACCCCATTAATGACTGATTTCACAAAATTGGGGTTGTGGTCTTCTGCTGTTGTGTTTCAAAAATCCTGAAAAAAAGCCATTTGCACGGTCGGGTTTTAGCACATCACCAAAAGTAGCTGATTGAACTGGATATGCGTTTAGTCATGGACAATTGAATTAAGATTTGTGTGTGTAGCTATTGTCTGATAGACCCATCAATGTCATCACACTGCAGTGCAGTTTGATGTTTATCACAAGAAGATGTATATACCTGAGCACTAGAAGCATTAGGAATAAGGTGCCAGACCTGGAGGTACAATGTAGTGGGAATATCAGAAACATGGTTAACTCCAGAGGATGCAACTTTTCTTTTTATTATTTGTTCCCGGATGTAGGCGAAGCCGCATTTATTGCTCATCCTTACTTGCGCTGAAAAGGTGGTAGTGGGCCTTCTCCTTGTGATGATGTTTGTACAATGATGTTAGGTAGGGAATTCCAGGATTTTAACCCAGCCATAATGAAGGAATAACAATATCTGGCCAAGTCAGGATGGTATGTGGCTTTGAGGTGATGGTGTTCCCGTGATCTTGCTGCTCTTGTCCTTCTCAGTGGTAGAACTCACAGGTGAGGGATGTGTTGTCAAGGTAATCTTGGTGATTTGCTGTGGTGCATCCTGTAGCTGGTACATACTGCAGCCACAGTGCAGCGGTGGTGGAAAGGGTGGATATTGAGTCCAGTGCCAGGGGTGCCGAACAAGTGGACTGCTCTGCCCTGAATAGAATCATAGAATGTTACAGCCCAAAGACCGCATGGATGAACTACAGAATTTGTTCATCCCAGTTTGGCATAAAAATAAAACAAAAAAGGTGACTCAACCATGGCTAACAAGGGAAATTAGGGATAGCATAAGATCCAAGGAGAGGACATATAAATTGGCCAGAAAAAGCAGTAAACCTGAGGATTGGGTGCAGTTTAGGATTCAACAAAGGAGGACAAAGGGATTAATTAAGAAGGGGAAAATAGAATACGAGAGTAAGCTTGCAGGGAACATAAAAACTGACTGTAAAAGCTTTTATAGATATGTGAAGAGAAAAAGATCGGTGAAGTCAAGCGTAGGTCCCTTGCAGTCAGAATCAGGGGAATTTATAATGGGGAACAAAGAAATGGCAGACCAATTAAATACATATTTTGGTTCTGTCTTCACAAAGGTGGACACAAATAACCTTCCAGATATGTCGGGGAACATAGGGTCTGATGAAAAGGAGGAACTGAAAGAAATCAGTATTTGTAGGGAAGTGGTGTTAGGGAAATTGATGGGATTGAAGGCCGATAAATCCCCAGGGCCTAATAATCTACATCCTAGGGTACTTAAGGAAGTGGCCCTAGAAATAGTAGATGCATTGCTGATCATCTTTCAACTTTCGATGGAATCTGGAACATGGATTGGAGGGTAACTAATGTTACCCCACTATTCAAAAAAGGTGGTAGAGAGAAAACGGGGAATTAACCGGTAAGCCTGACATCGGTAGTGGAGAAAATGTTAGGGTCCATTATAAAAGATGTAATAGCAGAGCACTTGGAAAATAGTGACAGGATCGGACAAAGTCAAGATGGATTTACGAAAGGTAAATCATGCTTGACTAACCTACTGGAATTTTTTGAAGATGTAACTGGTAAAATAGGTGGATGTGGTGTATTTGGACTTTCAGAAGGCTTTCGATAAGGTCCCGCATAAGAGATTAGCGTGTAAAGTTAAGGCACATGGGATTGGGGGCAAGGTATTGACTTGGATAGAGAACTGGTTGGCAGACAGAAAGCAAAGAGTTGGTGTTGTGTATGTCCCTTTAAGAGAAGAACTGATTCTATACTGCAGTACCGGCAATGACCACCCCTGTATATAAAGCCATAGCAGACTTCTGTATTTTAGTCTTAAGTTACCCTCTGTTCAGCTGCAAGCACGAGCAGAGGGAGCAGCCAGACTTTGGAGAGTGGATTAAAGTGGTGGTCCCCTGACGAGGAAGAGGAGGAGAACGTTGGACCACCACCACCACCAACTCCACCATCATTACATCAACTGAGGTGCCTGGAGAGAGAGGACAGAGGAGGAGAAGGAGAAAGGAGGCCTACATCAACATCAACCAGGGGAGAGGCCTTTCTATCACTGCCTCCCCAAATTGGCCTCCACTTCAGGAGAGGGAGAGAGGGGAGAGAAACCAACTGCTTGAAAGGAGGGAAGAAAACTTCATCCGGAACATCTACAGGTGGGTGTTATTTGGGGCACTCTCCCAAGACTTTGTATTTTAGGTGGGGGGAGAAAAGAAGAAGCAAGGCCGGATCATCAAGGGGTGTAGTGTGTGTGCTCTTGTTAAAAGCTAGGCCACACACACCACTAATTAGCATCCCTTCTATTGCCTGCCCTGGGAGAGCTTGGAGCTGCCCAAGGTGAAGTCCTTAATTTAATTTAATTACATCGTTAAGACCTGTTGCAGGACTAAGCCTGGGCTTCTCCAGCTTTTCCAGGTGAAGACGTCTTCTCCCCCTGCCAGAAGACCACCATCACCAAAGACTTTTTCCATCGGAGAGTGCAACCCTGCCAACACCCACCCACCATCCTGAGTGGCAACACTGCCCTTTGCGGCCTCCCTCCTTCCCACCCCCCCACCTCTCTCTCTCTCTTTGTCTCTCTCTGCCTGTCTTTCTAAGGCACCTTAGTTTCATCTATTTTATTAATTGCCAATTGAGCAGAGGGGAGAGGGCTCCTCTCCCAATTTAAATCAATAAGGAGAGAGGTGTGTCCTCATTTTAATCAGCTCCCTCTGCTCAATAGAGGACAAAAAAAATATATATACACCGAGGCCATTAACACCTTCAGGCCTGTGACTTGGGGTGAGTGTAGCCCTTAAAAAAAGCACCCCAGAATGGCGACTGCGTCTTCGCCAGTGGCGGGGCCAGCCGGGACCTATGCGAGAGTGGTAGCCACAGCCACAGCTGCTCCCGCTGTTCCTGCTGCCCCGTCACCTTTTCAATTAATAACAAAAAAGCTTGGGGTGAAGAGCTACACTCACCCCACTATGACCATCGAGGCCTGCGTCAAGGCCATGGCTGGGGTTGTCGGCCCCTCAGCCATCGTCGCGGCCTCGAAAATGTATGGGAAGGCTGTGTTCTTCCTGGGGTCGGAGCGGGCGGTGTCCCTGGCTGTCGCCAAGGGGCTCACCGTGGGCGGGACCTTCCTGCCGGTGGATCCTCTCGAGGCCACCGCGCAGAGGATCATTATTTCCAACGTCCCGCCCTATGTTCCTGGTGAGCTCCTCCTTCCCCATTTGCGACAACTTGGGGAGGTGAGGTCGGGGATCACACCCATCCCGCTCGGCTTCTGGGAGGCCAGCCTTCGCCACGTCTTCTCCTTCCGGCGCCAGCTGTTTATCCAGCTGGCGCGGGAGGAGGACACTGAAGGGGCGTTCGTCGTCCTCCACGAGGGGACCGCCTACCGTGCCTTTTGGACGTCAGACGGTGAGGTGCCATGCCTGCAGGGAGGTGGGGCACATCAGGAGGAACTGCCCTGCCTCCAAGGCCGCCGGATCATCTCGTGCGGCCGAGGCTGGCGCCGCCGCCGCCGCCCTTCCCCCCGGATCTGCCCGCGCGTCAAGTACGTCTGATGCGCGGTTGACGTCGGGGGCCGATGCCACCAAGGCCTCCGGCGGGGGGGAGGGAGCGTGTCCGGCCGGAAAGAAGGCGCGGGGAAAAAAGAAGCACCTTAGGGCAGGTCCCCCCGTGGATGGTGAGCCCTTGCCCCTTGAGCCCCTTACACCCGCGCTCCTCGCGGAGTTGATCAGGGCAGATGTGAGCGGGAGGGGCCCCGTGCCCGTGCCTGTGGCCGCAACCGCCGCAGCGGCAATGCCAATACCTGCGGCCGGGCTCGGGCCCGAGGAACCCGACAAACCTGCTCCGCCGGAGGGAGTCGAGGAGGAGGCCTTTGCAGACATGGAGGTCTCCCTCGCTCCCTCCGTGCTAAAAAGAAGGCGCGACCCCCTGGATGAGGAGGAGGACCGGGAGGAGGAAGGTCCCTCCGAGCAGGGGGAGTCGTCGCCCGCCGCGGGTACTGCGCCGCCCCCCCCCCCCAACGCTGTCGTCATCACCAGCGATCGGCAAGGGTCGCCTGTCCCTCGGGAGGCTGAGGCAGATGTGTCTGTCCAGCACGTGCCTCCCGGGGATGGGGATGAGACCCTGCCCGTGGGGGGGGGTTGCGGAACAACCCGCGGCAGTAATTGAAGTTGACCTTTTATCGGTGTCGTTACCCCTCGCCGGGTCGGGCAGCCTGGGGGCTGGGTCGGGCGAGCTCGAGGGTAATGAGCTCACCCAATGCGACCCGGACGTCTCCCAGGGGATGCTCGTCCTGGTAGAGCTTTTAATTCAAAACCCCCCGTCCGCTGGGTCGGAGGTTGGTGGCGGGGAGGAGGATGGCCCCCTGGCTGCGTCTCTGGTGCCGGACGTACTGGAGGAGCTGGAAATTGTTCTCTCCCCGGTTTCTCCGGTCGTTCCGGTGTCTGAGGCGGAGGGGAGCTCTGAACCGCCGCCGTCTTCTGGCCCGGCGCCCCTAGAGGAGCCCAGGGAGAAATCCTCTGCCGCCGATCCTGGGGGTGTGATCCGGGCGGAGGCGGGGCTGGCTGGCGCGGCCGAGTCGTTCGCTTCGCACTGCGCGGCGGGCGGGTCGGCCGCTGGTGACGACCCCCTGGAGGAGGATGGGGACTCGGTGATGGGCACGGAGGACGATTCGGACTCCAGCGCCGACGTGGCGATGGATGACCTCGTGCCCCTTGCCGAGTCTCCCCTCATTTCCGTAAGGGAACTCCGGGATTTTATGGCCACGTGCCTGGGTCAGCGCAATAAGGTCCGGCTGGCCCTCGACAGGTGGTCGGAGCTGGCGCTGCTCATCGATTCCGTCCGCGCCGCCGTTAAGATCATGGGTGCGGACAAGGGTGTGAACCCGCTCGAGCTGCGTCGGCTCACGACGTTTCTCACTGGGCTGCTGAGGAAGTGGCGACTGACCAGCGGCTGCGCTTCCTCCCCCCGTTAGGTGTAGGTAGAGGTTGCACTATGCTTCTGACATGAAGATAACCATAGCCAGCCTCAACATCAACGGCAGCAGGGAGGCGCGCCGCAGATTCAATAACTTCTCGGTCCTTCGGGACGGGAAGTATGCGGTGTGCTTCCTGCAAGAAACCCACACCGTTCCGGGAGACGAAGCCACGTGGCTCCTGGAGTGGCAAGGAGGGGTCAGCATGAGTCACCTCTCCAACAATTCCAGCGGGGTGGCTATCTTGCTGAGCCCGCATTTTCAGCCGGAGATCTTGGGGGTCAAGGAGCACGTGCCGGGCCGCTTGCTCCAGGTCACTGTTCACCTGGGGGGCGTGCCGCTCCATCTAGTGAACGTGTACGCCCCTCAGACCAGTGCGCAGCAAGTGCGCTTCTTCGAAGAAGTGTCCGCTCTCTTGGGCTCCATCGACGTGGGCGAGTGCGTCATCCTCGGGGGGGATTTTAACTGCACCCTCGAGGCGAGGGACCGTTCGGGTCCCCCGCGAAGCCCGGCGGCGATGGAGAAGTTGAGGGACCTGGTTGGGTCCTTCGACTTGGTGGACGTCTGGCGAAATCTCCACCCCGACTCCAGCGCCTTCACTAGCGTGAGGTCTGGGGGAGGAAGGTCCAGAATCGACCGCCTCTACATTTCCCGGGCGTACGTCTCCTGCGTTCCGGCAGCTTCCATGCGGCCGGTGCCATGCACGGACCACCACCTGGTGTGGGCGGAGCGCGCTCTGCTGCGCGCGCGGGGGGGGTCCGTGTACTGGCATTTTAACAACCTGCTGCTGGAGGACGCACGGTTCCGGGATTCGTTTCGTCGATTCTGGGCCGACTGGAGGAGGAAGCAGGGGGGCTTCCCCTCCTTGAGGCTATGGTGGGATGTGGGCAAGGCTCACATCTGTCTCTTCTGTCAGGAGTACGCGAAGGGGTCGACCAAGAGGCGGGAGGCCCGGGTCGGGCGGTTGGAGAAGGAGGTGCTCGACCTGGAGTCCCGTCTCGGTCAGGTCGTCGAGGACCCGGCCCTGCGGAAGGTGTACGAAGAGAAGAAGGGCGCGCTGAAGGACCTGCAGCTCGTCGGGTCCCGAGGCGCGTACGTGAGGTCGCGGATCCAGCTCCTGCGGGACCTGGACCGTGGCTCCCCCTTCTTCTACTCGCTGGAAAAAAGACGGGGGGTCCGTAAGCAGCTCTTGGGGCTGCTGGCCGACGACGGATCTCTGGTCTCGGATCCGGAGGGAATCAGCGCGGAGACCCGCGCCTATTACGGGGCTCTGTTCTCTCCGGATCCATCCAGCGAGGATGCGTGCAGAGTTTTGTGGGAGGACCTGACGAAGGTTGGCCCGGAGGGCGCCGAAAAATTGGACGCTCCGCTAAGTCTGGCGGAGCTGACCGGCGCCCTCCGCCAGCTCTCTAGGGGAAAGTCCCCGGGGCTGGACGGGCTGACCGTGGAGTTCCACAGGGCGTTCTGGGACGTCTCGGGGGGCGACTACGCGCGGGTCCTGGGGGAAAGTTTGGCGACCGGGGAGATGCCCCTCTCTTGGCGCAGGGCGGTCATTGTCCTGCTGCCTAAGAAGGGCGATCTCCGCCTCCTTAAGAACTGGCGCCCGGTCTCCCTCCTCAGCACGGACTATAAAATCTTTGCCAGGGCCATGTCTGCTCGCCTTGGCACCGTGCTGGCCCACATGATCCACCCCGACCAGTCCAACGCGGTCCCGGGCCGGACCATCCACGATAACATCCATCTGGTCCGGGACCTGGTCCACCACTCCCAGAGGGCTGGTCTGTCGGTCGCCTTCCTTTCCCTGGATCAGGAGAAGGCGTTCGACAGGGTGGATCACGAGTATCTCTTCGGGACTCTGCGCGCATTCGGGTTCGGGACGCATTTCGTCGCCCGGATCCGACTTCTGTACGCCGCCGCGGAGTGTCTGATTAAAGTTAACGGGTCCTTGACGGCGCCCCTTTGCTTCGGGAGGGGGGTGCGTCAGGGATGCCCCATGTCCGGTCAGTTATACGCCATTTGCGTGGAGCCTTTCCTGCGCCTCTTGCGGAAGAGGTTGACGGGACTGGCTCTGCAAGGGCTGGGCGTGGAGGTGGTCCTCTTGGCTTACGCCGATGACGTGCTCCTCATGGTCACGGATCCCGCTGACTTGCGGAGGATGCGGGAATGCCTGCAGATTTACTCGGACGCATCCTCCGCCAAGATCAACTGGGAGAAATGTTCCGGACTCCTGGTGGGTCAGTGGCGGGTGGACTACCTGCCGGAGGAGTTCAGGCCTTTTGCCTGGAGCACCACGCACCTCCTCTATTTGGGAGTCTACCTTAGCCCTGCCGAGGACGCTTGGCCGGCGAACTGGCAAGAGCTGGAGGCCAAAGTCACCGCTCGCCTAGGACGCTGGACAGTACTGCTCCGAGTGTTGTCCTACAGGGGTCGAGCGCTGGTCATAAACCAGCTGGTGGCCGCCATGTTGTGGTACCGGTTGGTCACTTTGATCCCTCCCCCTGTGTTTGTCGCCAAGATTCAGAAGAAGCTCATCGACTTCTTCTGGGACAAAAGGAAGCACTGGGTCTCTGCCGCGGTTCTGTGTCTCCCACTTAGGGAGGGCGGTCGGGCGCTGGTGTGCCTTCGCACCCAGGCTGCGACTTTCCGTCTTCAGACGCTGCAGAGATACCTGTACGTCGAGAATCCTCCGAGATGGTGTGCGCTGGCGACGTTTTTCTTCCGCCAGCTGCATGGCCTCAATTACGACACGCAGCTCCTGTTTGCGAAAGTGGGCAGCAGGCGTGCCGGCCTGCGGAAGCTGCCTGTCTTCTACCAGGAACTACTATGGGTTTGGAACTACGTCGCTTCCAGGCGGAGCTCTCCCCCGTCAGGAGCGGCGGCTCTCCTTCGGGAGCCGCTGCTCAGGAATCCGCACCTCCACAAACACGGGTTCGGGCGGCTGGCGGAGGGTAGGGCTGTGGCTGGCAAGGTGACCAGAGTCGGGGACCTGCTCGGTGGCGGAGGAGCGGGCTGGATGGCGCCGGAGGAGCTGGCGCGGCACCTGTCCTGGGCCAACGTCCGGCTCGCGGTCGAAACCATCGAATCGGTAAAAGCGGCACTGGGCCCCGACTCCACTAGGTGTATCGAGGCGGCTCAAGCACGTGGGGCGATCCCGTCCGAGCTTACCCCCGTTCGGACGGAATTCCTCATCGGCGCCCGGCCCCGAAACTCCCCTCGGGGACCGGCGCTTCACAACTTGAGCCGTCTCGAGGAAATACCCTCCGTGTCTTTTCATTCCGCGCGGAGGGGTTTCCTGTACGGGCTGCTCCTGCACACTCTCCACTTTGCCATCTTCGTCTACCGTCCGGACACGCCTTGGCGTGGCATTTTGCCGACCGGCGGTAGCGGAGGTCCCCAATGGAGGGCTCTCTATGCGGGAGTCCTCCCTTGTTCCATCGGGGACTTGGCCTGGAGGGTGTTGCACGGAGCGGTCCCGTGCAATAAGGTTTTAAGTAGGTTCACGGACTCCCAGGCCGCCTGCATTTTTTGCGGCCTGGAGGAGTCCGTGTTTCACGTTTATATGGATTGTGAGAGGTTGCAGCCCCTCTTTCACTACTTGAAGGGGCTGCTCCTCGATTTTTGGTTGCACTTCAGTCCCACGCTCTTGATCTACGGTCACCCGGTGCGGAGGGGAGCGGACAGGTTGGAGGACCTCCTTGTGGGCCTGCTCCTGGGCCTGGCTAAAAGAGCCATCAATTGGTCCAGGCAGCGGGCGGTCGAGGGGGTCGTCCAGCCGGATTGCCTGCCTCTCTTCCACGGCCATGTTCGCGCCCGGGTGGCCCTGGAGATGGAGCACGCGGTGTCCGCCGGTGCGCTTGAGTATTTCCGTGACCGATGGGCGCCGCGGGGACTGGAGTGCATCATCAACACAGAAAACCAAATTTTAATTTGATTTGTTAAGCTTTAGTTGAACTTTTGTTTATTTACAGTTGAATTGGGTTTTTTTTTGGGTCCAAATAAAAGAGTACCCTCTGTTCAGTAAATACCTGTTATTATTGTTCTCCTGCAGCCCGTGTATTATTAAGGCGCAGACACTGCAGTGGCGACGACCAGGTTCGAACTTGCCTGCAGTACTGCATCACCTCACGGGGATCTTTCCTTGAGAAGAAGCTTCTTGGAGGTCGAAGTCAGAGCAACGGGCGTCGACCGCGGGCAACCGCCCAAGGATCCATCGGAGTTCGGAGAGTTGCAGGAGAGGCTGTGGAGAGCTGGGCTTGGCTCCCCAGTCAAGGTGTTCCAGCAAATCGTGCTGGTAGCAGGTAGTGCGCTGACCCTTCCGGACTGCGGTGGGCTCGAGCTTGATCGAGCGGCTCTGCAAAGGAGCCGTGTAGCGTCGTCGGGAGGAAAAGAGAGAGAGAGAGGGTGGAGCGCACAGGGCGTGGTCGGTGCTCAAGAACCGGGCAGTGTTGCGAAAATAAAACAAGGGGAAGGAAAAGTGAGATGCGCCGAAGCCGCGGGTCGCCGCCATTACCCTGCAGAACGCTCGGAGCAGTGTGGCAGCAAGGGGAAGAAGGAAAAGCGTGGAAGGCGCCATTTTATTCCACTGGGGAAGAAGGAAAAGCGCGGGAGGCGCCATTTTAACCCATTGGTGAAGAAGAAAAAGCGCGGGAGGCGCCATTTTAAATCACCCAAGATGCCGAAAAGTGGCAGTATCACTGCTTTTGACAACGAGGTAGAAGACTGGACCACGTATGTGGAAAGAATTGAAGTGTACTGCAAGGTAAATGAGGTGGCTGATGGAAAGAAGGCGCCGGTATTATTAAATTTGATGGGCGCGAGAACATACGGCCTATTGCGGAATTTAATTACCCCAGCTAAACCAATGGAGAAAAGTTTTGAAGAGATTGTTAATATCTTACATGAACACCTAAACCCTACACCGCTGCTGATAGCAGAAAGATTCAAGTTCCATAAAATAAACCAGCACAAAGATGAGAGCAATGCTGACTATCTTACGGAACTACGCAAGTTATCGAAGCAGTGCCAGTTTGGAGCAGGACTGGCAGACACCTTACGGGATAAGTTTGTCTGTAGGCTCCAGAGTGAAGGAACCCAGAAACGACTACTTTCGGAAAAGGACCTGACGCTAGAACAGGCTTTCAGCGTGGCAGTATCCTACGAAGCAGCAGCATGGGGAGCTGCGGAAATACAACAGAAACCACAAGAATACAGCACAAACGAAATGGCGTATGGAGCAGAAAAGTGCTATTGCTGCGGCAGAACAACCCATGATCAGAAGGACTGCTGGTTTAAGGACAAAGTATGCAGGCAATGTGGGAAAATGGGACACATAGCAAGAGTCTGCAGGTCGGGAAAGAAAACCAACACTACAAGAACTACTAAGGAAAAGTACAAGAAAGTAAAGAAATTGACAGACAGCAGTTCGGAAGATCAGGAGAGTGATAAGGACTCCGGGAGCAGGAGACTAAGTTGTCTAAAGTTACACAACGTGATCGCAAAGGAGGACCACCGAACCATTTGGGTCACCCTCATGATAGCAGGGTCCCAAGTAAAGATGGAATTGGACACAGGATCAGCCCTAACTGTCATGAATCTACGAGACTATGAGCGGCTATTCTCACACATACCCTTGAAGGACACGTCCATTGTATTGAAGACATACACGGGGCAAAAAGTCTACCCCAGAGGAAAAATAAGGGTGCCAGTTGAATACAACGGCAAGGAAACACAGAAACTGTATCTATATATACTACCAGATGGAGGACCACCATTATTGGGACGTGAATGGATCCGAAAAATACAATTGGATTGGCATTCCGTTCAGGCGCTAACTGTGACTGATAAAAAGGATGATGACATCACACTTGGACGACTGTCAAAAATTCTAACTGACGTGAAAGAGGTGTTCCAACAAGGGCTTGGGACTCTAAAAGGAGTAACGGCAATGATAAAAGTCGAAGATAACGCAAACCCAAAATGTTTTACGGCCAAACCGGTACCTTACGCGATCCGCCCAGCCGTTGAAGCAGAGCTGGAGAGTCTGGAGCATTCGGGTGTGCTGTCCAAGGTGGACTGGAGCGAGTGGACCACACCCATCGTTCCTGTAATGAAGAAATCATTGAGCAGCACGCCTGGGGAACCGAAGAAGGTCCGCATCTGTGGGGACTTCAAGGTGACTGTGAACCCAGTCCTGCACACAGTACAATATCCACTTCCACGGATAGAAGATATTTTTGCCTCACTATCTGGAGGGAAACGCTTTACAAAGATTGATCTGGCCCAAGCTTATCTACAAATGGAGGTGGAAGAGGCATCTAGGAAATACCTCACGATAAACACTCACAAAGGCCTTTACCAGTACAATCGACTGGTATTCGGGGTAGCATCAGCCCTGGCTATTTGGCAGAGGGCGATGGAACAAGTCCTGCAAGGGATCCCGGGGACCCAGTGTTATTTGGACGACATCCTAGTTACGGGCAAAAATGACAATGAACACCTTGCCAACCTGGAGCAGGTGCTCACTAGATTACAGGAATATGGGCTACGAGCCAACCGCCCCAAATGCGAGTTCTTCAGGAGACAAATCTCATATTGTGGCCACATGATTGATGAGGAAGGGTTGCATAAGTCGCCGGACAAGATTGAGGCTGTAGTCAAGGCTCCAGCACCGGAAAATGAGTTGCAACTGAGGTCATTCCTCGGGTTGGTGAACTACTACCATAAGTTCTTGCCGAATTTATCTACAATTCTGCACCCACTGAACGCCCTGCTGCAAACTGGAGTAACATGGAAATGGAGTGATGAGTGTAAGTGTGCCTTTCAGAAATGTAAATGCCTAATCACTTCAAAAGAAGTATTGGCCCACTACAATCCAACACTACCGATTCGGTTAGCATGTGATGCGTCTCCCTACGGCATCGGAGCGGTGCTGTCACACAAATTCCTTGACGGTTCAGAGAGGCCAATAGCCTTTGCGTCACGCTCGTTAACCTCAGCCGAGCGTAACTACGCCCAGATTGACAGGGAGGCCCTCAGCCTGGTGTGGGGGGTGAAGAAGTTCAATCACTATCTGCATGGGCAGAAATTCACCCAACCCCCCAAATCAAAAAAAAAATCAAATCAACTTTTATTGTCATTGTTAGTGCACAAGTGCAGTACAACGAAATGTAGGCTTGCGGCTCCCGAGAGTGTACATTTAGATTAAGACATTTAAACATTCAACATACATTTGACTTGTAATACATTAACATAACCATAATAAAGTGCATTGGCAGATGTGCAGGCTTTAGAGTTTATTTGTGGAGTTCAGTAGGATGACAGCCCTGGGAAAGAAGCTGTTCCTAAATCTGGTCGTACGGGTGCGAATGCATCTGTAGCGTCTCCCAGATGGCAGGAGGGCGAACAGACTGTGGCTGGGGTAGGTAGGGTCTTTGATGATGGACCGTGACCTCAGTAAACAACGTTTCTGGTATATGTGCTCTATGGTCGGTAGCCGGGTGCCGGTAATGCGTTGGGCAGTTTTGACTACCCGCTGCAGGGCTTTCCGGTCATAGTAGCTACAGCTGCCATACCATACTGTGATACAGTTTGTCAGGATGCTCTCTATTGTGCAGCGGTAAAAGTTAGAGAGGGTCAGGGGTGACAGGTTACATCCCTTCAGCCTCCTTAGGAAATATAGGCGCTGCTGGGCCTTCTTCACCAGGGAGGAGGTATTGAGGGACCAGGAGAGGTCTTCCGTGATGTGGACTCCGAGGAACTTAAAGCTGTCCACCCTTTCCACCACAGCCCCATTGATGTGGATGGGGGTGTGACTTCCGCCTTTAGACTTCCTGAAGTCCACAATGATTTCTTTGGTTTTCTTGATGTTAAGGGCCAAGTTGTTATCGGCGCACCACTTCATGAGATGCTGGACCTCCTCCCTGTAGGCTGACTCATCGTTGTTGGTGATCTGGCCTACTACCGTGGTATCATCCGCAAACTTGATGATGGTGTTGGAACCGTGAACAGCCACACAGTCGTGGGTGAAGAGGGAGTAGAGGAGGGGGCTCAGCACACATCCTTGTGGGGCCCCCGTGTTCAGGGTCAGTGGGGGGAGGTGTGGTTACCTAATTTGACAGACTGGGGTCTGTTTGTTAGGAAGTCCAGGGTCCAGTTGCAGAGGGAAGTGTTCAGGCCAAGAGTTTGGAGTTTGGTGGCCAGCTTGTTGGGGACGATAGTGTTGAATGCTGAGCTGTAGTCTATGAACAGCATTCTGATGTAGGTCTCCTTACCATCTAAGTGATTCAGTGCCGAGTGTAGAGCAGTTGTGATTGCATCCTCCGTTGATCTGTTTGCACGATAGGCAAACTGGTGTTGGTCAAGAGAGGCGGGAACACTGGCTTTGATGTGAGCCAGGACCAGTCTCTCGAAACACTTCATTATGATGGGTGTGAGTGCGACGGGTCGATAGTCGTTCAGGCACGTCACAGCCGTTTGTTTTGGCACAGGAATAATGGCAGCGGTCTTGAAGCATGTAGGGACTACTGCCTGGGCCAATGACAGATTGAAGATGGCGGTGAAGACATCAGCTGACTGATCATCAGGCCCTGGTCTCCATTTTTAACCCAAAGAAGGGCGTTCCGGTGATGACGGCACAACGGCTGCAAAGATGGTCACTTTTTCTAGGGGCACATCAGTACAACATAGAGTACAAGGGTACGAAACAGCATGGAAACGCTGATGGGCTGTTGCGCCTACCATTGCCTATGGTAGAGGAAGCACCTGCAGTGGACCCTGTTGAGATATTGCATGCGACCATAGTCGAATGTCTACCTGTTACAAACTCAAGTATAGGGAAGGAAACCCGAAATGACCCGACACTCTCTCGGGTCTATGATTTGACGGTGAAGGGATGGCCAGCACATGGCGACTCACTGTTGCCAGCATTCTCGACAAGGAGAGAACAGCTGTCAGTGTGCCGGGGGACCTTGATGTGTGGATCCCGAGTGGTAATTCCACCCAAGTTGAGAGATAGAGTGCTCAATGAGCTTCATGAGGGTCATCTGGGAGGGGTAAAAATGAAGAGCCTAGCCAGGGCGTTTGTGTGGTGGCCAGGAATCGATAAAGAAATCGAGGATATGACCAAGAGATGCACAGGATGCCAGAAGGTCCAAAACGCTCCACCACAGGCCCTGCTACATCCATGGGAGTGACCCTCATCTCCATGGCAACGGGTACACATTGATTTTGCTGGTCCATTTATGGACTCAATGTTCCTAATCGCTGTGGACGCCCATTCGAAATGGCCAGAGGACATCAAAATGTCCTCCACCACGTAGAAAACTATTGCAGTCCTACGGACCATCTTCACCAGGAATGGCTTGCCAGAACAGATTTGCTCCAACAATGGGCCACAGTTTGTGTCAGAGGATTTCCGGAGGTTTCTGAGGAATAATGGGGTGATGCATTACACATCTGCCCCATATCATCCAGCCACAAATGGATTGGCTGAGAGGTTTGTTCAGACCTTTAAAAAGGCAATAAAGGCAATGCATAATGGCGACATACCACTACAACACAAGGTGGATAATTTCTTGTTTGCTTACCGGAATGCGACACATGCAGTCACCAACCAAGCTCCAGCCATAATGTTCTTCAACCGAAGGCTAAGATGTCGCCTGGATTTGCTCAAACCAAGCATAAGACGAGATGTTGAGGATACGCAATTCCAGCACATAAATGAGAAGCCAACCAGGAGCTTCAAGATAGGGCAACCAGTCTTGGCCCGCGACTACCGAACAGAAAAATGGCAGCCAGGAACGATATGCACACAGCAGGGACCACTAATGTACACAGTGGACGTTGGAGAGAGCATCGTGAGATGCCATGCTGACCAGATTCTAGAGTCACAGGAACAAGCCAAACCTGTACCACGAGCAGGTGCGCCTGGTAATCAACCCGAAGTACAGATTGCGTCTACCTCAGAAGCAGTGGTATTGGAAGCTGACGAACCAACCAATGACAATGATCCAGAATCAACTCCGCCGCAAGAACAGGATACTCGAGAAAGGCGCTATCCAGTCAGGATCAGGAAGCCTCCTCAAAGACTGAACTTATAAATGATTATTTCAGTTGATGTATATAGTACAGAGAAAATTGTAATTGTAATTAGTTATTATTTAGTTGTTAAATGAATGTTATGTACTGTTTATCTAAAAGGGGAGGAATTGTTGTGTATGTGCCTTTAAGAGAAGAACTGATACTATACTGCAGTACCGGCAGTGACCACCCCTGTATATAAAGCCATAGCAGGCTTCTGTATTTCAGTCTTAAGTTACCCTCTGTTCCAGCATTTCTGGCTGTGCAGCTGCCTCAGTCAGCAGGAGGAGAAGGAGCAGCCAAACCAGGAGAGTGGAGAGTGTAAAGTGGTGGTCTCCTGACCAGGAAGAGGAGGATATCGATAGACCACCACCACCTCCACCTCCACCATCATCACAGCAACTGAGGTGCCTGGAGAGAGAGGACAGAGGAGGAGAAAGGAGGCCAGCAACAACACCAACCAGGGGAGAGGCCTTTCCATTACTGCCTCCCCAAATTGGCCTCCACTTCAGGAGAGGGAGAGAGGGGAGAGAAACAACCAACAACCACCAACTGTTTGGAAGGAGGGAAGAACAAAATCATCTTTTCTGAACATCTACAGGAGGATGTTATTTGGGGCACTCTCCCAAAGACTTTGGCCTAGAAATTGAGTTTTGGCTTAGCCAGGGCTTTAGCGCCGGAAGTTAGTGCCGGCGCTAAGTCCCCCTGCGCGCGCCAAAAATTCAGCAGGGCCGCGCCCAAACGGCTGCCGGCGCTACTGAAGGGTCTTTGCGGCGGTAAATCGGCGCTAACTGCCGTTTCGCGCCCCAATTCCGGCGCTGCGGCACCCGATGCGGTGCGGCAGGCTCGGGAAGTGCAGGCCTCCTCCTTCCCTTAAGGAGGAGCTGCCTGCACCCGGCCGCGGCCCGCGAAAATCTTTTTAAAAATGAGCCCGGCACCTCGGACAAGTGCCGGGCTTGCTTCTGTTCCGGTGGGGGGGGGGGGGGAAGTCCGGGGAGGGAGCTGCGGCCAGGCGGCCGGCGGGAAAGCGGCCGGCCGCCGCGGGGCCTTTAATGCGCCGGCGCAAAGACTTGTAAGACTCTGTTGCCAGAGTCTTAGTTGCGGCTGCCACGGGCGAGGCGGCCGCAACTGAATTTCGGCGCTGGGGCCCGTCGGCATGGCAACCGGGACGCTGCGCACACCGATGACGTCATCGGTGCCGGCGCAGCGCTACCGGTCTACCGCGGCGGAAGGGCCCCAGGCAATTTCGGCGCCAGCGCCAATTGCAGCGCTAGGCCCTCTAGCGCCGCAAAATCAGCGCTAAGGGCACTCAATTTCTAGGCCTTTGTATTTTAGGTGGGGGGAGAAAAGAAGAAACAAGGCCGGATCATCAAGGGGTGTCTGTGTGTGTGTGTGTGGCTCTTGTTAAAAGCTAGGCCACACACACCACTAATAAGCACCCCTTCTATTGCCTGACCTGGGACAGCTGGAGCTGCCTAGGTGAAGTCCAATTTCATTAATTACATCGTTAAAACCTGGTGCAGGACTGAGCCTGGGGCATCTTCAGCTTTCCCAGGTGAAGACATCTTCTCCCCCTGCCAGAAGACCACCACCATCAAAGACTTTAAATTCCCATCAGAGAGTGCACCCCTGCCAACACCCACCCACCCACCATCCTGAGTGGCAACCCTGCCTTTGCGGCCTCCCTCCTTCCCACCCCCCCTTTCACTCTTTCTTTGTCTGTCTCTGCCTACTTCTCTGAGGCACCTCAAATTTCATCTTTTTTTATTAATTGCCTATTGAGCAGAGGGGAGAAGGCCCCTCTCCCAATTTCAATCAATAAGGGGAGAGGTGTGTCTTCATTTTAAACAGCTCCCTCTGCTCAATAGAGGACCAAAAAATACCTGAGGCCATTAACACCGTCAGGCCTGTGACTTGGGGTGAGTGTAGCCCTTATAAAAACACCCCATAATGGTGACTGCATCTTCGCCGGTGGCGGGGCCAGCCAGGACTTATGCGGGAGTGGCAGCCACAGCCACAGCTGCTCCCGCTGCTTCTGCTGCCCCATCACCTTTTAAACTTATGACAAAAAAGCTTGGGGTGAAGAGCTACACTCACCCCACTATGACCATTGAGGCCTGCGTTAAAGCCATGGCTGGGGTTGTCGGCCCCTCAGCCATCGTCGCGGCCTCAAAAATGTATGGGAAGGCTGTGTTCTCCCTGGCGTCGGAGCGGGCGGTGTCCCTGGCCATCACCAAGGGGCTCACCGTGGGCGGGACCTTCCTGCCGGTGGATCCCCTCGAGGCCACCGCGCAGAGGATCGTCATCTCGAATGTCCCGCCCTATGTTCCTGGTGAGCTCCTCCTCCCCCATTTATGCCAACTTGGGGAGGTGAGGTCAGGGATTACGCCCATCCCACTCGGCTTCCGGGAAGCCAGCCTTCGCCACGTCTTCTCCTTCCGGCGCCAGCTGTTTATCCAGCTGGCGCGGGAGGAGGACACCGACGGGGCGTTTGTCGTCCACCACGAGGGGACCGCCTATCGCGTCTTCTGGACGTCGGACGGTGTGCGGTGCCACGCCTGCAAGGAGGTGGGGCACATCCGGAAAAACTACCCCGCCTCCAGGGCCGCCGGATCATCTCCTGCGGCCGAGGCTGGCGCCGCCGCCGCTCCTCCCCCCAGATCTGCCCGCGCGTCGGGAACGTCTGATGCGCGGTCGAAGTCAGGGGCCGATGCCACCAAGGCCTCCGGCGGGGGGGGAGGGAACGCGTCCGGCCGGAAAGAAGGCGCGGCGGAAAAATAAACACCTTAGGGCGGGTCCCCCCGTGGATGGCCAGCCCTTGCCCCTTGCGCCCCTTACACCCACGCTCCTCACGGAGTTAATCGGAGCAGACGCGAGTGGGAGGGGCCTCGTGCCCGAGCCTGTGGCCGCAACCGCCGCAGCGGTAACGCCAATACCTGCGGCCGGGCTCGGGCCCGAGGAATCCGACAAACCTGCTCCGCCGGAGGGAGCAGAGGAGGAGGCCTCTGCAGACATGGAGGTCTCCCTCGCTCCCTCCGTGCTAAAAAGAAGGCGTGACCCCCTGGAAGAGGAGGAGGACCGGGAGGAGGAAGGTCCCTCCGAGCAGGGGGAGTCGTTGCCCGCCGCGGGTACTGCGCGCCCCCCCCCCCCGCTGTCGTCATCACCAGCGATCGGCAGGGGTCGCCTGTCCCTAGGGAGGCTGAGGCAGATGTCTCTGTCCAGCACGTGACTCCCGGGGATGGGGACGAGACCCTGCCCATGGGGGGTGGTCGCAGAACAACCCGCGGCTATTGACATTTTATCGGTGCCGTTACCCCTCGCTGGGTCGGGTGGCCTGGGGTCTGGGTCGGGCGAGCTCGAGGAAAATGAGCTCGCCCAATGCGACCCGGACATCTCCCAGGGGCTGCTCGTCCCAGTGGAGGTTTTAATTGAAAACACCCCATCTGCTGGGTCGGAGGCTGGTGGCGGGGAGGAGGATGGCCCCCTGGCTGCGTCTCTGGTGCCGGACGTACTGGAGGAGCTGGGAATTGTTCTCTCCCCAGTTTCACCGGTCGTTCTGGCGTCTGAGGCGGGGGGGGACTCCGAACCACCGCCGTCTTCTGGCCCGGCACCCCTAGAGGAGCCCAGGGAGGAATCCTCTGCCGCCGATCCTGGGGGTGGGATTCGGGCGGAGGCGGGGCTGGCTGGTGCGGCCGAGCCGTTTGCTGCGCACTGCGCGACGGACGGGTCGGCCGCTGGTGACGACCCCCTGGAGGAGGATGGGGACTCGGTGATGGGTACGGAGGACGATTTGGACTCCACCGTCCACGAGGCGCTGGATGACCTCGTGCCCCTCGCCGAGTCTCTCCTCATTCCCATAAGGGAACTCCGGGACTTTATGGCCATGTGCCGGGGTCGGCAAAATAAGATCCGGCTGGCCCTCGAAAGGTGGTTGGAGCTGGCGCTGCTCATCGTGTCCGTACGCGCCGCCATTAAAATCATGGGTGCGGACGAGGGCGTGGACCAGCTCGAGCTGCGTCGGCTCAGAACGTTTCTCACTGGGCTGCTGAGGAAGTGGCGGCTGACCAGCGGCTGCGCTCCCTCCCCCTGTTAGGTGTAGGTAGAGGTTGCACTATGCTTCTGACATGAAGATAACCATAGCCAGCCTCAACATTAATGGCAGCAGGGACGCGCGCCGCAGATTCAACAACTTCTCGGTCCTTCGGGACGGGAAGTATGCGGTGTGTTTCCTGCAAGAACACAACACCGTTCCGGGAGACGAAGCCACGTGGCTCCTGGAGTGGCAAGGAGGGGTCAGCATGAGTCACCTCTCCAACAATTCTAGCGGGGTGGCTATCTTGCTGGCCCCGCATTTTCAGCCGCAGATCTTGGGGGTCAAGGAGCACGTGCCGGGCCGCTGGGGGGCGTGCCGCTCCATCTAGTGAACATGTACGCCCCTCAGACCGGTGCGCAGCAAGTGCGCTTCTTCGAAGAAGTGTCCGCTCTTTTGGGCTCCGTCGACGCGGGCGAGTGCGTCATCCTCGGGGGGGATTTTAACTGCACCCTGGAGGCGAGGGACCGTTCGGGTCCCCCGCAAAGCCCGGCGGTGATGGAGAAGTTGAGGGACCTGGTCGGGTCCTTCGACTTGGTGGACGTCTGGCGAAATCTCCACCCCAACTCCAGCGCCTTCGAGCGTAAGGTCTGGGGGAGGAAGGTCCAGAATCGACCGCCTCTACATTTCCCGGGCGTACGTCTCCTGCGTTCCGGCAGCTTCCATGCGGCCGGTGCCGTGCACGGACCACCACCTGGTGTGGGCGGAGGGGCGGAGCTTACTCCGCTGCACGCGTGGGGGGGGTCCGCGTACTGGCATTTTAACAACCTGCTGCTGGAGGACGCACGGTTCCGGGATTCGTTTCGTCGGTTCTGGGCCGACTGGAGGAGGAAGCAGGGGGGGCTACCCCTCCTTGAGGCTATGGTGGGACATGGGCAAGGCTCACATCTGTCTCTTCTGTCAGGAGTACGCGAAGGGGTCGACCAAGAGGCGGGAGGCCCGGGTCGGGCGGTTGGAGAAGGAGGTTTTCGACCTGGAGTCCCGTCTTGGTCAGGTCGTCGAGGACCCGGCCCTGCGGAAGGTGCACGAAGAGAAGAAGGGCGCGCTGAAGGACCTGCAGCTCATCGGGTCCCGAGGTGCGTACGAGAGGTCGCGGATCCAGCTCGTGCGGGACCTCGACCGCGGCTCCCCCTTCTACTCGCTGGAAAAAAGACGGGGGGTCCGTAAGCAGGTCTTGGGGCTGCTGGCCAATGACAGATCACTGGTCTCGGATCCGGTGGGAATCAGCGCGGAGACCCGCGCCTATTACGGGGCTCTGTTCTCTCCGGATCTGTCCAGCGAGGATGCGCGCAGAGTTTTGTGGGAGGACCTGCCGAAGGTCAGCCCGGAGGGCGCCGAAAAATAGGACGCTCCGCTAAGCCTGGCGGAGCTGACCGGCGCCCTCCGCCAGCTCTCTAGGGCAAAGTCCCCGGGGCTGGACGGGCTGACTGTGGAGTTCCACAGGGCGTTCTGGGACGTCTTGGGGGGCGACTACGCGTGGGTCCTGGGGGAAAGTTTGGCGACCGGGGAGATGCCCCTCTCTTGGTGCAGGGCAGTCATTGTCCTGCTGCCTAAGAAGGGCGATCTCCACCTCCTTAAGAACTGGCGCCCGGTCTCCCTCCTCAGCATGGACTATAAAATCTTTGCCAGGGCCATGTCTGCTCGCCTTGGCACCGTGCTGGCCCACATGATCCACCCCGACCAGTCCAACACGGTCCCGGGCCGGACCATCCACGATAACATCCATCTGGCCCGGGACCTGGTCCACCACTCCCAGAGGGCTGGTCTGTCGGTCGCCTTCCTTTCCCTGGATCAGGAGAAAGCGTTCGACAGGGTGGATCGCGAGTATCTCTTTGGGACTCTGCGCACATTCGGGTTCGGGATGCATTTCGTCACCCGGATCCGACTTCTGTACGCCGCCGCGGAGTGTCTGATTAAAGTTAATGGGTCCTTGACGGCGCCCCTTCGCTTCGGGAGGGGGGTGCGTCAGGGATGCCCCATGTCCGGTCAGTTATATGCTGTCTGCGTGGAGCCTTTCCTGCGCCTCTTGCAGAAGAGGTTGACAGGACTGGCTCTGCAAGGGCTGGGCGTGGAGGCCATCCTCTTGGCTTACGCCGATGACGTGCTCCTCATGGTCACGGATCCCGCTGACTTGCGGAGGATGCGGGAATGCCAGCAGATTTACTCGGACGCATCCTCCGCCAAGATCAACTGGGAGAAAAGTTCCGGACTCCTGGTGGGTCAGTGGCGGGTGGACTCCCTGCCGGAGGAGTTCAGGCCTTTTGCCTGGAGCACCACGCACCTCCTCTATTTGGGAGTCTACCTTAGCCCTGCCGAGGACGCCTGGCCGGCGAACTGGCAAGAGCTGGAGGCCAAAGTCACTGCTCGCCTAGGACGCTGGACAGGACTGCTCCGAGTGTTGTCCTACAGGGGTCGAGCGCTGGTCATAAACCAGCTGGTGGCCGCCATGTTGTGGTACCGGTTGGTCACTTTGATCCCGCCCCCTGCGTTTGTCGCCAAGATGCAGAAGAAGCTCATTGACTTCTTCTGGGACAAAAGGAAGCACTGGGTCTCTGCCACGATTCTGTGTCTCCCGCTTAGGGAGGACGGTCAGGCGCTGGTGTGCCTTCGCACCCAGGCTGCGACTTTCCGTCTTCAGACGCTGCAGAGATACCTGTACGTTGAGAATCCTCCGAGATGGTGTGCGCTGGCGACGTTTTTCTTCCGCCAGCTGCACGGCCTCAATTCCGACACGCAGCTCCTGTTCGCGAAAGTGGGCGGCAGGCGTGCCGGCCTGCGGGAGCTCCCTGTCTTCTACCAGGAACTGCTATGGGTTTGGAACTACGTCGCTTCCAGGCGGAGCTCTCCCCCGTCAGGAGCGGCGGCTCTCCTTCGGGAGCCGCTACTCAGGAATCCGCACCTCCACGAACGCGGGTTCGGGCGGCTGGTGGAGGGCAGGGCTGTGCTTGGCAAGGTGACCAGTGTCGGGGACCTGCTCGATGGCGGAGGAGCGGGCTGGTTGGCGCCGGAGGAGCTGGCGCGGCGCCTGTCCTGTGCCAACGTCCGGCTCGCGGTCGAAGCCATCGAATCGGTGAAAGCGGCACTGGGCCCCGACTCCACTAGGTGTATCGAGGTGGCTCAAGCATGTGCGGCGATCCCGTCCGAGCTTACCCCCGTTCGGACGGAATTCCTCATCGGCGCCTGGCCCCGATACTCCCCTCGGGAACCGGCGCCTCACAACTTGAGCCGTCTCGAGGAAATACCCTCCGTGCCTTTTCATTCCGCGCGGAGGGGTTTCCTGTACGGGCTGCTCCTGCACACTCTCCACTTTGCCATCTTCGTCTACCGTCCGGACACGCCTTGGCGTGGCGTCTTGCCGACTGGCGGTGGCGGAGGTCCCCAATGGAGGGCTCTCTACGCGGGAGTCCTCCCTTGTTCCATCGGGGACTTGGCCTGGAGGGTGTTGCACGGAGCGGTCCCGTGCAATAAGGTTTTAAGTAGGTTCACAGACTCCCAGGCCGCCTGCATTTTGTGCGGCCTGGAGGAGTCCGTGTTTCACGTTTATATGGAGTGTGAGAGGTTGCAGCCCCTCTTTCACTACTTGAAGGGGCTACTCCTCGATTTTTGGTTGCACTTCAGTCCCACGCTCTTGATCTATGTTCACCCGGTGCGGAGGGGAGCGGACAGGTTGGAGGACCTCCTTGTGGGCCTGCTCCTGGGCCTGGCTAAAAGAGCCATCAATTGGTCCAGGCAGCGGGCGGTCGAGGGGGTCGTCCAGCCGGATTGCCTGCCTCTCTTCCACGGCCATGTTCGCGCCCGGGTGGCCCTGGAGATGGAGCACGCGGTGTCCGCCAGCGCGCTTGAGTATTTCCGCGACTGGTGGGCGCCGCGGGGACAGGAGTGCATTATCAACCCGGAAAATCAAATTTTAATTTGATTTGTTAAATTTTAGTTGAACTTTTGTTTATTTACAGTCCAATTGGGTTTTTTTGGGTCCAAATAAAAGAGTACCCTCTGTTCAGTAAATACCTGTTTTATTGTTCTCCTGCAGTCCGTGTATTATTAAGGCGCGGACACTACAGTTGGAATAAAAGGGGCTTTTTCCGAGTGGCAGGCAATGACTAGTCGGGTACCGCAGGGATTGGTCCTTGGACCCCAGCTATTCACAATATGTATTAATGATCTAGACGAGGGAACTAGATGTAATATCTCCAAATTTGCAGACGACACAAAGCTGGGTGGGTGTGTGTGCTGTGAGGAGGATGCCGAGAAACTCCAGGATGATTTGGACAGGTTGGGTGATTGGGCAGAAGCATGGCAGATGCAATATAACGTGAATAAATGTGAGGTTATCCACTTTGGTGGCAAAAACAGGAACGCAGATTATTATCTGAATGGCAATAGATTGGGAGAAGGGGAAGTGCAACGAGACCTGGGTGTCCTTGTGCACCAGTCACTGAAGGTAAGCATGCAGGTGCAGCAGGCGGTTAAGAAGGCAAATGGAATGTTGGCCTTCGTAGCAAGAGGGTTTGAGTACTGGAACAAGGATGTCTTGCTGCAGTTGTACAGGGCCTTGGTGAGACCACATCTTGAGTATTGTGTGCAGTTTTGGTTGCCTTTTCTGAGGAAGGATGTTCTTGCCATGGAAGGAGTTCAGCGAAGATTCACCAGGCTTGTTAAGTCTGTGTGTTATAGTGATAATTACTACACAGACTACAAGAGTAAATTCAACAGGTCTTTACTGGTTGGAGGTAGGGACTATACTGAATACAATATTACTACACAGTGTTTATATACCGGTGTGGTCACCACCGGTATTACGTATACAGCAGCCAGAGAAAGTAGTACATCTCTTAAGGTGGAACAGGCTTAAGTTCTCTTAAGGTGGAACAGGTTACATACACCACAATCCTCCCTTTTTAGCTTAACAGTCATATCCCCATTTAACATAACATAATAACATATATACATATATAACTTCAGGTATAACAGTTCAAAGGTTCAGTCTCTCAGGAGGCTTTCTGATGCGGCTTGGATAACGCCTCTCAGTAGTCTCTGATTCTTGTTGTTGAGGTGCCTCCTCTATTTGGTTTCCAATGTATTGGGTGTCATCATCATCAAGTACATTCCCTGCTGAGGTAGATGCTTCAGGATCATTAACGTCTTCCACAGTTGTCTCTGTCACAACCATGGGTTCGACCCTTGCTCTCGACTCTACCAGTTGATCCGCATGACGCCTTATCACATTATGACCAATATCTACTGTGTACATCAGAGGTCCTTGTCTGGCCCGAATTGTTCCGGACTGCCATTTTTCGTTTCCATAGCCCCTTGCCAACACTGGTTGTCCTACGTCGAAAGTTCGAGTGCTCTTGTTGTTAATATGCCGAAACTGTTTGTTTTCCACTTCCCTCCGCACATTTGGTTTTAACAAGTCCAACTTGGACCGCAACCTCCTGTTATAAAACATCATGGCAGGACTTTGGTTAGTCACTGCATGATCGGCGTTTCGATATGACATCAGGAACTTGTCGACCTTGTGTTGCAGCGGAATCTGATCATCGTTCATGGCCTTAATTGCCTTTTTGAATGTCTGGACAAATCTTTCAGCCAACCCGTTTGTCGCCGGATGATATGGGGCAGAGGTATAATGTTTTACTCCATTCTTCTTTAAGAATTGTCGGAATTCTTCCGATACAAACTGTGGTCCGTTGTCTGAACAGATCTGTTCTGGCAATCCGTTCCTTGCGAATATTGTTCTTAACACCGCAATTGTCTTTTCTGAAGTAGTGGTATTCATCTTGATGACTTCTGGCCATTTGGAATGTGCGTCCACCGCGATTAGGAACATGGAGTCCATGAATGGACCAGCAAAGTCAATGTATATGCGTTGCCATGGGGCTGAAAGCCATTCCCATGGGTGTAGCGGTGCTATCGGAGGTGCATTTTGCACTTCTTGGCACCCAGCGCAGCTTTTCGTTAACTCCTCAATCTGTTGGTCAATACCCGGCCACCATACATAAGCCCTAGCAAGACTTTTCATTTTAACTCCCCCCAGATGACCTTCATGCAGTTCGTTTAAAACTCTTTCCCTTAACTTGGGAGGAATAATCACTCTTGTCCCGTACATCAAGGTACCATGGCAGACGGACAGCTGGTCTCGCCTTGCCGAAAATGCCGGTAACAGAGGATCACCCCGTGTAGGCCATCCTTTCACTGTCACCTCGTAGACTCTGGACAGTGTCGGGTCGTTCCTGGTTTCTCTTTCAATACTTGCATTGGTGACTGGTAAACACTCGATGATGGTCGAATGAAATAACTCAACAGGGTCAACTTTCGTCGTGTCTTCTTCTTCAGGTAGTGGCAGGCGCGACAGCCCATCAGCATTGCCATGCTGTTTCGTACCTTTGAATTCTATTTGATATTGATGTGCCCCTAGGAAAAGAGACCATCTCTGGAGACGCTGCGCTGTCATCACCAAAACACCCTTCTTAGGGTTAAAAATGGATACCAACGGTTGATGGTCTGTCAGAAGTGTGAATTTTTGGCCCTGCAGGTAATGATTAAACTTCTTCACTCCCCATACAAGGCTAAGAGCCTCCCTATCGATCTGCGCATAGTTGCGCTCAGCGGAGGTCAATGATCTGGATGCAAACGCGACTGGCCTTTCCATGCCATTTGGCAACTTGTGTGAGAGTACTGCCCCAATACCATATGCAGAAGCATCACAAGCCAGCCGAATAGGCAGTGTCGGGTTGAAGTGAGCCAACACTTCCTCTGAGGTGATCAATTCTTTGCTTTTGCGAAATGCCTTCTTACAGTTTTCGCCCCATTCCTATGGTACCCCTTTCTGTAAAAGAGCGTTTAGCGGGTGCAGTACCATGGATAGATTTGGCAGAAATTTATGGTAATAGTTAATTAATCCTAGAAACGACCTCAACTGAGAGACATTCTTCGGAGCGGGAGCCTTTACAACTGCCTCAATCTTGTCAGGAGACTTATGAAGCCCCTCCCGGTCAATGACATGGCCACAGTACGAGATCCGCTTCTGGAATAACTCACATTTCTGCCGATTTACTCTAAGTCCATACTCTTTCAGTCTGTTGAGCACCAGTTCCAAGTTTGCGAGATGTTGTTCATCACCATCACCTGTGATCAGAATATCGTCCAGGTAACATTGTGTGCCTGGAATTCCCTGTAATACCTGCTCCATGGCCCTCTGCCAAATTGCTGGAGCCGATGCCACTCCAAAAACCAGCCTATTGTACCGGTACAACCCTCGATGCGTGTTGATCGTGAGGTATTGGCGTGACTCTTCGTCAACCTCCATCTGCAAGTACGCCTGCGCCAGGTCTATCTTGGTGAAGTGTTTCCCGCCAGACAATGAAGCGAAAATATCCTCAATCCGTGGAAGCGGATACTGCACCGTGTGAAGCACCGGATTAACGGTGATTTTGAAATCTCCACAGATGCGAACCTTCCCTGGATCTCCTGGCTTGTTGCTCGCAGGACGTTTCATAACGGGAACAATGGGCGTAGCCCACTCACTCCAATCTACCTTAGACAGTACACCTGAACGTTCTAGTGCTTCCAGTTCTGCTTCAACAGTAGGTCGTATTGCATAGGGTACCGGTCTGGCTTTAAAAAATTTTGGTTGTGCATGTTCATCAATCTTGATGTTTGCCGTAATTCCTCTCAGTGTTCCCAGTCCCTGCTGGAACACCTCTTTAGCATCATCCAATATTCTGGACAATCGTTTAGGTTTGACATCTGTTTCCCCGGAATCTACCGTTAGTGCCTTCAAGGAGTGCCAGTCCATATTCATTTTCCTAATCCACTCCCGTCCTAGTAGTGGTGGACCTCCTTCAGGTAGCACATATAAGTCCATTACTTGGCTTTCTTCGCCCTTGTGGACCACTTCTACCTCTATTTTTCCGATGGGGTACACTCTTTGCCCCGTGTATGTTTTCAATATAATCTCCGTATCCTGTAGGGGAATATGTTGGAATAACCTTCTGTAATCTTTCTTATTCATGACCGTCAATGCCGATCCAGTGTCCAATTCCATTTTTACTTGGACTCCTGCTATCTGAAGAGTGACCCAAATTGTCTGGAGATCTGCATCCTTACCAACGTTGTGTACTCTTAAGCTATCCAGTTCATTACTGCTAGCGTCTGAATCTGACTTCTGTTCGGTCAAACTGTTCTTTGTCACCTTGTGTACCTTTGCGTATTTTCCTTGCGGTGACTTTTCGTTGCTGGTCTTCTTTCCTGACCGGCATACTTTAGCTATGTGGCCAAGCCTGCCACACGTTCTGCATTCTTGGTTTTTAAACCAACACTGGTTCTGATCGTGCATTGTCTTTCCACAACGATAACATTTGACAGAACTCAAACCCAATTTGTTTGTACCGAGTTCCGGTGACCGTAGCTGCATTACTGCCGTGCCTCTCGCTGCGGCTTCGTGTGCTGCTGCCATAGTGACCGCCTTCTCAAGCGTCAGCTCATTCTCCTCGAGCAGTCGCTTTTGTGTATCCTGTTTAAATAAACCACACACAAATTTATCTCGTAGTGCCTCTGTCAGTCCCGTTCCAAACTGACAATATTTTGCTAGCTTACGTAATTCCATCAAATATTCAGCATTGCTTTCATTCTGCAGCTGCCTTCTGTCATAAAATTTAAATCGTTCCGCTAGCATCAGCGGCGTGGGGTTTAGATGATTTTTCAGAACAGTAACAATCTCCTCGAACGTCTTATCCGCCGGTTCATCTGGTGATACAAGGTGTTTCAATTGCCCGTATGTCTTCACACCCATTTAATTTAATAATGTTAGTGCTTTATCTGCATCAGGAATTTTATTTGCCTTACAATAATTTTGTATGCGTTCTACATACGTGGCCCAATCTTCGATGTCACTATCAAAGGTATTAATGTTCCCATGTTTAGGCATCGTTGCAATTTATTGTGTTTTTATGTTATCCAAGATGGCAGCTTCCCGCGCTTGTCGTCGTCCTCTGCCCACAAAATGGCGGTTTTCCCGCGCTTGGCGGTCTTCAACCGTCCCCCGACGCTGCGGCTCTCGCGCCTTCAGTTTCCCCAGACGCTGTGCCTTTTAGCCCGAATGCGGCCCTTATCTCCGGTCACGATCGATGTCCCCATGCTGCGCCTCTCGCTCGAAAGCGGCCCGGCCCTTATCTCCGGTCGCGATCGATCTCACCGCCCTTATTCCTCCGTCTTCCCAGCCCCGTCTGTACAGCCAACGCGGTTGACTTTCTGTCGCGTCGCTGCCCGGCTTACCCACCACCGAGGTAGAAAGAAGAAGCTGACAGTCGCTGATGGAGGCTTCGAGGTCAGGATGTCTTCTGCACTCCGGTTTCTCGATGCCTGCCGCTCGACGTGTCTTCCAGTAGGGTGATGAGGGTGGAAACCTCTCTTCGACGTCCTGTCTGTGGACGAAGCCGTCGTGGAAATAACTGCCGCAGGGTAAGAATCGGACTCGTCACCACTGTTAAGTCTGTGTGTTATAGTGATAATTACTACACAGACTACAAGAGTAAATTCAACAGGTCTTTACTGGTTGGAGGTAGGGACTATACTGAATACAATATTACTACACAGTGCTTATATACCGGTGTGGTCACCACCGGTATTACGTATACAGCAGCCAGAGAAAGTAGTACATCTCTTAAGGTGGAACAGGCTTAAGTTCTCTTAAGGTGGAACAGGTTACATACACCACAAGGCTGATACCTGGGATGGCAGGAATGACGTATGAGGAGAGATTGGGTCAATTGGGCTTATACTCACTGGAGTTTAGAAGAATGAGAGGGGATCTCATTGAAACTTATAAAATTCTGACAGGACTGGACAGACTAGATGCAGGAAGGATGTTCCCGATGGTCGGGGAGTCCAGAACCAGGGGTCACAGTCTAAGTATAAGGGGTAAGCCATTTAGGGCAGAAATGAGGAGGAATTTCTTCACCCAGAGAGTGGTGAACCTGTGGAATTCTCTATCACAGAAGGCAGTAGAGGCCAATTCATTAAATATATTCAAGAAGGAGTTGGATATATTTCTTAAGGCTAAAGGGATCAAGGGGTATGGGGAGAAAGCAGGGACCGGGTACTGAATTTGGATGATCAGCCATGATCACATTGAATGGCGGAGCAGGCTCGAGGGGCCGAATGGCCTACTCCTGCTCCTATCTTCTATATTTCTATGAGGCCATTCAGCCCATCATGCCTGTGCCCGCTCTTTGAAAGAGCTATCAATTAGTCCCACTCGCCTGCTCGCTCCTCATAGCCCTGTAAATTTTTCCCCTTCAAGTATTATCCAATTTCCTTTTGAAAGTTATTATTGAATCTGCTTCTACCATCCTTTTAGGCAGTGCATTCCAGACCACAACAACTCGCTGCGTAAAAAAAATGTTTCCTTATGTCGCCTCTGGTTCTTTTGCCAATTACCTTAAATCTGTGTCCTCTGGTTACCAACTCTTCTGCCACTGGAAACTGTTTCTCCTTATTTACTCTATCAAAACCATTCATGATTTTGAACACCTGTATTAAATTTCCCCTTAGCCTTCTCTGCTCTAAGGGAGAACAACCTCAGTTTGTCTAGTCTCTCCACATCCCTGTTAACAGTCCAGTAAACCTCATCTGCACCCTCTCTAAGGCTTTAACATCCTTCCTAAAGTGTAGAGCCCAGAATTGGTCACAACACTCCAGCTGGGGCCTAATCAGATCTTTATTAAGGTTTTGCTTTTGTACTCTTGAGGCATATAATTAAAAAAGCCATGGATTCTGTACGTTTTTTTAACAGCCTTCTCAACTTGTCCTGCCACCTTCAAAGATTTGTGTCCGTACACCCCCAAGTCTCTCTGTTCCTGCACCTCCTTTAAAATTGTACCATTTAATTTACATTGCCTCTCTTCATTCTTCTTACCAAAATTAATCACTTTACACTTCTCTGCGTTAATTTTCATCTGCCTTGTGTCTGCCCATTTCACAGTTTGTCCATGTCCTCCTGAACTCTGTTACTATCCTCCTCATTTCCAAGTTTCATGTCATCTGCAAACTTTGAAATTATGCCCTGTATACCCAAGTCCAGATCATTAATATGTATCAAAAAGAGCAGTGGTCCCAACACCGACTCCTGGGGATAGCACTGCACACTTTCCTCCAGACTGAAAAACAACCGTACACCACTACTCTCTGCTTTCTGTCCCTTAGCCAATTTTGTAATTGTGCAGCCACTGCCCCGTTAATCCCATGGGCTTCAATTTTGCTAACAAGTCTATTATTTATCAAACGCCTTTTGAAAATCCATATACACAACATCAACCATACTACCCTCATCAACCATCTCTGTCACTTCATCAAAGAACTAGTGTTGAATATTCCGCCAAGCTCATGACTTGAGCCTTGTAGATGTTGGAGAGGCTTTGAGGGGTTAGGAAGTGAGATATTTGTTGCAGAGTATCTAGTCTTTGCCGTGCTATTGTAGCCACATTGTTGATATGGCTGGTCCAGTTCTGGTGAATGGTGATCCTGAAGACGTTGATGGAGGGGGTTTCAAACGTGGTGGTGCCATTGAAGGACAGGCAGAAGTGGTTGGACCTTTTCATCTTGAAGTTGGTAATTGCCTGGCACTTATTTGGTGTGAATGTTGCCTGCCACTTGTCAGTCCAAGCCTGGAATTTGTCCAAGTCTTGTTGCAGGCTGGCATGGGTTGCTTTGTTATTGGAGGAGTTGTGAATGGAGCGAAACAATGTAGAATTGTGAGCAAACAGCCCCACTGCTGACCTTATCGGGGGAAGGTCAATGAGTAGGAGCAGCTGTAGATTACATAGGATTACATAGGATATATGGCACAGAAACAGGCCATTCGGCCCAACCAGTCAATGCTGGCATTTATGCTCCACACGAGCCTCCTCCCATCTTTCCTCATCTAAATCTATCAGCAAAACCCTCTATTCCCTTCTCCCTCATATGCTTGTCTAGCCTCCCCTTAAAATGCATCTATACTATTCGCTTCAACCACTCCCTGTAGTGGCAAGTTCCACATTCTCACCACTCTTTGGGTAAATAAGTTTCTTCTGAATTCCCTATTGGATTTCTTGGTGACTATCTTATATTGATGGCCTCTAGTTATGCTCTTCCCCACAAGTGGAAACATTCTCTCTGTATCCACTCTATCAAAACCTTTCACAATTTTAAAGACCTCTATTAGGTCACCCCTCAGCCTTCTTTTTTCAAGGGAAAAGAGACCCAGCCTGTTCATCCTTTTCTGATATGTATACCCTCACATTTCTGGTATCACCCCTGTAAATCTTCTCTGCACCCTCTCCAGTGCCTCTATATCCTTTTTATGATATGGCGACCAGAACTGCACGCAGTACTCTAAATGTGGTCTAACCAAGGTTTGATACAGGTTTAGCATAACATCCCTACTTTTCAATTCTATACCTCTAGAAATAAACCCAAGTGCTTGGTTTGCTTTTTTATGACCTTGCGAACCTGTGTCGCAACTTTTAGTGATTTGTGTATTTGTAACCCTTTGTTCCTCCACCCCACCTAGACTTGCACCCTCCAAGTGATAAGTGACCTCCCTAGCCTTCCTACCAAAATGTAATACCTCACATTTATCTGTGTTGAACTTCATTAGCCAATTATATGCTCATTCTGCAAGTTTATTAATGTCCTCCTGAAACTTGTTGCAGTCCTCCTCAGTACTGACTATCCTTGTAGGGGGTGGTGTGTGGGGTCAGCTTCACCTCTGACTTATGAGCGGTTCGAATCACTCCCACTCCCTTGGTTCTAGACCTTGGACTTATTTGGGGGTTGTGATAAAAGTGCAGCAGACAACTGATTTTTGGTGCAAGAACTTTGACCTTTATTTGAGAAAGAAAATACAACACAATAATAACACTAATAAAATGGGGAAACACTTTGACATACACAAGGGAAAATTACAGTAGACAAATCACAGAATCACAGAAACCCCACAGTGCAGATAGAGGCCATTTCGGCCCATCGAGCCTACACCGACACATATCCCACCCTATCCCCGTAACCCCACGTATTTAATCCCCCTAACACTAAGGGTCAATTTATCATAGCCAATCAACCTAACCCGCATATCTTTGGACTGTGGGAGGAAACCGGAGCACCCGGAGGAAACCCACGCAAACACGGGGAGAATGTGCAAACTCCACACAGACAGTCACCTGAGGCCGGATTCGAACCCGAGTCCCTGGCGCTGTGAGGCAACAGTGCTAACCACTATGCCACCGTGCAAATATCTCACCCCTCCCAATCCCACCTTACTAGCTAAGTTAGGCTCTAAAAAGACCAGGGATAATGCTCACTAAAACAACTCCTTGACAGTTGAGCTGGTTCACGATTTTGGGGTTTGCTAGATGTGTCAGTTGGGGACTGCCATACCCCGGACGTGGTAGAGGACTTCACCTGCGTATCTGGTCAGTCTTCGCGAGTCCGCTGATGCAGTAGGGTGCGTTTTGTATCTATCAGGTGAGTATCCAATTTTCTTTGGAAAGAAATAGGGTTTAGAGGCTTTTTGAATAAAATCTTACCCAGGGGTAAGTCAGGATAGTTTGTAGAGCGGAAAAACTTGTGGATCTTCGGTTTCTTCCGAGTTGGTTTTTCATTGGTTGTGGTGGCCCAATATTACCCGGTTGGCTGAGGGTAATATTCGATTGGTTCTTTCGTGGGGCCCTTGGTGCCGCGAGGTGTCCGATGGTATGTTACTTTGAGAGAGAGAGAACTGCTTCGAGATGTTTGCTCCTTGATCTTGATGTTACTCAACGATGGCTCTTCAACTTATACTTGGAACTGTTGCTGTCTGAACTCCTTTGAACACACTTTACTTCTGGAACAGGCCTTCAATTATACTAATCGAGACCTGCTAATCTGCGCGCCAAATCAGTTTAGGTTTATTGTTAGATTTTGGCGGGCTCGTTAACATTGAATTGTGTATATTGTTTAAGCGGTTTCGGGATGGCTTCCTGAGCTGTTGAGCTCTTATTTAATTGTAGTGAATTGTCCTCAGGCTTTGAGTTTCCTGTGGGGCCTGAGATTCTTTGTAGTTTGGCGAAGTGATTTGTTTTATGCATGTTGTTGGATGGGTCCTGTGAGGCTGTTCTTCCGTGGGTCTATTGTTAGCATGTAAAATTTCTTGATAGGGGCTGAGTGACGCTTATAGTTCCTGTTGTGTCTCCTTGTGTTCTTATACTATAAATAATACAGACACTTTTAGCTCATTTTAGTTACTGCTTTTACTTAGCTGTATTCTTGCTTTGTTTCTGTGCTGCCGCATGGTGCGGAGTGATACAAGATGTCCGACGTTGCACTGTGCACTGCCCATGCACAGTGTGCCACATAGTAATATAACTACACCATACCAAAGTAGTTCCATACCAAAGTAGTTCCATTTAACGATGTGATACTATAACAATGTAACATCCCTCTTTCTCAAAAAACTAAAGCATGAAATTTAACAATTTAAATTAACAAATATTATATCTAAACTATTATTATCAACTACAAAGAATCGTGAGGTTTTCGTTTATTCGCGATATCGCTCAGGTGGTTGGATGTTGTCCCTCCATCTTGTGGATTTGGTGGTGACCATTCCTCTCTGCAGTGTTTTGGTGTGTTCCGCTCTCGTTGTTGTTGTTGCTGTCACCTTTGGAGTTGGAGTGTGCATGCTCATGGTTGTTTGATTTGTAGCGCTTGTTTCTGGTGTTGTACTGCTTGTGGTAGCTGGTGTTGTCAATGTTGCTGATGTTGTCTGCTGCTTATCCAGTTCAGGTGAAGGTCTGATGTGGAGTCTGTTCCATCTGTATTGGTTACCAGGTTCAGTCTCTACGAAGTAGGATCTTGGAGTATCAGCTTTTCCAATGACCTTGGCTGGATTCCAGGTTTTCAACACCGGGTCTTGCACATGCACTGATTGTCCATTCAGCAATTCTGGTAGCGTCTTTGCATGTTTATCGTAATGTTTGCTTCCTACGATTTGTGCATCTGCCAGCTTTTGTCTGACATCCTCCTGGTCCTGGGGAGGATGTATTTTTGCTGGTAGTGTAGTCTTAAACTTCCTCCCATTCAGCAATTCTGCAGGTGATTTCATGTCTGCTTTCAGTGGTGTTGATCTGAGTGATAGGAGGGCAAGGTCTTGGTCTTCCCCCATCTCACTACTTTTGATGAGAGTTCTCTTGACAGTCTGGATCTGTCTTTCGATGAACCCGTGTCCCCTTGGGAAATGTGGGGATGAGGTTACTATTTTGAACCCATACATTTCTGTCAGAGCTCTGAATTCACTCGATGTGAACTGGGTTCCATTGTCACAGATTACCTTTTCCGGGATTCCTTGTTCAGCAAACAAGCTCTTTGCAATCCTGGTGGTAGTTGTGGCTCTCAAGTCTTTCATCCTTCTCACAAAAGGAAACTTGGAATAGTAATCTGCCACTATAAGATACCATTCTTGATTGCACATGAAGAGACCTGCCCCAACAGTGTGCCATGGTCTTGACGGTATTTCACTAGGTATCATCTCCTCTTTCTGTTGTGCATTTCTGTATTTCTGGCATATACCACATGCAGAGACCATCTGTTTGATATTTTTGCACATGCCTATCCAGTATACAGCTGATCTGGCTCTCAGCTTGCATTTCTCCATTCCCATGTGGCCTTTATGTATGAGATGAGGAAGTTGTGTCTGCATCGTCTTTGGCACGATGATCCTCGATCCAGCAAGAAGAATACCGTCTTCTACTGTAATATCGTCTTTAATCGTCCAGTATTGATGAATTGTTGCCTGTACCTGCTGGATTCTCTTCGGCCACCCCTGTATTACTTGTTGTGTGAGTAGTTGCAATTCCTCATCTTTGCTAGTCTCATCTCTGATTTGACTGAGCTTTGTAGGGGTAACATTCACTAGGTGGTGGATTTTTACTGTTAGGCCCTCCACCTCGTGTTTCTTATATGGTGACAATCAAGACAACGCATCTGCTTGCACCATTTCCTTTCCTGGCTTATATTTAACCATGAAGTCATAGCTTTGGAGCCTTAGAAGTAGTCTTTGCAGTCTTGCAGGCGCTTTGCACAGATTCTTCTTATAGATCTGTTCTAGTGGATGATGGTCACTCTCTATTGTAAATCACCTGCCATACAGGTATGTATGGAATTTCTCGCATCCGTACACTACTGCTAATAGTTCTCTTTCTATGTTGGCGTATCTCATCTCGGCTGACGTCAAGGCCTTTGATGCGAAAGCTATCGGCTTTCCTTCCTGCACCAGAGCTGCCCCTAGTCCTCTGGTAGAAGCGTCTACTTGCCGAGTGATTGGTTTTCTTCTGTCATAATATGACAGACTTGTTTCTTTGCATAACAGTTCTTTAAGTTGTTTGAAATTCCTTTCATGTGATTCAGACCACTGGTATTCGGCGTCTTCTTTCAATAACTCTCTGAGATTTGTTGTATGTTCCGACATGTGTGGGATGAAAGAACTCATGTATTGGACCAAGCCGAGGTAACTCCTCAGCTCTTTCTTATCTTTGGGTGGTTTCATTTCCGCAATCGCCACAATCTTCTCTGGACTTGGCTTGACTCCCTCTGGCGTATAAATCATACCGAAGAATTGGTATTCCTTGACTTTAACTATGCACTTACCTGCATTTAACTTGATGCCAGCCTTCCTGGTATGCTCCATGGCCTCATGTAGGTGCATGTCATGGTCTCTTTCATCTGCTCCATAGATCTGAATATCATCAGCTAATCCTATAGCTCCTTCACAGCCTCTGTATGTCTCGTCTACTTTCTGTTGAAAGATATCTTGACTGACCTTTAACCCAAATGGTAGCCTCAGGAATTTGTAATGCCCAAATGGTGTGTTGAATGTTGTCAGTGTTGTTGATTCCTCGTCCAACTTCATGTTCCAATATCCATTTCTGGCATCTAGTTTTGAGAAAACTTTGGCTCCTGCCAGTGATGGCGTAATCTCCTCTAGCGTTGGGGTGGGATAGTGGTCCCTCTTTATTGCCTGGTTTAGATCTATGGGGTCCAAACATATTCTGAGACGCCTGTTTGGCTTTTCTCGTACCACAATTGAGTTTACCCAGTCTGTGGGTTCAGTGACCTTTACGATCACTCCCTTTTCTTCCATCTCCTTTAGCTCTCTTTCAAGCTTTGTCTTCAGCTCGATGGGTACTTTTCGTGGAGCATGGATAACGGGCTTTACCTCTGGATCGATGGTGATGTGGTATTGGAAATCTCCGAAACATCCCACTGTATCATCGAAACATTCCGGATACATGTCTATCAAGTCTTTTTTACTCTTGATTTGTGAGCGGTTCTCCAGTGGGGTGTTGCTGTCTATCTTCAGTGGCGTTTCCGTCAGCTCATGATGCACTGAGATCAATCTCAACTTCTCGCAGCTGTTTAATCCCAGGATCGCTGGCCCCTCAGTGTCGGTGACATAGAAATTGCAGTTGATGTTCTTTCTTTTATGTGTCCCTTTGATAAAGGTTATTCCGAGTTGTTTAATCTCACTCCCCCCGTATGCTGTCAGCGTGACATTACTTGCCTTTAAACAACCATTTTTCGGGTAGCCATCTTCTCTCAGGTTTTCGGGAAAGATCTGCTGGTACAGTCTCAATGGGAGAATGTTGCTCTGAGCCCCTGTGTCCAGCTTCAACTTTAAGTTGATGGTTGTGTGCCGACCTTTGACCTTTTTTTTGATTTGGATGATGGTGTGCAAGTCTCTCCTCTGAGTATTTTCCGCTCTGGACATCTCGTGAAGCTGTATCTTTATGGTTTCGATGTTTAGTGCATTGTCGTGATCATTATCATCATCCTGCTCATCCATGGCATGGATATTGTGTTTCTTTCTCTGGTTCTGCTGTCCACCTTTGTTTTTGATGTATGTTCCTTCTTTCTTCGTTCTACACCTCTTTTCCCAGGGGTTTAGTTTGCCACATGCATTGCAGCTTGTTCCATATGCTGGACATTTCCTCTTGTCTGTGTAATCGTGCGGTCTTCCACAATTTCTGCACATGTTTCCCCCATTGTCATGTGCGTGTCTTTGTGTGCTGTACTTTTCTCTCACTGCATCCACTTTGTTGTCCGTCTCAGAAGCCGTCCGCATGTCAGCCGTTTGAGAAATCAGCGTTTTCATTTGCTGCTTCATGGCTTCATGAGCTCTCGCAGTATCTATAGCCTCTGTTATTCCGAGCTTTACTTTTCCTATCAGGGCTTTTTGTACCTCTACATGCGCTGACCCCCATATCAGCTGGTCCACAAGCCTTTCTCCATTTCCTTAAATTTACACTTGCTGGCTTCATTTCTCAGCCTTGTCAGGAAATTGTCAGCTGTTTCACCAGGTTCCTGTCTTAGGCTCTAGAATTTGTATCTGTGTATACGGTGATTGGATTTAGGCTCCAGATGGCTGCTGAATTTATCAAAAATTGTCGAAGGGTTTTCCTTTTCCTCTTCAGTCAAGGTCCAGCTATTATACAAATCTATGCCTTTTTCTCCTGTCCACAACAGAATGTAACTAACTTTTTCCTCGTTGGTAGTACCCTTCAGGAAGCTTTTGAATGTAAGCTCACATTTCTGTTTGAACTTGCGGAATGCTTCTACTATATCGTCGGCTTCCCAGTTCATGAGGGGTTGCATTTGCACAGTCAGTGCAGCAGCAGCCGTCATTTTAGTTTCCCGTACGATTCACTCTCAATCACCGCAGACACCGGCACTCACAATCAGCTCATAAAATCACTTTTCGTCTTATTCGTAGTTCATATAGCACAATTTGTACTCACTTATACCGCTGCCACCCTGTTGTGTCTCCTTGTCTTCTTATACTATAAATAATAGACACTTTTAGCTCATTTTAGTTACTGCTTTTACTTAGCTGTATTCTTGCTTTGTTTCTGTGCTGCCGCATGGAGCGGAGTGATACAAGATGTCCGACGCTGCACTGTGCACTGCCCGTGCACAGTGTGCCACATAGCAATATAACTACACCATACCAAAGTAGTTCCATACCAAAGTAGTTCCATTTAACGATGTGATACTATAACAATGTAACAGTTCCCCCAGACAGTTTGTCTATCTTGAATACTCAAACTGTCTACTGCAGGGGTAGATGCCAAATTCTGTAACAGCCTTTTTCCAAACATGCCTGAACATGCCTTTTAAAATGCCAAGTCTGTTTCTGACCTTGAATCTCCTTGTTAGGCCCAACATGCCCTTTTATCACTCCTGAAGTTTTTTAGCAAGGGTCCAAAGTTATTTTTAATAGGGTTTTCTTTCATTTTGGGGATCTGTTAATTTGGTGTCTTCCGCAAATTTAGAAATTGTGTTTTTGATTCCAAAATCTAAATCATTAATGTAAATTGTGAACAGCAGTGGTCCCAGCACTGATCCTTGTGGAACACCACTACCCGCCTTCTGTCATTGTGAATAGCTACACTTTATTCCTACTCTCTGCTTTCTGTCCTGAAGCCAGCCAGCAATCCATTCTGCTACTTGTCTCCTGACTCCGCATTCTCTGACTTTGTTCATCAGTCTATTATGGGTACCTTATCAAAGGCCTTTTGAAAATCCAGATAAATTACATCTACTGCATTACCATTTTTTACTCTCTCTGTTACCTCTTCAAACAATTCATCGAGGTTGGTCAAGCAAGACTTTCCCTTTTGAAATCCATGTTGACTATTCATTATTATATTTTTGGTTTCTAGATGTTCTTCTATTTTCTCCTTAAGTAGGGATTCCATTATTTTTCCTACCACTGATGTTAAGCTGACTGGTCTATAATTCCCTGGACATGTTCTAACCCCCTTCTTAAATATCAGTATTACGTTTTGGATGATTTGGAAGATACAAGTTATAGAATGTTGAGGAAAAAGAGCATACAGGAAAGGAGGTGGTGTAGTCCTATATGTCAGGGACATCTAAAAGGTTAAATAAATTAATGCTGTGGGAAGGTGAAAAGTTATACTGTGAACTAGACATCCTTATTATATAAATGATAAAGCTAACACTAGGTGCATGCTATGGACCACTAGGTCAGCATAAGAAGAAACATCTATGAAGAGATAGAAAGGCCATGTAAGAACAGGAAGGTTACTTGAATCAACCAATTATAAATTGTAAATGCACAAGCAATTTGGTGTCCAAGTTAGTAAATGTAAGGGATGACTGCTTCATTTGTTAGTATATCAGGGAAGCCACAAGAGCCAGTGCACATCTTGACTTGGTAATGGTAAGTAATCAGGCAACATAAAGGAACTGAAAGCCTTGTCAGCCTTTGGGGAGAGAATCACAGAACAATCAAGGTTGATGTGATACAAAAATAAGAGGAGCCAGGAATATAACTTTACAAGGGCTGACTTCAAGAAGATTAGAGAAGAGCTTCAGCAGATTGATTGGAGGGGAATGTAGTTGTTCAGCAACACTTCAATAGGGAACATGCAGAATACCTTTGTGGACTGACTTTGGTTGGTTACCTCTCCAGTCGTAGCCAGAGCGTTTCTTGCTGTGACTTATTTTCCCACCCTTGAACCGTCACCCCTAATGTTCCCCAAGGATCTCTCCTTGGCCCCCTCCTGTTCCTCATCTATATGCTGCCCATCTGAAGTCATGGGGTCAGCTTCCATATGTACACCAATGACATCCACTATCCTTCCAGTACCTCTCTCAAACCAAAGACAGTGGGGAACCAAGGGGCTAATGAGATTGAGGAATGTAAAGTAATTAAGATCACTAGACAAAAAGTACTTGAGAAACTAATGGGGCTAAAAGCCAACAAATCCCTTGAACTAGATGGCCTACATCCTAGGGCTCTAAAAGTGGTGGCTGCAGTGATAGTTGGTTGTGATCTTAGGAACATAGAAACAGGAGTAGGCCATTCAGCCCCTCGAGCCTGTTCCACCATTCAATGAGATCATGGCTGATCTGCGACCTAACTCCATATACCCGCCTTTGGCCCCTATCCCTTAATATCTTTGGTTGACAAAAATCTATCAATCTCAGATTTTAAATTAACAGTTGATCTAGCATCGATTGCCATTTGTGGAAGAGAGTTCCAACCTTCTACCACCCTTTGTGTGTAGAGGTGTTTCCTAATTGCACTCCTGAAAGGTCTGGCTCCCCAACCAGCAAAAATAGTTTCTCCCTAGCTACCCTATCTGTTCCCATTAATATCTTGAAAACATAGAAACATAGAAACATAGAAGATAGGAGCAGGAGTAGGCCATTCGGCCCCTCGAGCCTGCTCCACCATTCAATGCAATCATGGCTGATCATCCAAATTCAGTACCCGGTCCCTGCTTTCTCCCCATACCCCTTGATCCCTTTAGCCTTGAGAAATAAATCCAACTCCTTCTTGAATATATTTAATGAACTGGCCTCTACTGCCTTCTGAGGTAGAGAATTCCATAGGTTCACCACTCTCTGGGTGAAGAAATTCCTCCTCATTTCTGTCCTAAATGGCCTATCCCTTATCCTTAGACTGTGACCCCTGGTTCTGGACTCCCCGACCATCGGGAACATTCTTCCTGCATCTAGTCTGTCCAGTCCTGTCAGAATTTTATAAGTTTCAATGAGATCCCCTCTCATTCTTCTAAACTCCAGTGAGTACAAACCCAATCAACCCAATCTCTTCTCATACGTCATTCCTGCCATCCCAGGTATCAGTCTGGTGAATCTTCGCTGAACTCCTTCCATGGCAAGAACATCCTTCCTCAGATAAGGTGACCAAAACTGCACACAATACTCAAGATGTGGTCTCACCAAGGCCCTGTACAACTGCAGCAAGACATCCTTGTTCCTGTACTCAAATCCTCTCGCTACGAAGGCCAACATACCAGTTGCCTTCTTAACCGCCTGACTTCGATCAGATCACCCCTTAACCTTCTACACTCTAGGGAATACAACACTAATTTGTGTAATCGCTCCTCGTAATATAACCCTTGGAGTCCGGGTATCATTCTGGTAAACCTACGCTGCATTCTCTCTAAGGCCACTATATCCTTCCTAAGGTATGGTGCCCAGAACTGCTCATAGTACTCCATATGTGGTCTAACCAGGGCTTTGTATGGCCTTTTGCATATCTTCAAAAATTCCCTAGATTCTAGATTGGTCCCAGCGGATTGGAAGGTAGCAAATGTAACCCCGCTATTCAAGAAAGGAGGGATAAAGAAAACAGGGAACTACAGGCCAGTTAGCCTGACATCAGTCATTGGCAAAATGCTGGAATCCATTATTAAGGAAGTGGTAACAGGGCACTTAGAAAATCATAACATGGTTAGGCAGAGTCAACTTGGTTTTATGAAAGGGAAATCATGTTTGACAAATTTATTCGAGTTTTTTGAGGATGTAACTAGCAGGGTAGATAAAGGGGGACCAGTGGATGTAGTACATTTGGATTTCCAAAAGGCATTCGATAAGATGTTACATAAAAGGTTGTTATGCAAGATAAGGGCTCATAGGGTTGGGGGTAATATATTAGCATAGATAGAGGATTGGTTAACGGACAGAAAACAGAAAGTAGGGATAAACGAGTCATTTTCAGGTTGGCAGGCTGTAACTAGTGGGGTGCCGCAGGGATCAGTGCTTGGGCCTCAGCTATTTACAATCTATATTAATGACTTAGATGAAGGGACCGAACGTAATGTATGCAAGTTTGCTGATGATACAAAGCTAGGTGGGAATCTAAGCCGTGTGGAGGACACAAAGTCTGCAAAGGTATATAGACAGGTTAAGTAAGTCGGCAATAAGGTGGCGGATGGAGTATAATGTGGGGAAATGTGAGGTTATCCACTTTGGTAGGAAGAACAGAAAAACATAATATTTTTTAATGGGATGAGAGGGCTGTGCAATGATGAGAGATTGTGTAGAATGGGCCTACACACTCTGGAGTTTAGAGGAATGAGAGGTGATCTCTTTGAAACATACAAGATTCTGAGGGAGATTGACAGGGTCGATGCTGAGAGGTTGTTTCCCCTTGCTGGAGAGTCTAGAACTGGGGGCATAGTCTCAGAATAAGGGGTCAGCCATTTAAGACCGAGATGAGGAGGAATTTCTTCACTCAGAGGGTTGTGAATCTTTGGAATTCTCTGCACTAAAAGGTTGTGAATGCTGAGTCATGAGTATATTCAAGGCTGAGATATATAGAATTTTGAACTCTGGGAGAATGAAGGGATATGGGGATTGGGCAGGAAAGTGGAGTTGAGATCGAAGATCTGCCATGATCTTATTGAATGGTGGAGCAGGCTCACAGAGGAGGCTCGAGGGGACTCATGGCCTACTCCTGCTCTGAATTCTTATGTTCTTAAGTTCAACCCTTCTACTATCTCTCTGCTATCTAACTACTTGTTTAACGTTCAGTTTTGGATGTCGTAACATTCGCCAGCCAAATATCGGAAAGACCAAAGCCATCATATCACCACAAATCTCTCCTTTCCTCTGACTCCAGCCACCTATGCATGCCCCTCCCTTTGCCCCAGCAGTCATGCCTTCAGCCACCTAGAGATCCCACTCTCTGGGACTCCATGAATGGTGCTGAAATAGCTAACGGTGCAGTCGAATGAGATCTAGGAGTCCTAGTAGACTTGACTCTCAGCAGGTCCAGCCAATGCAGAGCAGCAAACAACAGAATCAATAGAATGCTGAAGTAGATAGTAGAATATAGCAAGAACGGCAGAATACAAGCTAGAGGCAGTCATGATCAAACTGTATAATGCTCTGCTCAGAGTACACTTGCCACTATATGGGTATGGTAGCATAGTGGTTATGTTACTGGACTAGTAATTCAGAGATTCTGGGCAAATAGTATGTAAGTCAAATCCCACCATGGCAGTTTGTGAATTTGAATTTAGTTAATTAAATAAATTGGGAATAAAATGCCAGTATCAGTAATGGCAACCATAAAGCTATCTAATTGTTGCAAAACTAATGTCATTAATTATATTAATGCCCTTTAGGGAAGAGAACCTGCTATCTATATCGTATATGTGACTCCCTCCAGATCTTGACTCTTAACTGCCCTCTGAAATGGCCTAGCAAGTTGTTACAAGAAGTATACGAGCCGGATGAGCCAACCAGCACTGGCATAGGCATTGTATTCGGTCAGCTGACCATGTACAAAGTCCTCTTCACTAACATCTGGGGACTTGTACCAAAATTGGGAGAGCAGTCACACCCATCCTCAATGATGGCAGAGCCCAAGTGATACTTATCAGCCCCCTTCACCATCCCTGTCGCAGTCTGGAGGAAGTGGCTCTCAATCATCAGCAAAGTGATGGGAGGTGTCATCGACAGTGCTATCACACGGCACTTAATCATCAATAACATGCTCACTGAGGCCCAGTTTGGGTTCTGCAAGACCACTCAGCTCCAGACCTCATTACAGCCTTGGTCCAAACATGGACAAAAGAGCTGAATTCCAGAGGTGAGGTGAGAGTGACTGCCCTTGACATCAAGGCAGTATTTGACCAAGTGTGGCATCAAGGAGCCCTAGTAAAACTGAAGTCAATGGGAATCGGGGGGAAAATACTCCCCTGGCTGGAGCCGTACCTAGCAGAAAGGAAGATGTTTGTGGTTGTTGGAGGTCAATCATCTCAGCCCCAGGACTTTGCAGTAGGAGTTCCTCAGGGCAGCGTCCTAGGCCCAACCATCTTCAGCTACTTCAACAATGACCTTCCCTCCATCATAAGGTCAGAAGTGGGGATATTCGCTGATGAGTGCACAGTTTTCAGTTCCATTTGCAACTCCTCATATAGGGGCGTAATTTGTGGCCCCTTAAGGAGCACACACGCCCCTAAGGGTCGCGCAAGTTCCGGGTTTAGGCATGCGCTGCGCATGTGTTAAAACCTGGAACTTGCAATCTGTCCGCATCCCCGGGAAAAGGGCATCCGCGGGTGGAGCCCAACTTCTGCCCAGTGAATGCCCGTGAAATTCTTACATCTGGTCAATGTCGAGCGTAAGGCCTGCTTTTACCAACGTAAGTGTTATGAAAAACAGAAAAATAAAATGTTATCAATAATTTATACATTTAAAAACCTGTGAAATAAGGTAAGTTTATTTTTAGCCCTTTAAAACATGTAAATTTATTTTTCAAAAAATTAAACTTTTGTTTTAAATATTTAATTAAATGTCATTTTAATTCATTTTAAATATGTGATTTTTTTAAAAATTTGTTTGAAGTGTAGATGTATTTTTTGGGGTATGTACAGAATCCCCATAAACATAGAAACATAGAAGATAGGAGCAGGAGTAGGCCATTCGGCCCTTCGAGCCTGCTCCGCCATTCAATGTGATCATGGCTGATCATCCAAATTCAATACCCTGTCCCTGCCTTTTCCCCATATCCCTTGATCCCTTTAGCCTCAAGAAATATATCCAACTCTTTCTTGAATATATTTAATGAACTGGCCTCCACCGCCCTCTGTGGCAGAGAATTCCACAGGTTCACCACTCTCTGGGTGAAGAAATTCCTCCTCATTTCAGTCCTAAATGGCTTACCCCTTATCCTTAGACTATGACCCCTGGTTCTGGACTCCCCGGCCATCAGAAACATCCTTCCTGCATCTAGTCTGTCCAGACCTGACAGAATTTTATAGGTTTCGATGAGATCCCCTCTCAATCTTGAATTTAAATCTTTGATTTAAACCGTTGATTTCTCAAGTATGAATGGGGATTCCCTTCTGTCATTCGTGGGCTGGTCCACGTGATCCCGGGGCACTTGCGAACCGCCTGCACCCCTGAGATACGTGGGCCTAATCCCGCGTGTACCTGGAGAGGTCCAGGACCGCGAGTCTCCGTACCTCCCGGACCACCATGTAGGCGCAGGTTTTATTTGCAGATCGGAGGCATTTCCCCGCGGGAAGCCTCCAACTGCAAATTCAGGGCCATTATGAAGCAGTCTGTGCCCACATGCAGCAACATCCAGGTTTGAGCCGGTAAGTGGCAAGTAACATTTGCACCGCCCAAGTGCCAGCCAATGACCATCTCCAACAAGAGAGAGTCTAACCACCTCCCTTTGACATTCAATAATATTACCATTGTCGAATTCCCCATCATCAATATCCTGGGGGTTCCCATTGACCAGAAACTTAACTGGACCAGCCACATAAATACTGTGACTACAAGGGCAGGTCAGAGGCTGGGTATTCTGCAGCAAGTATCTCACCTCCTGACTCCCCAAAGCCTTTCCACCACCTATAAGACACAAGTTGGAGTGTGCTGGAATACTCTCCACTTGCCTGGATTGCCAACAATACTCAAGAAGCTAGACACCATCCAGTACAAAGCAGCCCGCTTAATTGGCACCCCATCCACCACCTTAAACATTCACTCCCTCCACCACCGGTGTACCGTGGCAGCAGTGTGTACCTTCTACAAGATGCACTGCAACAACTCGCCAAGGCTTCTTCGACAGCACCTCCCAAACCCACAACCTCTATCACCTAGAAGGACAAGGGCAACAGGTGCATAGGAACACCTCCAAGTTCCCTTCCAAGTCACACACCATCCTGACTTGGAAATATGTTGCTGTTCATTCATTGTCACTGGTTCAAATTCATGAAACTCCCTCCCTAACAGCACTGTGGGAGTACCTTCACCATACGGACTGCAGCAGTTCAAGAAGGTGGCTCCCCACCACCTTCTCAAGGGAAATTAGGGATGGGTAATAAATGCTGGCCTTGCCAGCGATGCCCAGATCCCGTGAATGAATAAATAAAATAAAAAGTTCTGGTCACTGAGGAACAAGCAAGACATTCAAGAGAGGAGCCTTGAGGCTGATTCCTAATTATATAGATCTGTTATGAGCAAGAAAATGGGGAAAATTAGGCTTTTCAGAAGTGTCTTGAGAGGTGATCTTAGAGTTATATAGATAGTAAATGGTATGGAATGGGAAAATATGAATGACTTTAAAGTGAACTATGACAGTGGGATAAAGGGACACAGGTTCAAATCAGTGAAAAACAAATGTAGGTCTGATATCAGCAAGTTATTTTCATACAAAGAGTGACCAACACATGGTATGAACTAACAGGTAGGGTAGCACATTTGGAATCTTAAGAAACATTTGAATGCCGTGGTGGGGTACAGGAAGAACCTTCTATATGGATAAGCTAAGATGGCCTTTCTCATACGTATCTATCTTTTGATACAGTATGACAACATTGCATTCAAAACCATCTTTTCACCTCACAAAACATTTGTGGCCTGCACACAGCTGTAGTTTAAAAAAAAATCTTCTTCTGGAGGTGCTTCTCTGACTGGGGTACAGTTCCCTGGGCACTGGCTGCTTTCTGCTATCCTGCCCAAGTGGTCATTCTTGATATGTCAGCCTAGGTAGTGAGTGTTAGCCGGCTATTTGATTATGGAGGCAATACCCAACATCGCCTTTCCACCAGATATCAATCAGTCGCAGGAACCCTAGCCGATTCCCCCACCCCCTGACTCCCCGCTTGCCAGTTCAGGGAAACCACGGCCAATTGTAGTTCCCCACTTGAGATCAGCCACTCAGCGCAGACCGGGAGATCAAAGCTGGGACTCTCCAGCCTTTTAATACTACACCATGTAGTTCATCTACCCATGTGACTATTAGGAATTATATCCAGCTCCAAATTCTCCAGTGCTATATTTTAACAGACACTGCCAAATTCAGAGCGCCAGTGTCATAGCAATTCAAAGCAGGTGGCACACTCCTCATCTCTCATTTACAAAAGAAGACATTAGCTTAAATGAAATAAATTGTTTCCAGAAAACTTGCTCTATTTTCCTAAGGCATTTGTTGTCTAATTCTAATGACTTCTTCACGTTTTTATATTGGCTTTTTAACCCCCTGAAGACTTTCCAAGTATTTATGCATCCAAATTAAATAGAAACGAGATTGCAATTTATACTTTATTCAAACAAAATGCTGATAATCGAGAAATATTCTCTCTGCATTCCTCCAAATCTACCTACCACTGATGTCAATAAAATACACATTATATTCTCTATTTTTTTGCATGTTGAAAAACACTTACTTTTTTGTTGGAGCTCTCAACACCTCTACTTCCAAGCACAGAAGAACAGGGTGCCTGTACTTTAAGCTGTGAGCTGCTGAAGACTTAATCTGCAACCATCACAGTTTACAACTGACACAGAGCAATGCTGTAAACTCTGACTGCCACTAGGGAGCAGCAGAAACTCCCCCTACAGTCAGACAGTATCACAACCTGAGCAAACTATATCAGCTTGTATTTGTGGATAGGTTTTTTAAAATATAAAGTCACGTTAAAAGATACTAAACAGTATACAAGAAGGGACTGTTATAAAAACAGAAAATGCTGGAGATACTCAGCAGGTCAGGCAGCATCTGTGAAGAGAGAAACAGAGTTAACGTTTCAGGTCGATGACCTTTCGTCAGAGGGGACTGTTATTGTAGTGTATGTGCCTTTAAGACAGAACTACTTTTACAGCTCCTGTATACTGTAGTACCGGCAGTGACTACACCTGTATATAAGCCTTGCGCATGCCTCTGTACCCCCAGTCTTGAGACTACCCTCCTCCAGTAAAGACCTGTTTATTGTTAAGTTACAGCATCCGTGTGGTTATTGAAAAACATCATACTCTCAGAATCACGGATCCAACAGTGGCGACGAGTGTCGATTCGAATCTACCTGCAACTCTGCATTTCCCTTCGAGGATTCGCTCCGGGAGGGCGGTGTTATCCGGGAACACGAATGTTATCATCACTGCGGTCTACATCCCACCACACGCTAATGCCAAACTAGCACTGAAGGACCTCTACAGGGCCATCAGCGAACAACAAACTGCGCACCCAGACGGAGCTTTTATCGTCGCGGGGGACTTCAATCACACAAACCTAAAAACTGTACTACCGAAATTCCACCAGAATGTCTCCTGCTCCACAAGAGGGGAGAACACACTGGATCAAGTCTACACGAGCATTGTAGATGCTTACAAGGCCATTCCCTGCCCCCACCTTGGGAAGTCTGACCACCTCTCCCTGTTTCTAGCCCCGGCATACCAACCGCTCATCAAAAGAGAGAGAACATCAATGAGAGCAGTGAAAGTATGGCCAGAGGGGGCAGTATCGGAGCTTCAGGATTGCTTCGAACGCACTGATTGGGGCTTGTTTGCCCACAATGACATCGAGGAATACGCATCCACAGTGCTATTCTACATCAACAGCTGCGTCGAGGTCGTCACGACCCACAAAAATATCAGGTCATACCCCAACCAGAAACCCTGGATGAACGGAGAGGTCCGCTCACTGTTGAAAGCACGCGACGCAGCATTTAAATCTGGCGACGCGGCGGCTTACAGAGCAGCTAGGACCAACCTAAAAAAGGGTATCAGGACTGCCAAATGGAAACAGACACTGCGGATAGAGGATCACTTCCGCAACAACTCGGACCCCCGGCGCATGTGGCAAGGCATCCAGTCCATCACTGACTTCAAGGGCAAAAACACCAGTCCCCCGGTCAGCGACGCCTCCCTCCCGGAGGAGCTTAACAACTTCTACGCTCGCTTCGACAGGGACAACAAGGAGCCGGCTACCAAAGCCTTGCCACCCCCGGAAGACCAGGTGCTCACTCTGTCGACCTCCGACGTAAGGGGCGCTCTACGCAGAGTGAACACACGAAAGGCTACTGGACCGGATAGCATCCCTGGACGGGTACTCAAGGAATGTGCTGATCAGCTGGCTGATGTCTTCACCGCCATCTTCAACCTGTCATTGGCCCAGGCAGTAGTCCCTACATGCTTCAAGACCGCCACCATCATTCCTGTGCCTAAACAAGCGGCTGTGACGTGTCTGAACGACTATCGACCTGTCGCACTCACACCCATCATAATGAAGTGTTTCGAGAGACTGGTCTTAGCCCACATCAAAGCCAGTGTTCCTGCCTCCCTTGACCAACACCAGTTTGCCTATCGGGCAAACAGATCAATGGAGGATGCAATCACAACTGCTCTACACTCGGCACGGAATCACCTAGATGGTAAGGAGACCTACATCAGAATGTTGTTTATAGACTACAGCTCAGCATTCAACACTATCGTCCCCAACAAGCTGGCCACCAAACTCCAAACTCTTGGCCTGAACACTTCCCTCTGCAACTGGACCCTGGACTCCCTAACAAACAGACCCCAGTCTGTCAAATTAGGTAACCACACCTCCCCCCCCCGACCCTGAACACGGGGGCCCCACAAGGATGTGTGCTGAGCCCCCTCCTCTACTCCCTCTTCACCCACGACTGTGTGGCTGTTAATGGTTCCAACACCATCATCAAGTTTGCAGATGACACCACGGTAGTAGGCCAGATCACCAACAACGATGAGTCAGCCTACAGGGAGGAGGTCCAGCATCTCGTGAAGTGGTGCGCCGACAACAACCTGGCCCTTAACACCAAGAAAACAAAGGAAATAATCGTGGACTTCAGGAAGTCCAAAGGCGGAAGTCACACCCCCATCCACATCAATGGGGCGGAGGTGGAAAGAGTGGCCAGCTTTAAGTTCCTCGGAGTCCACATCACGGAAGACCTCTCCTGGTCCCTCAACACCTCCTCTCTGGTGAAGAAGGCCCAGCAGCGCCTATATTTCTTGAGGAGGCTGAAGGGATGTAATCTGTCACCCCCGATCCTCTCTAACTTCTACCGCTGCACTATAGAGAGCATCCTGACAAACTGTATCACGGTATGGTACGGCAGCTGTAGCTCCCATGACCGGAAAGCCCTGCAGCGGGTAGTCAAAACTGCCCAACGCATTACTGGCACCCGGCTACCGACCATAGAACATATATATCAGAAACGCTGCCTACGGAGGGCACGGTCCATCATCAAAGACCCTACCCACCCCAGCCACAGTCTGTTCGCCCTCCTACCATCTGGAAGACGCTACAGATGCATTCGCACCCGTACGACCAGATTTAGGAACAGCTTCTTTCCCAGGGCTGTCATCCTACTGAACTCCACAAATAAACACTAAAGCCTGCACATCTGCCGATGCACTTTATTATGGTCATATTTATGCTAATATATATGTACAAATGTATGTTGAAATGTTTAAGTGTCCGAATCCAAATTGTACACTCTCGGGAGCCGCAAGCCTACATTTCGTTGTACTGCACTTGTGCACTAACAATGACAATAAAAGTTGATTTGATTTGATTTGATTTGTGTAACAAAAAAAAAGTCAATGCCAGGAACACGGGCGTCGACCACGAGCAACCGCCCAGTCGTACGGCAGAGAGTGAACATCGCAGGGGAGGCTGTGGAGAGCCGGGCTTGGTTCCCCAGCCACGACGATCAGCAAGAGACTGACGACAGGTCCAGCGCAGACCCTTCTCGGACAGCGGCGGCTGGAGCTGACCAACGGCGGAGAGAAAGCTGAGCAGCGTTGACGGGATAAGACAGAGGGTGAAGCGCATAGGGCGCAGCCGGGGGTTGAAAACCGAGCGGCGTCGAGAAAAAAAAAAAAAAAAACGGAGAGAGAGAGGGTAAAGCAACAGCCGGGTTCAGGAGCGAGTGGCGTCGAAAAAAAAAAGAACGCGCAGAGCACAGCCAGGGCTCAAGGGCTGAACAGTGTCCGCGGGGAGAAGAAGGGAGAGCGCGGGAGATGCCATTGAGCCACGGAGAAGAAGGAAGAGCGCGGGAGATGCCATTTTTAGAAGCCGCAGCGGAGAAGAAGGGCGAGCGCGGGAAGGAAGGAAAGCACGGGAGACACCATTTTGTGCCAGCGGAGAAGACGGGGAAGCATGGGAGACGCCATTTTTGACAGTTAAATCACACCCAGGGATGCCGAAGAGTGGCAGTATCTCTATGTTCGACAATGAAGTCGAAGATTGGGCGACATATGTGGAACGTATTGAGGTGTACTGCAGGGCAAATGAAGTGCCAGATGCTAGTAAAGCACTGGTTTTGTTAAGTTCCATGGGTGCAAAAACTTATGGGTTACTGCAAAATCTAATAACCCCAGATAAGCCGGTGAACAAGAATTTCGAAAGCATAGTAGAAATCCTACAGGACCACTTAAACCCCACACCACTGCTGATAGCAGAATGATTTAAGTTCCATAAAAGGAACCAACACAAAGACGAAAGCAATGCTGAGTACCTAACGGAACTGCGCAAGCTATCGAAACACTGCCAGTTTGGAGCGGGACTAGCAGATACGTTAAGGGACAAGTTTGTGTGTGGGCTACAAAGTGAAGGAACCCACAAACGGCTTCTATCAGAAAAGGATCTTACGCTGGACAAGGCTTTCAGTATGGCAGTATCACACGAAGCAGACGCAAGGGGAGCTGCAGAGATACAACGGAGACCGCAAGAATATGGCACCAATGAAATGTCCTATGGAACAGGGAAGTGCTATCGCTGCGGCAGAACAACACATGACCAGAAGGATTGTTGGTTCAAGGACCAAGTGTGCAGACAGTGTGGAAAAGCAGGACACATAGCAAGAGTCTGCAGGTCTAGGAAGAAAACCAACAGTAAGAAATCTCCACAGGAGAAGTACAAAAAGGTACACCAGGTGATGGACAGTGGTTCAGACAAACAGAAAAGTGACACAGACTCCGGAAGCAAGGAGCTGCGTTGTCTGAAACTACATAAGGTAACCAAAATGGAGGATCACCAGACTATCTGGGTTACACTCAAGATAGACGGAGTCCAAGTGAAAATGGAATTGGACACAGGATCAGCCCTAACAGTCATAAACCAAAGGGACTACAAGCGGCTATTTTCACATATACCCTTGAAAGCTACAGAGATTGTCTTGAAGACGTGCACGGGGTAAAAAAGTCTACCCCAAAGGAAAAATAAGGGTGAAAGTGAAATATAAAGGCCAGGAAATACCTAAAATGGATATATATGTATTGCCAGATGGAGGACCACCACTGCTAGGACGTGAATGGATCCGGAAGATACAATTAGATTGGCATTCCATACAGGCACTGAAGGTGGAGGCCAAAAAGGATGATGACGTCACACCTGGATGACTGTCAAAAATGCTAACTGACACAGAAGAAGTGTTCCAGGAGGGACTAGGGACAATCAAAGGCATAACAGCGACGATTAAAATAGAGGAAAATGCAAGCCCAAAGTTTCTTAAGGCCAGACCAGTGCCTTATGCGATCACACCTGTGGTGTATGTGCCTTTAAGAGCCCCCTGTGTACTGTAATGCCGGTAATGGCCACTCGGGCTATATAAGCCTGTATATTGTCTTGTATCTGTTAGTTCACCTCCAGACTTTGTTCAGTAAACACCTGTGAAAGCAACTCCTGCCTTCCATGTCTCTATTAACACACGGGCACAACAACACCAGCCGTCGAAGCAGAGCTGGAAGGATTGGAACGTTCAGGAGTACTGTCCAAAGTGGACTGGAGCGAGTAGGCTGCACCCATCGTTCCTGTAATGAAGAGGTCGTCGAGTAATACGCCTGGGGAACCAAAGAAGGTCCGCATCTGTGGGGATTTTAAGGTGACAGTGAACCCAGTCCTTCACACGGTACAATATCCGCTTCCACGAATTGAGGATATTTTCGCCTCGCTATCTGGAGGTAAACGCTTCACCAAAATTGATCTAGCCCAGGCGTACTTGCAATGGAGGTAGAAGAAGCTTTGAAACAATACCTTATGATTAACACACATAAAGGTCTCTATCAATACAACCGGCTGGTGTTCGGTGTAGCCTCGGCTCCAGCTATCTGGCATAGGGCAATGGATCAAGTCCTGCAAGGCATTCCAGGGACCCAGTGTTATTTGGAAGACATCTTGGTCACGGGTGAAAATGACAGTGATCACCTCGCCAACTTGGAGAAGGTGCTCACCAGATTAAAGGAGTATGGGCTACGAGCTAATCGCCACAAGTGTGAGTTTTTCCAGAAACAGATCGCGTATTGTGGCCACGTCATCGATGAAGAGGGGTTACATAAGTCCCCTGAAAAGAATGAGGCAGTAGTCAAGGCTCCAGCACCAGAAAATGTGTCACAACTGAGGTCGTTCCTCGGGCTGGTAAACTACTACCACAAGTTCTTACCAAATTTGTCCACGGTATTACACTCACTGAACACCCTACTGCAAACAGGGGTACCATGGAAGTAGGATGACGAACGTAGACGAGCATTCCAGAAGTGCAAAGAATTGATCACATCAAAAGAGGTGTTGGCCCATTTCAACCCAGCGCTACCAATTAGTTTGGCATGTGATGCATCACCCTATGGTATTGGAGCGGTGCTGTCGCACAAATTCCCAGGCGGGTTGGAGAGGCCGGTAGCCTTTGCGTCTCGGTCACTAACCTCAGCCGAGCGCAACTATGCCCAGATTGACAGGGAGGCCCTCAGCCCAGTATGGGGAGTAAAAAAATTCAACCACTATCTGCATGGGCAGAAGTTCACCTTGCTGACTTACCACCAACCACTTGTCTCCACCTTTAATCCTAAGAAGGACGTTCCAGTGATGACTGCACAACGGTTACAAAGATGGTCCCTGTTTCTAGGGGCGAATCAATATGAAATAGAATATAAAGGCACAAAACAGCATGGGAACGCTGATGGGCTATCGTGCCTGCCACTGCCTACTGCAGAGGAAGCACCACGAGATATTTTATTCGTCAATAATTGAACAATTGCCAGTAACGAACGCGGATATAGAGAAGGAGACCCGCAATGATCCGACGCTGTCTCGGGTATATGATTTGACGGTGAGGGGATGGCCAACACATGCCGACTCACTGTTGCCAGCATTCTCATCCAGAAGAGAACAGCTGTCAGTATGCCAGGGGACAGTGATGTGTGGATCCAGAGTGATGATTCCACCCAAGTTAAGGGAGAGAGTGCTAAATGAGCTACATGAAGGTCATTTGGGGGGGAGTGAAAATAAAAAGCCTTGCTAGGGCTTATGTGTGGTGGCCGGGAATCGATCAACAAATCGAAGACCTAACTAAGAGCTGCTCAGGATGCCAGAAGGTCCAAAATGCACCACCACATGCCCCTCTACACCCATGGGAGTGGCCCTCCTCTCCATGGCAATGGGTGCATATTGATTTTGCTGGTCCATTCATGGACTCAATGTTCTTAATAGCAGTGGATGCTCATTCGAAGTGGCCTGAGGTGATAAAAATGTCCTCAACCACTACAGAGAAAACGATTGCAATCCTACGGACCATATTTGCCAGAAACGGTTTGCCAGAGCAGATTTGCTCTGATAATGGACCACAGTTTGTGTCCGAAGAGTTTCCAAAATTTATGAGAAGGAATGGGGTAAGGCATTACACATCCGCCCCGTATCATCCAGCCACAAATGGATTGGCTGAGAGGTTCGTACAAACCTTTAAGAAGGCAATAAAGGTCATGTGCGACGATGAAATTCCACTACAGCATAAGATGGACAATTTCTTATTAGCCTACCGAAACGCGACACATGCAGTTACCAACCAGACCCCGGCCATGATGTTCTTTAACCAAAGGTTGAGATCTCGTCTGGGCTTGCTCAGACCAAATGTGCGAAGAAATGTTGAGGACAAACAATTCCAGCACATCAATGAGAAGCCGACAAGGAGCTTCAATATAGGACAACCAGTCTTGGCCCGTGACTATCGAACAGAGAAATGGCAACCCGGAACGATATGCACAAGGCAGGGGCCATTAATGTACACAGTGGATGTCGGGGAGAACATTGTGAGACGCCACGTCGATCAGATCTTAACGTCACAGGAATGCGTCAACCCCATGTCTCGAGTACCTGGGGATGAACCCGACATACCGGTAGCATCTACCTCAGAACCAGTAGCAGTGGAACCCGATTAACTACCCGATGAAAAGGGGTCAGAATCGCCTCTGCACCAAGAACAAGAACCTCAGGAAAGGCGCTATCCCGAAAGGGTCAGGAAGCCGCCCCAAAGACTGAATCTATAAATGGACTATTGTTGTTTAATGTACATGTTAAAGTGTTAATTGTTATTTGAATATTAGGGGTACTACTAATCTAAAAGGGGAGGAATTGTAGTGTATGTGCCTTTAAGACAGAACTACTTTTACAGCTCCTGTATACTGTAGTACCGGCAGTGACCACACCTGTATATAAGCCTTGCGCATGCCTCTGTACCCCCAGTCTTGAGACTACCCTCCTCCAGTAAAGACCTGTTGTTTGTTAAGTTACAGCATCCGTGTGGTTATTGAAAAACATTATACTCTCAGAATCACGGATCCAACAGTTATGTAGGGTTTAATATATATTGTTAGAGTTTTAGTGATCCTTGCATAGAATTAGTTAGAATTTACAGCACAGAAACAGGCCTTTCAGCCCAATGCTCCACACGCGCCTCCTCCCACCCCTCTTCATCTCACCCTATCCTTTCTCTCTCATGTACTTGTGTAGCTTCCCCTTAAATGCATCTATGCTATTCGCCTCAACCACTCCCTGTGGTAGCGAGTTCCACATTCTCACCACTCTCTGGGTAAAGAAGTTTCTCCTGAATTCCTATTGGATTTATTTGTGACTATCTTATATTTATGGACCCTAGTTTTTCTAAAGTACATGTCTGAAGGCTATAATCTCAGTGGGCTTTTTTTTGTTAGTTTTCTTCCCTTTGCTGACATGTGCTGGGTGATAGTCCAACTGGGCAAAAAACTGGAGATCTGCTTGTAGCTGTGCACTAAAACCCACCCAGCTCCATTAAGAAAGGGGGAGGGCATAAACAGTGAATGCTGTCAGGCTGTTTGACCATGGAATGCTTTACAATCAAGCTCAATCTTGTTCTCGCACATGCATTCTTTCAAAAGGAGTCACTAAATATGAATCAGAAGCTGACGCCCTGGCTGATTTTACCAAGAGACAAAGGGCTGGATTTTCTCAGCCCCGAGGATGCGGGTATGGAGGCAGGACTGCCGGGAAAGTTGCAGAATTATAGGGGCGGGTGGCAAACCCGCCCCTAACCTGCCTCCGTGCCCCCTTGCCAGGAGGTGGGAAGCCATCCTGCCCCGGGTCCCGTCTCCTTGGAGGCGGGAAGGGATTAAAGCCTATTAACTGCTTGTTAACAGGTAGTTAACAAGCAGAAAATAGGATTATCCCCATTTTTCGTGCTGAAGTGTGGCCTCCCGACCTGGGGGAACCCTGCTGGGGTGTAGGAAGTGAGTAGGAGGTCTGCGGGGGTCGGAGGGGTCTGAAAGTGCGATGTAGAGGTGCGTGATGGGTGCAAGTGTGGAGTGGTAAGTATGTGTAAAGTGTAAGAAAATGTTAACTTACCTTTGTTTCTACCTACAGCCTTCAGCCGCTGTGGAGCCGGAGTCCAGACAACTCCATTGTAGAGATCACAGACTGGCTGTTGCATCCTCCGATACATCAGCCAGCTGATTTCTGCAAAGTAGAAAGGTTTGATGAGTCCTGAACACAAGGACTCATCAAACTACACAGAATGTCAGTGCTTGACAGCTTCACAGAGCTGTCAAATGATGACATTTCTTCTTTCAAAAGTTCTTGACAGATGACACGTCATACGTTGATGTGCTCTGTCACTGACTTCCCCCTAATTGGCCCGCTGAGCCCGTCGGGCGGGATTAACAAGGTCTATCAGGGGAAATTCCCGCTGGTTGGCCAGAATCTGATGGAGGCGGGACTGAGACCCGGCAAGCATTAGTCCTGCCTCCAAAAGCTTCCCATTCAGAAAATCCAGCCTAATGAGACCAATTCTAGCACTCCAACTGGTGCCTTAGCTGAAAGCAGTTTAGTCAGCACAGAACACATGCTGAGTTAGTTGTTTTCTGCTATGGAACCTCCTAATCTGTTTGGTTTAATGCATCACTGGACATTTAATTTATCTATTAGGCTGTAGGATGGGGGAATAGCTTGGAAATACAATGTTAATATTAACTTCCTAACCTCAAAGGGTGATCCAGTTAGATATAGAAATGTTAGAAAAAGTTTCTGTTCAAATTTATCCAATTAGTTATCGAATGGGAACTTGAAAGAAATTGGTATTTATTTTTATTTTTTAAAAATGCATGCATGTCGACATAAATATATGATGGGGCTTATTTAAATTATTCTGGTCAAATTTCTTGATTAAATTTTAATTCTCTGAATAGTAAGTTTATAATATATATGTTAATTAGCAATGGTAAAATATCCTAGAAGGAGCAAAATATTAAATAGTTGCAAAGCAGAATCAAAAAATTATTTTAAAAAAATGCTAGTCAAATTTTAACAAAGAAAACTCATCAATTAAAATGCGGAATTGGATTAAAAGCAGACTGGAATATGATTCCGAAATACTGACTTCAATGGAAAGTAAAATTGAGTGGGTTATATAGTGAGAGGCTGATCCACTCCCACCCATTTTGAGCCCCTGCAAAGATTGAATTTTACCCCACTGTGAATTTCAAGTGTCCTTGCACACATTTCTCTAATCCTTCTGAAGGTGGGCTACAAAATACTTTTGTGAGACAATGCCTGATGTGACTTGTTAAGCTGCTTTATATTGTAACCAGCATGTGAACTTCCAGAGTAACAATGGTAAACAAACCTAACCTCACTCAATTTTCACTCTCTCCTTGAAAAATAAGCAAAAAGTAGCTAGCCACACACCCTGTCTTTTTCGTAGGCTAACCTAAATATTTGTGGCATTCTTAAGTGACACTTAATTAAGCGTCAGCTGTGGCTCAGTGGGTAGCACTCTCTAGGTGGGAGGGGCTAGGAGTGAGCCAGGTGTTACTGGTTGCCTGATTGCAGCTGGGTGTTGGAGGGAGTTTTGTAAAAAGTTGGCGGTGGGTTTTGGGGTTTTGTTTTCAGGTTTTAGGGCATTTTTGGCCCTCAAAAAACAGCCAGATGGCTGCTGAGGGGTCCGGAGAGCCGGGCCCCTCGGAGGACAGTGTTCCCGAGAGGAATTTAATTAGGGAAGAAACTGTGCTGGGAAAGGAAAAAAGAAGGCCCAAAGATTTGGGCCGGGACCCCAGGAGGTTTGGTAAAGAAAACACGGTGGTGGTGCAATGTGAGAATAAGAAGATTCGAGCCTGGGATATAATCCAGGCGGTTCATGAGGACTGTGGCGAGGGAAGCTGCTTTGCCTGCCGACCAAAGCCGAATGTGGGATTTGAGGTGACGGTCAGTGGCCGTGAGGAGGTGGAAAGACTGTTACTCAGTCTGAAAGTTGGTGAGAAATTCTTGGAGGTGACTCTGCTATATTCAGAGGAGGTGGTGGTTTCATTTTTGAACTTGCCAGTGTACATTGAGGACGAAGTGCTGAGCAAAAAGTTGGAGTCGTGGGACATTAAAATCTGTTCTGAAATAAAGAGGAGGTACTATCCGGGAACACGGGTAGCAGACGGAACCCGGTATGTAAAGGTGCGGTTCCCAGAGGGGGTGAGGTCTTTGCCGTACTGTATGAAGTTTGAGACACTGGAAGGAGTGCAGTACTTTCGTGTGCTGCACGATAACCAAGTAAAGGTGTGCTATTATTGTCTGGGACATGACCATCTCATAAGAAACTGTCCAGATTTGTATTGTTACAATTGCGGTGAGTCGGGGCATATTGCTTGGAGCTGCAAGGCGGAGAGCTGTGGGGTGTGTCACAAAGGCCCCACCCGCTGCGAGTGTGTGGCAGAAGGGTGGCAGAAGGCATATGAGTGATGAGGAGATGGGAGAAGGAGAAGGAGATGAGAGTGGAACGGCCGGAGGAGCGGTGCAGTCGGAGGTCACAGCCGGTAAAATGAAGGAGAAAGGAGCACAGGAAGAGGCAGAGGAAGGCGGAGCGGAGGACGGGATGGAGATGGCGGAAAACACGGCGTGTTCTGTGGAGGGGAACAAAGACAGCAACGGGCAATGAGGGTCGAGTGCAGGCTCGAGCCTTAGTGCGGTTCGGCTCCCGCTGGGGAGTCTGGTGGCTGTGTGGGGATAGGTGGCGGGAGCGGGGTGTGTGGTGGATGTGGGTACTCCGGGGAGAGGCGGGGAGTCGGATATCTTGGTGAGCGGGAGGGGGCAGGACGGGGAGAGTGAGCAAGAGGCAGGAGCCTTAAAGGGACAGCAGGATGGGATCGGCAAGGTAGAGACGTCAGAAGGGAACAATTTAGGTGCGCCATTGTCCCATGGAGAGAGGGAACAGGGTGCAAGGGTCAGAGGTGGAGACGTGGTCGAAGGGGGCGGCACAGTGGGAGAAACTGCGATAGCAGGAAGACTCTCTGTGGGAGATGAAATATCTGACGGGGAGCAGGATTATGTATCGGACAGGGAGCAGGCACAGAGGGGTGCAGAAGAGCTTGAGTGTGAGGAATTAGAGGGGGACAGAGACATGGAAGTTGGGGGTGGGGTGGCATCATGTGGAAAGGGAAAGGTTAGTGAGGGGCAGAAGGAGGGAGGAAGGGCAGCTCCTGGGCCCAAACTTAATGCAAGGAAGAGGCTGAAACAGCAGGGAAAGTTTAAACAGGAGGGGAAAAAGAGTCGGAGGCTGCAGGAAAAAGCAACAGCTGCCTGAGAAGTTGGGAAGGAACATGTGAGGAGGGAAGGGCCAGAGATTAAATGATGGGGAGATTATCAGGCATACTTCCCTTCTTTGGAGCCATGATTACATTGGTCTTGATTATTGTGAACGGACTGAGGGGTGAGAAGAAATTGCAGCAGTTGTTGCAGGGTTTTAAAGGTACGGACTTGTTGTGTCTGCAAGAAACCTTTTGGGATGAGGATATCCTAGAAAGAGTTCAGAAGGTTTGGAAGGGAAAGGTGTTTGCAAGTTGGGCAAACAATAACCGTAGAGGGGTGGCTGTTTTGGTGAGTTCGCCCATAAAAGAGAACGTTGCCTTGATGGACAAGGACGCTGAGGGGAGATTTTTAAGGCTAAGGGTAAAAATGGGGGGATTTAATTGCGATCTGTTTAATATCTATGCACAGAACGACCAATGCAAGCGTCGTGAGTTTTTTCGGGGGTTATTCACTGAAGCGGCAGAGGTGGAAAATCCTTGTATAGTGGGGGATTTTAATGTATTTTTATCTCGGATGGACATTTCAGCCCAGATGACCTTTAAGGATGATAACTCCAGAGGGATGATTGTAAAAATGATGGCAAATTTAAATTTGAGAGACTTATGGAGGGACCGGAACCCCATAAAAAGGGAGTTCTCCAGATCAGGTTGGGTGGGTGATATTTTAAAACAGAGCCGAATAGATTTTGTGTTAATGCGGGAAGGGTTAAGTTCTGAGGTGATGGAGATTTATTATAAAAAAGTATTTTTTAGTGATCACTCGGCTTTGGTTCTTAGAATTAGGAACAGCAGAGTTAAGATCAGTTCAGGGGTGTGGATTTTAAACAATCAATACCTGAAATAAATTGCTTATAAAGAAGGGATTATAAATATAATAAAGGATGCTCGGAAGGAACCTTTGTTCTTGAAAGAAAGAAGAGTTTGGTGGGATAATTTCAAGTATGAGGTAAAAGTTTTTTCGGTACGGCATGGGAAAAAGAGGGCGGCAGCTAACCAGCGTCGAGAAGAGAATATAAATAAAAGGTTTATGGATGTCTGTAAAGCAGTTGACGGAGGGGATAAGGGAGCGGAGACTAAGTTCCGGGTGCTAAAGGAAGAGTGGGAATTATTGCAAGCTGAAAAATGCAAGGGGGCCATTCTCCGTGCAAAGGCTAGAGATGCATTGGAGGGTGAAAGATGTACTAGATATTTTCTAGAGCAAGAAAAGCTGCGACAGAGATTATCGTTAATTGAAGAGTTGAAGGTGGGGAGAAGATCATTCATGAAAGTGGGGAGATTTTAGAGGCGGCTAGCAGCTTTTATCAAGAGTTATATACTAAAGAAGACATTTCCAATTTGGCGATGGAGAAGGTTACTGCTTTTATTGAAGAGGGTTTAAAGGAGGATGAGAGAAGCATGTGTGACAAAGAAGTAGGATTAGCGGAAATAAAAGTAGCAATAAGTGGAATGAAGAGGGGGAAAAGCCCAGGGTCCGATGGACTAAGTGCAGAATTTTATAAAGAATTTTGCGAGGTTTTAAGTCCATTGCTCTTAGAAGTTTTTAAGGAAATTAAAATTGAGGGAAGCCTGGCCCCATCTATGAGGAAAGGGATCATAAGCTTAGCTTATTATAAAAATAAAGGGGATAGATGGGATCCGAAGAATTGGAGGCTCATCACATTATTAAATGTGAATTATAAGATCTTGGCGAGGGTTATGGCAAATCGTTTGAAGGAGGTGTTACCGCAGATAGTTTGGCCCTCTCAGTCCTATGGAGTCATAGGCCGGGACATCGCAGACTCTGTGGTCTCAATCCGAGATGCGATAGAGCTCATGGAAGAGAGTGGGAGGGAGGCTTATGTTTTAAAGATAGATCAAGAGAAAGCCTTTGATAGGGTCTCTCATGAGTTTTTATTGAAGGTTTTGGAAGCATTTGGTTTCAAGGAAAATTTCATTCAGTGGATAAGGATTTTTTATTCAAACATATTTATCTGTGTTAAATGTAATGGTTTTTTATCCAAGTGTTTTCCAATAAAGAGATCAGTGAGATAGGGTTGTCCCCTGTCCCCATTGTTGTAGACATTGGTAGCAGAACCATTAGGTTACATGATACGAAAGAACCAAGGTGTAGTTGGGATTGTGGTCCCCAGTTCAGGGCTGGTGTCGGTGATACACCAAAGTGCAGATGACACAACCTTAGCATTGAGAAATGGGGAGTCAGTGAGGAAAGCTATGGATGTAGTGGAGGAATATTGTAGAGCTTCAGGAGCCAGAGTGAATTATAGTAAGTCCCAAATGCCTGGTTGCAGGGAGGGGTAGGGGGGAATGGTTGGGGGAATGTCCCTTTAAGGTGGTGGAGGTTTTGGAAGTTCTGGGGGTGCATATGGGGTGCAAGAAAGACAGGGATGAAGTGGATTTATTAAATTGGGAACCGAAGGTTATGAAAATTAAAAAGATTTTGGGAAGATGGGAAAGAAGGTGGTTGAAAGTGCAAGGAAGAGTGACAGTGGTGTCTGCCCTCCTGTTATCTAAGTTATGGTACTCATTGACGGTGGAGGATATTCCTGAGTGGGCGGAAAAGTCCATCCGAGAGGCTTGTGTGAGGTTTTTATGGGAAGGGAAACCAGCCTTGGTGGCTTACAATACCATCATTGGACGGAGAAATCAGGGAGGACTCAATTTCCCAGATATTGATTTGAAGAAAAAATCCTTTAGAATCAAATGGGTGAAGAGATTTCTTCCGAAGTCAAATACAAGTTTTTGGAAGAGTTGTTTTGAGCATTTTTTAAAACGAAGTGGATTAGGAGGGCAGGGGATATTGTATATGGAATACAATAATATGTTCTTGAAATCGATTAAACTTCTCCCTAGGTTTTATAAGGGGGTTGTAGAGACTTGGGCTCAATTTTTACAAAGTGCGCAGTTTATGCCCAAGGGGGCTGAGGAATTTTTAGAACAGCCCTTATTTTTGAACAGGTGGGTTAACATCAAAGGAGAGGTTTTATTTAATCAAGCTTTTATAAAAGCTGGGATTGTATCTGTTGTGTATGTACCTTTAAGAGAATAACTGGTCTCAGACTGCAGTACCGGCAGTGACCACCCCTGTATAAAAGGCGCTAGAGAGCCTCTGTTGGTTAGATTTGTTTATGCCTTCCACCAGTAAAGTTCTGTTTGTTTCTCTCCTGCTGGTCCGTGTCTCAATCATTCACGGACTTAACACTGGCGACGAGTTAAAAATGAACTTACCTGCAACTCAGCAGCAGCTCCGACGACGTTGTTGAAGGTCGGAGCCAGAAGAAAGAAAAAATAAGTAAAATCGGCCATTGAAACTCGAGAAACGGGCGTCGACTGTCAATCATCGATTTCAAAACTTGCAGGAGAGACTGTCCAGAGCCAGGCTGGGTTCCTCGGTCCGTGGTTTCACAGCTAATCGGGCTGGTGGCAGGTAGTGCTCTGATCCTTCCTGGGCTGCAACGGGGCCGGGCAGCGAGTCGGGAAGCAAAGAGAGAGAGAGAGGGTGGAGCATACAGGGCGCAGCCGGTGTTTCGAAGCTGGGCAGCGTTCGGACCTCAGAAGAGGGAGGGAAGTGTCCCAGAGGGTCCGCTCCACGACGGGAAGATAATAAAAGAAAACAAATTAATATTTAACGCGCAGGAAACCGTGGAAAGCAGCGCTAACAACAGCGGGGAAGAAGGAAAAGCGCGGGAGGCGCCATTTTGTTAAATCGGAGAAGAAGGCAAAGCACGGGAGGCGCCATTTTAGATTTGCAAGATGCCGAAGACTGGCTGTATCACTGCTTTTGATAATACATTAGAGGAGTGGACCACGTATGTGGAAAGAGTCGAGGTATATTTCGAGGCAAATGAAATAGCGGAGGGGAAAAAGGCATCAATATTGCTAAACGTAATGGGCGCTAGAACGTACGGCCTATTGCGGGATCTGATTACTCCAGCCAAACTGAAGGCGAAGAGTTTTAACGAAATTGTTGCTGTTCTACAGGAGCACTTAAACCCTGCACCACTGTTGATAGCAGAAAGATTTAAATTCCACAGGAGAACTCAGCACAAAGATGAGAGCAATGCTAAGTATCTTACGGAACTACGCAAGCTATCAAAGCACTGCCAGTTCGGAGCAGGACTGGCAGATACCCTACGGGACAAATTTGTCTGTGGATTCCTGAGTGAAGGAACACAGAAGAAGTTATTCGCAGAAAAAGAGCTGACGCTAGATAAGGCTTTCAGCGTGGCAGTATCATATGAAGCAGCAGCCAGGGGAGCTGCAGAAATTCAACAAAAACCACAGGAATACGGCACCCACGAAATGACACGGGGATTTGCAAAATGTTATCGCTGCGGCAGAACTAACCATGACCAGAAATTGTGGTGTATGTGCCTTTAAGAGCAATTGTGGTGTATGTGCCTTTAAGAGCCCCAGGTGTGCGTAATGCCGGTAATTGCCACTTGGGCTATATAAGCCTGTGTATTGTGTATATCCTTCAGAACCCCCCCCCCAGACTTGCTTAGTAAATACCTATGAACCAACTCCTGTCTTCAGTGTCTTTATCTACACACGGACACTACAGTGGCGACGAAGTGGAAACGGACTTACCTGCAATTCGGCAGCACCTCAAGGACATCGATTCCTCCAGCGTCCAGAAGACTCAAGGAAGTAATAGAAACTGTGGTTTCACCAGCTGGCCAAGCTGGTGGCAGGTACTGCGCTAATCCTTCCTGGGCTCCAGCGGCGGGCTCTACAACTGAGACAGGCAGCGAAATCGGAGGCAAGCAATAACGGACTGGGAGAGTGCACTCGGGAGACGGCCGGCGCGGCAAGCAGGTCAGCGTTTAGACCTCCGTCGGGAACGAGTCTCCAACAGTGAATAAACGGAAACCACAGTAAGACAGCATTGTTATCGGTAGCAGCGGTGGGAAAGTGCAGGAAGCGCCATATCGTTGCTACAGAGAGAAAAAAAAAAGCGCGGGAAGAGCCATATTTTTTTTGAAATGCCTAACTCTGGCAATATTGATGCTTTTGATAACGAAACAGAGCCTAACTTTGGCAATATTGATGTTTTTGATAACAAGATAGAGGATTGGACCACATATGTAGAAAGAGTGGAGGTGTTTTGCACCGCAAATGGAATAGAAGATGAAAAAAAAGCTTCAGTGCTTCTGGATCTAATGGGCGCAGAAACATACAAGCTGTTACGCAACTTATTCACTCCAGCCGAACCGATGGACAAGAATTTTGAGGAGATTGTTGATACCCTACACTGCCAATTCAAGGCAGGACTGGCAGATTCTCTGCAAGACAAATTCATCTGCGATCCCCTAAATGTAAAAACACAAAAAAAGGTATCTTCTGGAAAAGATTTAACACTGGACAAGGCTTTCAGTACAATAGGAGCGGCAAAGATACAGCAAAGGCCACAGGACTTCGGCACCCATGAAATGACACGGGGTTTCAAGAGATGTTATCGCTGCGGCAGATCCAACCATGACCAGAGGGATTGCTGGTTCAAAGAAAAAGCATGCAGGCGATGCGGAAAGATGGGACACATTCCACGTGTATGCCGATCTGAAAATAAAAAATCCACTAACGGGAAGAGAATCAATAAGGAAATGCACAGAAAGGTACAAATGATGACGGACAGTAGCTCCAAAGACCAGAAGAGCGATAGCGACTCCGGGAACAAGAGACTAAGCTCTCTCAAATTACATAATGTAATTGCCAATGAAGATTACCAGACCATTTGGGTTACCCTCATAATAGCAGGGTCCCCAGTTAAAATGGAGCTAGATACAGGATCAGCTCTAACCGTAATAAATCGACGAGATTACGAGAGGCTATTTTCGCATATACCTCTAAAAGACACATCCATTATCTTAAAAACATATACGGGGCAGAAAGTATACCCCAAAGGAAAAATAAAGGTGCCTGTGGTATACAACGGCAAAGAAATACAAAAGTTGTATTTATACATTCTACAAGATGGTGGTCCACCGTTGTTGGGACGTGAATGGATAAGGAAGATACGTTTAGACTGGCACTCCATTCAGGCACTGACGGTGACCAGTAAGGAAAAAAACAATGATGACATCATACCTGAACGATTAAAAGACATCTTGGCCAACACCAAAGAAGTGTTTCAAGAAAAACTAGGAACCTTGAAAGGCATCACCGCCTCGATAAAAGTGGAAGATGCAGCAATTCCAAAATTTTTTAAGGCAAGACCAGTGCCATACGCAATACGTCCAGCAGTCGAGGCAGAGCTGGAGAATTTGGAAAAGGCAGGCGTATTATCCAAAATAGATTGGAGCAAATGGGCAACACCCATCGTTCCAGTCATGAAAAAAGCATTGAAAAATAACTCTGAGGAACAGAGAAAAATTCGCATCTGTGGGGACTTTAAGGTGACTGTAAACCCGGTCCTTCACACGGTACAGTATCCTCTTCCGAGGATAGAAGATATTTTCGCCTCACTATCCGGAGGAAAACGTTTCACAAAAATTGACTTGGCACAGGCATATCTACAGATGGAGGTTGAGGAGACCTCTAAAAAGTATCTCACAATAAACACACACAAAGGCCTGTACCAGTACAATCGACTGGTTTTTGGAGTAGCATCAGCTCCAGCTATCTGGCAAAGAGCTATGGAGCAAGTCCTGCAAGGGATTACGGGGACTCAGTGCTACCTAGACGACATCCTTATAACAGGAGAAAACGACAACGAGCACCTTGCCAATTTGGAGCAGGTGCTCACTAGGCTGAAAGAACGGGGCCTACGAGCAAATCGCCCCAAGTGCGAATTTTTCCAAAATCAGATATCATATTGTGGCCACATAATTAATAAGGAAGGGTTGCATAAGTCACCTGAAAAAATTGAAGCAGTTATAAAAGCCCCAGCACCTGAAAATGTTTCACAATTGAGGTCATTCCTGGGATTAATAAATTACTATCATAAATTTTTACCGAACTTATCAACTATTCTACACCCTCTTAATGATCTTCTACGCACAGGAGTGATTTCACAGAATCAATCACAGAAACCCCACAGTGCAGATAGAGGCCATTTTGGCCCATCGAGCCTGCACCGAAATTTGGAAATGGAACGAAGACTGTAAACGTGCCTTCCATAAATGTAAAGACTTAATCACATCCGAGAAAGTTTTGGCTCATTACAACCCATCACTACCAATCAGACTGGCGTGCGATGCATCCCCTTAAGGCATAGGAGCGGTATTGTCCCATAGATTCCCTGATGGCTCGGAACGGCCGATAGCTTTTGCGTCACGCTCATTGAACTCAGCTGAGCGTAACTATTCCCAGATAGACAGGGAAGCACTCAGCCTGGTATGGGGAGTGAAGAAATTCAACCATTACCTACACGGACAAAAATTTACCTTGCTGACTGACCATCAACCCCTCATCTCCATATTCAACCCTAAGAAAGGTGTCCCCATTATGACGGCACAAAGACTACAGAGGTGGTCCCTTTTTCTAGGGGCACACCAATACAACATTGAATACAAAGGGTCAAAACAGCATGGGAATGCTGACGGTTTATCGCGCCTGCCATTGCCAACGATAGAAGAGGCACCTACAATAGACCCAGTAGAGATATTCCACTCTACCATAGTGGAATGTCTACCGGTGACAAATTCTGCCATTGAAAGGGAGACAAGAAATGACCCTACTCTCTCACGGGTCTACGATTTAACAATGAAGGGATGGCCAGCACATGGCGAACCACTGTTGCCAGCATTCTCGCAAAGAAGAGAACAGCTGTCAGTGTGCCGAGGAACCTTGATGTGTGGATCCAGAGTGGTGATTACACCCAAACTCCAGGATAAAGTGCTAAAGGAGCTTCACGAAGGGCATCTGGGTGGAGTGAAAATGAAGAACCTAGCTAGGGCGTTTGTATGGTGGCCAGGTATCGATGGAGACATCGAAGACATGACCAAGAGCTGCCTAGGATGGCAGAAGGTCCAAAATGCTCCGCCACAGGCCCCTCTACATCCATGGGAGTGGCCCTCATCTCCCTGGCAAAGGGTACACATCGACTTTGCTGGTCCATTTATGGACTCAATGTTCTTAATCGCAGTTGATGCACACTCCAAGTGGCCGGAGGTAATAAAGATGTCCTCCATCACCACGGAAAAAACCATCACAGTATTAAGGACCATATTTGCCAGGAATGGGCTGCCGGAACAGATATGTTCTGATAATGGACCACAATTTGTGTCCGAAGAATTCAGAAAGTTCTTAAAGAACAATGGGGTAAAGCACTACACGTCCGCCCCATACCATCCCGCCACCAATGGATTGGCTGAAAGGTTTGTCCAGACCTTTAAGAAGGCCATAAAGGCCATGGGTAATGAAGACATAAAACTTCAGCACAAGGTGGATAACTTCTTATTTGCATATAGGAATGCAACACATATGGTTACAAACCAAACTCCCGCCATGATGTTCTACAATAGAAACCTAAGATGCCGGCTGGATTTGGTCAAGCCCAACATCCGAAGGGACGTGGAGAACCGGCAGTTTCAGGGCATGAATGAAAGGCCAACTAGGGCCTTCCAGATAGGCCAACCGGTTTTGGCCCGGGACTACCGTACCGAGAAATGGCAGCCTGGAACTATCTGCACACGACTAGGACCACTGATGTATACCGTGGACATCGGAGAAAGCATAATAAGGCGCCATGCTGACCAAATCATCAAGTCATCCGAAAAGGGACAACCTACACCACCACGCTATACATCTAACGATGAAGTAGAGATACCCATATCTACCTCCGATCCGGTGATACTGGAACCCGATGAACCCGACACTGGCCTTCAAGCCGAATCAGCCTTGCCAGAAGAACCTACTACACCACCAGAAACTACTACACCCCCGAGGCGTTATCCGGACCGAGTCAGGAAGCCTCCTGAGAGACTAACTTATAATTAATTAATACAGCAATGTATATTATTTTGCATATAACATGTAATTAATAATTACTTAAAATATGATGTACTAGTTAGCTAGAAGGGGAGGAATTGTGGTGTATGTGCCTTTAAGAGCAATTGTGGTGTATGTGCCTTTAAGAGCCCCAGGTGTGCGTAATGCCGGTAATTGCCACTTGGGCTATATAAGCCTGTGTATTGTGTATATCCTTTAGAACCCCCCCCCAGACTTGCTTAGTAAATACCTATGAACCAACTCCTGTCTTCAGTGTCTTTATCTACACACGGACACTGCAAGAAGGACTGCTGGTCCAAAGACAAAATATGCAGACAATGCGGGAAGATTGGACACATTGCACGAGTTTGTAGGTCTGGGAAGAAGACCAGCGACAACAAAAAGGCTACTAAGGAACCGTACAAGAAAGTACAAAAGATGACGGACAGTAGTTCCAAAGACCAGATGAGCGATAGTGAATCCGAGAACAGGAGATTAAGCTGTCTCAAACTTCACAATGTAATCGCAACAGAGGATCACCAAACCATTTGGGTCACCCTCACGATAGCAGGGTCCCAAGTTAAAATGGAATTGGATACAGGATCAGCGCTAACCATCATGAATCGACGAGACTATGAGCTGCTATTTTCACACATACCCTTGAGAGAGACATCCATCATCTTGATGATGTATACGGGGCAAAAAGTATACCCCAGAGGAAAAATAAGGGTGCCTGTCGAATACAATGGCAAGAAAATACGGAAATTGTATCTCTACATACTGCCAAATGGTGGACCACCATTATTGGGACGGGAATGGATCAGGAAGATAAACTTAGATTGGCATTCCATTCATGCAATGATGGTGGACGGTAAAAAAGATGAAGACGTCACTCCTGGACGATTGTCAACCATCTTAGCTAACGCCAAAGAGGTATTTCAACAAGAACTGGGCACGCTTAAAGGCTTAACCGCCTCGTTAAAAATAGAAGAGAATGCAGTTCCCAAGTTTTTCAAAGCGAGACCGGTACCATATGCAATTCGTCCAGCCGACGAGGCAGAGCTGGAGAATCTGGAGAAGGCGGGCGTGTTGTCTAAGGTCGACTGGAGCGAGTGGGCGACACCCATCGTTCCTGTCATGAAGAAAATGTTAAGCAATAAGTCCGGAGAGCCAAGGAAGATTCGCATGTGTGGGGATTTCAAGGTGACGGTGAACCCTGTCCTTCACACAGTACAATATCCTCTTCCAAGGATAGAAGACATCTTCGCCTCACTGTCTGGAGGGAAGCGTTTTACAAAAATTGACCTAGCACAAGCATATTTGCAGATGGAGGTTGAAGAGTCCTCTAGGAAGTATCTCACGATAAACACTCACAAAGGTCTTTACCAGTATCATCGATTGGTATTCGGAGTAGCATCGGCTCCGGCGATATGGCAAAGAGCGATGGAACAAGTTCTGCAAGGGATTCCGGGGACTCAGTGTTACTTGGACGACATCCTTGTAACAGGTGAAGATGACAGTGAACACCTTAACAACCTAGAACAGGTGCTCACTAGACTACGGGAACATGGGCTGCGAGCCAACCGCCCCAAGTGCGAATTTTTAAAGAAACAGATATCGTATTGTGGCCACGTGATTGATGAAGAGGGGTTACATAAGTCCCCTGACAAAATTGAAGCGGTTGTTAAGGCCCCAGCGCCTGAAAATGTGTCGCAACTGAGGTCATTCCTCGGGTTGGTGAATTACTATCATAAGTTTTTGCCGAATTTGTCGACAATTCTGCATCCACTGAATGCCCTGCTACGAACGGGGGTAGCATGGAAATGGAGCGATGATTGTAAACGTGCTTTTCAGAAGAATAAGGACTTAATCACTTCGAAGGAAGTATTGGCTCACTACAACCCAGCACTGCCAATCAGGCTGGCGTGTGATGCGTCTCCCTACGGCATTGGGGCGGTACTGTCACATAAATTCCTTGATAGTTTGGAGAGGCCGATAGCTTTTGTGTCACGCTCGTTAACTTCTGCCGAGCGTAACTACGCCCAGATTGACAGAGAGGCCCTCAGCCTAGTGTGGGGGGTGAAGAAGTTCAATCACTATCTGCACGGTCAAAAATTTACTCTACTAACCGATCATCAACCTCTTGTCTCCATTTTCAACCCTCAGAAGGACGTACCAATAATGACAGCACAACGGCTGCAGAGATGGTCCCTTTTCCTAGTGGCACACCAATATGACATCGAGTACAGGGGAACTAAACAGCATGGAAATGCTGATGGATTGTCGCGCCTACCGTTGCTGACGGTGGAAGAAGAAGACCTTGCAGTGGATCCAATGGAGCTATTCCACTCGACCATAGTCGAATGTCTCCCTGTGACGAATGCAAACATAGAAAAGGAAACACGGAATGACCCGACACTATCACGGGTCTATGATTTAACGGTGAAGGGATGGCCAGCACATGGCGAACCACTGCTGCCAGCATTTTCGCCAAGAAGAGAACAGCTGTCAGTGTGCAGAGGAACCTTGATGTGTGGATCCAGAGTAGTAATTCCACCTAAGTTGATGGATAGAGTGCTCAATGAGCTTCATGAGGGTCATCTGGGTGGGGTAAAAATGAAGAGCTTAGCCAGAGCGTTTGTGTGGTGGCCGGGAATCGATAGAGAAATCGAAGAGATGACCAAGAGCTGTGCAGGATGCCAGAAGGTCCAAAACGCCCCACCACAAGCTCCTCTGCATCCATGGGAGTGGCCCTCATCTCCATGGCAAAGGGTGCACATTGATTTTGCTGATCCCTTCATGGACTCGATGTTTTTAATTGCGGTGGATGCACATTCAAAGTGGCCAGAGGTAATAAAAATGTCCTCAACCACCACAGAAAAAACTATCGCAGTTTTACGAACCATATTCACCAGGAATGGGCTGCCTGAACAGATTTGCTCTGACAATGGACCATAGTTTGTGTCTGAAGAGTTCCGGAGGTTCTTAAAGAACAATGGTGTTAAGCATTACACATCTGCCCCATATCATCCAGCCACTAATGGATTGGCCGAGAGGTTTGTCCAAACATTCAAGAAGGCTATCAAGGCAATGTGTAATGAAGATATACCCCTACAACACAAGGTGGACAACTTCTTGTTTGCCTACCGGAATGCGACACATGTGGTTACCAACCAAACTCCAGCCATGATGTTCTTCAATCGAAGACTACGATGCCGCTTGGATTTGGTTAAGCCAAACGTCCGAAGAGATGTGGAGAACAGGCAGTTTCAGAATATGAATGAAAGGCCGACCAGGAGTTTTAAGATAGGTCAACCAGTTTTGGCCCGGGACTACCGCACTGAGAAATGGCAGCCAGGAACGATTTGTACACGACAAGGACCTCGCATGTATACCGTGGACGTTGGGGAGAGCATTGTAAGACGCCATGCTGACCAGGTTCTAGAGTCACTGGAAAACGTCAACTCCACACCACGATCTGATACACCTGGTAATGAAATCGACGTTCCAATTGCAGCTACCGCAGAACCGGTAATATTGGAAGCAGATGAACCAAACAACGACATTGATTCCGACTCAACATTGCCAGAAGAACCTGATACTCCAAAGAGGCGTTATCCAGACAGAATCAGGAAGCCTCCTCAAAGACTGAACTTATAATTGCTTAAACTTAACCAATGTATCTAGCAACAGTAATTGTGATTGTAATTCGTTATCATTAGTTGTTAAATGAATGTTATGTACTGTTTATCTAAAAGGGGAGGAAATGTTGTGTATGTACCTTTAAGAGAATAACTGGTCTCAGACTGCAGTACCGGCAGTGACCACCCCTGTATAAAAGGCGCTAGAGAGCCTCTGTTGGTTAGATTCGTTTATGCCTTCCACCAGTAAAGTTCTGTTTGTTTCTCTCCTGCTAGTCCATGTCTCAATCATTCACGGACTTAACAGTATCTGTGAAAGATGTATTATACGAGGTGATTCCAGGTTGGTTGCCGGAAGCGATAGTAAGGGACATGGTGTGGGAGGAGGATCAGGAGGTAGAGGGAAAAGCAATAGGAATTATGTATGAGAAGATTGTGAGGGCAATGCCACAGGATTGGATGGAAGGAATAAATGCGCAAATCTCCAAAGGAAGTAAAATGCGTCCTGCTTTTCCAAGCTTTGTACTGGAGAAAGGGGGAGAGTTGGTCCAATTTGACAACTGTAATACTCGAGATTTCTATGAGGTATTTAGAGAATGGAGATTCAAGACACCTGTTGGTGAGGAGTTTTGGCAGAGTATATACCCACAGCTGGACTTCAACAGAATTTGGAAGGGAGTGTGGGCGAATTTTAAATGTCCAGAGTGGATTGAGCTGGATTTCAAATTGGCTCATAACTGGATTTTTACCATGACGGTCTTGTGCAAGATTGGGCGAGTGGAGGCGGCAACTTGCCCAGTGTGTGGGACACAGGATGAGACTCTGTCCCATTTACTGGTGTTATGTCTGCAGTTAAATGACTTTAAGTACTATGATCGACAGTTGTGTGAAGCTTTTTGGCTGGGTGGGGACCGAAGAGCGAGAATGGGAATCCTGTGGGACTGAATTTTGAGATGGGGATTGCAGGAGAGTCTGCCCGAGTCTAGCGGAGCGGCAATTAATTTAATGTTGAGTTTGGCTAGATTCGTGATTGTGCAAAGAAGGAATGCGCTGTTTTTTAAGGGGAGGAGAATCAATGTAAAAGAGTATTTTATATATTGTAGGAATGGCTAGATTCCTAACTAAAGGACTGAGGTTGAGTCAGTCTATCAAACAAACGATGTTTAATACTAATCAACAGAGTTTAAAACAAAAACACAGGAGAACTACATTACAGGTCTGTACTCTTTGCTGGCTCCATGAGGACTGGCTAGGGCGGCTCCCCAGCCTGACGTTATGACGTCATCACGTTTTCCCGCCGCTGGAGGATCACGTGATCAACGGATGACGTCATCGTGTTTGGTCTCATTCTTAAAGGGACCGCGCTATGTACATGCAATGGCATGAACAAAGATACAGATTCATTCTGTAGCTACTAATAATTTGTTAAAGATAATTATGTACATTAGATCAGAGTCCCCCTGGTGGCTCTGCCACATGCGCCCCCCCAGAATTGTCTTTAACAGTAAAAGTCAATCGACTAGGAGGTCTGACAAGCCTGTCAGAGCAACTCCTGTATTCTTGGAGTGGACATTGTTGAACAGTGGGCGGGCTGGCGGATGGAAGCCTTCGGTCTGGCGTGGATGCAGCGGGAGGTTGACCACGTGGTGGTGGCTGTGCAGTCTCTACTGGCCGGTCGATGTCCAGGTGTGCCGGTTTGAGACGGTCAATGGATATGTGGTCGGGTTTACCACCGATGTCTACAGAGAAACTCTTGTCGCCTGTCTCCAGTACGCGAAAAGGGCCTGTGTAAGGGGCCTTGAGCGGATCCCTATGGGCATCATGATGAATGAATACAAATTCAGCATTCTTTAACTCCGCTGGTATGTGTGAAGATGGAAGGCCGTGATGCGAAGTTGGGATAGGCGCAAACGCCCTGGCTGTTTCCCAGTGGCTGCTGAGTTGTTCGGCTGCGGACCACGGCTCAGTTGGAAGCGGCAGGAAATCTCCCGGTACGCGGAGTGGCTGGCCATACACGAGCTCTGCGGCGGACGATTGCAGGTCCTCTTTGGGTGCCGTGCGGAGACCCAACATGACCCACGGAAGCTTATCCACCCATCCGGCGCCTTGGAGGCTGGCCCTCAGCGATGCCTTTAACGATCTGTGGAAACGTTCGCACAAACCGTTTGCTTGCGGGTGATAGGCCGTGGTGTGGTGAAGCTTGGTGCCGAGACCCTGGGCCACAGCATTCCAGAGCTCGGAAGAGAACTGTGGACCGCGGTCTGAAGAAATGTCCGCCGGAACGCCAAAACGTGCGACCCACGAGGATAGGAATGCTCTGGCGACATCAGCAGACGTAGTAGATGCCAGAGGAACTGCCTCTGGCCATCTAGTAGTACGATCGACCATGGTGAGGGTGTGTGTGAACCCCTGTGATGGTGGAAGCGGCCCAACGAGGTCCACGTTGACATGGTCTAATCGACATTCTGGTACTGCAAATGTGGCCAATTGGGCCTTAACGTGACATTGCACCTTAGACGTTTGACAGACGACGCAGGTGTTAGCCCAGTCACGGATATCCTTACGCATTCCTCTCCAGACGAACTTAGCCGACATTAATTTTTGAGATGCCTTCATGCCAGGATGCGAAAGCCCATGTATGGCGTCGAAAACTTTGCGGCGCCAGGTGACTGGAACGATTGGGCGGGGATCTCCCATGGAGACATCGCAGAGTAATGAGGTGCCTGCAGCATGGAATTGCACATTGGTCAGTTGGAGGCTAGAGGTGTCGGTGCGATACGCCTGTGTTTCAGGGTCGGATGCCTGATCGGCAGCCATGAGGGCATAATCGATGCCCTGCTGGACCGCCCGTACAGTCGCACGAGAAAGGCAATCAGCTACCAAGTTGTCCTTGCCAGCTACGTGTTGAACGTCTGTCGTGAATTCTGAAATGAAAGTTAGCTGTCGCTGCTGTCGAGCCGACCACGGTTCGGCGGTCTTGGCCATGGCGAAGGTCAGTGGTTTGTGATCTACAAACGCAGTGAAGGGACGTCCTTCTAACAAAAAACGGAAATGGCGGATAGCCAGGAACAGCACCAGCAACTCCCAGTCGAAAGGGCTGTATTTGCGTTCATTGGGCCGGAGTTGGCGGCTGAAAAATGCCAGTGGTTGCCATGTCCCGTTGACCCACTGTTCCTGCACAGCGCCTATGGCATAGTTGGAAGCGTCGGTGGTAACGGCGATGGTGGCACCTGGCAGAGGGTGCACCAACATAGTTGCATTGGCTAGAGCGGTTTTTGTGTTGTCGAAAGTGTTGTCCATTTTGACCGTCCAGGCTATTGTATCCTTTCCGGCCTTGCCTTTGAGGGCCTCGTAGAGGGGCTGCATGAGTGGTGCTGCCTTGGGCACAAAGCGGTGGTAGAAATTCACCATGCCCAGGAATTCTTGAAGAGCCTTGGTGGACTGCGGCCTTGGGAATGCCGTAGTTGCTTCGACCTTTGACTGCAGCGGAATTGCGTCCTCTGAAGTAATGCAGTGGCCCAAGAAGTCAATCTGTTGTAGGCCGAACTGACACTTGGCTGGGTTGATTATGAGGCCATGTTGGCTGAGGCACTGAAAGAGGGTGCGGAGACGTGTTCCTCTTTGGTAGAGCTGGCTATCAGGATGTCGTCAAGGTAGACAAATAAAAAGGGAAGATCCTGCAGGACCGAGTCCATTAGTCGTTGAAAAGCCTGTGCGGCGTTCTTGAGCCCAAATGGCATCCGTAGAAACTCGAACAGTCCAAAGGGAGTGATGACAGCCGTTTTCTGGACGTCCTGCAGGTGTACGGGAACTTAGTGGTAGCCACGGACAAGGTCGACCTTGGAGAAGATTGAGTTTCCCGCCAAATGGGCAGAGAAATCCTGTATATGCGGGATCGGGTACCGATCGGGAGTAGTGGCGTCATTAAGGCGTCGGTAGTCCCCGCATGGCCGCCATCCACCGCCGGGCTTCGGGACGATGTGGAGAGGCGAGGACCAGGGACTATTCGACCGGCGAATAATCCCCAGCCGTTCCATCGTGGCAAACTCTGCTTTCGCAGCCGCGAGCTTGCCGGGTTCCAGGCGCCGAGCTCGCGCGTAAACCGGAGAGCCAGTCGTAGTAATGTGGTGTTCGACACCATGCTTAGTGGCCGAGGAGGAGAAAGTGGGCTTGGTCAGCTCCGGGAATTCACCTAATAGGCAAGTGAACTTGTCAGGCGAGGACAACGTGCAGAAGACAGTGTGCGACATTGTGGAAATGCGGAAGCAAGAGATGGAGTGGAAGGTGGCCGCGTTGACCAATCGACAATTTCTTACATCCACCAAGAAGCTATTGGCACATAAGAAATCCGCGCCGAGGATGGCCTGCGAAACCTTGGCTGTAATAAATTCCCACTGAAACCGTTGCCCGCCGAAGCACACCTGGACCCGCCGTTTGCCAAAGGAACGAATGGCCCCGCCATTAGCTGCCTCGAGGGAGAGGCCGTGCCTCCCAGACTGAATATCGAGTGCTGAGGCAGGAAGGATGCTACACTGCGCCCCGGTGTCGCATAAAAAGCGCCGGCCTGAGAGGGAATCTGTAATGTAGAGGAGCTTCCCGGAATTTCCAATCACCATCGCGGCCGCGGAATGTCCCTCAGACTCGGTCCTCCTTTTCTGGAGTTGCTGCTGGTGTTGATGTCGGGTTTTTTTAGGCGCGAAACTGCAGGGAGGGCGGCAGCCTCTGGCTTTCGTGCCGAAATGGGCGTGGTAAAAGCACAAGCCGGGGGATGGAGGCATCGGGGCGGCATTCGCGGGGGAGGGGCGGCGCAGTAATGCTGCGTGACCGCATAAATCGTATCTGCTTCTGCAGCAAGTGCTGCGCAATCTGTGGCTTCCGATCTGGCGAGGGCAGCCTGAACCTGCTCGGGTAGTTGGCTCAGGAATAACTCCCGAAAGAGGAAACATTGTGTTTCTGAGCCAAGGAGCGTGAGCATCTGGCTCATTAACTCAGATGGCTTGGAATCGCCAAGCCCGGGCAAAGCGAGTAGCCGGCGGGCACGCTCCGCCTTCGTGAGCCCGAAGACCTGTATTAACCGCGCTTTAATTGTATTATACTTGCTGTCAACCGGGGGGTTTTCGAGCAGGCTGATGATCCGTGAGGCCGTGGAGCTGTCGAGTGCGGAGACCATGTAAAGGTAGCGGGTCTGATCCGCAACGATGTTTCGGAGATCGAATTGTGCTTCTGCTTGGATGAACCAGGAGGCCGCCTGTTGTTCCCAAAACTGTGGGAGCTTCAAAGCTACGGAGTTCGCTTTCATGTTTCGTCGCGCTTCGCTTCTTCCGCGAAAATTGTTCACGAAAATTCGGGGTCACCACTGTAGGAATGGTTAGATTCCTAACTAAAGGACTGAGGTCGAATCAGTCTATCAAACAAACGATGTTTAATACTAATCAACAGAGTTTAAAACGAAAACACAGGAGAACTACATTACAGGTCTGTACTCTTTGCTGGCTCCACGAGGACTAGCTAGGGCGGCTCCCCAGCCTGACGTCATGACGTCATCACGTTTTCCCACCGCTGGAGGACCACGTGATCAATGTGATGACGTCATCGCGTTTGGTCTCATTCTTAAAGGGACCACACTATGTACATGCAATAATATGAACAAAGATACAGATTCATTCTGTAGCTAATAATTTGTTAAAGATAATTATGTACATTAGATCAGAGTCCCCCTGGTAGCTCCGCCACTGCGATGAAATAACTGTGTTCTGATATTTGTACTTGTACTTGTAATGTCTGGAATGTTCCACCGGGGGGAACCACTAATGCTCCTCCCTGGCCCCGCACCTCTTCTGGTATGTTCTACCAAGGGCTCGGTCGATGATGAACTCTGTTAACTCTGCCATGATTCTTATTTAATAAAAGGCTTCAGTCTTCAGCTTTAACTTCACGGATTCGGGCAGTTATTTGGCACATCAATTTTATTAAATAACAACTTTTGGAAGATGGATCGATTTTTGAAACCAGAGCGTCTGGATATCGATCCCCATTCGGCAGATGCGTCGAAGAAATTTACGCATTGGCTCTGATGTTTTGAACACTTCATCGCATCATCGACCGATCCGACGGTTAACAAGTTGGGTCTTCTAACCAACTTGGTAAGTCATCAAACTTACTCTATAATTGAAGATATTACTACATATGAAGAGGCCCTCGCAGCTCTTAAAGCCCAGTACCTTAAGTCGGTTAACGAAGTATACGCCAGGTATCTCCAGTCTACTCGCAGGCAATTACCCGAGGAATCTCTGGACGATTTCCTGCAGGACCTTAAGGCTTTGGCTAAGGGTTGCAACTACAAGGCTGTCTCTGCCATAGTGTATCAGGAAGAAGCCATCCGCGATTCTTTCATATCTGGCCTCCGATTTAATTATATTAGACAGAGACTCCTCGAGAACGACTCGTTAGTTTTAAAAACGGTTGTCGCTGCTGCTCGATCGTTAGATGTAGCCCAGAAGAATTCAGAAGTGTATGCATCAGCCCATGCATCTCTCTCAGCCTCGTGTGTTCCGAGTATGGAGGCATCCATAACACCAATGGAGCCCCCGCTTAATCCTATTGTTGCGGCTGTGCCCCATGGGTCTAAGTGTTATTTTTGTGGCCAATCTAAACACCCCAGGCAAAGTTGCCCAGCCAGAGAGGCTACCTGTTTTAAATGTAAGAAACGGGGACATTTTAGTAAAGTGTGTAAGGGTAATCCTGTACCCGATGTCTTCTCTGCTGCCGCCTGTCGTTTTACTCTAGCCTCGGCTACAGTTGACCAGACCATACCGTGTTCCTTGTCAAAATCTATGATGGACATTAAGATTAATGGTCGTCCTACTGGGTGTTTGATAGACTGTGGCAGTACTGAAAGTTTTATACACCCCAACCTTGTTAACTCCTGTTCATTGAAGGTGTATCCTACTCGAAGTGAAATTGTGATGGCATCCAAATCCCTTACTTCGGAGGTAACTGGATATTGTAAAGTCACATTGACCGTTAAGGATACGGAGTATAAGGACTTTAAACTCCTCATATTACCTCAGTTGTGTGTGAACTTAATATTAGGCTTGGACTTCCAGTGTCAACATGAGAGCGTTACCCTTAAGTATGGTGGATCTCAGCCTCCGCTCACAGTCTGCGGCCTTTCTACTTTAAACGTAAGTCCGCCTTCTTTGTTTGCGAACCTTGCTCCTAATTGTAGACCTATAGCGACTAAGAGTCGACGGTATAGTTCAGAAGATAAAACATTTATAAAAGAGGAAGTGGAAAGGCTTCAACGGGAGGGAATCATCGAACACAGTGGTAGCCCATGGCGTGCCCAGGTGGTGGTGGTTAAAACTAATGAAAAGAAAAGACTTGTGGTCGATTATAGCCAGACTATAAACTTGTATACCCAATTAGACGCCTATCCTTTGCCTCGTATTTCTGAGATGGTGAACCAGATAGCTCAGTACCGCGTGTTCTCCACCATTGATCTAAAGTCTGCCTACCATCAATTCCCATCAAAATAGAAGACCGACCTTATACGGCCTTCGAAACTAATGGGCGCCTGTACCAATTCCTTCGGGTGCCCTTTGGAGTGACGAATGGGGTATCCGTCTTCCAACGGGAGATGGATCGTATGGTGGATGAATACGCGTTGGAAGCAACATTCCCGTACCTGGACAATGTTACCATCTGTGGGCGTGACCAACGGGAGCATGATCAAAATCTCGCGAAGTTCCTAGAGACTGCAAAGAGGTTAAACCTGACCTACAACGAAAACAAGTGTACCTTCAATACTACACGTTTGTGTATTCTTGGTTGCGTTGTGGAGAATGGGGTAATCGGGCCAGACCCTGAAAGATTACGCCCACCTAAGGAATTACCTTTACCTCACACTGTAAAAGCTTTAAGAAGGTGTCTGGGATTCTTCTCGTACTATGCCCAGTGGGTGGCTAGCTACTCAGATAAAGTCCGACCTCTTATTAAGCCGACGTCTTTTCCGCTATTGGCGGAAGCTCAGAAGGCTTTCCTTAATATCAAACGGGACATTGAGAAGGCAGTGGTATGTGCCGTGGATGAGAAGATCCCATTTCAAGTGGAAAGTGATGCATCTGATTTTGCGTTGGCAGCAACTCTTAAACAAGCTGGTAGACCAGTAGCTTTCTTCTCTCGTACATTGCAAGGACCAGAAGTTCGACATTCTTCAGTGGAAAAGGAGGCACAGGCAATTATTGAAGCAGTCAGGTATTGGAGACATTATCTCGCTGGCCAACATTTTACGCTCATTACTGACCAGCGATCTGTGGCCTTTATGTTCAACACTAAGCAGAGAGGCAAGATCAAAAATGATAAGATTTTAAGATGGCGAATAGAACTGTCAACATATGACTATGATATTCAGTACAGGCCTGGAGTATTTAATGAGCCATCGGATGCTTTGTCACGAGGAGTATGTGCTAGTCTAGGTACAGATAAGCTTCAAAGCCTCCACGACGCACTCTGCCACCCTGGGGTTACCAGAATGAACCACTTCATTAAGTCCCACAATCTACCCGACTCTATTGAGGAGGTCCGGACAATGACCAGAACCTGTCATGTTTGTGTTGAATGCAAACCCCGCTTCTATAAGCCGTCCGAGCCAGCTCATCTTATTAAAGCAACTCGACCATTTGAGCGTTTGAGTCTCGATTTTAAAGGTCCCCTTCCATCGAGCAACCGTAATGTCTATTTTCTTAATATTATAGACGAGTACTCTCGGTTCCCTTTTGTTATCCCCTGTCCCGATGTGACTAGTGCTGTTGTAATTAAATGCCTCTGCCAACTGTTTTCCTTGTTCGGCATGCCAAACTATATACATAGTGATAGGGGTTCTTCCTTTATGAGTGAAGAATTACAACAGTTTTTGCTATCGAAGGGGATTGCAACGAATAGAACTACCAGCTATAACCCTCGTGGTAATGGGCAGGTCGAGGAAGAAAATGCGACAGTGTGGAAGGCTATCATACTGTCTCTGAAGTCACGAGGCCTGCCGACCTCTCGCTGGCAGGATGTCCTGCCAGACGTGCTGCATTCCATAAGGTCTCTTTTGTGTACAGCGGCGAATGCCACCCCTCATGAAAGGATGTTTAGTTTTCCAAGAAAAGCTACTAATGGAGTATCGTTACCCACATGGTTGACAACCACGGGCCCTGTGTTGTTGCGCAGACATGTGAGAGGCCACAAGACTGATCCACTGGTGGAGGAAGTACAACTCCTCCATGCTAATCCCCAGTATGCGTATATTCAATATTCGGATGGGCGAGAGGATACGGTCTCTATTAAAGATCTTGCACCTGCTGGAGCTCGAAAAGAGTTTGACTCTGAGAGTAGAGTTTTCAATCGTGGTATTGGACCTTCAGAGACACAAACCCTCACTGTGGAAAATACTGATGATTCTGGGAATTCGAATGAACCGGAGTTAGTACTCCGGGAGGAGCCTCAGCAAGAGTTATGTCATTCCCAGAGGATTATCAGACCTCCTGACAGACTGAATCTATAGCAGGGGGTGAATGTGATGAAATAACTGTGTTCTGATATTTGTACTTGTACTTGTAATGTCTGGAATGTTCCACCGGGGGGAACCACTAATGCTCCTCCCTGGCCCCACCCCTCTTCTGGTATGTTCTACCAAGGGCTCGGTCGATGATGAACTCTGTTAACTCTGCCATGATTCTTATTTAATAAAAGGCTTCAGTCTTAAGCTTTAACTTCACGGATTCGGGCAGTTATTTGGCACATCAGCCACAATATAAGCTAAAAGATCATTATAAGGCTCTGTGGATGTTTTATTCAGAAAGGAATTTAAGGATAGTATTTTACAACCAATTTTTAAAGTACAATCGATTAATATACGTTACAGGAGACAAATTAAACTTCAGGTTTTGATGTTAAAATGTGGTGGCGGAATGGCTGTGCAGAGCGGCGGAATTGATTTGTATCATACAATGAAATGATCAAGATGTTGTAAATGTTCTTAATGTTCAATAAAGTATATTTATTAAAAAAAAGTGGGTAGCACTCTTGCCTTGGAGTCAGAAGGTTGTGGGTTCAAATCCCACTCCAGAGACTTAAGCACAAAAATCTAGGCTGACACTTCAGTGCTGCACTATCGGAGGTGCCGTCCTTCGGATGAGACGTTAAACCGTCTGCTCTCAGGTGGATGTAAAAGATCCCATGGCACTATTTCAAAGAAGAGCAGGTGTTATCCTTGGTGTCCTGGTCAATGTATATCCCTCAATCAACATCACTAAAAAAAAACAGATTATCTGGTCATTACCACCTTGCTGTTTGTGGGAGCTTACTGTGTACAAATTGGCTGCCACATTACAACAGTGATGACACTTCAAAAAGTATTTCATTGGCTGTAAAGCGCTTTGGGACATCTGGAAGTCATTCTTTCTAGGCAACTTTTAATTGCAAAAACCGACCTGTATTTTATTTCCAGGTCCAGGCATGCACCTTGCAGTTTCCTGTTTAAGAGACTTGACTGACTGCCCATGTGTCCCCCTTTTCCCCCTTTTCTCTCGTTACATTGATAGGAAGTCGAAAGATGGTGTCCTGTGACCTGTGACTTCTTTCCATTTAGTGATTCGCCAGTAGGCCTGCCACTAAAACTGACTACCCTGTCAAGCGTGAATTCTCAGCAGACACCCCATGCTGGGCTCATGTGAATAGGTCACCCCAATGATAAAGGTGTGAGAACATAAGAACATAAGGGATAGGAGCAGGAGTCGGCCATTTGGCCCTTCGAGCCTGCTCTACCATTCAATAAGATCATGGCTGATCTTCTACCTCATCTCCACTTTCCTGCACTATCCCCATATCCCTTGATTCTCTTAATATTTAAAAATCTATCGATCTCTGTCTTGAATATACTCAACGACTGAGCCTCCACCTTATTTACCTAAGCTCTGAAAACTTGATAGAATTGGCTGAGTCTGTCCACTGCATGAGGCACAGCAAGCTTGATGGGCTGAAGGGCTAATTCTCAGACTTAAGTGTTCACTGAATACATTTTACGCAGTTCTCCTTTGAAAGACCACTCTTTGCCAATTCTCATTTGGAAAAGGACAGTTTTGGTTATGGCTATAATGTACAGAACGGTATAAAAACTATTTAAAACAATGCTGTTTGAAAGAAAGACATACAGAAAAGAGACTGACAAAACACACAAAAATAAAATTGAGCAGAATTTAAAATGAACTTGAATAATTTTTTGTTGCTAGAATCAATAAATAATCTCACATTTTGAGCGGCTTGTAATAAATATTAGGATATAATTGAGAACTCTAATGAATTAAGTAAATAATTATTTTTAATCAGAAAAATGCTCCTTGATGTAATGATAATTGGAAAACTTTCACCATCTTTGTGAGTCTAATTGCAACATCCACACCAGACAGACTCCAGTACTGATTAATGAGGTATTAATTTTTCATTTCACTGGTGAATTTAATAGGTTATTATTTGCAAACACAAATGAGTTTGGATTGCAGAATTCAACATTTAAATAAAAATGGTCCTTGATTTTTTGACTCCTATAAATGGGTTTTATGGAAATCATGAGTTAGATATCCAGAATATGAACTGGATAGTGTAATGGGTTAGACACGAGCCATTTACCTCCGGAATCTGGATTCAAACTCAGGCTGATGGGGTGAAAGTCTCCTCTGTCCGTTGGCTGTAAGGTTGTGAGGTGTGAGATGAGTTTGGGTGGTCTCAATTCAGTTCCTATTGGCCATGGGCCCCCAGCAAAGACCTGCTCCTGATTTGACACTAAATTGGCAATCTCATTCAGAAAAGGTCTAGAATGGATAGTGAAGGAATACCACACTGGTGCAGTAAGGGAATACTGTGGTGAGGTTGGGGCTGAGGTCATTGGTTGGGAGAGGGAAGAGGGACCAGTAGTCTGCAGTAAACCATGTTATAAGCCAGTTTTATACTGATCTTTGGCTGACCGTTCCCATAGCCTGAGTCTCTGACAATCAGTGGCCAAGTGAACATAAAACTACCAGTTTGTTAGACTGGTGGTGGCCAGGAAGACCTGTTTTTGGCTGAGTCTTACTTTGGTTACTGGGGTAAGTCTGGCCACTAAAAGCGCAGGCCTTCAAAGACCAAGACTTATACCTGACTTGGCAGTGCTTGCTGACACTGAGGCCGCGATTTTCCGAGTGGAGGCGGGTTGGAGGCGGCTTTGATATTCGGTGGGTTCTGGTCCCGCTGCCGCTTTGAGCCTCCCAGGAATTAAGATTTTTACTTAGGTGTCCTGATTAAGGCCTCCGTGCGCGTTACCCGGCCTAATCAGTGGGTTCTGGTCTGCTGCTCGCCTCTGCTGACATCTCTCAGCCAGCTGTATTTAAGGGGCCCGTGCAGCCTTGTTTTTGATCCATCCTTTCGTGCTGCTTCTAGGTGTGGCACATCCGAAAATGACTGCTACAAGACCCAAGGCATCTCCCAGATTTGATGACTTCTCCCTCCATGCTCTTGTGGAGGGAGTGAGAGGATGCCAGGAGGTACTTTTCCCCTCAAACGGACGGAGGAAGCCTCCTCAGAAAACCAAGACAGCCTGGCTGCAAATTGCTGAGGAGGTTAGCGCCCGGTCTTTGTGCTCACGCACCTGGGTTCAGTGCAGGAAAAGGTTCAATGATCTGCTACGCTCAGCAAAAGTGAGTATAACATCACACTTACCTTCAATCTGCTTCCCATCTCCTCTCATCACCAGCACTCTGCATTGTCAACCCACTCCTGCACATCCCAAGTTACCCTTATATCCCTTGCACCCTTAACCATCCCTTTCTCTCTATGTACAGGATCACTTCACTATTCTACTATGCACCCCTCACACTCGCTCTCACTGTTATGCAATGACAAGAACTAACAATGCATAGGGAGGGCTCTTGGTATTGTCTTGGTATTGGCACCTCACTCCATCTTTGTCTCCCTCTAAGCATCTATGCTATGGATTCTCTACACTCACTCCAACATTCTCACTCAAACTCCACTTGTGTCCCTCATTGCAGGAAAAGAGAGCCCAAAATAAGAGGGAGAGGGCCAGGACAGGAGGAGGGTCACCTTCAATTGCCCACTTAACCACCGCTGAGGAGGCTGCACTGGACAGCCCTCTTATTTTGGGCTCTCTTTTCCTGCAATGAGGGACACAAGTGCAGTTTGAGTGAGAATGTTGGAGTGAGTGTAGAGAATCCATAGCATAAATGCTTAGAGGGAGACAAAGATGGAGTGAGGTGCCAATACCAAGGGCCCTCCCTATGCGTTGTTAGTTCTTGTCATTGCATAACAGTGAGAGCGAGTGTGAGGGGTGCATAGTAGAATAGTGAAGTGATCCTGTACATAGAGAGAAAGGGATGGTTAAGGGTGCAAGGGATATAAGGGTAACTTGGGATGTGTAGGAGTGGGTTGACAATGCAGAGTGCTGGTGATGAGAGGAGATGGGAAGCAGATTGAAGGTAAGTGTGATGTTATACTCACTTTTGCTGAGCGTAGCAGATCATTGAACCTTTTCCTGCACTGAACCCAGGTGCGTGAGCACAAAGACCGGGCGCTAACCTCCTCAGCAATTTGCAGCCTGGCTGTCTTGGTTTGCTGAGGAGGCTTCCTCCGTCCGTTTGAGGGGAAAAGTGGTGCTGAGGATCTGGAAGTGGGGGATGGTGAGACGGGTGCAGTCGAGCAAGCTGGAACAGGATAGATTTGCAACACTCGCATTTAGATTGCATGAGTGACTGATATGGCATCTGATGTTCATACAGATTGAGTTATGATCATCTGCACAAGTCAATGTGCCTGCTATGTTAATATCACATGTCTAACTCATGCCTTTACTTCCCCACAGGACCATCGAGAGTGTAGTGTATGTGCCTTTAAGAGCCCCATGTGTACTGTAATGCCGGTAATGGCCACTCGGGCTATATAAGCCTGTATATTGTGTTGTATCAGTTAGTTCCCCTCCAGACTTTGTTTAGCAAACACCTATGAAACCAACTCCTGTCTTCAGTGTCTCTATCAACACACAGACACAACAGTGGCGACGAATTGGAAACGGACTTACCTGCAATTCGGCAGCACCTCAAGGACATCGATTCCTCTGGCGTCCAAAGTTGAAGAAAAATCAAGAAAAAGAAAAAGCTGTGGTTTCACCAGCTAGCCAAGCTGGTGGCAGGTACTGCAATAATCCTTCCTGGGTGTCGGGCTGGGGCTCCAGCGGCTGTCTCTACAGCTGGGCCAAGCAGCGAAATTGGAGGCAAGCAGTAACAGACGGGGAGGGAGCACTCGGGAGATGGCCGGTGCTGCAAGCAGGTCGGCGTTCAGACCTAGAGAGAGAGTCCAGCGGGAACGAGTCTCCAGCTGTAAATAAATAAATAAAAAGAACGGAAACCGCGGGAAACAGCGTTGTCATCGGCAGCAGCGGCGGGGAAGCGCGGGAAGCGCCATATCTTTTCTGCAGAAAAGAAAGAAAAGCGCGGGAAGTGCCATTTTATTTCTAGGATGCCTAAGTCTGGCAATATTGATGCTTTTGATAACGAGATAGAGGATTGGACCACATATGTGGAAAGAGTGGAGGTATATTGCACCGCAAATGGAATAGAAGATGAAAAAAAGCTTCAGTACTGCTAAATCTAATGGGCGCAAAGATATACGGGCTGTTACGAAATTTTATCACTCCAGCCAAACCAAAGGACAAGAATTTTAAATAAATTGTTGATACCCTACAGGAGCACTTAAACCCAACACTGCTGCTGATAGCGGAACGATTCAAATTCTTCAAGGGAAATCAACACAAGAATGAAAGTAACGCTGATTACCTCACCGAATTAAGAAAGCTATCAAAACACTGCCAATTCGGGGCAGGACTAGCAGATTATCTTCGAGACAAATTCGTCTGCGGTCTCTTAAGTGAAGGAACACAGAAAAGGCTACTTTCTGAAAAAGATTTAACACTGGACAAGGCTTTCAGTATGGTTGTATCGTACGAAGCAGTCGCAAGAGGAGCTGCAGAGATACAACAAAAGACACAGGACTTCGGCACCCATGAAATGACACAGGGTTTCGAGAGATGTTATCGCTGCGGCAGATCCACCCATGACCAGAGGGACTGCTGGTTCAAGGACAAAGCATGCAGGCAATGCGGAAAGATTGGACACATTGCACGGGTATGCTGATCTGGACAAAAAAAATCCACAGACAGGAAAAAAAAATCAATAAAGAAAAGTACAGAAAGGTACAAATGATGACGGACAGTAGCTCCGAAGACTAGAAGAGCGATAGTGACTCCAAAAACAAGAGACTAAGCTGTCTCAAATTACATAATGTAATTGCCAAAGATGATTACCAGACCATTTGGGTTACCCTCACGATAGCAGGGTCCCCAGTTAAAATGGAGCTAGATACAGGATCAGCTCTGACCGTCATAAATCGACGGGATTACGAGTGGCTATTTCCGCATATACCTTTAAAAGACACATCCATGATCTTGAAAGCATATACGGGGCAGAAAGTATACCCCAAAGGAAAAATAAGGGTGCCTGTTGTATACAACGGCAAGGAAATACAAAAGTTGTATTTATACATTCTACAAGATGGTGGTCCACCGCTGTTGGGACGTGAATGGATCAGGAAAATACGTTTAGACTGGCACTCCATTCAGGCACTGACGGTGACCAGTAAGAAAAAAAAACGATGATGACGTCATACCTGAACGATTAAAAGACATCTTGGCCAATGCCAAAGAAGTGTTTCAAGAGAAACTAGGAACCTTGAAAGGCATCACCGCCTCAATAAAAGTGGAAGATGCAGCAATTCCCAAGTTTTTTAAGGCAAGACCGGTGCCATACGCAATTCATCCAGCAGTCGAGGCAGAGCTGAAGAATTTGGAAAAGGCAGGCATATTATCCAAAATAGATTGGAGCGAGTGGGCAACACCCATCGTTCCAGTCATGAAGAAAGCATTGAATAATGATAAATCTGAAGAACAGAGAAAAATTCACATCTGTGGAGACTTCAAGGTGACTGTAAACCCGGTCCTTCACACTGTACAGTATCCTCTTCCGAGGATAGAAGATATTTTCGCCTCACTATCCGGAGGGTAACGTTTCACCAAAATTGACTTGGCACAGGCATATCTACAGATGGAGGTTGAAGAGGCCTCTAAAAAATATCTCACGATAAATACACACAAAGGTCTGTACCAGTACAATCGACTGGTTTTCGGAGTAGCATCCGCTCCAGCTATCTGGCAAAGAGCTATGGAGCAAGTACTCCAAGGGATTCCGGGGACTCAATGCTACCTAGACGACATCCTTGTAACAGGAGAAAACGACAACGAGCACCTTGCCAATTAGGAGCAGGTGCTCACTAGGCTGAGAGAACGGGGCCTACGAGCAAATCGCCCCAAGTGCGAATTTTTCCAAAATCAAATATCATATTGTGGCCACATAATCAATAAGGAAGGGTTGCATAAGTCACCTGAAAAAATTGAAGCGGTCATAAAAGCCCCAGCACCTGAAAATGTTTCACAATTAAGGTCGTTCCTGGGATTAATAAATTACTATCATAAATTTTTACCGAACTTATCAACTCTTCTACACCCTCTTAATGAACTGCTACAAACAGGAGTAATTTGGAAATGGAGCGAAGACTGTAAACGTGCCTTCCATAAATGCAAAGACTTAATCACGTCCAAAGAAGTTTTGGCTCATTACAACCCATCACTGCCAATCAGACTGGCGTGCGATGCATCCCCTTATGGCGTAGGAGCAGTATTATCGCATAAATTCCCTGATGGCTCAGAACGGCCGATAGCTTTTGCGTCACGCTCATTGAACTCAGCTGAGCGTAACTATGCCCAAATCGACAGGGAAGCACTCAGCCTGGTATGGGGAGTGAAGAAATTCAACCATTACCTACACAGACAAAAATTTACCTTGTTGACTGACCATCAACCCCTCATCTCCATATTCAACCCTAAAAAGGGTGTTCCCATTATGACAGCGCAAAGGCTACAGAGGTGGTCTCTTTTTCTAGGGGCACACCAGTACAACATCGAATACAAAGGATCAAAACAGCATGGGAATGCTGACGGGTTATCGCGCCTACCGTTGCCAACGGTAGAAGAAGCACCTACCGTAGACCCAATGGAGATTTTCCACTCTACCATAGTCAAATGTCTACCAGTAACAAATTCTGCCATTGAAAGGGAAACTAGAAATGACCCGACTCTCTCACGAGACTACGATTTAACAGTGAAGGGATGGCCAGCACATGGCGAACCATTGTTGCCAGCATTCTCGCAAAGAAGAGAACAGCTGTCAGTGTGCCGAGGAACCTTGATGTGTGGATCCAGAGTGGTGATTCCACCCAAACTCCAGGATAAAGTTCTAAAGGAGCTTCACGAGGGGCATCTGGGTGGAGTGAAAATGAAGAACCTAGCCAGGGCGTTTATATGGTGGCCAGGTATCGATGGAGACATCGAAGAAATGACCAAGAGCTGCCTAGGATGCCAGAAGGTCCAAAACGCTCCACCCCAAGCCCCTCTACATTCATGGGAGTGGCCCTCATCTCCCTGGCAAAGGGTACACATCGACTTTGCTGGTCCATTTATGGACTCAATGTTCTTAATCGCGGTTGATGCACACTCCAAGTGGCCGGAGGTAATAAAGATGTCCTCCACCACCACGGAAAAAACCATCACAGTATTAAGGACCATATTTGCCAGGAATGGGAACAGATCTGTTCTGATAATGGACCGCAATTTGTGTCCGAAGAATTCAGGAAGTTCTTAAAAAACAATGGGGTTAAGCACTACACGTCCGCCCCATACCATCCCTCCACCAATGGATTGGCTGAAAGGTTTGTCCAGACCTTCAAGAAGGCCATAAAGGCCATGGGTAATGAAGACATAAAACTTCAGCACAAGGTGGATAACTTCTTGTTCGCATACAGGAATGCAACACATATGGTTACAAACCAAACTCCCGTCATGATGTTCTTCAATAGAAGCCTAAGATGCCGGCTGGATTTGATCAAGCCCAACATCAGAAGGGACGTGGAGAACCGGCAATTTCAAGGCATGAATGAAAGGCCAACTGGAACCTTCCAGATAGGTCAACAAGTTTTGGCCCGGGACTACCATACCGAGAATTGGCAGCCTGGAACTATCTGCACACGACTAGGACCGCTGATGTATACCGTGGACATCGGAGAAAGCATAATAAGGCGCCATGCTGACCAAATCATAGAGTCATCCGAAAAGGGACAACCAACACCACAAATCTATACGCCTAACGATGAAGTAGAGATACCCATATCTACCTCCGATCCGGTGATACTGGAACCCGATGAACCCGACACTGGCATTCAAACCGAATCAGCCTTGCCAAAAGAACCTACTACACCACCAGAAACTACTACACCACCGAGGCGTTATCCGGACCGAGTCAGGAAGCCTCCAGAGAGACTGACTTATAATTAATTAACTGCAGCAATGTGTAGATTATTTTTCTTTTAACATGTAATTAATAATTACTTAAAATATTATGTACTGGTTGGCTAAAAGGGGAGGAATTGCAGTGTATGTGCCTTTAAGAGCCCCATGTGTACTGTAATGCTGGTAATGGCCACTCGGGCTATATAAGCCTGTATATTGTGTTGTATCAGTTAGTTCCCCTCCAGACTTTGTTTAGTAAACACCTATGAAACCAACTCCTGTCTTCAGTGTCTCTATCAACACACAGACACAACAGAGAGCCCCCCTCCCCACTGTCCAGGAGGAAGAGTCGGAAGACTCCTCAGAGGAAGCTGCAACCTCTGAGGGCACAGTGTCAGCAGAATTGAGCGCACCCAGCACCAGTGCAGATACGCACACCGCGGATGGTCCTTCACGAGATAGAGTAGTGTTGTCACCTGGTGTATCACAGTTCACAAGTGAGCATCAGCAGATGGTGGAGACAGGGACAGCAGAGGAGAGTCCTCATTGGAGGGCGCTGGATGCTCCTAGCTCTGCTCAGCTGCATGTGGACGCTGTGCCTCTGGAGCCATCCAGAAAGAGAGCGGTGCACTCTAGGAACAAGTGCAGAAGTCTCTGACAGGTTTTGCATCCAGGGTAACTGCGAGTGTGCAGAGAATGGAGGAGTCCATCTCAAACATAAGCAATGCCATGTTGGAGGCAATGGCACATGAACATTCCACCATGGAGAGGGTGGCAACTGCCATGGAGGACATAAGTCGTCAAACTAACAAAAACATGGTCACTCTTCAAATGCTATGGAACAGAGATGGACATCTATTGAGGAGAGACACCAGAGCTTCATGGACATCCTTGTTATGAGGACTGTCAGTACAGAAACAGGTCCTCATGGCCCCCCTGATGTGCAGCAAGGTGCTGTCCAGCCATTTGCTAGCATTGAAGTGCAGCTGACCTATGAGAGGGATGTTGGTGGCAGGCAACAAGGAAGTGTGGGCTCTTCTCCAAGCGCTCACACTCCCATGCCACTGTGGAGCCCTTGGTCAGAGCCCCACCAGATTCCTCACCCAACTGAGATGGCCGTCTCAGCCCCTGCACAGCCGCAGGAGGAGCAGACTGTTGCCGAGCCCTCACAGGCTCGCAAACCCAGAGGATGCCCGCCAAGGTTGTCGAAGCAGGAGCAGCATGAAAGTGAGCAAGGTGCCTCCACATCTGCTGAAGCCACAGGGGAAGCACCACGTAGAAGCATACGCAAGAGAAAGTTAACACACAAATCGTCACAGGGGTAGTTACTTGAATGCTTTGATGTAATACATATTTAAGACTATGGTCAGCATTTCAATTGTAATAAAGAAATGCAATGGCAAACATTCAAAGAATTGGCCTATGTATGCCCAGAAATTGAAGTGTCACAGTGAGGTGTCAGGGCACCTTTCATCTGTAATGATGGTGGTGAGAGTGATAGGAACCCAAAGTTTATTGTACAGATGGTGTATGGTGTGTTAAGAAGGTGGCAGCCACATGTGTTTGCTTCATTAACTTAAGCAAACCTGGCATGGATTAATGCATCCCTTGCATCACGGGCAGCAATGTGCTTGCATGCTGGTAGAACTAGCACATCCGCCTCCGCAAGGTATTCCTCCTCCTCCTCCTCCTCTGAGAAGGAGGAGGAGGCTGTGCACTGAGCCACTTGTTCCTCAGGCAGCGCTAAGCCACACTGCTGTGCGATGCTGTGCAGTGCACAGTAGACCACGATGATTCTGGAGACCCTGGCTGGTGCATACTGTAGAGCTCCACCTGATCAGTTGAGGCATCTGTATCACATTTTGAGCAAGCCGATGGTTTGCTCGACGATGGCGCTGGTGGAAATGTGGCTCTCATTGTAGCGCTCCTCAGCTTCGTTCGATGGCCTCCTCATCGGTGTCATCAGCCACGTCTTCAGGGGATAGCCTGTGTCTCCAAAGAGCCACCCGGAAAGTTGGGTTGGCGGGTTGAAGAGCTGAGGCACAGTGGACTGCCACAGGATGAACGAGTCATGGCAACTGCCAGGGAACTTGGCGCAAACATGCAAAATGTCCTTCCTGTGGTTACACACCAGGTGGATGTTAAGGGAGTGGAAGCCCTTGCGGTTCACAAATTCAGCTGGGTTATGATAGGGTGCCCTAATGGCCACATTTGTGCAGTCTACGATGCCCTGCACCCTTGGCAAGCCTGTCATATTTGCAAAGCCAATTGCACGCTTGGTTATGCTTGCTTCACCTGTGGAGAAGTGGATGTAATTGTGTGACTAGGCAAAAAGGACATTGGTAACCTGCGTGATGCAAGTGTGTGCGGCCGACTGGGAGATGCCGCTGATGTCTGCTGATGATCCCTGGAAGGACCTTGAAGCAAAAAATTTGAGGGTGGTGGTGACTTTGACAGCCACTGATAAGGGGTGGCCACCCGCTCCTCTGGGCTCCAGGTGTTGCTGCAGCATTGTGCAAATGTCAGCAATTACCCCTCGCGAAAATCTCAGCCTCCTTTGGCACTGATGCTCACTCATGTTGAAGAAGCTCATCCTCTGCCTGTAAACCCTGTGTTGGGGGTATCTCCTGCGGCAAGGTGCAGCCCTGCGCTGATGCCCTCTGCCCTGTGCAGCATCAGGTGGGTGAGGAGGAGGTTGGCGCTCCTGTTGTTGCTGTAGCTGTTGTGGCCGGTTCTGCTGCTGCCACGGCTGCTCTCCCTCCGAATCTGAGGACCAGGATGACAGGGTATAAATGGTTCCCATGCTGCTGGTAGATCTGTCAGTTGAAGATTAGAAGTTATAAGCGCTCAGTCATTGTGGGGAGAGAGTTTTCCAAGGAGGTCACAGTGCATATGGATCTCAGCTTAACCACTTACAAGCTCAGTAGACCTGCAAACAGTGTTCCAACACCTCAGAAAACAAAGTTCTGTCACCTGAAAGTCAGCCATGTTAGAGGTCCGTTTTTATGCTGGAGCTGCAGCTGTCAAGAAGTCAGGCACTTGCTGAACCCGGTGCAATCAGCTGGCATGTTTTGTGAACAGCGTGGAACACGCTGAAAATGTACTAAAATGGCAAGAGCCTGCTAAAATCGGATTATGTAGGCAGTTAACAAGATGTTAACTGCCTTAAGTGCCTCTCCCACCGCTTGGTGGCGGGTCCGATCGGGACTCCCAGAGCTGGCACTTGGCAAAGTTGCGTGAAGGCGGGTTGACGGCGGGATCGAAACCCGCCGTCAATCAAAACGAATTTAACCTCTGACCTGCCTCCGAACCCGACCTCTGAGCGCCGGCAAAATCGCAGCCTGAGTGCTTGAAGTGGAAAGTGCTCCAATTCTTAACAGTACCCCTCACCGTGCTGAGCACAAAATATATACACAAAGAAAACGTTTTAATAATGAAATTTCAAGTATGCCATTGTAAATTATGAGAATTATTATGCACCTTCTGTTGGGAATGGAAACGGCTAAATAACTGTAGATTTTAAGGTTAGTTGATTGACAGTTTTGGAATTGTCAACATCCAATTTCTGGCCTTTTTAAAGTCTTAACAGCTGATTTCCACTACCCTGCTTCCAAATAACCCCTAAACATGGCTGCAATGTAGAGGGAAAAGGGGTGCTAATCCTTTGCTCCCATTCTGCTCCCAAAAAGCACTGCACCTAAACTTCCTCCATTGCTTTTTTAGTGTCTGCATCTGGCCATGCCTGAAGAGGGTGTAAAAATATATATTATATGCAAAGAAATGTCAGAGGGCTTTGCATCAGGTACAGCTCGGAGCCCTCATAAAAAATCTGGGGCTATTAATTCCTGAGCTGCTGATAAGGCATTATCTATCTATATATATATAAATCGGTCGATCTGTCATTCTGTCTGTCATTCTGTCTGTCATCGCGTGTGCGTCTGGCGGGCTATGCGCTCGAAAGTTACAGGGCGTACCTACGCGCGCTTTACCTCCAAAGAAAGCTTACGCTTCCGAGACGGTTTTAAGCGTATTTACGTTTCGGCCGGGCTAAAATCGCGCCCGCGGTATCCGAAAAACCTTAACGTTCCGCTCATTAGCATCTCATTATCCGCTCATTAGCGACAGAGTGACCTCGAGCTCGACCAATCGTACGCCGGGTTGCTGGCATGTGCCGCCGGGCCAATCGGTGCGTGTGTGGGCGGGCCTTATCGTTCTGAACCGAGGTGAGTAGCCGACATCTTGCTTCCATTCTTTTTCCTGCTTTCTGCGTCTTTCTTTTCAAATATACATTTCCAGCAAAATAAAATTAATTTTATTAAATTCTTTCAAAATAAATCACTCATTTGTAAATATTTTATCTAACCTGAACACTCTTTTTCCTACCTTTGCCCGTTTTTTTCTTACGCCTGAAAGCCTGGGCCTTTCTTGCCCAGCCAGGCCCGAGCTAGGTAACTGGGCTGCTGCTAAGCTCCTCACCTCCCCCCCGACCGGTGTCACGTTACCCGGGGCAACGGCGTCAGGCACGAGGGTCAGGGTGCGCGCGCAGCAGGAGCAGGTGAGACTCTGTTCCGCGCTTGGCTCGGGCGGGGGGGGGGGCGAGGCTCTCGAGAGTGCGGATCGGGTTACCCCAGCAACGGGAGTGCGGGCCGGCTGGGGCTTGGAGAGCGGGGCGGGCTCGAAGAGCGGGGCTCTCGGGAGTGCGGGGCGGGGTGGCTGCGGCTTCGAGAGTGGGGCTCTTGGGAGTGCGGGGCAGGGCGGCGCGGTCGGGTTACCCCGGCAACCGGGCGTGGCCGTGGCCGTCTCTCAGCCTCAAGCCCTCCCTTCCTCCCTCCCCCCCTTCCCCTCCCTTCCCCCCTCCCCCTCCCTTCCCCCTCCCCCTCCCTTCCCCCTCCCCCTCCCTTCCCCCCTCCCTTCCCCCCTCCCCCCTCCCCCTCCCTTCCCCCCTCCCCCTCCCCCTTCTTCCCCTCTCCCCTCTTCCCCTTCCTCCCCCCCGCCCTCCCTTCCGCCCTCCCTTCCCCCCTCCCCCCGCCCTCCCTTCCCCCCATTCCCCCCCTCCCCACCGCCCTCCCTTCACCCCCCCGCCTGCCCTCCCTCCCTCCCTTCCCCTTCCCCCCGTCCGCCCTTCCCCCCCTTCCCCCCCGCCCACCCTTCCCCCCTCCCTTCCCTCCCCCTCCCCTCCCCCCCGCCCTCCCCCCGCCCTCTCTTCCCCCCACCCGCCCTCTCTTCCCCCCAGTCTCTCTCTCTCTTCCCCCCAGTCTCTCTCTCTTCCCCCCAGTCTCTCTCTCTACCCCCAGTCGCTCTCTCTCTTCCCCCCCCAGTCGTGCTCTCTCTCTCTCTCTCCCCCCCCCAGTCGCTCTCTCTCTCTCTCTTCCAACAAGAACATGCCCTCGAAAAAGCCTCGGCACCGCCGGGCACTTCAGCTAGTCTATATATATAAATCGGTCGATCTGTCATTCTGTCTGTCATTCTGTCATTCTATCATTCTGTCTGTCATCGCGTGTGCGTCTGGCGGGCTATGCGCTCGAAAGTTACAGGGCGTACCTACGCGCACGTTACCTCCAAAGAAAGCTTACGCTTCCAAGACGGTTTTAAGCGTATTTACGTTTCGGCCGGGCTAAAATCGCGCCCGGGGTATCCCAAAAACCTTCAACATTCCGCTCATTAGCATCTCATTATCTGCTCATTAGCGACAGAGTGACCTCGAGGTCGACCAATCGTACGGCGGCTTGCTGCCGCGTGCGGCCGGGCCAATCGGTGCGTGTGTGGGCGGGCCTTATCGTTCTGAACCGAGGTGAGTCGCCACCATCTTGATTCCAAACTTTTCCTTTCTTTTTCCCGCTTTCTGCGTCTTTCTTTTCAAATATACATTTCCAGCAAAATAAAATTCAATTTAGTAAATTCTTTTGAAATAAATCACTCATTTGTAAATATTTTATCTAACCTGAACATTCTTTTTCCTACCTTTGCCCGTTTTTTTCTTAGGCCTGAAAGCCTGGGCCTTTCTTGCCCAGCCAGGCCCGAGCTAGGTAACTGGGCTGCTGCTAAGCTCCTCACCGCCCCCCCCCACGGTGTCACGTTACCTGGGGCAATGGCGTCAGCCGCGAGGGTCAGGGTGCGCGCGCAGCAGGAGCAGGTGAGACTCTGTTCCGCGCTCGGCTCGGGCGGGGGGGGGCGGCGGGGCTCTCGAGAGTGCGGATCGGGTTACCCCGGCAACGGGAGTACGGGCTGGTTGGGGCTTGGAGAGCGGGGCTCTCGGGAGTGCGGGACGGGCTCGAAGAGCGGGGCTCGCGGGAGTGCGGGGTGGGGCGGCTGCGGCTTCGAGAGCGGGGCTCTCGGGAGTGCGGGGCGGGGCGGCGCGGCAGGGTTACCCCGGCAACCGGGCGTGGCCGTGGCCGTCTCTCAGCCTCAAGCCCTACCTTCCTCCCTCCCCCTCCCTTCCCCCCCTCCCTTCCCCCCTCCCCCTCCCTTCCCCCTCCCTTCCCCCCTCCCCCTCCCTTCCCCCCTCCCTTCCTCCCTTCCCCCCTCCCCCTCCCCCCTCCCCTTCCCCCTTCTTCCCCTCCCCTCTTCCCCCCCTCCCCTCCCCTCCCCCCTTCCCCTTCCTCCCCCCCGCCCTCCCTTCCACCCTCCCTTCCACCCCGCCCTCCCTTCCCCCCCTCCCCCCCACCATCCCCCCTCCCCCCCGCCCTCCCCTCCCCCCCACCCTCCCTTCCCCCCTCCCCCTCCGCCCTCCCCTCCCCCCCCACCCTCCCTTCCCCCCGCCCTCCCTTCACCCCCGCCCGCCCTCCCTCCCCCCTCCCTTCCCCCCCCGCCCGCCCTTCCCCTCCCCCCCGCCCGCTCTTCCCCCCCTTCCCTCCCCGCCCTCCCTCCCCCCCGCCCGCCCTTCCCCTTCCCCCCGCCCGCCCTTCCCCCCCTTCGCCCACCCTTCCCCCTTCCCCCCCTCCCCTCCCGCCCTCATTTCCCCCCTCCCCCCTCGCCCTCCCTTCCCCCCTCCCTTCCCCCCCTTCCCCCCCTTCCCCCCTTCACCTCCCCCTTCGCCCCTTCCCCTCCCCCTTCCCCCCCGCCCTCTCTTCCCCCCCGCCCGCCCTCTCTTCCCCCCAGTCGCTCTCTCTCTACCCCCCAGTCGCTCTCTTCCCCCCCGTCGCGCTCTCTCTCTCTCTCTCTCTCTCTCCCCCCCGCCAGTCGCTCTCTCTCTCCCCCCCCCAGTCGCTCTCTCTCTCTCTCTTCCAACAACAACATGCCCTCGAAAAAGCCTCGGCACCGCCGGGCACTTCAGCTAGTCTATATATATAAATCGGTACATCTGTCCTCCTGTCCTTCTGTCCTTCTGTCTGTCTGTCTGTCATCGCGTGTGCGTCTGGCGGGCTATGCGCTCGAAAGTTACAGGGCGTACGTATGCGCGCGTTACCTCCAAAGAAAGCTTACGCTTCCGAGACGGTTTTAAGCGTATTTACGTTTCGGCCGGGCTAAAATCGCGCCCGCGGTATCCGAAAAACCTTAACATTCCGCTCATTAGCATCTCATTATCCGCTCATTAGCGACAGAGTGACCTCGAGGTCGACCAATCGTACGGCGGCTTGGTGCCGCGTGTGGCTGGGCCCTCCTACGGTCGAGTGACGGGACGATTGACCAATCCTACGCTTTGGTGACCTGACGGTCGACCAATCGGTGCATGTGTGGGCGGGCCTTATCGTTCTGAACCGAGGTGAGTCGCCGCCATCTTGCTTCCATTCTTTTTCCTGCTTTCTGCATCTTTCTTTTCAAATATACATTTCCACCAAAATAAAATTGAATTTATGAAATTGTTTTTAAAAAAATCACTCATTTGTAAATATTTTCTCTAACCTGAACATTCTTTTTCCTACCTTTCCCCGTTTTTTTCTTAGGCCTGAAAGCCTGCGCCTTTCTTGCCCAGCCACGCCCGAGCTAGGTGATTGGGCTTCTGCTAAGCTCCTCACCACCGCCCCCCCCCGTGTCACGTTACCCAGGGCAACGGCGTCAGTCACGAGGGTCAGGGTGCGCGCGCAGCAGGAGCAGGTGAGACGCGGCGTCTCTGTTCTGCGCTCGGCTCGGGCGGGGGAGGCGGGGCTCTCGACAGTGCTCTCGGCCTTGGTGAGTGTTCCGCGCTCGGCTCGGGCGGGGGGGGGGCGGGGCACTCGACAGTGCTCTCGGCCTTGGTGAGTGTTCCGCGCTCGGCTCGGGCGGGGCGGGGCTCTCGACAGTGCTCTCGGCCTTGGTGAGTGTTCTGCGCTCGGCTCGGGCGGGGGGGGGCGGGGCGGGGCTCGGACAGCGGGGCGGCTGGGGCTTGGCGAGCAGGGCTCTCGAGAGTGCGGGGCGGGGGCTCCAAGAGCGGCCCCTTCCCCACCCCCCTTCCCCCCCCCCCCCCCCTACCCCCCGCCCCCCTTCCCCCCCGCCCCTTCCACCCCTTCCCCCCCGCCCCTTCCCCCCCTCCCTTCCCCCCCGCCCTCCCTTCCCCCCACCCGCCCGCCCTCCCTTCCCCCCACCCGCTCTCTCTCTTCCCCCCAGTCGCTCTCTCTCTCTCTTCCAACAACAACATGCCCTCAAAAAAGCCTCGGCACCGCCGGGCACTTCAGCTAGTTAGATATAAAGGACAGTCTGATATTGTAAAGATAGGTCTTTCGTTTGGACTTCTGGAATTATAAATTGGCTTTGCTGCTTCAGGACTTGCTGCAGAATGGTGCTAATATTTTACATTTAGTGAGACAGTGTTTAGCAATGTACACCTTTTGTATTACACCTTATTTGGAGACAGACGAGGGGAAACAACCACAAGCCCATTTGGCAGCAACTGAAGAAATTCTCCGGGGCCTCTCTAAGCCACAAACACCTGTTTTATTACCACAGTGCCAGAATCCTACCCGCCACCCCACCCAACTGTACAACTGCTCTACCCTGCCTTGAATAAAAAGATAAGCTTCAAAGTCTACCCAGCACCCTTCTCCCATTCTGCTCCATCATGCTTCATGCCCACACTTGTTATTCCTGTTCCTCCAGTTCCTACTTGACACCATGATGCCGCCCTCTTACCAGCTCCCTTCAAGGCAGATTGTGGGGGCTGCCTGGGCTCTTGCTTAGGGTACTGCTGCCTAGTACAGCAGCATGAGCTCATTGAAAAAATCAAAGCAATCCGTTTTCCATACAAGGGGGAAATAAAAATGATGGGACAACGAAAGCTCAATGTACTGGGAAGAGTGTTGTGTATGTCCCTTTAAGAGAATAACTGGTCTTAGACTGCAGTACCGGCAGTGACCACCCCTGTATAAAAGGCCCTAGCAGGCTTCTGTAGTTTCAGTTTCAAGCTGCCTCTTGTTCAGTAAAGTACCTGTTAAACTGTTCTCCCGAAGTCCGTGTATTATTGAGGCGCGAACTTTACAGTGGCGACGAGTAATTTCGATCTCACCTGCAGTGTGGCATCATCTCACGGGGATCTCGCCTGAAAGGAAGGTCCTGGAAGGTCGTAGTCTGAGCAACGGGCGTCGACTGAGGGCAACCGCCCAAAGAATCCATCGGTGTTTGGAGAATTGTGGGAGAGACTGTGGTTCCAGCGAATCGTGCTGGTAGCAGGTAGCGCGCTGACCCTTCCGGACTGCGGCGGGCTCAAGCTCGATCGAGCGGCTCCCCAAATCGGGCCGCACAGCGTCGCCGGGAAAAGAAAACAAGAGAGAGAGGAGCGCACAGGGCGCGGTCGGTGCTTGAGAACAGGACAGCGGAGAGAAACTAAACGGGGGGGGAAGGAAAGCGAGACACGCCGAAGCTGCGGGTCGCCGCCATTACCCCGTAGAACGCGAGGAGCAGCGTGGCAGTAAGGGGAAGAAGCAAAAGCATGGGAGGCGCCATTTTATTCCATTGGGGAAGAAGCAAAAGTGCGGGAGGCGCCATTTTAAATCAGCCAAGATGCCAAAAAGTGGCAGTATCACAGCTTTCGACAACGAGGTAGAAGATTGGACCATGTATGTGGAAAGAATTGAAGTGTACTGCAAGGCAAATGAGGTGGCCGATGGAAAGAGGGCGTCGGTATTATTAAATCTGATGGGTGCGAGTACGTACGGCCTATTGCAGGAACATCTAAGCCCTACACCACTGCTGATAGCAGAAAGATTCAAGTTCCATAAAAGAAACCAGCACAAAGATGAGAGCAATACTGACTATCTTACGGAACTGCGCAAGTTATCAAAGCACTGCCCGTTTGGAGCAGGACTGGCAAACACCTTACGGGATAAGTTTGTCTGCGGGCTCCAGAGTGAAGGAACCCAGAAACGACTACTTTCAAAAAAGGACCTGACGCTAGAACAGGCATTCAGCGTGGCAGTATCCTACGAAGCAGCAGCACGGGGAGCTGCGGAAATACAACAGAAACCACAAGAATACAGCACGAACGAAATGGCGTATGGAGCCGAAAGGTGCTATCGCTGCGGCAGAACAACCCATGAGCAGAAGAACTGCTGGTTTAAAGACAAAATATGCAGGCAATGCGGGAAAATGAGACATCTAGCAAGAGTCTGCAGGTCGGGAAAGAAGACCAACACGACAAGAACTACTAAGGAACAGTACAGGAAAGTAAAGAAACTGACAGATAGCAGTTCAGAAGATCAGGAGAGTGATAAGGACTCCGGGAGCAGGCAGTTGTTTAAAGTTACACAACGTGATCGCAAAAGAAGATCACCGACCATTTGGGTCACCCTCATGATAGCAGGGTCCCCAGTGAAGATGGAATTGGATACAGGATCAGCCCTAACTGTCATGAATCAACGAGACTATGAGCGGCTATTCTCACACATACCCTTAAAGGACACGTCCATTGTATTGAAGACATACACGGGGCAAAAGGTCTACCCCAGAGGAAAAATAAGGGTGCCAGTTGAATATAACGGAAAGGAAACACAGAAACTATACATGTATATATTACGAGATGGAGGACCACCATTATTGGGACGTGAATGGATCCGAAGACTACAATTGGATTGGCATTCCATTCTGGCACTAACTGTGACTGACAAAAAAGATGATGACGTCGCAACTGGACATCTGTCACAAATTCTATCTGAATTGGAAGAGGTGTTCCAACAAGGACTTGGGACTCTAAAAGGAGTAAAGGCAACCATAAAGATTGAGGATAACGCAACTCCAAAATTTTTCAAGGCCAAACCGGTGCCATACGTGATACGCCCAGCTCTGGAAGCTGAACTGGAGAGTCTGGAGCGTTCGGGGGTGCTGTCTAAGGTGGACTGGAGCGAGTGGGCCACACCCATCGTTCCTGTAATGAAGAAAGCATTGAGCAGCATGCCTGGGGAGCCAAGGAAGGTTCGCATCTGTGGGGACTTCAAGGTGACTGTGAACCCAGTTCTGCACACAGTACAGTATCCGCTTCCGCGGATAGAAGATATTTTCGCCTCACTATCTGGAGGGAAACATTTTACAAAGATTGACCTGGCTCAAGCGTATCTACAAATGGAGGTGGAAGAAGCATCTAGGAAATACCTCACGATAAACACTCACAAAGGCCTTTACCAGTACAATCGACTGGTATTTGGGGTAGCATCGGCCCCGGCTATGTGGCAGAGGGCAATGGAACAAGTCCTGCAAGGGATCCCAGGGACCCAGTGTTATTTGGACGACATCCTGGTTACGGGCGAAAATGACAATGAACACCTTGCCAACCTGGAACAGGTGCTCACGAGATTGCAGGAATATGGGCTACGAGCCAACCGTCCCAAATGCGAGTTCTTCAGGAGACAAATCTCGTATTGTGGCCACATGATTGATGAGGAAGGGTTGCATAAGTCGCCGGACAAGATTGAGGCTGTAGTCAAGGCTCCAGCAGCAGAAAATGTGTCGCAACTGAGGTCGTTCCTCGGGTTGGTGAACTACTACCATAAGTTCTTGCCAAATTTATCTACAATTCTGCACCCACTGAACGCCTTCCTTCAAACTGGTGTAACATGGAAATGGAGTGATGAGTGTAAGCGTGCCTTTCAGGAATGTAAATGCCAAATCACTTCAAAAGAAGTATTGGCCCACTACAACCCAACACTACCGATTCGGTTGGCATGTGATGCGTCACCTTACGGCATTGGAGCGGTGCTGTCACACAAATTCCGTGACGGTTCAGAGAGGCCAATAGACTTTGCACCGCGCTCGCTAACCTCAGCCGAGCGTAACTACGCCCAGATTGACAGGGAGGCCCTCAGCCTGGTGTGGGGGGTGAAGAAGTTCAATCACTATCTGCATGGGCAGAAATTCACCCCACTGACTGATCATCAACCCCTGGTCTCAATTTTTAACCCAAAGAAGGGCGTTCCGGTGATGATGGTGCAACGGCTGCAAAGATGGTCACTTTTTCCAGGGGCACATCAGTATGACATAGAGCACAAAGGTACAAAACAACATGGAAATGCTGATGGGCTGTCGCGCCTACCGTTGCCTACGGCGGAAGGAGCACCTGCAGTGGACCTGGTGGAGATATTCCATGTGACCACAGTCGAATGTTTGCCTGTTACAAACACAAGTATTGAGAATGAAACCCGAAATGACCCGACACTCTCTCGGGTCTATGATTTGACGGTGAAGGGATGGCCAGCATATGGCGACTCACTGTTGCCAGCATTCTCGCCAAGGAGGGAACAGCTGTCAGTGTGCCGGGGAACCTTGATGTGTGGATCCCGAGTGGTAATTCCACCCAAGTTGAGAGATAGAGTACACAATGAGCTCCACGAGGGTCATCTGGGAGGGGTAAAAATGACGAGCCTAGCCAGGGCGTTTGTGTGGTGGCCGGGAATCGATAAAGAAATCGAGGATATGACCAAGAGATGCACAGGATGCCAGAAGGTCCAAAACGCTCCACCACAGGCCCCGCTACATTCATGGGAGTGGCCCTCATCTCCATGGCAACGGGTACACATTGATTTTGCTGGTCCATTTATGGACTCAATGTTTCTAATCGCTGTGGACGCCCATTCGAAATGGCCAGAGGTCATTAAAATGTCCTCCACCACCACGGAGAAAACTATTGCAGTCCTAAGGACCATCTTCGCCAGGAATGGGTTGCCAGAACAGATCTGTTCCGACAATGGCCCACAGTTTGTGTCTGAGGATTTCCGGAGGTTCCTGAAGAATAATGGGGTGAAACATTACACATCTGCCCCATATCATCCAGCCACAAATGGATTGGTTGAGAGGTTTGTTCAGACCTTTAAAAAGGCCATAAAGGCAATGTATAATGACGACATACCACTGCAACACAAGGTGGATAACTTCCTGTTTGCTTGCCGGAATGCGACACATGCAGTAGCCAACCAAACTCCAGCCGTACTGTTTTTCAACCGGAGACTAAGATGTCGCTTGGATTTGCTCAAACCAAACATAAGACGAGATGTTGAGGATAAGCAGTTCCAGCACATAAATGAGAAGCCAACCAAGAGCTTCAAGATAGGGCAACCAGTCTTGGCCCGCGACTACCGAACAGAAAAATGGCAGCCAGGCACGATATGCACACAACAGGGACCACTAATGTACACAGTGGACGTTGGAGAGAGTATCGTGAGACGCCATGCTGACCAGATTCTAGAGTCACAGGAACAAGCCAAACCTGTACCACAAGCATGTGCGCCTGGTAATGAGCCCGAAGTACAGATTGCGTCTACCTCAGAAGCAGGGGTATTGGAAGCTGACAAACCAACCAATGACAATGAGCCAGAATTGACTCCACCGCCAGAACAGGATACTCGAGAAAGGCGCTATCCAGTCCGGATCAGGAAGCCTCCTCAAAGACTGAACTTATAAATGACTATTCCAGTTGATGTATATATTACTGAGAAAATTGTAATTGTAATTAGTTATTATTTAGTTGTTAAATGAATGTTATGTACTGTTTATCTAAAAGGGGAGGAATTGTTGTGTATGTCCCTTTAAGGGAATAACTGGTCTTAGACTGCAGTACCGGCAGTGACCACCACTGTATAAAAGGCCCTAGCAGGCTTCTGTTGTTTCAGTTTCAAGCTGCCTCTTGTTCAGTAAAGTACCTGTTAAACTGTTATCCTGAAGTCCGTGTATTATTGAGGCGCGGACTTTACAAAGAGCTGAACATTTTCAATCTTGCCACCAAAGCTCTTTCCACAAAGCCTCAGAAATTACATTGACAAGTCAGTGAGACTCACTGTGATGCTGTTTTTAAGATCCCAGCAGTGTCCAGTTTTCCTCCTCCCTTTGCTTGTGCTCAGTAGTGCACTCCCATGTAATCCCAACAGGAAGTTCGGACGATGAGGCTGTGCTCTTGGTGCTATGCACTTCCTTCGCGCTGCACCAAAATTTCTCCTAGACAACGCTGGGAGAGGGAACTTAAAGTCATGTCATAGCGTTATACAGCACAGAAAGAGGCCCTTCGGCCCATCGTGTCTGCGCTGGCCATCAAGCCCTATCTATTCTAATCCCATTTTCCAGCACTTGGTCCGTAGCCTTGAATGCTATGGCGTTTCAAGTGCTCATCTAAATGCTTCTTGAATGTTGTGAGGGTTCCTGCCTCTACCACCCTTTCAGGCAGTGAGTTCCAGATTCCAACCACCCTCTGGGTGAAAAAGTATCTCCTCAAATCCCCTCTAAACCTCCTGTCCCTTACTGTGAAACTATGCCCCCTGGTTATTGACCCTTCTACTAAGGGGAAAAGTTTCTTTCTATCTACCCTATCTATTCCCCTCATAATTTTGTACACCTCAATCAGGACCCCCTCAGCCTTCTCTGCTCTAAGGAAAACCACCCCAGCCTGTCCAGTCTCTCTTCATAGCTGAAGCGCTCCAGCCCAGGTAACATCCTGGTGAATCTTCTCTGCACCCTCTCCAAAGCAATCACATCCTTCCTATAGTGTGGTGACCAGAACTGCACACAGTATTCCAGCTGTGGCCTAACTAGTGTTTTGTACAGTTCCATCATAACCTCCCTGCTCTTGTATTCTATGCCTCGGCTAATGAAGGCAAGTATCCCATATGCCTTTTGAACTTGGGGCTGTAATCTCTGCCTGTTGAGCAATAAATTACGATGTGTGTTCTTCCGCACATGATTCCCAATAAACTGAGTGTCATGAATCAGTCATTCATGAAAGAAAGACTTATGAAATAATACCGAGCGGCCTGCAGGTGGCGCTGTCCAGGGAGAGTATAAATACTCGGGCATGGGCCCAGCTTGCGCAGGACATTCTTAACAGGAACTAGTGAAGGACACAACTAGACCTCCATGTTGTAAAACAGTTGATTAAAGCTTTGTTTAACACTTAGACCAAGTGCCTAGTAGTTTTCTTACATCACTGAGTACAGCTGCCTGTTGGGCCATCTGGGGCAGGCACCAGGCAGCTGCAACAATGATTCCCCAGGCGAGCAGGGAATGGGTCAACCTGCTTTTTGTGTGTTTCCTATCTGCCAATTCAAAAGCAGTTTTTGGAGCGGCCTGACTTTGGAGCAGTCAGCTACCTCGGGATGGGCAATGTGTTAAGGATGGAATTCAGACCAGCATGTGGGGGTAGCGCAGTTTCCTGTAAAGAATTAGATGATTTTGCCGATGTTGGGTCTTGTGTGACACTGCAGCATTTTTCAGTGGAACTGTTTAATGTTATTACATCCCAATGAAGATAGATCAGGCCAGCAGTGTGTACAACATGTGCAGAGGCTAAATGTAAGGAGTGGGAAGAAATTATTTTAAAAATTAGCTTTAAGGAGAACATTTCAGGTATTTTTGAAAAATATTATCAAATCTCATTGTTCACTAACAGTCTGGATTAGGGTTCAGATAACCTGAAATGACTAATACAAAAGCAAAATACTGCAGATAAAATAATACTGAAATAAAATCAGAAAATGCTGGAACGACTCAGCGGTTCAGGCAGGATTTGTGGAGAGAGAAACAGAGTTAACATTTCAGATCAATGACCTTTCGTCAGACGATGACGAAGTTCTGAGGAGATGTAATGTATATACATTTAAGGGGGGAACTATCTTTTACAGCTCATGCATACTGCAGTACCGGCAGTGACCACACCTGTATATAGCACTGAGTAGTAATCTGTACAGATCAGTTCCAGTGTGAGCCACGTTGAGTAAACACCTGTTGTACCATTCTCCTGCAGTCTGTGTCTTATTATGCACAGACACAACATTGGCGACAAGGCAAGTTCGAACCTACCTGCAACTCTGCATCACCTCCCGGGGATTCGATCCTGGAGATCAGTGGATTGGAGGTCAAGGCCAGAGACTCGGGCGTCGACCACGGGCAACCGCCCAGTAATCCAGCAGAGACTCGAGAATTGCGGGGGAGGCTGTCGAGAGCCAGGCTTGGCTTTCCAGTCGAGGTGGTCCAGTGAAACGTGCTGGCAACAGGTAGTGCGCAGATCCTTCCCGGACAGCGGCGGGCTAGAGCCCGACCGAGCGGCACAGCAAAGGGCCGAGCAGCATCGACGGGGGAGAGAGAGAGAGGGCAGAGAGAACAGGGCGCAGCCGGTGTTCAGGGGCAGAGCAGCGTCAAAGAGAGGGAGAGAGAGATGCGCAGAAACCCGCGAGGTGCCGCCATTGCCACGAGGACCGCTGAGAGCGGCATTGGCAGCAGCGCAGGAGAAGCGCGCGAAACCTACAGGGCGCCGCCATTGCCACGAGAACAGCTGGGAACGGCGTTGGCAGCAGCGGGGGAGGAAGGATAGCGCGGGAGACGCCATTTTAAGCCATTGGGAGATGCCATTTTAAACCACACCCAAATTGTCGAAGAGTGGCAGTATCACCGCGTTTGACAATGAAGTCGAAGATTGGACTACATATGTCGAACGAATAGAGGTATACTGCAAGGCAAATGAGGTGTCAGATGACAAGAAAGTGTCGGTATTGTTAAATTTAATGGGTGCAAAGACGTATGGTTTATTACGAAATCTAGTAACCCCAACAAAGCCAATGGAAAAGAGTTTGAAGACATAGTAACAATACTACAGGAACATTTAAACCCCACACTGCTGCTGATAGCAGAAAGATTCAAGTTTCACAAACGGAACCAGCATAAGGATGAAAGCAATGCTGATTATTTAACAGAACTGCGCAAACTATCGAAACAGTGCCAGTTTGGAGCGAGACTGGCAGATACCTTAAGGGACAAGTTTGTGTGTGGGCTTCAAAGTGAAGGAATCCAGAAACGGCTTTTATCTGAAAAGGACCGTACGCTGGAAAAGGCTTTCAGCATTGCGGTATCATATGAAGCAGCAGCACGGGGCGCTGTAGAGATACAACAGAGACCGCAAGAATATGGCACAAACGAAATGTCATATAGAACAGAGAAGTGCTATCGCTGCGGCAGAACAACACATGGCCAGAATGATTGCTGGTTCAAAGACAAAGTGTGCAGACAGTGTGGAAAAGTAGGACACATAGCACGAGTCTGCAGGTCGGGAAGAAAACCAGCAATAAGAAACCTACCAAAGAAAAGTACAAGAAGGTACATAAGATGACGGAGAATAGTTCAGTCGAACAAAAGAGTGATAACGACTCCGAAAGCAGGGAACTGAGTTGTCTGAAACTATATAATATGATCACAACGGAGGATCACCGAACCATTTGGGTCATTCTCAAGATAGCAGGAGTCGAGGTAAAGTTGGAATTGGACACAGGATCAGCCCTAACAGTCATAAACCGATGGGACTATGAGCGGCTTTTCTCACACATACCCTTGAGAGACACAAAAATTATTTTGAAGACGTACACGGGGCAAAAAGTCTACCCCAAAGGAAAAATAAGGGTGACCGTTATATATAACGGTAAGGAAACACCAAAACTAGACCTGTATGTATTGCAAGATGGAGGACCACCATTACTGGGATGTGAATGGATCCAGAAAATACAACTAGATTGGCATTCCATACAGGCACTGACTGGCTGACAAAAAGGATGATGACATCACACCTGGGCGACTGTCAAAGATCCTAACTGACACGAAAGAAGTGTTCCAGCAAGGACTCGGAACACTAAAAGGCATGACAGCGACGATTAAAATTGAAGAAAACGCAAGCCCAAAATTTTTTAAGGCCAGACCGGTACCTTATGCGATCCGCCCAGCCTTCGAAGCAGAGCTGGAGAGTCTGGAACGTTCAGGTGTACTGTCCAAGGTAGACTGGAGCAAGTGGGCTACACCCATCGTCACTGTGATGAAAAAGTCGTTGAGCAGCACGCCTGGGGAACCAAGGAAGGTTCGCATCTGTGGGGACTTTAAGGTAACAGTGAACCCAGTCCTTCACACCATACAATATCCACTTCCGCGGATTGAAGATATTTTCGCCTCGCTATCTGGAGGGAAACGCTTCACTAAGATTGATCTGGCCCAGGCGTATCTGCAAATGGAGGTAGAAGAAGCATCAAAAAATACCTCACAATCAACACCCATAAAGGTCTCTACCAATACAACCGGCTGGTATTCGGGGTAGCATCAGCTCCGGCTATTCGGCAGAGGGCAATGGAACAAGCCCTGCAAGGGATCCCAGGGACCCAGTGTTATTTGGACGACATCCTGGTCACGGGCGAAAATGACAGTGATCACCTTGCCAACCTGGAGCAGGTGCTCACTAGATTGCAGGAATATGGGCTCCGAGCTAACCGCCCCAAATGCGAGTTTTTTAGAAAACAGATCTCGTATTGTGGCCACATTATCGATAAAGAGGGGTTACATAAGTCCCCAGAGAAGATTGAGGCAGTAGTCAAGGCTCCAGCACCGGAAAATGATTCACAACTGAAGTCGTTCCTCGGGCTGGTAAACTATTACCATAAGTTCTTGCCAAATTTGTCTACAATACTACACCCACTGAACACCCTACTGCAAACTGGGGTGCCATGGAAGTGGAGTGACGAATGTAGATGAGCTTTCCAGAAGAGCAAAACACTAATCACATCCAAAGAGGTATTGGCCCATTACAAACCGGCATTACCAATTCGGTTGGCATGTGATGCGTCACCCTACGGCATTGGAGCGGTGCTGTCGCACAAATTCTCGGACGGCTCAGAGAGGCCAATAACCTTTGCGTCACGATCACGAACCTCAGCCGAGCGTAACTACACCCAGATTGACAGGGAGGCCCTCAGCCTAGTGTGGGGAGTAAAAAAGTTCAATCACTATCTGCACGGCAGAAATTCACCTTGCTGACTGATCACCAGCCTCTTGTCTCCATTTTTAATCCGAAGAAGGGCGTTCCGGTGATGACTGCGCAACGACTACAAAGATGGTCATTTTTTCTAGGGGCGCACCACTATGAGATTGAATATAAGGGCACGACACAGCATGGAAATGCTGATGGGCTATCACGCCTGCCACTGCCTACTGCGGAGGAAGCACCAGCAGTGGATCCTTTTGAAATATTCCATTCGACTATAGTTGAATACCTACCGGTAACTAACACTTGTATCGAAAAGGAAACCCGAAATGACCCGACACTGTCTCGGGTATATGATTTGACGGTGAAGGGATGGCCAGCACATGGCGACTCACTGTTGCCAGCATTCTCGACAAGGAGAAAACAGCTGTCAGTCTGCCGGGGGACCTTGATGTGTGGATCGCGAGTGGTAATGCCACCCAAGTTAAGGGATAGAGTGCTCAATGAGCTTCATGAGGGTCATCTGGGAGGGGTAAAAATGAAAAGCCTAGCCAGGGCTTATGTGTGGTGGCCGGGAATCGATAAACAAATCGAGGACCTGACCAAAAGCTGCTCAGGATGCCAGAAAGTCCAAAATGCACCACCACAGGCCCCTCTACACCCATGGGAGTGGCCCCTCATCTCCATGGCAACGGGTGCATATTGATTTTGCTGGTCCATTCATGGACTCAATGTTTTTAATAGCCGTGGATGCGCACTCGAAATGGCCTGAGGTCATCAAAATGTCCTCCACCACCACGGAGAAAACTATTGCAGTCCTACAGGCCATTTTTGCCAGGAATGGCTTGCCAGAACAGATTTGCTCCGACAACGGACCACAGTTTGTATCCGAAGAGTTCCGGAGGTTCTTGAAAAAGAATGGGGTAAGGCATTACACATCCGCCCCGTATGATCCAGCCACAAATGGATTGGCGGAGAGGTTCGTACAAACCTTTAAGAAGGCAATAAAGGCTATGTACAATGACAACATTCCGCTGCAGCACAAGGTGGACAATTTCCTGTTCGCCTACCGGAATGCGACACATGCAGTCACCAACCAGGCCCCAGCCATGATGTTCTTTAACTGAAGGTTAAGATCTCGCCTGGATTTGCTCAGACCAAACGTACGAAGAGATGTTGAGAGTAAGCAATTCCAGCACATCCATGAGAAGCCAACAAGGAGCTTCAATACAGGGCAACCAGTCTTGTCCCGCGACTACCGAACAGAAAAATGGCAGCCAGGAACAATATGCACACGGCAGGGGCCACTAATGTACACAGTGGACGTTGGGGAGAGTATCGTGAGACGCCATGCTGACCAGATCCTAGAGTCACAGGAACAAGTCAACCCCATGCCTCGCCCATACGTACCTTGTGATGAACCCAACGTACAGGTCGCATCTACCCCAGAAACAGTAGCATCGGATGCTGATGAACCTACCGACGACAGGGGGCCAGAATCGCCTCCGCACCAAGAGCAAGACACTCGGGAAAGGTGCTATCCAGAAAGGATCAGGAAGCCTCCCCAAAGACTGAATATATAAACAGACTATTTTCAGCTAATGTTGCATGTTAAAAGTGTTAATTGTAATTAGTTTGATATTTAATTGTTAAATGAGTGTTATGGTACTGTTAATCTAAAAGGGGAGGAATTGTAATGTATATACCTTTAAGGGGGGAACTATCTTTTGCAGCTCATGTATACTGCAGTACCGGCAGTGACCACACCTGTATATAGCACTGAGTAGTAATCTGTACAGATCAGTTGCAGTCTGAGCCACGTTGAGTAAACACCTGTTGTACCGTTCTCCTGCAGTGTGTGTCTTATTATACACAGACACAACAGGAGAAGCCCATGGTCAGGGCTGGGGAGAAAGGCCCACGGTTAGGGCTGGGGAGAGAGTCCCATAGTCAGGGCTGGAGAGAGAGGCCCACGGTTAGGGCTGAGGAGAGAGGCCCACGGTTAGGGCTGGGGAGAGAGGCCCACGGTCAGGGCTGGGGAGAGAGGCCCACGGTTAGGGCTGGGGAGAGAGGCCCACGGTCAGGGCTGGAGGACAGGCCCACGGTCAGGGCTGGAGGACAGGCCCACGGTCAGGGCTGGGGAGAGAGGCCCCTGGTCAGGGCTGGGGAGAGAGGCCCACAGTTAGGGCTGGGGAGAGAGGCCCACGGTTAGGGCTGGGAGAGAGGCCCACGGTCAGGGCTGGGGAGAGAGGCCCACGGTCAGGGCTGGGGAGAGAGGCCCACGGTCAGGGCTGGTGGACAGGCCCACAGTCAGGGCTGGGGGGAGAGGCCCACGGTCAGGGCAGGGGGGAGAGGCCCTCGGTCAGGGCTGGGGGGAGAGGCCTGCGATCGAGGCTGGAGGAGAGGCCCACGATCAGGAGGGGCGAGAGGCCCATGGTCAGGGCTGGGGGGGGAGCGGCCCATGATCGAAGCTGGAGGAGAGGCCCACGGTCAGGGCTGGGGGGAGCAGCCTGCGATCAGGGCTGGAGGAGAGGCCCACGATCGGGAGGGGGGAAGAGGCCCACGGTCAGGGCTGGGGGGGGAGCGGCTTGTGATTGGGGCTTGGGGGGGTGATGACAATATCGGGGCTGAGGAGAGGCCCATGATCGGGAGCAGGGAGAGGCTCGTGATTGATGTTGAGGGGGAGAGGGCCACGATTGGGGCTGCGGGGGAGAGGGCCATGATTGGGAGGGGGGAGAGGCTCACGCTTGGGGCTGGAGGTAGGTCGGCAATCGAGAGGGTTTGGGTGGGGAGGATGGTGATCGGCAGCGGGCAGGCCAAAGGCTTTCTTGAGGAGCCTGGGGGGAGCACTCCTGCGCCTTCTGGCCCACAAGGTATGCTGGAAATGGTACTTACCTTGTGGAACCAGCAGCTCTATCCTCCCTGTCTTGTTTTGCACACTTTGTACAAAAATAATAAATTGCAGGACAACAGAGTATTACAGTTTAACTCTTTATTGAAGCATTAGGTCTGATCTTACTTATAACAGCTCCATAGGGAAAAGATGGTGTTAGGACCCCTAGCCTGGGTCTTCCAAACAATAGCAGTCCTTACAGATGCCTGCAGGCCAATGACAACTCAGCATGTGATCACGTGTGAATATAATAGGTATTCCTTACAGATGCCTGCGGGCCAATGATAATTCAATATGCAAATGTTACACTCCCTTCCTCTGTCAAGTTTCCCAACCCCTGGGAAACCCGTGCAACAGTAAAGTTAAAATCGGGCTCCCAAATGCACTGTGGGAGCCCGGTTTAAATATTAAGTGTCCCGCCTCTCCACAGCTGGGCTGTTTTGCTTAAGAGGACAGGTGTGTCTTGCGGCAGTGGTAGAGCCTGCGGAGGAGATGGTGAACCCTGAGCCTGGGAGAATATTTCTGAGGCTGGATGAACATTTTTCAAGCCCACACATTGTAAAGAAGTATCCTAATGGCTGCTGTGAACCTAATTCTGCCAGCAGACTGTGGGGCCGATTTTTGTCTTCCTTGTACCCTGATTAAGGGTGCTCGCAGTACGGTCAAGGTCAGAAAATCCAGCAGATATAAGTTGTGCCGGATTCGAAATGGTTTTAGGCCCCCTTCTATCTTCCGGCCTGACATGGGACGAGTGTCTAAACTCCAATTCACAGTAGGGTATGCAAAAAAGGAGCAGGGGAGGGAGTTGCATTATGTTACAGCACATGGGTGAGAACGCAAATTTCCAGCACGCTCAGTGAACCCTGGCAGGAGCAAGCCCTTTCGGCGGACCTGCAAATGGGAGGGTCTTTGAAAGGCCCACACACATTAAAGGCATTAGGCCGTTTAAAGTACCTTCTTGTAGATCTTTGTTTTGTTTTTTTTCCCCAGCTGGCACTGAGGCTTTCATGTGCTTTTGTGCCCGTTGCTGTTTATTTATTTGCTCTTGAGCTCCATTTATTGGCATCAGAGGGTGTGCCGCCAGGAACTCTTCCAGCTGATGTGTTCAGAGGAAAAGGGGACCAGCAGAAGGATGCCAGGCAGGCAAGACTGCCTGAGAGGTGCTGTGTGCCCTCCGGCCCGCACCCGCACCCCAACATTGGCAGAGGGAGGTGCCAGATGTTGTGGGTGGAGGCTCCTCTTCCCAATGAAGGCAGTGCCAGCCGACCACTGGTGGCATCACAATGAGATGTGAATGCCCGTCTCAATCAAATACTGGAAGGTTCTTCAGAAGCATCTCAATCACGGCATGCCATGCTTTACATGGTATTGCACAAAAGAGGCATGCAGAGGGTGATCAGAAGCCAGTGTTGCCTGTTTGGCCGCACCTGCTAAGATGCCATCAACCATTTCTGCAAACCCAATAAACTCACCTAGGCATGACTGAGATAACTTGCCTTCTAAGACAAAAGCAAAATACTGCGGAAGCTGGAAATCTGAAATAAAAACCGATAATGCCTGAAACACTCAGCAGGTCGGGCACCATCTGTGGAGATGGAAACAAAGTTAACGGTTTGGATTTTACCAACCTCGGCGGATCCGTGGCGAACGACGTCGGTGGCGGGTCCCGACCCTGCTGTCGGCTCCAGTCCGCTCTCCAAAATGATATTCCCCTGATTGGGCTTGTTAAGCCCACCCAGCACATTTCCTGACCAATTGAAGGAAGTGGGTCTGGTGGCATCATTTGATGACGCATCATCAGCCGGTATCCTTAAAGGAACCATGCGCAAATTTACTTTGACAGTTGTGCTGTCAGTGTTCTACAGCATTGAGGTGCTGCAAACACTGACAATCCCTGCACAAAGGTGCAAGGCTGCACCCAGGCTCTCCCATGGCTTCCTCCATATGCTTATGGAGGGAGTCACAGCACGCAGTGAGGTTCTCTTCCCTTCCCATGGGCGGAAGAGACTTCCCCAGGAGACCAACGCAGCCTGGTTGCACATTGCACAGGAGGACATAGAAACATAGAAGATAGGAGCAGGAGTAGGCCATTCGGCCCTTCGAGCCTGCTCCGCCATTCAATTAGATCATGGCTGATCATCCAAATTCAGTACCCTGTCCCTGCCTTCTCCCCATATCCCTTGATCCCTTTAGCCTCAAGAAATATATCCAACTCTTTCTTGAATATATTTAATGAACTAGCCTCCACCGCCCTCTGTGGCAGAGAATTCCACAGGTTCACCACTCTCTAGGTGAAGAAATTCCTCCTCATTTCAGTCCTAAATGGCTTACCCCTTATCCTTAGACTATGACCCCTGGTTCTGGGCTCCCCAGCCATCAGAAACATCCTTTCTGCATCTAGTCTGTCCAGACCTGACAGAATTTTATAGGTTTCGATGAGATCCCCTCTCAATCTTCTAAACTCCAGTGAGTATAAGCCCAATTGACACAATCTCTCCTCGTACGTCATTCCTGCCATCCCAGGTATCAGCCTGGTGAATCTTCGCTGCACTCCCTCCATGGCAAGAACGTCCTTCCTCAGGTAAGGTGACCAAAACTGCACACAATACTCAAGGTGCAGTCTCACCAAGGCCCTGTACAACTGCAGCAAGACATCCTTGTTCTTGTACTCGAACCCTCTTGCTACGAAGGCCAACATACCATTTGCCTTCTTAACCGCCTGCTGCACCTGCATGCTTACCTTCAGCAACTGGTGCACAAGAACACCCAGGTCTCTTTGCACTTCCCCTTCTCCCAATCTATTGCCATTCAAATAATAATCTGCCTTCCTGTTTTTGCCACCAAAGTGGATAACCTCACATTTATCCACATTATAGTGCATTTGCCATGTTTCTGTCCAATCACCCAACCTGTCCAAATCGTGCTGGAGTTTCATGACATCCTCCTCACAGCATACCCTCCCACCCAGCTTTGTGTCATCTGCAAATTTGGGATATTACATCCAATTCCCTCGTCCAGATCATTAATATATATTGTGAACAGCTGGGGTCCTAGGACCGATCCTTGCGGTACCCCACTAGTCACTGCCTGCCACTCGGAAAACGACCCGTTTATTCCAACTCTTTGCTTTCTGTCCGCCAACCAGTTCTCTATCCAAGTCAATACCTTGCCCCCAATCCCATGTGCCTTAATTTTGCACGCTAACCTCTTATGCGGGACCTTATCGAAAGCCTTCTGAAAGTCCAAATACACCACATCCACTGGTTCTTCCTTATCTATTTTACCAGTTACATCCTCAAAAAATTCCAGTAGATTAGTCAAGCATGATTTACCTTTTGTAAATCCATGTTGACTTTGTCCGATCCTGTCACTGCTTTCCAAGTGCTCTGCTATTACATCTTTTATAATGGACTCTAGCATTTTCCCCACTACCGATGATACAAGCAGGGATGTCGTCAGGAGGACCAGGCTGCAATGGCGCAAACCTTTCAATGATCTCAGTAGATCACAAAACGTTTCTGTAAAGCCACACTCAACTTCATCCTCCTATTACATCCCCATCACTCTGCCTTCCCTACCCTACTCCTGCACATCCTTACTCACACCAACTTACCTTGCACCTCCACCCATCCCTCTCTATTTACATTATCACTTCCCCATCTCACTAGCCACCCCTCACATGCACCCTCATCCTAGTCCAATCAAACCAACTAAGAACACACAAGGGTAGCCACTTGTGTGTTTTAGCCAGTGTTCATGTGAAGTTTCTGTTAACGTGCTGTCAAACATTGAAATCTTTATTTTCAACACTTTGCGTTCTTGGACAGATTTGTGTGAACCTTTGGAAGTGACTTTGTGAGTTTTAGTGAATGGTGAAACATAACGGTACCCCCCGCAATGGTCATGAGTGTGAAACAAATGGCTTGGGCATTGTAGGGATGCTTTATGGTGTTGATGTAGGATGGTGGCAACCTGGCATATCATGTGGCAGCCAGGGTGTACAGCTTCAAGTGAAGTAAATCTGTCCATGATGAGGCCATCCCTGGCCTCCCGGGCAGCAATGTAGTCAGGTGCTGATGCCCTCTGTCCTGTGCAGCATCAGTTGACTGCGGAGAAGGTTGGTATTGTTGTTGTTGCTGCTGGTGTGCCTGTTGCTGTTGGTGTTGGGGCTGATCATGGTGGGATTCTGAGGACCAAGTTGAGATAGTTTCAAGGGCACCGATGCTGATGTAATAGATGGTAGGTAAACATGAGATGACAGAAGCGATCTGTCAGTGGTGAGAGTGGAGATCGGGCGGGAATGTGGAGTTGAGGTAAATGATCAGCAATGATCTTATTGAATGGCGGAGCAGGCTTGAGGGGCCGTATGGCCTACTCCTGCTCCTAATTCTCAAGTTCTTAATATGAAAGTTGGGTATGGATACAATGCCGTTTTTTTCCTTACCTGATGAAGCCCCAAAATATATTGGTTATAAGATCTGTAGTCACCTGTACGTCAAAAATTCTTTGGCTGTAGGACATCTGAGAACACAATAAGTTGCGATATAAATGCAAGTGTTTGTTCTTTTTTCCTCTCCATTTCTGTTGATCAATCAAGCCAAGTACTCTTACATAGAATTACATATAATATACGGCACAGAACCAGGCCATTCAGCCCAACCAGTCCATGCTAGCGTTTATGCTCTACTCGAGCCTCCTCCCGTCTTTCCTCATCCATCAGCATAACCCTCGATTCCCTTCTCCCTCAGATGCTTATCTAGCCTCCTCTTAAATGCATCTATACTATTCGCCTCAAATACTCCTTGTGGTAGCGAGTTCCACATTCTCACCACTCTCTGGGTAAAGATATTTCATAGGAACATAGAAACAGGAGTAGACCATTCAGCCCCTCAAGCCTATTCCGCCATTCAATGAAATCATGGTTGATCTGCGACCTAACTCCATATACCCGCCTTTGGCCCCTATCCCTTAATACCTTTGGTTAACAAAAATCTATCAATCTCAGAGATAAAATTAACAATTGACCCAGCATCAATTGCCATTTGCGGAAGAGAGTTCCAAACTTCTGCCACCCTTTGTGTGTAGAAGTGTTTCCTAATTTCACTCCTGAAAAGTCTGGCTCTAATTTTTAGACTCCCTCGAATCCCCAACCAGCGAAAATAGTTTCTCTCTATCTACCCTATCTGTTTTGTTCCCTTTAATATCTTGAAAACTTCAATTAGATCACCCCTTAACCTTCTAAATTCTAGGGAATACAACCCTAATTTGTGTAATCTCTCCTCATAACTTAGCCCTTGAAGTCCGGGTATCATTCTGGTAAACCTACGCTGCACTCCCTCCAAGGCCAATATATCCGTCCTAAGATGGGATGCCCAGAACTGTTCACGGTCCTCTAGGTGTGATCTAACCAGGGTTCTGTATAACTTTTTGATTATTTTCTGTTCCTGTTCATGACATTTTAATGATCTGTGCAACTAGACCGCCCCCCCAAGTCTCTTTGGACCTCCACTGTTTTTAGCTTTTCACCATTTAGAAAGTACCCTGTTCTATCCTTTTTAGTTCTAAAGTGGATGACCTCATATTTGCTTATATTAAAATCCATTTGCCACAGTTTTGCCCATTCACTTAATCTATCAATATCCCTTTGTAATTTTATGCTTCCATCTACAGTGACGTCAATCTTTGTGTCAATCGGCAAATTTGGATATATGACTTCCTATGCCATCATCTAAGTCGTTAATAAATACTGTGAATAGTTGAGGCCCCAACACAGATCCCTGTGGGACACCACTAGTCACGTCCTGCCAATTTGAGTACCTACCTATTATCCCTACCCTTTGTCTCCTGCCGCTCAGCCAATTTCCTAACCAGGTCAATAATTTGCCCTCAATTCAGTGGGCTTCTATCTTAGTTAACAGTCTCTTATGTGGAATTTTATCAAATGCCATACAGTATAAATACCATCCATAGATATTCCTCTGAATTCTTCTGAATTCCCTATTTGATATCTTGCTGACTATCTTATATTGATGGCCTCTAGTTTTGCACTTCCCCACAAGTGGAAGCACTCTCTCTGTATCCACTCTATCAAAACCTTTCATAATTTTAAAGATGTCTATTAGGTCACCCCTCAGCCTTCTCTTTTCAAAAGAAAAGAGACCCAGCCTGTTCATCCTTTCCTGATGGGTATAACCTTGCATTTCTAGTATCATCCTTGTAAATCTTTTTTGCACCCTCTCCAGTGCCTCTATATCCATTTTATAACATGGAGACCAGAACTGTTCACAGTACTCTAAGTGTGGTCTAATCAAGGCTCGATACAAGTTTGGCATAACTTCTCTACTTTTCAATTTTATCCCTCTAGAAATAAACCCTAGTGCTTGGTTTGCTTTTTTTATGACCTTGCTAACCTGTGTCGCAACTTTTAGTGATTTGTGTATTTGTACTGCTAGGTACAATCCTCTCCTCTAACTCATTTAGATTCTTAGGGCTGGATTTTCACTGGGCCGTGGAGGCGTGTGGGGGGTTAAAATTGCAAAAACTGGCGGGCGGGCCCAATCCCGCCTACATCCCGCCTCCACGCAATTTTCATTAATTCGTGTCTAATGGTCCCGTCTCCGTCCCGCCTCCAAGAGGCGTATGGATAGGCCCTTAAGGCCCTTAACAGGCACTAAATTGCCTCTATAATGCCATTTTGAAAGGCCTTTGCAATTTTAACCCATTTCCCACATGAAACACGCCTGTTCTGAAACACAACGGTGAAACCTGGCGGGAGCACAATTGGATTGCTGACTATCAGCTGCAGGTCCACCATTAAAGAGGAGATTTGATCAGCCATCATTTGCAGGTGGCAGGACTTTGTAGTCTCAGGTCTGGGGGAACTTTTAGAAGGCATAACCACAGCTGTGGAAGTTTGGAGCCTGACACCCATCTCCAGTGTGACCTCCTGGGAAACCTCTCTCGCCACCTTCACTGAGCACTTCCTCAACTGAGGCATATACCAGAAGCATGGGAGCCATTTATTTCCTTTCCTCCTGGACATCAGATTTGGACGAAGACCAGCCGTGGCAGCAGCAGAACCATGCACAACAGCACCACCAACAGCAGCAGCAACAGCAGGGGCGCCAAGCTGCTGCTCACCCACCTGAAGCTGCACAGGCCAGAAGGCGCCATTGCATGACCACATTGCTGCCCGTGATGCAAGGAACACACTCATCTTGGCCAGATTTGCTTAGCCTAGCCAATCAAGCACGTTTGCCTCGCAGCTTCTTACCTGCGCATCAAAAATGGCCAAGGACCAGCGGATTCCTAGCAATTTGACCACCATACTGACAATTGCATGTAATCCTAAGCCCTCAATGTGAAAGTCCCATTTGCGAAATGACACATGCCACAACTGCAACAGTAGCCATCAGATTTTTATTTACATTATTCATCTGATGGCTTTTTCACAAAAAACATCAAATTTCACCCAAGTGACTACCCTTGTGACTATTACGCGTGCTCCTACGTGGTGCTTCCCCTGTGGCTTCAGCAGATGTGGAGGCCCCTTGCTCACTTTCCTGCTGCTCCTGTCTCGACACCTTTGGTGGGTGTCCTCTGGGGTGGCGAACCTGTGAGGGCTCGTCAACAGTCTGCTGCTCCTGTGGCTGTGCAGGGGTTGAGACACCGATCTCAGCTGGGTGTGGACTCTGGTGGGGCTCTGACCAAGGGCTCTGCAGTGGCATGGAAGCGTGAGTGCTTGGAGAGGAGCCCCCACTTCCTTGATGTCTGCCATCAACTTTCCTCTCATGGGTCAGGACACCCTCGGCACTTGCAAGTGGCTTGAGAGCACCTTACTGCACATCAGGGACGCCATGGGGACCCGTATCTGCATTGGCAGTCCTACTCAGAAGGACTTCCATGAAGGTCTTGTTTCTCTGTTCCATAGATGCCCATCGCTCCTCCAGAGATGTCATTCTATTCTGAACACTCACCATGTTTTCTGCACTCTGGCGACTTATCACCACCATGGAGGTTGCCATCCTTTCCATGGTGATGCCTTCATGCGCCAATGACTCCACAAAGGCTCTACTCATGTTCGCTATGGACTCCTCCATTTGCTCCACACTCTCAGCGATCCTGGAGACAAAACCTGCCAGAGACTGCTGCATCTGTTCCTGGAGTTCCAGCACCACTGATCTTATGGATGGACCCAGAGGCAGAGGGTCGACATGCAGCTGAGCCGAGCTGGCAGAGTCCTGCGCCCTCCGACTAGGACTCTCCGCTGCTGTCCCTGTCTCCACAATCTGCTGATGCTCACTTGTGAGCTATGATACACCAGGTGACAAATCTACTCTATGTCCCGAAGGTCCCACCGAGGTGTGAGTGTCTGCGCTGGTGCTGGGTGCGCTGAATTCTGCTGATGCGGCGCCCTCAGAGGTTGTAGCTTCCTCTGAGGAGTCTGGAGGCTCATGCTGTTCCTCCTGGCTAGTGGGGACGGGTGCTTGCGATGGTCCTGTGGGGGAGTAAAGGAAAGAGTCAGAGATGTGAGGCCAAGGTTACATGCACATTGCATATTGCAGATGATCATAAGTCCATCTGTTAGAGCTTCAGAATCATTATCAGCAACTCATGCAATGTCAATGAGAGAGATGGAAAACTATTCTGCCACCAGCTTGCTGTGATGCACCCATCTGTCCGTCCCCCACTTACGCATCGTCCTCCAGTCCTACGATCTCCAGGACCACCTCCTCCTAGCGGGTGAGGTGGGCTACTGAGGGTGGCCCTCCTCCTGTCCTCGTTCTTTCCCTTTTATTGTGAGCTCTCTTTTCCTGCAATGAGGGACACAAGTGGAGTTTGAGTGAGAATGAAGGAGTGAGTGTAGAGAATCCATAGCATAGGTGCTCAGAAGAAGACAAAGATGGAGTGAGATGGCAAGACCAAGGGCCCCCCTGTGTGTTGTCAGTTGTTTTCATAGCATCAGAGTGATAGGGAGTGTGAGGGCTGCATAGTCGAATAGTTAGGTGAATGTGACCATAGAGAGAGAGGGAATGGGTAAGGGTGCATGGATGTCAGTGTCAAGTGGGATGTGGAGGAAGAGATTGCTAAAGCTGAGTGCTGTTGAGGAAAGGCAACGGAGATCAGATTGAGGGTGATGGGAAATTCATACTCACTTTTCCAGTGTGTTGAAGGTCATGAAATCTCTTCCTGCACTGTATCCAGGTTCTGCGGGTTACCGATAAGGAGTTGACCTCCTCTGCCACTTGCAGCCACACAGACTTGGTCTGCTGCGGAGGCTTCTTCCTCCCTGATGAAGGGAAGAACACCTCCTTATAAGCTCTTGCTCCCTCCACTAAAGCCTGCAGGGCAACATCGTCAAATCTTGGAGCAGACCTAGGTCTCTCGCTGGTCATTCAGCCTCCAAGTCCCTGTAGCAGCAAAGGCCAAAAGCTTGGCAGTCTGCAGAAGGAGCAATGCTTGTTGCAGACCTTAAATGCAGCAGCAGCAATGATGACGTCATCGGATGTGACTTTCAGACTGGAAAAACTCATTTGCCAAGGGTTCCCACACGCTGGAACTCAATTGGCCAATTAAGTTAAAATCGCATCAATCTCCCACATCGATTCAGATTCATGTGGATAACACGAAATGCGGGTTACACGACCCCAACCCGCCCCTTATTCTCCAAGTAATATGGGACCTCCTTATTTTTCTTGCCAAAATGTAATGCTGTAGGAATCTACGGATTCCTATCTAAATCACTGAGGTCGAGTCAGTTCAGTAAATTAACCGAATTTAATTAAACTGATGAACAAAACAAAATATGCAGGAGAAATCAGAAACAGGTCTGTACAGTAGCTAGTTCCACGAGGATTGAACTTAGAACCGCCCACCTCTGACATCATGACGTCGTCACATTTCCCATCACTCGGGGCACCACGTGACCAACGTGATAACGTCATCGCGTTATTTCAGGGTTTTTACAGAAAGCTTGTTTACTCTCGGCAAACGGACCTAGGTGCTGTAACATTGCTTTAAAGACAGTTATTCACTTGTACAGGAGTTCCTTGGTGGTTTTACCACGTGCGCCCCCCCAGAAGTGTCTTTAATCATCAAAGTCAATCGCAGAGGAGGTCGGACAATCCTGTCGGAATGACTCCGATATTCCCGGAGAGGAATGGATGGTGCAGTAGAGGAGCTGGGCCGCGGGGTCGATGGGCCAGGCGAAGCAGCCGCGGGCGGTCGCCCACGACGCGGCGGTTGCGCCGTTTCGACCGGCTGGTCGAGGTCCAGGTGTGCAGCCTTGAGGCGGTCCACGGAAATGTAGTCGGGCGTCCCGCCGACGTCCACCAGAAAACTCTTGGCGCCCGCCTTCAGCACCCGGAAGGGGCCCGTATAGGGAGGCATGAGGGGGTGACGGTGGGCATCGTGCCGGACAAAAACGTATTTAGCCCTCATGAGCATTGGCGGGATATGCGACGCAGGCAGTCCATGCTCTGAAGTTGGAATGAGCCGGAAAGCGCGCGCCACGGCTCGGTGAGCCTCCAGTTGTGCAGTGGCGGACCAGGGGCGCATCGGCGACGGGAGAAACTCGCCGGGGATCCTGAGCGGTTGGCCGTAGACCAGTTCGGCGGCCGACGTCTGCAGGTCTTCCTTAGGTGCTGTGCGCAACCCGAGCATTACCCACGGCAACTTGTCCATCCACGCGGTCCCTTGGAGGGTAGCCCGCAGCGATACCTTCAGAGAACAATGGAAGTGTTCGCATAACCCGTTGGCCTGCGGGTGATAAGCTGTGGTGTGATGGAGCTTGGTGCCTAATTCTGAAGCCACGGCAGTCCACAAAGCAGAGGAGAACTGCGGCCCGCGGTCCGAGGAAATGTCCGACGGCACGCCGAAACGGGCAACCCAAGACGAAAGGAAAGCCCGGGCGACGTCCGCGGAGGTGGTGGACATCAATGGAATGGCTTCCAGCCATCTGGTGGTACGGTCGACAATCGTTAGCAGATGCATGAACCCTTGTGACGGTGGTAGTGGGCCCACGAGGTCAATATGAATATGATCGAATCGCCGCTCCGGTACCTCGAAAATGGCGACAGGGGCTTTAACGTGGCACTGCACCTTCACTCTCTGGCACACGACACAGGTGTTGGCCCAGTCGCGCACATCTTTTCGCATTCCCCTCCAGACAAACTTGGATGCTAACAACTTCTGTGAAGCCCGCACCCCCGGGTGGGCGAGGTTGTGCATGATATCAAAGACTTTCCTGCGCCAGGATGATGGAACGATCGGGCGTGGGTCTCCCAGGGAGACATCGCAGAGCAAGGATATGCCATCAGAGTGGAAAAGTACGTCCACTGGCCGCAGGCTGGACGGATCGGAACGGAAAATGTGCGTCTCCGGGTCATCCGCTTGGTCGACTGCCATTAGTGAATAGTCGAGGCCCAGTTCGATGGCCTGGACGGCCGCATGTGAGAGGCAGTCAGCAACCACGTTGTCCTTGCCGGCCACATGCCGGATGTCGGTGGTAAACTCGGAGATGAAAGTGAGTTGCCGCTGCTGTCGGGCCGACCACGGCTCAGTCGTCTTGGCCATGGCAAACGTCAGGGGTTTGTGATAGACGAAAGCGACAAATTGGCGCCCATACAATAAAAAAACGAAGGTGGCGGATGGCCAGGAACAACGCCAACAGCTCTCGGTCAAATGTGCTATAGCTACGTTCATTACTACGTAACTGGCGGCTAAAAACCGCCAGCAGTTGCCATGCACCGTCAACCCATTGCTCTTGCACGGCACCGACGGCGTAGTCTGATGCATCAGTCGTGAGTGCGATGGTGGCGCCGGGCAGCGGGTGCGCTAACATCGTCGCATTGGCGAGGGCCTCCTTCGTGTCCCCAAAAGCGCGGTCCATTACCGACGACCAGATTACCGGTTCTTTCCCCAGTTTGCCTCGGAGTGCCTCATAGAGCGGCCGCATGAGCTGGGCGGCCCGGGGGGCAAAGCGGTGGTAGAAGTTTACCATGCCAAGGAATTCTTGGAGCGCCTTGACGGATTGCGGCCGTGGGAACGCAGCGACGGCTGCCACTTTCGCCCTGAGTGGCAGTGCCCCTTCCGCGGTGATGCGGTGGCCCAAAAAATCGATCTGCCTCAGTCCAAATTGGCATTTGTTTGGATTGATGATGAGGCCATGCTCCTGGAGACAGCGGAAAAGGACGCGCAGGTGACGTAGGTGCTCCTCCTTTGACGCGCTGGTGACGAGGATGTCATCGAGGTACACGAAGAGGGATTTGAGATCCCGGAGCACCGAATCCATGAGGTGTTGGAACGCCTGCACCACATTTTTAAGTCCAAAAGGCATCCGTAAAAATTCAAAGAGGCCAAACAGGGTAATGACCACCGTTTTCTGGATGTCCTGAGGGTGGACGGGCACCTGGTGGTACCCGCGGACGAGGTCGATCTTGGAGAACCACGACGTGCCGGCCAAATGGGCGGAAAAGTCTTGAATATACGGTATCGGGTACCGGTCCGGAGTCGTGACCTCGTTGAGGCGCCGATAATCACCACAAGGCCGCCATCCACCGCCGGGCTTTGGCACAATGTGTAGTGGAGACGACCAGGGGCTATCGGAGCGGCGAACGATGCCCAACCGCTCCATAGTGGCGAACTCCGCCTTCGCGGCCTCGAGTTTACTGGCCTCTAATCGCCGAGCCCGGGCATAAACCGAGGGGGCGGTCGTCGCGATGTGGTGTTCAACACCGTGTTTGGCGGTCGCCGCAGAGAAAGTGGGTCGAGTGAGCTCCAGGAACGCCTTGAGCAGGCGGGCGAACTCGTCGGGCGGCGACTCGGTGCTGGCAACTGCGTGGGTCGCGCCGTAGCCCCGAAAACAGGGGATGGGGGCTCGTGAGGCGGCATGGATCAGGCGGCGATGACAAACGTCGACCAGTAGGTCATGCGCGCAGAAAAATTCGGCACCGAGGATTGCCAGTGGTATCGTGGCGGTGATAAACTCCCAGTGGAAGAGTTGGCCGCCGAGACACAAACGGATACTTCGTTTCCCGTGTGTACGGATGACGCTGCCATTGGCGGCCTGTAGTGGAGGACTGCGCCACCCAGAATGGACATCGATGACCGAAGCGGGGAGTATGCTGCACTGAGCGCCCGTGTCACATAAATGGAGTTGGTGATGTACAACAATTTCCCGGAATCACCAACTGTCATTGTGGAGGCGAAACCGACCTCGGGGCTGCCCTTCCGGTCTCGCAATCGATGTTGCTGCTTTCACGGTGCCGATGGCACGAATTTACACGGTGGCCGGCAGCATCTGGCTTTCTGACCGAAACGGGCGTGGTAGTAGCAAAAGCCGGTCTGTGGAGGTGCCGAGGTGGGGTTCTTGAAGGCGGGGCACGTCGAGGTGGCACAATGCTGTTGTATCACCGCATAAATGGTGTCGGCTTCGGCCGCGAGCGCCACATCGTCCGTAGTCATCGACCTGGCCAGGGCCGCTTGTACCTGCGCAGGGAGCTGACTCAGAAACAGTTCGCGAAATATAAAACACTGCGGTTCAGAACCGAGGAGTGTGAGCATGTGGCTCATCAACTTGGAAGGCTTAGCATCGCCTAACCCGGGGAGTGCGAGCAAACGACGTGCGCGTTCCGCCTTTGTGAGACCAAATACTTGCATGAGGCGTGCCTTGAGCATTTCGTACTTGTTTTCCATGGGCGGGGTCTCCAGCAGGCTTATAATGCGGGAAGCCGTCGAGCTGTCCAGTGCGGAGACCACATAAAGGTAACGGGTCTGATCCAGCACTATGTTTTGCAGTTGGAACTGAGCCTCCGCTTGAACGAACCAGGAGGCTGCCTGTTGTTCCCAAAATTGAGGGAGCTTCAAACTCGCTGCATTTATATCCATCTTGTTCTTGAGCTTGCCTCTACGAAAATCGTCCGCGAAGCTTCGGGGTCACCAATATAGGAATCTACGGATTCCTATCTAAATCACTGATTTCGAGTCAGTTCAGTAAATTAACCGAATGTAATTAAACTGATGAACAAAACAAAATATGCAGGAGAAATCACAAACAGGTCTGTACAGTAGTTAGTTCCACGAGGATTGAACTTTGAACCGTCCACCTCTGATGTCATGACGTCGTCACGTTTCCCGCCACTCGGGGCACCACGTGACCAATGTGATGACGTCATCGCGTTATTTCAGGGTTTTTACACAAAGCTTGTTTACTCTCAGCAAACGGACCTAGGTGCAGTAACATTGCTTTAAAGACAGTTATTCACTTGTACAGGAGTTCCTTGGTGGTTTTATCACAATGCCTCACCTTACATTTGTGATGTGTTGAAATTCTTTTGCCAATTATGTGCCCATTCTGCAAGTTTATTAATGTCTTCTTGTAATTTGTTGCAGTCCTCCTCAGTACTGACTACCCCCCACTCCCCACCGTCCCTTTCCCCCCCCAATTTGGTGTCATCCGCAAATTTAGAAATTGTGTTTTTGATTCCAAAGTCTAAATCATTAATATAATTTGTGAAGAGTGGTCCCAGCACTGATTCTTGTGGGGCCCCACTTTCCACCTTCTGCCAATGTGAATAGCTACCCTTTACCCCTACTATCTACTTATTACCTCGCAAACAGCCAGCTATCCATTCTGCTACTTGTCCCCTGACTCTGTATGCTCTGACTTTATTCACTAATCTATTATGTGACACCTTATCAAAAGCCTTTTGGAAATCTAGATAAATTACATCTACTGCATTACCCTTGTCTGCTCTCTCTGTAATCTCTTCAAAATATTCATCGAGATTGGTCAAGCAAGACTTTCTCTTTTGAAATCCATGCTGACTATTCATAATTATACTTTTGATTTCTAGATGTTTCCCTATTTTCTGCTTTAGTAGGGATTCCATTATCTATCCTATCACCGATGTTAAGCCAACTGGTCAATAGTTCCCTGGACATGTTCTATCTCCCTTCTTAAATATGGGCATAACATCAGCTATCCGTCAGTTCTCTGGCACTACACCTTTTTCTAATAAATTATTAAATATCTGTAATAGTGCCTCTGCTATCTCTTCTCTCGATTCTTTTAAAATGCACGTCTTCACACTGAGAACATCCTCCATTGTGTTGAGTGGCACTACTGTCGTGCTAAATGGGATAGATTCAGAACAGATCTAGCAGCTCAAAACTGGGCATCCATGAGGCGCTGTGGGCCATCAGCAGCAGCAGAATTGTATTCCACCACAATCTGTAACCTCATGGCCCGGCATATCCCTCACTCTACCATTACCACCAAGCCAGGGGACAAACCCTGATTCAATAAGGAGTGTAGAAGAGCATGCCAGGAGCAGCACCAGGTGTACCTAAAAATGAGGTGCCAACATTGTAGGGGGGCATCTTTTACCTGGTTTACGGTAATTTACCTGGTCAGCAGCCTTTGCCTGCACTGTGACCGATTCCAATCTTTTACCTGGTTTACAGTAATTTACCTGGTCAGACAGCTTTTGCAGTGCACTGTAAACCAATTTCCAAACAGCGGTTTCGAATCGCTAAACCCCACCTTCCAGTTCTGAATGGAGGAACTTATCATTAATGATATATTAAAATGGACAAAATGGTCTGGATGCGAGAAAATCATCTTTATTAACTAAAGAAAACTACACCACACGATCAAAGTAACATTGCTTAACAGGGGAAGGCAGACGGCAAAAATGAGGGATAAATGGCTACAATGTAAGCCTTACAATCTTAGCAATTTCCCTTAAATTACCACCCCTCTAACTCCTTACTAGATTGCCTTGCTGAGGAGTCAGAAACCTGCTCACCTGTGGTCCAAAGAGAGAGAAGAGCTCACCTGCAGTCCAAGGAGAAAGAGAGAGAGAGCTTCTGAGAAGCTATTTTTATATCCTGTGAGCTCCTGCTGTTTTGGCGCTGAAAAGGTCTGTGTGCAAAGTCGCGTCGAAAAGTTCGAATACACAAGAGAAAGGCCATGATTGGCTGATTCAAACGAGCTATTTCCCAGTGGCCAAACTGCTTCCTTTGTCTGGAATGGGTTTCGAATAAAGCTTGGGGTGGTTTGAATGTGTCTTCATTCTGGGGCTGAAATGTTCCCGCCCAAATCCAAGTTCTCTGGGCTAACGAAAAGGATACAACTGCCCTATTGTCTGAGTAATGGGTGATTCAAACCCATTCATTCCTTTTCTTAGTCTAAAAAAAAATCTCTTCCATAGTTTAGGTGTGTCTCAATTGTGTGCTGGGCTTTGAATGGAGTTGGATTACTATGTAAACAGAAGCCCCTTTGTCCTGCGGTCACTGAAACTGCAGTCTCAAGTGGATAATCCCTTATGTCAACATCCTGCAGTTTCTTGTAAACAAACATTGCCTCTGTAGGGAAGGGAAACTCCCTGGTTTTGATTGACAGAATCTGACTGCCACTGCTTGATCCTCCCACTTTTCACAGACATCCACGAGCTGCTTTCCAAGCCCCATTGTCCCTGCCATGCTTTTCTGATGGCCATTTTTTAAAACCCCTTTGCAATTTACACAGTTCAAAACTCAAGAGTACATTTTTAAAAATAAAATGTGCTGTCTTAAAGTGTGAATTTTTCCACCAAGTTCCTCGATTTCGGTGTTGTCCACGTGCTGCCCATCTCAACCCAGCCTTTTGCGGTTCTGGGCACGTTTTAAAACATTGTCCAACCCAGAGACAATTTAAAGTCACGCACAGTCTCCGTCCATGATGTGGGTTAATATTTCCAGTATCTTCGGGGCTGAGGGATTTTGCGAACCCCTACATTCCTCACTTTGGATACTTCCAACTTGCTTGTAGTATCCACTTGAAGAAAGTGAGCAAAATTTTCTGACCCCCCCACAAACAATCATCCCCTGTATTTACCTATAGCTACCTGTCACTGATCCCCCGACCCATCTATCCCCCTCAAATCCGAGAAAAACCGTGGTATGGTAGGCATCTACAGATACATCAACTACAAAATGTTACAACAAGGGGTCTCATACCCCTGCACCACTTGTTACATTATAACATATTACAAAATGTTGCATCTTGGTTATACAACGTAATCAATATGATCCCAAGCACGGAGAGGGTTCTACGCCTCTGCACAGCTTGGAACTGTAAAACAAAATACAAAAATCTCCATTAAACATATGAAACAAAAGTCCAAATATACAAGAGAAAGACCATGATTGGCTGACTCAAATGGCCTTGGAGTGGTTTTTATGTGTCTGCATTCTGGGGCCGAAATGTTCCCACCCACATCCGGATCTCCCTGGACTGAACAAAAGGGAGTAATGGGTGATTCAAAACTCATCCATAATGATCTGTCCCCTATCAAAGTCTTTTCCGTAGTTTTGATGTGTCTCATTGTGTGTGTAAGGGGTTTTCAATGGGCTGGATTGCTGTGTAAACAGAGCCCTTTGTTCTGTGGTTTAGAGTAACTGCAGCTAATCCTTTATGTCAATAAGGCAGCAGTATCAATTGATCATCTCTGCAGTTTCTATAAACAAACATCTTGTACTACAGGGTGATTGACAGGTCTGACTGCCACTGCTTGATCCTCCCACCTCAACAGACACTTCGAGTTGCTTTCTTTTGTCTTTTGGCCATGCCTTTCTGACAACCATTTTCAAACCTCTTTGCAATATACACAGTTCAAAACTCAGAGGTACCATTTTAATCTTAAAGTCCTGACGTTGAGACAATTCAAATCACGCAATTCTTCGTCCATGATGTGGGACAATATTTTCCAATCTTCAGGGATTTAGGGGATTTTTGTGAACCCCTACACCATCCCATCTTCCCTTGACTGGCTGGAGAAAATGATGGGTGCCTGTGTGGCGGCTCTCACTGGCTCCACACTCAAACTTGGATCCCAGATCCGGCCACCCACTCATCCTCCCCAGCCACACTTACACTCTAACTTTGCCCGTGGGCCCCCGGGTGAGTTCCTCCCTTCCCCGAACGCACCCACGTGACTCTTGGGTCTCCCCCTCCCCTTTACAACCTTTCCCGGGCCATCACCACCCACTCCCGGGGAACGCGTCCCTATCTGACAAGGTGCCCGCGCTTCCCCACCATAACTCCTCAATAGCGAGGTCTCCCGCAAGTGAACTTCGGTCAGGATAGTGCCGGGTTGGGGGCCATGCCCCACCCAGCTGGGGCCATCTCTTCCACGTAGGGTGAGTAGGCAAGTTCCTCCGGACCCTGTCCGGTTTCTCCCAAAGGCCGCTGCGGGGTCTCCTCCTGGATTCGTCCAGTGGCGAGGTGATCCCCAACATTCTGTAGCCGTATCTTCATTCGATGCCTAGCTCAGGCTGGGCGAACAGGGCTGCTCCTTTGTCCACTCTCCTGCAAAAGAACTTAAAAGGACATGCAGCCAGGTCTGTCACTGACCTGCTGCCTTAGGTGGAGACATGGTCGGGTCCCTCGACCTCGGACCAAAATACAAACATTTGGCACACTTATAAACTTAAACTTTAAACTTCTAGTTACATTCTAAACTTAAAATTTAAACACCTTAAAAGCAAGCTATAAACATTGGTTACTTAACACAAAGCTATAATACAAATGCCGCCCTTCTCCGGACGGCCAGGCTAATCTCTGGTGTCACTGTCGCAGATTACTGCTGCCTGCAGCAAAGCTGGACTGTCTCCTGCTTCTGGTCCCTGGCAGCTTATGGCTGCTGATTGGGGACCTCTGTGATCTGTTACCTCCCGGGCTCGGGAGATTGCTCTTTGTGGCAGGTACTCTGGTGACCACCTTTTCTTGGGTTTGCGGACCCGCTGAGACCTTCTGAGGGGCATCTCTGTGGGGGAAACTTTGGCTGATGGACCCTGAGCCTGGGTCACAGCCCTAGCTGGCTGGGAACCTTCTCCCCCTGATGCAAACAGCCCAGACTGTATAATGTACCTGGCAGCCTGCCGTTACTCTGGGTTTGTCTCCTTTTCCCTACCCACTCCTGTACTGGGGGCAGGTATTCCCTCACCACCCGCTGCTGATGGCTGAAAATCTTCCTCTCCAGGTCCAAAACCTGGTACCGGCTCCCCTGCAAGAGGGATTGCTATCCCTTCCTCCCCAGAGTCCCACACCACAGGGGGAACCACTTTAGAAGCGGGCTGGGAATCTTGTCCATTTAAACAGGTGACTGCGCCTGTGTGAACCTCCTCCCCGGAGTCCCCTGGCAGAGGCTGTGACACCTCTGTATTAAAACAGGCGACTGCGCCTGCGTGAGAAAACTGAAAAAGAGCCGCTGTGGTCCCGCCGGCAGCTGCGCCGGCGTGAACAATCTCTTCACAGGGCTGGGGAACCGCTACACTATCACAGGCAACCACGCCTGCGTGTTCGATTTCACTGAAAAGGGTAGGAAGAACCGCTGGGTCTTTCAAGCAGGATACTGCACCTGCGCGTATAGACTGAGAAGCAGGGACCTTTAAACAGCCGACTGCGGCTGCGCGCGCGGCCTCACAGTGAACAGGAGCCATTGGGGGTTCCAAGTCCACCACTGCGCCTGCGCGAACCCGGTGTTGGGAAACCTCTCCCCTCAGGCGCACGACTGCGCCTGCGCGGGAAAACTGAAGAAGAGACGCTTGGGCCACGGGCTGGGGAACTGCGCCTGCACGAACCTGGTGTTGGGAAACCTCTCCCCTCAGGTGCGCGACTGCGCCTGCGCGAACCTGGTGTTCAAAAGACTGGGGAATTCCTGTCTCCAGGCCAGCGACTGCGCATGCGCGGGCAGTCTCCAAGCGATCTTCTGTGAATGAACTGGCAGCAGCCTGCCGATTTCTACTCTCAGGCTGCTGTTCCTCTGTTTCTGAGCCAAATAACTGGTTCAAATTTAAACTTTGACCAAAACTTAGGTCCCACTGGGGTGGGGAAGTGTCCCAATTGGTGGGCCGGACAATTTTTCCCTTGGAACAAGCCACAGTGCCTGTCTTTACAGCCTGTGAACTTGAACTTGTATGGTCAGATTTATACAATTTACCTGATTGTCCCTGTGTCCCATCCCTGCCTGTAATCGCTGCCACTGGCCCGGACTCATATGGGTCCCAGAAAGTGCCTGCACGTGCACCCTCCTATCGGCCAGTCATTGTGGGGAGGCAGATGTGGGTGAGGGGGCTGCAGGACCACTGATGGCTGCTACTTTTCCCTAATTGGATCTGAGGAAAGATTTTATCGACTCCAAGATGGACTCGACTGTATCGGGAGGAGTTTCTGTCTCTGCCTTCTGAGTTGGGGCTGCGGGGGTCCTGGCTCTATCGTCTCTCCCAGGCTTTTTACAATCCCTGTACCAGTAGTCATCCTCCCCGCACCTGTAACAAGTGACCTTGTTCTGGGAGGGATGGCTCCCTTCCCGGCACCACTCTTTCTTGTATTGAGCCCCAGGTTTGACCTCATGGACCTTACCCTTGTGCTGGGGGGTCCCACTATTCTTACAATTCCTATATGCTACCGTAAGCTGCCGGATTACAGTCTCTTCGGTTGCTAGGGGGTCTCGGGGGTCAAATCAGGTATCAGCCTTTGCTTTTATCTGGGGCAGGTAATTGAACACCAGGCAACGAAGCCATTGGGTCCACTGCTGCTGGTTCAGTTGTGCCCTATTTTGTCCTTTGTAATGAAATCTGTTTGTCTTGATCCTGTATTCGTTTTGCACTCATGTATATTACCCTCCCCCACTGTGTATAGTTTCACTTCCTCTTTCCCGACTAACCTGGGAGGTTCCAGGTCTTGGCTCTTGGCTCCGCCCCTGACTTCTCTTACATAAAGATCCCAGGATCTGTATGACTGATTCCTGTGAACCAGTCGGTGTGTTGAGATGTTAGCTCTGATCTTAGTGATTAAAAGCCAACTTGTTTAAGTCTATAACTTCTAGTTTTGTGGTTATTGAAGGCCCATCAATTTTAATCACTAAAGAATACTAGGATGGATCGACTCCTAAAACCAGAGCATCTGGACTTGGATCCACATTCTGCTGAAGCATCAAATCAATTTTGACACTGGCTCAAATGCTTCGAACTCTTCGCGGGGGCCTCATCCGCTAGCGAGGTAGATAAACTGAGTCTACTGACTACTCGCGTAAGTCATCGGATTTATTCGTTCATCCGGGACGCCACCTCTTACACGGAGGCCATCACTATCCTGAAGGCCCAATACCAGAGGCCGGTAAACAAAGTGTACGCCAGACATCTGCTGGCTACACGCAGGCAGTGACCAGAGGAATCAATGGACGATTTCTTACAGGGCCTAAAGGACCTGGTCCGGGACTGTAACTGCAAGGCCGTGACGGCCAACGCGCACTCTGACGAATTGGTCCACGATTCCTTCATCACGGGCCTCAAATCGAATTATATCCGGCAGAGACTGCTGGAGAAGGAGGTCCTGGACTTAAAAAAGGCAGTGGCCACTGCGCGATCGCTGGACATGGCCCAGAAAAACTCTGACTCTTATTCTTCCGGCCATGCGGCCCTCACCGCCTCATGCGCGCTGAGGGGGCAGCCATCTTCCCCATCCAGGTCTCAGACCAGCTCTACGCCGCCGGAGTCCCCACATAGAAGTTCACCCAGGAGTCCTACTACAGCGGCAATGTCTCGAGGCCCGAAATGCTACTTCTGCGGCCAGGCCAAGCACTCCAGACAACGATGCCCAGCGAAGGACGCTACATGCTTCAAATGTAAGAAAAAGGGGCATTTTAGCAAAGTCTGCAGGGGGAATCCGATTTCCAAATCCGTCACCACCTCATGCGTGCCGTGCGGGCCACCATCTTGGGATCCGCCATCTTTTCCCGACTCAACGGCCGCCCAGGGCCCAACAGTGGCTTCGATCATGGTGGATCAATCCAGGCCACACCCGTTGACAAAATCCATGATGGACATACAGGTAAACGGGAATTTAATGAAATGTTTAATTGACTGTGGGAGTACTGAGAGTTTTATCCACCCTAGCCTGGTACGGCGGCACTCATTAACGGTAACCCCTACACGCAGCAGAATTGCTATGGCTGCTAAGCCCCACACTTCGGACATTTTGAGCTACTGTGTGGTAACACTGACTGTAAAAGGTACGGACTACAAGGATTTTAAACTCCTCGTGATGCCAGAACTCTGTGTTAATTTAATCTTGGGCCTGGACTTCCAGTGCCACCACGAAAGTGTCACGCTAGCATATGGCGGGTGCCAGCCGCCACTCACAGTTTGTGGCCTATCAACCTTAAAAATCAGCCCGCCCTCTTTATTCGCTAATCTCGCTCCGAACTGTAGGCCCATAGCGACCAAAAGTAGACGGTACAGTCTGGAAGGCAGACACTTTATCAAGGCGGAAGTGGACAGACTCCTGCGGGAAGGCATTATTGAATGCAGTACCAGCCCGTGGCGTGCCCAAGTAGTCATAGTTAAAAATAGCGAAAAGAAACGGATGGTAATTGACTACAGCCAGACTGTTAATATTTATACCCAGCTGGACGCCTACCCTTTACCCCGCATATCAGAAATGGTCAACCAGATTGTGCAATACCGAGTCTTCTCGACTATCGACCTCAAATCCGCGTATCACCAGCTCCCCATTAGAACGGAGGACCGCCCATACACCGCCTTCGAGGCGAACGGGCGCCTCTACCATTTTCTCAGAGTGCCCTTCGGAGTAACAAATGGGGTCTCGGTCTTCCAACATGAGATGGACCGCATGGTTGACGAGAATAAACTACAAGCTACCTACCCCTATCTGGACAATGTCACTATCTGCGGGCACAACCAGCAAGACCGCGATCAAAATCTTGCGAGATTTTTAAAAACTGCCCTAAAGCTGAATCTAACCTACAACGAAGACAAATGTGTCTTCAACACAACCCGTCTCTGTATCCTCGGCTGTGTGGTGGAAGATGGGGTAATTGGACCGGACCCTGACCGATTACGCCCCCTAAAGGAACTGCCCCTGCCACACAATCCCAAAGCTTTAAAAAGGTGCCTGGGATTTTTTTCGTATTATGCCCAATGGGTGCCCAATTACTCTGATAAGGCCCGACCCCTCATTAAATCGACATCCTTCCCACTATCAGCTGAAGCTCGGGAGGCTTTCACCAGTATTAAACAGGACATTGAAAGGGCTGCAGTGTGTGCAGTGGACGAATGCATTCCCTTTCAAGTCGAAAGCGATGCGTCAGACTTTGCCTTAGCTGCGACCCTCAATCAGGTTGGGAGACCTGTGGCCTTCTTCTCCCGAACCCTTCAGGGACCTGAAATCAGGCACTCTTCTGTCGAGAAGGAGGCACAGGCTATAGTGGAGGCAGTGCGGCACTGGAGACACTACCTAGCCGGCAAACGTTTCACCCTGCTCACCGACCAGCGGTCAGTGGCTTTCATGTTTAATAACAAACAAAGGGGGAAAATCAAGAATGACAAAATACTCAGGTGGAGGATCAAACTATCCACGTTCGACTATGATATTATGTACAGGCCGGGAGCCCTTAATGAACCCCCAGACGCCCTATCACGGGGAATGTGTGCCAGCATTCATACGGACAAATTACAGGGTCTCCACAACGACCTCTGTCACCCAGGGGTCACCCGACTACACCATTTTATAAAGTCCCGCAATCTGCCCCACTCCATCGAGGAGGTCAGGGCAATGACCAGAGCCTGCCGCATCTGTGCGGAATGCAAGCCTCGTTTCTACAGGCCTGACCATGCACACCTTATCAAAGCCACACGGCCATTCAAGCGCCTAAGTCTGGACTTCAAGGGACCCCTTCCCTCTGCCGACCGTAACGAATACTTCCTCAATATCATTGATGAATATTCCCGCTTCCCCTTCGCCATTCCCTGCCCAGACATGACCAGTGCCACGGTCATCAAGTGTCTCTGTAATCTATTCTGCATGTTTGGCATGCCGAACTACATACACAGCGATAGGGGGACGTCATTCATGAGTGACGAGCTGCGCCAGTTCTTGCTCTCGAAGGGGATAGCCACTAGCAGAACCACTAGCTACAACCCCCGGGGTAATGGGCAAGTGGAAAGGGAGAATGCTACTGTTTGGAAGGCTGTCACGTTAGCCTTAAAGTCAAAATGCCTTCCGACCTCCCGCTGGCAGGAAGTCCTCCCAGACGTGCTCCACTCCATAAGGTCTCTGTTATGTACTGCCACTAACGCTACCCCTCACGAAAAGATGTTCGTTTTCCCCCGGAAATCCACCTCAGGCATATCTCTACCCGCGTGGCTGACGTCTCCGGGGACAGTACTATTGCGGAAGCACGTGAGAGGCCATAAAACGGACCCCCTTGTGGAAAAGGTACAGCTCCTCCATGCAAACCCTCAGTACGCCTATATCGAATACACTGACGGGCGAGAGGACACTGTTTCCATAAAAGACCTCGCTCCCTCGGGGAGTGGAGAGAACGATGGGAGACTACCCGATGAAGACCTACACTACAAAGAGACAGGACGCACAGAGGTATCAATACCCAACTTTAACCTGGAGGACACTGCAGATAACCTGGAAGACACTGCGGTGGCCCGGACAGCGGAGGAACCAGAATCCACTCCCCTAGAGGCACCCCAACCGGCTTTGCGCCAATCACTGAGAACTGCAAAACCTCCTGACAGACTCACTTATACCAACTTTTAAGAAACATCACCCTGATGGACTAAATCTATAGAAGGGGTGAATGTAATGAAATCTGTTTGTCTTGATCCTGTATTCGTTTTGCACTCATGTATATTACCCTCCCCCACTGTGTATAGTTTCACTTCCTCTTTCCCGACTAACCTGGGAGGTTCCAGGTCTTGGCTCTTGGCTCCGCCCCTAACTTCTCTTACATAAAGATCCCAGGATCTGTATGACTCATTCCTGTGAACCAGTCGGCGTGTTGAGATGTTAGCTCTGATCTTAGTGATTAAAAGCCAACTTGTTTAAGTCTATAACTTCTAGTTTTGTGGTTATTGAAGGCCCATCATCCCCCTGTACATGCACTGTTGTAGACTGGCCACAGCCTGTCTGCAAATGCCTGTGGGGTCTCCCCTTTCTTCTGCAGTGTTTTCCCTATGCGATCAAATGGATTGCCGTCGTTCGCACCCATGGCTTCCATTATTTCCTCCTTTAGGTCCTCAAAACCCTTCTGCCCTCTCTTAGCCTCATCTGACAGGGTCTGATAGTGCTTACTATCTACAGAGAAAAGCAACATTTTGGCTTTCTCTTCCTCATCACAGCCGTTAACACAGGCTGCCTGTTCTATCCCCTGGAAGTGCACTGACGGGTCTCCCTTTTCAGAGAGCAGGGGAATATGTTTCACCAGGCCTCTGAGCTGTTGGGTATCATAGGCCACCAGATAGGTATGCTGAACAGCCCCTGGGTCATTATCGCTCACGGGCAGACCGTACCTCCATTGTCGGAGGGGGTACACTGGTCCTGGTCCCCGCCTGACTAGCTGGACCTGCTGGCATTCTCCTACCACCCCGTTGTCCACCCCTTCTGGCTGCCAGAGCTCCTCAAAACCCGGAGCTGTGGGCTGCTGTCTTGGGATCTCTAATTCCCTAGCCAAACTTTCCCTGGGTGTTGCCTGTGGGGCTATTTTGCTTAGGTTGCCAGTAAAATCCGGCTGACCTGCCTTCGGGCTGATCAGACAAATCATCCACTTTGCTCTTTTTAAAGCCATGTTAAGGCTTTCTATCTCTGCCCTACAGGGGCCATGATCTGCTTCCTCAAACCTTTGGTCGCAGGTCAGCTTATAAGCTGCCTTTACCTCCTTAACCATTTCCTCCTGCTCTGTTACATCTGAGGTGAGGCGGGCATTCTCTTCCCGCAGTCTCATCTCGTTACTCCTTGCTTCTGTAAACTGGCACTTTAGGAACTCTATCTTGTGCCTCGCATGGCTTTTCTCTCGCTAGCTTCTTGGGCGAGGTGTGCGTTTTTCTCCTGTAGCCTCATCTCACTGTCCCTAGCCTCTGTGACTTCCTGCACAAGGCGCTCTATCTCTGCCTGGCATTTTGTGACCTCTAGTGTGAGGCGTGCATTCTCTTCCCGCACCCTCATCCCACTATCTCGGGCCTCATTTACCTCCGCCTGACCTTTTCCAAACTCGGACTCCCGATTCTCGGCCTCTTTAACCTGGCCACCTATACTATAACAGGTCAGCTTACACACTGCCACTACCTTCCGCAGGACTGCCCACAGACTGTGAGCAAGAAAGGCAAAAGCTGATGCTTTCTCCAGATCCAGACCACTTATCATATCAAAAACTGCCTCCAGTCCTGCCGCGCTCGCCAATTTGTAGGGGGGCATCTTTTACCTGGTTTACGGTAATTTACCTGGTCAGCAGCCTTTGCCTGCACTGTGACCAATTCCAATCTTTTACCTGGTTTACGGTAATTTACCTGGTCAGACAGCTTTTGCAGTGCACTGTAAAATTGCTTAACAGGGGAAGGCAGACGGCAAAAACGAGGGATAAATGGCTACAATGTAAGTCTTACAATCTTAGCAATTTCCCTTAAATTACCACCCCTCTAACTCCTTACTAGATTGCCTTGCTGAGGAGTCAGAAACCTGCTCACCTGTGGTCCATAGAGAGAAGAGCTCACCTGTGGTCCAAGGAGAAAGAGAGAGAGAGCTTCTGAGAAGCTATTTTTATATCCTGTGAGCTCCTGCTGTTTTGGCGCTGAAAAGGTCTGTGTGCAAATTCGCACCGAAAAGTTCGAATACACAAGAGAAAGGCCATGATTGGCTGATTCAAACGGGCTATTTCCCAGTGGCCAAACTGCTTCCTTTGTCTGGAATGGGTTTCGAATAAAGCTTGGGGTGGCTTGAATGTGTCTTCATTCTGGGGCCGAAATGTTCCCGCCCAAATCCAAGTTCTCTGGGCTAACAAAAGGGATACAACTACCCTATTGTCTGAGTAATGGGTGATTCAAACCCATTCATTCCTTTTCTTAGTCTAAAAAAAAATCTCTTCCATAGTTTAGGTGTGTCTCAATTGTGTGCTGGGCTTTGAATGAAGTTGGATTACTATGTAAACAGAAGCCCCTTTGTCCTGCGGTCACTGAAACTGCAGTCTCAAGTGGATAATCCCTTATGTCAACATCCTGCAGTTTCTTGTAAACAAACATTGCCTCTGTAGGGAAGGGAAACTCCCTGGTTTTGATTGACAGAATCTGACTGCCACTGCTTGATCCTCCCACTTTTCACAGGCATCCACGAGCTGCTTTCCAAGCCCCATTGTCCCTGCCATGCTTTTCTGATGGCCATTTTTTTAAACCCCTTACAATTTACACAGTTCAAAACTCAAGAGTACTTTAAAAAAAATAAATTGTTCTGTCTTAAAGTGTGCGAATTTTTCCACCAAGTTTCTCAATTTCGGTGTTTTCCACGTGCTGCCCATTTCAACCCAGCCTTTTGCAGTTCTGGGCACGTTTTAAAACATTGTCCAACCCTGAGACAATTTAAAGTCACGCACAGTCTCCGTCCATGATGTGGGTTAATATTTCCAGTATCTTCGGGGCTGAGGGATTTTGCGATCCCCTACAACATGGGGAAGCTGCAACACAGGACTACATGCATGCTAAAAAGTGGAAGCAGCATGCTACAGACAGGGCTAAGCGATCCCATAATCAACGGATCAGATCAAAGCTCTGCAGTCCTGCCTCATCCAGCCGTGAATGGTGGTGGACCATTAAACAACTAACGGGAGGAGGCTCAATGAATATCCCCATCCTCAATGATGGTGGAGCCCAGCATGTGAGTGCAAAAGACAAGGCTGAAGCGTTTGCAACCATCTTCAGCCAGAAGTGCCAAGAGGATGATTCATATCGGCCTACGCCCAAGGTCCCCGTCATCCCAAAAGCCAGTCTTCAGGCAATTTAATTCACTCCACGTGATATCAAGAAACGGCTGAGCACACTGGAGACAGCAAAGGCTATGGGCCCCGACAACATCCCAGCTATTGTACTGAAGACTTGTGCTCCAGAGCTAGCCACGCCTCTAGCCAAGCTCTCCAGTACAGCTACAACACTGGCATCTATCCGACAACGTGGAAAACTGCCCAGGTATGTCCTGTCCACAAAAAGCAGGACAAATCCAATCCGGCCAATTATCGCCCCATCAGTCTACTCTCAATCATTAGCAAAGTGATGGAAGGTGTCATGGACAGTGCTATCAAGCGGCACTTACTCACCAATAACCTACTCACTGATGCCCAGTTTGGGTTCCGCCAAGACCACTCAGCTCCCGGCCTCATTACAGTCTTGGTCCAAACATGGACAAAGGAGCTGAATTCCAGAGGTGAGGTGAGAGTGACTGTCCTTGACATCAAGGCAGCATTTGACTGAGTGTGGTATCATGGAGCCCTAGTAAAACTGAAGTCAATGGGAATCAGGGGGAAAACTCTCCACTGGTTGGAGTCACACCTAGCACAAAGGAAGATGTTTATGGTTGTTGGAGGTTAATCATCACAGTCCCAGGACACCGCTGCAGGAGTTCCTCAGGGCAGTGTCCTAGGCCCAACCATCTTCAGCTGGTTCATCAATGATTTTCCCTCCAAAATGGGGATGTTTGCTGATGACTGCACAGTGTTCAGCGCCATTCATAACTCCTCAGATAATGAAGCAGTCCATGCCCGCATGCAACAAGACCTGGATGATGTTCAGGCTTGGGCTGATAAGTGGCAGGTAACATTCGCGCCACACAAGTGTCGGTGAATGACAATCTCCAACATGTGAGAGTCTAACCACCTCCCCATGACATTTAATGGCATTACCATCGCCGAATCCCCCACCATCAACATCCTGGGGGGGTCGCCATTGACCAGAAACTTAACTGGACCAGCCACATAAATACTGTGGCAGCAAGAGCAGGTCAGAGGCTAGGTATTCTGCGGCGAGTGTCTCACCTCCTGACTCCCCAGAGCCTTTCCACCATCTACACAGCACAAATAAGGAGTGCAATTGAATACTCCCCACTTGCCTGGATGAGTGCAGCTCCAACAACACTCAAGAAGATCGACACCATCCAAGACAAAGCAGCTCACTTGATTGACACCCCATCCACCACCTTAAACATTCACTCCCTCCATCACCGGCGTACCGTGGCTGCAGTGTGTACCATCTACAAGATGCACTGCAGCAACTCGCCAAGGCTTCTTCAGCAGCTCCCCAAACCCGCAGCCTCTACCACCTAGAAGGACATGGGCAGCAGGCGCATGGGAACACCACCACCTCCAAGTTCCCCTCCAATTCACACACCATCTTGACTTAGAAGTATATCGCCGATCCTTCATCGTCGCTGGATCAAAATCCTGGAACTCCCTCCCTAACAGCACTGTGGGAGTACCTTCACCACATGGACTGCAGCGGTTCAAGAAGGCGGCTCACCACCACCTTCTCAAGGGCAATTAGGGATGGGCAATAAATGCTGGCCTTCACAGTGACGCCCAGATCCCATAAGTGAATTTTTTTTTAATCCGTCCAGACCAGGGGTTTTATTATCTTTGAGTTTGATTCATTTATTTCATACATCTCTTTTTATTTTAAATGCAGTTATATCATTTATAATCTCATATTCCAATGCCAGGCAACACAGATTTCCTTCCCTAAAGGACATTAGTGAACCAGATGGGTTTTTAGAACAATCCGATAGTTTCATATTACCATTACTAGCTTTTCATTCCAAAGTTTTATTTAATTAACTGAATTTAAAGTTGTCATGGTGGGGATTTGAACTCATATTTCCGAGATCATTAGTCCAGGCCTACTGGATTACTAGTCTAGTAACATAACCACTATGCTACCGTACCCTCATGAAATTTGCACATGGCTGTGGTGATTATTCTTTATGTTTAGTAAGAAGTATTGTAATTGGTTGTTTGTTTCCTACCTTGAGACATATGCTGTAAACTCATTGGTAGTTGATGTCATGTGATTGTGGTGGCCATCTTAAATTCAGTTCTCTACAGCCTTGGTGGGGACTGGGTGTTGAAAGATGTGCTACTGGATTTTTAAAGTTAATAAAGCCTAGATTTAGAAAGGCAAATCGACTCTTTATTTCAATTTATTAACTTTATGTCAGAATGGAGCGATATCTTCAACCGGAACGATTCAATGCTGACCCTAATTCTGCAGGAGTGGATGATAAATGGAAACACTGGTATCGTACAATTAAAAACTTTTTGGGTGTGTTGGATCAAGAGTCTCTAAATAAGCTAAATATGCTGATCAACTACATTGCTCCGGATGTGTATAAGTATATTTTGGACTGTGAAACTTACGAATTGGCTATTTCTACATTGGAAAAGATTTTTGTTAAACCAAAGAATGTGGTATTTGCACGTCACCTTCTATCTGCCCGTAGGCAGCAGGTGGGAGAATCTTTGGATACTTATTTACAAGCACTTCGGCGCCTTAATGCTAACTGTAATTATAAGGCTGTGACGGTAGAAGAATATAAGGAAGAATCGGTACGGGATGCTTTTATTAATGGATTACTGTCTAGATCAATTCGTCAGCGGTTGTTAGAAAATAAGACTTTGGATCTCAAGAGTGCTTTCGAGCAAGCCTTTACATTGGATGTGGCTCAGAGAAGTTCGGATTCTTATGCTCTTTTTAATCAGCCTGCGACTGTGGTTTCGGCAGTTCCGGATGAAAAGGAATTATGTGGACTTAATAGGAGTGGTTTACTAGATTCTGAAACAGTTTCTACTTCGGCGGCTGTTGCCTCTAGGATTCAGAAGTGTTATTTTTGTGGGAATGTCTGGCACCCTCGTCCGAAGTGTCCTGCTCGGGAGGCTGTGTGTAGTAAATGCGGCAAGGGAGGTCATTACGCACGTGTGTGTAAATCATCAGGTTCAATTACCTCCTCTGTGATTATTCAGCCTTTAGATAGGGCGTTTATTGCATCAATTTCTGCTGCATTTGCTCATGGCCTAAACAAAGCTATAGTTACGGCCCAAGTTAATGGGTTAGAAGTGAAGGCCCTTATAGATACGGGCAGTACCAAGAGTTTTATAAGTCTTCAGTTTGCGAAGGAGAAGCATTTGAAAATTTCGCCTGTTACTTATCAGGTGTGTATGGCTCAGACGACTCTCACTTCACAAGTAGCTGGTTGTTGCCTTGTGAAATTGATTCTTCTAGGTCATACGTATACTGATATATGCCTATCTGTTTTGCCTAATCTCTGTGCGGATATTTTGATTGGTCATGATGTGCTTCAATTACACGAGTCTCTCAGTCTTTCGTTTGGAGGGACGAAGCCACCTTTATCTATTTGTGGATTAACCTCTTTATCCATTTCTCCATTATCACTTTTTTCCAATTTGATGCCGGATTGTAAGCCAATTGCTACCAAGTCAAGAAGGTATAGCAGTCAGGATAGAGAATTTATTAATTCTGAAGTTCAACGTCTTTTATTGGAAGGAATCATTGAACCTAGTTGTTCGCCTTGGCGGGCACAGGTAGTTGTCACCACTAACGAGAGACATAAGAAACGAATTGTGATAGACTACTCCCAAACTATTAATAGGTATACTCAATTAGATGCGTACCCTTTGCCTAAGATTGATGAGCTAATCAACAAAGTATCTCAGTATAAGGTTTTTAGCACTATTGACTTAAAGAGTGCTTATCATCAGATTCCTATTGTTAAGAGGGATCAACCATATACGGCCTTTGAGGCTGGCGGAAAGCTGTATCAGTTTTGCCGAATACCATTTGGTGTTACTAATGGTGTTGCTTGTTTTCAACGGGCAATGGATGCTTTTATAAGTGATAACTCTCTCTCTGACACCTTTTCATACTTAGATGACATCACGGTGTGTGGCAAATCAAGGGTGGAGCATGATTCTAATTTGGAAAAATTCCTTCAAGCTGCGGAAAGAGCTGGTTTAACTTTCAATAAAGAGAAGTGTATCTTTTCGACCACTGAGGTAAATCTACTGGGGTATATTATCTCGGGAAACAAGATTAAACCAGATCCAGAACGTCTGCGACCATTGATTGATTTACCTTGTCCTATTAATTCTAAGGCTTTGCAACGAGTTGTTGGACTGTTTTCTTATTATTCTAATTGGATTGCAAATTTTTCACAGAAGATCCAGCCCCTTATTCGGGTTACGACATATCCTCTATCATGGGAGGCCAGGACGTGTTTTGATAATTTTAAAAAGGATATCCTTGGAGCAGTTGTGCATTCTATTGATGAGCAGGTTCCCTTTGTGATTGAGATGGACGCTTCTGATTTTGCAATTGGGGCTACTCTGAACCAAAATGGAAGACCTGTGGCCTTTTTCTCACGTACCTTGAACAATAGTGATAAAAGACATTCTTCAATAGAGAAAGAGGCGTATGCAATAGTAGAAGCACTGCGTAAATGGAGACATTATTTATCGGGGCGACATTTTACATTGGTAACTGACCAAAAATCTGTGTCCTTTATGTTTGATGTCAAACATTTTGGAAAGATCAAGAATGATAAAATAATGAGGTGGAGGATTGAGTTGGCATGCTACCATTTTGATATAGTTTATCGTCCGGGGAAGGATAATGTTGCTGCTGATGCGCTGTCGAGGGCTTATTGTTCTGTGATTCACGGAGATACGCTTATTAATCTTCACAATGCCTTATGCCATCCTGGGGTTACGAGGATGATACACTTCGTACGCAGTAAGAATTTGCCCTTTTCAGTTGAAGGCGTCAAGCGGATGACTTCATCGTGTTCTATCTGTGCTCGGTGTAAACCGAATTTCTTTAAGCCTCAACGAGCTCATCTTATAAAGGCTACTTCTCCTTTTGAACGTTTGAGTGTTGATTTTAAGGGACCTCTTCAACTACTCAAAACCGATATATATTTACTGTTGTGGACGAGTTTTCAAGGTTCCCTTTTGCTTTTCCTTGTCCAGATGTATCAGCTGCTACAGTTATTAAATGTTTGACTCAACTTTTTGTCATCTTTGGGATGCCTGCGTATATCCATTCGGATCAGGGAAGTTCTTTTATGTCTTCCCAGTTGAAGGAATACCTTCAGAGTCGGGGAATTTCTACTAGTAGAACTACCCCGTATAATCCCCAGGGTAATGGACAGTGTGAACGATACAATGGGGTGATCTGGAAGGCAGTTATGTTGGCTTTGACATCCCGGAACCTTAAGAATACACAGTGGGAAATGGTACTGCCTGATGCTCTGCATTCCATTAGATCATTGCTTTCAACGGCTACTAATGTGACCCCCCATGAAAGGCTCTTTAACTATCCACGGAGATCTACTACGGGATATTCGGTACCTTCATGGCTTACTATGCAGGGACCTGTGCTGCTTCGACGCCATGTTAGATTGTCAAAATATGATCCTTTAGTGGAGGAGGTGGAGCTGTTGGAGGCAAATTCCCAATATGCTCATATTCGATTCCAAGATGGGAAAGAAAGTACTGTTTCAATTAAAGACTTGGCTCCTTGTGGTGGCCAGCCCTCTTCTGAGGATATTAACAATCGTCATGATTCAGATAATGTGGATGTCGTTACAGATACTACGAATATTTCCAATCCTATTGCAGATAATTACACTTCTATTAGTCAGCCTTCGATGGATGTTCATGACCGTCCCAGTTTACCTCCTGATGGGATTTCCAATCCGGAAACCGTTGATAATCGGGATATGGATAGCCTTCCTGCAGAAGATACTTCTGTGTCTCCTGGTGTGGGGGGGGCAAGGAATTTCACCAGGGTTAAGAAGGTCGACACGAATAAGATATCCGGTCGACCGACTGAAAATGGACTTTTAAATTGATAGTAATGTTTTAAAATTGTTGAAATATCATATTTGTATTGTTTTAGTTGTAAATAATTAATTATAAATTGTAAAGGTTATTTAGGTTGGAGTATATTTTAAAAGGAGGGGTGAATGTGGTGATTATTCTTTATGTTTAGTAAGAAGTATTGTAATTGGTTGTTTGTTTCCTACCTTGAGATATATGCTGTAAACTCATTGGTAGTTGATGTCATGTGATTGTGGTGGCCATCTTAAATTCAGTTCTCTACAGCCTTGGTGGGGACTGGGTGTTGAAAGATGTGCTACTGGATTTTTAAAGTTAATAAAGCCTAGATTTAGAAAGGCAAATCTACTCTTTATTTCAAAGGCTTGGGCAATAATCCAGAGATTGTTACCCACGAGGTCCTGCTTTATACTTTAGCTCCTAACTCCTGATACCCTCTCAACAGGACCTGTTACCTGGTACCCCAGCAAGAGCCAGTGCCTTCAGGAGATGGGGAGGAGGGGGAAGAATCAGAAGGAAGAAAATGGGAAATAAAACCATAAATCCCTGTAAACTGATTGCATTTCCAATTTTAAATTTGAAGAAATTAATTTCCTGAAGAGCTTCAAAACAGACATTAACTTATGGAGCATTTTAATGATAAGGTTGGATAAAGCCTGTCCATGAAGTGCTTTTCAATGTAGATTTTCAACCAGTTTGCTGTGATTCATCGATAATCAAACTCAGTATTTTAGCCTTGAATTAATAAATATTATACTATTTTGAAGAACTTAAGAAACTTATGTTTATGCTGCATGGAAGCTGTTATTTGAGATACGTCTTGTACACCATTCTGGTGATGAAGTTTGCGAACCAGCAGCTCACAGTTGCAACCCTTGACTATTTGTTGGGTCTCCAGCAGGTCTTGCGTCTGCTTGACATTAATATTTACACAGGCAACTCATTCTAGCAGAGCAAGAAGTGGTAGAGATTGTTCTTTAGTACCTATCTAATAGTGAATGAAAATCGTGTGGACCAGGAATTGGATTGGACTGACCTCCGCACACAAATTTATGATATGCATTCCTGTCGTGCGATGCTCTGCCTGAGTGGCACTAAATTATAAATTGTACCCGATTAGCTGTAGCCTAGTTGGTAAATGGACCAGCCAGCATAGTACTGAGCTAGGCTAACAAAAAGGTCCCAATTATAACTCCTGGTCTATGCTGAGTTAGCTGATCCAACGCTGCAACTGGCTTAGCCCCCAGACTAGGCATGGAAAGATCAGCCCGGGTTCCCACTCCTACCAGATGTACAGTGACCCTTGCTGAAGCACAGCCACATGTGATCATGCAAAGAGAGGATTCGATCCAGCTGATTTCCTTGGTATTTATTTATGGAATGCTGATCCTTTTATCAAAGAAAAAATGAAAGCATGTCATTAAAAAATTGACTGAGAATGAAGAGACAGGACTAAAATGTTTAGCTCAGGCCTGTAGAGAAATGAACACCTTCGACTAAGTTACGAGGCAGTCAACACAATGGGAAGGGTTCAGATGAAGTCAGATGACTGTGTGGAGTTTGCACATTCTCCCTGTGTTTGCGTGGGTTTCCTCCGGGTGCTCCGGTTTCCTCCCACAGTCCAAAGATGTGCGGGTTAGGTTGATTGGCTATGATAAATTGGCCCTTAGTGTTAGGGGGATTAAATACGTGGGGTTACGGGGATAGGGTGGGATATGTGTTGGTGTAGGGGTTACGGGGATCGGGTGGGATATATGTCGGTGCAGGCTCGATGGGCTGAAACGGCCTCTATCTGCACTGTGGGGTTTCTGTGATTCTGTGATTCTGTGATTAAATGGGCAGTTTGAACAATTTATACAAGTCATCGGAACCTCTGATGATATACTGTGGTCTGCATAACTAATATGTACTCTCACTAATATCTACCCATCATAAGGACAGAGAAACTTCAGGTAATGGTTACTCAGCTATTTCTGGATGACTATTAATTTAAATGGACTGAAAATTGCGAGGGCACGAGGGAGTGCTGCATTGAAAGAGGTGCTGTTTTTCAGATGAAAAGTTAAATCAAGGTTCAGTCTGCATGTTCAGATTAGATGTAAAAGATTTCTTTGCATTATTCTAAGAAGAGCAGGGGAGTTCTCCTGGCGTCCTGGCCAACATATATTCATCAACCAACACCACTAAAACTCTGTTTCTCTCTCCACAGATGCTGCCTGACCTGCTGAGTATTTCCAGCATTTTCTGTTTATATCACTAAAACATATCGGGGCAGAAATTTGTTTGTGTCGGCAGGCAGGGATCGCCTGAACAAGTAGGCCCGAGGCTCAGCTGATATTGGACCTCAGCCCTCAGTTAAATTACACTGGCAAATTGCGGAAAAATACTGGATGTCCCCAGGCAGCTCCCCAGGAACATCCAATATTGCGTCTTCGGGAGAGGCCCTCAGCTAAGTCATTAAAGGTTAAGGGAAAGTGACCAGGAGAGGAGGGTGATTGGGACGGGGCAACCGGGGGGCGGAGAGCGATCGGGAGGGAGGGGAAACTGGGAGGGAAGTGGCTGCGTTGATCGTGGAGGTGATCGAGGTCGCAATCGGGAGGCTCCAGGTCACGATCGGGGGGGTGGATGCGACGATTGTGTGGGATTTGGGGGGGGTGGTTTGTGCGGTTGCCAACGGTGGTACTTTAAATGTGGCCTCTATATTCAAGTAAGTATATTTTAAAAACTTGCCTCGTTGGCAGCAGCCTCCAGCGACCCCTTTAAGGGTCTTGCATGCAGCTGATGGTAATCAGAAAATCACATTGGCCCAGAAATTCGGGTCCCAACGCGTGAGTACGCACGGGGTACTCATGCGTGGACCCGATGGTAGTGCCGGTTTCTTGCAAGCACTGCGCATGCACGGGAAACTGGCACTTCCGTTCCTCTGAACGAAGGGGTTCAGAGGTCGAACACGTGCGCGTGGGAGTCTGCGCGTGCGCTTTGAACTTACGTTTTTTTTACAGGTTTTTCCGTGAGGGTAAGTCTTTAGATTTTAGAAATGTAAAAACCAGGCGTAAGGCCTGCATTTTAAAAGGTAAGTGGTCAACTAATTAAAATTTAAAAAAAATTTCCACAGGTTTATTATTTTTAAATACTTTAAAGCAAGGTAAGTTTATTTTTAGCCCCGTTTTTTATAAAATTATTTTTTTCAAAAATTTAAATTATTGTTTAAAATAGTTATTTAATGTAATTTATAGTTTATTTAAGAAGTGTGATTTTTTAAAACATTTATTTGAAGGTTTACTGTTATTTTGGGGCCCGTATATTCATAAGTTTAGACAGGTCTTCCTGTCAATCTTATGAATGGGCTTTTCCCTCCTCTGATTGGCTGCCCATGGCTCACGTGATCCCAGGGGACGCATCGCACTAACTACGCCCCTGGGACACGCAAGCACAGCACGCCGGGAGTTGGATCAAGCCCCGGAGCGGAATTCCACAGGAGCCCAGAGCTCAACTGCCGGCGCGCAAGGTAAGTGCAGGTCGGGGGCTTGCACCCGCGGGAAGCCCCCGACCTGAATTTCTGGGCCACAGTCTTACAATTTTCCATCCACAGAACTTAATGGACAAAAGTTGACGGACAGCGCGCTGGTGATTTTCTGAGAAGCTGCATTTAGCGTGCGAGGCCCTAGTGGTGTCGTGGATTCTTGGCAAATTTTGCCCACTGTTTAGTTTTTTTCAGATTTCCAACGCAGTTTTTTAAAATAAAATAGCTGTTGGAATAGTGTCTGAGTGAACAAAACGTGATCAATTTCAGCTTCAGGGACATGGCTGTAGTTTCTCCAGTGTGGGTCTGGTTAATGAGGAAAGAACAACACACCCCAGGGTTTCGAGTGCAAACAGGCCTTGAGTGCTGGCGTGATCTGTGCTAACAGCAAGTGGCAGTTTTACTGAACCAAGCGGAAAACCACATGTAGGGGGTGGTGTGTGCAGTCAGCTTTGCCACTGGCTGTTTTGAGTGGTTCGAATCGCTCCCACACCCCTGGGTTCTAGACACCGGGCTTAGGTACAGGCGGCGATACAGAATTGGAGTAGACAACTGGTTTGGTGCAAGAAAACTGTAATTTATTTAGAGTCACACTTAAAATTCCACACTTAGATTACTGGAGTAGTTACAGACATTCAAGAGTACACTTAATTAAGAATGGGGAACACACGGCACAACGAGGGAAAATCACATTAATAATCCCCCTACCCTTGTCCCACCCCCAATACCTAACTAAATTGCACTACAAAAGCCAGGGATTATGCTCACCAATAGGGTTTTCTTGACAGTTCGAATCCTGTCAGTTAAGCCGGTTACATTTTTGGGGTTCGCTCTTTGTGTCCTTTGGGGGCTGCCATCGCCACGTGGTCCCAGTCTTAGAATCTGCGAAGATTCTTCAGTTGGGTGGAGTCCGCAGATGCGGTAAGGGCGCGGTTGTGGATTTGTCTGGGTAAGTACCTTCTTTTCTCTGTTAGAGATAGGAATAAAGTTTTGTTGGGTACTTTAGCTTGTAGAGTGGAAAACTTCGGGTTTTGTTCTTCTGGTGGTGGTCTGGTTGTCGAGTTTTGTTGTAATTGGGGTTCGGTTGGCGGTCTTCGGTGTCGGCTTGGTCGTGGTGGCCTAGATCATTACCTGTGCAGTGGTAATGATCTGAAGGTATGGTTTATCCGGCCCTTTGTTACCGCGGTGCTCGTGGTCGGTCTCTGTGTAAGGCTGTGGTTGTGGCCTAGTCATCTTTGGTCGAGCCTGCCCCACCATGCCTCCTCGCCATGATGTTCCGTGAGCCTTCCGGTTGGATGCCCCTGTGGCCTGAAGGCTTCTGCGAGTGTCCATCTGCTTCTTTGAGTTTCGAGTATCCTTGGTTCCGAGCGTGTGCCTGCTTGTCCTTGGTTACCGGTGGGCCTACAATTATACTGTTTTTGAGTTCGTTATCTGCGCGCCAAATCAGGGCTAGTTCTTTGCCTGATTTTCGGCGGGCTCGCTAAGGTGATTATAGTCATTCACCTTAACTGGTTTTTGGGCGGTTGTCCCGTTGCTGCACAGGGTCCTGCTTCAACCTTGCAGTCTTTGCCATAAAGTCCAAAAGCCATTCCCTTTAGGGTACCCTCGTTAATAACTTGTCCTTCAGGGTCCCTTATTAATAACCTGGGAGATGTGGGAATTTTGAGAATCCTACACACAGCAGCAAAGGGGAAGTTAATTGACCAAGATTTAAAATAAACCCTGTATGTATCTGAGGTCAGCATCTGTGGCGGCTTCAGAAAATATCAAACATAGCAAGAGGCATGAGCCAAAGATAAAACAAACCTTGGTTGAAATGGGAGGTCTACTTCTCAGGGGGCAGGATTTTACCAACCTCGGCGGGTCCATGGTGGGCGATGCGGTGGTGGGTCCTCACCTCGCTGCTGGCTCCAGCCCGCTGTCCAAAATGATTTTCCCCTGATTGGGCTTGTTAAGCCCGCCCAGCGAGTTTGCGGGTCCAATTGAAGGAAGTGGGTCTGATGACGTCATTCAATGACACATCATCAGCCGCTTCCCTTAAAGGTACCATGCGCAAATTTACTTTGACATTTGTGCTGTCTGTTCTACAGCATTGAGGTGCTGCAAACACTGACAATCACTGCACAATCTGGGGCTGTATCCAGACTCTCCCATGCTTATGAAGGGAGTTGCAGCACACTGGGAGGTTCTCTTCCCTTCCAGTGGGCGGAAGAGACCTCCCCAGGAGACCAACGCAGCCTGGTTGCACATTGCACAGGAGGACACAAGCAGGGATGTGGTCAGGAGGACCAGGCTGCAGTGGCGCAAGCCTTTCAATGATCTCAGTAGATCACGAAATGTTACTGCAAAGCCACACTCAACCTCATCCTGCTGTGCCACTCATCACATCCCCATCACTCTGCCTTCCCTACCCTACTCCTGCACATCCTTACTCACACCAACGTACCTTGCACCACCACCCATCCCTCTCTATCTACATTATCACATCCCCATCTCACTAGTCACCCCTCACACTCACCCTCATCCATGTCCAATCATACCAACTAACAACACACATGGGTGGCCACTTGTGTGTTTTAGCCAATGTTCATGTGAAGTTTATGTTAATATGCTGTCAAACATTGAAATCTTCATTTTCAACGCTCTTGGACAGATTTGTGTGAACTTTTGGAGGTGTCTTAGTGAGTTGCAGTGAATGGTGAGACGTAACGGTATTCCCCGCAATGGTGATGAGTATGAAACGAATGGCTTGGGCATTGTAGGGATGCTTTATGGTGTTAGTGTGAGGTGGTGCCAACCTGGCGCATCATGTGGTAGCCAGGGTGTACAGCATCAAGTGAAGTAAATCTGGCCATGGTGAGGCCATCCCTGGCCTCCCGGGCAGCAATGTGGTCGGGTGCTTATGCCCACTGTCCTGTGCAGCATCAGCTAATTGCAGAGAAGGTTGGTGTTGTTGTTGGTGCTGCTGGTGTGCCTGGTGCTGCTGGTGTTAGGGCTGATCATGGTGGGATTCTGAGGACCAATGTGGGATAGTTTCAAGGGCACCAATGCTGATGTAATAGATGGCAGGTGAACTTGAGATGGCAGAAGTGATCGGTCAATGGTGAGAGAGGTTGTTCCAATGAGGTGACACTGGATAGAGAGTTTGCTTCAAACACTTGCAACCTGCATGAAGCTCAATCTGTCTTCCAAATGCAGTAAGCAACAGCTTCTGAACTTGGAAAGTGAACAGCTGTGAGATGGGGGCTTTTATAGCACATTTGCAGCTGTCAAGTAATGAGATGATTCCATGGCCATACAACTCCTGCCCTGCTTACCTGACGTGATCCCTGAGCAGCGTGGACCCTTTGGGTGACCTCGTAAAATGTTAAGGTGATCTCAAATTACTTCTTACTGGGCTGTTAACAAGGTCATAATGACCTGAATTTCCTCCCCCCGCCGCTGCATGTCAGGTCTGCTCAGCGCTGACAGACCCGACATCTTGGAAAGGCACATGGCAGCGGGTTGACAGCGGGGTTCTGACCCGCCACCAAACTTACCCGCTGACCCCCCAAAATAATCCCCCCAGGGACTCCAGAATTTTACAGCTCCTCAAGGCCAAATTCTGTCCCTGGTTTAGGCACAACTTAATACTATACAAATTTTTAAAATATGACCATAGCCTAATAAATGGAATTGTTAGCCTATTGGCTATGGTACTAGACTAACAATCCAGAGGTTATGAATTCAAATCTTATCACAGCAAGGTATGAATTTATATTTGCTAAATCTGGTGATTTGTATACTGGCACTGGGAAATGACCATGAAAGATATTTGGTTTTCATAAAAATCCAGCTGGTTTCATCAGGGAAAGGAAATTTCTGCTTTAGCACTTAGAAAATTATCCTCACGTATTTGTTCCAATACAATTACAATGGGAAAACTGTTTAAGAGAAGGAAAAAGACAGAAGCTGAATTCCATAATAGATTTCATAGCTGCAGATTCATGCAAAATTAGGAGCCCAGTTAGACAAATGTGTCACTAGGCACAAACACAGCTAAATTCAATAGCCCCCGAAAATAGGAGATGCGTGATTAGCCTACGCTCGTTCAATGTGAAGCGGGCAGCATGCCAACTTTGTGCTGCCCACTCATTTCCATGATTGTAGTGTGCAACCTGCGCTAACAGCACTGTTCATTGGTTACACGCATCAGCAGGGGGTACAAAATCATGAGAGGTTAGCACCACTTAAAGCTAGTCTGCTCTACTTAAAGTCAGCCTCCACCTCTTAAAGGGGAGGTGCATTGTGGCTGGAGCAGGTGGTGGAAGTCAACTGAACCTGACTTGGGAAATACTCAATAATGGCACAACATGGGAGAGAGTAGGTTCCCAGGTTTTCTGATGCTGCACTGGAGGCCTTGGTGGAGGAGATGGAAAGGTGGAGAGATGTGCTGTATCCACAGGGGGCCAGGAGGCCCTCTAGACAAACATTCAGAAGGCTGTGGCAGCAGATAGCTGTGGAGGTCAATGCCAGGAGTCAAGCTCCAAGGACCTGGATGCAGTGCCACAAAAAATTCAATGACCTCACACGAGTGGTCAAGGTCAGTGAATGCATCGTCAAATGCCATATCCCACCAACTGTACCACTAGCCTCAGCAACTGCACAATGCACCACAACTCCCTTCACTCACCTACTAACAATCTCTATCAATCAGGACTCATACCTACCATACATAGCTTCACCTCACCCTCATACACTTAGCACTGCTGCAATGCTTACACCCACATCTCACAGCTTGCACACCCTGTCAACTGTTCAACCATGACAGCCACATCACCCAAACAGATTACACTACACTCACTGACACACTTCCCTCTCTTGCAGGACAAGGTGGCGCACAACCGAAGGCAGCAGGACCTAACCGGTGGGGGACAGGCGAGCATGTCCTTACCCCCATGGAAAAGATGGTGTGCACCATCATTAGAGCGGCTATTGCTGAGGCTGTGGCCAATGGCTGAAACCATAGAAGATGACTTAGATACCTAATCCTGCTTCTCACTTCCCATTTTCCCCTCATCCCACAATCTCTTCTGATTTACAAGCTGCAGACGGTGTAAGCATGCAACTCTTGCTTTCCTCCCTCCCCTCACCACAACTTTACCCTTGTGCCTTTCTCCTTTCAGAAACCCAAGAACTGCCACCTGGCCAGGTAGTGCTGGAAGGGCAACAGGTGGAAGAGCAACAAGACAGTAAGGATGAAGAAACACCGTCACTCGATTTCACACTTGTAGCCAACAGCTCAGATACTGACAGTGCGCATAATTTAGAGGATAGCATAGAGGCAGGATCTGCATGAGGTGAAACACCAAGCACAAGCCTGTCCCCCGCCGGTTAGGTCCTGCTGCCTCCGGTTGTGCGCCACCTTGTCCTGCAAGAGCGAGAGAAGTGTGTCAGTGAGTGTAGTGTAATCTGTTTGGGTGATGTGGTATCCAGGGCAGGGGGCAAGGATAGCATAGATGCCAGCCCAGACTGCTGCCGCCTATGCTGAGATGGTGCAGTCTGCAGCCAGACTTTCTAGGCCCAGAGCTGATCGAGGCTTTCCTCCAAGGCCATCTGCAATCTCCTCCACTGAAAGTCAGCAGCCTTCCACCAGCCATGCTGCAGCCACTGGGGTAGCACTACATAGGAGCACTAGGACAGGCAAAGGCACATGGAAGACAGGCACTAAGGGAATGCACAAGGGTGACTAGTTTACATTTGTATGTAGTATGGCATGCTTTCATTTATAAATTTGGTTTGCAATGTTTATTTTGTGTTGACTTTTATTTTTGCATTGTGGCCAGTGACAGAGGGAAGGTAAGGTGTGGGACTGTTGGTGAATGGGGAATTGGAGTTGCGTTTACTGGTATTGCACTCGGATGAGTTCTTCACAGACAGCCCGGCCAGAAAAGGGCTGAATAGGTTGCCTCTTCCCTTCCTCTTTCTCCTCTTCCTCCTCCTCCTACTTCTGCTCCTCAGCTGGTCAGCATATAGCTGGTGGCAAGTGTTGTGCCCTCATGATGGTGAGGATGTGCAGCATGCAGCAAACCACCACAAATCTTGACACCCGCTCTGCCGAGTACTGCAGAGCTGTTCCAGAACAGTCCAGGCAGCGGAAGTGATGTTTCAGCATGCCAATGGTCTGCTCTATCACATTTCTTGTGGCAGCATGGCTCTCATTGTATGAATGCTGCCCATGTGTGGGTTGCGCGTTGGAGTCATGAACCATGTCGTCAGCATATAGCCCTTGTCCCCCATTAGCCACCCTTTGGTTTGGCGTGGTGGCTGAAATGCAGATGGCACAATGGACTGCCGCAAAATGAAGGCATCATGACTGCTGCCAGGATATCGGGCATTGACCTGCATGATTCACTGCACACCAGCTAGATGTTGATGGAGTGGAATCTTTTCGGTCAGAGTTGACATGCGGCGCCCGCAAAGCGACGTGTGAGCAGTCAATGGCACCCTGCAGCATGGGGAATCCTGCAATCCTTGCGAAGCCATGTTCGCGTTCCGCCTGCTGGTCTCTGGCAAGACAGAATGAAATGTATTTAGCTCTCTTTAAATGTAGAGCCTCAGTGACCTCCCTTACACAACAGTGGATGGCAAACTGCCAGATGTTGCAAATATCGCCTGCTCCAGCCTGGAAGGAGCCCGACGCATAAAAGTTCATGGCCACGGTCACCTTCACAGCCACTAACAATGCAGTCCTCGCCCTGCTCTGAGATTACAGCTGTGGCTGCAGCAGGTGGCAGATTTCAGTGACGGTGTCCTTACTGAAGTGCAGACATCTCACACACTGTCCCTCACTGAGGTTCAGGTAGGAAAATTGCTCCCTGAACACCCTGGGCAGATGTATTCATGCTATTCCAAGGGGAATTTCTACTAGCGTGTCAGCAAGTGGTTTGTGCTGAAGCCTTGGTGTAGTGTATGTACCTTGAAGAAGGAACTATATTCTGCAGCCCCTGTATACTGCAGTACCAGTAGTGACCACCCCTGTATATAAGCCTGTGAAGTAACTTTGTATAGTAGTTCCAGTTTTGTCTCCATTCAGTAAACACCTGTTATAACCAACTCCTGCAGTCCGTGTCTCAATTACACACGGACATTACATTGGCGACGAACAGATCCGAACTCACCTACAGTTCTGCACCACCTCACGGGGATCCATCCCTGCAGCGAAGTTATTAGAGGTCGAAGCCAGAAGGAAGAAATCCAAAAAGAAAAAAAAACAAACAGAAGAAACGGGCGTCGACCATGGGCAACCGCCCTCTGATTAAGCAAATTCGAAGATTTGCAGGAGAGGCTGTCGAGTGCTGGGCTTGGTTCTCCAGTCTATGGTGTTCCAGCTAATCGGGCTGGTGGCAGGTAGTACACTGATCCTTCCTGGGCTGCGGCGGGCTAGAGCTCGATTGGGTGGCTTTTCAACGGGGCCGAGCAGCGTTGTCGGGAAGAGGAGAGAGAGAGAGAGGGTGGAGCACACAGGGCGCGGTCGGTGCTACGAAGCCGGGCAGCGTACAGACCCGAGAAGAGGGAGGAAAGTGTCCCATAGGGTCTGCTCTGACGACGGGAACAGTAATTAAAATAAAAGAAAAAGAAATTAGAAGCGCAGAAAGCCGCGAGGAGCTGCAGTTTGCCACGGGGACCGCGGAGAGCGGCGTTGGCAGCAGTGCGGGGGGAAGCGCGCGAAGACCATAGGGCATCGCCATCAAGGCATAAAAATGCCAGCAACAGCGTTGGCAGCAGCGGAAAAGACAGAAAGCGCGGGAGGCGCCATCTTAATCCAGCGGGGAAGAAGGAAAAGTGCGGTAGGCGCCATTTTTTCAATCGGGGAAGAAGGCAAAACGCTGGAGGCGCCATCTTAGATCTCCAAGATGCCGAAGACTGGCAATATCACTGCCTTCGATAATGAAATAGAAGACTGGACCACGTATGTGGAAAGAGTCGAAGTATATTGCAAGGCAAATAAAGTAGCTGATGAGAAAAAGGCATCGGTACTACTAAACTTAATGGGCGCAAGAACGTACGGCCTATTGCGGAACCTGATCACTCCAGTCAAACCGATGGAGAAGAGTTTTAACAAAATTGTTGATATCCTACAGGAACACCTAAATCCTACACCGCTGCTGATAGCAGAAAGATTTAAATTCCACAAGAGAAATCAGCATAAAGATGAGAGCAATGCTGATTACCTTACGGAAGAACGCAAGCTATCAAAGCACTGCCAGTTCGGAGCAGGACTGGCAGATACCCTACGGGACAAATTTGTCTGTGGCCTCCTGAGTGAAGGAACCCAGAAGAGGTTACTCTCAGAGAAAGAGCTGACGCTAGATAAGGCTTTCAGCGTGGCAGTTGTAAGATTCGAAATTTTCCATAATTTAATCACACAACAAAACAGGGTTGATAAGACAGTTTATTGACCAAGAGAAAGCTTGTACAGAAAAACCTTTGATAAAAAGGGGCATACAAAATGGCCGCCGGACCTCGTGATCAGTTTCTGGGACCATTTGATTTCTGTTACTGCAAGCCAGACAGGCTTGTGGATTGAGGACAGTAAGCCAGTATCGGGAAACCGAAACTCAGGGAACTGAGCATACATATTAATTGGATTCTAAGTACAAGACAGTTTCAGGTAACAGGATGGGGCCCATCAAGAAATGGGCGGACAATTGAATGAACACTTAAACCCATTTACTGTACAAAGGAAAGACCGTTTAACAGCCATCAAGGGCAATCTCCAGACCGATCAATATGCGAACCGAGTTACGGTGACAAAGTAAAAGACATTATCGGCCAGGAAGGCCAGTTAAGCTATCATCGGCTCCCGTTACAAGACAAAGCGCCCCTGCAGAGATTTCTGCCCGCCAAAAATATTACAAAGACTGGACTATGATTTGGCGGGAGATAAGACTGTCCAAAAAGGGTATAACTATGGATTGAAAAGTCCATCAGGACGCTTCGCTTCACGATCCAGGCTTCACGCTTGGGGAACATGATTCAGCAATTGCGATTCAAAAATTCGGGATGGACTCTTCGGTTAAGCACTTCGGTTTCGGAACGAGGTCGGTGTTCGGCCAGGCAAGGCTCGGCTACGATGGGAAGACACAGGAGGGTGGCCCGGGTGCTCTTGTCGGGAGATCATCGACGACCCAGGCTGAAGGAGAAGACACCCTCCAGCGCTGCCTCGAAGGATAATTATGACGGCATAAAGAAAGCAATTCGGTACCAGCGCCCCGTCCCGGGGAAGACCATCAGGAAAACCGATGATCCAGGCCGGAGAAAAAGGACACTCCGAGCCTAGCACTCCCGTGCCTCAACATACCATTCGACCAGGGATCGGTGACTGAGTCTCCCATGGACATCCAGTTCTTCAACAACTTTTAACGGATTCAGTCATGACGAGCGCTCATCGAGGCTGTGTCCGCTGCCTCATCGCCTGAGAGAGAGAAAAACAAGCTGCGCCAGAAGTTTCCAAATCCACGTGACGACGGAAAGCTGTGCCAAAGGGGCTGCGAACCCCCTCTTTTGCGAATCTGAAAGTGGTGAGCATGATTCCGAGTTCCTCAAGTTGATACTTAGTCTAGGTCTAGAGGAGGGGGTAAGGGTAATCGTAATGTGTTTCCCCTTTTACAATGTGCCGTGTGTTCCCCATTTCCATAGAGTTAAGTTTATAGATATGTGTTTGCTTGTAGTTACATTAATCTGTGCTTATGACATGTATTTCTTAATGCTGCAAACAGTTTAATAATAAAAGCATCCATTTCATGCTATTCAACCTGGTCTATTGAGTTTTTCTCTGCACTACAGTTCCCTGCACCTAAGTCCAAGGTCTAGAACTGTAGGGGAGAGTGGGTCGAACCACTCAAGGGTAATTATTGCACGAAGCCTGGTAGGAGACCAGAACGAGCAAGAGAACCCCCTACACAGTATCGTATGAAGCAGCAGCAAGGGGAGCTGCGGAAATACAGCAAAAGCCACAGGAATACGGCACCCATGAAATGACACGGGGATTTGAAAAATGTTATCGCTGCGGCAGAACAACCCATGACCAGAAGGACTGCTGGTTCAAGGGCAAAACATGCAGGCAATGCGGAAAGATGGGACACATTGCACGAGTTTGCAGGTCCGGGAAGAAGACTGTAGTGGCGCTTCTTATGGCTCTTACAAAGACTAACGACAACAAAAAGATTACTAAGGAACCGTACAAGAAAGTACAAAAGATGACGGACAGTAGTTCCGAAGACCAGAAGAGCGATAGTGAATCCGGGAACAAGAGACTAAGCTGTCTCAAACTACACAACGTAATCGCAAAAGAGGATCACCGAACCATCTGGGCCACCCTCACGATAGCAGGGTCCCAAGTCAAAATGGAATTGGATACAGGATCAGCCCTGACCGTCATGAATCGACGAGACTACGAGCGGCTATTATCACACATACCCTTGAAAGACACATCCATTGTCTTGAAGACATATACGGGGCAGAAAGTATACCCCAGATGGAACATAAGGGTGCCTGTCGAATACAACGGCAAGGAAATACAGAAATTGTATCTGTACATACTGCAAGATGGTGGACCACTGTTATTGGGACGTGAATGGATCAGAAAGATAAGTTTAGACTGGCACTCCATTCAGGCACTGACTGTGGCTGGTGAAAAGGATGATGACATCACACCTGGACGATTGTCAAAAATCTTAGCTAACGCTAAAGAGGTATTTCAACAAGGACTGGGAACTCTTAAAGGCGTAACTGCCTCGATAAAAATAGAAGAGAATACAAATCCCAAGTTTTTCAAAGCAAGACCGGTACCATATGCAATTCGCCCAGCCGTCGAGGCAGAGCTGGGGAATCTGGAGAATGCAGGCGTGTTATCTAAGGTAGACTGGAGCGAGTGGGCGACACCCATCATTCCTGTCATGAAGAAAACGTTAAACAATAAGTCTGAGGAGCCAAGGAAGGTTCGCATCTGTGGGGACTTCAAGGTGACTGTGAACCCAGTCCTTCACGCAGTACAGTATCCTCTACTGAGGATAGAAGATATTTTTGCCTCACTATCTGGAGGGAAACGTTTTACAAAAATTGACCTAGCGCAAGCATATTTGCAGATGGAGGTTGAAGAATCCTCTAGGAAATATCTCACGATAAACACTCACAAAGGTCTTTACCAGTATAATCGACTGGTATTCGGAGTAGCATCAGCTCCGGCTATATGGCAAAGAGCGATGGAACAAGTCCTGCAAGGGATTCCGGGGACTCAGTGTTACTTGGACGACATCCTAGTGACAGGTGAAAATGGCAGTGAACACCTTGCCAACCTAGAGCAGGTGCTCACTAGACTAAGAGAACATGGGCTACGAGCCAATCGCCCCAAGTGCGAGTTTTTTAAGAAACAAATATCGTATTGTGGCCACGTGATTGATGAAGAGGGGTTACATAAGTCCCCTGACAAAATTGAAGCGGTAGTTAAGGCTCCAGCACCTGAAAATGTGTCGCAACTGAGGTCATTCCTCGGATTGGTGAATTACTACCATAAGTTTTTGCCGAATTTGTCCACAATTCTGCACCCACTGAACGCCCTGCTACAAACTGGAGTAGCATGGAAATGGAGCGATGAATGTAAGCGGGCCTTTCAGAGGTGTAAAGGCCTGATCACTTCAAGAGAAGTATTGGCTCACTACAACCCATCACTACCGATAAGACTGGCGTGTGATGCGTCTCCCTACGGCGTTGGAGCGGTACTGTCACATAAATTCCTTGATGGTTCAGAGAGGCCGATAGCTTTTGCGTCACGCTCGTTAACTTCAGCCGAGCGTAACTACGCCCAGATTGACAGAGAGGCCCTCAGCCTGGTGTGGGGGGTGAAGAAGTTCAATCACTACCTGCACGGACAGAAATTTACTCTACTAACTGATCATCAACCTCTTGTCTCCATTTTCAACCCTAAGAAGGGCGTCCCGATAATGACAGCACAACGGCTACAGAGGTGGTCCCTTTTCCTAGGGGCACACCAATATGACATAGAGTACAAAGGAACTAAACAGCATGGGAACGCTGATGGATTGTCACGCCTATCGTTGCCGATGGTGGAAGAAGCACCTGCAGTGGATCCTGTGGAGATCTTCCACTCGACCATAGTCGAATGTCTACCTGTGACGAATGCAAACATAGAAAAGGAAACACGAAATGACCCGACACTCTCCAGGGTCTATGATTTAACGGTGAAGGGATGGCCAGCACATGGCGAACCACTGTTGCCAGCATTCTCGCCGAGAAGAGAACAGCTGTCAGTGTGCCGAGGAACCTTGATGTGTGGATCCAGAGTAGTAATTCCACCCAAATTGAAGGATAGAGTGCTCAATGAGCTTCATGAGGGTCATCTGGGAGGGGTAAAAATGAAGAACTTAGCCAGAGCGTTTGTGTGGTGGCCGGGAATCGATAGAGAAATCGAAGAGATGACCAAGAGCTGTACAGGATGCCAGAAGGTCCAAAACGCCCCACCACAAGCCCCTCTACATCCATGGGAGTGGCCCTCATCTCCATGGCAAAGGGTACACATTGATTTTGCTGGTCCATTTATGGACTCGATGTTTTGAATTGCAGTGGATGCACATTCAAAGTGGCCAGAGGTAATAAAAATGTCCTCAACCACCACAGAAAAAACTATCACAGTCTTGCGAACCATATTCGCCAGAAATGGGCTGCCTGAACAGATTTGCTCCGACAATGGACCACAGTTTGTGTCTGAAGAGTTCCGGAGGTTCTTAAAGAACAATGGTGTTAAGCATTACACATCCGCCCCATAACATCCAGCCACCAATGGATTGGCTGAGAGGTTCGTTCAAACATTCAAGAAGGCTAGCAAGGCAATGTGTAATGAAGACATACCCCTACAACACAAGGTGGATAACTTCTTGTTTGCCTACCGGAATGCGACACATGCGGTTACCAACCAAACTCCAGCCATGATGTTCTTCAATCGAAGACTAAGATGCCGCTTGGATTTGGTTAAGCCAAACATCAGAAGAGATGTGGAGAACAGGCAGTTTCAGAATATGAATGAAAGGCCAACCAGGAGTTTCAAGATAGGTCAACCAGTTTTGGCCCGGGACTACCGCACAGAGAAATGGCAGCCAGGAACGATCTGCACACGGCAAGGACCTCTAATGTATACCGTGGACGTTGGAGAGAGCATTGTAAGACGCCATGCTGACCAGATTCTAGAGTCACTGGAAAACGTCAAATCTACACCACGATCCTATACACCTGGTGATGAAACCGAAGTACCAATTGCATCTACCTCAGAATCGGTGATATTGGAAGCAGACGAACCAAACAACGACGTTGATCCCGAATCAACTTTGCCAGAAGAACCTGATACCACAAAGAGGCGTTATCCAGACAGAATCAGGAAGCCTCCTCAAAGACTGAATTTATAATTGATTAACTTCAGCTAATGTATATAGCAACTGTAATTGTAAATATGTTATTTAATTATTAATCGAATGTTATGTACTGTTTAGCTAAAAGGGGAGGAATTGTAGTGTATGTACCTTGAAGAAGGAACTATATTCTGCAGCCCCTGTATAACTGCAGTACCAGTAGTGACCACCCCTGTATATAAGCCTGTGCAGTAACTTTGTATAGTAGCTCCAGTTTTGTCTCCATTCAGTAAACACCTGTTATAACCAACTTCTGCAGTCCATGTCTCAATTACACACGGACATTACACTTGGAGTCAGGATAAAGTCCTTCAGCACCTGCCACACCACTCCCTGTAGTCTTTAGCAACTTTAAACTATAGAAAGCACCAAACATTTGTAGAATCCTAGCAAGAGCCAGTAGAATCAATGAGCAACTAACCAGTAAGTAGGTGATGATCCCTTTAAATAGCGCTGGTGGGGGTTCCATCCTGCTGCTCAACACGTGTTCAGCTGTGCGAGCTTAAACAAGGGCATTAGCTGGAGCATTTAGCTCCAAAATGGCAGCGCTGGTGTCAATTGACATCATGATATGCCTGCTCTGCATACTTCCGGCGAACGTTCACTGCGCGCACACTAATGACCTACCCAAAATGGCGTCTGGCGCAGCCCACACCGAAATGGGCCATTTGGACCTCTAAAGGCACTTGTAGCGCCCAAAACAGCAAATAATCATTTAAGTGTAAACTATATTTACTATTGTAAATTGGGTATACATTGTGTGTCGACAAATTACAAGTAATTCAACTCCTTTGCTTCTTACTATTGATTTGATGTGTTGATGAGATATACATGGCATAGTATTATCCAGACTAGTGATGAGTTTGATTAGATCTTCTCCCAGAGCTTATTTAATTCAAATACCTTTTATCAGATGGGGCAGATTCTTTGCCTCAGCATCTTCCCTGTCTAATGGGCTGTGCATTGGAAATATCGCAACAAAGAGGGGACTAGCTTTTATGTGACCTCAGTAAAATCAAATGAAAATAGTTGGACCATCTGTAGCACAGTCTTTAGTAAGGAAGAGCCCTTGAACTGGAGTGAATATGTGTGCCATCCTGCCATATTGTAGTACAGATACATGACCTATTTTAGGTCGGAAATCATAAAAGTTCAACCGATTTTGTATTTGAAATACAGGTCTCCAGCAAAACTTAAAAAATGCAATTTTTAAAAATAAAAGTAGCAATTACACCAAAGTTGTTTGTTTGCAAATCTTTATGTTGAGGGATGTTCTGCGAACTACTGCCAGATCTCCAGCCTTCCTTTCCTCTCCAGAGTCCTTGAACATGTTGCTGCCTCCCAAATGTATGCCCATCTTTTCCGGAACTTCATGTTTGAATCTCTCCAATCATGTTTCAGCCCCTGCCACTGCATTGAAATGGACCAAATCAAAGTCACAAATGACATCCCGTATGGCAATCACCATGGGGCACTATCCCTCCTCATTCTCCCCGTCCTCAATGCAGCCTTTGACACGGCCGACCATACCATCCTCCTCCATCGGCTCTCCTCCATCACCCAGCTGAGTGGGACTGCCCTAGCCAATTTATCGACCCAGTCATAACCAAAGCATCTCCTGCAATGGCTTCTCATCCCGCCCCCACTGTTACCTACAGAGTCTCTCAAGGATCTATCATTGGCCCCCTCCTCTTCCACATCTGCATACTGCCCCTTGACGCAGGTATAAAAAGTAATCAGAAAGGCTAATGGAATGTTGGCCTTATCTCAAGGGGCTGAAATTCAAAAGTGAGGAAATGATGCTTCAGTTGTACAGAAACAGGCCCCAACTGGAGTACTATGTTCAGTTCTGGGTACTGAACCGCAGGAAAGATATATAGGCCTTGGAAGATGTACAGCACAGATTCACCAGAATGATACTGAGGATAAAATTATGACGAAAAGTTGCAAAGGGGTTGAATGGCCTCCTCCTGTTCATATGTTGCTATTACATCATCTGAAGACATGAGGTCAGAATGCTAAGAGCGCCAAGCTCTACTTTTCCACCACCTGTCTCAACCCCTCCATTGCATCTGTGTTGTCAGATTGCTTGTCCAACATCTAGTTTTGTATAAGCCCTAATTTCCTGCAGTTAAACATTGGGAGGACCACAGGCAGCGTTTTTGGCCTGTGCCACAAACTCTGTACCCTTGCCACTGATTGCATCCCGCTTTGTGGATACTGTCTCAGGTTGAAACAGACTGCTTGCAGTCTCGGTGTCCTATTTGACCCCAACTTAAGCTTTAAACCCCATATCCACTCCATCAGAAAATAGTGCCAACTTCCATCTCCATAGCATCAACTCCCTCACCCCTGCCTCAGCCCATTTGCTGCTGAAACCTTCATCTATGCCTTTGTCACCTCTATACTCGACTATTCCTAAGTTCTCCTGGCTGGCTTTCCATTCTCCATGCTCTGTAAACTTCAGCTCATCCAAAACTCTGCTGCCTGTATCCTATCCTGCACCAAGTCCCACCCACCCACCATTCTTGCCTTCGCTGACCTACATTGCTTCCTGGTCCCCCAATTCCTCCAATTTAAAAGGATCATCTTCATATTTAATTCAGCCTCTTCCCTCCGTGTCTCTGTAACTTCTTACAATCACCCAAACCCCTCCAACTCCTCCCCCTCTTCCCCAGAACTCTTTGTTCCTCTGACTCTGGCCTCTTGTGCATCCCCCCTCCCTTCGCCCCACCATTGGTGGCCGTGCCTTCAGCCTTCTAGGCTCCATGCTCTGGAATTCCCTCTCTAAACCCCTCCACCTCCTTCCAAGACTCACTTTAAACCCATCTCTTTGACCAAGTAACCCCTTCTAATAGCTCCTTCTCCGATTTGGCGTCCATATTTGTATAATTACTAATCTGTGAGACGTTTTTGGCTGTTTTCCAATGTTAAAGGCACTATATAAACGGAAGTTGTTGAATTCAGAACTCAAGTATTGGAAGGTTTCACGGTGGATGGAATTTTAAACCAAAGAGAACAGATCTGGTTAAAAATGGAAACACTCGGAGTGGCGTAAAGAATAACTCAAATACTGGGAGTGGTAGTTAAAAAAAACTGCTGGCCTGATGGTAAACAAACTCACAAACATAGAGGCAGACTAAAAATGAATAGCAGATTGGAGTCCAGCTCCAACACACTGACTACACCGCCCATGGCCAAGGAAGGTGAAGGCGCCCATGGTCAATACACTTGTGACATTACCGAGCTCCTGGCCCATTCTAAACAAACATGTCCCGGCAAGCTCTGTTTCATGCTGGGGTGGAGTGGGGAAAATTTGGTTTCTCTTTCAATGGCAATTTTTATTTTGCTCAATGCAAGGCAAGCAACTCATTTTCTAAAAGCCGCAATAACATTTGCAGACTCCTGACCTATGACAGATTCACAATGGTGTCAAAGGGAGCTCCCCACCCCCTTTCAGTTTGCTTATTAATACCCTTCCCTTCCAGCAAAAACAAAATGCAAAACACATACATTAATTTTTTTGAAACCTGTAGTTTCGCACTCCCTCCTTTGTCTTCATGTCCAAGAGTGCAACCTGTACCCCAGCTGGTGACGTAAGACAAATCAATGGGTGGTGCATCCCACAAAATGACTCACTCTCGAAGAGAGTGCTTCGTCTCCACATGAAGACTCCGCCTCCCTTAAAACATGTAATAGATTGGGAGAACAGTGAAATGCTCCAGAAACACACTGAGTCACAGAACAGAGGTATTCCAATTTGCTGCATGTTACGTCCATGTATAATCAGACACAGACTGCGGAGAACGGTACAAACGGTGTTTACTCAACGTGGCTCAGACTGCAACTGATCTGTACAGATTACTACTCAACGTTATATACAGGTGTGGTCACTGCCGGTACTACAGTATACATGAGCTGTAAAAAGTAGTTCCCCCCCTTAAAGGTACATACATTACACTGCACACCATTTGTAAATGACAGTTTTCGTTGACAACGTGGTACAGTATTTTTCTAGCTATTTAAACAATGGTGGTCCCTAAATTATATCAGTAGCCTTACAATAGATGTCAATAAATCAAAGCCACACTTGGGAACGATGATGAATAAGGCCTCGGTGCAATGTCTCTGCCAGAGATTTTGATCTGCCCTCTTGTTCTGGACATCCCTAGTTGCATTTTGAAATCCATACATTCCTCCCTATCGAGCTGCAGCTCTGGCCGGGTCCACCGTCCTGTCATTGCCCACTCATAGGTCAGACACGTCGAGGCTCTGTAGGCTGCCCACCTGCTGTAGCTTGGCCTGGATCTCCTCCCTGCCGGTGCAGAATGCCCAGATCCTGTTACACAAGGCCAGCATTTCCCCAACCCGCTCAAAATCATGGCCACCCCACAATGCTGTATTAAGGCAGGAGGCAGCAACTATACCACCACCATGCTTTGCTCAGAGAAATGGGGCTGGAGGCAATTGTTTAAAAACAAAACTCCCCACAAAGTTCTGCTGGTACTCAGAAGAAACTGGGCCGATCTGTTTTTAAAAGTAACTAAAGAAATTCCCAGTTCCGAGAACTTCAGGCCAATTATATATAATTAAAATAACTTACACCATGAGTTCTGTACTGGGGCTGACATCTTTTTGGATATTTTTTTAAATCATAAAATGTTAAAAAATAATAGTTTTCTCTGCAAAGTATCTGAGTGTCACAAGTGTTGCTGCACAGTTGTGGTCAACACACTGCTGTGTAGGAGAACCCCAAAAGGAAACTCTAAACATAGGTGCTAAAACAATCTTAGGGCTCGATTTTGCCATTGGTGCAGGCTGGGGGCATGTCAGCCGTTTTTCATGTTAGCCACTCGACTCCAATTTGATGTGGGAAAAATATGCAATTTCCCCCTAATTGGGCTATTGATTTCCAGCGTGTGGGAACCCCTAGCCCACTTAGTCTTTCCGTCCTGAAAGTCGCCTCCGATGACGTCATCAGTGCTGCTGGATTTAAGGCCTGCAAGCAGCCTTGCTTCTTCTGCAGATTGCAAACCTTATGCCCTTTGCTGTGATAGATTCCTCCAGCCAATATGTCCAGCAGTAGGCCAAAGTCTGCACCAAGGTTCGATAACGCCACCCTGCAAGCTCTGGTGGAGGGAGCAAGAGGAAATAAGGAGGTGCTCTTCCCTTCCCCAGGGAGGAAGAAACCTCCCCAGCAGACGAAAGCTGTGTGGATGCAAGTGGCCCAGGGGGTCAACTCTTTGTCTATGTGCTGCAGAACCTGGCTGCAGTGCAGGAAGAGGTTTCATGACCTTCTGTGCACTGGAAAAGTGAGTATGACTTTCCCATCACCCTCAATCTGACCCCCATTGCCTCTCCTCACCAGCACTCAGCTTTGACAACCTCTTCCTCCACATCCCACTTGACACTGACATCTCTGCACCCTTACCCATTCCCTCTCCCTCTATGGTCACATTCACCTAACTATTCGAATATGCAACCCTCACACTCCCTATCGCTGTGATGCTATCAAAACAACTTACAACACATAGGGAGGGCCCTTGGTCTTGCCACCTCACTCCATCTTTGTCTCCTTCTAACCATCAATGATATGGATTCTCTACACTCACTCCTTCATTCTCACTCAAACTCCACTTGTCTCCCGCATTGCAGGAAAAGAGAGCTCACAATAAGAGGGAAAGAGCGAGGACAGGAGGAGGGCCACCCTCAGTAGCCCAGCTCACCCCCTGGGAGGAAGCGGCCCTGGAGATCGTGGGAGTGGAGGAGGATCCGCAAGTGGGGGATGGACAGACGGGTGCATCAGAGCAAGCTGGTGACAGAATAGTTTATCATCTCTCTCATTGACATTGCATGAGTCATTGATAATGATTCTTATGCTCTAAAAGATTGACTTTTGATCATCTGCAATATTCAATGTGCATGTAACCTTGGCCTCACATCTCTGACTCTTTCCTTTACTCCCCCACAGAATCATCGAAAGCCCCCGTCCCCACTATCCAGGAGGAACAGCCTGAGCCTCCAGACTCCTCAGAGGAAGCTGCAACCTCTGAGGGCGCAGCGTCAGCAGAATTCAGCGCACCCAGCACCAGCGCAGACACTCACACCTCGGTGGTACCTTCGCGAGATAGTGCAGTGTTGTCACCTGGTGTATCACAGCTTACAAGTGAGCATCAGCAGATGGTGGAGACTGGGACAGCAGTGGAGAGTCCTAGTCAGAGGGCACAGGAATCTGCCAGCTCAACTCAGCTGTATGTCGACCCTCTGCCTCCGGGTCCATCCAGAAGAAGAGTGGTGCTGGAACTCCAGGAACAGGTGCAGGTTTTGTCTCCAGGGTCACTGCGAGTGTGGAGCGAATGGAGGAGTCCATCGCTAACATGAACAGAACCTTTGTGGCAGCGTTGGCACATGAACGCATCACCACAGAAAGGATGGCAACCTTCGTGGAAAGGATGGCTACCTCCATGGTAAGGCTGACTACCGTAGCGGAGAGGATGGCTACGGTAGAGCAGAGGATGGCTACCTCCATGGAGGAGCTTATTCGCCAGGGTATGGAAAACATGGCATTTGTTCAGAATAGACTGACATCTCTTGAGGAGTGATGGTCAGCTCTTGAGCAAACAAACCAGACCTTCAGGCAAGTCCTTGGGAGTAGGACTTCCAGTACAGAAACGGGGCCTCATGGCCCCCCTGAACTGCAGCAAGGTGCTGTCAAGCCACTTGCTAGCTCTGAAGTGGGGCTGACCCATGAGAGGGATGTTGGTGGCATACAACAAGGAAGTGGGGGCTCCTCTCCAAACACTCACACGACCATGCCACTGCAGAGCCCTCGGTCAGAGCCCCACCAGAGTCCCCACCCAACTGAGATCGGCGTCTCAACCCTTGCACAGCCACAGGAGCAGCAGACAGTTGCCGAGCCCTCACAGGTTCACAACCCCAGAGGACGCCCGCCAAAGGTGTCGAGGCAGGAGCAGCAAGAAAGTGAGCAAGAGGCTTCCACATCTGTTGAAGCCACAGGGGAAGCACCACATAGGAGCACGCGTAAGAGGAAGATAATGCACAAGTAGTCACAACGGTAGTCACTTGGGTGAAATGTTATGTTTAATGTTGAAAAGCCATCTGTTGGCTATTGTCATTAAAAATTCTGATGTCAACTGTTGCAGTTGTGGCGTGTGTCATATCGCTAATGGGGCTTCCACATTGAGGGCTTAGGATGACTTGCAATTGTCAGTATGGTGGTCAGAGTGGTAGGAACCGTAGGTTCTTGGCCATTGTCGATGCTCTGGTAAGAAGCTGCGAGGCAAAAGTGCTTGATTGGCTAGGCTAAGCAAATCTGGCCAAGATGAGTGCTTGCCTTGCATCCCGGCCAGCAATGTGCTCACATGCTGCTGACGCTGGTTGATGAGCCTCTGCAAGCTGGTCGTTGTCGCACTCCTCCTCCTCCTCCTCCTCCTCCTCCTCATCTGAGGAGGCTATGTGATGAGCCATTTGTTCCTCAGGCATCTGCAAGCCACGATGCTGTGCCATGTTGTGAAGTGCACAGCAAACCACAATGATTCTGGAGACCCTGGCTGCTGAGTGCTGCAGGACTCCACCTGATCTATCCAGGCATCTGAAGCGCATCTTCAGCAAGCCGATGGTTTGCTCGATTATGGTTCTGGTGGAAATGTGGCTCGAGTTGTAACGCTCCTCAGCTTCGTTGGATGGGCTCCTCAATGGCATCATTAGCCACGTCTTCAGGGGATAGCCCTTGTCTCCAAGTAGCCATCCATTAAGTTGGTCTGGCGGACTGAAGAGCGGAGGCACACTAGACTGGCGCAGGATGAAGGAGTCATGGCAACTGCCAGGGTACTTCGCAGAAACATGCAAAATGTCCTTCTTGTGGTCACACACCAGCTGTACGTTGAGGGAGTGGAAGCCCTTACGGTTGACAAAAATACCTGGATTGTGATGGGGTGCCTTAAGGGCCACATGTGTGCAGTCAACGATGCCCTGCACCCTTGGAAAGCCTGCCAGATTGTCAAACCCAACCGAACGCGCAGTTACACTGGTTTGATCCTTGGAGAAATGGATGTGATTGTGCGCGATGGCAAAGAGGGCATCGGTTACCTGCGTGATGCAAGTGTGTGCGGCCACCTGGGAGATGCCACTGATGTCTGTTGCTGATCCCTGGAATGAGCCTGAAGCAAAAATTTGAGTGCGATGGTGACTTTGACGGCCACTGATAAGGGGTGCCCACCTGCTCCTCTGGGCTCCAGGCCTTGCTGCAGCATTGCGCAGATGTCACCCACTGCCTCTCGTGAAAGTCTGAGCCTCCTTTGGCACTGCTGCTCAGTCATGTTGAGGTAGCTGATCCTCTGTCTGTAGACCCTGTTTGTGGGGTATCTCCTGCGCCGACGGGCTTCCACGCGCTGGCACCTTCTGGCCTGTGCAGCTTCAGGTGGGTGAGCAGCAGCTTGGAGCTCCTGCTGTTGCTCCTGCAGTTGGTGCTGCTGTTGTTAATGGTTCTGCTGCTGCCGCGGCTGGTGTTCGTCCAAATCTGATGTCCAGGAGGAAAGGAAATAAATGGTTCCCATTCTTCTGGTATATACCTCAGTTGAGGAAGTGCTCATTCAAGGTGGGGAGAGGGCTTTCCCAGGATGTCACACTGGAGATGGGTGTCAGGCTCCAAACTTCCACAACAATGAGTAGGCCTATTAAAAGTTCCCCCAGACCTTGGACAACAAAGTTCTGCCACCTGCAAATGATGATTGGTGAAAACTCCTTTTAATGGTGGAGCTGCAGCTGTTAGTAAGCAACCCACTTGTGCTGCCGCCAGGTTTCAGTGGCGTGTTTCAGAGGAGGCGTGCAGCACGTGGGAAAACTGTTAAAATCAGAAAGACCTCTCAAAATGGGATTATAGAGGCACTTAACTGGTTGTTAAGGGCCTTAAGGGCCTATCCCGCCTCTTGGAGGCAGAATGGAGATGGGGTCAGAAAACTCGAATGTGGGAAAATTGCTCGGAGACGGGATGGAGGCGGGATCGGGCCCGCCCGCCAGTTTTTGCGATTTTAACACCTCACACACCTCTAATCCCGTCTCCTCGGGCCTGGCAAAATCGAGCCCTTAGTGTTCATCAGCATGACAATCTATTTTAGATGGAATCAGACATCGGTCTTAATGACATTTTAATACAAAGTTTGAAATTAGTTTTACTTTTTGGATAAAGACTTAGGGGGAGAAATTCAGTGTCGCCCCGTTTGGGGCGCAATTATCGGCTGGGCGCAAAGTTTAGCACCTGGCGCTAATTATCACCTCCGACTGCAAAATTGGCTTTTATTGCCCCTGGAGGTGATTGGAATACTAAATCAGGCGCTACACACCTGTCTTAAGCCGCAAAGGCCGAGGAGCAAGGCGCTACCTCAGAGCGTTGGCGAAGATCATGTGATGTCAGTCAGCAATGGAACAGAGACACACCGGCGCCGGCCAGTTCTTAAAGGGGAGGGTCAATCTTGCTCTCCATCCACACCCTGCTCATTGCAGCCTTGAATCTAGGCCTGGAGAGACCTGTACATCAAAGCTGTTGGAAAGAACAATGGAGAGGCCCAGGGAAAGAGCTCAGAGTGCAGCCCCCACAGTCTCTTCTAAATCGATGCAAGGAAGGTCAAATCAGAAAGAACCTGCAAAGTGCTGGTCAGTACCCAAAACTCCTCAACACAGCTTTGAATATCTCCTGCAGTCCCTCTCTCTCTCTCACTCAGACTGCGTGGTGAAAAAATTTCGCCGACAAAAAATGGCAGGAAGCAGTCACCTTTAAATAGCGCTCCCCCAGTCCATTCCCGACTGCAAAATGCTCCCCTCAACCTGTTGTTGCTAGCGGCAGGCGGTATGGCAGGGGGCGTCACTTAATATCCAGTCCGGGGCACTACCGGGGCGTTGCACGCTCAACTGAGGTCATGATCTGCCAGCGTAGGAGATCGTGGTGGAAGTGTTTAGCGCCGCCGCAAAATGTCTCGTCAATTTCGTGAGCGGCGCAAACATCGCCACGCCCGGGCGCTAGTTGCTTGGCGCCCCATTAGTGCCCTCTTAAGGTGCTAACGGGAGGCGCAAACCAACTGAATTTTTCCCCCTTAAAATTTAAAACTCTGCTAAGGGGTGGCAATTTGTGCGCCCAACCTGGGAGGCCTGCCCAAAAATGGGCTTCAGGCCTGATCTAAATAATGTGGAAGAGCTGACGACACTGGTTGTGCCTCTGCTTCTGCTGGTTTCAACTTTGGGCCACTTGCCTCGCCACCATAAGAACATAAGAACATAAGAAATAGGAGCAGGAGTAGGCCAATTGGCCCCTCGAGCCCACTCCGCCATTCAATAAGATCATGGCTGATCTGATCCTATCCGCCAATCTGCTATCACAGAACCATCTCCTGAATCTAACAGAATTAGACACATGAAATAGGAGCAGGATCAGGCTACATGGCCCCTGGGCCCGCTCCGCTACCCACAGGGCCATGTCCGATCCGAACCTAGACTCATGTCCAAATTCCTGCCCGCTCCTCGTAACCCTTAATTCCCTTTACTTCTAGGAAACTGTCTATTTCTGTTTTAAATTTATGTAATGATGTAGCTTCTACAGCTTTTTGGGGCAGCATATTCCATGGACCTACCACCCTCTGAGTGAAGTAGTTCCTCCTCATCTCAGTTTTGAAAGAGCAGCCCCTTATTCTAAGACTATGCCCCCTAGTTCTAGTTTCACCCATCATCGGGAACATCCTCCCCACATCCACCCGATCCAACCCCTTCACAATCTTATATGTTTCAATAAGATCACCTCTCATTCTTCTGAACTCCAATGAGTAGAGTCCCAATCTACTCAACCTCTCCTCATATGTCCATCCCCTCTTCCCCGGGATTAACCGAGTGAACCTTCTTTGTACTGACTCAAGAGCAAGTATGTCTTTTCTTAAGTATGGACACCAAAACTGTATGCAGTATTCCAGGTGCGGTCTCACCAATACCTTGTACAACTGAAGCAATACCTCCCTATTTTTATATTCTATCCCCCTAGCAATGAAAGCCAACATTCCATTGGCCTTCTTGTACTGGCCGTGCTAGACGTGCTCCTATCTAGTTATCCAGCAAGTTAAACACGCTATTCAAAATAATCTTCGTGAAGCCGTTTGCTGTTTGAAGCCTTTACTTGAACAAATTTGTGAAACTGTAAACAAAGATAAAGTATGTTTTGTACATAAACTGGGTACTATACATTCGATATTACATAAGATATAACATATTTACAACAGTAGAATAGACTAATTGTATAACTAACTAACATTTGGACTAACTTCTATAACTATCAAATATTAACCTTTTATAAACATAGTGTTATCAAAATACTACTCTGACACCGTTGCTATTATGTGAAGAAACAAAGATACTCACAGATATTGCGCTTGGCCTGACATATGAAATCAGATTACATTGGATTGTGAAACCCTTATGGAATCCTCCATTACTGCCAGGTTCTTCCTGGAATTCTACTTCCTGTGTTACACAGGAAAAAAGGTACGAAGGTCAAATGACCTCTCACAGGAAGAAAGGAACAAAGGTCAAATGACATCACACAGGAAGAAAGGAACAAAGGTAAAATGACCTCACACAGGAAGAAAGGAACAAAGGTCCTCTGCTTCATACAAACACACTGCTAACACATAACCACCACCAGAGGGTGCTATCTGCACACATAAAATAGTCCATCGGTCCAGAACACTCCCCGTCAGGGTTCGTTAACGACTCCACATAGTCCGAACTCTACTTGTCACTGGAGTCCTCTGGCGACAAAAGAAGAACCACCTCAGAGACAGTCCGTCGGTGTCGATGATAGGATGCAGCTTCCGTAGACTGCTGTGAGGGGGTAGGTTGCGTTCTGCTACGCACAGTTCGAATCTGCGTATGGTGAGGTCTGGCTGGGGCGCCAACTTGCCTCTATCAAAGACAAAGCCGATTTTGCTTTGTCCTTCTTGAGTGGTGACCTTCAGATAAGCCACACCTGCAATGGCCTTAGCGGATGCGTCTGCAAAGACACAAAGTTCTTTGAGTTGGGCATTTGAGGGAGAGAAAGACGTATAGCAGCGAAGTATTCGGATCTCATGTAAGTCTTGGATTGAGTCTCTCCATCTGTCCCACTCTGCTTCCATCTCTTCAGGGAGAGGTGAATCCCACTCTTCAGCGCGTGTGGAGAGTTCCCTGAGGAGCAGCCTGCCTTGTATAGTGACAGGGGCTAAGAAGCCGAGAGGGTCGTATAGGCTGTTGACTGTAGAGAGCACTCCTCTACGTGTGAAAGGTTTCTTGGCATCTAAGACTTGGAACGTGAACGTGTCTGTTGCTATGTTCCACGACACCCCTAGGCTACGCTGTAGGGGGAGGTTATCAGTGAAGAGGTCTAGGTCTTTGACGTCCTTAGCACGATCTTCAGGGGGGAATGCCTCCATCACTGCTGGTCTGTTAGAGGCTATCTTATGCAGCCTGAGGTTGGATAGTGCAAGTAGTTCCTGGGCTCGTCCGAGGGTACTGATGGCCTCTGCTTCAGTCGGGAATGACTTCAGTGCGTCGTCGACATAGAACTCTCGTTCGATGAACCCTCTCACATCACTGCCAAAGTCGTCGTCTTCTTCCTTGGCAGCCCTCCTTAGTCCGTATATGGCGACAGCAGGGGATGGGCTATTCCCAAAGACATGGACACGCATTCTGTAGTCCACTATGTCTCTATTGGGGTCATTGTCCCGATACCACAGGAAGCGGAGGAAGTCTCTGTGGTCTTCTCTCACCACGAAGCAATGAAGCATGTGCTGGATATCGGCAGTGATGGCGACGGGCTCTTTCCTGAATCTCATGAGCACTCCCAAGAGGCTGTTGTTAAGATCGGGCCCTGTGAGGAGTACTTCATTGAGAGAGACTCCCTGACCTGGTGCACTGGAGTCAAATACCACGCGGATCTGTCTACTGCATGGGGTAAGGTAGCTTGGACGATCATTCTCCAAGATGGAAGTCTTGAGTGTGCTCACCTGAGATGGCTTCTTCTCAGATTCTTGGCGACATCCTGCAGGGTACACATTAACGAGGCATATCTTGGAGCATGCGCTTACGCTCACTCCTTCTCCACACACCTCGGTGCACCTGGATGTAATCTCCGGACCGGCAGCTCCCTCTCTCTCCCCGCCGTGCTCTGAAGCGGGAGGAGGCGTCTCTGACTTCCAAGGAGCTGGGCCTGGGTGGAGTACTGAAATGTGCCGATCACTTACACATTCAGTGCATTTTGCATCTACCTTGCAGTTCTTGGCGAGATGGCTCGTGGAAGAGCAGCACTTGAAACATATAGGCCTAGAAATTCAGTGGCCTGCGCCACCAGTTTGCGCCCAAAGAGGGCTTTTGCGCCACTGTGCAAACCTACCGCGATATTTAGCGGGGCGCTAATGGCGGCGTTAGCCAGTAGCGCTGCGCCGCCACCGTTGACGTCATCGGTGTGTGCAGCGCCCCGCTATCGCCCCGCTGGCCATATTTGGTCGCTGCCGCCTCCCCCGCGCCGGCCGCAAACAGCGACCGGTACACGGGGCCTACCTGTGCCGGTAGTGGGGCGAGTTAAGGTGGAGGTGCGGCCGGCCGCTTTTTCGGCGGCCGCCTGCCCGCACCTCCGTCCCCGGCCTCCTACACCCCCCCCCCCCCCGTGGCATTGCCGGCTGTTTCCAGAGAGCCCGGCACTTCTCCTTGGTGCCGGGCTCATTTGCCGGCACTCGCGAGCGGGGATCGCGCTGTTGCAGGCATCTCCCCCTTAAGAGTGAGAGGAAGGCCTGCAGTACCGCAGGCTGCCGTGCCGCAGCGGGTGGCGCTGCGGCACTTTGCACGCCAATATTCAGTTTCAGCGCCCCAAGCGGGGCGCCGAAACCCTTGTTTAGCGGCCGGCTTCCACTTGGGGCGCTGAAACTGAATATCCCGCTGGCGCAAGTGGCTCCGCGCGCAGCGGTAATTCCGGCGCCCAGGCGAGCTGGGCGCCCCTAACTGAATTTCTAGGCCATAGAGTTCTCTTTAAGATATTGGCCTAGAAATTGGGTATAGCCCCGCTTGAGGCGCTAGAACTGGCGGTGCGCAAAGTTTATAGCCAGACGAAAGTTATTGCTGCCTGGCGAGATATTGGGTTGCATCGCCCCCAAAGGGGATTGAGGCGCTAATTCAGCCATTGCACGGTGCTCCTAAGGTGCAAAAGTTCAGGCGCTACTCAATATCGACGTGGACGGGCGCAGCGCAGGTGATCTCAATTACGGGAAACCACGAGACTTCCAGGCGCCGGCCGGCTCTTAAAGGGGTGGGTCAGTCAGCCTGAGCTGCCACACCCAACGCCCTGTAGGCCTCAGAATCGGCGCTCGCCCTTCTCTGGCGTTAGAAACTTGTTGAGCATGGAGAAGGTTAGACAGAGAGCAGAGTGCTTCAGCACTGAGGCTCTGGACCAGTTGGTGGCTGCAGTTGAGCGCCGTCGAGATGTCCTGTATCCGGACAATGGCAAGAGGCCGAATCAGAAGGCTTACCGACGATCCTGGAGGGAGGTTGCTGTGAAGGTCAACTCCAGCAGCATGTCGACCAGGACCCCTGTTCAGTGCAGGAAGAAATTCAACGACCTCACACGGATCGTTAGGGTGAGTGATGGTTTAGCAAACTTCTGATTCCCTCCATCTGCAGCTGACTTCGGGCACCCTGTTGCCATGATGCCCCAATGGCCATCTGTCAGCAAGCACCCATGGCCCTTTCTGGGCACACACATGAACAGATGTCTCAAGGCCTCATGTAAGGGCTCTTTCACCATGGGGGGCATGCGATGATGTCTTAAGGCCTCATGTAAGGGCTCTTTCACCATGGGGAGCATGCGATGATGTCTCAAGGCCTCATGTAACACAACTTTGCCTTCTTTCCTCTCCAGGCCAAGCTGGCGGCCAGGCGAAGGGACCACTTTCAAACCGGTGGCGGGCCTCCACAAGTGGTCCCTCTCACGGATCTGGAGGAGAGAGTGCACCAGATTCTTGGAGGATGTCTGTCTGGTCCTGTGACCACTGCATCTGCCGACCCCATTTCCGACAGCGAGGGTAAGACTCTCACCTTTTTCACCTGTTTCCTTCCACTTGGTCCCCCCGCCAGCATGCTTCCTCAGTGTGCAGCCATGTCAGAGCCTTGCCGCAATCTGGCATGCCTTTCCGCAAACCTGTCCTTTTGCTAAAGCCACTCTTCCACCTCCCTGCTTTCAGATGAATCAGCACCAACTCGGGCTCAACACACTGAAGCTGCCAGTGCCAGTGCCACCGGAGGCAAGGAGCAGGAGGAATCCGGTCCAGCCGTTGCAGAATCCGGGGAGCGAACACATCTACAGACTGGGGATAGTAGTCCCCTGGAGGGGAGGGGGGGGTGCTCTGAGGATGAACCAGTTGCCGGAACAAGCGGCATGCAGCAACGCAAGGGGGATAGGCAAGTTCGGCCACCGTCTCCCCGGAGGGCCAGGCAGGTAGTTATGACTGCTGCTCAGAGTGCAGAGGAGGTGCGTCGCCTGGGTGAAATGAGCAAACAGGCCCGGCTCAGACACACGGAGCTGATGGCTGCAGTGGAGAAGATGCCTCAGTCAATAGATTCATTGGCTAAGAGTATGTTGGACTTCGGGGCAACAACGGAGAGGACTCTCCAGGGCTTTGGGGCAACAATGGACAGGACTCTGCAGGGCTTCGGGGCAACAATGGACAGGTCTATCCAGGGCTTCGGGGCAACAATGGACAGGACTATCCAGGGCTTCGGCCCAACAATGGAGAGGACTGTCCAGGGCTTTGAGGCCGCTATGGAAAGGACTGTTCAGGGCTTTGGACAATCCCTGGAAAGCTCTGTCCAGGGCTTGTCCGAGGCAGTGGAGCGGTCGGCACCTGCCTTGTCCGAAGCAATGGGAAGAACTGTCCAGGGCTTCTCCGAAGAACTGGCACCTGGCACACGGGTCCTCACTGTTGCCACGCAGTCACTTGCTGGGCTCGTCCACACCCAGATTGAGGCAACGCGATCTCTCACTGCAGCCACCCTCTCTGCATCAGTTAGGATCACCCCGGGCCCTTCCAGTCCCAAACAAGGCCAGGAATCAGTGGAGCATGCGATTGTGGCGGATGAGCCAAGCCGGTCCCCTCAGATAGCCGGTGTGTCGTCCGACCATGGTGCAGGTGTCCTCTCTCGGCAGGAGACCATTGCACATGCCAGCACTGGTACGTCTGCAGTGCAGCTGCCACCACCTGCAGGGCACACTGCTTCCAGCCATGGTCACATCAAGCATCCTGCGTCCGCACCCTCCAAGCCCAGAGGTCGGCCAGGCCGTCCCTCAGGGGCTTCTGCGCTTCCACACAGTCAGCAGGCGTCCCCCAGCCTTGAGCCCACCACTGGGGTCCAATTACGTAGGAGCAGCAGGGAGGGAAGGGGCCGGCCGCGAAAGAGAAATCGTTCTCCCTCAAGGGGCCAGTTGTAGAGGGAGGTGCTGAGATGTTTCTTTGTCCAAATTCAAGGACACCCTCACCTGTTGTTATATTTGCAGAAGGTTTGTTGAGTTTTGCGGCTTTGCCGAAGAGTTCACAGTTATTTTGTTACTTATGGTTTCTGTTGACATGACGTTGTTTTGCTGTAATGAAAGACTTTTGTGACAATAAACAGAAGTTTCAATGTGGCATGGTGCACGTGACTACTTTCAGTGATGCTGGCATTCAGAGGCCGTCAAACATCCAAAGTGCGCAGGAGCTAAGACTCTCATCATTCCGCCAGAGGGGTCTCGAAACTAGTCCTGATGAGCCTCTGACGTATGGCCCTTCCACTTTCAGGAGCCCTTCCATCTTCCTCCTCCTCCTCCTCCTCCGCCTGCTCTTCCTCCTCCTCCTCCTCCTCCCCCGCCTGCTCTTCCTCCTCCTCCTCCTCCGCCTGCTCTTCCTCCTCCTCCTCATCCTCCTCCTCCTCCTCCTCATCCTCCTCCTCCGCCTGCTCTGCTGGTCGTTGAGGGACAGGTGGAATTGGCTGGGTGCGTCAATTCGCCAAGTTGTGGAGCATGCAGCAGACGACGACGATGTGTCCCACTTGCTCCGGCGAGTACTGCAGGGATCCCCCCGAATGTTCCAGACATCGGAAACGCTTTTTGAGAACACCAATAGTGTGCTGTTTACTGTGCCTGGTCGCCTGATGGCCGCTGTTGATCAGCTCTTCTGCTGGGGTGTCGGCCACACGGAGTGTTGTCATCAGCCATGGGCAGAGAGGATAGCCCTTGTCCCCAGTAAGCCAGCCTCGTGTTCCAGCCAGCCCCTCAAAAAGGTTACAAACTGAGGTCAACTGCAGGATAAAGGCATCGTGGCTGCACCCTGGGAAATGCGCGTTGACTGCCATGATGATTTGGCGGTGGTCACAGACCAGCTGCACGTTGAGGGAGTGGAACCCCTTGCGGTTGCGGAAGTCCTAAGGGTGCTGGCATGGCGCCCTCAAAGCCACGTGTGTGCTGTCAGTCGCCCCCTGCACCATGGGGAAGTCTGCAATAGAAGCGATACCCTGCGTGCGCTCCGCCTGCTTGTGCAGGGTCAGAGGGAAGGTCATGAATTGACGCCTTCGCCTATAAAGGGCATCTGTAACTTGCCGGATGCAACAGTGGACTGCAACCTGAGCGATAGTCGCAATGTCCCCAATGGCTGACTGAAAGGATCCATTGGCATAAAAATTGAGGCCATCAGTCAGTTTAGCGAACACGGACAGAGAGGTCCTGCACCGTTCACGCGGCTGCAGATCCTCAGCAAGCAGGTGGCACAGATCAGTAACAATGTCCCTCCAGAATCGGAGCCTTCGCACACACTGCTCCTCCGACATGTCAAGGCTTGACACCTGCTGCCTAAAGACCCTCGCAGCATACCGTCGGATTGGCCGACCTCCATTGCCCCTCCTCCTTCTGGCCAATCCCGGCCCTCTCTCCCGCCGTCTCTCTGCCCCTTCACAGTGTTGAGCCATGAGGCCATCGCCCTCCAAAGCAGCTCCCATTCCGATGCCAGTTGGTCAAAAGGCTGTTAGGTGTAGTGCTGCAACTGCTTCGGCCAGGTTTGAAGGTCTCAAGTACTCTAAAGCTAAATTCCCCAAACTCTGCTCCACAGTAGCTCGCCAACTCTCTCCAGCAACGATCGCAATGAGCAGGCCAAGTGGCTGAAGCTTCTGCACTAGAGCTGTCCCCTTTAAATAGCGCCCCCCTACTCCGAGAAGGGCCTGCAAGCCCTCCCTCGAACTGTCACTAATAGCGCTAGGCGTTAAGGCTCCAGGCGCCACCCAATATGCGCTCAGGCGCTCCTAAAAGGCGTTGCACACTGAAATGACGTCATGATCTGCTTGCGCTCGCAGGTGCGCGCAAACACTTAGCGCAGGCGTTAAATGTACAGTCAATATGCGAGTTGTCGCTATCTTCATAGCGACCGCCCCAATTCTAGGTCTCTTTAGGCGCTCAGCGCCGGCGCTACCAACCGAATTTCTAGGCCATTGTTTCCGATCTTCCAGGGACATCTCCCTGAAGCCTCTGCACTTCTTTAAAGGATGGGGCTTGTTGTGGATAGGGCATTGTTTGCTCATATCCTGAGGTTTCTTCTGAATCTTTGTGTGCTCAATTGAGGACACTTGCATTTTGTGGACAGATATTGGTGTCTTTCCATGTCTGTCGAACTTGTCTCTTCTGGCAAGTGCTGGGTGCGAGGAGAAGAAGTTGAAGCTGGGGTCATTCCTGGCTTTGGCTTCTTTACGGATGAATTTAACGAACGCAGAGAATGGTGGGAACGCCACGTTGTGCTTTAGCTTGAACTTTGATCCAAACGTTATCCACTTCTCCTGCAGGTTAAATGGAAGCTTCTCAATGATGGGACTTACCCCTCTGGAAGTGTCTAAGTATGATAGACCGGGTAGGTAGCCGTCCTGCTTTGCGGCTTCGAGTTCCGACAGCAGATCTCCAAGGTCGCGGAGCTTCTGGGGTTCCTTACTCGTCAACCTCGGAACGTTCTCCAACCTGTCAAAGAGAGCCCTCTCAATGGCTTCGGGCGAGCCGTACCTTTCTTCCAGCCTCACCCAAGCCTTCTTCAACCCCTCTGGCAGCTGCCCCACGTTGGCTGCTTTTATCCTGCAGGCCTGTCCGGCGGACTCTGGGCCAAGCCATTTGATAAGGAGGCCGAGCTCTTCTGCCGACAGGTCTAAGCCCGATGTGGCATCGTGGAAGCAGGACTTCCAAGCCCGATAATTCTCCGGCCTGTCATCAAACTTAATTAACCCCGAAGTCACCAGCTGGGTGCGTGCAAGGTATTTGGCGAGGTCGTAGGTGCTGGGACCTGTGCCAGGGTTGCCTTGGCTGGGGGCCTCAAGGAATCGAGAGGGGATTTGCCTCTGACTTTCTCTATTCGGCGTCCTATTCCTTTGCACCGTGTCTTCCGTTCTGCTGGCGGAGACTCTGCGGCTTGAGGCACGCCGTCTGCTTTGATCTTGGTTGGCAACTTGTGGCATGTTATACGAAGTGCTTGCGTCTGTAGAGATGTGCGGGCCTCCATCCCTTTCTCCTGTAAACTGTATGTCGGCATGGTCGCTCACGTAATCTATGGTGCGCTGTCGTGGACTCTGCCACGGAACGGGAATTAAAGGTTTGTAAGCTGTCTCGGGAACAGCTCCCTCCAAAATTGCCTCGAATACTTGTGTCTCGGCTAATGCAGCATCTATCTCTTTTTGTTGCTGCAGAGCGTCTAATGTGGCTTGGAGACGGGCCTGTTCAGCCTGGCGTTCCACTTGGTGACGGGCCTGTTCCGCTTGGAGTCGGGCCTGTCTTACTTTAATTTCTATTTCACTGTTCGCATGCGCAGCTCTGGCTTGAGCTGCCATTCGCTTAGCCCGTGCTCTGGCGATAGTCACGCTTTTTTTTTTAATAATTCAACTTTATTGTCATTGTACAACGAAATGTGATCTTGCAAGCTCCCATGAGTCCAGTACAAATAACATTAACATTAAACGTAAATAGCACCGTCCTGGGAGAAGCAAAGCCGCTGCGTCTGTGCGCGCCGCCATTCCATTTCCACCATTCCTCCCGTCCGACAATCTTCAGCCCAACGCCCGGGCCTGCTCACCAACCGCCCCGCCCGGGGCTCCTTCCGTGACCTTCTCACCAACCGCCCCTCCTCAGGGCTCCTTCCGTGACCTTCTGCACCTGGTCTTCCCTAATGGTCACCCCTCCAGGTACTAACCAGGCCTGGCTCTGCTTAGCTTCAAAGCCTTGCCAGTGACCCTGTCCCTAGTCCCAGCTTGCGATCTGACGTAACCGGAGCTTATAGACCGATTGTCACCTTCTACAGTTTCGTCTGCCTGTTTAAGGTCTTCTCCTCACTGCAAAGCATTTTCGTTATTATCTTCTGACATGTTGATGTGAGGTAGATGTGCTCTACGAGGTTAAGGCTTACACTGGGTTCCTCCTGCTCCGCTCTTCACAGCGAGCCGTATTGCTATCTTTTCACTGTATCTTTTCACTGATATCTTTTCACTGATATCTTTTCACTGTACTGGCCACGCTAGACGTGCTCCTATCTAGTTATCCAGCAAGTTAAACACTTATACAAAATAATTCTTCATGAAGCCGTTTGCTGTTTGAAGCCTTTACTTGAACAATTTTGTGAAAAGATATTGCGCTTGGCCTAACATATGAAATCAGATTACATTGGATTGTGAAACCCTTATGGAATCCTCCATTACTGCCAGGTTCTTCCTGGAATTCTACTTCCTGTGTTACACAGGAAGAAAGGTACGAAGGTCAATTGACCTCTCACAGGAAGAAAGGTCAAATGACGTCACACAGGAAGAAAGGAACAAAGGTCAAATGACCTCACACAGGAAGAAAGGAACAAGGTCAAATGACCTCTGCTTCATACAAACACACTGCTAACACATAACCACCACCAGAGGGTGGTATCTGCACACATAAAATAGTCCATCGGTCCACAACACTTCTTAATCACTTGCTGCACCTGCATACTAACCTTTTGAGTTTCGTGCACCAGGACCCCCAGATCCCTTTGTACTTCAGTACTTTCCAGTTTCTTGCCATTAAGATAATAACTTGCTCTACGATTTTTCCTGCCAAAGTGCATAACCTCACACTTTCCAGTATTGTATTCCATCTGCCAAATCTCTGCCCACTTACTTAGCCTGTCTATGTCCCCTTGCAGGTTTTTTATGTCCTCCTCACTCACTACTTTCCCTCCCATCTTAGTATCATCTGCAAACTTTGATATGTTACACTCGGTCCCCTCCTCCAAATCGTTAATATAGATTGTAAAGAGTCGGGGACCCAGCACTGATCCCTGCGGAACACCCTAGTTACTGATTGCCAGTCTGAGAATGAACCATTTATCCCAACTCTCTGCCTTCTGTTAGATAGCCAATCCTCTATCCATGCCAGAATATTACCCCCAATCCTGTGATTTTTTATCTTAAGCAATAATCTTTTGTGTGGCACCTTGTCAAATGCCTTTTGGAAGTCTAAATATACTACGTCCACTGGTTCCCCTTTATCCACCCTATATGTTACTTCCTCAAAGAACTCCAGCAAATTTGTCAAACATGACTTCCCCTTCATAAAACCATGCTGACTTTGTCCAATTAAATTATGATTATCCAAATGTCCTGTTACTGTCTCCTTAATAATGGTCTCCAAAATTTTACCTACCACAGATGTTAGGCTAACCGGTCTATAGTTTCCAGCCTTCTGTCTACTGCCCTTTTTAAATAAGGGTGTTACATCAGCAGTTTTCCAGTCTGCCGGGAATTTTGCTGAGTCCAGGGAGTTTGGGAAAATTTTACCAATGCTTCCACAATCCCTACCGGCACTTCCCTCAAGACCCCAGGATGTAAGCCATCAGGTCCAGGTGATTTATCCACCTTGAGTCCCATTATTTTACCAAGTACCACTTCCTTAGTGATTTTGATCGTGTTTAGCTCCTCCCCCCCCCCCATAGCCCCCTGTTTGTCCAGTGTTGGGATATTCTTAGTGTCCTCTACTGTAAAGACTAATACAAAATACTCATTCAGTGTTTTTGCCACCTCCATATTACCCACCATTAATTTCCCAGTCTCATCCTCTAAGGGACCAACATTTACTTTAGCCACCCTTTTTCTTTTTATATAACTGTAAAAATTCTTACTATCTGTTTTTATATTTTTTGCTAATTTACTTTCATAATCTATCTTCCCTTTCTTAATCAATCTTTTTGTTATTTTTTGCTGTCTTTTAAAGTTTTCCCAATCCTCTATCCTCCCACTAGATTTGGCTACCTTATATGCCCTTGTTTTTAGTCGAATACTATCCTTAATTTCTTTACTTAGCCACGGATGGCTGTCTTTTCTTTTACACCCTTTTCTTCTCAGTAGAATACATATTTTTTGGAAGTTGTAAAATAACTCCTTAAATGTACACCACTGATCATGTATCGTCTTACCCTTTAATCTATTTTCCCAATCCACTCTACTCAATTCCACTCTCATACCTTCATAGTCTCCTTTATTCAAGCTTAGCACGCTTGTTTGAGATCCAACCTTCTCACCCTCTAATTGAATATGGAATTCAACCATGTTATGGTCACTCATTCCAAGGGGATCCATTACTAGGACATTTTTAATTAATCCTGTCTCGTTACACAGGACCAGATCTAAGATTGCTTGCCCCCTGGTCGGTTCAGTTACATACTGCTCAAGAAACCCATCCCTAATACACTCAATGAACTCATCCTCAAGGCAGCCCTGCCCAATTTGATTTGTCCAATTAATATGATAGTTAAAATCCCCCATAATTATAGATGTTCCCTTATTACAAGCCTCAAAGATTTCCTGATTGATACTCCGTCCAACAGAGTTGCAACTGTTCGGAGGCCTATAGACTACGCCCACTAGTGTTTTATTCCCCTTATTATTCCTTACCTCCACCCAAACTGTTTCATTATCCTGATCTTTTGACCCAATATCATTTCTCTGTATTACACTGATTCCTTCCTTTATTAACATAGCCACCCCACCTCCCCTTCCTTCCTGCCTGTCCTTCCTGATCGTTAAATAACCTGGTATGTTTAATTCCCAGGCATTGTCACCCTGAAGCCATGTTTCTGTAATGGCCACAAGATCATACCCATATGTAGTTATTTGTGCCATTAACTCGTCTATTTTGTTACGAATGCTACGTGCATTCGATAGAGAACTTTCAAATATGTTTTGTGACACTTAGTTCCTGCTTTTGCCCTTTTTATTACTTTACCTTTTACTCCATACCTTCTGCCCCTTCCTGACACGCTCTGGTTTTTAATTTCCCCACTGCTACCTAAGTCTATGACCTTCTCTGTTGTCAGTTTTATTATTTGCTCTCTAGGAACCTCCCCCCCACTAGTTAGTTTAAAGCCCTCTCTACAGCCCTAGTTATATGATCCGCCAGGCCTCTAGTCCCAGCACTGGTCAAGTGAAGCCCGTTCCAATGGAACAGCTCCCTCCTACCCCAATACTGGTGCCAGTGTCCCAGGAAGCAAAACCCATTTCTCCCACACCAATCTTTGAGCCACGCATTTAACTCTCTAATTTTATTTGTCCTAGCCAAATTCGCTCGTGGCTCAGGTAATAATCCAGAGATTATTACCCTTGAGGTTCTGTTTTTTAATTTGACCCCTAGCTGCTCATACTCCTTTAACAAAGCCGGCTTCCTAGTCCTATCTATGTCGTTGGTACTAACATGGACCACGACAACTGCATCCACCCCCTGCCACTGCAAGTTTCTTTCCAGCCCAGAGGAGATGTCCTTAACCCTGGCACCGGGTAGGCAACACAGCCTTCGGGACTCTCGCTCTTGGCTGCAGAGAACTCTATCTATCCCCCTAATATTACTATCCCCTACCACTACAACATTTCTATTTACTCCCCCCTCTTGAATGGCCCCCCGTTCCACGGTGCTGTGGCCAGGTTGCTCATCCTCCCTGCAGTCCCTGCTCCTGTCCCCACAGGGAGTAAGAACCTCGAACCTGCGGCTCCTCCAGCTCTACCTCCTGGATCCCCGTACCTGCCTCACTCATAGTCACACCGTCCTGTCCCTGACCATGGGCTACATCTGAATTAATTAACTTCATAGGTGTGACCACCTCCTGATACATAGAGTCCAGGTACTTCTCCCCCTCTCTGATGTGTCGCAGTGTCTGAAGCTCAGACTCCAGCTCATCAACATGGAGCTGGAGTTCCTGTAGCAGCAGACAATTGTCACAGACGTAATCACCGTGAGCCTCAATGGGGTTCACCGGCTCCCACATCTCGCAACAGTAACACATCACCTGCTCCATTCTATGTAATTAATTAAAATTTTTATTGTTAGTTATGGACACCCTCTGCCCGATTTTAGATGCTGGTATCCCCTTTAATTAATTGGATTTAAATTAAATCAATCCCTCTAGTTACACCAGTTAAATGGTTTACCAACAGTCACTCTGCACCAGAAAGGCCTTATTAACTACAACCCACAGAGTTAAAGTTTGAAAAGAGCAGCTAACACCCCACTTACCCTAACTCACACTTACCCAAACTCACAGCACTCTTTGATGACTCGCACTAGGACTGGTCTTTTTATACTGTTTGTTTGTTTACAGCCAAATGAGTCACCCCTGCTGATTGGTTAGAAAACTGGTTTCCACTGCCTGCTGTGCCAATTTACTCCTACTGCAGTGTAACCTTGTTTTACTCTTCTTAAACCAACAGAATCCCAAATATTTAACTTTTCCCCTTTACTTAAACTGCTTAAGTAATCTTATCAAGAATGATTTAAAGAGAAATAACAATTAAAGAACTCTCACACTTACCCAAACTCAGAGCACTCTTTGATGACTCGCCCTCAGCTAAGTCCCGCTGATGGGGGAGTGGGGAAGGAGAATGGGAGGGGGCTGATCGCAGGCTTACAGCGACCCTCAAGAGGACCATGGAGCCGACAGGAGCCTCCAAAACAATGGCCTCTCAAGTGTCAGGATACTATTTAATTGTGGTATCACCCGTAGGGTCGCAAACCTTGCAGGATTGCCCTGGAATCTCCAGGAATTAAAGCCTAATCTCCAGGACACTGCTGCGAGCAACCTGGGAGAAAAATTATTGGGGTAATAAAAAAAATTGTGTGACTAAAATATTTTCTTTGAACACTTTTGTTTACTATTCCTAAAAATATTGGCATGGGGAAAGAAGACCGTTTGACTGGCAGTCACAAATCATCCAATTGGTTAATGAAGAGTCTATTCACTTTCCGATTGGCCGTGGGAAGGAGGTGCACCACGAGGATGGACACGTTGGGTGACCAATGGCAAGAGTGCGGGGGCGGGGTGGTTGGAGGCAGAAGGTCATGTGATGAAACCTCACCCAGAGTTGGCGACCCTAGCCATGCCCAATCCCAGCCTCACCTGACATCTTTTTCAGGGGGAGTTGCTGAACAGCAATCAGGAATGGGAAGGAATTTGCCCCTCTCTAGCTCATGATGCTGAGGCCAGTTGTCATGTCGTAGTTGCTGCCCTGATTGAGATTGGCGAACTGAGCAACATTTCTGCTCTGATGAGAGGTAATTTTCTGATTTTGTGCTCCGAGGAGGAGCTTTCCCCTCCGAGAGCGCATATCGGAAATTAGTCCACCTGAATTTAATTTGGTTGAATCATGCACTGCATGCAAACAAGATTGAAATATGCACTCACAGAAGGCAAAACACCCCAACAGGGGCATGAAGTTGGAAAATTATCTCTATAATGTCATCTTTTCATTGTCTCGGTTGTTGCTACTTGACTATGCAATATTCATGAAGAATTTTATCATCATTCTCCTGTCAGTGTCAGTTCTATATATACATAGGAAAAGACATGAAAAGACATGCAAACTGGGAGTTCTTCAAACCATTATAGAGGTATATCAGTGTCAACCTGCACTGTACTGAGGATAGACAGGGCAATCTGAAGGCTGATAATGCAGTCCCAAGCTACCAATTAACCCAGTATCCTCTATTTCTCTTGCAGTACATTGTAGTTCATATTGGATCACAGTTTGAGTTGCCTTGTTCTTCTGCTCTAATAGGATTCCCTGCCTGGACCTTGAACAGTAATAGTTGAGTCCCTGGCCCCAGTTTTAGAGGGCGGGAGGCGGGGGTAGGTGGGGGGGAGGTAGGGTGCGTGCAAGCCCCAAAGTGGGCAGCAAACCGGGGAGTTCTTAACGACTGGGCCTCATTACCATAAATTTTCTCTGACTCGCACCCGAATCCAACCGCATCCACAACCTGGCCGGCGGGCGGGAGTGGGAATCCGGCAGCAGGAGGTTACAGGCAGGGAATGGTCCCGGCAGTCACTTAAGTGGTAAGGGGGGCTCTAGAGTCAGTTGGGGGAGGGAGACCCAGGGCTTCTTTATGATGCCTGGAGGAGCACTCCTGTCCCCATAAGGAAGCCTAAAATAACACTTTTCAACGTACCTTACTGGGCCTCTTCTGGCCCACAATCCGTCCCCTGGCAGGTCTGACCTGGCGAAGAAGCCATCACTGCTCCCTCACTCTAATATTGTAGATCAGGTCTCGATTACATCATTGAGCCTGATTTGCATGTGTAAAGTAGGGCCCTGCTTCCTTTCTGCAGGTGTCCCGGCCGCCTGCTCAAAAGAGCAAATTAACATGGGGAGACGGCAGGAAGGCAGTGGGATCAGAGGGGGTAAGTAACTTAGCTCATTTTAACTGCCGACACCCCCGGCCAACCTGGTTTTCACCAGGCGGGTGGGAGTTAAGATCGGGGCCCCTTCTGGTTTTATTGACATGATGAAGAGGGTGATTGGTTTATGAACCATCGTGATTGATGTGTATCATGTAATGTCCGTGTGTAATTGAGACACGGACTGCAGAAGTTGGTTATAACAGGTGTTTACTGAATGGAGACAAAACTGGAACTACTATACAAAGTTACTTCACAGGCTTATATACAGGGGTGGTCACTACTGGTACTGCAGTATACAGGGGCTGCAGAATATAGCTCCTTCTTCAAGGTACATACACTACAATTCCTCCCCTTTTAGCTAAACAGTACATAACATTCGATTAATAATTAAATAACATATTTACAATTACAGTGGCTACATACATTAGCTGAAGTTAATCAATTATAAATTCAGTCTTTGAGGAGGCTTCCTGATTCTGTCCAGATAACGCCTCTTTGGGGTATCAGGTTCTTCTGGCAAAGTTGATTCGGGATCAACGTCATTGTTTGGTTCGTCTGCTTCCAATATCACCGATTCTGAGGTAGATGCAATTGGTACATCGGTTTCATCACCAGGTGTATAGGATCGTGGTGTAGATTTGACGTTTTCCAGGGACTCTAGAATCTGGTCAGCATGGCGTCTTACAATGCTCTCTCCAATGTCCACGGTATACATTAGAGGTCCTTGCCGTGTGCAGATCATTCCTTGCTGCCATTTCTCTGTGCGGTAGTCCCGGGCCAAAATTGGTTGACCTATCTTGAAACTCCTGGTTGGCCTTTCATTCATATTCTGAAACTGCCTGTTCTCCACATCTCTTCTGATGTTTGGCTTAACCAAATCCAAGCAGCATCTTAGTCTTCGATTGAAGAACAACATGGCTGGAGTTTGGTTGGTAACCGCATGTGTCGCATTCCGGTAGGCAAACAAGAAGTTATCCACCTTGTGTTGTAGGGGTATGTCTTCATTACACATTGCCTTGATAGCCTTCTTCAATGTTTGAACGAACCTCTCAGCCAATCCATTGGTGGCTGGATGATATGGGGCAGATGTGTAATGCTTAACACCATTGTTCTTTAAGAACCTCCGGAATTCTTCAGACACAAACTGTGGTCCATTGTCAGAGCAAATCTGTTCAGGCAGCCCATTTCTGGCGAATATGGTTCGTAAGACTGTGATAGTTTTTTCTGTGGTGGTTGAGGACATTTTTATTACCTCTGGCCACTTTGAATGTGCATCCACTGCAATTCAAAACATCGAGTCCATAAATGGACCAGCAAAATCAATGTGTACCCTTTGCCATGGAGATGAGGGCCACTCCCATGGATGTAGAGGGGCTTGTGGTGGGGCGTTTTGGACCTTCTGGCATCCTGTACAGCTCTTGGTCATCTCTTCGATTTCTCTATCGATTCCCGGCCACCACACAAACGCTCTGGCTAAGTTCTTCATTTTTACCCCTCCCAGATGACACGAATGAAGCTCATTGAGCACTCTATCCTTCAATTTGGGTGGAATTACTACTCTGGATCCACACATCAAGGTTCCTCGGCACACTGACAGCTGTTCTCTTCTCGGCGAGAATGCTGGCAACAGTGGTTCGCCATGTGCTGGCCATCCCTTCACCGTTAAATCATAGACCCTGGAGAGTGTTGGGTCATTTTGTGTTTCCTTTTCTATGTTTGCCTTCGTCACAGGTAGACATTCGACTATGGTCAAGTGGAATATCTCCACAGGATGCACTGCAGGTGCTTCTTCCACCGTCAGCAACGGTAGGCGTGACAATCCATCAGCATTCCCATGCTGTTTAGTTCCTTTGTACTCGATGTCATATTGGTGTGCCCCTAGGAAAAGGGACCACCTCTGTAGCCATTGTGCTGTCATTATCGGGACGCCCTTCTTAGGGTTGAAAATGGAGACAAGAGGTTGATGATCAGTTAGTAGAGTAAATTTCTGTCCATGCAGGTAGTGATTGAACTTCTTCACCCCCCACACCAGGCTGAGGGCCTCTCTGTCAATCTGGGCATAGTTACACTCGGCTGCAGTTAACGAGCGTGACGCAAAAGCTATCGGCCTCTCTGAACCAGCAAGGGATTTATTTGACAGTACCGCTCCAACGCCGTAGGGAGACGCATCACACGCCAGTCTTATCGGTAGTGATGGGTTGTAGTGAGCCACTACTTCTCTTGAAGTGATCAGGCCTTTACACTTCTGAAAGGCCTGCTTACATTCATCGCTCCATTTCCATGCTACTCCAGTTTGTAGCAGGGCGTTCAGTGGGTGCAGAATTGTGGACAAATTCGGCAAAAACTTATGGTAGTAATTCACCAATCCGAGGAATGACCTCAGTTGCGACACATTTTCAGGCGCTGGAGCCTTAACCAGTGCTTCAATTTTGTCAGGGGACTTATGTAACCCCTCTTCATCAATCACGTGGCCACAATACGATATTTATTTCTTTAAAAACTCGCACTTGGAGCGATTGGCTCATAACCCATGTTCTCTTAGTCTAGTGAGCACCTGCTCTAGGTTGGCAAGGTGTTCACTATCATTTTCACCTGTCACTAGGATGTCGTCCAAGTAACACTGAGTCCCCGGAATCCCTTGCAGGACTTGTTCCATCACTCTTTCCCATATAGCCGGAGCTGATGCTATGCCGAATACCAGTTGATTATACTGGTAAAGACCTTTGTGAGTGTTTATCGTGAGATATTTCCTAGAGGATTCTTCAACCTCCATCTGCAAATATGCTTGCGCTAGGTCAATTTTTGTAAAACATTTCCCTCCAGATAGTGAGGCGAAAATATCTTCTATCCTCGGAAGAGGATACTGTACTGTGTGAAGGATTGGGTTCACAGTCACCTTGAAGTCCCCACAGATGCGAACCTTCCTTGGCTCCTCAGACTTAATATTTAACGTTTTCTTCATGACAGGAACGATGGGTGTCGCCCACTCGCTCCAGTCTACCTTAGATAACACGCCTGCATTCTCCAGATTCTCCAGCTCTGCCTCGACGGCTGGGCGAATTGCATACGGTACCGGTCTTGCTTTGAAAAACTTGGGAATTGCATTCTCTTCTATTTTTATCGAGGCGGTTACACCTTTAAGAGTTCCCAGTCCTTGTTGAAATACCTCTTTAGCGTTAGCTAAGATTTTTGACAATCGTCCAGGTGTGACGTCGTCATCCTTTTTACCAGCCACAGTCAGTGCCTGAATGGAGTGCCAGTCTAAACTTATCTTTCTGATCCATTCACGTCCCAATAACGGTGGTCCACCATCTTGCAGTATGTACAGATACAATTTCTGTATTTCCTTGCCGTTGTATTCGACAGGCACCCTTATTTTCCCTCTGGGGTATACTTTCTGCCCCGTATATGTCTTCAAGACAATGGATGTGTCTTTCAAGGGTATGTGTGAGAATAGCCACTCATAGTCTCATCGATTCATGATGGTCAGGGCTGATCCTGTATCCAATTCCATTTTGACTTCAGACCCTCCTATCGTGAGGGTGACACAAATGGTTCGGTGATCCTCTTTTGCGATTACGTTGCGTAGTTTGAGACAGCTTAGTCTCTTGTTCCCGGATTCACTATCGCTCTTCTGGTCTTCGGAACTACTGTCCGTCATCTTTTGTACTTTCCTGTACTTTTCCTTAGTCGGCTTTTTGTTGTCGTTAGTCTTCTTCCCGGACCTGCAAACTCGTGCAATGTGTCCCATCTTTCCGCATTGCCTGCATGTTTTGTCCTTGGACCAGCAGTCCTTCTGGTCATGGGTTGTTCTGCCGCAGCGATAACATTTTTCAAATCCCCGTGTCATTTCATGGGTGCCGTATTCCTGTGGCTTTTGCTGTATTTCCGCAGCTCCCCTTGCTGCTGCTTTGTACGATACTGCCACGCTGAAAGCCTTATCTAGCGTCAGCTCTTTCTCTGAGAGTAACCTCTTCTGGGTTCCTTCACTCAGGAGTCCACAGACAAATTTGTCCCGTAGGGTATCTGCCAGTCCTGCTCCGAACTGGCAGTGCTTTGATAGCTTGCGTCGTTCCGTAAGGTAATCAGCATTGCTCTCATCTTTATGCTGATTTCTCTTGTGGAATTTAAATCTTTCTGCTATCAGCAGTGGTGTAGGATTTAGGTGTTCCTGTAGGATATCAACAATTTCATTAAAACTCTTCTCCATCGGTTTGACTGGAGTGATCAGGTTCCGCAATAGGCCGTACGGTCTTGCGCCCATTAAGTTTAGTAGTACCGATGCCTTTTTCTCATCGGCTACTTCATTTGACTTACAATATACTTCAACTCTTTCCACATACGTGGTCCAGTCTTCTATTGCATTATCGAAGGCTGTGGGGACAGGAGCAGGGACTGCAGGGAGGATGAGCAACCTGGCCACAGCACCGTGGAACGGGGGGCCATTCAAGAGGGGAGAGTAAATAGAAATGTTGTAGTGGTAGGGGATAGTATTATTAGGGGGATAGGTAGAGTTCTCTGCAGCCGAGAGCGAGAGTCCCGAAGGCTGTGTTGCCTACCCGGTGCCAGGGTTAAGGACATCTCCTCTGGGCTGGAAAGAAACTTGCAGTGGGAGGGGGTGGATCCAGTTGTCGTGGTCCATGTTGGTACAAACAACATAGATAGGACTAGGAAGCCGGTTCTGTTAAAGGAGTATGAGCAGCTAGGGGTCAAATTAAAAAACAGAACCTCAAGGGTAATAATCTCTGGATTATTACCTGAGCCACAAGCGAATTTGACTAGGACAAATATAATTAGAGAGTTAAATGCGTGGCTCAAAGACTGGTGTGGGAGAAATGGGTTTTGCTTCCTGGGACACTGGCACCAGTACTGGGGCAGGAGGGAGCTGTTCCATTGGGACGGGCTTCACTTGGCCAGTGCTGGGTCTAGAGTCCTGGCGGATCATATAACTAGGGCTGTAGAGAGGGCTTTAAACTAACTAGTGGCGGGGAGGTTCCTAGAGAGCAAATAATAAAAATGACAACAGAGAAGGTTATAGACTTAGGTAGCAGTGGGGAAATTAAAAACCAGAGCGTGTCAGGAAGGGGCAGAAGGTATGGAGTGAAATGTAATGTAATAAAAAGGGCAAAAGCAGGAACTAAGTATCACAAAACATATTTGAAAGTTCTCTATCTGAAGGCACGTAGCATTCGTAACAAAATAGACGAGTTAATGGCACAAATAACTACATATGGGTATGATCTTGTGGCCATTACAGAAACATGGCTGCAGGGTGACAATGCCTGGGAATTAAACATACCAGGTTATTTAACGATCAGGAAGGACAGGCAGGAAGGAAGGGGAGGTGGGGTGGCTATGTTAATAAAGGAAGGAATCACTGTAATACAGATAAATGATATTGGGTCAAAAGATCAGGATAATGAAACAGTTTGGGTGGAGGTAAGGAATAATAAGGGGAATAAAACACTAGTGGGCGTAGTCTATAGGCCTCCGAACAGTTGCAACTCTGTTGGACGGAGTATCAATCAGGAAATAGTTGAGGCTTGTAATAAGGGTGCATCTATAATTATGGGGGATTTTAACTATCATATTAATTGGACAAATCAAATTGTGCCAGGGCTGCCTTGAGGATGAGTTCATTGAGTGTATTAGGGATGGGTTTCTTGAGCAGTATGTAACTGAACCGACCAGGGGGCAAGCAGCCTTAGATCTGGTCCTGTGTAACAGGACAGGATTAATTAAAAATGTCCTAGTAAAGGATCCCCTTGGAATGAGTGACCATAACATGGTTGAATTCCATATTCAATTAGAGGGTGAGAAGGTTGGATCTCAAAGAAGCATGCTAAGCTTGAATAAAGGAGACTATGAAGGTATGAGAGCGGAATTGAGTAGAGTGGATTGGGAAAATAGATTAAAGGGTAAGACGATACATGATCAGTGGTGTACATTTAAGGAGTTATTTTACAACTTCCAAAAAATATATATTCCACTGAGAAGAAAAGGGTGTCAAAGAAAAGACAGCCATCCGTGGCTAAGTAAAGAAATTAAGGATAGTATTCGACTAAAAACAAGGGCATATAAGGTAGCCAAATCTAGCGGGAGGATAGAGGATTGGGAAAACTTTAAAAGACAGCAAAAAATAACAAAAAGATTGATTAAGAAAGGGAAGATAGATTATGAAAGTAAATTAGCAAAAAATATAAAAACAGATAGGAAGAGTTTTTACAGTTATATAAAAAGAAAAAGGGTGGCTAAAGTAAATGTTGGTCCCTTAGAGGATGAGACTGGGAAATTAATGGTGGGAAATATGGAGATAGCAAAAACACTGAATGAATATTTTGTATCAGTCTTTACAGTAGAAGACACTAAGAATATCCCAACACTGGACAAACAGGGGGCTATAGGGGGGGGAGGAGCTAAACACGATCAAAATCACTAAGGAAGTGGTACTCGGTAAAATAATGGGACTCAAGGCAGATAAATCACCTGGACCTGATGGCTTACATCCTAGGGTCTTGAGGGAAGTGGCGGTAGGGATTGTGGATGCATTGGTAATAATTTTCCAAAACTCCCTGGACTCAGCTAAGGTCCCGGTAGACTGGAAAACTGCTAATGTAACGCCCTTATTTAAAAAGGGCAGTAGACAGAAGGCTGGAAACTATAGACCGGCTAGCCTAACATCTGTGGTAGGTAAAATATTGGAGTCCATTATTAAGGAGACAGTAACAGGACATTTGGATAATCATAATTTAATAGGACAAAGTCAGCATGGTTTTATGAAGGGGAAGTCATGTTTGACAAATTTGCTGGAGTTCTTTGAGGAAGTAACATATAGGGTGGATAAAGGGGAACCAGTGGACGTAGTGTATTTAGACTTCCAAAAGGCATTTGACAAGGTGCCACACAAAAGATTATTGCTTAAGATAAAAAATCACAGGATTGGGGGTAATATTCTGGCATGGATAGAGGATTGGCTATCTAACAGAAGGCAGAGAGTTGGGATAAATGGTTCATTCTCGGACTGGCAATCAGTAACTAGTGGTGTTCCACAGGTGTCAGTGCTGGGTCCCCAACTCTTTACAATCTATATTAACGATTTGGAGGAGGGGACCGAGTGCAACGTATCAAAGTTTGCAAATGATACTAAGGTGGGAGGGAAAGTAGTGAGTGAGGAGGACATAAAAAACCTGCAAGGGGACATAGACAGGCTAAGTAAGTGGGCAGAGATTTGGCAGATGGAATACAATACTGGAAAGTGTGAGGTTATGCACTTTGGCAGGAAAAATCATAGAGCAAGTTATTATCTTAATGGCAAGAAACTGGAAAGTACTGAAATACAAAGGGATCTGGGGGTCCTGGTGCACGAAACTCAAAAGGTTAGTATGCAGGTGCAGCAAGTGATTAAGAAGGCCAATGGAATGTTGGCTTTCATTGCTAGGGGGATAGAATATAAAAATAGGGAGGTATTGCTTCAGTTGTACAAGGTATTGATGAGACTGCACCTGGAATACTGCATACAGTTTTGGTGTCCATACTTAAGAAAAGACATACTTGCTCTCGAGTCAGTACAAAGAAGGTTCACTCGGTTAATCCCGGGGATGAGGGGATGGACATATGAGGAGAGGTTGAGTAGATTGGGACTCTACTCATTGGAGTTCAGAAGAATGAGAGGTGATCTCATTGAAACATATAAGATTGTGAAGGGGTTGGATTGAGTGGATGCGGGGAGGATGTTCCCGATGATGGGTGAAACTAGAACTAGGGGGCATAGTCTTAGAATAAGGGGCTGCTCTTTCAAAACTGAGATGAGGAGGAACTACTTCACTCAGAGGGTGGTAGGTCCATGGAATATGCTGCCCCAAAAAGCTGTAGAAGCTACATCATTACATAAATTTAAAACAGAAATAGACAGTTTCCTAGAAGTAAAGGGAATAAAGGGTTATGGGGAGCGGGCAGGAATTTGGACATGAGTCTAGGTTCGGATCGGTCATGGCCCTGTGGTTAGTGGAGCGGGCCCAGGGGCCGTGTAGCCTGATCCTGCTCCTATTTCGTGTGTCTAATTCTGTTAGATTCAGGAGATGGTTCTGTGATAATAGATTGGCGGTTAGGATCAGATCAGCCATGATCTTATTGAATGGCGAAGCAGGCTTGAGGGGCCGATTGGCCTACTCCTGCTCCTAATTCTTATGTTCTTCTTATGTTCTTATGTTCTTATATTGCCACTCTTCGGCATCTTGGAGATCTAAGATGGCGCCTCCCGCGCTTTGCCTTCTTCCCCGATTGACCAAAATGGCGCCTCCCGCGCTTTGCCTTTTCTGCTGCTGCCAGCGCTGTTGCTGGCGTTTTTATGCCTTGATGGTGACGCCCTATGGTCTTTGCGCGCTTCCCCCCGCGCTGCTGCCAACGCCGCTCTCCGCGGTCCCCGTGGCAAACTGCAGCTCCTCGCGGCTTTCTGCGCTTCTAATTTCTTTTTCTTTTCTTTTAATTACTGTTCCCGTCGTCAGAGCAGACCCTATGGGACACTTCCCTCCCTCTTCTCGGGTCTGTACGCTGCCCGGCTTCGTAGCACCGGCCGCGCCCTATGTGCTCCACCCTCTCTCTCTCTCCTCTTCCCGACAACGCTGCTCGGCCCCGTTGAAAAGCCACCCGATCGAGCTCTAGCCCGCCGCAGCCCAGGAAGGATCAGTGTACTACCTGCCACCAGCCTGATTAGCTGGAACACCATAGACTGGATAACCAAGCCCAGCTCTCGACAGCCTCTCCTGCAAATCTTCGAATTCGATGAATCAGAGGGCGGTTGCCCACGGTCGACGCCCGTTTCTTCTGTTTGTTTTTTTTTCTTTTTGGATTTCTTCCTTCTGGCTTCGACCTCTAATAACTTTGCTGCAGGGATGGATCCCCGTGAGGTGGTGCAGAACTGTAGGTAAGTTCGGATCTGTTCGTCGCCAATGTAATGTCCGTGTGTAATTGAGACACGGACTGCAGAAGTTGGTTATAACAGGTGTTTACTGAATGGAGACAAAACTGGAACTACTGTACAAAGTTACTACACAGGCTTATATACAGGGGTGGTCACTACTGGTACTGCAGTTTACAGGGGCTGCAGAATATAGTTCCTTCTTCAAGGTACATACACTACATATCAGACACACCCAACAGGCTCAGTTGTCCTCAGTAATGTTCAAGCTGGTCAGAGCACCTCATTTTCGCAAAGTTTTATCCAGTTCTGTACTTTGTTTGGCCATGATTCTGTCGTAATATTTGACCTTTGCACGACTTGTAGGGAGACACAGTAAAATGCAGCTGCATGCTGACCAAGCAATGAAAAGAGGCCAAAGTACCAGAGAGGGCACAATATAGTAGGGTTTTCACAACCTTCTCCGCAATTTCTACAGATGTTATGCTATTTGTACGTTCTGTAGATTAAAGGAATATTGCCCTCAACCACTTTAATCACAGTCTCTCCCACAGTGCAGCCATATACTGGAGCGTCCAGCTTCCCCTGCTGTAACATTGAATACTCCGTCCCCACTCCCCCTGCTCCTCAGTCACTACGGGGTGAATTTTAACCCCCAAGAGCAGGTGGATTGGGGTCAGGTCAGATGTTAAAATTTTAAAAATCTCAAAGCCTGCCCAACCTGCCCGCTTCCGGGTTTCCAGCGGGGTGGGGGGGGCAGCCAACCAGCTCCCAGGAGGCGGGTTGGCACTTTAAATATTATAATGAGGCTAGCAGCCTCTGATTGAACCTGCTTTACAGGTTTCCCAGGCCTCAGGAAACCCGGCAGCTGAAGGGAGGCGAGGACAGCTTTGGGGAGAAGTTAAGTGGCTTCACAGCACTGCTTGTGGGCCAGGAGGAGCAGGAGTGCTTCCCCCCGGCTCCCCAAGTTCCCCCCCACAGCAGATCCACACCCCCATAAAAAGACCACCGAGGGTCAGGGATCAGACCTACCTGCTCCTGTGGCCTACTCCGGAGTCCTCCCTGCCCGACTGGATGCCAAGCCTATCAATCTGGCTGACTTCCGGGCGGGGAACCTGTCAAGGACAAAAGACGCATGCTGTGGAGTTTAAACGGGGAAATTCCCGTCCGAAACTCCGCCCCCCCCAATCCCCCACCTACGTAACCCACCCCTGTTAATATCCAGGCCAATGTCCCTATCCTCTGGAACTTCCTTCCTAAATCCTCTGCCTTTCTCCTCCCACGCTGCTTTTAAATGTCTCCTTTAAAACCCTGAAAATACACCGTGGGACAGTAACGCACGGACACTTAACTCATTCAACAGAAACTCTCCTCTCGGCTATCGTACTGTGGCACTAGCTAACCATTTTAAAATAAATGAGTTAATGGAACAGATATTAATTGGGAGACCTGCTGGGAGCAGGGGCTTCGATACTGTGTGGGAAACCTGGAAGTATTCAGCATGTCTCTCAGTGGCTTTTTAACTCAGCCAGCTTATTATCATTTTACTTCCGGTTTCCTATCCAATCTGCAGCAGTGGGCGTGATAAGGACCTGCCTGATGCGATCTCAACTCCAGTATTTAAAGGGCCAATTCAAAGATGCAATTTGAAGGAGTTGGAGTTGGGAAGACGAGAAGAGGAAGTTCCTGAATATATTTGAGACGTTCAAAGGCTGCACCCCGGTTGACTGATACCTCCCTTGATGTGCTGCTGGGGGCTTTGAGGAGACGGAGGGACATATTTATCCCCAGCAATGGGAAGAAACCTGCAGCAGAAGCAAAGAAGGTTGGAGGTTGCCCAGGTCCGCAGCAGGAGCTCAGTGTGGCGTTCTTGGCTGCAGTGCTGGAAGTGGTTTAATGACCTAACCAGGCCAGGAAAGGTGAGTACAGTTGCACATTTACCTACATCCTGCTTTGCGCATCACCCTAACCCCTCACTCTGCCTTTTCACTCACACCCACTTTCCTTGCAAGCGCCCCCATCCTTCTCTGTCTATGCACTTTCTCACATCCCCATCTATCCATCCACCACTGCCACTCACTCTGATCCATGTGCAGTTCCATGCCTCTCCCTGGTAGTCACCCTCACCAAATGCACTGCATCTATTGGGTGAACACATGCCATTACACAAACTCATTCTTTCCCTCGTTAGAGGAGAAGAAAGCACAGAACACCAGGGATAGTGAGAGGATCTGAGGTGGCCTTCTAGCCATTTCACAACTAACAACTGCGGTGGAGGAGGCACTGGAAATCAGTGGAGTTTTGGCGTGCTTGGCCATCAGAGATGGGGAGTCGGGGAGTTCCCAGCTACCTGGTGACACAATTAAATATCAGACACCCACATGTTATTCAGCACTCAGTCATGTTGGCTTCATTTCAGCAGCGAGTACAATATGATCATCTTCATAATGATAACTTGCAACATTCTTACCTTGCCAGTACACATTCATATCTTTTTATCTCCAACAGGGCCTTCACACGTGCAGCAGGAGTTGCTGGAGGTTGCGAATGACAATTCCTCAGAGGAGCTGAATCCTTCTGAGGGTGCACTGTCACATGACTCATGCAGACCAGGCACCAGATACTCACACTTCGGTGGGATCTTGCAGGCAGACAGTTGGGTTTTCACCTGGTGACTCACACTTCACAAATGAGCAAGAGCAGATCGTGGTGGCGGGGAGGGTCCACATTGGAGGGCACAGCCCACTCCAAGCCGGGGGCCGTGGATGAAAGTAGAATCACTGGGCAGCAACAGATAATGTGCGATGCACTGACAGGCCTTCCAAGCACACTCACCATGGTTGCAGAGAGAATGGAATAGTCCACCTCATGAGTAGGTTGGTGTCACAGGCGTTTGAGATGATGTCTTCTTCTGTGGATAGAGTGGCCAGTGCCATGTAACATCAAACGCTCCAATCACCTGAGTCCATGCATGTCTTGGCCATGGCTGTGCAGACTTTAGATGCCAACATGTCTGCCACCTTAACTAGAATGACAGATATAGCCTGGGCTTTACAGCGGCCCAATGATCTGCACCAAAGTGCTCTCCAGCACCAGTGGTAGCAGTGAAATGCGGCTTGGCCATGTGAGGGATGATGGCAAAAGGGGGCTTGGAAGTGGGGACTCCACCCAAAGTGCTTCCAGTTCTCACCCGTTTCCAACCCCCACTCAGTAAGTAGCCCACATGCTGTCTCGTCTCTCGATGGCCAAGTCTGCCCCTGCACAGGTGCAGATGGAGCAGTCTTTGGCGGGGTCCTAACAGGACTAGACAGACTAGATGCAGGAAGGATGTTCCCGATGGCGGGCAAGTCCAGAACCAGGGGTCACAGTCTAAAGATAAGGGGTAAGCCATTTCGGACAGAGATGAGGAGGAATTTCTTCACCCAGAGAGTGGTGAACCTGTGGAATTCTCTACCACAGAAGGCAGTTGAGGCCAATTCATTAAATATATTCAAGAAGGATTTAGATATATTTCTTAAGGCTAAAGGGGTCAAGGGATATGGGGAGAAAGCAGGGACAGGGTACTGAATTTGGATGATCAGCCATGATCTCATTGAATGGCGGAGCAGGCTCGAGGGGCCAAATGGCCTACTCCTGCTCCTATCTTCTATGTTTCTCATAGGCTCCAAAACCCAGAGGACATCAGCCAAGAGCATCTCAGCAGTCAGAGCAGGGATCTGAGTAGCCTGCCTCCTCCTCTGCTCAAGCCACAGGGGTTGCACCATGTCGGAGTTGTAGGAAAATGACAAGTAAGGCTTTATAGTTGCACTGAGAAAATTTTGTGTTGTTAAGTTTCTGTTCTTTAATTAGGTCACATAAATATTATTCTTTTGTACCACTTTCTTGCCTTGTCCATTCTTGGGTGGTGGGTGGCAAGTTACTTTTTAACTTGTTTGATGATGAATGGGAAGACATGAAATACTGGGGACTAAGGGGGGATGTGCAATGGATAGTTGGTTGTTTGCAGGACTGCTTTGTGTCAGTGGCATTGGGGGTGGTGGGATGGGGGCCGGGAAGAATGGCCATTGCATGTGCTTGTGACATGGGCCTACTGGCGCAATCTAAGTGAACTTTGCATTAATAAGGGCATCTGTGGCAGCAGCATGAGCAGCTTGGGTTGCATTGCCATCATCATCTTCCACCTCCTTGTCTTCCTCCTCCTCTTCTAGCCTTCTTATAGGAGGTTGCAGATGTCTGCCACCACCTGTTGTGACAACCTGGGCCTCCAAAGACACTGTTGTTCGGACACGTCAAGGAAACTGAGCCTCTGCCTGTAGACCCTGTTTCGTGGGCAGTGCCTCCTACGAGCTGCACCTCTTTGCTGCTGCCCTCACTGCTAGTCACCTCTCTGCTGGTGCCCTCTCTCCTGTGCAGCAAACAGGTCTGTGACCAGCAGGCTGCTGGTGTTGGTGCTCGCTGTAAAGGGGCAAAGCGATTCTCGGCTTCAGAGGCGGCTCTGTAAGTCTCCAACTCTTTGTACCTCGGGGATCAAAGGTACTGTTGAGATACCGCCGCAAACGTGGGAGTCGAGACCAGAGTTAGTGAAACACAACTGCTTTAATCAACCTCATGGCAAAGAGAAACTGGAAAAGCCCGCGCAACCACTTAAATACTCCCCAGACAGGAAGTGCTCCCGGCAGCCTGTCCCTGCGGGAAACAAGTTGCTGGAGGAAAGGGCCCCCGGCTGGGGGCGTCTGCTTAAACTGTCCGTGCCGCCGTGAGCGGATTATGTCCAGTAGTGGCGTGTCGCCACAGAGCTCCCCCCAGAATCCGCTTAGGAGGAGTGGACGAGTCATGACGGTGGTCTAATGGTTCTGCCAGAGCGGCTCTGAGTGGTCGCCGGTCTAGTTGGTGGGGCCGGGCGGTTCGCCGCCGGCTGTGCTGGCTTGCTGGCGGGACGGCCTCCAGTTGGAGGTCGGGCCACGGGGACCTGTTCCCCTGGTTCTGTGTGTGCTGGTTTGAGCCGGTCGATGGAGATTGTGTCGACCCTCTCGCCGAGTCGCAGCTTGAAGACCTTGTCCCCGGTTTGTAGTACCTCGTACGGTCCGTCGTACGGGGGTCGCAGGGGTCCGCGGTGCGCGTCGTGTCGCACGAAGACGAAGCGTGCCTGCTGTAAGTTTGGCGGGACGTGAGGTGCGAGTTCGCCGTGTCGGTTGACCGGAAGTGGGGCGAACTGTTGAGCGGAAGAGAAAGAGTTGAGCCGCTGCTGTTCGGCCGACCAAGGCATGGTAGCCTCCGGAAGCAATTCGCCTGGGACGCGCAGCGGTTGTCCGTAGACTAGCTCCACTGCCGAGGACTGGAGGTCTTCCTTGAGCGCGGTGCGTAAGCCTAGTCGCACCCACGGTAGGCGGTCAGTCCAGGTACTGTCCTGCAGGCCGGCACGGAGTGAGGCCTTGAGTGACCTGTGGAAGCGTTCACACAGCCCATTGGCCTGCGGGTGGTACGCCGTGGTTCGGTGGAGCGTCACCCCGAGGTTGCGTGCTGTGGCCGTCCAGAGTTCGGAGGTGAACTGGGCGCCTCTGTCGGAGGTTATGTCGGCTGGTACGCCGAACCTTGCGACCCAGGTGTTAATGAACACCCTGGCGATGTCGGCTGTGGTGGTGGAGGGCAGCGGCACTGCCTCAGGCCAGCGTGTGTAGCGGTCGACCATCGTGAGGAGATACGTTTGGCCTTGCGATGGCGGCAGAGGACCGACGATGTCGACGTGTACGTGGTCGAAGCGACGGCTGGGTACCTCGAAGTCTCCCGGGGTGCTTTTGTGTGTAGCTGTACCTTAGCCCGTTGGCAGTCGAGGCAGGAGGTGGCCCAAGTCCGAACATCTTTGCTGAGGCCGCGCCAGACGAAACGCTGGGAGAGGAGTTTGACGGATGTGCGGTCACCCGGTTGGGAGAGCACGTGTAGCGCGTCGAAGATGCGGTGGCGCCAGTTTGCAGGGACGACCGGCCTGGGTTGGCCGAGTGAGACATCGCAAGTGACTGCCGTGGCTTCGGGCCCGTGCGCGACCTTGGCTAGGCGTAGCCCTGGCAGGCTGGTAGCCGCCGAGAGGAGGTCTGGGTCCGTGAGCTGGGCCACTGCTAGTTGCGCGTAGTCGACTGCGGGGTGATTCGCGCAGATGGCGGGATGGGAAAGGCAGTCGATGACAACGTTGTCTCTACCGGAGACGTGCTGGATGTTCGTAGTAATCTCGGACACGGCCGCGAGCTGGCGTTGCTGCCTAGCGGACCAGGGTTCGGTATGCTTGGCCATCGCATATGTGAGCGGCTTGTGGTCCACATACGCGGTGAAGGGGCGGCCCTCCAGGAGGAACCTGAAATGGCGGACCGACAGGTGGAGCGCGAGAAGCTCGCGGTCGAAAGTAGAGTATTTGACCTCCGGGGGGCGCATTTGGAGGCTGTAGAAGGCCAGTGGCTGCCACGCGCCATTGACCCACTGCTCGAACATGGCTCCGACCGCGTGGTCGGAGGCATCGGTGGTAAGCGCGACCCGGGCATCGGCCCTCGGGTGCGCGAGCAGGGTGGCGTCGGCGAGCGCGTTTTTGGTGGCGTCGAAGGCGGCTGACGTGTCAGCGGTCCAGGCTACGGCCATCTTGCCGGATTTACCTCGGAGGGAGTCGTATAGGGGCTTCATGAGGGCTGCAGCGCTGGGGATGAACCTGTTGTAGAAGTTCACCATCCCGAGGAACTCCTGGAGGCCCTTGATGGTTTTGGGGCGGGGGAATTGCTGGACGGCCTGCAGCTTGTTGGGCAGGGGGACGGCCCCAGCAGGGGTGATGTGGTGACCGAGAAAATCGATCTCGGTTAGGCCGAATTGGCACTTTGCCGGGCTGAGGATGAGCCCGTGTTGGGCTAGGCGCCCGAACAGGATGCAAATGTATTCGAGGTGTTCCTGTTGGGAGGAGCTGGCCACGAGAATGTCGTCTAGATAGACGAATAGGAAGTTCAGGTCCCAGAGGGCTGAGTCCATAAGGCGCTGGAAAGCCTGTGCTGCATTCTTGAGGCCGAAGGGCATCCTCAGGAACTCGAACAGGCCGAATGGGGTGATGACGGCCGTTTTGGGGATGTCCACGGGGTGTACGGGGACTTGGTGGTAACCGCGCACCAGGTCGACCTTGGAAAAGACGGTTCATCCGGCCAGTCGGGCCGAGAAGTCCTGGATGTGCGGCACCGGGTATCGGTCGGGGGTGGTGGCGTCGTTGAGGCGGCGGTAGTCCCTGCAAGGGCGCCAGCCTCCGCCGGGCTTGGGGGCGATGTGGAGGGGCGAGGCCCAAGGGCTGCTGGAGCGGCAGATGATGCCGAGTTGTTCCATGGTGGTGAACTCGGCCCGCGCGATTTCCAGCTTGGCCGGGTTGAGTCTGCGGGCGTGGGCAGAAACCGGGGGGCCGGTGGTGGGGATATAGTGCTCCACACCGTGTTTGGCGGCTTTGGCCGAAAAGGTCGGGTTAGTGAGGGCGAGAAACTCGGCTAGAAGTGCCGAGTAGTCGTCGTGGCTCTGGCGAGGCAGTAGGTCGTCAGGCCGGCCGAACGGGCCGGGGTAAATGCGCCAGGGATGGGGGCCATAGTGTTGATGTCGACGAGGCGGTGCCTCGGAATGTCGACAAGGCGGCCGTGGGCGCGTAGGAAGTCGGCGCCAATGAGTGGGCAGAGGACCCTGACTGTGAGGAACTCCCAGCGGTAGCGGCGGCCTGCGAGGTCGAGCGTGACCATGCGGGTGCCATATGTGCGGATGTCAGAGCCATTGGCTGCTGCCAGCATGATACCCCGTGCGCCGCGTTGGATTTCGAGGGCGGAGGCGGGGGTGATGCTGTGCTGGGCCCCTGTGTCGCACAGAAATCGGCGGTTGGTGCTGTCGTCGGTGACGTACAGTAGAGGCCCCTTTTGCCCCGCGGCCATCGTGGGGGCCGGTGCGGGGGGGGTTTGAAAGTGCACGGTGGCGTGCAGCGTTGGGCCCTAGTGCCAAAACGGGTGTGGTAGTAGCAGTGACCCGGAGTGGTAGGGCGGTCGGGCCTAGTGGGCCGAGAAGACCGCGTGGTCGTTGCCGTGAAGTCGGGCGCGACGTCGCGGGCGGACTGCGCAGAGAGCAGCCGGTCGGCCTTTTCGGCTATCTCATTCAGGTCCGTAGAGCCAGATTCCACAATGAGCGGGCGGATGCTGGCGGGGAGCTGCCGAATGAAAAGCGTGCGAAAGACGGCGCCGGTGTTTTTGTCGTCTGAGAGGGACAGCATGTGGGAAAGCAGATCCGATGGTGAAGCGTCACCAAGGCCGGGGAGGTCGAGGAGTTGGCAGTTGCGCTGGTAAGAGGATGTTTGAAATTTTTTAAGGAGCGCAGCCTTCAGATGTTCGTACTTGCCTTCCGCTGGTGGCTCCTGCAGCGCTGCCCAAACCTTGGGGACTGTGGCGTAGGTGAGAGAGGCGACGACGTAGTCGTACTTCGTGGCGTCGACTGTAATGTGTTTCAGCCGGAATCTGGACTCGGCTTGAACAAACCAGGCTTCGGCCAGGTTCTCCCAAAAGTCCGGTAGTTTAACCGTGACTGCGTTTGTATCCGCCATGCTAGCTTAGGATTCGTCCTGAGCGTCGGGGTCACCAGTGTTGAGATACCGCGGCAAACGTGGGAGTTGAGACCAGAGTTAGTGAAACACAACTGCTTTAATCAACCTCATGGCAAAGAGAAACTGGAAAAGCCCGCGCAACCACTTAAATACTCCCCAGACAGGAAGTGCTCCCGGCAGCCTGTCCCTGCGGGAAACAAGTTGCTGGAGGAAAGGGCCCCCGGCTGGGGGCGTCTGCTTAAACTGTCCGTGCCGTCGTGAGCGGATTATGTCCAGTAGTGGCGTGTCGCCACAGTACTGTATTTGATTTTGGTGGATATCCTGTGGAAAACTTTGAACTGTAAAACTGTATCAAAGTTAAGATTTGAGAGTAAGGATCTCTGATAATAGAATTGTAAGCTTTCTCTTTTTGGAACTGTTAATGTTGCGATTGATTCACCAACTGTAAATTACATGTCGGTTCTTTAATAAATCTATATATTTTTAGAATTGTCTCACATAAGACTTCTGTATCAAACTCGCAAACTCAATTTCAGTACACTCTTTGGTGAGGAGTTGCAGAATTCTGGGGGAGTTTTCCAGACCATCATAATATCCAGAACGTTACAGTCTAGCTAAACTTATTAAAAGTGCTATCTGGAGGATGATAACATTTTCAGGTTGTTCCTTTCCTTTAGGGAGAGATAGTCCGGACCTTTAGACCCAATTAAGCATCTTTAGGATTCGGCTACCTCAAACTTTAGTTGAAAGTGAACGTCTGAGGAATACGCCTGATCCGGGGTAGCTCTGAAAGGGGCTAGGACTAGTAATTGTCCCTTCAACCCATCCTGATGTGAGAGAACAAATCTCCAAAGTGTAGAAAGTAAACTCTCAGCAAAAGTACTGTGAACACCCTTTCCCACTAGCAGGTAAGAAAGCAACTGTGAGTACTGAGTATTTATTGCCATATTTCCATGAGATGTATTGACACCCTCAGTTACGCCATGTTCTCGCCTTGCTTTCACTGGCGGGTTTCAGAAAGCCCGGGAAACCCATGGACTTGACATTAAAGTGAGATGTCTATGTAAATATGTTATTGTTAACTGTCAACCCGTCTCTCCCGAGGGGGTTGCGTGCATGCAGCCGAATGCGCTGGCGTGAAATGCGGAATCGGTGAGTTGAAGCCGGCTTCCCGACCCGCTGTCAATTTCCTCGGTTTTAACCCCCTCCCCCACCCGCTCCCAAACCCATGTGCTCCTCCATGTTAAAATTCCCCCCAATGTCTCTGCCAAAATAGGCAAGAGAGCAATGCCAGATGATTGCTGTTATGCCATTTTGTAATTTCAGAGCTTTTCTCTTTGACCCCCCACCCCACCTCTTTGTTTCCGTCACGCTTTTCCTCTCCTATTTGGCTCCTTCATTTTGCAAAGCGATCTGAGATGCTGCTACCTAAGGAGCACCAAAGAAACGTAAATGGTTATACTGCGCATTAAAAGGATAAAGGAAATAACTCCTTTCAGACAAAGTTTATTTATTGCAAAAATACTTCACCTTCAATTATTCTCTGAGGATAACGGGGGGGGGGGGTGGAGAACCTCTGTTGCTGTCATTTCCTAACAGTTCCTCGAGTCCACTTGGGAAAAAAGCTGTACTTATGAAAGCAGGACTGACATGTGAGAATTGAAAGGACCTACTGGTGCATATAATAGCCATGCACCTTCAAGTGAAGAAACAAAAGTGGAATTCAGAGCTGTTCTTTCAAGATCCAACCCCACTGTTGACATCTGCTTTGTACAATATGGTTGTGCAGTTCAGAAGTGCTACATTAGTATGTTAGCCATGGCTCAGTGGTAGCACTCTTGCCTCTGAGTCAGAAGGTTGTGGGTTTAAGATTAAGGGGTTGCCCATTTCAGACGAAGATGAGGAGGAATTTCTTCTCTCAGAGGGTTGTGAATCTTTGGAATTCTCTACCCCAGAGAGCTGTGGAGGCGGAGTCATTGAATATGTTCAAGGCTGAGATTGACAGACATTTGAACTGCAGGGGAGTCAAGGGGTGTGGGGAGAGAGCGGAAAAGTGGTGTTGAGGCCAAGATTGGTTCAGCCATGATCTTATTGAATGGCGGAGCAGGCTCGAGGGGCCAATTGGCCTACTCCTGCTCCTGTTTCTTATGTTCTTATGTTCTTAAGTCCCACTCCACTGAGGGAGTGATGCACTGTCGGAGGTGCTGTCTTTCAAATGAGACGTTAAACTGAGGTCTCGCCTGCCCTCTCAGGTAGATGTAAAAGATTCTATGACACTATTTCAAAGAAAAGCAGGAGAATTCGTCCTGGTGTCCTGGCCAATATTTATCCCTCAAACAACATCATTAAAAACAGATTATCTGGTCATTTATTCCATTGCTTTTGTGGGATCTTGCTGTGCAAAAATTGGCTGCCACATTTCCTACATTGCAACAGTGGCGACACTTCAAAAGGTACTTCATTGGCTGCAAAAGTCAGGAAAAGTGCGATATAAATGTAAATTCTTTTCTTTAGTGAATGAGCATACGATATTAAATTTAATTGTAACACATCAGAACCAGTGGCCCAAAAATTGCGGCCCGTGGTGGAGTATGCCATGGACCTGCGAAAAGAATATGAACCTACCTGAGGGTGGGGCCCTTCTTCATGAATTTGCTCTCTGACGCTGCGTACTGGAGGGCAGCATAATGGCCCACGGATCCCGGGGCGCAGACTTTGCGGAGGCGTACCTGGGAACACATGAGCATGGTCCTTCAATCAGGAAACAGAATTAGATTTTACATCATTTTGGGAGGGAATCCCGTAATCAGATTTCATTCCAATTACTTTATAGGATTGGAATTTAATTCCTAATTAACTTAATTCCACCAATTTCACTATATCTTATTTCTGTTAGTAAAAATGTAACTTTGTTGATAATAATTATCGACATTGTAAGGCTCGCAAAATTTATACAGATTCCCCCAAACCAATAAAAGAAGAGATATTGGACTGTTTGAAGGAATATTGGGCCAAAAGGGGTTTAAAATCAATACCCCAGGATTTCTGCTATTTTAACAGGCATGTTCAGGCCTGTGGAAAAGCTGCAACAAAAGGAATGGGTTGGACACTGTGGGACAGACAGTTTGAGTACTGGAAAGGCCAGATTGTCTGAAAATGTTCTGGACTGTCCCAGTCATTCTACATAAAGACAATAGGCCCACGGGAGGACAGTTCCTGCTGAAAACCCACAGGGCCATCAAGAACATGAATAATACAATACATGCCACTAGTCAACAAAAGAGACCCTGGCCCCAGCAGGAGAAAACAATCAAACAATAGTTTAAACCACTCAGAAAGATTTCCAAAACCACTTTGCACACTTAAACTGATTTTCAAAGCAATCCCGAAACTAGTTAAAAGCCAATTAAAAATAGATGAGACCAGCCCCGAAACTCGATGAGAATCTAAACTATTAAAATTAACGAGCCTGCCAAAATTAACAATGGACCAGTGGCGATTTGGCGGTCAGATAAGCCAGACCTCAACACAGTATAATTGAAGCCTGCTTGTTCAGTAAAAAAAAGACAGTTCAACAGACAGTTCAACGGACAGTTCAATGGAGAGTCAGTTGAGGACACAGCTCAAGAAGGTTCAAGTTCAGTACAGGAGAGAGAAAGTACGGTTCAGAAAGAGCACTACTCCTTATCATCATCACCGTACATAGTCGTCGGATCGGAGACTTGAGGAAAGAAGAACGAAACGAAAGGAAAAAGGAATCACGGCAACCAAAGGCCTCAAGAAACCAACAACTAACAATATTACCACCAACTAGGTAATATTGGGCCACCGCGACCAACAAAAAACCAACCAACAAGAAGTCGAAAATTTGCAAGTTTGTTTCCACTCTACAAGCTAGTCTGACTTACCCCTGGGTAAGATTTGACACAAAAGACTTTAACAATTATACCTAACCAAAGGAAATTGGGTACTTACCCGATAAATCCAACTGCGCATCCAACCGCATCAGCGGACAGGCGAAGACTGAAAACCCAACGCAGGTGCAGTCTTCCACCACGTCCGGGGTATGGCAGGCCCCAACCGCCATAACTAAAGAGAACCCCAAAATTGTGAACCTCTACAATCTGTCAAGAAAGTCGTTTGGTGAGCATTTCCTGGTCCTCTGGAATTCAGCCTAGTTAGGATAGTGGGATTGGGAGGGTAAGGTATTTTTGTCTATTGTCATTCTCCCTCGCAGATTCCGAAGTGTTTCCCCTCTTTTAGAGTATAAGTTTTATTGTATTGTATATTTTTCCTGTCTCAAAATAAAATCTAAATTCTTTTGACCAACTCAGGTGTCTGTTGCAATTTCATTACAACGCCCAAATAAGTCCAAAGTCTAGAACCAAGGGAATGGGAGCAATTCGAACCGCTCGGAGTCAGGGGTGAAGCTGACCACACACACCACCCCTTACAACATCATTAAACCTCCAATATTTGCAGAAACAAGAAAAAACTCATTTGCTACCATTAAACAATCTGATTTCCAAAATGAAAATGGTTAAAACATGCCTGAGGTGTCCCCTTACGCTGATGCAAATAGGCCTTTCACCTGTTTGCATCGACCATAAAATTTTCGTATGCAATTGCTGGGCAGAATAGCCCAACTCTGCGACAGCAGTTGCTTTTTCTTCGGCCGTGCAGATGATCTGTCAACACATATGTTCACAGATTGCAAGTTCGAGATTTAGCGCATCATATGCCATCATACCCACCGTAAATTCTGGCCCATTGTCTCATTGCTTCAGTGGTAGTAAAATTATTCACTTGATTCTCCTCAATTGCTAATGAATAAAATAGTCCATTAATTTTGGAGCATACCACAATGTTTGAATAGTATCAGCAATTTGCAAATGCAGCAATGTAATTGCAGATACTCCCACTGGAGGCAGTACTGAGTTTCTATACCGCTCCTTTATAGACAAAAGTAGGGGCAGGCAAATCACTGTCAGTGTGGGCCAATACACATGGGTCGTGTTGTCTTATCATTTTTCCTTGGGCACAGACTTCTAGTGGATGGTACTGACAACTTGTATTTCCTTCTTCCCTTTTGCTGCTGATTAGGCGAAGGTGAGTGACTGCTTAAATCCCTGTGGGCCAGTCCTCTCCATTCCTTCAGCAATACAGCCAGAAGAACACTTAATTCACAGTTTCTAAAATCCACTTTGTGCACTGCCAAAGAAAATACATTCTTAGCAATATCCTGATAAAAATTACTCTGGTGTTCCTCTCAACCTTGTCAAACAGATGGAATTTGGGGCTGGAGTACTGGTTTCTGTAGAACAGGCAGATCAGCTGATTTTGGTGATTTGAAAGTCTTGCAGGGCACAGCTCACCAGCGTGGCTTAATGTCAGGGCATCCCGATTAAAACAGAATAGTTCATCCCAATGCAAGTAGCAGAAACAAATTCTTACCTTTATTCTTCATTATTGAGACCATAACCCACGTAAAACAGTGGACTTGAATGATTAGGGAATGATATCGTATAGAAGCTTGTCTTCATTCCTAAAAAAGCAGTCGAAGGCAATATTCTCCCTGTACTTCTGCATGGGTAATAGCTGGTGTTCGGAATCGTTTCAGTTGATTTTAAAAGACTTTGTAAAAAGAGTAATACAATAATTCTAGGGAACTCTATGATCCTGAAGTCATTTTGGCAGCTCAAAATATTTCAAATTAAAAGGAAGAAAAAGCCACAAATGCTGGAGCTCTGAAATTAAAACAGAAAGTGCTGGGAGCACAGAGCATCTGTAAAGAGAAAAGACCAATTAATGTATCAGCTGTAGACCCTTCATCAGAAACGACAACTGAAATATAACTAATTATCTTTCAATTTTCTGTATAGGGTCTACACCTGAAACATCATGACCTGTCTTTCCAGCATTTTCTGTATTTTACTGAAAGCATTATCCCATTTTGAATTTTTTACATAAAAAATGGCGAGCCATTTTTGCCTGAAGACACTTGCAAACAATTAGGCCCCATCTCTTTCACTCACATGTTGGGTTCCATCATGGTTGAGGAAGAGGGTGTTCGTGAATTTCCCTCCTCCTGTTAGTTGCCTGGTTGTCCACCACCCTTCTCAATTGGATGTGATAGAGCAACAGAGCTTTGTTCTGGTCTAATGGTTGTGGGGCCACCTAGCTCTGAATAACCTGCTCCTTTTGATGCAGGTAGCCCTGTGTTGCAGCTTCACTAGGTTTGCACCTCATTCTGAGCTATGGCAGGTACTGCTGTTGTTACGCCCTTCTATACTCCCCATTGAAGCAGGGTTAGTCTCTTGGCTTGATGGTAATCAAGGAGTGAGAGATATGCTGGGTCAAGAGTTACAGATTGTGCTGATATATATATCTGCTGCTAATGATGTCCCACAACGCCATAAAAACATGGACAACCAGTTTTCATCTTCTAGATTTGACTTGTCTGTTTCACTTCCCATGGTGACGGTGCCAAACTACACGATGGAGGACGTCTTCACAGTGGAGACACTTTTATCTTCAGAAGGACCGACATTTGGTTGTATATTCAATTAGAAACATTCTGTACTGAACCATTTATGAAGTTCAAGGAATTTATTTTATATATAAAAACTTAGAAACTTTGGAAATAATGAGCTTTGAGCATTGGAAATTCATGTTCATTAAAGACCATATAAGTTGGCAAGCTCATTAATAGTGCACTAAAGGCAAATGATGCACTGTAGCCTGTAGTTTTCCATCCAGTAATTTTAAGAAGCCTATAATTTACTCTTAAATGCTTTTAAGATGGGAATGTAAAGATTGGAATCAGACGACGATGAGGAAAGTATGGGGTGAACCTGAGAGCAAAAAGGGCTGCAGGTAGGATCGACAGATAGGAACGTGGTGATGGTTCAGAAGGGGCCAAGAGCAGTTTGGGTGCCTTTCACCTGGACCCCACTGTCCCACAAGACTGCTAGATCCCGTACCCCCAATAGTGTTAGATCTCAACAACCTGCCAGACTCTGAAATCCTCTCACTAGTATTGCTGGACCCCAAGAACCCCTTTTCAGACTCACCACCCCCACCACTTCCAAATTTCAGAATCCCTACACAGTGTTCATTAACCCCTAGACATCATTCCCAATATTCCCTCATCCCAGAACTGTCCCAATGCTCCCAGACCTTGAGACTTCTCTTCACAATGCCACCTGATACCAGGAACCCTCTCCTAGTGATCCCAGATTCTAGTATTTACACCTGTGTCCCAAGAAACTCACCTGACAGTGACCCTTAGATCTCCTCCTGTAGGAATGTCTAGTTCCTATCCAAAGACTGAGGTCCACTCAGGCGCTCAAACAAAACGAAGTTTAATGGAAACTAACAGGTTTAAACAAGTAACTACAGGAGAACATCGAGTGTAGGTCTGCTCAGTTCGGAGGCTCCACGAGGACTGCTCGGTCGGTCCCGTGGTTGACGTCATGACGTCATGACGTTCTTCCCGCCAGTGGGGGATCACGTGATGAACGGCGTGACATCATCGCGTTTACTTGCGCTGTTAAAGTAATCACGCTCTGTACAAGTAAACAGTATAAATAAAGATACAGACTCAGGCTGTAGCTAACATGTTGTTAAAGGGAATTATATACAAACGATCTGAGTCCTTTAGTGGCTACGCCACATGCGCCCCCCCAGAATTGTCTTTAACAGCAAAAGTGAGACGGCGAGGAGGCCTGACAAGCCTGTCTGAGCGACTTCTGTAACCCTGAAGTGGAAGCTGATGGGCGGTGGTCGAGCTGGCGGGCGGTTGTGGTGGAGCTGGCACGGCGACTGTGGGCGGTCGGCCACATTTTGGCGGTTGAGCGATCTCGACTGGGCGGTCCAGATCTAAGTGTGCCGGCTTCAACCGGTCAATCGAAATGTGATCCGGTTTACCTCCGATATCGACCGAAAAGGTTTTGTCTCGAGGCTCTATGACGCAGAAGGGACCAGTGTAAGGAGGCTTTAGCGGATCCCGATGGGCGTCGTGGCGGATAAACACGTACTCGGCACTCTTCAGCTCAGCTGGAACATGGGAGCTCTGTAAGCCGTGATGCGATGTAGGCACTGGAGCGAAACATCTGGCTGCCTCCTGGTGGCTGACAAGTTGCTGGGATGTGGACCATGGCTCTGTTGGAGACGGGATGAAATCCTCTGGTACTCGGAATGGCTGGCCATATACGAGTTCCGCCAAGGACGATTGCAAATCTTCTTTGGGCGCCGTACGAAGACCTAAAAGAACCCATGGAAGTCTGTCCACCCATCCCGTGTTTTGAAGACTGGCCCGCAGAGCGGCTTTGAGCGACCTGTGGAATCGTTCACACAGGCTATTCGCCTGTGGATGATAGGCGGTGGTGCGATGTAGTTTGGAGCTGAGCCCCTGAGCCACAGCATTCCAGAGCTCAGAGGAAAACTGCGGTCCACGATCGGAAGAGATGTCCGCCGGTACCCCGAAACGAGCAACCCAAGAGGAGATGAAAGCTCTGGCTACGTCTGCCGAAGTGGTGGAAACCAACGGAACTGCCTCTGGCCATCTAGTGGTGCGGTCTACCATTGTGAGGATGTGTGTAAAACCTTGAGAAGGTGGAAGCGGCCCCACGAGGTCCACATTCACGTGGTCAAACCGACGCTCTGGAACAACGAAAGTGGCCAACGGAGCTTTTACATGACGCTGTACCTTGGCCTTTTGGCAGACCATGCAGGTGTTGGCCCAGTCGCGGACATCCATGTGCATACCCCTCCAGACGAATTTTGACGACATCAGCCTTTGCGAGGCCTTCATGCCAGGGTGTGACAACCCGTATATGGTGTCGAACACTTTTCGGCGTCAGGCGACTGGTATGATAGGGCAGGGAGCTCCCATGGAGACGTCGCAAAGTAGCGTGGTGCCTGCGGCATGGAATTTGACGTCGGCCGCTTGGAAGCTAGAGGGGCTGGTTCTGTATGATTGGACCTCTGGGTCTGAGGCTTGATCCGCAGCCATTAGGGCATAGTCGATTCCGAGTTGGACTGCGTGAACAGTGGCGCGGGAGAGGCAATCCGCCACCAGGTTGTCCTTACCGGACAAATGCTGAATGTCCGTGGTGAATTCTGAAATGAACGTCAGGTGACGTTGTTGCTGAGCTGACCACGGTTCGGTGGTCTTGGCTATAGCGAACGTTAGTGGCTTGTAGTCTACAAAAGCCGTGAACAGACGTCCCTCTAGTAAGAACCGGAAATGGCGGATGGCTAGAAAAAGGGCCAGCAACTCCCGGTCGAAAGTGCTGTACTTCCTTTCGTTTCGCCGTAGTTGACGGCTGAAAAACGTCAGCGGTTGCCACATCCCATTCACCCACTGTTCCTGCACTGCGCCGATTGTGTAGTCCGACATGTCGGTGATAAGGGCGATGGTGGCACCTGGAAGCGGGTGCACCAGCATGGTTGCATTGGACAAGGCGCCTTTGGTGTCGATGAACGCCCGGTCCATCTCGGCCGTCCAGCTGATCGGATCCTTACCGGACTTGGCCTTGAGAGCCTCGTACAAGGGCTGCATAAGCAGGGCCGCCTTAGGGACAAACCGGTGATAAAAATTGACCATCCCGAGGAACTCTTGCAGGGCCTTGATGGTCTGCGGGCGCGGGAAAGATGTAACCGCCTCGACCTTCATCTGTAAGGGAATTGCGCCATCTGATGTGATGCGGTGGCCCAAGAAATCAATCTGCTGCAGGCCGAACTGGCACTTGGCCGGGTTGATAATCAACCCGTGTTGACTGAGGCGTGTAAAGAGGGTGCGCAAATGGCAGAAGTGCTCCTCTTTGCTAGGGCTGGTGATGAGGATGTCGTCGAGGCAGACGAAGAGGAATTTTAGGTCCCGAAGCACGGAGTCCATCAAGCGTTGGAAAGCCTGTGCAGCGTTCTTCAAGCCAAACAGCATCCGCAGAAATTCAAACAGGTCGAATGGGGTGATGACTGCAGTCTTCGGGACGTCTTGCGGGTGCACGGGGACCTGGTGGTAACCACGGACGAGTTCGACTTTTAAAAAAAAGGCATTTCCCGCCAAATGGGCCGAGAAATCTTGAATATGCGGGATCGGGTACCGATCAGGAGTAGTGGCGTCGTTCAGGCATCGATAGTCGCCGCATGGCCGCCAGCCGCCGCCGGGTTTCGGAACAATGTGGAGAGGCAAAGACCAGGGACTATTCGACCGGCGAATAATCCCCAGCCGTTCCATCGTGTCGAACTCCGCTTTCGCAGCCGCGAGCTTGCTGGGTTCGAGTCGTCAGGCCCTTGCGTAAACCGGGGGGCCAGTAGTGGTGATGTGATGTTCTACACCATGTTTCGTGGCCGAGGAGGAGAAATTGGGCCTAGTCAGATCTGGGAAGTCTCCGTGGAGGCGAGTAAAGTCATCTGGAGGTGCGGCGTTTCCGCAGTGGCACAGGATGGAGTGGAACGTGGCCGCATTGATCAACCGGCGGTGCCTGACATCGACCAGGAGGCCGTTGGCGCATAAAAAATCCGCCCCGAGGATGGCCTGCGAGACTTTGGCCGTGATGAATTCCCAGTGGAAACGCTGGCCGCCGAAACACACCTGAACCCGCCGCCTTCCGAAGGTCCGAATTGTTGTGTATGTACCTTTAAGGGAATAACTGGTCTTAGGCTGCAGTACCGGCAGTGACCACCCCTGTATAAAAGGCCCTAGCAGGCTTCTGTAGTTTCAGTTTCAAGCTGCCTCTTGTTCAGTAAAGTACCTGTGAAACTGTTCTCCCGAAGTCCGTGTATTATTGAGGCGCGGACTTTACAGTGGCGATGAGTAAGTTCGAACTCACCTGCAGTGTGGCATCATCTCACGGGGATCTTGCCTGAAAGGAAGGTCCTGGAAGGTCGTAGTCTGAGCAACGGGCGTCGACCGAGGGCAACCGCCCAAAGAATCCATCGGTGTTTGGAGAATTGCGGGAGAGACTGTGGTTCCAGCGAATCGTGCTGGTAGCAGGTAGCGCGCTGACCCTTCCGGACTGCGGCGGGCTCAAGCTCGATCGAGCGGGTCTACAAATCGGGCTGCGCAGCGTCGCCGGGAAAAGAAAACAAGAGAGAGAGGGTGGAGCGCACAGGGCGCGGTCGGTGCTCGAGAACAGGACAGCGGAGAGAAACTAAACGGGGGGGAAGGAAAGCAAGACGCGCCGAAGCTGCGGGTCACCGCCATTACCCCGTAGAACGCTAGGAGCAGCGTGGCAGTAAGGGGAAGAAGCAAAAGCGCGGGAGGGGCCATTTTATCCCGTTGGGGAAGAAGCAAAAGCGCGGGAGGCGCCATTTTATTCCATTGGGGAAGAAGCAAAAGCGCGGGAGGCGCCATTTTAAATCACCCAAGATGCCAAAAAGTGGCAGTATCACTGCTTTCGACAACGAGGTAGAAGACTGGACCACGTATGTAGAAAGAATCGAAGTGTACTGCAAGGCAAATGAGGTGGCCGATGGAAAGAGGGCGTCGATATTATTAAATCTGATGGGTGCGAATATGTACGGCCTATTGCGGAATTTAATTACCCCAGCTAAACCAATGGAGAAAAGTTTTGAGGAGATTGTTCACATCTTACAGGAACACCGAAGCCCTACACCACTGCTGATAGCAGAAAGATTCAAGTTCCATAAAAGAAACCAGCACAAAGATGAGAGCAATGCTGACTATCTTACGGAACTATGCAAGTTATCAAAGCACTGCCAGTTCGGAGCAGGACTGGCAGACACCTTACGGGATAAGTTTGTCTGCGGGCTCCAGAGTGAAGGAACCCAGAAACGACTACTTTCAAAAAAGGACCTGACGCTAGAACAGGCTTTCAGCGTGGCAGTATCCTACGAAGCAGCAGCACGGGGAGCTGCGGAAATACAACAGAAACCACAAGAATACAGCGCTAACGAAATGGCTTATGGAGCCGAAAAGTGCTATCGCTGCGGCAGAACAACCCATGAGCAGAAGAACTGCTGGTTTAAAGACAAAATATGCAGGCAATGCGGGAAAATGGGACATATAGCAAGAGTCTGCAGGTCGGCAAAGAAGACCAACATGACAAGAACTACTAAGGAACAATACAGGAAAGTAAAGAAACTGACAGATAATAGTTCAGAAGATCAGGAGAGTGATAAGGACTCCGGGAGCAGGCGACTAAGTTGTCTAAAGTTACACAACGTGATCGCAAAAGAAGATCACCGAACCATTTGGGTCACCCTCATGATGGCAGGGTCCCCAGTGAAGATGGAATTGGACACAGGATCAGCCCTAACTGTCATGAATCGATGAGACTATGAGCGGCTATTCTCACACATACCCTTAAAGGACACGTCCATTGTATTGAAGACATACACGGGGCAAAAGGTCTACCCCAGAGGAAAAATAAGGGTGCCAGTTGAATATAACGGAACGGAAACACAGAAACTATACATGTATATACTACGAGATGGAGGACCACCATTATTGGGACGTGAATGGATCCGAAGACTACAATTGGATTGGCATTCCTTCTGGCACTAACTGTGACTGACAAAAAAGATGATGACGTCGCACCTGGACGTCTGTCACAAATTCTATCTGACGCGGAAGAGGTGTTCCAACAAGAACTTGGGACTCTAAAAGGAGTAAAGGCAACCATAAAGATTGAGGATAACGCAGCTCCAAAATTTTTCAAGGCCAGACCGCCCAGCTGTGGAAGCTGAACTGGAGAGTCTGGAGCATTCGGGGGTGCTGTCTAAGGTGGACTGGAGCGAGTGGGCCACACCCATCGTTCCTGTAATGAAGAAAGCATTGAACAGCACGCCTGGGGAGCCAAGGAAGTTTCGCATCTGTGGGGACTTCAAGGTGACTGTGAACCCAGTCCTGCACACAGTACAGTATCCGCTTCCGCGGATAGAAGATATTTTCGCCTCACTATCTGGAGGGAAACATTTTACAAAGATTGACCTGGCTCAAGCGTATCTACAAATGGAGGTGGAAGAAGCATCTAGGAAATACCTCACAATAAACACTCACAAAGGCCTTTACCAGTACAATCGACTGGTATTTGGGGTAGCATCGGCCCCGGCTATGTGGCAGAGGGCAATGGAACAAGTCCTGCAAGGGATCCAGGGGACCCAGTGTTATTTGGACGACATCCTGGTTACGGGCGAAAATGACAATGAACACCTTGCCAACCTGGAACAGGTGCTCATGAGATTGCAGGAATATGGGCTACGAGCCAACCGTCTCAAATGCGAGTTCTTCAGGAGACAAATCTCGTATTGTGGCCACATGATTGATGAGGAAGGGTTGCATAAGTCGCCGGACAAGATTGAGGCTGCAGTCAAGGCTCCAGCACCAGAAAATGTGTCGCAACCGAGGTCGTTCCTCGGGTTGGTGAGCTACTACCATAAGTTCTTGCCGAATTTATCTACAATTCTGCACCCACTGAATGCCCTGCTGCAAACTGGTGTAACATGGAAATGGAGTGATGAGTGTAAGCGTGCCTTTCAGGAATGTAAATGCCAAATCACTTCAAAAGATGTATTGGCCCACTACAACCCAACACTACCGATTCGGTTGGCATGTGATGCGTCACATTACGGCATTGGAGCGATGCTGTCACACAAATTCCGTGACGGTTCAGAGAGGCCAATAGCCTTTGCATCGCGCTCGCTAACCTCAGCCGAGCGTAACTGCACCCAGATTGACAGGGAGGCCCTCAGCCTGGTGTGGGGGGTGAAGAAGTTCAATCACTATCAGCACAGGCAGAAATTCACCCTACTGACTGATCATCAACCCCTGGTCTCAATTTTTAACCCAAAGAAGGGCATTCCGGTGATGATGGCGCAATGGCTGCAAAGATGGTCACTTTTTCTAGGGGCACATCAGTATGACATAGAGCACAAAGGTACGAAACAACATGGAAGCGCTGATGGGCTGTCGCGCCTACCGTTGCCTATGGCGGAAGAAGCACCTGCAGTGGACCCTGTGGAGATATTCCATGTGACCATAATCGAATGTCTACCTGTTACAAACGCAAGTATTGAGAAGGAAACCCGAAATGACCCAACACTCTCTCGGCTCTATGATTTGACGGTGAAGGGATCGCCAGCATATGGCGACTCACTGTTGCCAGCATTCTCGCCAAGGAGGGAACAGCTGTCAGTGTGCCGGGGAACCTTGATGCGTGGAGCCCGAGTGGTAATTCCACCCAAGTTGAGAGATAGAGTGCTCAATGAGCTTCATGAGGGTCATCTGGGAGGGGTAAAAATGAAGAGCCTAGCCAGGGCGTTTGTGTGGTGGCCGGGAATCGATAAAGAAATCGAGGATATGACCAAGAGATGCACAGAATGCCAGAAGGTCCAAAACGCTCCACCACAGGCCCCGCTACATCCATGGGAGTGGCCCTCATCTCCATGGCAACGGGTACACATTGATTTCGCTGGTCCATTTATGGACTCAATGTTTCTAATCGCTGTGGACGCCCATTCGAAATGGCCAGAGGTCATTAAAATGTCCTCCACCACCACGGAGAAAACTATTGCCGTCCTAAGGACCATCTTCGCCAGTAATGGGTTGCCAGAACAGATCTGTTCCGACAATGGCCCACAGTTTGTGTGTGAGGATTTCCGGAGGTTCCTGAAGAATAATGGGGTGAAACATTACACATCTGCCCCATATCATCCAGCCACAAATGGATTGGCTGAGAGGTTTGTTCAGACCTTTATAAAGGCCATAAAGGCAATGCATAATGACGACATACCACTGCAACACAAGGTGGATAACTTCCTGTTTGCTTACCGGAATGCAACACATGCAGTAACCAACCAAACTCCAGCCGTACTGTTTTTCAACAGGAGACTAAGATGCCGCTTGGATTTGCTCAAACCAAACATAAGACGAGATGTTGAGGATAAGCAGTTCCAGCACATAAATGAGAAGCCAACCAGGAGCTTCAAGATAGGGCAACCAGTCTTGGCCTGCGACTACCGAACAGAAAAATGGCAGCCAGGCACGATATGCACACAACAGGGACCACTAATGTACACAGTGGACGTTGGAGAGAGCATCGTGAGACGCCATGCTGACCAGATTCTAGAGTCACAGGAACAAGCCAAACCTATACCACAAGCATGTGCACCTGGTAATGAGCCCGAAGTACAGATTGCGTCTACCTCAGAAGCAGGGATATTGGAAGCTGACGAACCAACCAATGACAATGAGCCAGAATTGACTCCACTGCCAGAACAGGATACTCGAGAAAGGCGCTATCCAGTCCAGATCAGGAAGCCTCCTCAAAGACTGAACTTATAAATGACTATTTCAGTTGATGTATATATTACTGAGAAAATTGTAATTGTAATTAATTATTATTTAGTTGTTAAATGAATGTTATGTACTGTTTATCTAAAAGGGGAGGAATTGCTGTGTATGTACCTTTAAGGGAATAACTGGTCTTAGACTGCAGTACCGGCAGTGACCACCCCTGTATGAAAGGCCCTAGCAGGCTTCTGTAGTTTCAGTTTCAAGCTGCCTCTTGTTCAGTAAAGTACCTGTTAAACTGTTCTCCCGAAGTCCGTGTATTATTGAGGTGCGGACTTTACACGAATGTCTGCGCCATTAGCCGCCTCGAGGGAGGGGCCGTGGCCCCCAGCTTGTACATCGAGATTTGATGCAGGTAGGATGCTACACTGCGCCCCAGTGTCGCAAAGGAAACGTTGACCAGATAGGGAGTCGGTGATGAAGAGAAGCTTTCCCGAATCTCCGATGGCCATCGCAGCCGCGGGGTGCTCGTTAGACCCGGTCCTCTTTCGCCAGGGTTGCTGTAGATGTTTTTTTTTTGAGCGAAAAGCTGCAGGGAGGGTGGCAGCATCTTGCTTTCACGCCAAAACGGGCGTGGTAGAAGCACAACCCCGCTGATTGAGGAGCTGGAGCAGCGTCTGTGGGGGATGGGCACCTCGTGGCAGCGCAGTGCTGCTGTGTCACCACAAAATTCTTGTCCGCTTCGGCAGTGAGCTCCGCGCAGTCTGTGACTTCGGACCTGGCTAGGGCAGCCTGAACTTGCTCCGGTAGTTGGCAGAGGAATAGCTCCCTGAAGAGGAAGCATTCTGGTTCGGAACCGAGGAGCGTGAGCATTTGGCTCATGAGCTCGGAAGGCTTGGAGTCCCCGAGGCCGGGCATAGCGAGCAGCCGGTGGGCGCGCTCTGACTTCGTGAGCCCGAAGACCTGTAGCAACCGCGCCTTTAACGTGTCATACTTGCGATCAGTAAGCGGACTACCAAGTAGGCTGACGATCCGCGAGGCTGTGGCGCTGTCGAGGGCGGAGACCACGTAATAATAACGGGTCTGATCTGCAACAATGTCCCTGATGGCGAACTGGGCTTCAGCCAGGATGAACCACGTGGCTGGTTGTTGCTCCCAGAACTGCGGTAGCTTCAAGGTAACGGCGTTCCTTTCCATGTTGAGTATCTTCAGCGAAAACCGTTCGCAAAAGCCGGGGTCACCAATATAGGAATGTCTAGTTCCTATCCAAAGACTGAGGTCCACTCAGGCGCTCAAACAAAATGAAGTTTAATGGAAACTAACAGGTTTAAACAAGTAACTACAGGAGAACATCGAGTGTAGGTCTGCTGAGTTCGCTCCACGAGGACTGCTCGGGCAGTCCCGTGGTTGACGTCATGATGTCATGAAGTTCTTCCCGCCAGTGGGGGATCACGTGATGAACGGCGTGACGTCATCGCGTTCACCCGCGCTGTTAAAGTAATCACGCTCTGTACAAGTAAACAGTATAAATAAAGTTGCAGACTCAGGCTGTAGCTAACATGTTGTTAACGGGAATTATATACAAATGATCTGAGTCCTTTAGTGGCTCCGCCACACTCCCAACTTATATGGTGTATTTAATCTAGCAAAGCATCCCAAGGGTTTTAACAAAAGGGACCAATCTGACATCAAGCAGGAGTTATGAGAAGAGTTCGGCAAGGTGACCAAATGTCTGATTGAAGAGGTAGGTTTGAAGAAGGCTTTTAAAATGGAGAAAGAAGTAGTGGAGGGGTTTAGGGACAGAGTTCCAGAATGTAGGTTTGAGATGTCTAAATGGGTAGATCAGAGTATTGGTGGCAGATGCACAGAAAACTAGGATCAGAAGAGTATAGCATGTGAGCTGGACATAGATATAGGGCTGGAGGAGATAGCTGAGGGAGGGCAGACTGAGGCCATGAAGGGATTTGTAAACAGTGGCAAAGATTTTAAAATTAGCGTGTAAAATAGTCTTAACAATATTTTGTTTTTTGGGGGGGGGAGGGTAGGACAGGATTTGATATTCTGTATAATGATGGTTATTTTAAAAGCTAATATAACATTTTAATTGACATTTCCAACTCATTCTTAAATCAAACTGTGCCAAACCTTGTTTGATGCAATTAAAATTCTAATGCCATGCATCCCAGGCAGAATGTGCACCCCACCCAGAAAGCAATCTGCTACAAATCTTTGAGGGAAAAAACAAGTGGCTAATGACTCAGGAGAAAGTCAAGGAAAGGGGATGTATTCCCTTCAAAGTACTTCCTGCCTAAGGGAAAGCCTTTGCTGCTTACCTGCTCGCAAGACAGCTGAAGATTTCTGTGGGGATTCCTAGGGAGAAGGTCACAGCAGTCGACTAATTTTCTTCCTGCAGGACACATTAATATTATAATACACACTGTTTCAGGGGCTGTGCATTAAATGTTTAACCTTAATGATTTGATTCTTATTTTTTTAAACCTGATTATTTTTGAGAAACCATTCCTTTAACACTCTAAAAGTTACAACGAAAGTTTCTGTACTACCAAGACAAGACCAGAGAGAGATCAAAAGTTGTTATGTCTTTCAGATTTACATAATTATACCTCCAGTCAGTCACTGCAAAGCAGCAAGTATCCAATGTAATATTTATGCATGACTATTCCAAGCACATACGCTGAGGTCTGGGAATGAATTATTAGGGATGCATTTTAAAAATGATTTGTGAGTCTTTATGGAAACACCATAAACTTTATGCCTGAGCTCGGGAAATATTCCACCAGTCAAGAGTAACATCCCCTACCATGTAATTGTATTTTGGTTAGAAAGCCTGAGTTTCTGCCAGGAGGCCTCCAGACATGGAACATTTTCAGCAGAGGTCATTAGTTAAGAACCTCAGTCTATGCATCATGTCAAGACAGTCAATGAGCCTAATGCAGCATTTTGAGATAAATTAACTTTTGCCGGATCTCTAGTTAAGCTCACTTTAAAAATTCAAGAATATTGGCCATCATTCATCAGTAGCTAATATATCTTCACCGTTGATTCTATACATTTGAGCTTATCTCCCATGGCATTGCTCCCGAATAGTCTGAAAAAAATAAAACTTTGCATTTATTTAATGCCTTTCACGACTCTAGGATGTCCCAAAGAGCTTTACAGCCAATTAAGTACTTTTTGAAGTGTAGCCACTGTTGCAATGTAAGAAACACGGCAGCTCAGCAAGGTCCCACAAACAGTAATGAGATAATGGCCAGATAATCGAATTTTAGTGACATTGGTTGAGGGATAAATATTGGCCAGGACACAGAGAGAACTCCCATGCCCTTCTTCAAAATACTGCTAAGAGATCTTTTACATCCACCTGTGAAGACAGGTGAAGCCTTGGTGTAACATCTCACCTGAAAGACGGCACCTGGTGCCAGCCAAGAATTTGTGCTCAAATCTCTGGAGTGGGACTTGAACCCACAACCATCTGACTCAGAGGCAATAATGCTACCAACTGAGCCACAGCTGACACCTAATTGGCATGGTTATGATGTTTAGTTGCTAAGATGGAGCTGTAATTTACTATGCCTGTATCTTCAAGATTACTGCTCAGGGACTCCCATTGGGCAAATAGTCCAAATAAACACATCTTGAGGTCAATGAGAGATTCATTATTGAAGAATGAATCATAGAATACAATCGTAGAATGATACAGCACAAAGGAGGCCATTCAGCCCATCGTGCCTGTGCCAACTCTTTGAAAGAGCTATCCAATTAGTCCCATTTCCCTGCCCTTTCCCCATAGCCCTCCAAATTTTTCCACTTCAAGTATTTATCCAATTCCCTTTTGAAAGTTATTATTGAATCGCTTCCACCACCCTTTCATTTCAGATCATAACAAATTGCAGTGTAAAAAAAAATTCTCCTCATCTCGCCTCTGGTTCTTTTGCCAATTATCTTAAATCTGTGTCCTCTGGTTACCAATGTTTTTACCACTGGAAACAGCTTCTCCTTATTTACTCTATCAAAACCCTTCATCATTTTGAACACCTCTATTAATACTCCCCTTAAGCTTCTCTGCTTAAAGGAGAACAACTCCAGCTTTTCTAGTCCCGCATCCCTGCTACCATTCTAGTAAATCTCTGCACCCTCTCTAAGGCCTTCCTAAAGTGTACTGCATTACCAGAAGATAGTTGTAATTGTTGGAGGTCAATCATCTCAGCCCTAGAACATCGATGCAGGAGTTCCTCAGGGCAGTGTCCTGGGCCCAACCGTCTTCAGCTGCTTCATCAATGACCTTCCTTCCATCAAAAGTTCAGAAGTGGGGATGTTAGCTGATGATTACACAGTTCCATTCGCAACTCCTCAGATAATGAAGCAGTCCATGCCCGAATGCAACAAGGCCTGGATAACATTCAGCCTTGATCTGATAAGTGGCAAGTAACATTTGCACCACACAAGTGCCAGGCAATGACTATCTCCAACAAGTGAGAGTCTATGCACTGCCCCTTGACATTCAACAGCATTACCATCGCTGAATTCCCCACCATCAACATCCTGGGGGTCACCATTGACCAGAAATCTAACTGGACCAGCCACATAAATACTGTGGCAACAAGAGCAGGTCAGAGGCTCAGTATTCTGCAGCGAGTGTCACACCTCCTGAATCCCCAAAACCTTTCCACCATCTACAAGGCACAAGTCAGGAGTGTGAAGGAATAATCTCCACTTGCCTGGATGAGTGCAGCTCCAACAACACTCAAGAAGCTCGAACCCATCCAGGACAAAGTAGTCCGCTTGGTTGGCACCTCATCCACTGTAGTGTCCGCGCCTTAATAATACACGGACTGCAGGAGAACAATAAAACAGGTATTTACTGAACAGAGGGTAACTCTTTTGTTTGAACCCAAAAAAAAGCAAATTGGACTGTAAACAAAAGTTCAACTAAAACTTAACAAATCAAATTAAAATTTGGTTTTCCGGGTTGATGATGCACTCCAGTCCCCGTGGCGCCCACCGGTCGCGGAAATACTCAAGCGCACCGGCGGACACCGCATGCTCCATCTCCAGGGCCACCCGGGCACGAACATGGCCTTGGAAGAGAGGCAGGCAATCCGGCTGGACGACCCCCTCGACCGCCCACTTCCTGAACCAATTGATGGCTCTTTTAGCCAGGCCCAGGAGCAGGCCCACAAGGAGGTCCTCCAACCTGTCCGCTGAACAGAGGGTAACTTAAGACTGACGTACAGAAGCCTGCTATGGCTTTATATACAGGGGCGGTCACTGCCGGTACTGCAGTATAGAATCAGTTCTTCTCTTAAAGGTACATACACAACAATTCCTCTCCTTTTAGATAAACAGTACATAACATTCATTTAACAACTAAATAATAACTAATTACAATTACAATTTTCTCTGTACTATATACATCAACTGAAATAATCATTTATAAGTTCAGTCTTTGAGGAGGCTTCCTGATCTGGACTGGATAGCGCCTTTCTTGAGTATCCTGTTCTTGCGGCGGAGTTGATTCTGGTTCATTGTCATTGGTTGGTTCGTCAGCTTCCAATACCACTGCTTCTGAGGTAGACGCAATCTGTACTTCGGGTTGATTACAAGGTGCACCTGCTCGTGGTATGGGTTTGGCTTGTTCCTGTGACTCTAGAATCTGGTCAGCATGGCGTCTCACGATGCTCTCTCCAACGTCCACTGTGTACATTAGTGGTCCCTGCTGTGTGCATATCGTTCCTGGCTGGCATTTTTCTGTTCGGTAGTCGCGGGCCAAGACTGGTTGCCCTATCTTGAAGCTACTGGTTGGCTTCTCATTTATTTGCTGGAATTGCTTATCCTCAACATCTCGTCTTATGTTTGGTTTGAGCAAATCCAGGCGACCTCTTAGCCTTCGGTTGAAGAACATTATGGCTGGAGCTTGGTTGGTGACTGCAAGTGTCGCATTTTGTAAGCAAACAAGAAATTATCCACCTTGTGTTGTAGTGGTATGTCATCATTATGCATTGCCTTTATTGCCTTTTTAAAGGTCTGAACAAACCTCTCAGCCAATCCATTTGTGGCTGGATGATATGGGGCAGATGTATAATGCTTCACCCCATTATTCCTCAGAAACCTCCAGAAATTCTCTGACACAAACTGTGGCCCATTGTCGGAGCAAATCTGTTCTGGCAAGCCATTCCTGGTGAAGATGGTCCGTAGGACTGCAATAGTTTTCTCCGTGGTGGTGGAGGACATTTTGATGACCTCTGGCCATTTCGAATGGGCGTCCACAGCAATTAGGAACATTGAGTCCATAAATGGACCAGCAAAATCAATGAGTACCCATTGCCATGGAGATGAGGGCCACTCCCATGGATGTAGCGGGGCCTGTGGTGGAGCGTTTTGGACCTTCTGGCATCCTGTGCATCTCTTGGTCATATCCTCGATTTCTTTATCGATTCCCGGCCACCACACAAACGCCCTGGCTAGGCGCTTCATTTTTACCCCTCCCAGATGACCCTCATGAAGCTCATTGAGCACTCTATCTCTCAACTTGGGTGGAATTACCACTCAGGATCCACACACCAAGGTCCCCCGGCACACTGACAGCTGTTCTCTCCTTGGCGAGAATGCTGGCAACAGTGAGTCACCATGTGCTGGCCATCCCTTCACCATCAAATCATAGAGCCGAGAGAGCATCGGGTCATTTCGGGTTTCCTTCTCTATACTTGAGTTTGTAACAGGTAGACATTCGACTATGGTCGCATGGAATATCTCAACAGGGTCCACTGCAGGTGCTTCCTCTACCATAGGCAATGGTAGGCGTGACAGCCCATCAGCGTTTCCATGCTGCTTCGTACCCTTGTACTCTATGTCGTACTGATGTGCCCCTAGAAAAAGTGACCATCTTTGCAGCCGTTGCGCCATCATCACCGGAATGCCCTTCTTTGGGTTAAAAATGGAGACCAGGGGCTGATGATCAGTCAGTCGGGTAAATTTCTGCCCGTGCTGATAGTGATTGAACTTCTTCACCCCCCACACTAGGCTGAGGGCCTCCCTGTCAATCTGGGCGTAGTTACACTCGGCTGAGGTTAACGAGCGAGACGTAAAGGCTATTGGCCTCTCTGAACCATCAAGGAATTTGTGTGACAGCACCGCTCCGATGCCACAGGGAGACCCATCACATGCTAACCTATTCGGTAGTGTTGGATTGTAGTGGGCCAATACTTCTTTTCAAGTGATTAGGCATTTACATTTCTGAAAGGCACGCTTACACTCATCACTCCATTTTCATGTTACTCCAGTTTGCAGCAGGGCATTCAGTGGGTGCAGAATTGTAGATAAATTCGGCAAGAACTTATGGTAGTAGTTCACCAACCCGAGGAACGACCTCAGTTGTGACACATTTTCCAGTGCTGGAGCCTTGACTACAGCTTCAATCTTGTCCGGTGACTTATGCAACCCTTCCTCATCAATCATGTGGCCACAATACGAGATTTGTCTCCTGAAGAACTCGCATTTGGGGCGGTTGGCTCGTAGCCCATATTCCTGTAATCTCGTGAGCACCTGCTCCAGGTTGGCAAGGTGTTCATTGTCATTCTCGCCCATAACCAGGATGTCGTCCAAATAACACTGGGTCCCCGGGATCCCTAGCAGGACTTGTTCCATCGCCCTCTGCCAAATAGCCGGGGCTGATGCTACCCTGAATACCAGTCGATTGTACTGGTAAAGGCCTTTGTGAGTGTTTATCGTGAGGTATTTCCTAGATGCTTCTTCCACCTCCATTTGTAGATATGCTTGGGCCAGATCATTCTTTGTAAAGCGTTTCCCTCCAGTTAGTGAGGCGAAAATATCTTCTATCCGTGGAAGTGGATATTGTACTGTGTGCAGGACTGGGTTCACAGTTACCTTGAAGTCCCCACTGATGCGAACCTTCTTCGGTTCCCCAGGCGTGCTGCTCAATGATTTCTTCATTACAGGAACGATGGGTGTGGCCCACTCGCTCCAGTCCACCTTGGACAGCACACCCGAACACTCCAGACTCTCCAGCTCTGCTTCAACGGCTGGGCGGATCGCGTAAGGTATCGGTCTGGCCTTAAAAAAATTTAGGTTTGCGTTATCTTCGATTTTTATCGTTGCCGTTACTCCTTTTAGAGTCCCAAGTCCTTGTTGGAACACCTCTTTCGCGTCAGTTGGATCTTTGACAGTCATCCAGGTGTGACGTCACCATCCTTTTTATCAGTCACAGTTAGCGCCTGAATGGAATGCCAATCCAATTGTATTTATCAGATCCATTCACATCCCAATAATGGTGGTCCTCCATCTGGTAGTATATATAGATACAGTTTCTGTGTTTCCTGGCCGTTGTTTTCAACTGGCATCCTTATTTTTCCTCTGGGGTAGACTTTTTGCCTCGTGTATGTCTTCAATACAATGGATGTGTCCTTCAAGTGTATGTGTGGGAATAGCCGCTCATAGTCTCGTCGATTCATGACAGTTAGGGCTGATCCTGTGTCCAATTCCATCTTTACTGGGGACCCTGCTATCATGAGGGTGACCCAAATGGTTCGGTGATCCTCCTTTGCGATCACGTTGTGTAACTTTAGATAACTTAGTCTCCTGCTCCCGGAGTCCTTATCACGCTCCTGATCTTCCGAACTACTGTCTGTCAATTTCTTTACTTTCTTGTACTTTTCCTCAGTAGTTCTTGTCGTGTTGGTTTTCTTTCTCGACCTGCAGACTCTTGCTATGTGTCCCATATTCCCACATTGCCTGCATACTTTGTCCTTAAACCAGCAGTCCTTCTGATCATGGGTTGTTCTGCCACAGCGATAGCACTTTTCTGCTCCATATGCCATTTCGTTAGCGTTGTATTCTTGTGGTTTCTGTTGTATTTCCGCAGCTCCCCGTGCTGCTGCTTCGTAGGATACTGCCACGCTGAAAGCCTGTTCTAGCGTCAGGTCCTTTTCCGAAAGTAGTCGTTTCTGGGTTCCTTCACTCTGGAGCCCGCAGACAAACTTATCCCGTAAGGTGTCTGCCAGTCCTGCTCTGAACTGGCAGTGCTTCGATAACTTGCGTAGTTCCGTAAGATAGTCAGCATTGCTCTCATCTTTGTGCTGGTTTCTTTTATGGAACTTGAATCTTTCTGCTATCAGCAGCGGTGTAGGGTTTAGGTGTTCCTGTAAGGTATTAACAATCTCTTCAAAACTTTTCTCCATTGGTTTAGCTGGGGTAATTAAATTCCGCAAGAAGCCGTACGTTCTCGCGCCCATCAAATTTAATAATACCGACGCCTTCTTTCCATCGGATACCTCATTTGCCTTGCAGTACACTTCAATTCTTTCCACATATGTGGTCCAGTCTTCTACCTCATTGTTGAAAGCAGTGATGCTGCCGCTTTTCAGCATCTTAGGTGATATAAAATGGCGCCTCCCGTGCTTTTTCTTCTTCACCAATGGATTAAAATGGCGCCTCCCGCACTTTTCCTTCTTCCCCAATGGAATAAAATGGCGCATCCCACGCTTTTCCTTCTTCCCCTTGCTGCCACGCTGCTCCTAGCATTCTGCAGGGTAATGGCGGCAATCCGCAGCTTCGGCGCGTCTCACTTTTCCTTCCCCTTGTTTTATTTTCGCTACGCTGCCCGGTTCTTGAGCACCGACCATGCCCTGTGCGCTCCACCCTCTCTCTCTCTCTTTTCCTCCCGACGACGCTGCGTGGCCCCTTTGCAGAGCCGCTCGATCGAGCTCGGGCCCGCCGCAGTCCGGAAGGGTCAGCGCACTACCTGCTACCAGCAAGATTTGCTGGAACACCTTGACTGGGGAGCCAAGCCCAGCTCTCCACAGCCTCTCCTACAACTCTCCGAACTCCGATGGATCCTTGGGCGGTTGCCCGCGGTCGACACCTGTTGTTCTGACTTCGACCTCCAAAAGCTTCTTCTCAGGGTAAGATCCCCGTGAGGTGATGCAGTACTGCAGGTGAGTTCGAACCTGCTCGTTGCCACTGTAGTGTCCGCGCCTTAATAATACACGGACTGCAGGAGAACAATAAAACAGGTATTTACTGAACAGAGGGTACTCTTTTATTTGGACCCAAAAAAAAAAACCAATTCAACTGTCAATAAACAAAAGGTCAACTAAAGCTTAACAAATCAAATTAAAATTTGGTTTTCTGTGTTGATGATGCACTCCAGTCCCCGCGGCGCCCATCGGTCGCGGAAATACTCAAGCGCACCGGCGGACACCGCGTGCTCCATCTCCAGGGCCACCCGGGCGCGAACATGGCCGCGGAAGAGATGCAGGCAATCCGGCTGGACGACCCCCTCGACTGCCCGCTGCCTGGACCAATTGATGGCTCTTTTAGCCAGGCCCAGGAGCAGGCCCACAAGGAGGTCCTCCAACCTGTCCGCTCCCCTCCGCACCGGGTGACCGTAGATCAAGAGCGTGGGACTAAAGTGCAACCAAAAATCGAGGAGCAGCCCCTTCAAGTAGTGAAAGAGGGGCTGCAACCTCTCACAATCCATATAAACGTGAAACACGGACTCCTCCAGGCCGCAAAAAATGCAGGCGGCCTGGGAGTCCGTGAACCTACTTAAAACCTTATTGCACGGGACCGCTCCGTGCAACACCCTCCAGGCCAAGGCCCCGATGGAACAAGGGAGGACTCCCGCATAGAGAGCCCTCCATTGGGGACCTCCGCTACCGCCGGTCGGTAAAATGCCACGCCAAGGCGTGTCCGGACGGTAGACGAAGATGGCAAAGTGGAGAGTGTGCAGGTGCAGCCCGTACAGGAAACCCCTCCGCGCGGAATGAAAAGGCACGGAGGGTATTTCCTCGAGACGGCTCAAGTTGTGAGGCGCCGGTTCCCGAGGGGAGTTTCGGGGCCGGGCGCCGATGAGGAATTCCGTCCGAACGGGGGTAAGCTCGGACGGGATCGCCCCACGTGCTTGAGCCGCCTCGATACACCTAGTGGAGTCGGGGCCCAGTGCCGCTTTTACCGATTCGATGGTTTCGACCGCGAGCCGGACGTTGGCCCAGGACAGGCGCCGCGCCAGCTCCTCCGGCGCCATCCAGCCCGCTCCTCCGCCATCGAGCAGGTCCCCGACTCTGGTCACCTTGCCAGCCACAGCCCTACCCTCCGCCAGCCGCCCGAACCCGTGTTCGTGGAGGTGCGGATTCCTGAGCAGCGGCTCCCGAAGGAGAGCCGCCGCTCCTGACGGGGGAGAGCTCCGCCTGGAAGTGACGTAGTTCCAAACCCATAGTAGTTCCTGGTAGAAGACAGGCAGCTCCCGCAGGCCGGCACGCCTGCTGCCCACTTTCACAAACAGTGTCGTAATTGAGGCCATGCAGCTGGCGGAAGAAAAACGTCGCCAGCGCACACCATCTCGGAGGATTCTCGACGTACAGGTATCTCTGCAGCGTCTGAAGACGGAAAGTTGCAGCCTGGGTGCGAAGGCACACCAGCGCCTGACCGCCCTCCCTAAGCGGGAGACACAGAACTGCGGCAGAGACCCAGTGCTTCCTTTTGTCCCAGAAGAAGTCGATGAGCTTCTTCTGAATCTTGGCGACAAACGCAGGGGGAGGGATCAAAGTGACCAACCGGTACCACAACATGGCGGCCACCAGCTGGTTTATGACCAGCGCTCGACCCCTGTAGGACAACACTCGGAGCAGTCCTGTCCAGCGTCCTAGGCGAGCGGTGACTTTGGCCTCCAGCTCTTGCCAGTTCGCCGGCCAAGCGTCCTCGGCAGGGCTAAGGTAGACTCCCAAATAGAGGAGGTGCGTGGTGCTCCAGGCGAAAGGCCTGAACTCCTCCGGCAGGGAGTCCACCCGCCACTGACCCACCAGGAGTCCGGAACATTTCTCCCAGTTGATCTTGGCGGAGGATGCGTCCGAGCAAATCTGCTGGCATTCCCGCATCCTCCGCAAGTCAGCGGGATCCGTGACCATGAGGAGCACGTCATCGGCGTAAGCCGAGAGGACCACCTCCACGCCCGGCCCTTGCAGAGCCAGTCCCGTCAACCTCCTCCGCAAGAGGCGCAGGAAAGGCTCCACGCAAATGGCATATAACTGACCGGACATGGGGCATCCCTGACGCACCCCCCTCCTGAAGCGAAGGGGCGCCGTCAAGGACCCGTTAACTTTAATCAGACACTCCGCGGCGGCGTACAGAAGTCGGATCCGGGCGACGAAATGCGTCCCGAACCCGAATGCGCGCAGAGTCCCAAAGAGATACTCGTGATCCACCCTGTCGAACGCCTTCTCCTGATCCAGGGAAAGGAAGGCGACCGACAGACCAGCCCTCTGGGAGTGGTGGACCAGGTCCTGGACCAGATGGATGTTATCGTGGATGGTCCGGCCCGGGACCGTGTATGACTGGTCGGGGTGGATCATGTGGGCCAGCACGGTGCCAAGGCGAGCAGACATGGCCCTGGCAAAGATTTTATAGTCCGTGCTGAGGAGGGAGACCGGGCGCCAGTTCTTAAGGAGGCGGAGATCGCCCTTCTTAGGCAGCAGGACAATGACCGCCCTGCGCCAAGAGAGGGGCATCTCCCCGGTCGCCAAACTTTCCCCCAGGACCCACGCGTAGTCGCCCCCCAAGACGTCCCAGAATGCCCTGTGGAACTCCACGGTCAGCCCGTCCAGCCCCGGGGACTTTCCCCTAGAGAGCTGGCGGAGGGCGCCGGTCAGCTCCGCCAGACTTAGCGGAGCGTCCAATTTTTCGGCGCCCTCCGGGCCAACCTTCGTCAAGTCCTCCCACAAAACTCTGCGCGCATCCTCGCTGGACGGATCCGGAGAGATTAGAGCCCCGTAATAGGCGCGGGTCTCCGCGCTGATTCCCTCCGGATCCGAGACCAGAGATCCGTCGTCGGCCAGCAGCCCCAAGAGCTGCTTACGGACCCCCCGTCTTTTTTCCAGCGAGTAGAAGAAGGGGGAGCCGCGGTCCAGGTCCCGCAGGAGCTGGATCCGCGACCTCACGTACGCGCCTCGGGACCCGACGAGCTGCAGGTCCTTCAGCGCGTCCTTCTTCTCTTCGTACACCTTCCGCAGGGCCGGGTCCTCGACGACCTGACCGAGACGGGACTCCAGGTCGAGCACCTCCTTCTCCAACTGCCCGACCCGGGCCTCCCGCCTCTTGGTCGACCCCTTCGCGTACTCCTGACAGAAGAGACGGATGTGAGCCTTGCCCACATCCCACCATAGCCTCAAGGAGGGGAAGCCCCCCTGCTTCCTTCTCCAGTCGGCCCAGAATCGACGAAACGAATCCCGGAACCGTGCGTCCTCCAGCAGCAGGTTGTTAAAATGCCAGTACACGGACCCCCCCCGCGCGTGCAGCGGAGCGAGCTCCGCCCACACCAGGTGGTGGTCCGTGCACGGCACCGGCCGCATGGAAGCTGCCGGAACGCAGGAGACGTACGCCCGGGAAATGTAGAGGCGGTCGATTCTGGACCTTCCTCCCCCAGACCTCACGCTAGTGAAGGCGCTGGAGTCGGGGTGGAGATTTTGCCAGACGTCCACCAAGTCGAAGGACCCAACCAGGTCCCTCAACTTCTCCATCGCCGCCGGGCTTCGCGGGGGACCCGAACGGTCCCTCGCCTCGAGGGTGCAGTTAAAATCCCCCCCGAGGATGACGCACTCGCCCACGTCGATGGAGCCCAAGAGAGCGGACACTTCTTCGAAGAAGCGCACTTGCTGCGCACTGGTCTGAGGGGCGTACACGTTCACTAGATGGAGCGGCACGACCCCCAGGCGAACAGTGACCTGGAGCAAGCGGCCCGGCACGTGCTCCTTGACACCCAAGATCTCCGGCTGAAAATGCGGGGCCAGCAAGATAGCCACCCCGCTGGAATTGTTGGAGAGGTGACTCATGCTGACCCCTCCTTGCCACTCCAGGAGCCACGTGGCATCGTCTCCCGGAACGGTGTGGGTTTCTTGCAGGAAGCACACCGCATACTTCCCGTTCCGAAGGACCGAGAAGTAATTGAATCTGCGGCGCGCCTCCCTGCTGCCGTTGATGTTGAGGCTGGCTATGGTTATCTTCATGTCAGAAGCACAGTGCAACCTCTACCTACACCTAACGGGGGGAGGAAGCGCAGCCACTGGTCAGCCGCCACTTCCTCAGCAGCCCAGTGAGAAAAGTTGTGAGCCGACGCAGCTCGAGCGGGTTCACACCCTCGTCCGCGCCCATGATCTTAACGGCGGGGCGGACGGAATCGATGAGCAGCGCCAGCTCCAACCACCTGTCGTGGGCCAGCCGGACCTTATTGCGCTGACCCAGGCACGTGGCCATAAAATCCCGGAGTTCCCTCACAGAAATGAGGGGAGACTCGGCAAGGGGCACGAGGTCATCCATCACCACGTCGGCGCTGGAGTCCGAATCGTCCTCCGTGCCCATCACCGAGTCCCCATCCTCCTCCAGGGGGTCGTCACCAGCGGCCGACCCGTCCGCCGCGCAGTGCGAAGCGAACGACTCGGCCGCGCCAGCCAGCCCCGCCTCCGCCCGGATCCCACCCCCAGGATCGGCGGCAGAGGATTTCTCCCTGGGCTCCACTAGGGGTGCCGGGCCAGAAGACGGCGGCGGTTCAGAGCTCCCCTCCGCCTCAGACGCCAGAATGACCGGAGAAACCGGGGAGAGAACAATTTCCAGCTCCTCCAGTACGTCCGGCACCAGAGACGCAGCCAGGGGGCCATCCTCCTCCCCGCCACCAACCTCTGACCCAGCGGATGGGGGGTTTTGAATTAAAAGCTCTACCAGGACGAGCATCCCCTGGGAGACGTCCGGGTCGCATTGGGCGAGCTCATTATCCTCGAGCTCGCCCGACCCAGCCCCCAGGCTGCCCGACCCGGCGAGGGGTAACGGCACCGATAAAAGGTCAATTTCAATTACTGCCGCGGGTTGTTCCGCAACCCCCCCCACGGGCAGGGTCTCATCCCCATCCCCGGGAGGCACGTGCTGGACAGACACATCTGCCTCAGCCTCCCGAGGGACAGGCGACCCCTGCCGATCGCTGGTGATGAAGACAGCGCTGGGGGGGGGGGGCGCAGCACCCGCGGCTGGCGATGACTCCCCCTGCTCGGAGGGACCTTCCTCCTTCCGGTCCTCCTCCTCATCCAGGGGGTCGTGCCTCCTTTTTAGCACGGAGGGAGCGAGGGAGACCTCCATGTCTGCAAAGGCCTCCTCCTCGACTCCCTCCGGCGGAGCAGGTTTGTCGGGTTCCTCGGGCCCGAGCCCGGCCGCAGGTATTGGCATTACCGCTGCGGCGGTTGCGGTCACAGGCTCAGGCACGAGGCCCCTCCCGCTCACATCTGCCCTGATCAACTCCGCGAGGAGCGCGGGTGTAAGGGGCTCAAGGGGCAAGGGCTCGCCATCCACGGGGGGACCCGCCCTAAGGTGCTTCTTTTTTCCCCGCACCTTCTTTCCGGCCGGACACGCTCCCTCCCCCCCGCCGGAGGCCTTGGTGGCATCGGCCCCCGACGTCAACCGCGCATCAGACGTACTTGACGCGCGGGCAGATCCGGGGGGAAGGGCGGCGGCGCCAGCCTCGGCCGCACGAGATGATCCGGCGGCCTTGGAGGCAGGGCAGTTCCTCCTGATGTGCCCCACCTCCTTGCAGGCATGGCACCTCACACCACCCGACGTCCAAAAGGCGCGGTAGGCAGTCCCCTCGTGGAGGATGACGAACGCCCCGTCAGTGTCCTCCTCCCGCGCCAGCTGGATAAACAGCTGGCGCCGGAAGGAGAAGACGTGGCGAAGGCTGGCCTCCCGGAAGCCGAGCGGGATGGGTGTGATCCCCGACCTCACCTCCCCAAGTTGTCGCAAATGGGGAAGGAGGAGCTCACCAGGAACATAGGGTGGGACGTTGGAAATAATGATCCTCTGCGCGGTGGCCTCGAGAGGATCCACCGGCAGGAAGGTCCCGCCCACGGTGAGCCCCTTGGCGACAGCCAGGGACACCGCCCGCTCCGACCCCAGGAAGAACACAGCCTTCCCATACATTTTCGAGGCCGCGACGATGGCTGAGGGGCCGACAACCCCAGCCATGGCCTTGACGCAGGCCTCGATGGTCATAGTGGGGTGAGTGTAGCTCTTCACCCCAAGCTTTTTTGTTATTAATCGAAAAGGTGACGGGGCAGCAGGAACAGCGGGAGCAGCTGTGGCTGTGGCTACCACTCTCGCATAGGTCCCGGCTGGCCCCGCCACCGGCGAAGACGCAGTCGCCATTCTGGGGTGCTTTTTTTAAGGGCTACACTCACCCCAAGTCACAGGCCTGAAGGTGTTAATGGCCTTGGTGTATATATATATTTTTTGTCCTCTATTGAGCAGAGGGAGCTGATTAAAATGAGGACACACCTCTCTCCTTATTGATTTAAATTGGGAGAGGGGCCCTCTCCCCTCTGCTCAATTGGCAATTAATAAAATAGATGAAACTAAGGTGCCTTAGAAAGACAGGCAGAGAGAGACAAAGAGAGAGAGAGAGGTGGGGGGGTTGGAAGGAGGGAGGCCGCAAAGGCAGTGTTGCCACTCAGGATGGTGGGTGGGTGTTGGCAGGGTTGCACTCTCCGATGGAAAAAGTCTTTGGTGGTGGTGGTCTTCTGGCAGGGGGAGAAGACGTCTTCACCTGGAAAAGCTGGAGAAGCCCAGGCTCAGTCCTGCAACAGGTCTTAACGATGTAATTAAATTAAATTAAGGACTTCACCTTGGGCAGCTCCAAGCTCTCCCAGGGCAGGCAATAGAAGGGATGCTAATTAGTGGTGTGTGTGGCCTAGCTTTTAACAAGAGCCACACACACACACACTACACCCCTTGATGATCCGGCCTTGCTTCTTCTTTTCTCCCCCCACCTAAAATACAAAGTCTTGGGAGAGTGCCCCAAATAACACCCACCTGTAGATGTTCCGGATGAAGTTTTCTTCCCTCCTTTCAAGCAGTTGGTTTCTCTCCCCTCTCTCCCTCTCCTGAAGTGGAGGCCAATTTGGGGAGGCAGTGATAGAAAAGGCCTCTCCCCTGGTTGATGTTGATGTAGGCCTCCTTTCTCCTTCTCTTCCTCTGTCCTCTCTCTCCAGGCACCTCAGTTGATGTAATGATGGTGGAGTTGGTGGTGGTGGTGGTCCAACGTTCTCCTCCTCTTCCTGGTCAGGGGACCACCACTTTAATCCACTCTCCAAAGTCTGGCTGCTCCCTCTGCTCGTGCTTGCAGCTGCACAGCCAACAATGCTGTGCAAACTGAACAGAGGGTAACTTAAGACTGACGTACAGAAGCCTGCTATGGCTTTATATACAGAGGTGGTCACTGCCGGTACTGCAGTATAGAATCAGTTCTTCTCTTAAAGGTACATACACAACATCCACCACCTTAAACATTCACTCTTCCACCACCGGCATACCGTGGCTGCAGTGTGTACCATCTACAAGCTGCACTGCAGCAACTTGCCAAAGCTTCTTCGGCAGCACCTCCCAAACCCGCGACCTCTACCACCTAGAAGGATAAGGGCAGCAGGCGTATGGGAACACCATCACTTGCAAGTTCCCCTCCAAGTTACAACCAACCTGACTTGGAAATATATCGCTGTTCCTTCATCATCACTGGGTCAAAATCCTGGAACTCCCTCCCTAACAGCACTGTGGGAGTACCTTCACCACACGGACTGCAGCGGTTCAAGAAGGCGGCTGGGCACCACCTTCTCAAGGGCAATTAGGGATGGGCAATAAATGCTGGCCTTGCCAGTGACGCCCACATCCCAGGAACGAATAAAAAATAAATTACTCTCGTCTACTCTTTCTGTTACTGCTTCAAAGAATTCAATAAGGTTGATCAAGGATGACCTTCCCTTTTGAAATCCGTGCTGACTACTCTTTATTATATTTTCAGTTGCTGGATGTTTTTCTATTACATCTTTGAGTAAAGATTCCATTATCTTTCCTACCACCGGTGTTAAACTAACTGGTCTATAGTTCCCTGGACTTCTACATTTCTTTTTTATAGAAAAAAAGCAAGATTTGCATTTATATAGAATATGGCCATGATTTTCCCTACTTCGGCGGGTATGTGGGGGGTGACGTTGTGGCAGGTCGCAGCCTGACTGCTGGCTCCATCCCGGTCTCCGACATGACTTTCCCCTGATTGGGCTTGTTAAGACTGCCCAGCGAGTTTCCCGGCCAATTGAAGGAAGCATGTCAGATGACGTCATTTGATGACGTGTTATCAGCCGGTTCCCTTAAAGGGACAATGCGCAAATTTACTTTCACATTTTGCTGACAGTGTTCGACAGCATTGAGGTGCTGCAAACACTAACAAGCACTGCACAGAGGTGCACAGTTGCACCAGGCTCTCCCATGACTCCCTCCATATGATTATGGAGGGAGTCACAGCACACTGGGAGGTCTTCTTCCCTTCCAATGGGCGGAAGAGACCTCCCAGGAGACCAACACAGCCTGGTTGCACACTGCACAGGAGGGCACAAACAGGGATGCCATCAGGAGGACAAGGCTGCAGTGGCACAAACCTTTCAATGATCTCAGTAAATCATGAAACGTTACTGCAAAGCCACACTCAACCTCATCCTGCTGTGCCACTCATCACATTCCCATCATTCTGCCTTCCCTACCCTACTCTGCACATCCTTACTCACACCAACTTACTGTTATGTTCATAAATAAATAGATGTTTTCATTATGAACAGCTAGCTTGAGCTAATCATTTATTTAGCCATGTGGACTAGTGTACAGGCATCCATCTTGACTGCTGCCTTGTGGGTAGCCCACTACTAAACATACAGCTCCACCTAGTGTACCATTCTAGAATGACATGTTACTGTTCATTACATCCCCCTTCCTTAGAGGTTAAACAAAATCAATATCAATCAATCATAACGACATAAACATCTTCACAACAGTCAACACATTTTCAAAGCTTTACTTTATGAACTCTAAGCTTTTCATTCTTTTATTATAGTTTTCTTTGTACTCAAAGATTAAGTCTATCAGGCTTTTTTACTTCACGTGTGGATCTTCTCAGCACAGGTAAGTCTGATGTGTTTTCATGAGAGCCTGTATGTGTGTTTGTGTTAGATTGTTCTGGTGGTGAGTGACAAGATTCAGTTGCGGCATTGTCATCGATTTGCTCTTGGATAGTTTCTTGTATTTTCAGGAGGGAACGGCGGTTCCTCCTGAGAATCTGTCCTTCCTCAGTTCTAATGGTGTATGACCTTGGTCCTACTTCCTCAAGAACTGTAGCTTTCCTGTTCCATGCATTTGGATCCTCAATCCTGACAATATCATCCCTTGTCAATGGTTTCAGAGTTTTGAATGACTTGTCATAGTGTGATTTCTGTTTCAGCTTTAACAGTTGAAGTCTCTGTCTCAGTTCCTTACTCTGCTTTTCTTTTGCACAGCAGGGTAGCATGATGCGCAACTTGCGACCCAGTAGGACTTCAGCAGGTGAAGAACCACAGTCTAAAGGGAGGCTCGGTAGCTCAGCAGGGCGAGATAAGGATCAGACTTGCTTTCTGTTGCTTTCTTCAGTAGCTGTTTGAGAACTTGAACACCTTTCTCTGCCTTACCATTCGACTGAGCATACAGAGGACTGGATGTGATGTGTTGAAAGTCATAATGTGCTGCAAACCTTTGCCACTCCTTACAGTTGAAGCACAGACCATTGTCGCTAACGGCAATCCTGGGAATTCCATGTCTGGCGAAGATGGATTTAACATGCATTATGACACTGCTTGCTGATGTGCTTGAGAGCAGTGCCATCTCAGGATAGTTAGAATAGTAGTCAATCACTATTAGATAGTCTTTACCATTCAAATGAAAAAGATCCATACCAACCTTTTGCCATGGTGCTGTTGGTAAGTCCGCTACTATCATTGGTTCCTTTGCTTGTTTGTTTTGGTGTTTCTGACATGTCTCACATTTGCCTATCATGTTCTCAATGTCCTTATTTATGCCAGGCCAATAAACAGTGTCTCTTGCTCTCCTTTTGCATTTTTCAATTCCGAGGTGTCCCTCATGAATTCTTTTGAGCATGTCTTGATGTAGAGCCTGTGGAATGACTATTCTGTCCTGTTTTAGTAATAGTCCACTTGCGACGCTTAACTCTGACCTGATGTGATAGTACTTTGGACAGGAACCTTTTGGCCAACCATGATGAATGTTCTCTATTACTGTTTGTAACACTGTATCTTTTACTGTTTCTTCTGCTATTTGCTTTGATTTTATGTCTGACACGGGCAGCGCAGCAGTGACCATACTCACATGAACATCCACATCTTCCTCAGTAGAGCTCACATGACTCATTGTGGGTGCTCGGGATAGTGCATCTGCTAACATTATGTATTTGTCTGGTGTGTAGATCAGTTCAAAGTCATATCTTTGCAGCTTCATCATGAGTCGTTGAATCCTTGGAGACATCTCATTCAGATTTTTTTTTATGATGGCAACCAGTGGGCAGTGGTCTGTCTCAACTGTGAAGGTGGGAAGTACATATATGTAGCCATGGAACTTTTCTAGTCCAACTACCAAGCCTAGACATTCCTTTTCAATCTGGGCGTATCGACACTCAGAGTCGGTCATAGACCTGGAGGCATAGGCAACAGGCTTCCAATCTTCACCCTCTGCTTGTAGCAAGACTGCGCCTAGGCCATCTTTTGATGCATCCGTTGACACTTTGATTCTCTTTGTTGGGTCAAAGAAGGTGAGTACAGGTGTGGTTGTCAGCACTGTTTTGCGGTTCATCCACTCTTGTTCATGCCTTTCTGTCCATGCAAACTCATTTGTTTTATGTAGCAGGTCTCGCAGACAGGCTGTCTTGGCTGACAAGTTAGGAATTAACTTTCCAATGAAGTTTATCATCCCCATGATGCATAGCACTCCTTTTTTGTCAGTGGGTCGGGGCATGTTGAGTATGGCGTTTACTTTTTCCATATCTGGCTCTATTCCTTTACCAGATAGATTATCTCCTAGGAAAGTGACTTCCTGGATGCCAAACTGACACTTGGCTTTGTTGAGCTTTAGTCCATTCTGGCGTATGCTCTGTAGCACTTTAGTCAGTCTCTCATTGTGTTCTTTCAGTGTGGAGCCCCAGATGATGATGTCATCAACATAGACCTGAACTCCTTCCAGACCTTCAATTATGTGTTCCATCACTCTATGAAAGATTTCAGATGCAGATATTATCCCGAAAGGCATTCTGAGGAAACAATACCTGCCAAATGGTGTGTTGAAGGTACAGTATTTGGTGCCCTCTTCATCCAGTTTTAGTTGCCAAAATCCTTGTGAGGCATCGAGCTTTGTGAAGTATCTGGCACCTGACATTTCACTGGTGATTTCTTCTCGCTTGGGAATCTGGTAGTGTTCACGTTTTATGTTTGCATTTAAGTCCTTTGGATCCATGCATACTCTTAGATCATTGTTCTTTTTCTTTACACATACCATGGAGTTAACCCAGTCTGTTGGCTCTTCGACTTTCCTGATGACTCCTAGTGTGGTCATTCTGTCCAGTTCTTTCTTGAGCTGGTCATGCAGGGCTGCTGGAACTCTCTGTGGAGCATGTACCACTGGCTGAGCATCCTCCTTTAGCTGGATCTTGTAAGTGAATGGTAGAACTCCAAATCCTTTGAGCACATCCTGGAAATTACTCACTACAGAATCCACTGAGTCATCTGGTCTGCTTATGGCACAGTTTGTACGGTAGACTCTCTTGACCAGTTCTAAGTCCTCACAAGCTTTGTCACCTAGTAGTGAATCAAGTCCTTCAGCCACAACAGAAAACATGAGATGATGCACTTTGGCCCCGATTTTCGGGCAGCTGTCGGGCGGCTTTTCATGCGGCCGTGGTCCGAAAATCACAGAAAAAGCGGGTCGGGACCCCCCCCCGCCTGATTCCTCGCCCCGTCTGACTTTCGGACTGCCGTTTTCACGCGCCCCGCTTCAGTCCCGCCCGCCGCTGGCGGGACTGCTCGTCGGAGCACTAACAAGCAATTATCTGCTTGTTGAAGTGGATTTGCCGGGGCCGTTGCGACTTTGGGGCTTTCCCCACCTGAAACCCGCCTGCAGGGAACCCCGCCGATGAGAGCTGTCGTGAAAACAGCTGGCTTGCTTGCTTGCAGCAGCAGGTCGCTGAGGGCTGAAGATATTTAAAGAGGCAGCATTTGCAGGCTGCAGGACCTTGTTGATCAAGGCTTGGGGGAACTATTTGAAGCCTTAGGAGCAGCTGCAGAAAGTTGGAGCCTCACACACTTCTTCAGTGTGAGCTCCTGGGAAGCCCCTCTCAGCACCCTAACTCAGGATCTCCTCAACCAGGCATCTGCTAGAAGCATGGGAGGCCTTTGGCACCTTCCCTTCCTGGCATTAGAGGATCTCCAACAGCAGAGGTGGCAGCAGCAGAACCAGGAACAGCAGGATGATTACCAGGAGCACCAGGCTGCTGCTCACTCACCTGAAGCTGCACAAGCCAAAAGGGGCCAGCGCTTGGAAGTGGCTTGAGAGCACCTTGCTGCACTTTAGGGGGCCAGTGGGACCCGTTTCTGCATTGGCAGTCCTACTCAGAAGGACTTCCATGAAGATCTGGTTTCTCTGTTCAACAGATGGCCAATGCTCCTCAGGAGATGTCATTCTCTTATGAGCACTCACCATGTTTTCCGTATGCTGGTGAGTTATCTCCTCCATGGAGGTTGCCAACCTTTCCATGGTGCTGCGCTCATGCACCAATGACTCCACAAAGGCTCTGCTCATGGTCGCTATGGACTCCTCCATTCGCTCCACACTCGCAGCGACCCTGGAGACAAAACCTGCCAGAGACTCCTGCATCTGTGCTTGGAGATCCATCACCTCTTCTCTTGCGGATGGACCCAGGGGCAGAGGGTCGAGATGCAGCGCAGCTGAGCTGAGCTGGCAGAGCCCTGCGCCCTCCGACGAGGACTCTCCACTGCTGTCCCTGTCTCCAGAATCTGCTGAGGCTCACTTGTCAGCTGTGAAACACCAGGTGACAACACTACTCTATGTCCCAAAGGTCCCCCCGAGGTGTGAGTGTCTGCGCTGGTGTTGGGTGCGTTTACTTCTGCTGACTCTGCACCCTCAGAGGTTGGAGCTTCCTCTGAGGAGTCTGGCTGCACGGCCTCTTCCTCCTCCACAGTGAGGACGGGGGCTCTGGATGGTACTGTGGGGGAGTAAAGGAAGGAGTTAGAGATATAATGCCAAGGTTCCTCTGGTGACTCCCAGCGAGTTGGCATCTGCTGACACCTGCATCCATGCAGCATTGGTCTCAGTGGGAGGCCTCTTCCTCCCTGACCTAGGGAAGAGGGCCTCCCTGTGGGCCCTAACCCCATCCAATAATGCCTGCAGTGAAGCCTCGTCGAATTTGAAGGCAGCTCGGGGTCTGGCACTGCCCACAGCTGCTGCAGGCTCCTTATGCCATCCTGTATGGTTCATTTGGAAGCCTTCAGAGGATGCAGTGCTTGCCATGGACCTTGAAAGCACCACGAATGATGACATCATACTGTGGGGATTTCTGACTCGATTTAGACAATTAGCAAGGCTTCCCACATGCTGGGAATTAATTGGCCAATTGAGGGAAAATTGCGTGGAGCTGGCTGACACTTTTTTATGTGTGTCAGAAACCCCACATTCGGGGAAATCCGACCATTTCCCACACAAGCCGAAAATCGGGGCCTTTGTCTTTGACTGTCACTTTGAGTCTGCATACACCTAAGCTATCTATTTTCTGTCCATTATAGTTCTTCATTAGTACTAACTTTTTCTGTATTTTGGGCTTTTCTTTCATATTTTTAATGTCACTCATACTGATTAAGTTTGCTTTTGCCCCAGTGTCTAGTTTCAATGTAACGAATGCTCCATTTACCTGCAGTGACATTATCCATTTGTCCTCTTTTACTGCATTAACTTTATGTTCAGCATTGTCCATTCCTGAGGGCTGCACATTTTCTGTATCCTTTTCAATATTGTCACATGACACCATTCCTACAAAAAATGTCTCACTTAAATCAGTGTCCTCAATCACATTGACTTGTTGCCCTTTCTTTGTTTTTACTTTTGAAAAGTATTGTTTGGCAAAGTGATTCTTTCCATTACATTTTGTGCACATCTCCCCAAATGCAGGGCATTGTCTTGACTGGTGCTGGTAACCACAGCGTTTACAATTAAAAGTTCCATCCTCCGATTGCTTTGCATTTCTGTTCTGCCCACGTTTCTTCCCCTCGTAGGACACAGCACTGACAGCAGCACAGTCACTCATTACAGTCGCGTCATTATTAATTTCACTGAAAGTCTTTGCGTGCTGTTGAGCTAGCTCACTGGCATGGCATATTTTCACAGCATCCTCCAATGTTAGTTTGGTTTCTCTCAACAAACGTTCCCTGACTTTCTTATCATGAATATCAAACACAACCTGGTCACGAATCATGGATTATTTCAGCTCAGAGAAATTACATGTCTGTGCTTTCAGTTTCACATCGGTCACAAAGCTATCAAAAGTCTCATTTTGCTGCTGTGTCCGTGAACAGAACAGGTGCCTCTCAAAGGTCTCGTTCTTTTTGGGAGAACAATTTGTATCAAACTTCTTTAGCACATCGTCCATTTTTTCTCTGTCCACCTCTTGATCAAATACAAATGTATTAAATACCTCTATCGCCTGCGGGCCTGCAACCATGAGCAGTAACACTATTTTCCTTGCGTCTGGCTTCGAACCGAACCCGATGGCAGCAATGTAGATTTCAAATTGTTGTTTGAAAGTCCACCAATTGCAGTTGACATTCCCCGTGAGTTTCAAACCCTCCGGTGGCTTCAAATTCTCCATGTCGCATTTCACAATATTCAGCAGATATTACCAATCCTGGTACCATGTTATGTTCATAAATAAATAGACGTTTTCATTATGAACAGCTAGCTTGAGCTCGTCATTTATTCAGCCATGTGGACTAGTGTACAGGCATCCATCTTGACTGCTGCCTTGTGGGTAGCCCACTACTAAACATACAGCTCCACCTAGTGTACCATTCTAGAATGACATGTTACTGATCATTACACTTACCTTGCACCTCCACCCATCCCTCTCTATGTACATCATCACTTTCCCCCCTCACTAGCCACCCCTCACACTCACCCTCATCCTAGTCCAATCATACCAACTAACAACACACAAGGGTAGGCACGTGGGTGTTTTAGCCAATGTTCATGTGAAGTTTCTGTTAATGTGGTGACAAACATTGAAACCTTTATTTTCAACACTTTGCATTCTTGGACAGATTTGATTGGAAGTAGCTTAGTGAGTTGCAATGAATGGTGAGACATACAGTACCCCCCGCAATGGTGATGAGTGTGAATGGAATGGCTTGGACATTGTAGGGATGCTTTATGGTGTTGGTGTGGGGTGGTGCCAAGCTGGCGCAACATGTGGCAGCCATATGGGTGTACAGCCTCCTGGGCAGCAAAGTGGTTGGGTGCTGATGCCCTCTGTCCTGTACAGCTTCAGGTGACTGTGAAGAAGGTTGGTGTAGTTGTTGGTGTCGCTGCTGTGCCTGGTAATGCTCATGTTGTGGCTGATTGTAGTCAGATTCTGAGGACCAAGGTGAAAGAGTATAAACCATACCCATGCTGATGGAATTGATGGCAGGTGAACTTGAGATGACAGAAGCAATCTGTCAATGGTGAGAGAGGTTGTTCCAATGAAGTGACACTGGATAAAGAGTTTCCTCCAAACACTTGCAACCTGCATAAAGCTCAATCTGTCTTCCAAATGCAGTAAGCAACAGCTTTTGAGCTTGGATAGTGAACAGCTGTGAGATAGGGGCTTTTATAGCACATTTCAAGCAGTCAAGTAATGAAATGATTCCATGCCATTCAACTCCCGCCCAGCTTAATAGACATGATCCCCGAGCAGCGTGGACCCCATGGGTGAGCTGGTAAATTCTAAAGGTGAACTCAAAGTTGTTGTTAATCCTCTATTAACAAGGTCATAATGACCTGAAGTGCCTCCCCTGCCGCTGCATGTTGGGTCTGCTCAGCGCTGACATACCCGACATTTGGTAAAGGCGTGTGGCGGCGGGTTGACAGTGGGGTCCCGACCCGCTGGGAAATAACCCACTTTCCAAGAGCACTTCAGCTAGTCCCACTCCCCCACCCTTTCCCCGCAGCCCTGCAAAATGTTTTCCTTCAGCTACTTATCCAATTCCCTTTTGAAAGCCACGATTGAGTTTGCCTCCACCACCCTTTCAGGCAGTGCATTCCAGATCATAAACACTCGCTGCGTAAAAAAGTTTTTCCTCATGTCACCTTTGGTTCTTTTGCCAATCACCTTAAATCTGTGTCCTCTGTGTCTCGACCCTTCCACCAATGGGAACAGTTTCCCTCTCTTTACTCTGTCCAGACCCCTCATGATTTTGAACACCTCTATCAGATCTCCTCTCAACCTTCTCTGCTCTAAGGAGAACAACTCCAGCTTCTCTCGTCTAAGCACGTAACTGAAGTCCCTCATCTCTGGAATCATTCTCGTAAATATAGAGCCTTCCACGACCTCAGGCGTCCCAAAGCGCTTTACACTCAATGAAGTACTTTTGAATTGTAGGCATTGTTATAATGTAGGAAACATAGGAAATAAATGTCAGAAGTAAAGATAGCAATAACATCAGATGTCCACCAGTCCTCTCGCACTATTCCATTTTCTAATGTATATCAACAATAACAACTATTACTACTTGTATTTATACAGCACCTTTAACATAGTAAAATGTCCCAAGGCGCTGCACAGGAGTATTTTAAGACAAAAAATTTGACACTGATCCACATAAGGATGAATTAGAGCAGGTGACCAAAAGCTTGGTTTTAAGGAGTGTCTTAAAGGAGGAAAGAGAGGTAGCGAGGCAGACAGGCTTAGGGAGGGAATTCCAGAGCTTAGGGGCTAGGCAACAGACGGCATATATGTAATCGTGCTTCTGTTATTGCTTAACCTAACTTCTTTTAATATGCGTGGATGCAATTCATCCAGTCCAGAAGTTTTATGCTCTCTAAGTTTTATTAGTTTAACAATTATTGGCTAGTTTGTTCCTATTTTTCAGAGGGATATATTTCTCGTGAACTCTATTGAACACCTTTTTAAATATTTCCCACTGTTGTTCTATCTCTTTGTCTGTCAACATGTTTTTTCACTTTATCTTGCCTAGTTCTATTCGCATCCTTTCAAAATGAGCTTTTTTTCCCAATTTATCAGTTTGAGAAAGACATAAGTAAGACAAAAAACAATAATTATTTTAGCCCTTATTATGCTATAATCGCTATTATCCAGATATTCCCCTATGCTTACTTTTCTTATCTGCTCTGGTTCATTTCCCATTACTAGATCCAGTAGTGATTCTTCTCTTGTTGGGTTTCTTAAGTAAGAAAGAAGTCCTGAACACAGTGTAAAAACTTCATTCCCTTTTCCCCTTTCCATACCTTGTCTTGCCAGTTTATTTGGGGATAGTTGAAATCGTCAATAATTATTATTTGATTATTTTCTACTTTGAGCGCTGCCAAAGTTTTAAGTACGTCCACTTTATTTTTATCCCATCCAATTTCTCTATGACCTCCTCCTTTACTGTGACATTTAGTGAAGACAGATGCAAAGTACTCATTTCATACCTTAGCCATGTCCTCTGCCTCCACAAGAAATTCTCATTTTTGGTCCCTAATTAACCCCACCCTTCCTTTGACTACCCTTTTATGATATACTAGCTGGAGTGCCCGGCGGTGCCGAGGGAACTCAAGAACCCTGTGCCATGTTTATAAAACGGTATAAAACTGTTGGGATTGAAGAACTCTTTCTAAGCACCCAGGAGTGATATTACATTATTCACAAAGTTTCAGTTTTTGAGTTGAATAGGGAAATAAAAGATACTATCTCAGGCATTTAGAGGTCAGTTTAGAAATCAACAGTGAACATTTATTCCAATAATGTAGAACAATAGAACATTTTACAATATGCTGGAGTTACAACCAAAGACTGAGTGAATACTCCTTCTGGTAAAGGTTTGCAAACCCAATAGGTTTGGTATTGTACAGAGTGATTTTATAATCAATAAAAATGTATTCAACATTACACTGTTATATGTGTTATCTTGTAGTAGGTATGCAGCCTCTCAGATCTTGAAGAGTGCTGTTGAGTGCTTCAAGTGCCCTCTTGTGGGCCTTTGTACACTCATCCCACACAATGAGTTTAGATTTTTGAAGCAGCTCAGCAGCACCAGTTCCTTTGGTAATGTTACACACTGGGTGTTGTTGTCTTGTCAGATCCAGAGGGAGAGCAAAAGTTGAGTGGGCAGTGCAACCTCCTTGGAGAAGAGTTGCAGCGATTCCTGATGAGGCAACAGCCAGTGCAATGAATCCCTTAGAGCGAAGGATGGCCACAAAGAGATTTCGTAGCCTTTTGGGGGAGTAAGACAAAGCAGCTTCTGTCATCGTTGGATGCCAATGAATGTGATCCTGAATGAGTCCTCTCCTGCGGCAAGCTTTTATAAAGGAGGCACAGAGATGGCCAGTGAGAATTTTGAGGTCATTAAATGATGTTGGGCCAGCAACCTCATGGAGGAGTAGATGAAGGTGAAAGCACTCTGCATTATTGGAGAGCCCGTTGATAGACAACATTTTCTGTTTTTCCTGAGGGTGTTAAAATAAACAGATTCCTTGATGCACCAACTCTTGAACATGCCACGTACAACTGGCCATGTGAAAAACAGGGCGTGAGTAAGTTGATGCCAGCAACCTTCAAAGTCTGTCCCTGTGCCTTGTTGATTGACATTGCAAAAGAAATTCTCACAGGAAACTGTTGCCTTCTGAATTGAAATGGCAAGTCAGTTGGTATCATTGGAATTCGAGGAATGAGAACATCCTCCCCTCTGGTGCAGCCTGAGATGATGGTAGCCTCAATGAGATTTGGCATGAGCTTTTTGACTGCCAGTCTGGTTCCATTGCACAACGTTGGTGGAGATATGTTTCTTAGGAGCATGATGGGGGTGCCTTCCTTTAGTACCAGTTTGTGAGGAGGCGTTCCTGAAGGCTGCAATGAGTTGAGGAACTCGGTGGGGTAGTGTACCCCATCAGCACTGTCACAAGCAGTATCAACGCTTTTATAAATTTGCTCTTGGCCAGGGAGTTTTTGAAGAAGCAGCATGTTTATGTTGTTGACAGTATCATTCCTGGGTGCAAGTATTGACCGTTCACACAGCCAGTTTGGATCTTTGAAGTGATTGAGGAGGCCTGGATACACCTTTGAGATCAACTCATCAACTGTTTTGACTTGACTGCCAAAGCCTGGAGGAATTGTGATTTGTCCACTGCTGTCAATTGGCAACTTTCCTTCTCCCAATTTTAACAAAAGTCGCGCAAAGGATTCTGACATCTCGTCACCATGCATATGAACATGCATATTTGTGGTCAAATGGACTGTTTGCACATCTGGCCACAGATGGGATGCCTTGAGACATGCATTGAGTTCATCTGCTGGTGTTCCTCTGGGGGCAACTGGCAGGATTTGGTGGAAATCACCTGCCAGCAACAGGGTGATGCCACCCATCAGCCTATCATTGCCTCTCAGATCTTGAAGAGTTCTGTTGTGCTTCAAGTGCCCTATTGTGTGCCATTGTACACTCATCCCACACAATGAGTCGAGACTTTTGAAGCAGCTCAGCAGCACCAATTCCTTTGCTAATGTTACACACTGGGTGTTCTTGTCTTGTCAGATCCAGAGGGAGAGCAAAGGTTGAGTGGGCAGTGCGACCTCCTTGGAGAAGAGTTGCAGCGATTCCTGATGAGGCAACAGCCAGTGCAATGAATCCCTTAGAGCGAACCATGGCCAGCAAAAGATTGATCAGGAATGACTTTCCTGTTCCACCAGGTGCATCGAGGAAGATAATGCCAGCAGTATTGTTTTCCACCATATCGACAACCAACCTGTAAGTCTGTTTCTGGGCTGGAAGCAATTTAGGTTCAGTGACGGTGACAAAGGAGGTCAGTTCCTCAACCTTGTAGGTGGTTTCACTGAGGACCTCTCTGCTGAGACCTGGAGAATCATTCCTATTGGGAGATGGAAGGTTCAACTGAGTCACAGACTTGCCAGCCAATGCCAAAGTCTTGTCCTCCAAAAGGATCAATACCTGATTGTACATTGCATCAGTGAAGTTCAGCTGCATTGTGGGGTTGGCTCTGCTGAGTTGGTGTAAGATGTCTTCTGTGAGGCTGTCTTTGTGATCTTCCCACAATTGTATCGGGTTGGAAGGTCTGCAGAGGGCAATTATAATGGCAAAGAGATTTCGTAGCCTATTGGGGGAGTAAGACAGAGCAGCTTCTGTCATCGTTGCATGCCAATGACTGTCACCCTCAATGAGTCCTCTCCTGCGGCAAGCTTCTTAAAAAGAATCACAGAGATGGCCAGTGACAGTCTTGAGGTCATTAAATGATGTTGGGCCAGCAACCTCATGGAGGAGTAGACGAAGGTGAAAGCACTCTGTGTTGTTTGGATGGACCGTGTAGACTCTGCCAAGTGCATCTAATGAGTACACCCCTGTATGACCAGGAACTTCCTTCCGACCTGGTCCAGGGTGCCGAGCCCGCCATTTCTTGTTTGGCTGCCAGGTGTAGTACTTGGGCACCTGATGATACAAAAGTGTCTTGGCAAAGTCATTCGTTTGACACAACTCAAAGAATGCTGTAAGTTTTGTCTTTGGAGGTTGCTCGGCACGTTGGCTGGCATTTCCTGGTCGGAATAAAACCCTTTGTTCATTTTGCAAATGAACATCCAATTTAGTGACAGTGGGGTAACGCTTGTGGATGTCAAATCCAAAAGTTCGCCAGGCTGCCTCATTGCTGCAGATGTAACGGCCCATCAGATGTGTGGTGATCTCATCATTTTGATTCTGTTGTCCAGCCGGTTGAAGATCAAAGACAGCTTGGTCACTGCCCTTATGGATGTACTTGCACACATATTTGACAGACTTAACTGAGTGGCAGTACTCCACATTGATGTGACATTTGAAGAGCCTGGATAGGAGTGGACAGTAAGGAACAATCCAACGGTTGTCAACTTCCAATGTCTGTCTTTGCTGTGTTGTCTGATTTGACGGACCAGGTTGACCTGAGTCGCCAGATTGCTGATTTCGCATTCTTATTTCAGTGCTGAAACCTCCACTCTCTTTGCCCCTTCTCCTGTACAAAGGATAGCCATCATCCCCATGCTGAGTTTGTTCGCGGAGTGGCTTTGGGTAGCCTTTTGTACTTGCATTGTTTTTCATGCAGGGAGAAGAAGGGTTGTGTCACCCACAAGGACCATGAATCATATTTTTCCAACAACATGAAAGAGGATTGGATCCTTGTCCTTATCGGGTAGCTCTGCAGAGATGAAGGAATCAACTTGATTGGGGTAAATCTTTGCCTGAAGCCACAGTAAAAGATGAACATGAGGAAGTCCTCTCTTCTGCCACTCAATGCTGTACATGTAGTGATGGTGTGCACTAAAAAGTTTGCCCACAGTCAGCAGTTTGATCAGTTTTTTAACTTTGAGGTTGAAGACCCGTGCTATGAGGTCATGCCTTTCAGTACCAGCTTTGGGTGGGAACTCCTGCCATTGGGAATTACAAGTCATGGTGATGAAGAGGTCAGGTCTGCCATAGTTTCTGACATAGGTCATGGCATCTTGTGTGTGCTCATGCATGTATCTGGGACCTCCAATAAAGGTGGATGGTAGGATGACCATTTGACCAATGTTCTCAGTGTTGCCATCATTGGCCACAGCATCTCGTAAGTGTATATAGTCTGTGACTCTCAAATGATTTTGGTTATTCCGCAACCAATTAAGCTGCTCTCCTTCCATTTTTGCATATATGTCAGTGAGGAACTGGTGGAGAAGTCCTCCACACTGAAGCAGGTGGTTTGAAGCAGTTTGCCATTCCATCAGCCTGTATGAATAGAATTCCATGGCAGAAACCATCTTTTGCCTTTGGGCTGTAGGTGGCACACCAGTTTTGGGGTCAACATGTGGGATCTTGTCATACACATCGTATCCATCTTCCCCATGGCAAAACAAAAGCGGGTATTGCATAGGATCATATGACCTGTGAAGCTCAGAAATTCTTTTGAGTGGACCACCCCTAATATGCAAGACAATGTCCCGTTGTTCAAATTCTTGGCCCACAATGACAATAGCTACTTCACTGGTGGTCGGAGCGTTGAAGCGTCGCTCATGTTCACCTGCAGGAGTCTTGTCAGCTTTGATGACAACTTTGAGGTCTTCATTTGTTGTTTTTTCGATGGCTGTTTTGAAACTGTTGACATATGGGTTTTGCTGATGAAGCATCTGCTGTAACCCAAGCAAAGTTTGAAGGTTGATGTGGTGTTGTTGTGCGGGGAGAACAGCAGCTTCCCTGCGGTGATTGGCTTGCTCTTCGCCATCACCCAAGAAGTAGATTTGGAGAAACTGAGGCCTTTCGTTTGGTAGAGGAAGTAGGGAGCCAGCTGTATGGTACACCTGTCCATGAACTTTAAAAGTTGGGCAAAATCCTGATTCACGCACTCTGTTTGCACCTAAAGAGGTCATTGCAAAGCAGCTGTTGTACTTTCTGATGTGAGTGAGGAAATGTGTTGAAGCTGGAGTTCAGCCGAACAGAAGTGAGTGTAGGGGTTCAGGTGGAGCTGTTAGTGTTGGAAGTTTAACCTTTCCTCCATTGCAGCATATCCCATCAATTTCCCCTTCCCACTACAGAGCGCCACAGTGAGGGCAAATGATGGTCATCTTGCCAATGATGACTGTGTGGTCGGCTTCATAATTGATGGTGGGTGTATAGGAGAAGGCTGCTCCGAGCCAATGATTCCAAATGTCAGCTCTGGCAATGGCCCTGCATCTATTGGCGGCCTGGCGACGTGCCTGAGTCTGGTCAGCAGTGTCTAAGGCTCTGGCTTGGGTATGTCTCGCCTGGTCAACAGCATGATGTGCCTGAGTCTGGCCAGGAGTCTCTGAGGCTCTGGCTTGGGTATGTCTCGCCTGGTCAACAGCATGACGTGCCTGAGTCTGGTCAGGAGTCTCTGAGGCTCTGGCTTGGGTATGTCTCGCCTGGTCAACAGCATGACGTGCCTGACTCTGGTCAGGAGTCTCTGAGGCTCTGGCTTGGGTATGTCTCACCTGGTTAGCAGCTTGACGTGCCTGAGTCTGGTCAGGAGTCTCTGAGGCTCTGGCTTGGGTATTGATGTGTCAAATAACTGCCTGAATCCAAGAGGTTAAAGCTTAAAACTAAAGGCTTTTATTACGTAAGAACATGGCATCGAGTTAACACAAGGCAGCCATCATTCATCACCGACCCAGCCCTTATGAGTAAGACTCACACCAATCCGGAGGATTCAGAGGGGCGGGGCTAGGGAGGAGCATTAGTGGTTACATCAGTAGAACATTCCAGACATTAGCAAGTACAACAACAACAGACAATACAAATGCCAGAACACAGAGTTATTTCATCACAGGTATGTCTCGCCTGGTCAACAGCTTGACGTGCCTGAGCCTGGTCAGGAGTCTCTGAGGCTCTGGCTTGGGCATGTCTTGCCTGGTCAGCAGCTTGACGTGCATGAGTCTGGTCAGGAGTCTCTGAGGCTCTGGCAGTTGCAATTCTTGCTCTGTTGTCAGCTTGATGTCACTCAGATTGTTCAGGAGTCTCAGTTGATCTAGCAGCAGCATTTTTGTCCTGGTTAGCTTGAAGGCGAGCCTGTCTCTGCTCCTCAGTTCCAGCAGCTCTCTGAGCCTTTTTTCGGTATGCATCAGAAGTGCTGCGTCCAACTCTGCTACGTTTTCTTGGGGGCATGCTGCAATGAAAAAAGAAAAGTTTTTTAGATATATAAATGAATCTGTCTGTCTGTCTGTCTGTGTGGGAAGGAGAGAGAGAGAGAGAGAGAGAGAGAGGGAAAGAGAGAGAGAGTGGGAAAGAGAGGGGGGAGGGAGAGAGAGAGAGGGAAGGAGAGAGAGAGAGGGAAGGAAGGAGAGAGAGAGAGGGGGGAAGGAGAGAGAGAGAGAGAGAGAGGGGAAGGAGAGAGAGAGAGAGAGAGGGAAGGAGAGAGAGAGAGAGGGAAGAGAGAGAGAGAGAAGAGAGAGAGAGGGAGGGAAGGAGAGAGTGAGGGAAGGAGATAGAGAGTGGAGGAAGACACCCCGGGGAAGGGACTGGACTCAGAGTCCGGCGGGTGAATAAGGGCGCCCGCCATTTTGTGAGGTCGGCGGGAAGGTTAAATCGCGGCAGCCGAAGGAAGGAAGGAAGGAAGAAGGCGAGATTGTGGGTTTAAAATTTTTAAAAAAGGATCTAGAGAGAGGAGATGTAGGTGAAGCCGGAGGCTCTGATCGTTCGGGCTGTGTGTGTGTTGTGTGAGGAGACGGAGACTCTCCGCAGCCCTGCCGGACACCATCTGAGGTGAGTCTCTCTCTCTCTCTGTGGTTTGCTAAAGCTCTGAGCTCGGGGGTTGATGTTGAGTCGGTAGGGCCGTGGATCCCCGGACTCCTCCTCCTCTTTCACACTGAGTGTGAGCTGAGACCAGCAGCCCCCCCCGGGTGTGTGGGGGGGGCGATTGGCCGGGGGCAGGGAGGAAGGAGGGAATGGCACCGAGTCTCCCTCACACACCCCGAGCCCCCCGGGGCTGTAATAGAGCCGCCTTCCCTCTCCCCCGGGCTCTCGGGCCACGCGGTTGATACCGCGGGGGAAGGGGTAGGACTCAGAGCCCGACCTTGGTGATCCGGAGCCCCCGTGCACCGCCGCTCACCTGCTCGCTGGGCGGGGGAGGAAGGGAGGGAATGGCGCCGAGTCTCTCGGTCGGGCTGACCCCTGATGGCTGCGAGGGGTGTATCAGTCCCGCACTCATGGCAGGCTGCAGGAATAGACCCCGCCCATGACCCGGAGCCCCCGTGCGCCGCCGCTCACCTGCTCGTTGGGCGGGGAGGAAGGAGGGAATGGCACCGAGTCTGGGCTGCAGGAATAGGCCCCGCCCACGCCCCGGAGCCCCCCGTGCGCCGCCGCTCACCTGCTCGCTGGGCGGGGAGGAAGGAGGGAATGGCGTCGAGTCTCGCCTGCAGGAGTAGGCCCCGCCCACGCCCCGGAGCCCCCGTGTGCCGCCGCTCACCTGCTCGCTGGGCGGGGAGGAAGGAGGGAATGGCGTCGAGTCTCGCCTGCAGGAGTAGGCCCCCGCCCACGACCCGGAGCCCCCGTGCGCCGCCGCTCACCTGCTCGCTGGGGCGGGGAGGAAGGAATAGGCCCCCGCCCACAGACACCATGAAACGCCCCCACTCTGCGGCACGTGGTGCGCCAGCGGAGCGCCGATTGGCGGGACTCGCCGTCAGGCGCTCGCGTCACCAGGAGGAATAGTTCAACGTGAAATAGTTGGGTTATTGGAGAATTGATGAAGCTGCAGCTGGCGGGCAGTGCCGGGCTCGCGGGCTCGGGGCTCGGGGCTCGAGCTCCAGGCTTGAACTCCTGCACACCCACCACCTGGAAAGTCCTATTGCCACTTACCAAAATAAAAAAAAGGAGCTCACCTACAGGATTCAGCTGGGGATCCGTTATCTTAAAATGCCTCATAAAATGTTAAAAGCGAACTTTGCGTATCATGCACTCCTTTGCAAATGGATTTTTTTTTCTTTTAAAACCTACTTGTTTCCCCCGTGTGCTGCCGCTCACCTGCTCGCTGGGCGGGGAGGAAGGAATAGGCCCTGCCCACAGACGCCATGAAACGCCCCCACTCCGCAGCACGTGATGCACCAGCGGAGCGCCGATTGGCGGGACTCGACATCAGGCGCTCGCATCACCAGGAGGAATAGTTCAATGTGAAAATGTTGAGTTATTGGAGAATTGATGAGGCTGCAGCTGCGGCAGTGCCGGGCTCGCGGGCTCGGGGCTCGAGCTCCGGCTTGAACTCCTACACACCCACCACCTGGAAAGTCCTATTTTCCACTTACCAAAATAAAAGAAAGAGCTTAGCTATAGGGTTCAGCTGGGGATCCGTTATCTTAAAATGCCTCATAAAACGTTAAACGCGAACTTTGTGTATCATGCACTCCTTTGCAAATGGATTTTTTTTTCTTTTAAAACCAACTTTTTTTTTGCTGGAAATCTATATTTCATATCATTTCATCCCCATCTGCATCATTTCTGGCATTGCCTCCAGTGGTTAATGTGTCAATACTAATGAATCAACTATTTCCTCACCTCCATTACCATTTTTTTAGCTTCAGGCCCGGCAGGTCTTTAATGGCCGCCACTCACCTCAGCTCAGCTCCCGCACCCGCACTAACGGCAGTTTGAAGGATTAGGCCCCGCCCACACATGTCCCACGTAGGATTGGTCAACCATCACGTCACTCAACGCTAATGAGCGGTAGGATTGGTCAACCGCTAATGAGCGGATTTTGTCCGTTTTTTGAATGTTTTTTGCACACTGTCGGAACAATTTTTGTCCGACCAAAAAGTAAATACACCTATGACACTCCCCTAATCATAAGCTTTCTTTTGATATAACATATGTGTAGGCTCTATAACTTTTGAGTGTATGGCAGACGGACATACACACAGACAGACAGACACGCAGACAGACAGACGGACGGATCCTTTTATATATATACTAGCTGGAGTACCCGGCGGTGCCGAGGCTTTTTCGAGGGCATGTTGTTGTTGGAAGAGAGAGAGAGAGAGCGACTGGGGGGGGGGGAGAAGAGAGAGAGAGAGCGCGACTGGGGGGGAAGAGAGAGAACGACTGGGGGGTAGAGAGAGAGCGACTGGGGGGAAGAGAGAGAGCGACTGGGGGGGAAGAGAGAGAGCGACTGGGGGAAGAGAGAGAGTGGGTGGGGGGAAGGGAGGGCGGGGGGGAAGGGGCGGGGGGAAGGGAGGGGGGAAGGGAAGGGAGGGGGGAAAGGGAGGGGGGGAAGGGAGGGGGGAAGGGAGGGGGGGAAGGGAGGGGGGAAGGGAGGGGGGGAAGGGAGGGGGGGAAGGGAGGGAGGGGAAGGGAGGGGGGGAAGGGGGCGGGGGGAAAGGGAGGGGGGAAGGGGGCGAGAAGGGGGGGAGAAGGGGGGGAAGGGGGGGCGGGGGGGAAGGGCGGCGGGGGGAAGGGGGGGAAGGGGGGGAAAGGGGGGGGAAGGGGTGGGGGGTGGGGGGAAGGGAGGGGTGGCGGAGGGGAGAAGGGGGGGCGGGAAGGGGAAGGGGAAGGGGGGGAAGGGGGGGTGGCGGGGGGGACGGGAAGGGGATGGGCGGGGGGGGCCCAGGCTGAGAGCCCCGCTCTCCGAGCCCCGCCCCCCCCGGCCGAGAGCCCCGCTCTCCGAGCCCCGCCCCCCCCCGGCCAAGCCCGATTGCGGCTCTGAGAGACGGCCGGCGGCTGAGCCCCGCCCCACCCCCGGCCGAGGCCCGATTGCGGCTCTGAGAGACGGCCGGCGGCCGAGCCCCGCCCCCCCGGCCGAGCCCGATTGCGGCTTTGAGAGACGGCAGGCGGCCGAGCCCCGCCCCCCCCCCCCCCCCGGCCGAGCCCGATTGCGGCTCTGAGCGATGGCCGGCGGCCGAGCCCCACCGCCCCCCCCCCCGGCCGAGCCCGATTGCGGCTCTGAGAGATGGCATGCGGCCGAGCCCCACACCCCCCCCGGCCGAGCCCGATTGTGGCTCTGAGAGATGGCCGGCGGCCGAGCCCCCGCCCCCCCCCCCCAGCCGAGCCCGATTGCGGCTCTGAGAGACGGCCGGCGGCCGAGCCACGCCCCCCCCCCCCAGCCGAGCCCGATTGCGGCTCTGAGAGACGGCCGGCGGCCGAGCCCCGCCCCCCCCCCCCAGCCGAGCCCGATTGCGGCTCTGAGAGATGGCTGGCGGCCGAGCCCCGCCCCCCCGCCAAGCCCGATTGCGGCTCTGAGAGACGGCCGGCGGCCGAGCCCCCGCCCCCCCCCCGCCGAGCGCGGAACAGAGACGCTGCGTCTCACCTGCTCCTGCTGCACGCGCACCCTGACCCTCATGGCTGACGCCGTTGCCCTGGGTAACGTGACACGGCGGGGGGGGGGCGGGGGTGAGGAGCTTAGCAGAAGCGCAGTCACCTAGCTTGGGCCTGGCTGGGCAAGAAAGGCCCAGGCTTTGAGGCCTAAGAAAAAAACGGGCAAAGGTTGGAAAAAGAATGTTCAAGTTAGGTTTACAAATGAGTGATTTTTTAAAAACAATTTAATAAATTCAATTTTATTTTGGTGCAAATGTATATTTGAAAAGAAAGGCGCAGAAAGCAGGAAAAAGAATGGAAGCAAGATGGCGGCGACTCACCTCAGTTCAGAACGATAAGGCCCGCCCACACACGCACCGATTGGTCGACCGTCAGGTCACCAAAGCGTAGGATTGGTCAATCGTCCCGTCACTCGACCGTAGGAGGGCCCGGCCGCACGCGGCAGCAAGCCGCCGTACGATTGGTCGACCTCGAGGTCACTCTGTCACTAATGAGCGGATAATGAGATGCTAATGAACGGAACGTTGAAGGTTTTTGGGATACCACGGGCGCGATTTTAGCCCGTCCGAAACGTAAATACGCTTAAAACCGTCTCGGAAGCGTAAGCTTTCTTTGGAGGTAACGCGCGCGTAGGTACGCCCTGTAACTTTCGAGCGCATAGCCCGACAGACGCACACGCGATGACAGACAGAATGACAGAATGACAGACAGACAGATGTACCGATTTATATATATAGACTAGCTGAAGTGCCCGGCGGTGCCGAGGCTTTTTCGAGGGCATGTTGTTGTTGGGAGAGAGAGAGAGAGAGCGACGAGGGGGGTGGAGGGAGGAGGGGGGGAGGGAGGAGGGGGGAGGAGGGGGGGAGCGGGAAGGGAGGAGGGGGGGAGAGGGAGGAGGGGGGAGGGAGGAGGGGGAGGGAGGGAGGGGAGGGAGGGAGGGAGGGGTGAGGGGGTGAGGGAGGGAGGGAGGGGGGAGGGAGGGAGGGAGGGGGGGAGGGAGGAAGGGGGAGGAAGGAGGGGGGGAGGGAGGGGGGGAGGAAGGAGGGGGGGAGGGCGGGGGGGCAGGGGAGGGGGGGCGGGGAGGGAGGAGGGGGGAGGGAGGTCGGAGGGGGGAAGGGAGGGCGGAGGGGAAGGGAAGGGGGGAGGGGGGGTGGGGGTGGAAGGGGAGGGGGGAAGGGAAGGGGGAGAGGGGGGGAAGGGAAGGGGGAGAAGGGGGGAAGGGGAGGGGGGAAGGGGGGAGGGAGGGGGGGGAAGGGGAGGGGGGAGAGAGGTGGGGGGAAGGGGAGGGGGAGGGAGGGGAGGAGGGAGGGGAGGCGGGGAGGGAGGGCGGGGGGCCCCCCCGAGGGTCGCGGCACCCCCGAGGGTCATGGCCCCCCCGAGGGTAGCGGCCCCCCCCGAGGGTCGCGGCCCCCCCGTGGGTCACGCCCCCCCCCGAGGGTCGCCCCCCCCCCGAGGTGAAGACCGCCGATTGCGGCTGTGCGAGACGGCCGGGGGGCCGGTTGCCAGGGTGACGCTTGGCGCCCCCCCCGAGGGTCGCGGCCCCCCGTGGGTCGCGCCCCCCCCGAGGGTCGCGCCCCGCCACCCGAGGTGAAGACCGCCGATTGCGGCTGTGCGAGACGGCCGGGGGGGCGGTTGCCAGGATGACGCTTGACGCTCAGCATGCCCCGCCCCCTCGGCCGAGCCAGAGAGAGACGCCGCATCTCAGCTCCTGCGGCGCGCGCACCCTAGCGGCGCTGGGCTGAGGCTCGGCCCTCCAGCCTTCGAGTGGGGCCGGGAGGTGCCTAGCTCGGGCGTGGGTGCGGAGGAGACGCCGAGGCTTCTAGGCCTACCTGGAAAAACGGGGAAAGGTAGGAAAATTAATGAGATTAGATAAGTTAATTACTTTCTAAATCATTTTTTTTTTAAACAATATGGCCTAGAAATTGGGTTTTGGCGCAGCGACGGCTTTAGCGCCGGAAATTAGTGCCGGAGCTAAGTCGCGCTGGGCGGGCCAAAAATTCACTACTTCTGCGCCCAAACGGCTGCCGGCGCTGCTGAAAGCTGTTAGCGCCTGAAAACTGGCGCTATGCGCTGAATTTCGGCGCTATTCTGGCGCTGCGGCGCCCGCTGCGGTGCGGCAGGTTCGGGAAGTGCAGGCCTCCTCCTTCCCTTAAGGAGGAGCTGCCTGCACCCGGCCGCGGCCCGCGATAATCTTTTTAAAAATGAGCCCGGCACCTCGGACAAGTGCCGGGCTTGCTTCTGTTCCGGGGGGGGGGGGGGGAAGTCCGGGGAGGGAGCTGCGGCCAGGCGGGCGGCGGGAAAGCGGCCGGCCGCCGCGGGGCCTTTAATGCGCCGGCGCAACGTTCTGTAAGGCACCTCTGCCAGAACGTTGCTTGCGGCTGCCACGGGCGAGGTGGCCGCAACTCAATTTCCGAGTTCGGGCGGGTTACCATGGCAACCGGGACGCTGCGCACACCGATGACGTCATCGGTGCCGGCGCAGCGCTACCGGCCTAACGCCGATTTAGGGCCCCTGTCAATTTCAAAACTGGCCATAACTTCGCCGCTAGGCCCTCTAGCGCCTCAAAAGCGGCGCTAAGGCCAGTGAATTTCTAGGCCAAGGTGTTTTAAAAGCAACGTTTTTTTTTAAGACGCAGAAAGCGGGAAAAAAAAGGAAAAGTTTGGAATCAAGATGGCGGCGACTCACCTCGGTTCAGAACGAGAAGGCCCGGCCACACACGCACCGATTGGCCCGGCGGCACACGCCAGCAACCCGGCGTACGATTGGTCGAGCTCGAGGTCACTCTGTCGCTAATGAGCGGATAATGAGATGCTAATGAGCGGAACGTTGAAGGTTTTTGGGATACCGCCGGCGCGATTTTAGCCCGGCCGAAACGTAAATACGCTTAAAACCATCTCGGAAGCTTAAGCTTTCTTTGGAGGTAACGCGCGCGTAGGTACGCCCTGTAACTTTCGAGCGCATAGCCCGACAGACGCACAGGCGATGACAGACAGACAGAATGACAGAATGACAGACAGACAGACAGATGTACCGATTTATATATATAGATATAGATAGACTAGCTGGGGGTGCCCGGCGGTGGCGAGGCTTTTTTTGAGGGCATGTTGTTGTTGGAAGAGAGAGACAGAGCGACTGGGGGGAAGAGAGAGAGCGACTGGGGAGAAGAGAGATAGCGACTGGGGGGAAGAGAGAGAACGACTGGGGGGAAGAGAGAGAGCGACTGGGGTGAAGAGAGAGAGCAACTGGGGGAAGAGAGAGAGTGACTGGGGGGAAGAGAGAGAGCGACTGGGGGGAAGAGAGAGAGCAACTGGGGGGAAGAGAGAGAGCGACTGTGGGGAAGAGAGAGCGACGGGGGAAGAGAGAGAGCGACGGGGGGAAGAGAGAGAGCAACTGGGGGGAAGAGAGAGAGCGACTGGGGGGAAGAGAGAGAGCGACTGGGGGGAAGAGAGAGAGCGAGAGACTGGGGGGAAGAGAGAGAGCGAGAGACTGGGGGAAGAGAGAGAGTGACTGGGGGAAGGGGAAGGGGAGGAAGGGGGGGAGGGGAGGGGGGAGGGAAGTGGGGGAGGGGAGGGGAGGGGGGAGTGAAGGGGGGAGGGGGAGGTAGGGGGGAGCGGGAGGGGGGCAGGAGGAGGGAGGGGGAGGGGGGAGGGGGGAGCGGGAGGGGGAGGGGGAGGGGGGAGGGGGAGGGGGGAGGATGGGGGAGCGGGAAGGGAGGGGGAGGGGAGGGGGGAGGTGGGGGAGGAGGGTGAAGGTGGGGGAGGGAGGGGGAGGGAGGGGGAGGGGGAGAGAGAGAGGGGGGATGGGGAGAGAGAGAGGGGGAGGGGGAGAGAGGGGGTAGGGGGAGAGAGGGAGGGGGAGGGGGAGAGAGGGAGGGGAGAGAGAGAGGGGGAGGGGGGAGAGAGACGGGGAGGGGGGAGAGAGAGAGGGGGGAGAGGCCGGGTTGCCAGGGTAACCCTCCTCGCCCTCCCGCGGCCCGCCCCCCCCGAGCCCCGCTCCCCCTCCTCCCGAGCCAGATATGTTTATAAAAGACCTTTGGGTTCCTTTTTATGTTACCTGATAATCTATTCCTATACACTCTCATTGCCCCTCTTATTTCCTTTTTCAGTCCTCCTCTGTACTTTCTGTATTCAGCTTGGTTCTCTACTGTACTGTGTGCCTAACATTTATCATAAGCCTTCTTTCTCTGTTTCATTTTACTCTCTATGGGGGAGAAATTCGGTTGTTAGCGCCAGCGATTAGCGCCTAAAGAGGCCGAGAATTGGGGCGTTACCCAATTTTTGGGCGGGCGCAGTGAACCCAGCGCCTCTTGCCATATTGAGTGGGCTTTTAGCGCCGGCGCTAAATCTTAGCGCCCGCTCACGGGCGCAGGCAGATCATGACATCATTTCAGTGTGCAATTGCTTTTTGGCGCCCCGGACTGGAAATTCAGTGGCGCCCCCCTCTGTTCCGACCGGCGCTAATAAGGACAGCTTCCTGGAACATTCCCCAGTGGCTCTCGGGCTTAGGGGGGCGCTCTTTAAAGGCGACTGCACTGGTATAAAAGCGGCAGCCATTTTGGGAGCACAACTTATTTGAGATTTACACTGGGTTGCAAAGTTGAACTCTGAGCCATTTCACTAGTGACCCAGCACTGCCAGAGGACCTTCAGCTTTCATACCATCACCCTGCTGCTGGTGAGTGTTTACACCCTGTTTAATTTCTGCTGACCTATTATTATGGGGGCTGCTTTGGAGGGGAACGTCCTGCTGCTCGACCATCTGGAAAGGGCACAGGGACGGAGGGAGAGAGGGCCAGGAATGGCCAGATGGAGGAGGGCCAACAGACATCGCCACACCAGACCTTACGCTGCCAGGGTATTCAGGCAGCAGTTCTCTTACCTCAACATGTCGGAGGAGCAGTGTGTTAGGAGGCTGCGATTCCGAAAGGAGGTGGTGACTGAGCTGTGCCACCTGCTTCAGGAAGATCTGCAGCCGCAGATAAGGTGCAGGACCTCTCTGTCGGTGGCTGTGAAGATAACAGTCGCATTGAATTTCTATGCGACCCGGCTCCTTCCAGGCAGCAACTGGGGACATTGCCAACATATCCCAGTTTGCGGTGCATAGCTGCACCCAGCAGGTTACAGATGCCCTGTTTAAAAGGCGGCGTCAGTACATATCCTTCAATGTGACACCGGAGAAGCAGCGGGAGCGCGCAGAGGGCTTCGCGGCAATAGCGGACTTCCCCATGGTGCAGGGCACCATTGACTGCACGCACGTGGCTTTGCGGGTGCCTGTACAGAATCCTGAGGAGTTCCGCAACCGCAAGGGGTTCCACTCCTTGAATGTGCAGCTGGTCTGTGACCACCGACAGCTGACCCTGGCGGTCAATGCACAGTTCCCAGGCAGCAGCCACGACGCTTTCATCCTGCGCCAGACTTCAGTCGCGGACCTTTTCGAAGCCCCGGCTCACCCAGAAGGCTGGCTTCTCGGCGACAAAGGCTATCCACTGTGCCCATGGCTGATGGCCCCGCTCCGGACGCCCAGCACCCCTGCATTACAACGTCAGCCATCAGGCGATGAGGAACATTGTGGAGCACACAATCGGCGTGCTGAAGCAGCGGTTCTGCTGTTTGGACCATTCGGGAGGAGCCTTGCAGTACTCACCAGAGAGTCTCCCACTTCGTCGTTGTCTGCCTAATGCTCCATAACCTCGCCACCCTGCGCACCCAGCCAATGCCAGCAGACATTGAAGGACCAGCAGAGGAGGAGGAGGAGCAGGAGGAGGAGCAGGAGCAGGAGGAGGAGGAGGAGGAGGAGGAGGAGCAGGAGCAGGAGGAGGAGGAGGAGGAGGAGGAGGAGGAGGAGCAGGAGCAGGAGGAGGAGGAGGAGGAGGAGGAGGACCAAGACGGGAGGGTCCGAGAAACTGGAAGGGCCGTCCGTCTGAGGCTGATAAGGAGTCGGTTCTAGGCCCCTCTCATGGACTGCTTGGTGCCATTCGAAGACCAGGAATGGAACCATTCGGATAACCAAAAGCCTATGAAGGCCACAATGATTGTAAATAGCAGACATGGCCAATGACATTAAAAATTTTTGTTTATTTTGAAAACTGTGCTTCCTTCCAACATGACAAAGCAATGGCAACAGAAAGCTTAACTAACAAACTAACACATTATTGCCTCGCACACCCGGGAGACTATCCAAAACATGTCTAACATTCAGAACAACATCCACGGCCTTGATTTCTAGAAATAGGACGTTTCAGCAGCACCTTCTACTCTTTCCCCTTTGCTGGTGATCTACTTCTCTTGCGATAACGGCCCCTTCCCTCCCTGCAGCTCCTCCGTAACGGGACCCCAGTGGCTGCATGAAGGCTGGGGGACGCCTGCTGACTGTCCGAAAGTGCAGATGCCCCTGAGGGACGGCCTGGACGGACTCTGGGCTTGGAGGGGCCGGATGCTGACTGCTCCAAATGGGCATGGGTGGAAGCAATCTGTCCTGCAGGTGATGGCAGCTGCAGTGGAGACGTGCCAGCATTGGCATCAGGAATGCTGACATCCTGAGAGCGGACACCTGCTCCGTGGTCGGCCGACACACTGGCACTCTGACGGGGCAGCACCGCAGCATGCGGACCAATCGGCTGGTCCACAGATTGCTGGCCTGCTGTGGTGCTGCAAGGGCCCCGGGTAATCCTGCCTGATCCATCGAGGGTGGCAGCAGTCAGTGCTTGTGTGGCCTCAATCTGCCTCTGCAGGAGGCCAGCAAGGGACTGCGTGGCAGCACTCAGCACTTGCGTGGCAGGTGCCAGTGCTTCGGTGAAGCACTGGACAGTCCTTTCCAGTGATGTTGCGATGCCCTGGACAGTCCTTTCCAGTGATGTCGCGATGCCCTGGACAGTCCTTTCCAGCGATGTGCCGACGCCCTGGGCAGTCTTTTCCAGGGATGCCCTGAAGTCTTGCACAATCCTTTCCTGTGCTGCCCCGAAATCTTGCACACTCCTTGCCTGTGTCTCGATGGATTCAGGCATCCTTGCAACTGCAGCCATCAGCTCAGTGTGCCTGAGTCGAGCCTGGGCGCTCATTTCTGCGAGGGAACGCACCTCTTCTGCGCTCTGTACAGCAGTCATCGTGGCCTGACGCGCCCTCCGGGGAGACGGCTCCCGAACTTCCCTACCCCCCTTGCGCTGCTGGAGGCCGCTGGTTCCTGCAACTGGTTCCTCCTCAGAGCCATCCCCCCCGCTCCCTTCCAGGGAAGCACTATCCCCAGTCTGCAGATGGGCTGGCTCGCCTGAGGGTGGGACGGATGGTCCGGCTTCCTCCTGCTCGTCTCCTCCGGAGTCAGTGTCCCTGGCAGCTTGCTGGCCCGGCTCCCGAGCTGGTGATGCAGCATTTGAAAGCAGGGAGGTTGAAGAGTGGCTTTAGCGAAAGGACAGGGTGGCAGCAAGGGATGCATGAGTGCTGCAATGCTCTGACATGGGTCCAGACTGAAAAAGCATGCTGGTGGGGGGAACAAGTGGAAGGAGAGAGTTCAATAAGGTGATGACCTTACCATCGCTGTACACAATGGGGTCGGCAGCTCCAGTGGTGACAGGACCACTCATCCGGCCTCCAACAATCTGGTGGACTCTTTCCTCCAGGTCCGTGAGTTCCTGCAGCTGAGGAGGGCCCCCTCCAGTACGATTCTGTTCCCTCTGGTTCCTGGCCAGCTTGCCCTGCAGGAGAAAGGACGGGAAGTTATGAAACATGCTGCCCTGAGTTGTCATCTCATGCCCCCCCATGGTGGATCAGCCCTTACATTATGTCCTGAGTTGAATGTGCATGTGCATTCCTAGAAAGGGCCATGGGTGCTGGCTGACAGATGGCCATTGGGGCATCGCGCAACCTCTGGCCATAAAGTCAGGTGCAGATGGAGGGATGAAGAAGATTGCCAACAAGCCACTCACCCTAATGACCCAAGTGAGATCGTTGAACTTCTTCCTGCATTGCACAGGAGTACTGGGCACCACGCTGCTGGAGTTGGCTCTTTGACAAACTTCCCTCCAAGCTCTGCGGTACTTGTTCTGATGAGGCCTCCTGCCATTGTCAGGGTACAGCACTGCTCGCCGGCGCTCCACTGCATCAACCAAAGCATCCAATGCCCTTTCGGAAAACCGCTCCGCTCTCTGCCTCACCCTCTCCATTTTGTAATGCCTCAGATTGCACAGCGCCGATTTTGAGGCCTACAGGGCTATGAATCAGGCTGCTGAACCTAAATGACCCGCCCCTTTAAGAGCTGGCTGGCGCCAGCATGTCTCTGTTGTGTCCGTGTATAATAAGACACAGACTGCGGAGAATGGTACAACAGGTGTTTACTCAACGTGGCTCACACTGGAACTGATCTGTACAGATTACTACTCAGTGCTATATACAGGTGTGGTCACTGCCGGTACTGCAGTATACATGAGCTGTAAAAGATAGTTCCCCCCTTAAAGGTATATACATTACAATTCCTCCCCTTTTAGATTAACAGTACCATAACACTCATTTAACAATTAAGTATCAACTAATTACAATTAACACTTTTAACATGCAACATTAGCTGAAAATAGTCTATTTATATATTCAGTCTTTGGGGAGGCTTCCTGATCCTTTCTGCATAGCGCCTTTCCCGAGTGTCTTGCTCTTGGTGCGGAGGCGATTCTGGCCCCCTGTCGTCGGTTGGTTCATCAGCTTCTGATGATACTGTTTCTGGGGTAGATGCGACCTGTACGTCGGGTTCATCACCAGGTACGTATGGGCGAGGCATGGGGTTGACTTGTTCCTGTGACTTTAGGATCTGGTCAGCATGGCATCTCACGATGCTCTCCCCAACGTCCACTGTGTACATTAATGAGCCCTGCCGTGTACATATCGTTCCTGGCTGCCATTTTTCTGTTCGGTTGTCGCGGGCCAAGACTGGTTGCCCTACATTGAAGCTCCTTGTTGGCTTCTCATGGATGTGCTGGTATTGCTTACTCTCAACATCTCTTCGTACGTTTGGTCTGAGCAAATCCAGGCGAGATCTTAACCTTCGGTTAAAGAACATCATGGCTGGGGCCTGGTTGGTGACTGCATGTGTCGCATTCCGGTAGGCGAACAGGAAATTGTCCACCTTGTGCTGCAGCGGAATGTTGTCATTGTACATAGCCTTTATTGCCTTCTTAAAGGTTTGTACGAACCTCTCAGCCAATCCATTTGTGGCTGGATGATACGGGGCGGCTGTGTAATGCCTTAACCCATTCTTTTTCAAGAACCTCCGGAACTCTTCGGACACAAACTGTGGCCCGTTGTCGGAGCAAATCTGTTCTGGCAATCCATTCCTGGCAAAAATGGTCCATAGGACTGCAATAGTTTTCTCCGTGGTGGTGGAGGACATTTTGATGTCCTCAGGCCATTTCGAGTGCGCATCCACGGCTATTAAAAGCATTGAGTCCATGAATGGACCAGCAAAATCAATATGCACCCATTGCCATGGAGATGAGGGCCACTCCCATGGGTGTAGAGGGGCCTGTGGTGGTGCAATTTGGACTTTCTGGCATCCTGAGCAGTAATTGGTCAGGTCCTCGATTTGTTTATCGATTCCCGGCCACCACACATAAGCCCTGGCTAGGCTTTTCATTTTTACCCCTCCCAGATGACCCACATGAAGCTCATTGAGCACTCTATCCCTTAACTTGGGTGGAATTACCACTCAGGATCCACACATCAAGGTCCCCCGGCATACTGACAGCTGTTCTCTCCTTGTCGAGAATGCTGGCAACAGTGAGTCGCCATGTGCTGGCCATCCCTTCACCGTCAAATCATATACCCGAGACAGTGTCGGGTCATTTCGGGTTTCCTTTTCGATACAAGCGTTAGTTACCGGTAGGTATTCAACTATAGTCGAATGGAATATTTCGACAGGATCCACTGCTGGTGCTTCCTCTGCAGTAGGCAGTGGCAGGCGTGATAGCCCATCAGCATTTCCATGCTGTTTCGTGCCCTTATATTCAATCTCATAGTGGTGCGCCCCTAGAAAAAGTGACCATCTTTGTAGTCGTTGCGCAGTCATCACCGGAACGCCCTTCTTAGGATTAAAAATGGAGAAAAGAGGCTGGTGATGAGTCAGCAAGGTGAATTTCTGCCCGTGCAGATAGTGATTGAACTTTTTCACTTCCCACACTAGGCTGAGGGCCTCCCTGTCAATCTGGGCGTAGTTACGCTTGGCTGAGGTTAGTGATCGTGACGCAAAGGCTATTGGCCTCTCTGAGCCGTCCGAGAATTTGTGCGACAGCACCGCTCCAATGCCGTAGGGTGACGCATCACATGCCAACCGAATTGGTAATGCTGGGTTGTAATGGGCCAATACCTCTTTCGATGTGATTAGTGTTTTGCTCTTCTGGAAAGCTCGTCTACATTCGTCACTCCACTTCCATGGCACCCCAGTTTGCAGTAGGGTGTTCAGTGGGTGTAGTATTGTAGACAAATTTGGCAAGAACTTATGGTAGTAGTTTACCAGCCCGAGGAACGACCTCAGTTGTGACATATTTTCCGGTGCTGGAGCCTTGACTACTGCCTCAATCTTCTCTGGGGACTTATGTAACCCCTCTTTATCGATAACGTGGCCACAATACGAGATCTGTTTTCTAAAAAACTCGCATTTGGGGCGGTTAGCTCGGAGCCCATATTCCTGCAATCTAGTGAGCACCTGCTCCAGGTTGGCAAGGTGATCACTGTCATTTTCGCCCGTGACCAGGATGTCGTCCAAATAACACTGGGTCCCTGGGATCCCTTGCAGGACTTGTTCCATTGCCCTCTGCCAAATAGCCGGAGCTGATGCTACCCCAAATACCAGCCAGTTGTATTGGTAGAGACCTTTATGGGTGTTGATTGTGAGGTATTTTTTTGATGCTTCTTCTACCTCCATTTGCAGATACGCCTGGGCCAGATCAATCTTAGTGAAGCGTTTCCCTCCAGATAGCGAGGCGAAAATAACTTCAATCCACGGAAGTGGATATTGTACGGTGTGAAGACCGGGTTCACTGTTACCTTAAAGTCCCCACAGATGCGAACCTTCCTTGGTTCCCCAGGCGTGCTGCTCAACGACTTTTTCATCACAGGGACGATGGGTGTAGCCCACTTGCTCCAGTCTACCTTGGACAGTACACCTGAACGTTCCAGACTCTCCAGCTCTGCTTCGAAGGCTGGGCGGATCGCATAAGGTACCGGTCTGGCCTTAAAAAATTTTGGGCTTGCGTTTTCTTCAATTTTAATCGTCGCTGTCATGCCTTTTAGTGTTCCGAGTCCTTGCTGGAACACTTCTTTCGCGTCAGTTAGGATCTTTGACAGTCGCCCAGGTGTGACGTCATCATCCTTTTTGTCAGCCACAGTCAGTGCCTGTATGGAATGCCAATCCAGTTGTATTTTCCAGATCCATTCACGTCCCAGCAATGGTGGTCCTCCATCTTGCAATACATACAGGTCTAGTTTTGGTGTTTCCTTGCCGTTATGTATAACGGTCACCCTTATTTTTCCTTTGGGGTAGACTTTTTGCCCCGTGTACGTCTTCAAAATAATTTTTGTGTCTCTCAAGGGCATGTGTGAGAATAGCCGCTCATAGCCCCGTCGGTTTATGACTGTTAGGGCTGATCCTGTGTCCAATTCCATCTTTACCTGGACTCCTGCTATCTTGAGAGTGACCCAAATGGTTCGGTGATCCTTCGTTGTGATCACATTATGTAGTTTCAGACAACTCAGTTCCCTGCTTTCGGAGTCGTTATCACTCTTTTGTTCATCTGAACTATTCTCCGTCATCTTATGTACCTTCTTGTACTTTTCTTTGGTAGGTTTCTTATTGCCAGATTTCTTTCCCGACCTGCAGACTCGTGCTATGTGTCCTACTTTTCCACACTGTCTGCACACTTTGTCTTTGAACCAGCAATCATTCTGGTCATGTGTTGTTCTGCCGCAGTGATAGCACTTCTCTGTTCCATATGACATTTCGTTTGTGCCATATTCTTGCGGTCTCTGTTGTATCTCTGCAGCGCCCCGTGCTGCTGCTTCATATGATACCGCAATGCTGAAAGCCTTTTCCAGCGTAAGGTCCTTTTCAGATAAAAGCCGTTTCTGGGTTCCTTCACTTTGAAGCCCACACACAAACTTGTCCCTTATGGTATCTGCCAGTCCCGCTGCAAACTGGCAGTGTTTCAATAGTTTGCGCAGTTCTGTTAAATAATCAGCATTACTTTTATCCTTATGCCGGTTCCGTTTGTGAAACTTGAATCTTTCTGCTATCAGCAGCGGTGTGGGGTTTAAATGTTCCTGTAGTATCGTTACTATGTCTTCAAAACTCTTTTCCATTGGCTTCGTTGGGGTTACTAGATTTCATAATAAACCATACGTCTTTGCACCCATTAAATTTAACAATACCGATGCTTTCTTGTCATCTGACACCTCATTTGCCTTGCAGTATACCTCTATTCGTTCGACATATGTAGTCCAATCTTTGACTTCATTGTCAAATGCAGTGATACTGCCGCTCTTCGGCATTTTGGGTGTGGTTTAAAATGGCGTCTCCCAATGGCTTAAAATGCCGTCTCCCACGCTTTCCTTCCTCCCCCGCTGCTGCCAACGCCACTCCCGGCGGTTCTCGTGGCAATGGCGGCGCCCTGTAAGTTTCGTGCGCTTCTCCTGCGCTGCTGCCAATGCCACTCTCGGCAATCCTCGTGGCAATGGCGGCGCCTCACGGGTTTCTGTGCGTCTCTCTCTCCCTCTCTTCGATGCTGCTCGGCCCCTGAACACCGGCTGCGCCCTGTGCGCTCTGCCCTCTCTCTCCCCCATCGACGCTGCTCGGCCCTTTGCTGTGCCACTCAGTTGGGCTCTAGCCCGCCGCTGTCCGGGAAGGGTCTGCGCACTACCTGTTGCCAGCCCATTTTGCTGGACCACCTCGACTGGAAAGCCAAGCCTGGCTCTCGACAGCCTTCCCCGCAATTCTCGAGTCTCTGCTGGATGACTGGACGGTTGCCCGTGGTCGACGCCCGAGTCTCTGGCCTTGACCTCCAATCCACTGATCTTCAGGAACGAATCCCCGGGAGGTGATGCAGAGTTGCAGGTAGGTTGTAACTTGCCTTGTCGCCAATGTTGTGTCCGTGTATAATAAGACACAGACTGCAGGAGAACGGTACAACAGGTGTTTACTCAATGTGGCTCACACTGGAACTGAACTGTACAGATTACTACTCAGTGCTATATACAGGTGTGGTCACTGCCGGTACTGCAGTATACATGAGCTGTAAAAGATAGTTCCCCCCCTTAAAGGTATACACATTACAGTCTCGTGGTCATCGATTATTGACAGCACCTGCGCTGCGCCCGTCCGCCCAGATATTGAGTAGCGCCGCCAGGTTAGCACCTTAGGAGTCCTGTGCAGTGCCTGATTTAACGCCGCAATCACCTTCAGGGGCGCAGCAACCCAATATCGCTGGAGGTGGCGATAAGTTGCGCCTAGCGGTAAAATTTGCGCATCGCCAATTCTAGCGCCCCGAGCGGGGCTATATCCAATTTCTCCCCCTATATCTTTAGTCATGATGGGAGCTCTAGTTTTGGATGCCCTTCCTTTCCCCCTCTTGGAAATGTGTCTAATCTGTACCCAAACTATCTCCTCTTTGAAGGCCTCCCATTGCTCAGTTGCTGTTTTACCTGCCAATCTTTGATTCCAATCCACCTGGGCCAGATCCCCTTTCAAATCACTGAAATTAGCTCTCCTCCAGTTGAGTATTTTCATGTTTGATTGTACCTTGTCCTTTTCCGTAACTATTCTAAACCTAATGATATTGTGATCACTGTTTCCCAAATGCTCCCTCACTGAAACATATTCCACTTGCCCCACTTCATTTCCCAGAACCAGATCCAGCACTGCTTCCTTCTTCGTTGGGCTGTCAACATACTGATCAAGAACGTTTTCTTGTACCGATTTCAGGGATTCCTCCCCTCTTTCCCCTTTACACTGTTAATTTTCCCAGTCTATATTAAGATAATTGAAGTCTCCCATTATCACTACTGTACAGCTACTGCACCTTTCTGAAATTTCCCTGCAAATTTGCTCCTTATCTCTTTCCCACTATTTGGTGGCCTATAGTATTCACCCAGCAGCGTAATAGCTCCTCTGTTGTTCCTTAATTCTAGCCAAATAGATTCTGTCTTTAAACCCTCAAGTACATCGTCCCTTTCTAGTGCTGTAACAGTATCTTTGATCAATACTGTCACCCCTGTCTCTTTTTTTCCCCTTCTGTATCTTCCCTGAATACCTTGTACCAGGAATATTCGCCTTGAATTTGCAGTCGGAGGAGTACCTCTGGAGTATGAACTTACCTCCTGGCTCCAAAGCTATGGAGAGTTCGGGTCCTGGGCCTCCAGGCATACGCCTGCATAGAGGCCCATGGATCCCAGGGATGCAGGCCTTTCGATAGCGTCTCTGGGATCATGTAGGCCAGGTCCTCAAATGAGAAAGAAGAATTCCATTTATGAGCGGAATCCCCATAAACCCTACTGGAATCACGAAATAATTAAACAATTTAGACAACTGTAATAAAAATAAATGTTCTGATTTTCAAATTTAATTGAAAGTCCCTTCATTACAGCTAACACAATAAAACATTTATTTTTTGAAAAATAATTTTAAACATTTTAATCCAGACAAATATTTGCATAAATTAATTTTAAGTGCTTGTGCATCATTATTTATTTTAAAATTTTTAATGTAAGATTAAAATAACCCTTATACTGGTGAAAGCAGGCCCTGTGCCTGCTTTTACCAGGTGTAAGAGTTTCATGGGCAATTGCTGGGCAGTAGTTGGGCAACTAGCCTAACTCTGTGACAGCGACAGTGAATTTCTAGTCGGTTCAGATGATTCCCCGCGGAAACCCGGAACATGCGGGGCCTTTCAGAAGGCTTACGACGCTGAGCGTACACTGTCACGGGGTCCGTAAATTCCGGACCAACATTGCCCAACCCTTCCCTTCTGTGATTCTGTGATTCCCTTGTTTGAGCCAAGTCTCTGTTATTACCACTATACCATAATCCCATGTGGCAATTTGTGCCTGCAGCTCACCAAACTTATTTACCACGCTCTGTGCATTTACGCACAGGCACTCCAAACCCATCCTAGTCTGGCTCGCATATTCCCCCCGTCTGACGTTTCTGTAGATTAGCAGCTGCTTGTAAATCCCTGGCTGCTGCCCTTGGGGAGTGGCTGGGTTATCAAAGCCAGAAAAAACAGCTGAAAATGACTGGCTTTCTTTGCTTTTATTAATACCTTTCACAGTTTGGACTGTGCTGTCTGAAATATGATGGACGTGCAATAGATACAAAACCTTTATATATAGGTAGATAATGTATATCATTTACTTTTCCATTCTCATTTTTGAACTGCTTTCCAGAATAATGCATTGGATAAAATTTAGATCTTTATGTTGTCAAAACCTGCCCCTAAATCTTAAGCTGGCTATATTTTATATGACAGAGTTAATAGGGACTGTACACCAGATAGGATACAGTAAAAATTCTGTTACACAGACTGTGTATGTACAGAAGAATCAGGCAACATAGATGAGCTAAATATCTTTTAATGTCGTTGGAAAATGTTATCAGGAAACGACCCAGACCTGCTGATTTGCCAAGAAACATTGGGAGCGAAATTCGACTTGTGCCCCAAACGGGTGCAAAGTCGGTAGAGCCTCCGCTCTGTGCGCTGGTCTGAGGCCCAAGCCACTTTCCACTTCTGGCCTCATATAAATGCTGCCGGCAAGCTGTGGACACCTAACATGCGTCCCACTGCACCTTGCCGATTGGGGAGGGTGGGAAATTGATGGGCTCTGACAAGGAGCTGGCTGGCATGTTGGGTCTGTGAGAGGAGAAAAGAGGCGATCCCGGGGGGGAAGGGGAGTGTCAGTGGGCTGTGGGTCAGAGATTTTTTATGGGCCCTGTAGGAGCATTCCTAACTCTCCTGGGCCCACAAAATAAAAATGGAAAATTTCTTGGCCTGTTTTTTGAGTGGCCTCTAGCAGTTCCTTTAAGGACCGCTGATTAGGCAGCTGGTGCAACTAGGTGGAGCATGCATGGCACAAGCTTCGCCCATTTGTACCTGAATTTCGCATTCAGGGTGCAACAACCAGGGTAGGACTCCAATTTGCCTATTGGTGGAGCCTAAGCCTGTTTCAGGCTGTCACCTTCCACGCCCAAGCTTGTAGTGTATGTACCTTTAAGAGGAGAACTACTTTTACAGCTCCTGTATACTGTAGTACCGGCAGTGACCACACCTGTATATAAACCCTGTGTAGGGATTGTAGTGTATGTACTTTGCAGAAGGAACTATATTCTGCAGCCCCTGTATACTGCAGTACCAGTAGTGACCACCCCTGTATATAAGCCTGTGTAGTAACTTTGCATAGTAGTTCCAGTTTTGTCTCCACTCAGTAAACACCAGTTGTAGCCAACTCCTGCAGTCCGTGTCTCAATTACACATGGACATAATACTGGCGACGAGCAGATCCGAACTTACCTACAGTTCTGCACCACCTCATGGGGATCCATCCCTGAAGTGAAGTTGTCAGAGGTCGAGGCCAGAAGGAAGAAAGAAAAAAAAAACAAACAAACAGAAGAAACGTGCGTCGACCGTGGGCAACCACCTCTGATTCACCGGATTTGAAGATTTGCAGGAGAGGCTGTCGAGAGCGGGGCTTGGTTATCCTGTCTATGGTGTTCCAGCTAATCGGGCTGGTGGCAGGTAGTACACTGATCCTTCCTGGGCTGCGGCGGGCTAGAGCTCGATCGGGTGGCTTTACAACGGGGCCGAGCAGCGTTGTCGGGAAGAGGAGAGAGAGAGAGAGGGTGGAGCACACAGGGCGCGGCCGGTGCTACGAAGCCGGGCAGCGTACAGACCCGAGAAGAGGGAGGAAAGTGTCCCGTAGGGTTTGCTCTGACGACGGGAATATAAAAGAAATTAGAAGCGCAGAAAGCCGCGAGGAGCTGCAGTTTGCCACGGGGACCGTGGAGAGCGGCGTTGGCAGCAGTGCAGGGGGGGGGAAGTGCGTGAAGACCATAGGGCGTCGCCATCAAGGCATAAAAACGCCAGCAACAGTGCTGGCAGCAGCGGAGAAGACAGAAAGCGTGGGAGGCGCAATCTTAATCCAGCGGGGAAGAAGGCAAAGCGTGGGAGGCGCCATTTTGTTCAATCGGGGAAGAAGGCAAAGCGCGGGAGGCGCCATCTTAGATTTCCAAGATGCCAAAGACTGGCAATATCACTGTCTTCGAGAATGCAATAGAAGACTGTACCACGTATGTGGAAAGAGTCGAAGTATATTGCAAGGCAAACGAAGTAGCCGATGAGAAAAGGCATCGGTACTACTAAACTTAATGGGCGCAAGAACGTATGGCCTATTGCGGAACCTGATCACTCCAGCCAAACCGATGGTGAAGAGTTTTAACGAAATTGTTGATATCCTACAGGAACACCTAAATCCTACACCGCTGCTGATAGCAGAAAGATTTAAATTCCACAGGAGAAATCAGCATAAAGATGAGAGCAATGCTGATTACCTTACGGAACTACGCAAGCTATCAAAGCACTGCCAGTTCGGAGCAGGACTGACAGATACTCTATGGGACAAATTTGTCTGTGGACTCCTGAGTGAAGGAACCCAGAAGAGGTTACTCTCAGAGAAAGACCTGATGCTAGATAAGGCTTTCAGCATGGCAGTATCGTACGAAGCAGCAGCAAGGGGAGCTGCGGAAATATAGCAAAAGCCACAGGAATACAGCACCCATGAAATGACACGGGGATTTGAAAAATGTTATCGCTGCGGCAGAACAACCCATGACCAGAAGGACTGCTGGTCCAAGGACAAAATATGCAGGCAATGCGGAAAGATGGGACACATTGCACGAGTTTGCAGGTCTGGAAAGAAGACTAACGACAACAAAAAGGCTACTAAGGAACAGTACAGGAAAGTACAAAAGATGACGGACAGTGGTTCCGAAGGCCAGAAGAGCGATAGTGAATCCGGGAACAAGAGACTAAGCTGTCTCAAACTTCACAACGTAATGGCGAAAGAGGATCACCGAACCATTTGGGTCACCCTCACGATAGCAGGGTCCCAAGTCAAAATGGAATTGGATACAGGATCGGCCCTGATCATCATGAATCGACGAGATTACGAGCGGCTATTCTCACACATACCCTTGAAAGAGACATCCATTGTCTTGAAGACGTATACGGGGCAGAAAGTATACCCCAGAGGGAAAATAAGGGTGCCTGTCGAATACAACGGCAAATAAATACAGAAATTGTATCTGTACATACTGCAAGATGGTGGACCACCGTTATTGGGATGTGAATGGATCAGAAAGATAAGTTTAGACTGGCACTCCATTCAGGCACTGACTGTGGCTGGTAAAAAGGATGACGACGTCACACCTGGACGATTGTCAAAAACCTTAGCTAACGCTAAAGAGGTATTTCAACAAGAACTGGGAACTCTTAAAGGCGTAACCGCCTCAATAAAAATAGAAGAGAATGCAATTCCCAAGTTTTTCAAAGCAAGACTGGTACCGTATGCAATTCGCCCAGCCGTTGAGGCAGAGCTGGAGAATCTGGAGAATGCAGGCGTGTTATCGAAGGTAGACTGGAGCGAGTGGGCGACACCCATCGTTCCTGTCATGAAAAAAACGTTAAACAATAAGTCTGAGGAGCCAAGGAAGGTTTGCATCTGTGGGGACTTCAAGGTGACGGTGAACCCAGTCCTTCACACAGTACAGTATCCTCTTCCGAGGATAGAAGATGTTTTCGCCTCACTATCTGGAGGGAAGCGTTTTACAAAAATTGACCTAGCACAAGCATATTTGCAGATGGAGGTTGAAGAATCCTCTAGGAAGTATCTCACGATAAACACTCACAAAGGTCTTTACCAGTATAATCGACTGGTATTCGGAGTAGCATCAGCTCCGGCGATATGGGAAAGAGCGATGGAACAAGTCCTGCAAGGGATTCCGGGGACTCAGTGTTACTTGGACGACATCCTAGTGACAGGTGAAAATGACAGTGAACACCTTGCCAACCTAGAGCAGGTGCTCACTAGACTAAGAGAACATGGGCTACGAGCCAATCGCCCCAAGTGCGAGTTTTTTAAGAAACAGATATCGTATTGTGGCCACGTGATTGATGAAGAGGGGTTACATAAGTCCCCTGACAAAATTGAAGTGGAAGTTAAGGCTCCAGCGCCTGAAAATGTGTCGCAACTGAGGTCATTCCTCGGATTGGTGAATTACTACCATAAGTTTTTGCCGAATTTGTCCACAATTCTGCACCCACTGAATGCCCTACTACAAACTGGAGTAGCATGGAAATGGAGCGATGAATGTAAGCGGGCCTTTCAGAAGAGTGAAGACGTAATCACTTCAAGAGAAGTATTGGCTCACTACAACCCATCACTACCGATAAGACTGGCGTGTGATGCGTCTCCCTACGGCATTGGAGCGGTACTGTCAAGTAAATTCCTTGATGGTTCAGAGAGGCCAATAACTTTTGCGTCACACTCGTTAACTTCAGCCGAGCGTAACTACGCCCAGATTGACAGAGAGGCTCTCAGCCTGGTGTGGGGGGTGAAGAAGTTCAATCACTACCTGCACGGTCAGAAATTTACTCTACTAACTGATCGTCAACCTCTTGTCTCCATTTTCAACCCTCAGAAGGGCGTCCCGATAATGACAGCACAACGGCTACAGAGGTGGTCCCTTTTCCTAGGGGCACACCAATATGACATCGAGTACAAAGGAACTAAACAGCATGGGAATGCTGATGGATTGTCGCGCCTACCGTTGCCGACGGTGGAAGAAGCACCTGCAGTGGATCCTGTGGAGACATTCCACTCGACCATAGTCGAATGTCTACCTGTGACGAATGCAAACATAGAAAAGGAAACACGAAATGACCCGACACTCTCCAGGGTCTATGATTTAACGGTGAAGGGATGGCCAGCACATGGCGAACCACTGTTGCCAGCATTCTCGCCGAGAAGAGAACAGCTGTCAGTGTGCCGAGGAACCTTGATGTGTGGATCCAGAGTAGTAATTCCACCCAAATTGAAGGATAGAGAGCTCAATGAGCTTCATGAGAGTCATCTGGGAGGGGTAAAAATGAAAAACTTAGCCAGAGCGTTTGTGTGGTGGCCGGGAATCGATAGAGAAATCGAAGAGATGACCAAGAGCTGTACAGGATGCCAGATGGTCCAAAACGCCCCACCACAAGCCCCTCTACATCCATGGGAGTGGCCCTCCTCTCCATGGCAAAGGGTGCACATTGATTTTGCTGGTCCATTTATGGACTCGATGTTTTTAATTGCGGTGGATGCACATTCAAAGTGGCCAGAGGTAATAAAAATGTCCTCAACCACCACAGAAAAAACTATCACAGTCTTACGAACCATATTCACCAGAAATGGGCTGCCTGAACAGATTTGCTCCGACAATGGACCACAGTTTGTGTCTGAAGAGTTCCGGAGGTTCTTAAAGAACAATGGTGTTAAGCATTACACATCCGCCCCATATCATCCAGCCACCAATGGATTGGCTGAGTGGTTCGTTCAAACATTCAAGAAGGCTATCAAGGCAATGTTTAATGAAGACATACCCCTACAACACAAGGTGGATAACTTCTTGTTTGCCTACCGGAATGCGACACATGCGGTTACCAACCAAACTCCAGCCATGATGTTCTTCAATCGAAGACTACAATGCCGCTTGGATTTGGTTAAGCCAAACATCAGAAGAGATGTGGAGAACAGCCAGTTTCAGAATATGAATGAAAGGCCGACCAGGAGTTTTAAGATAGGTCAACCAGTTTTGGCCCGGGACTACCGCACAGAGAAATGGCAGCCAGGAACGATCTGCACACGGCAAGGACCTCTAATGTATACCGTGGATGTTGGAGAGAGCATTGTAAGACGCCATGCTGACCAGATTCTAGAGTCACTAGAAAACGTCAATTCCACACCACGATCCGATACACCTGGTGATGAAACCGAAGTACCAATTGCATCTACCTCAGAATCGGTGATATTGGAAGCAGACGAACCAAAAGCGACTTGATCCCGAATCAACTTTGCCAGAAGAACCTGATACCCGAAAGAGGCGTTATCCAGACAGAATCAGGAAGCCTCCTCAAAGACTGAACTTATAATTGCTTAACTTCAGCTAATGTATCTAGCAACTGTAATTGTAAATATGTTATTTAATTATTAATCAAATGTTACGTACTGTTTAGCTAAAAGGGGAGGAATTGTAGTGTATGTACTTTGCAGAAGGAACTATATTCTGTAGCCCCTGTATACTGCAGTACCAGTAGTGACCACCCCTGTATATAAGCCTGTGTAGTAACTTTGCATTGTGGCGACACGCCACCACTCGACACAATCCTCTCACTGCGGCACGGACAGTTTAAGCAGATGCCTCCAGCCGGGGGCCCTGTCCTTCAGCAACTTGTTTCCCGCAGGGACAGGCTGCCAGGAGCACTTCCTGTCTGGGGAGTATTTAAGTGGATGCGCGGGTTTTTCCAGTTCCTCTTTGCCATGAGGTTGATTAAAGCAGTTGTGTTTTACTAACTCTGGTCTCAACTCCCACGTTTGCCGCGGTATCTCAACACTGGTGACCCCGACGCTCAGGACGAATCCTAAGCTAGTATGGCGGATACAAACGCAGTCACGGTTAAACTACCGGACTTTTGGGAGAACCTGGCCGACGCCTGGTTTGTTCAAGCTGAGTCCAGATTCCGGCTGAAACACATTACAGTCGACGCCACAAAGTACGACCACCTCGTCTCCTCTCTCACCTACACCACAGTCCCCAAGGTTTGGGCAGCGCTACAGGATCCACCAGTGGAAGGCAAGTACGAACATCTGAAGGCTGCGCTCCTTAAAAAATTTCAAACCTCCTCTTACCAGCGCAACTGCCAACTCCTTGACCTCCCCGGCCTTGGTGACGCTTCACCGTCAGATCTGCTTTCCCACATGCTGTCCCTCTCGGACGACAAAAACACCGGCGCCCTCTTTCGCACGCTTTTCATTCGGCAGCTCCCCGCCAGCATCCGCCCGCTCATTGTGGTGTCTGACTCCACGGACCTGAATGAGATAGCCAAAAAGGCCGACCGGCTGCTCTCTGCGCAGTCCGCTCGCGACGTCGCGCCCGACCCCACGGCAACGACCACGCGGTCTTCCCGGCCCACTAGGCCCGACCGCCCTACCACTCCGGGTCATTGTTACTACCACACCCGTTTTGGCACTAGGGCCCAACGCTGCACGCCACCGTGCACTTTCAAACCCCCCCCCGCACCGGCCCCCGCGATGGCCGCGGGGCAAAAGGGGCCTCTACTGTACGTCATCGACGACAGAACCAACCGCCGATTTCTGTGCGACACAGGGGCCCAGCACAGCATCACCCCCGCCTCCGCCCTCGAAATCCAACGTGGCGCATGGGGTATCATGCTGGCCGCAGCCAATGGCTCTGACATCCGCACATATGGCACCTGCATGGTCACGCTCGACCTCGCAGGCCGCCGCTACCGCTGGGAGTTCCTCACAGCCAGGGTCCTCTGCCCACTCATCGGCGCCGACTTCCTACGTGCCCACGGCCTCCTTGTCGACATTCCGAGGCACCGCCTCATCGACATCAACACTATGGCCCCCATCCCCGGTGCATTCACCCCGGCCCAATCGGCCGGCCTGACGACCTACTGCCTCGCCAGAGCCACGGACGACTACTCGGCACTTCTAGCCGAGTTTCCCACCCTCACTAACCCGACCTTTTCGGCCAAAGCCGCCAAACACAGTGTGGAGCACTATATCCCCACCACCGGCCCCCCGGTTTCTGCCCACGCCCGCAGACTCAACCCGGCCAAGCTGGAAATCGCGCGGGCCGAGTTCACCACCATGGAACAACTCGGCATCATCCGCCGCTCCAGCAGCCCTTGGGCCTCGCCCCTCCACATCGCCCCCAAGCCCCGCGGAGGCTGGCGCTCTTGCGGGGACTACCGCCGCCTCAACGACGCCACCACCCCCGACCGATACCCGGTGCCACACATCCAGGACTTCTCGGCCCGACTGGCCGGACGAACCGTCTTTTCCAAGGTCGACCTGGTGCGCGGTTACCACCAAGTCCCCGTACACCTCGCGGACATCCCCAAAACGGCCGTCATCACCCCATTCGGCCTGTTCGAGTTCCTGAGGATGCCCTTCGGCCTCAAGAATGCAGCCCAGGCTTTCCAGCGCCTTATGGACTCAGTCCTCCGGGACCTGAACTTCCTATTCGTCTATCTAGACGACATTCTCGTGGCCAGCTCCTCCAAACAGGAACACCTCGAACACCTTCGCATCCTGTTCGGGCGCCTAGCCCAACATGGGCTCATCCTCAGCCCGGCGAAGTGCCAATTCGGCCTAACCGAGATCGATTTTCTCGGTCACCACATCACCCCTGCTGGGGCCGTACCCCTGCCCAACATGGTGCAGGCCGTCCAGCAATTCCCCCGCCCCAAAACCATCAAGGGCCTCCAGGAGTTCCTCGGGATGGTGAACTTCTACAACAGGTTCATCCCCAGAGCTGCAGCCCTCATGAAGCCCCTATACGACTCCCTCTGAGGTAAATCCGGCAAGATGGACGTAGCCTGGACCACTGACACGTCAGCCGCCTTCGACGCCACCAAAATGCGCTCGCCGACGCCACCCTGCTCGCGCACCCGAGGGCCGATGCCCGGGTTGCGCTCACTACCGACGCCTCCGACCACGCGGTCGGAGCCGTGTTCGAGCAGTGGGTCAATGGCGCGTGGCAGCCACTTGCCTTCTACAGCCGCCAACTGCGCCCCCCGGAGGTCAAATACTCTACTTTTGACCGCGAGCTTCTCGCACTCCACCTGTCGGTCCGCCATTTCAGGTTCCTCCTGGAAGGCCGCCCCTTCACCGTGTACGTGGACCACAAGCCGCTCACATACGCGATGGCCAAGCACACCGAACCCTGGTCCGCTAGGCAGCAATGCCAGCTCGCGGCCGTGTCCGAGTTTACTACGGACATCCAGCACGTCTCCGGTCGAGACAACGTGGTCGCCGACTGCCTTTCCCGTCCCGCCATCTGTGCGAATCACCTCGCGGTCGACTACGCGCAACTAGCAGCGGCCCAGCTCACGGACCCAGACCTCCTCTCGGCGGCTACCAGCCTGCCAGGGCTACACCTAGCCAAGGTCGCGCACGGGCCCGAAGCCACGGCAGTCACTTGCGACGTCTCACTCGGCCAACCCAGGCCGGTCGTCCCTGCAACCTGGCGCCGCTGCATCTTCGATGCGCTACACGCGCTCTCCCATCTGGGTGCCCGCGCATCCGTCAAACTCCTCTCCCAGCGTTTCGTCTGGTGCAGCCTCAGCAAAGATGTTCGGACTTGGGCCACCTCCTGCCTCGCCTGCCAACGGGCTAAGGTACAGCTACACACAAAAGCACCCCTGGGAGACTTCGAGGTACCCAGCCGCCGCTTCGACCACGTACACGTCGACATCATTGGTCCTCTGCCGCCATCGCAAGGCCAAACTTATCTCCTCACGATGGTCGACCGCTACACCCGCTGGCCTGAGGCAGTGCCGCTGCCCTCCACCACTACAGCCGACATCGCCAGGGCGTTCGTTAACACCTGGGTCGCAAGGTTCGGCGTACCAGCCGACATAACCTCCGACAGAGGCGCCCAGTTCACCTCCAAACTCTGGACGGCCACAGCACACAACCTCGGGGTGACGCTCCACCGAACCACGGTGTACCACCCGCAGGCCAATGGGCTGTGTGAACGCTTCCACAGGTCACTCAAGGCCTCACTCCACGCCAGTCTGCAGGACAGTACCTGGACTGACCGCCTACCGTGGGTGCTACTAGGCCTACGCACTGCGGTCAAGGAAGATCTCCAATCCTCGGCAGCGGAGTTAATCTACGGACAACCGCTGCGCGTCCCAGGCGAATTCCTTCCAGAGGCCACCACGCCTTGGTCGGCCGAGCAGCAGCGGCTCAACTCTTTCTCTTCCGCTCAGCAGTTCGCCCCACTTCCGGTCAACCGACACGGCGAACTCGCACCTCACGTCCCGCCAAACTTACAGCAGGCGCACTTCGTCTTCGTGCAACACGACGCGCACCGTGGGCCCTTGCGACCCCCGTACGATGGACCGTACGAGGTACTACAAACCAGGGACAAGGTCTTCAAGCTGCGACTCGGCGACAGGGTCGACACAGTCTCCATCGACCGGCTCAAACCAGCACACACAGAACCAGGGGAACAGGTCCCCATGGACGGCCTCCAACTAGAGGCCGTCCCGCCAGCAAGCCAGCACAGCCGGCGGCGTACCGCCCGGCCCCACCAACTAGACCGGCGACCACTCAGAGCCACTCCGGCAGAACCATCAGACCACCGTCACGACTCGTCCACTCCTCCTAAGCGGATTCTGGGGGGAGCTCTGTGGCGACATGCCACCACTGGACACAATCCGCTCACGGCGGCACGGACAGTTTAAGCAGACGCCCCCAGCCGGGGGCCCTTTCCTCCAGCAACTTGTTTCCCGCAGGGACAGGCTGCCGGGAGCACTTCCTGTCTGGGGAGTATTTAAGTGGATGCGCGGGTTTTTCCAGTTCCTCTTTGCCATGAGGTTGATTAAAGCAGTTGTGTTTTACTAACTCTGGTCTCGACTCCCACGTTTGCCGCGGTATCTCAACAGCATAGTAGTTCCAGTTTTGTCTCCACTCAGTAAACACCTGTTGTAACCAACTCCTGCAGTCCGTGTCTCAATTACACACGGACATAATAGGGATCTGTACTGTTAGTCTTTAGACTACCCTCATCCAGTAAACACCTGTTGATTGTTAATCTGCAGTCTCCGTCTATTTATTGAAGAACACCATACCTTAAGATTCACGGATTTAACAAAGCTCACTTCCAGTCAGCTTGGGTGCAACAGATCGTAATGCAAAATTTGGAGGTCTAACGCCCATTTTACGGATGCAAATCAGGCAGCCATAAGTTGAATTTCTCCCCCATTGAGTCAATTGCCCTCCACATTTTATTGCATCTGGAGACTAATAGAGTGTTTATTGGCCCTCCTAATGGAGAAAAGGATAGTGAAGTTTAAAAAAAATCAAAGTGCTTAGCTTGAGAGTTCCCAGTCTAATATGTACAGTCAGAAGATAGTGAGATGGTAGGTTTCTTAATTCAGATACTGGTAGTCTGCAGGTCCCCATCATAAGAATGTGCAACAACATGAGTGACTTGTTACCCTGTTTTATAATTTGAGCTGGCAGTGATCTTGCACTTGCCTCAAATTTACACCGCTTCCATTGAAAAAGCACGCAACACCAGAGAGGAGAATGTTTTATTGATACTTGCTAATTAGAAGCCATGAGTTCTCAAGCCTTGTGAAGGCTCATTCCTAATTGTCTCATTTCTGTCTCTGATCGATTTGATTATTCATTACATTTCTTTCCTTTTGTAATGTATAGCCTCAGTTATATAGTTTAGAGTCATCTCACGGTGTTATCTCACTTGTAACTGAAGCTTGTTCCCACTCAAACTATCAGAGCAGCTCCTCATCCAGAAATAATTTCCTTTTGATACTTCTCAGGTCACTAATATTTAACCTTGATCAAGAGGGACTTCGGATAAGTTGAAGCAATGCATATATCCAAGGAGACCCATTTATGTTCCACGTTGGCAACTGATGGGATGTAAATATTTAGTATTAGGTCAATTCACAAAGTCACCAGGTTAATGCAAATGACGGAGGCCATTTAGCCCATCATAGCCCATCCATTCAAAAAGAAAAACCTACAGCTCCCCCTGATCACAGCATTCATCTGGCTCTTGAATGAATGACTCAAAGGCTTTTGCCTCCACTACTGTACCAGAAGTCCTAGCCATGCATTGATCTCGTTTTGTGTGATGAAATTCTTTCTGACATGAGTCTTAAATTTGCCCTCCACCAGCTTCAACCTCTGCCTTCCTGTCCGGGTTTTCCTTGAATTGACACTCTGGGTTTACCTTTTTTGTGCCAATTTATTATCTTAGCTTCTCAGGCATCTTCTTTCAATGCTAAACAGCCACAATTTCTCCAATCTACTCTTATAACTTGGTCCCCTGACTCCAGCGATTAGCCTTAATTCTTAAACAGAATACTGCAGATGCTGGAAACCTGAAATAAAAACAGAAAATGCTGGAAATACTCAGCAGGTCAGACAGCATCTGTGGAGCGAGAAACAGAGTTAATGTTTCAGATCGATGAAATGAAAAAGTTAGAGATGGAACAGGTTTTAAGCAAGTGCAAAGGCAGGGAAAGGGGGGAGGGGAGGAAAGAACAAAAGGGAAGGTCTGTGAGAGGGTGGAAGGCAGGAGAGATTAAATGACAAAAGGGATGATAGCACAAAGCAAAAGAAGATGGTAATGGAGCAAGCAAAGAAACAAAAGATGGGTCAATAAGAGGTGTAAATGGGTATAGTAGAATCAGCAACAGCTGCCATCTAAAAGAAATGGGGTCAGAGGTTATGATCTGAAATTGTTGATCTCAGTGTTAACTCCGGAAGGCTGTAAAGTGCCTAATCGAAAGATGAGTTGCTGTTCCTCGAGCTTACGTTGAGCTTTATTGGAACAGTGTAAGAGGCTGGGGACAGAGAGATCAGAGTGGGAGTGGAGCGGAGAATTAAAGTGACAGGCGATCGGAACGGAGGTGTTCCGCAAAGCGGTTGCCCAATCTACGTTTGGTCTCCCCAATGTAGAGGAGGCTGCATCATGAGCAGCGAATAGAATATACTAAATTGCAAGAAGTACAAGTAATTTGCTGTTTTACCTGGAAGGAGTGTTTGGGGCCCTGGACAGTGGGAAGCCCTTAATACATCTCTGCATCGCATTCATGGCTTAAACATCTCCCTTACGTCTTGTTGGCCAAAACTGAACACACTATTCAAAGGCACTGTACAGTTTTAGCATGGCATCCATCTACTCTACCAATTTGGAAATATAGTTCAGAATTCTGTTTAGTTTGTTAATTACTGCTCTACAATGCTTTGATATGCTAAGTACCGAGTCTACTACCACTCCCAGACCTCTTTTAACTTCACAGTTAGCTATTTCCACAATATTCATAGTGTGTGTATGTGGTCCAGAAACCGGGTGAGTGGACAGTTAAACAGAGCAGGTTAGTTACCCGCTCAGAACTTGCCCCTTCCCCGCCGCTTGCTATCTTAACCATGAGTGGCTGAGGTGATCACAGGATGATATAGACGGGATGGTTAGATGGGCAGAACAGTGGCAAATGGAATTTAACCCTGAAAAGTGTGCGGTGATGCATTTTGGAAGGACTAACAAGGCAAGGGAATACACAATAAATGGTAGGACCCTAGGAAGGACAGAGGATCAGAGGGACCTTGGTGTGCATGTACATAGATCCCTGAAGGCAGCAGTTCAGGTAGATAAGGTGGTTAAGAAGGCATATGGGATACTTGCCTTCATCAGCCGAGGCATAGAATATAAGAGCAGGGAGGTGATGATGGAGCTGTACAAACGCTAGTTAGGCCACAGCTGGAATACTGTGTGCCACACTATAGGAAGGATGTGGTTGCATTAGAGAGGGTGCAGAGGAGATTCACCAGGGTGTTACCGGGGCTGGAGCGTTTCAGCTATGAAGAGAGACTGGACAGGCTGGGGTTGTTTTCCTTAGAGCAGAGAAGGCTAAGGGGGGACCTGATTGAGGTATACAAAATTACGATAGGGTAGATAGAAAGGGACTTTTCCCCTTAGTAGTGGGGTCAATAACCAGTGGGCATAGTTTCAAGCTAAGGGACAGGAGGTTTAGAGGGGATTTGAGGAAAAACTTTTTCACCCAAAGGGTGGTTGGAATCTGGAACTCACTGCCTGAAAGGGTGGTAGAGGCAGGAACCCTCACAACATTCAAGAAGCATTTAGATGAGCACTTGAAACGCCATAGCATACAAGGCTACGGACCAAGTGCTGGAAAATGGGATTAGAATAGACAGGGCTTGATGGCCGGTGCAGACACGATGGGCCGAAGGGCCTATTTCTGTGCTGTATAACTCTATGGGGCCGATTTTCCTGCAGGTGTGGGGAATTGTCGGGTTCCCCGAATGTCGGGGTTCCCACACGAATGTAAATGGGTCTGCCAGATTGATGCAATTTTCCCTCAATTGGCCAATTCATTTCCAGCGTGTGGGAACCCTTGCTAATTGACTATTTCCAGTCAGAAAGTCGCACAGTATGATGTCATCATTCGTGGTGCTTTTAAGGTCCACAGCAAGCATTGCTACCTCTGCAGGTTTCTAAACGAACCACACAGGATGGCAGAGTTGCCTGCAGCAGCTGTGGCCAGTGCCAGACCCTGAGCTGCCTCCAAATTTGACGAGGCTTCACTGCAGGCATTATTGGATGGGGTGAGGGCCCACAGGGAGGTCCTCTTCCCTAGGTCAGGGAGGAAGAGGCCTCCCACTGAGACCAAGGCTGCATGGATGCAGGTGACAGCAGATGTCAACTCGCTGGGAGTCACCAGAAGAACCTGGATATAGTGTCGGAAGTGGTTCCATGACCTTCACCGTACATGAAAAGTAAGTATGAAGTTTCCATCACCCTCAAACTGATCCCCATTGCCTTTCCCCACCAGCACTCAGCTTTAGCACTCTCTTCCTCCACACCCCACTTCACAGTCACATCCATGCACCCTTACCTATTCCCTCTCTCTATATTCACATAACTATTCCACCATGCAGCCCTCACACTCCCTCTCACTCTGATGCTTTGAACACAACTGACAACACACAGGGAGGGCCTTTGGTCTTGCAGCCTCACACCATTTTTGTCTCCCTCTAAGTATCTATGCTATGCAATCTCTACACTCACTCCTTCATTCTCACTCAAACTCCACTTGTCTCCCTCAATGCAGGAAAAGAGAGCTCGCAACAACAGAGAGTGAGCCAGGACTGGAGGAGGCCCACCCTCAATAGCCCACCTGACCCCCTGGGAGGAAGGAGTGCTGGAAATTGTCGGGGCTGATGTGGCTGCAGAAGCTGGGGAAGGAGAGACAGGGGCAGTCCCGCAAGCTGGTGAAAGATTAGTTTTCCATCTCTCTCATTGTCATAGCATGAGTCGCTGTTATAATTCTGAAGCTATATCATTTGGACTTATGAACATCTGCAAAATCCAATGTGCATGTAACCTTGGCATCACATCTCTAACTCTTTCCTTTACTCCCACACAGGACCATCCAGAGCCCCCGTCCCCACTGCGGAGGAGGAAGAGGCTGAGCAGCCAGATGCCTCAGAGGAAGCTCCAACCTCTGAGGGTGCAGCGTCAGCAGAATTCAACGCACCCAGCACCAGCACAGACACTCATATCTCGGTGGGACCTTCGCGAGATAGAGTAGTGTTGTCACCTGGTGTATCACAGCTCACAAGTGAGCATCAGCAGATGGTGGAGACAGGGACAGCAGTGGAGAGTCCTCGTCGGAGGGTGCAGGACTCTGCCAGGTCAGCTCAGCTACATGTCGACCCTCTGCCTCTGGGTCCATCCGCAAGAGAAGAGGTGATGAATCTCCATGCACAGATGCAGGAGTCTCTGGCAGGTTTTGTCTCCAGGGTCGCTGTGAGTGTGGAGCGAATGGAGGAGTCCATAGCGAACATGAGCAGAGCCTTTGTGGAGTCATTGGCACATGAACGCATCACCACGGAAAGGATGGCATCCTCACAGGCTCGCCATCCCAGAGGACGCCTGCCAAAGGTGTCGTGACAGGAGCAGCAGGAAAGTGAGCAAGGGGCCTCCACATCTGCTGAAGCCACAGGGGAACCACTATGTAGGAGCACACGTAAGAGGAAAATATAGCACTAATAGTCACAAGGGTAGTCACTTGGGTGAAATGTTGTGTTTATTTGAAAAATGCCATCAGCTGGTTATTGTAAATAAAATTTCTGATGGCAACTTCTGCAGTTGTGGCGTGTGTCATTTCGCGAATGGGGCTGGAGGTCCTCTAATGCCAAGAGGGGAAGGAAAAAAAAGGCCTCCCATGCTTCTGGTAGGTGGCTCAGTTGAGGAAGCGCTGAGTGAGGGTGGCGAGAGGGACTTCCCAGGAGCTCACACTGGAGAAGTGTTTGAGGCTCCAACCTTCCACAGCTGTGCCTAAGCCTGGAACAAGTTGCCCCAAGCCTGAAACAACAAGGTCCTGCAACCTACAAATGATGTCTGATTAAATCTCTTCTTTCCTGATTGACCTGCAGCTGATAGTCAGCAATCCGATATTGTTCACGCCAGGTTTCATCAGCGGGGTTGCTACCAGGCGTGTTTAACGTGGGAAAAGGCTGAAAATAGCAAGGGCCCCTTAAAATGGCAATATAGGTGCCAATTATTGGTGATTAAGGTGCCAGAAGACCACTCCCGCCTGCTGCGGGCGGGACTGATTCGGGTTGGACAGAAACGCCTGGGTGAAAATTGGACGGGGCGAGGAATCAGGCGGGGGCTGTCGTGACCCCCTATTTTTGTGATCCCCCCCCCCCACACGCCTGAAAGTCCGCCTGACGGCTCCAGGAAAATCAACCCCTATGACTCTATGTAAAGCAAGCAAGGGCCTCATGAATCTATGCAAATCGAGGTCCTATTAGGTGAAAAGGAAACTGATTCCATTTTAACCTGGGCCTGAGGGGGGAAGCCACTGTGGCATTCCCGCCAGGTGAAAGCAGATCGGCAGCTGTCAGGAAGGATGAAGAGGCCCAAAAGGTATGTCGGAAAATTTCCTTTGTGGGGCCAGATGGAACAGGAGTGCTCCTCTGGGCCCCACAAGGAAAATCGCAACTTCCAAATTCCCTGAACTTCTCCCCGCGAGACTGTCACAAACGCCCCTCTCCACTATTTACCTGGAAGCTGGCAAGCGGCCAAAGAGTGCCCGATCTTCTGCAACCACTCTGCGACCTCCATCACCATCCCTGGGTATGTCCTGTCCCACCAGCAGGACAGACTCACCAGGGGTGGCAGCACAGTGGTATACAGTCAGGAAGGAGTGGCCCTGGGTGTCCTCAACATTGACTCCGGTTCTCATGAAGTCTCATGGCTTCAGGTCAAGCATGGGCAAGGAAACCTCCTGCTGATTACGACCTACCGCCCTCCCTCAGCTGATGAATCAGTACTCCTCTATGTTGAACACCACTTGGAAGAAGCACTGAGAGTAGCAAGGGCACAGAATGTACTCTGGGTGGGGGACATAACTGACAGCCTGGGCCTGCAACAGGTGGTGAGAGAACCAACATGACAGAAAAACCTACTTGACCTTGTCCTCACCAAACTACCTGTCGCAGATGCACCTGTCCATGACAGTATTGGTAGCAGTGACCACCGCACAGTCCTGTGGAGACGAAATCCCGTCTTCACACTGAGGACACCCTCCATCATGTTGTGTGGCACTACCACCGTGCTAAATGGGATAGATTCAGAACAGATCTAGCAGCTCAAAACTGGGCATCCATGAGGCGCTGTGGGCCATCAGCAGCAGCAGAACTGTATTCCACCACAATCTGTAACCTCATGACCTGGCATATCCCTCACTCTACCATTACCATCAAGCCAGGGGACCAGCCCTGGTTCAATAAGGAGCGTAGAATAGCATGCCAGGAGCAGCACCAGGCGTACCAAAAAATAAGGTGCCAACCTGGGGAAGCTGCAACACAGGACTACATGCATGTTAAAAAGCGGAAGCAGCATGCTATAGACAGAGCTAAGCGATCCCACAATCAACGGATCAAATCAAAGCTGATGGATTGTCGCTGGGGAAGGGAGGAACTCACCCGGGGGCCCACGGGCAAGGTTAGAGTGGAAGTGTGGCTGGGGAGGATGAGTCGGTGGCTGGATCTGGGATCCAAGTTTGAGGGGCCAGTGAGAGCTGCCACACAGGCACCCATCATTTTCTGCAGCCAGTCGAGGGAAGATGGGAGGGGGAGGGACTGGAAGTCGCGATCCCATACTCCCCGGTCTCGGTCTGTGCCAAGGTAAATTTAAACATGAGGGGTACCCCGCCTCCACAAAGGGACAAGGGAACGGCTCGGGGCTGGTGGAGCAGACTGTTCTGTAAAATCCATTTGTCTGTTTTAAAGTTTAAGACCATTCAAGGGGGGTGGAAGGAACATTTACTGCCCGGGTGGGAGGAGCAATACCCACTCGAATTTTGCGACCCATCGTTGGCACATGATGGTCGGGGTATGTTTAAGCATGTTGTTCAAGATTTTTTATTTTATTTTGTTTTACAGCCCCAAGTTGAGCAGAGGCGTAGGGCCCTCTCCGTGCTTGGGATCATTTTGATTACATTGTATAACTAAGATTGCAACATTTTCTAACAAGTTGTAATGTAACAAGTGATTGTAAATTTTGATTGCATTGTATAGTGTAACAAGTGATGCAGGGGTAGGAGACCCCTTATTGTAAACTGATGTATCTGTAAGATGCCTACCGTACCATGTTTTTTTCTCGAATTTGAGGGGAATAGGTGGGTCGGGGGATCAATGGTAGGTAGCTATTAGGTAAATACAGGGGAAGGTTGTTTGTCGGGGGTCAGAAAATTTTGCTCACTCCTTCGACTGGATACTACAATCAAGTTGGAAGTATCCAAAGGGCGGACTGTAGGGGTTTGCAAAAATCCCATAAATCCGTGAAGATTGGAAAATTTTGGTCCACATCGTGGACGAAGAATTGTGTGATTTGAATTGTCTCTGGGTTGGACAATGTTTTAAAAGCATACCCAGAACTCTTGGACAACATCAGGACTTTAAGATTAAAATGGTACCTCTGAGTTTCGAACTGTGTAAATTGCAGAGGGGTCTGAAAATGGCCGTCAGAAAAGCATGGCCAAAAAGGACAAGAGAAGCAGCTCGAAGTGTCTGTGTGAGTGGGAGGATCAAGCAGTGGCAGTCAGACCTGTCAATCAAACCAGGGAGTTTCCCTTCTCTACAGAGGCAATGTTTATTTATTGAAACTGCAGGATGTTGACATAAGGGACTAAACCACTTGAGACTGACTGCAGGACAAAGGGCTTCTGTTTACACACAGAAATCCAACCCCATTCAACACCACTTACACATAATAAGACACATCGAAACTCCGGAGAAGGATTTTTGAAAGAGAACAGTTTGGAATGAATGGGTTTTGAATCACCCATTATTCAGGTGTGTCCTCTTTGGTTAGCCCAGAAACTGCAGATGTAGGCGGGAACACTTCGGCCCCAGAATGTAGACACATTCAAACCACTCCAAGCTTTATTTGAATCAGCCAATTATAGCCTTTCTCTTGTGTATTCGAACTTTTGGGCACCAATTTGCACACAGACCCTTTTCAGGGCAAAACAGCAGGAGCTGGCAGGATATAAAGATAGCTCCTGAGAAGCTATCTCTCTCTTACTTCCTTGGACCACAGGTGAGCAGGTTTCTGACTCCTCAGCAAGCAATCTAGTTAGGAGTTAAAGGGGGTGGTAATTTAAGGGAAATTGCTAAGATTATTTAATTAACATTGTAGCCATTTATCCCTCATTTTTGCCATCTGTCTTCCCCCATTTAAGCAATTGTACAGTGATTACTAAAATCGTGTGGTGTAGTTTTCTTTAGTGTAAGTAAAGTTGATTTTCTCGCATCCAGACCTGTTGTCCGTTTTTAATATATCATGAATTATAAGTCCTCCAGTCCGATTTCGAAGGTGGGGTTTAGTGATTCGAAACCGCTGTTTGGGATTGGTCAGAGGTGCAGTGGCAAAAAGCTGCTTGACCAGGTAAATTACCGTAAACCAGGTAAAGGAAGGTAAATTACCGTAAACCCCAAAAAGATGCCCCCCTACAGTGGGCCCTGCGCATTTCGAGTTGGAGACGCCCAGGATCGGAACTGTCCGGACCTCAGGAGCCCTCAGGCAAGTACATAGATTTTTTCCAGATCGGAGGCCTCCGCACACAGGAAGCTTCCGATCAGAAAATACGGCCCATTGTTTATACTGGGGCTGAGTTTTCCAAGGTGATAGCGGGCACGATCGGTGGCGGGTTGGGTGGGAAAGTTGTTTTATTTGACAACGCGTCAGGAACCTGCTGTCAACATAAGAAGTAGGAGCAGGAGTAGGCCATACGGCCCCTCGGGCCTGCTCCGCTATTCAATAGGATCATGGCTGATCCGAACCTAGACTCACGTCCACTTCCCTGCCCACTCCCCATAACCCTTAATTCCCTTATCAGCTAGGAAACTGTCTATTTCCTTTTTTAATTTATTTAATGTTGCAACTTCCACAGCTCTCTGAGGAAGCAAATTCCATAGATTTACTACCCTCTGAGTGAAGACGTTTCTCCTTATCTCAGTTTTGAAACAGCAGCCCCTTATTCTAAGATTATGCCCCCTAGTTCTAGTCTCACCCATCAGTGGAAACATCCTCCCCGCATCCACCCGATCAAGCCCCCTCACAATCTCATATGTTTCGATAAGATCGCCTCTCATTCTTCTGAATTCCAATGAGTAGAGGCCCAACCTACTCAACCTTTCCTCATAAGTCAACCCCCTCATCTCCGGAATCAACCGAGTGAACCTTCTCTGAACTGCCTCGAGAGCAAGTATATCTTTTCTTAAATATGGAAACCAAAACTGTATGGAGTATTCCAGGTGTGGCCTCACCAGTACCCTATATAACTGAAGCAAGACTTCCCTGCTTTTATACTCCATCCCCCTTGCAATAAAAGCCAAGATTCCATTGGCCTTCCTGATCACCTGCTGTACCTGCATACTAACCTTCTGTGTTTCATGCACCAGGACCCCCAGATCCCTTTGTACTGTAGCACTTTGCAGTTTCTTTCCATTTAGATAATAACTTGCTCTTTGATTTTTTCTGCCAAAGTGCATAACCTCACAATTTCCAACATTATATTCCATCTGTCAAATTTCTGCCCACTCACTTAGCCTGTCTATGTCCTTTTGCAGGTTTTTTATGTCCTCCTCACTCACTGCTTTCCCTCCCATCTTTGCATCGTTGGCAAACTTGGATGCGTTGCACTTGGTCCCCTCCTCCAAATCGTTAATATAGATTGTAAAGAGTTGGGGTCCCAGCACTGACCCCTGCGGAACACCACTAGTTACTGATTGCCAACCCAAGAATGAACCATTTATCCCAACTCTCTGCCTTCTGTTAGATAGCCAATCTTCCACCCATGCCAGTATATTACCCCCAATCCCGTGATTTTTTTATCTTGTGCAGTAATCTTTTGTGTGGCACCTTGTCAAATGCCTTTTGGAAGTCCAAATACACCACATCCATTGGTTCCCCTTTATCCACCCTGTTTGTTACGTCCTCAAAGAATTCGAGCAAATTTGTCAAAAATGACTTCCCCTTCATAAAACCATGCTGACTCTGTCCGATTAAATTATGCTTATCCAAATGTCCTGTTACTGCTTCCTTAATAATGGACTCCAACATTTTACCAACCACAGATGTTAGGCTAACTGGTCTATAGTTTCCAGCCTTTTATCTACTTCCCTTTTTAAATAAGGGCATTATATTAGCAGTTTTCCAATCTACTGGGACCTTTCCTAAATCCAGGGAGTTTGGGAAAATTACCACCAATGCATCCACAATCCCTACCGCCACTTTTCTCAAGACCCTAGGATGTAAGCCATCAGGTCCAGGGGATTTATCCGCCTTAAGTCCCATTATCTTACCGAGTACCATCTCCTTAGTGATTTTAATCGTGTTTAGCTCCTCCCCCCCTATAGCCCCCTGTTTGTCCAGTGTTGGGATATTTTTAGTGCCCTCTACTGTAAAGACTGATACAAAATATTTGTTCAGCGTATTTGCCATCTCCATGTTCCCTACTACTAATTTCCCGGTCTCGTCCTCTAAGGGACCAACATTCACTTTAGCCACCCTTTTTCTTTTTATATAACTATAGAAACTCTTGCTATCTGTTTTTATATTTTTTGCTTGTTTACTTTCATAATCTATCTTCCCTTTCTTAATTAATCTTTTAGTTATTTTTTGCTGGCTTTTAAATGCTTCCCAGTCTTCTATCCTCCCACTAGATTTGGCTACTTTATATGCCTTTGTTTTCAGTCGGATACTATCCTTTATTACTTTACTTAGCCACAGATGGCTGTCTTTTCTTTTAAGCCCCTTTTTTCTCAGTGGAATATATTTTACTTGAAAGTTGTGAAATATCTCCTTGAATGTACACCACTGCTCCTGTACCATCTTACACCTTAATCTATTTTCCCAGTCCACTTTAGTCACCTCTGCTCTCATGCCTTCATAGTCTCCTTTATTCAAGCTTAGTACAGGTAGACTATCTTTTATCCGAACTTCCGAAAACCGAAACCCTCTAAAAACCGAAGGTTTTTTCGTTCAGCGTAAGTCGTGCGCACGACATGACCAGAGTGGCGCACGACCCCGACCCCCGCCGACGACCCCCCGTGGACCCCCGCCGACCCCCGTGCCGACCCCGACTCCTGCCGACCCCCCGCCGACCCCCGCTGACGCCCCCGCCGACCCCCGCCAACCCCCCCGCCGACCCCGACCCCCGCCGACCCACCCGCCGAGCCCCCGCCCACCCCCACCGCCGACCCCGATGACCCCCACCCCTGACCCCCCGCCGACCCCCCCGCCGACCCCCGCCGACCCCCCCGCCGACCCCGACTCCCGCCGAACCCCCGCCGACCCCCCCGCGGACCCCCACCACCCCCCTGCCGACCCTGACCCCCGCCGACACCCCGCCGACCCCCACCCCTGACCCCCTGCCGACCCCGACTCCCGCCGACCCCCCCACCAACCCCCCCGCGGACCCCCGCCGACCCCGACTCCCGCCGACCCCACGCCGATCCCCACCCCCGACCCCCACCGCCGACCCCCCCGCAGACCCCCGCCGACCCTGACCCCCGCCAACCCACCCCCAACAAATTTCCCAGTCTTATAAAGTACCTTCCAAAATCTGAAATTTTCCAAAAACCGAAACACGGCTGGTCCCGAGGTTTTCGGATAAAGGATAGTCTACCTGTATGCTGGTTTGAGATCCAACTCTCTCACCCTCGAACTGAATTTGGAATTCAACCATGTTATGGTCACTCATACCAAGGGGATCCTTTACTAGGACATTTTTTATTAATCCTGTCTCATTACACAGGACCAGACCTAAGATTGCCTGCCCCCTGGTTGGTTCAGTAACATACTGCTCAAGGAACCCGTCCCTAATGCACTCTATGAACTCTTCCTCAAGGCTGCCCTGCCCAATTTGATTTGTCCAGTCAATATGAAAGTTAAAATCTCCCATGATTATAGCTGTTCCCTTATTACAAGCCCCAACTATTTCCTGATTTATACTCTGACCAATAGAGTTGCAACTGTTAGGAGGCCTATAGACTACGCCCACTAGTGACTTTTTCCCCTTATTATTCCTTATCTCCACCCAAACTGTTTCACTATCCTGATCCTTTGATCCAATATCATTTCTCACTATTGCAGTGTTTCCGTCCTTTATTAACATAGCCACCCCACCTCCCTTTCTTTCCTGTCTGTCTTTCCTAATAGTCAAATACCCCTGGATGTTTAGTTCCCAGTCATGGTCACCTCACAGCCATGTTTCTGTAATGGCCACCAGATCATACCCATGTGTAGTTATTGTACCGTCAACTCGTCTGTTTTGTTACGAATGCTGCGTGCATTCAGATAAAGGACTTTTAAATATGTTTTGTGACAATTTATTCCTGCTTTTACCCCCTTTACTACTTTACCTTTATCTTTATATATTCTGTCCCTTCCTGACACGCTCTGGTTTTTAATTTCCCCACTGCTACTTCGTTCTATTGCCTTCTCCGCTGACATTTTTATTTTTCGCTCTCTTGAAACCTCCCCCTCCACTAATTAGTTTAAAGCCCTCTCTACAGCCCTAGTTATTCGATTCGCCAGGATTCTAGTCCCAGCACTGGCCAAGTGAAGTCCATCCCAACGGAACAGCTCTCTCCTGTCCCAGTACTGGTGCCAGTGTCCCAAGAAGCAAAACCCATTTCTCCCACACCAGTCTTTGAGCCACGCATTTAACTCTCTGATTTTATTTACCCTAGCCAAATTTGCTCGTGGCTCAGGTAGTAATCCAGAGATTATTACCCTTGTAGTTCTGCTTTTTAATTTTGCCCCTAGCTGCTCATACTCCCTCAGCAGAACCTCTTTCCTTGTCCTATCTATGTTGTTGGTACCAACATGGACCACGACAACTGGATCCTCCCCCTCCCACTCCAAGTTTCTCTCCAGCCCAGAGGAGATGTCCTTAACCCTGGCACCGGGCAGGTAACACAACCTTCGGGACTCTCGCTCTTGGCTGCAAAGAACCCTATCTATCCCCCTTATGATACTATCCCCTACCACTACAACATTTCTTTTTACTCCCCTCACTTGAATGGCCCCCTGTTCCACGGTGAAGTGGCCAGGTTAGGTTGATTGGCCATGATAAAAATTAGCCCTTAGTGTTAGGGGGGATTAAATACGTGGGGTTACGGGGTTACGGGGATAGGGCTTGGGTGGGATGGCTGTCGGTGTAGCGACCGGGTGCTCGGGTTTGGATGATCAGCCATGATCTCGTTGAATGGCGGAGCAGGCTCGAGGGGCCGAATGGCCTGCTCCTGCTCCTATCTTCTCTGTTTCTATGGTTGCTCATCCTCCCTGCAGTCCCTGCTCCTGTCCTCACAGGGAGTAAGAGCCTCGAACCTGTTGGACAAGAGCAAGGGCTGCGGCTCCTTCAACACTACCTCCTGGATCCCCGTACCTGCCTCACTCATAGTCACACCCTCCTGTCCCTGACCACGTACTACATCTGAATTAGTTAATCTAATTGGTGTGACTACTTCCTGGAACACAGAGTCCAGGTAACTCTCCCCCTCCCTGATGTGTCTCAGTGTTTGAAGCTCGGACTCCAGCTCATCAACACGGAGCCGGAATTCCTCGAGCAGCCAACACTTACTGCAAATGTGATCACCGTGAGCATCAATGGTGTCCACCAGCTCCCATATATTGCAGCAGCAACACATCACCTGCTCTCCCATTCTATGTAATTAATTAAATTTATTAATATTATTTTTAAATACCCTCTGCCCCGATTCTAGATGATGAATATCACACCTTAGAAACTATAAACCACAGAGTTTAAGTTTAAAAAGAGAGAAATACTCACCAACCAATCACTTACCTGCTTTCTGGTGATGTCACACTTCGATTTCTTTTGACCTCTCTCCTTCCCTCTGAGTTCCGAGTTCAGAGACTGGTAAACCTACCTGGGTCTCTGGAGCCTTTTATAGCCCCGCTGCTGCCGCTGAATTCCCACCGACGCTCTGAGGCCTTACCTGGTCTCTTGAGCCTTTTATAGCCCCGCTGCTGCCGCTGAATTCCCGCCAACGCTCTGTCAACTCGCTCCCACGCGCATTTCCCACAGGCGCATCTATTAGCGTGGAGCCGATCCGACCTGCAGAGGTGGAGGACCCAATTGAAATCATTATGAGGTACTTTACAGGCACTTTAAAACCTTTTTCCCCATACTTTTTAAATTTCCCTGCATGGCCATGGGATTTACACAGCTCGGGAAGCACATCTGTCAACCTGAGGTGTGATTTCTGTGGCCATTGCTCCAGCTGATTACTTGACAGCATAGAAAACAAACCAAAATAAAAACATGTTGATTACATCAGCTAACAGATTGATGGAGATTCTGTTCTACTTGAAAAGCTACTGGTAAATGTTAATTTTTCATTGGCCATTCTCAGCTGTTGCCTTCCAATTGAACAGTAATTGCAGTGAATTGATCTGCACTATAAAAAACGACATATACCATTTCAATAAATGTTTGTGTTGTTTCTGGTCAGGGTTTTTTCACAGTATACTGTGATTGTCCAGTTACACATCAAATCAAGTCATCAACTGTAACAATTTCATTCTCATCACTCATTCCACTGGTTCAATTTACTTTCAGTCCCCGAATATGACTAATTTAATTTTTCAGCCTGAATTTCTGCAGAGGTTCTCTCACTTGTCCACTGTGAACTTCAACGGAAGAGCTGCAGAAATCCCAGAGACACATTGTAAGCACCACTTAGACAGTTTGTTAGGGATTCTGCAGCTCTGAACTTGCATAAGATTTTAAATCCACCCCTTTAGAATTACATTTAAAATCTGCTTAATTTTATGTATCACCTATACACACACATCTTTTATTTGTACCAGTTACTGCTACAAAAGTCTTTAGATTTGTGACTAAAGCACCAATAACTTCACAATTAATGAACATTTTAAATTATGTTCTTGGTTGTATTTGTAGATGGAGTCATATTACTTAATGATAATTTTATTTAAATATTTCTTTGTCACTCATATATAACTTTTATTATATCATTGTACAGTAAAGATTCAACCTCCACTATGTTAGATTAAACTTAAAATGTAATGTGGCCAGGATCCCTTTAAGTCTTGGCCTCCTGGGGTGGTCTCTTCTGCCCATCGGAAGGGAAGAGGACCTCCCTCCATGCTCTGCCTACCTCCATAAGCATATAGAGGGAGTCATCGGAGAACCTGGGTGCAGCCCTCTGCCTCTGTGCAGTCAATTTCAGTGTTTGCAGCACTCCAAATCTGTAGTGCACTGACAGCACTATGTTAGATTAAACTTCAAATGTAATGTGGCCATGGCCCCTTTAAAGATCCCGGCTGAAAACGCGTCATCAATGACGTCACCAGATCCGCGCCATCTCATTGTGCCGGGTAATGCGCTGGGCAGGCTTAATAGGCCCCATTAAGGTAAGTTAATTTTGTACAGCGCGATGGAGCCAGCAGTGCGGTCGGGACCCAACACAGACACCAGCCGCATTGGACCCGCCAAGGTAAGGAAAATTCCGGCCCTGGAGTTTGTGATAGTCAACTCTGACTGGTGTGTGAATTTCATTGCCTCTTAGTTGACTGCTGTGCCTTAATCATCTCTATGATTGAATGTTACTAAGGCCTGCCACTACTACAGGCCTTCAGACACTGCAGTTTTGCAAATGTACCAGGGTGGGTTCTCTCCTTCTTCCTCCATCAGCAATGTCAGCAATGGGTTAGTCCTCGTTTTGTACAGCTACCTCTGCTGGAGTCGCAAACACCTTTATTTCAGTGTTTAGATAGTAAGAGTTTTTATAGTTATATAAAAAGAAAAAGGGTGGCTAAAGTAAATGTTGGTCCCTTAGAGGATGAGACCGGGAAATTAATGGTGGGAAATATGGAGATGGCAAAAACACTGAATGAATATTTTACATCAGTCTTTACAGTAGAAGACACTAAGAATATCCCAACACTGGACAAACAGGGGGCTAAAGGGGGGGAGGAGCTAAACACAATCAAAATCACTAAGGAAGTGGTACTCGGTAAAATAATGGGACTCAAGGCGGATAAATCACCTGGACCTGATGGCTTACATCCTAGGGTCTTGAGGGAAGTGGCGGTAGAGATTGTGGATGCATTGGTAATAATTTTCCAAAACTCCCTGGACTCGGCAAAGGTCCCGGCAGACTGGAAAACTGCTAATGTAACACCCTTATTTAAAAAGGGCAGTAGACAGAAGGCTGGAAACTATAGACCGGTTAGCCTAACATCTGTGGTAGGTAAAATTTTGGAGTCCATTATTAAGGAGACAGTAACAGGACATTTGGATAATCATAATTTAATAGGACAAAGTCAGCATGGTTTTATGAAGGGGAAGTCATGTTTGACAAATTTGCTGGAGTTCTTTGAGGAAGTAACGTATAGGGTGGATAAAGGGCAACCAGTGGATGTAGTGTATTTAGACTTCCAAAAGGCATTTGACAAGGTGCCACACAAAAGATTATTGCTTAGGATAAAAAATCACGGGATTGGGGGTAATATTCTGGCATGGATAGAGGATTGGCTATCTAACAGAAGGCAGAGAGTTGGGATAAACGGTTCATTCCCAGGCTGGCAATCAGTAACTAGTGGTGTTCCGCAGGGGTCAGTGCTGGGTCCCCAACTCTTTACAATCTATATTAACGATTTGGAGGAGGGGACCGAGTGTAACATATCAAAGTTTGCAGATGATACGAAGATGGGAGGGAAAGTAGTGAGTGAGGAGGACATAAAAAACCTGCAAGGGGACATCGACAGGCTAAGTAAGTGGGCAGAGATTTGGCAGATGGAATACAATACTGGAAAGTGTGAGGTTATGCACTTTGGCAGGAAAAATCGTAGAGCAAGTTATTATCTTAATGGCAAGAAACTTGAAAGTACTGAAGTACAAAGGGATCTGGGGGTCCTGGTGCACGAAACTCAAAAGGTTAGTATGCAGGTGCAGCAAGTGATTAAGAAGGCCAATGGAATGTTGACTTTCATTGCTAGGTGGATAGAATATAAAAATAGGGAGGTATTGCTTCAGTTGTACAAGGTATTGATGAGACCGCACCTGGAATACTGCGTACAGTTTTGGTGTCCATACTTAAGAAAGGACATACTTGCTCTCGAGTCAGTACAAAGAAGGTTCACTCGGTTAATCCCGGGGATGAGGGGATGGACATATGAGGAAAGGTTGAGTAGATTGGGACTCTACTCATTGGAGTTCAGAAGAATGAGAGGCGATCTTATTGAAACATATAAGATTGTGAAGGGGTTGGACCGGGTGGATGCGGGGAAGATGTTCCCGATGATGGGTGAAACTAGAACTAGGGAGCATAGTCTTAGAATAAGGGGCTGCTCTTTCAAAACTGAGATGAGGAGGAACTACTTCACTCAGAAGGTGGTAGGTCCATGGAATATGCTGCCTCAAAAAGCTGTAGAAGCTACATCATTACATAAATTTAAAACAGAAATAGACAGTTTCCTAGAAGTAATGGGAATTAAGGGTTACGGGGAGCGGGCAGGAATTTGGACATGAGTCTAGGTTCGGATCGGTCATGGCCCTGTGGGTAGCGGAGTGGGCCCAGGGGCCGTGTAGCCTGATCCTGCTCCTATTTCGTGTGTCTAATTCTGTTAGATTCAGGAGATGGTTCTGTGATAGTGGATTGATGGTTAGGATCAGATCAGCCATGATCTTACTGAATGGCGGAGCAGGCTCGAGGGGCCGATTGGCCCACTCCTGCTCCTATTTCTTATGTTCTTATGTTCTTATGTAGAGTCCACAGATGGTGTGTTTAAGTGTGGGAGGATATGTGGCCTTATTGCGCGCTTCTGGATTGTTTGTAGCCAACTAATCTGTGGCTGACTTGCTGTGCCCTAGGCTGGATGGACATATTCCAGGATATAAGCTATATTCAGTCTGAGGAAAGTTCTGGGGCTGACTCCACCCTTTCCACAGAGGACTCACAATTGGCCCAACCTGGCGGATGCCCTGCAGTGATGTCCTGGTGGTGATGCCATGGTGGTGATGCCATGGTGGTGTTGCTTTGGTGGTGATGCCCAGATGGTGATGCCCTGGTGATGTTGTCAATGTGCCATATCCAAGCTATATTCCTCTGGAAAGTTCTGCCCAGAAACTTCTGCTGTCTACTTTGACAGTAGCTCAATCCTCATATCCGCTTTTTGTTCAAGGTTCCTTTGGAGAATAGTACTGTATACATGTGATTTTCTGGGTTCAGCAGAATTTACCATTGCCATGCCATTCCTCCACATCATCCAGGCATCTCTGGAGCTTTTCCAGTGCTAATTATGTGCTCATGGAGGATATCCAAATAGCAATGTCACCAGCAAACTGTGAGAAAACCCCAATTGTTTGTTTAGGTGTTGAAATGCCATTGACATAAATGTGGAACAGGAGTGGGGAATTCCTGCCAATGGGCTAAAGCTTATGGAAATTGCTGTGCCCTCTCTGGCAGAAATTGAGCACTGTTCAATTCAATATCCATCAGATCAACTCTGCAAGCTAGTAGATGGCATATCGCAGTCCATTGAATCAAACCTTGTCAATATCCAGGGACACCACCAATGTGCACTCTATTGTTAAAGGCTCAGAGGATGTGCTCTGATTGTAGTGTGAGTGCTTCAAGTCAGAACTACTTTTTACAGCTCCTGTATACTGTAGTACCGGCAGTGACCACACCGGTATATAAGCTGTGCGCATGCCTCTGTACCCCAGTCTAGAGATTACCCTCCTCCAGTAAAGACCTGTTATTTGTTTATGTACAGCATCCGTGTAATTATTTATCCACTGAACCACGGATCTAACAGTGGCGACGAGTGTCGATGCGAATCTACCTGCAACATAAAACAAAACAAAACAAAAAAAAAATAGTCGAGTTCAGGATCACGGGCGTCGACCGCGAGCAACCGCCCAGCAGTCAGGCAGAGATCCAACTTCGCTGGGGAGGCTGTCGAGAGCCAGGCTTGGTTCCCCAGCCACAACGAGCAGTAAGAGACTGACGACAGGTCCAGAGCAGACCCTTCCCGAGCAGCGGTGGCTGGAGCCGACCGATGGCAGAGAGAGAGAGCCGAGCAGCGTCGACAGGGTAAGAAAGAGGGTGAAGAGAGCAGGGCGCAGCCGGGGGTTGATCACCGAGCGGTGTCGAGGAAAAATACTGCAAACCGGAGAGAGGGAGGGTAAGAAACAGCCGGGTTCTAGACTGAGCGGCATCGACAAATATCAAGAGAAGAACGCGCAGAGCACAGCCAGGGATCACGGGCTGATCAGGGTCCATGGAGCGAAGCAAGGGGAGACGCCATTGAGCCACGGAGAAGCAGGGAGAGCGCGGGAGACGCCATTGAGCCATGGAGAAGCAGGGAGAGCGCGGGAGGCGCCATTGAGCTGCGGAGAAGAAGGAAGAGCGCGGGAGACGCCATTTTGCAAAGCCGCAGCGGAGAAGACGGGCGAGCGCGGGAAGGAAGGAAAGCGTGGGAGACGCCATTTTGTGCCAGTGGAGAAGAAGGGGAAGCGTGGGAGGTGCCATTGGTGATAGTTAACGCACAACCAAGGATGCCGAAGAGTGGCAGTATCTCTACGTTTGACAATGAAGTCGAAGATTGGGCGACATATGTGGAACGTATCGAGGTGTACTGCAGGGTGAATGAAGTGCCAGATGCTAATAAAGCACCGGTTCTGTTAAATTCCATGGGTGCAAAAACTTATGGGTTACTGCAAAATCTAATAACCCCAGAGAAGCCGGTAAACAAGAATTTTGAAAGCATAGTAGAAATCCTACAGGACCACTTAAACCCCACACCGCTGCTGATAGCAGAACGATTTAAGTTCCATAAAAGGAACCAACACAAAGATGAAAGCAATGCTGAGTACCTAACGGAACTGCGCAAGCTATCGAAATACTGCCAGTTTGGAGCACGACTAGCAGACACGTTAAGGGACAAGTTTGTGCGTGGGCTACAAAGTGAAGGAACCCAGAAACGGCTTCTATCAGAAAAGGACCTTACGCTGGACAAAGCTTTCAGTATGGCAGTATCACACGAAGCAGCCGCAAGGGGCGCTGCAGAGATACATAGAGTCATAGAGTCATAGAGTTTTACAGCACAGAAAGAGGCCCTTCGGCCCATCGTGTCTGCGCCGCCCATCCATCCCTGTCCAGTCTAATCCCATTTTCCAGCATTTGGTCCATAGCCTTGTATGCAATGGCATTTCAAGTGCTCATCCAAATGCTTCTTGAATGTTGTGAGGGTTCCTGCCTCTACCACCCTTTTAAGCATTGAGTTCCACATTCCAACCACCCTCTGGGTGAAAAAGTTCCTCCTCAAATCCCCTCTAAATCTCCTGCCCCTTACCCTGAATTTATGCCCCCTTGTTATTGACCCCCCTACTAAGGGGAAAAGTTCCTCTTTGTCTACCCTATCTATGCCCCTCATCATTTTGTACACCTCAATCAGGTCCCCCCTCAGCCTTCTTTGCTCCAAGGAAAACAACCCCAGCCTGTTTAGTCTTTCTACATAGCTGAGGTGCTCCATCCCAGGTAACATCCTGGTGAATCTTCTCTGCACCCTCTCCAAAGCAATCACATCCTTCCTATAGTGAGGCGACCAGAACTGCACACAGTACTCCAGCTGTGGCCTCACCAGCGTTTTGTACAGCTCCATCATAACCTCCCTGCTCTTATATTCTATGCCTCGGCTAATGAAGGCAAGTATCCCATATGCCTTTTTAACCACCTTATCTACCTGTTCCGCTGCCTTCAGGGATCTATGTACATGTACACCAAGGTCCCTCTGACCCTCTGTACTTCCTAGGGTCCTACCACTCATTGTGTATTCACTTGCCTTATTTGTCCGTCCAAAATGCATCACCTCGCACTTTTCAGGGTTAAATTCCATTTGCCACTTTTCCGCCCATCTGACCAACCCGTTTATATCGTCCTGTAGCCTGAGGCTTTCCTCCTCGCAATTTACCACCCCACCAATTTTCGTGTCATCTGCGAACTTACTGATCATACCTTTTACATTCTCATCCAAATCATTTATGTAGATCACAAACAACAAGGGACCCAGCACCGATCCCTGAGGTACCCCACTGGACACAGGCTTCCAGTCACAAAAGCAACCTTCGACCATCACCCTCTGCCTCCTGCCACTCAGCCAGTTTAGGATCCAACGCGCCAAGGCACCCTGGATCCCATGGGCTCTTACCTTCTTGACCAGTCTCCTATGCGGGACTTTGTCAAAAGCTTTACTGAAGTCCATGTAAACCACATCCACAGCATTTCCCTCATCCACCCCCCTAGTCACCCCCTCGAAAAATTCAATCAGATTTGTCAGACATGATTTACCCTTGACAAAGCCATGCTGACTATCCCCAATTAATCCTTGCCTCTCCAAGTGGAGACTAATTTTGTCCCTCAGAATTTTTTCCAATAATTTCCCTACCACAGATGTTAGGCTCACTGGCCTGTAATTCCCTGGTTTATCCCTGCTACCCTTCTTGTATAATGGTACTACATTAGCTGTTCTCCAGTCCTCTGGTACATCCCCTGTGGCCAGAGAGGTTCTGAAAATTTGTGTCAGAGCCCCTGCAATCTCCTCCTTTGCCTCCCACAGCAGCCTGGGATACATCTCGTCCGGGCCTGGGGATTTATCCACTTTTTGGCCTGCTAAAACCGCTAGCACCTCCTCCCTCTCGATGCTAATATGTTCAAGTATGTCACAGTCCCCTTGCCCGATTTCTATGTCTGCATCGTCTTTCTCCATAGTGAACACAGATGCAAAAAATTCATTTAAAACCCCGCCTACATCATCTGGCTCTACACACAGATTGCCACTTTGGTCCCTAATGGGCCCTACCCTTTCCCTGGTTATCCTCTTGCCCTTAATATACATAAAACATCTTAGGATTTTCCTTTATTTTGCTCGCCAGTGTTATCTCATGGCCCCTCCTCGCCCTCCTAATTTCTTTTTTAAGTATGCCCCTGCATTTTTTATACTCCTCTAGGGCTTCTTCCGTCTTTAGTTTTTTGTAACTGCCAAAAGCCCCCCTTTTATTTCTAATGCATTTTTGTATATCCCTTGTCATCCAAGGTTCCCTTTGCTTGTTGGTCCCACCCTTGACCTTTACAGGAACATGTTGGCGTTGTACTCTCTCTATTTCCCTTCTGAAAGTCTCCCACTGTTTTGATGTGGATTTTCCTATAAGTAGCTGCTCCCAGTCCACTTTGGCCAGATCCTGCCTTATCATATTAAAATCGGCCTTCCCCCAATTTAGAACCCTTATTTCCGGGCGGTCTTTGTCTTTTTCCATGACCACCTTAAATCTTAAATACAACGGAGACCGCAAGAATATGGCACCAACGAAATGACCTATGGAACAGGGAAGTGCTATCGTTGCGGCAGAACAACGCATGACCAGAAAGATTGTTGGTTCAAGGACCAAGTGTGCAGACAGTGTGGGAAAGCAGGACACATAGCAAGAGTCTGCAGGTCTGGGAAGAAAAGCAACAGTAAGAAATCTCCACAGGAGAAGTACAAAAAGGTACACCAGGTGATGGACAGTGGTTCAGACGAACAGAAAAGTGACACAGACTCCGGAAGCAAGGAGCTGGGTTGTCTGAAACTACATAATGTAACCGAAATGGAGGATCACCAGACTATCTGGGTTACACTCAAGATAGATGGAGTCCAAGTGGAAATTGAATTGGACACAGGGTCAGCTCTAACAGTCATAAATCAAAGAGACTACAAGCGGCTATTTTCACACATACCCTTGAAAGCTACAGAGATTGTCTTGAAGACGTATACGGGGCAAAAAGTCTACCCCAAAGGAAAAATAAGGGTGAAAGTGACATATAAAGGTCAGGAAATACCTAAAATGGATATATATGTATTGCCAAATGGAGGACCACCACTGCTAGGACGTGAATGGATCCGGAAGATACATTTAGATTGGCATTCCATACAGGCACTGAAGGTGGAGGCCAAAAAGGATGACGACGTCACACCTGGATGACTGTCAAAAATGCTAACTGACACAAAAGAAGTGTTCCAGGAGGGACTAGGAACACTAAAAGGAATAACAGCAACAATTAAAATAGAGGATAGTGCAAGCCCAAAGTTTCTGAAGGACAGACCAGTGCCTTATGCGATCAGACCAGCGGTTGAAGCAGAGCTGGAAGGGTTGGAACGTTCAGGAGTACTGTCCAAAGTGGACTGGAGCGAGTGGGCTACACCCATCGTTCCTGTAACGAAGAGGTCGTTGAGTAATATGCCTGGGGAACCAAAGAAGGCCCGCATCTGTGGGGATTTTAAGGTGACAGTGAACCCAGTCCTTCACACGGTGCAATATCCGCTTCCACGAATTGAGGATATTTTCGCCTCGCTATCTGGTGGTAAACGCTTCACCAAAATTGATCTAGCCCAGGCGTACTTGCAAATGGAGGCAGAAGAAGCTTTGAAACATTACCTTACGATCAACACCCATAAAGGTCTCTATCAATACAACCGGCTGGTGTTTGGAGTAGCCTTGGCTCCGGCTATCTGGCAAAGGGCGATGGATCAGGTCCTGTAAGGGAGTCCAGGGACCCAGTGTTATTTGGACGACATCTTGGTCACGGGCGAAAATGACGGTGATCACCTCGCTAACTTGGAGAAGGTGCTCACCAGATTAAAGGAATATGGGCTACGAGCTAATCGCCACAAGTGCAAGTTTTTCCAGAAACAGATCTCGTATTGCGGCCATGTCATCGATGAAGAGGGGTTACATAAGTCCCCTGACAAGATAGAGGCAGTAGTCAAGGCTGCAGCACCGGAAAATGTGTCACAACTGAGGTCGTTCCTCGGGCTGGTAAACTATTACCACAAGTTCTTACCAAATTTGTCTACGGTATTACACCCGCTGAACACCCTACTGCAAACAGGGGTACCATGGAAGTGGGATGACGAACGTAGACGAGCTTTCCAGAAGTGTAAAGAAATGATCACATCAAAAGAGGTGTTGGCCCATTTCAACCCAGCACTACCAATTCGTTTGGCATGTGATGCATCACCCTACGGCATTGGAGCGGTGCTGTCGCACAAATTCCCAGACGGGTTGGAGAGGCCAGTAGCCTTTGCGTCTCGGTCACTAACCTCAGCTGAGCGCAACTATGCCCAGATTGACAGGGAGGCCCTCAGCCTAGTATGGGGAGTAAAAAAATTCAACCACTATCTGCATGGACAGAAGTTCACCTTGCTGACTGACCACCAACCACTTGTCTCCATCTTTAATCCTAAGAGGGGCGTGCCAGTAATGACTGCACAGCGGTTACAAAGATGGTCCCTGTTTCTAGGGGCGAATCAATATGAAATAGAATATAAAGGCATGAGACAGCATGGGAACGCTGATGGGCTATCGCGCCTGCCACTGCCTACTGTGGAGGAAGCACCAGCAGTGGACCATATCGAAATATTTTATTTGTCGATAATTGAACGATTGCCAGTAACAAACGCGGATATAGAGAAGGAGACCCGCAATGATCCGACGCTGTCACGGGTATATGAATTGATGGTGAGGGGATGGCCAACACATGGCGACTCACTGTTGCCAGCATTCTCATCCAGAAGAGAACAGCTGTCAGTATGCCAGGGGACAGTGATGTGTGGATCCAGAGTGGTGATTCCACCCAAGTTAAGGGAGAGATTGCTAAATGAGCTACATGAAGGTCATCTGGGGGGAGTGAAAATGAAAAGCCTAGCTAGGGCTTATGTGTGGTGGCCGGGAATCGATCAACAAATCGAAGACCTAACTAAGAGCTGCTTAAGATGCCAGAAGGTCCAAAATGCACCACCACATGCCCCTCTACACCCATGGGAGTGGCCCTCCTCTCCATGGCAAAGGGTGCACGTTGATTTCGCTAGTCCATTCATGGACTCAATGTTCTTAATAGCAGTGGATGCTCATTCAAAGTGGCCTGAGATGATAAAGATGTCTTCAACCACTACAGAGAAAATGATTGCAGTCCTACGGACCATATTTGCCAGAAACGGTTTGCCAGAGCAGATCTGCTCTGATAATGGACCACAGTTTGTGTCCGACGAGTTCCAAAAATTCATGAAAAGGAATGGGGTAAGGCATTTCACATCCGCCCCGTATCATCCAGCCACCAATGGATTGGCTGAGAGGTTCATACAAACCTTTAAGAAGGCGATAAAGGCCATGTGCGACAAGGAAATTCCACTACAGCATAAGATGGACAATTTCTTATTAGCCTACCGAAACGCGACACATGCAGTTACCAACCAGACCCCGGCCATGATGTTCTTTAACCGAAGGTTGAGATCTCGTCTGGACTTGCTCAGACCAAATGTGCGAAGAAATGTTGAGGACAAACTATTCCAGCACATCAACGAGAAGCCGACAAGGAGCTTCAATGTAGGGCAACCAGTCTTGGCCCGGGACTATCGAACAGAGAAGTGGCAACCCAGAACGATATGTACAAGGCAGGGGCCATTAATGTACACAGTGGATTTCGGGGAGAACATTGTGAGACGCCACGTCGATCAGATCTTAGCATCACAGGAATGCATCAACCCCATGTCTCGAGTACCTGGGGATGAACCCGACATACCGGTAGCATCTACTTCAGACCCGGTAGCAGTGGAACCCGATAAACTACCCGATGAAAGGGTGTCAGAATCGCCTCTGCACCAAGAACAAGAACCTCTGGAAAGGCGCTATCCCGAAAGGGTCAGGAAGCCGCCCCAAAGACTGAATCTATAAATGGACTTTTGTTATTGAATGTACATGTAAAAATGTAATTGTTATTTGAATATTAAGGGGGTATTATTAATCTAAAAATAGAGGAATTGTAGTGTATGTGCTTCAAGTCAGAACTACTTTTTACAGCTCCTGTATACTGTAGTACCGGCAGTGACCACACCGGTATATAAGCTGTGCGCATGCCTCTGTACCCCAGTCTAGAGATTACCCTCCTCCAGTAAAGACTTGTTATTTGTTTATGTACAGCATCCGTGTAATTATTTATCCACTGAACCACGGACCTAACACTGATAGTTATAGCAAGTTGTCACTGGTGCTCCTTCCACTCCTGAACCCTACTCGGCCTGAGTTCATAGAATCATAGAAATTTACAGCACAGGAAGCCTTTCGGCCCATCATGTCTGTGTCTGCCGTAAAAGAGCTATCCAGCCTAATCCCACTTTGCAGCTCTTGGTCCGTAGCCTTGTAAGTTGGAGCAATTCAAGTGCATATCCAAGTACTTTTTAAATGTGATGAGGGTTTCTGCCTCTACCACCCTTTCAGGCAATGAGTTCCAGAACCCCAGCACCCTCAAGATGAAAAATTTCTCCTCAACTCTCCTCTAATCCTCCTACCAATTACTTTCAATCTATTTCCCCTGGTTATTGACCTCTGCTAAGGGAAATAGGTCATTTCCTATCCACTCTATCGAGGCCCCTCATCATTTTATACACCGCGATCAAGTCTCCCCTCAGCCTCCTCAGTTTCAAAGAAAACAACCCCAACCTATCTAATCTTTCCTCATGGCTAAAATTCTCCAGTCCTGGCAACATCCTCATAAATCTCTGTATCCACTCTAGTGCAATGTGGGGACCAGAAATGTACACAGTACTCTAGTTGTGGCCTAACCAGTGTTTTATACAGTACAAGCATAACCTCCCTGCTCTTATATTCTGTGCCTCGGCTAATAAAGGAGTTGACGAAATCAATGTTCTCGTGCTGCGGTTGGAAGAAGTGCGCAATGATTCGCTCCAGCAGCTTTCCCAGGCAGATTGTTGTGTCGATAATTGCACAGGTCATCGGAATCTTTGCCCAGTTTATGGACAACAGCTGATTCCCAGCATCTCAGGAAGTAGCCCAACACTAACAATTTGGTGAAGGTCTCAGCTGTCACAGCCGTCATTCCATCGGGAACCTCGCTGAGCATTTGTTTAGTGATGCCATCCTTGCCCAGGTCTTTCTCTCGCCCATTCTTTAGCCTCAGCTGGAGTTCAGTAGCAGTAATCGGCTGGGCCAAGGCAGTTTCACTGGCCTTTGGTGCATTATCTTCTCCAGCACTTGCAGAGGTTGTGCTCAAGAGGTTGGAACACTCTGGTTTTGTGTGGAAGTAATGGTGCATTTTTCCCCCCCACCTACTGTTGAATTCTGATGTGATTTAATTTGGTGTGGACAGGACAGAGGTGATCTTTGAAGAACTCTGCTTTCTCTGAGTCTGTCTCTGCCCTATAGCCCAGATAATGCAGCTTTGGCACGTTTGTGTGTGGCCCTGTCCTGATCTAAAGCCAGAATCATTTTGAGGTCTTGCTCTGGCTCAACCGAGTCGGCTGGGGGATGCAGACAGGGCCTCGGTTTAACGTCTTATTCAATGTAGCATAACAACAGTCACTGCATTTAAAAGTAATTCATTGCATTTGAAGCACTTTCAAGTGTTTCTGAGAGATCTGATAAGGTATATAAATACAAATCTTTTTTTCTTCTTTGTTTCATGGCACCATACACTGGTATTATAATGTGCTGAACTTGTCAAGATAACCGATAATTAAAGATTTTGCCATGAAAAAAATAATCATTTGAATTTATACGCAAATTGTATTGTAGGGGGTTTCTCTTGCTCTTTCTGGTCTCCTGCCAGGCTTCGTGCAATAATTACCCTTGAGTGGTTCGACCCACTCCCCCTACGGTTCTAGACCTTGGACTTAGGTGCAGAGAACAGTAGTGCAGAGAAAGAACTCAATAGACCAGGTTGAATAGCACGAAATGGATGCTTTTATTTTTAAACAGTTTGAAGCATTACAAAATACATGTCATAGGCACAGATTAAAGTTACTACAATCATGCACAAATTTATGAACTTGACTCTATGGAAATGGGGAACACACGGCACATCGTAAAAGGGGAAACACATTACGATTTCCCTTAACTCCCTCCCCTATACCTAAACTAAGTTTCGACCTGGGGAACTTGGGATCATGCTCACCACTCTCGAAATCGCGAGAAAGGGGGTTCGCAGCCTTTTTGGCACCGCTTTCCGTCGTCACGTGGATTTGGAAACTTCTGGCGCAGTCGATATTCTCTCCTCCCTCGAGGCGGTGGGGTAGACCCAGCCTCGATGAGCGCTCGTTAAGGTTGAGATCCACAATCGTGGGTTTTTGTTCATGGAGCAGACCTAGATGCAGGTTATGCACATGGGAGAATCTTGTGGCATCGATCGCCGGTTCTCCAGAGGGTTTCTTCTCCGTCGGCCTGGGTCATCGATGATCTCCCGACCCCAGTACCCGGGCCACCCTCGTCGTCTTCTCGTCGTGGCCGAGCCTTATTTGGCTGAACACCGACCACGTTGTCCTTTTACCGAAACCGTCCGTCTTTAAAAAGACGAAAACGTTTTCATCGATCTGCCGAAGTGGAAGAGGCGCCGATCCGGGCACCGTCCGCCCTTTGTTCGTTCCTCGTAGAAGAAAGTTCTTGAAGAAATGGAAGCCTGAAGTCGCCCAACAAGAAGCCGTGGCAGTGAAGAAGAAGTTGTTCAAGTAACCCGAAGTCCGAAGTAACTTAGATGGACTTTCAATCCATAGTTATACTCTTTTGGGACAGTCTTATCTCCCGCCAAATCATAGTCTTGTCTTTGTATTAATTTTGGCGGGCAGAAATCTCTGCAGGGGCGCTTTGTCTTGTAACGGAGCCGGTGATAACTTAAACTGGCCTTCCTGGCCGATAATGTCTTTCAATGTCTTTTGCATTGTCACCGTGGCTCGGTTCGCATATTGATCGGTCCGGACATTTTCCTTGATGGCTGCTAAACGGTTTTTTCTTTGTACGATAAATGGGTATAAATGTTTTTACATTGTCCGCCCATATCTTGATGGGCCCCATCCTGTACTTATAATCCATTGAATATGTATGCTGTTGCTCTGAGTTTCGGTTCCCAGAGACTGGCTTTCGTGGGCTCACTGTCTTCAATCCACAAGCCTGTCTGGCTTGCAGTAACAGAAATAAAATGATTCATAAACTGATCACGGGGCCTGGCGGCCATTTTGTATGCCCTTTTATCAAAGGTTTTTCTGTGCAAGCTTACTTTGGTCAATAAACAGTCTTATTTTATCCAGTTTTCTTGCGTGATTTTTGCTGAAAATTGCGAATCTTACAGGCCCCCCTGTGATACTGATAGCTTGCTTAAAGTATCAATAATCCTTGATGAGCAAATTTTCCCTGATTCCCCACATCCAAACATTCCTGGCACTTAACTATCTATGCCCCTCATGACACATGCAGTTCCCATTTCCGGAGAAAATGAAAATTACCTCATGCACATTTGGAATCATAGACAGCAAATCTTAAACTATAACACCTTCACCTGTCAGATAGGCAGGGGTTGATACCCTTTTGCGCCATCTGCATGCATCTTTTATTAATCCAAAAAACTTAAGAACAACTAATAACATAACAATACTTATTTCCTTATAACCCAAAACAACCAACAACAAAAAAAAAAAAAACAAAAAAAAAAATTTTAAATGGAGGGACGCTTAATCTTATACTAGCAGCTTAGAGTGGGGTATCTGCTTCCCCCATTCGCACATAGCGTTCTCTCCATTCTCCTGTGTTCTCGTGCCTCTGGAGGCGTTTGCCTCTTTTGCAATGCACGAAGAGCAAAAATATCACAATCAAAACCTGACATACTACTAGGATATGGGATGCTATTCTAATCCAGGCGGGGACCTCTATGTTGGTGAACAAGTCCCACCATGGTGGGATGGTTATGTCCAATATGTCTTTTCCTATCTCTAAAGTCTTCTGCTCCAGTGTGTAGAAATGTTTCTGCGAAATTATAACGGCTTTTAAAATCTTGGTGAGGTGTTCGGGAAGAGGGGGAATGGCATAACCAAAATGCGCGACAAATCGTTGTAAGTCTGTGAAATTCTCTTTGATAGTGATGTGTACGGTGGAGGGCGCAGGAATGGGAACAATTCATTGTTGTGCCACTTGAACCTCGGCCCTGGGTTTGAAACAGAAACTGCTATCACCGACCGAACACCACTCGTGTTGTCCATATCGGTACTGAGGCGCTGCAGTGGTGACGCAGTATGTCCCACCCCCGATATATGCTACCTGTGGGGGCACATGGTCCTCTGCCATTGCCTCCATGGTGCAATTCACCGGCTTCGCGCTAGCGGTTCTGAACCCGCACTGTGGTTTCAAAAAGGCATTCAAGTGCTGGGGACACAGGATGATGTGTGCTCCCCGGCTCCGACATCCCGAGAGGTCGGTGCCTGTCATCGTACGCTCCCATCTGATGAGGTAAGGCGGGACCACTGCGTAACAGATGTGTGCGCCCCCCTGAATGACTCCAATGTTCTCTACTCTGTATACCGGGGCGGGCTTTGCTGCGGGACCCAACACCGGCATTCTTACTACTATTCCCATAATAGTGTGATTTGAATGTCCGCAGTCCACTGGAACTGGGTATGCTTCTGCGGCTAGTCTGAGCTGGCACGGGCTTAATGCATTCTCAAAAGGGTGGAGCGCTTGCAAGTGCTTGTTGCTGATCCAGGACGGGACCAAACCCTGTTTTAAATCCTCAAGATTACTGCGGCCCTCGCCCAATAACCACGCCCCGTACAGCACACAGGCCTCATTTTGCGCAGCTTGATCGGACGCATTCCGATCCTCCTTAATGAGTGCATTTACCGTTCTCGCGTGTTTCTCCAGCTCAGCAATTATGTCCTTAAAGTGTAGTGTCATGGCCTGGTCCTCATGCAACTCAGAACCCACGACCTTGTTTTCGTCTGTCAATATGTTCCTTAACTGGGCTTTTAAACCGTTGATCTGTGTCTGCAGCTCCACGTTATCTAGAGCGTTGACAACAGATGTCCCGGTATTAAAAGCAGTGAATATGTCATTTACAGTACCCCTTCTTTGCCTCCCGACTCGATCCAAAACTTCTGGCGGTGTGGTGTATAATTTGTCTCTGTCGATGTCGGCAAAGTCAAATTCGTAAAATTGTCTAAACATACTGGTTAACAGGACCTGGTATAATTGTTCCGTTTCTTTGGGACACCACTCCGGCAATCTTACCTCAGTGAGATTTAAAATCACTGAGGCCACCGCGTAGTGTACCCCTTGGTACAGCACCTGACCGGTGGGTACCAATACTAAACCGTTCCCGGGTCCCTTGGTGGTGGTTGGGCACCCTCCTTTCTGGGCTAGTGCTACCGGAAGCGTGGGCAGGGGCTTGCGTGGGCGGGTGATGAGTTCAGTGGCGTTCACCGGAATAGGGGAGTATGGGGCTCCGCACGCTCGAGTGCTAACATCCCATCTCATCCCCTTCCCTTCATCCTGCCACTGCCTCTGGAAGAAGATGGACACGCCCTTGGGGCAGACGTGTCTCGAACCCCACATACAGACATATATTCCCTCATCCGGTTCCCACCATTTGTCCCAACACACACGTAATTGTCCGTGAGTTCCCGTAATAGTCCGATGGGTATTATTACCCAGTCGCTCCCACTCGACCGTAGAGTTTCTCATGTCCTTTCCCAGCTTTTGTAGCCACCACCATCGCCTTGGTGGTACGTTCCCATTGCACACCAGACAAATCCTCTTTCCCACGGTGACGCTGACTCTGGGCGCTAGGATCCTCACTCGAGGGCACGTTAATGAAGTCTCTTGGTAGGCAAAACCGAAATTGCTGGAATATTCCGTAGAATTCGTTCCCAGCCAACCTGGCCATCTCCCTTGGTGGAAGTAGGTGGCGGTTTCCTCTACCTCTCGCTCCCCCGTCCCATCCGTTGCGATGGGGGCCGTGTCCCCGGAGCACCCGAAAATGATGACGTCCTTGGTGCGGCCTCAGTAGGCCCACCCGCACCCGATCGCCATGAACGCGACGACAATCCTTTCCATCGTATCCCAGGTTTCTGTAACCAACAAAATGATGTAGCCGGGCTCCCGATAGGTGCTGGCCTAAATTAATTGGACGCGCGGGTTCCTGGACCCCGCTCCCTAACAAACACACATACCGGGCAGACCTCAAAATTGTACTCTTAACACCATATACTTTACATTCCTTAAACTATGACCATAATTACCTATCTTAACTTATGTACAGCGCCGCCCTCCATGGGGCGGCTTTCCGAATCCCTGTGAGGTCTGTCGTGTGCCACACCCTGCGGTGGGGCTGCATTGATCTTTGGCCTTGATCCCCCGCAGCCTGTCGCTGCTGAACGGGGATCATGTCTTCCTGGGGCTGCTTTAAACCGTGGTTGGGGAGGATGGGGAGAATCTGGCCAAAATTTTCTGGGCTGGGGCGCTCGAGCCGACCTACGAGGGGCTGCTTTGGGTTGGGCTCCCGGGGCCGATGGACCTGGGGTCGTGACTGTTACCGTTACAGCCTGTGGCTCCTCCACAGCTGCCGGCTCCAGCTCCCCTCCCTCAGGCTCCGCCCCCCCGGGGTCGGGATCTGTGGCTTCCGACTCCACCTCACCTGTCCCTACAGGTAACGAGTCTCCACCCCCACTCCCTACCTCCCCCAAGCTTGAGTCGAGGGCGGGACTGCCGTCCTCTGACTCTTCCTCCTCCGTGATTGGGTCTAAAGCGAGGTTGAGCTGTTCGGGCTCTCCCCTGCCTAAATCCCATTCAAAAGATGAGACCTCCCACTCCAATGGGATGGCCTCTCCCTTCACGCAGGCTACTGCTCCAGCCTGTGTGGTCTGTGACTCTGTTACAGGCTGAGGATCTTTGTTCTCAGACCTGGTCCCCTTTGGTGGCCCTTGTGTACCCGGTTTAAACAGTTTACACTGGTTGATGTGAAACCATTTGGTACGTCTTCACTGCATAAACCATGGGGCTGGCTTTGTCTACAATGCTGTATGGCCCCATGTACAGTGGTTCAAAACTCCCTACCCTGGCGTAGTTTCGGACCATGACCTGGTCCCCGACTACCCACTCTTGTTGTTTCCGAGGTTCCAACAACAGTTTATTTCCCTGGTGCTGTCTTCCCATGTTCCCAGCCGCCTGCCCATAAATCTGTCTCAGGCGCTCCAAGAGGGTTTGGGCGAATTTGTCCCGTTTCACCTCTCGGAGCTGGCCCTCAGTGAGCACCGGGGCTAGCACATGGGTGGGTGTTCGCATGATCCTTCCAGTCATTAACTCGTGCGGGGAATACCCCGTGCTTTTGGACTGGCTGGCTCGGATCCCCATGAGGACTAAAGGCAGGACCTCCGCCCATTTCTGGGGCGAGCCCATTGTCTCTTTCCTCAGCTTTTCCTTGAGGGTCCGATTCATACGCTCAACAATCCCGGATGACTGGGGATTGTATGCTACGTGCCACTTTCCCTCAATGCCCAAGAGCCTGAGGGCGTTCTGCATTACTTGACCGGTGAACTGACTCCCTTGGTCGGACTCTACAAAACGGGGGAGTCCCCACCGTGAGAACACTTCCCGAATCAAGATCTTAGCAGTACCCAGTGCCGTAGCTGTTCTGCACGGGAAGGCTTCTACCCATTTGGTGAACACATCTACCAGGACAAGGCAGTACTTATAGCCTCCCTGGGCGGCGGGCAGGGGCCCTATGTAGTCGACCTGAATCGACTGCCATGGTCCCTCTACCCTCCTGCTGTGCCCCATGGGCACCTTCCTTTTGTGGGGGTCTGGGTTGTTAGCAGCACACACAAGACAGCTTGCGCAGAACTTGCGGACATCGTCCCGAAGTCCCGGCCACCATCCCGCCTGCTCCACCCGTTGCCAGGTGACCTCAGGTCCGGGGTGTCCCGCTCCTGGACCCTCGTGGGCCAATTGCAGGAATTCCCTTCGGTGCTGCTGCGGCACAACCCACTGCTCCTTTCGGAACAGCATACCTTCTTTGACTGTGAGGGCTGCCGTACTGTACGGACCTTCTACCTGTTTGCCCTCTGTGATGGCTTTTAGGACTGCTTTTAGGGCGGGATCCAGGGTTTGGACGGTCTTTAGGTCTGGGGGCGGTGTCACCCCTGTGTTCCCGGGAATTCCCTCCCTGCCTTGGATCGCCGCCACGGGTCCGGGTTCGTATGGGTCCCAGAGAATGCCGTTGCGGGCACCCTCCCTGGCTAGCGCATCCGCCTGCTGGTTGCCCTGACTGCGGGGTTCTGTAATGGAGTGAGCCTTCACCTTATGGATGAACACCTCTCCTTTCTCCCCCACAGCTGCTAGGATCTTCTCCAGCAAGGGCTTAACTGTTAAAGGCCGCCCGTCCACGGACGTGTGCCCGCGTCGGGACCAGATGGCGAGGTACTCTGTACACGAATTGCACGTGAACATGCTGTCTGAGCAAATCGTGTATGGGGTTGGGAAAATCTCGGGGTGGGTAACCACGTACGCCACCGCGGACAGTTCAGCCTGCTGCACGCTCATAGTGCTGGGGAGCTTAATTGCCAGGGCAATGTTTGCCGCAGGGTCATAAACTCCACACCCTGTGAGTCGCTTGCTGTCAGCTACAGTGCTAGAACCGTCTACGTAGATCTCGCGGCCCGTGGGATGTATCCCGGCCCGTAAACCTATGTTAACTTCCCATACCCCTTCTACGGAACATTGATGGGCTGTCCCGGGATATGCCATATTGGCTGCGAGCCTTGGCGCGCAGAGGCCTTTAACTTTGAGATCCATCTGGGAAAGGAGGAGGGTCCAGCGCGCAATCCGAGCGCTGCTTATGGTCCCATCCTTAATCCTCCCGTCCAGAAGCATCTTCGTGGGGGTGTGATGGGTGAGGAGCGTAATGGGAGAGGTCCCTGTGAAGATCACTGATCTGTTCACAGCCCAATGCGTGGCCAGGAGGTGCCGTTCGCAATTGGAGAAACTCCTCTCCACATCCGTGAGCACCCTGGAGGAATAAACTACTGGTCTTAGCTTGCCGTGCCGCTCTTGGAGCAGCACTGCGCTCAGGCTGTCCCCACTAGCGGCTACCTCCAGAAAGAACTCCTCTCCCCCATCTATGGCCCCTAGGGCTGGCGCGGTCTGCAGATCTCTTTTCAACTTCTCGAATGCTGCCTGGCACCCCTCGTCCCAAGACCACTCGACTCCCTTGTGTAAGAGTCGAAGTAGCGGGGCCGCTGTGGCAGCATAGTCCTCGATGAAATCTCTGCAGTACCCGGTCAATCCCAAAAAGGACCTTACACCCGTTACTGTGTTGGGAATCGGCAGATCTTGTATAGATTCCCGTCTGGCCTTATCTATGGCTCTTTCCCCAGCGCGGATGGCCAGACGCAGGAATTTAACTTCCTGCTGGCCGATCTGGGCTTTCTTTGGGTTTACTTTGAAACCCTTCCTTTCTAACAGTTCCAACAATTCGGCTAACAGTGGGCCGTGCTGCTCCCTTGTATCTGTGAACAGGATTAAGTCGTCCACATACTGCACTATCTGGTTGGGCTGGCTGAACTCTTTCAAACTCCCCGCCATGCACTGATGGAAAATGCTGGGGCTGTTGTGAAAACCCTGTGGTAAGCAGTTCCAGGTGTACTGTTGCCCTTTGAAAGTAAAGGCAAACTTGTACTGGTCCTCCCGCCGCAGCGGAATGGACCAAAAACCGTTCGAGATGTCCAGCACCGTGAATGTGGTCGCCGATGCTGGAATACTCCCTATTAAGTCTGCAACTGCTGCTACCGTGGGCGCGCAGGCTGGGATATTACTATTGAGGACTCTATAGTCCACCGTGGCTCTCCACGAATTGTCCGGTTTCTTTACCGGCCATAATGGGGAGTTCACGTGGGTGGCTATCGTCCTCAACACGCCCTGCTGTACCAATGAAGATATTGCTGTCTCCATGTCGGGTTCTGCCTCCTTGGGGAAATTATACTGCTTTTGGGGTCGGATCATGGGGTCCCCGTCTACGCTGACTTCGAACCCAGTGGCTCTCCCGCAGTCGTGCTTGTGGGTGGCGAACGCGGTCAGATTTTCTGACACACGCGCCTGCAAGTCCGTTGGGACGTTTGTTATCATGAGCTCGAGATCGTAACCTCCTGATGGCTTCATAGTGCACAGGGCCCCCTTTTCTTCCTTCCCCGGGATTACGACTACCTTACCTAAACCGCCCTCGGCTCCCCAGAGACAGTGATTTCTCAGGTCCACGAGGATCCCGTGTTCCACCAAGAAATCAGCCCCGAGGATGCCTTTCCCCCCCCCCTCTTTCCACTTCAATAGGATGCACGTCCATGTGGTGTGGAGCGCTCCCAACTGAATGGAGAGCGGGAGGGAGTGCGCGCCAGCCTGTGCTCTACCTGTGAAACCCGCTACTAAATATGGAGCCTGGGCGGACAGAGGTGAGGCAAAAGGTTTGTCCGTGTGGATCACGGTACACGAAGCTCCCGTATCCAACAGGTAACTACCCCTTTGTTTCTCCACCTCCATCTCCACCACAGGTCTTCTCCAAGCGTCATAGCGGAGCGGACACAAGTAGATGGGCTGCGCGGGCGTCAGTCATTTAGGTGTTTCGGCTGGGGTCTCGGGGGCGATAGGGCTGTTAGCAACCGCTACCTTCCCCTGCCAGGTCATCAGAGACCGCATAGTCTCCAAGACTGACTCGATCGCAGCGGGGTCCACAACCGCACCACCCCCTTTATTCGGGGCAGAGGCTACGGTTGGGTTCTGGACTGGTGTTGGGGCAGCGGCCTGCACTTGTGGTTGTGCTGGTGTTGGGTAAACTCTCGGGCCGTTGGCGACTCGGGCTTGGGCTTGATCTTGGGCTGCGGCGAACGCTCTCTCCCTCTTATCCTTCCAAGGATTCCTACAGTCCTTGCGCCAATGACCCTCCTTCCCACACCCGTAACAACTGCTATTTGCTTGGGGATGGCGATTTCCCTCCTGACGCCATTCCTTTTTAGCAGAGGCTGCGGGTATCACCTCATGCACCTTTCCTTTCACAACAGGCGTTTTCTTGCCCTTGTTGTTTCTATAACTGATCGTGAGCTGATCTAGTACTACTTCCTCCGTGGAGCGGGCGTTAGTGGGGTCAAACCATGCTTTGGCCTGTTCCTTCACTACTGGCAGGCAACCTGCTACCAGGCACCGAAGCCAGTGAGCCCTTTGTTCGCCATCCAGCCCGGCCCGGGCCGGCCCGCCCGGGCAGCTGCGCCGATACACTGGCCACAACCTGTCGGCGAAAACCCGTGGGGGTTCTCCCTCTAGCTGCACTGTCTTTTCTAAACGGAGGAACGGAGTTCCGTCCCCCTCTCCCATGATCTCCAGAATCTCATCCCGTAGCAACTCATAGTCCCTGTGCCCTCTCTTGCTCTCGTCAGGGAGACACTGGAGGAGCGAACTGTCCAGGGAGAACAGCAGCATTTTAGACTGTTCAACCCCGTCGCAGTCATTGACTGCTGCGGTCTGCTCCACGTCCCTGAAATGCACGGAGGGATCTCCTGACTTGGAGAGTTTTGGGATGTGACTTATCATCTCTCTTAGCTGTCGTGCGCTATGAGGCATTATGATCTGACTCTCAAGGGGTCCGTCATCGCCATTTTCTTCATTTGGACCGATCCTCCGGTGTCTCGTTGGACACATTGGCGCCGACCCCGACTCTACTGTCTGGGGTTGCTCTACCTCAGGGCTCTCTTCCTCTACCGTCTCCGTCTCCTGTCCCGGAGTCCAAGACTCCTCATAGGCAGGAGGCGCAGAAGGTTCGGGGGTTGGTACCCCAACTGCCTCTTGTGGAATCGGTCTTTTGGATTCCTTGGCTAGCAACAGCTGACTCGCTGGTGGATTTATGAGACACACCAACCCGTTTGCCTTCGCTAGGGCCTTTCTCAGGTCCTCTAGCTCCCGGCGGCAAGTGCTGTGGTCGGTGTTCTCAGATCTATCCTCCATGGCCATCTTATATGCTGCCCTGGCTCCCAGGAGCTTTTCCTCTTGGGCATCTACTTGTTTGGCTAGACGGGAACACCTCTCTCTCATTCTACCTTCACTGGCCTTGGCCTCAACGACCTGACATTTTAAATATTCTACCCGGGTTTCGTGGCAGCGAATTACAGAGCGGCGTTCCTGGTTCAGCGCGTCAAGCGATTCAATCAGTTTTTGACCTCCCGCAACCTTTTCCTCTACGCCTTTAAGCAAGCCGTTGATCTGGACTGTCTGTGCTGCAACTACCTGGTCCAAAAGCTGGACTTGCTTCTTGTAGCACATCAGCCAGACCGCCTTTTCTACAGATTTCTTATGCTCTCTACCCGCTGTCCACTTGATGGCTGCGTCTAGCGGGCGCCTATCCCTTAGTAGATCAGATATCCATTGTTTTGTGAGGTTGACTTTTCCGAAAACATAATCTGCTATTCTTTCATCCATCACATTTCGTTTATTCAGATCTTGATCTAACACACTACTTTCCTGCTGCCAAGGTCCTGCCGCGGTCGCCATTTCTGTAGGGGGTTTCTCTTGCTCTTTCTGGTCTCCTGCCAGGCTTCATGCAATAATTACCCTTGAGTGGTTCGACCCACTCCCCCTACGGTTCTAGACCTTGGACTTAGGTGCAGAGAAAGAACTCAATAGACCAGGTTGAATAGCACGAAATGGATGCTTTTATTTTTAAACAGTTTGAAGCATTACAAAATACATGTCATAGGCACAGATTAAAGTTACTACAATCATGCACAAATTTATGAACTTGACTCTATGGAAATGGGGAACACACGGCACATCGTAAAAGGGGAAACACATTACGATTTCCCTTAACTCCCTCCCCTATACCTAAACTAAGTTTCGACCTGGGGAACTTGGGATCATGCTCACCACTCTCGAAATCGCGAGAAAGGGGGTTTGCAGCCTTTTTGGCACCGCTTTCCGTCGTCACGTGGATTTGGAAACTTCTGGCGCAGTCGATATTCTCTCCTCCCTCGAGGCGGTGGGGTAGACCCAGCCTTGATGAGCGCTCGTTAAGGTTGAGATCCACAATCGTGGGTTTTTGTTCATGGAGCAGACCTAGATGCAGGTTATGCACATGGGAGAATCTTGTGGCATCGATCGCCGGTTCTCCAGAGGGTTTCTTCTCCGTCGGCCTGGGTCATCGATGATCTCCCGACCCCAGTACCCGGGCCACCCTCGTCGTCTTCTCGTCGTGGCCGAGCCTTATTTGGCTGAACACCGACCACGTTGTCCTTTTACCGAAACCGTCCGTCTTTAAAAAGACGAAAACGTTTTCATCGATCTGCCGAAGTGGAAGAGGCGCCGATCCGGGCACCGTCCGCCCTTCATTCGTTCCTCGTAGAAGAAAGTTCTTGAAGAAATGGAAGCCTGAAGTCGCCCAACAAGAAGCCGTGGCAGTGAAGAAGAAGTTGTTCAAGTAACCCGAAGTCCGAAGTAACTTAGATGGACTTTCAATCCATAGTTATACTCTTTTGGGACAGTCTTATCTCCCGCCAAATCATAGTCCTGTCTTTGTATTAATTTTGGCGGGCAGAAATCTCTGCAGGGGCGCTTTGTCTTGTAACGGAGCCGGTGATAACTTAAACTGGCCTTCCTGGCCGATAATGTCTTTCAATGTCTTTTGCATTGTCACCGTGGCTCGGTTCGCATATTGATCGGTCCGGACATTTTCCTTGATGGCTGCTAAACGGTTTTTTCTTTGTACGATAAATGGGTATAAGTGTTTTTACATTGTCCGCCCATATCTTGATGGGCCCCATCCTGTACTTATAATCCATTGAATATGTATGCTGTTGCTCTGAGTTTCGGTTCCCAGAGACTGGCTTTCGTGGGCTCACTGTCTTCAATCCACAAGCCTGTCTGGCTTGCAGTAACAGAAATAAAATGGTTCATAAACTGATCACGGGGCCTGGCGGCCATTTTGTATGCCCTTTTATCAAAGGTTTTTCTGTGCAAGCTTACTTTGGTCAATAAACAGTCTTATTTTATCCAGTTTTCTTGCGTGATTTTTGCTGAAAATTGCGAATCTTACAGTATAAATAGGAAGAAAGAGCAGTTCCTTTGACTGGGGTACTGCAGTCATCAGACATTCATTCACTTACAGTTTTCAATGGAATCTGCCTTCCCATACTTATAATTGGGGATCTGGAAATAACTGTAAATGACTTATGTAAAGGCTCATGCCAGTTAGTGATACTGTACAAGGTTAAATATGACGCAAGCAGTGAGACATTTTTCTTATCTAACAAAAGAGGTGAAATCTGAATTCCTGCACACTGCCTTTGCACAACTTTGCATAGTTTAAGACATCAAGGTGAGTCACTTGGAAAAAGGGTGATGTAGAACAATAGTGATAATGTAAACTGGCCACTGTGAATAATTATAGCAGACACTGAAGGATTTTGGACTTTTCATACTTGTTTTAAAGAAGACTGAAATAATGGACTTGGAATGAAGCCCGGGTTTTCCTGGTTAAAACACACAGCTGTCAGATTGACCGAGGTCAGGGTGCACATTGTCAAGGGTGCTGAGAGAGGGAAACGTATGTGTTAGCAAGATGAAAAGAAGCTGTCGTAAGATTATACCTGAAGTAACTTATAAGAAGAAACAATGCGGGCAGTTGCAGAGATGAGGAGACAAGGCCAGCAAACTAATAAGAGATTCTTTGATGCTTGATAATTAAACAGCAGATTCTGGAGAGGAAGCCATATTAAGCAACTCATTCTACGAGGATTTTCAGGAGAACCACGGTTACCATCAGAACCAGACACCATAGGAAAATAACCTTCATTTTCTCCCCAGGACACAGAACCTGATCAATTCTTTGTCTTGAGTTGTCCTCGCTACAATAAAGGTTGTATAAAAAGTTACTACTTTCTTTCTGGTACAAACTGTTGCATTGTATGGCAAATTAAATTCTTTAATGTTAGAAAATAACTAGTGTCTCACTTGATTTCTTAGCCTTTGGCATGCTGAACAAGAGAAAAAAGTAATCTTACAACACCAAAGGAGATGGCAAAAGAACATATTTGCTCAATGATAGATTAAGATTTTTTCTTTTGAATTCGTCACCACCTTTACAGAAAGTACATAGAAATACATAGAAGTTACAACCCGGAAATAGGCCATTCGGACCAAACAGACCGCGTCGCCACTTGCCCTCCAAGCAAGCAACTAGTCCTAATCACATCTGCCAACCCTGTGCCTATATCACTTCATCCTCTTTTCCTTTTCCATAATCAAGCTATCCAATCTAATCTTGAATGTTGACATAATTTTTTTTCCACAGAAGCAAAATACTGCAGATGCTGGAAATCTGAAGTAAAAACAGAAACAGAATACAGGTCAGGCAGCATCTGTGGAGAGAGAAACAGAGATAACGACCGGAATTGCCTGGGGTCCGTGCGGGCGCAATCGGAGGTGGGTCAGATGGGAAATTTGAAATAAGTCGGAGCGGATCAGGAACCCACCGTCATCCCGCCCCCACAAGCCTTTCCCTCAGGCCCGTCTGCCAGCGCAGCAGCGACCCAAATGGCAGAGGCGGGCAACCTAATTCAAATCATTAAGATTGTCAGACCCTTAAGTGCCTTTTTAATCCTACCTTTCAAACTTACCCGGATGCCCACAGGAAACATGCAGCTCGGGAACCACATCTGCCAACCTGAGGTGGGAGTTCAGTGGCCATTGCTCCAGCTGATTAGTTGACAGCGTGTAATATACTGTAAAAGCTCCCACCTGACAGCTGATCCCTTTCCTCAGGCAGAAGCTGTTCCTGACTGCATTCCCAGCACAGATTTAGCTTTCTGCTGGCTGCAAGTCTTTCCAGCTAAGTCTCCATCCAGTGTCACCTCGTTGGAAGAACTTATCTCACCATTGACAGATTGCTTCTCTCATCTCTACTTCACCTGTCATCTATTACATCAGCATAGGTGCCCTTTATACTCTCTCACCTTGGTCCTCAGAATCTGACCACGATGAGCCCCAACACCAGCAGCACCAGGCAGACCAGCAGCACAAACAACACCATCAACCTTCTCCTCAACCACCTGATGCTGCACAGGATGAGGGCATCAGCGCAGGGCTGCACCGCGTCATAGGTGATACCCCCAACACAGGGTATACAGGCAGAGGATGAGCTTCCTCAACATGACGGTGCAGCAATGCCAAAGGAGGCTCCAGCTATCGCGCCAGGTCGTCACAGACATTTGCACATTGCTTGAGCAAGACCTGCAGCCCAGAGGAGTGGGTGGACACACCTTACCAGTGGCTGTCAAAGTCACCAGTGCCCTCAATGTCTTCGCCTCAGACTCGTTCCAGGGATCTGCAGCAGACATTTGCGGGATCTCGCATTTGGCCGCCCACAGATGCATCATCCAGGTGGACCGATGCCATGTTTAACAAGGCAGCCAATTATGTCAACTTTGCCACCGATCAAGCCAGTGTTACTGAGCAGGTGCTCGGCTTTGCCACTCTGGCTGGCTTCCCACGGGTGCAGGGCATCATTGACTGCACACATGTGGCCATCAGGGCAGCCCATCATAACCCAGGAGTCTTTGTCAACTGCAAGGGCTTCCACTCCCTCAATATGCAGTTCGTCTGCAACCATAGGAAAATCATCATGCATGTGTGCGCCAAATTCCCTGGCAGCTGTCATGACTCTTTCGTCCTGCACCAGTCCACCCTCCCTCAGCTCTTTGCTCCTTCAAACAGAATTTTCGGCTGGCTGCTTGGAGACAAAGGCTATCCGCTGAAGACGTGGCTCATGAGGCCAAGCACTGAGGCTGAGGAGAGATATAATGAATGCCACATTTCCACCAGATGTGTCATAGAGCAGACAATAGGCATGCTCAAAATGCGCTTCAGATGCCTTGACAGATCTGGAGGAGCACTTCAGTACGCACCAGCCAGGGACTCCAGAATCGTCATGGTCTGCTGTGCCCTGCACAACAAAGCGCAGCAACGAGGATTAGCGCTGCATGAGGAGCGAGGCACTGAGCGCACAGCCTCTTCAGAAGACGAGGAGGAGGAGGAAGAACAGGAGCTGGAGGAACCTGCGGGCCAGATCCCACCAGCATCCAAGCACATTGGTGCCTGGGAGGCCAGGGACGGCCTCATCATGGCCAGATTTACATAACTTTACGCAATACACCCGTGTGGCTGCCACATGATGTGCCAGGTTGGCACCACCCCACACCAACACCATAAAGCATCCCTACAATGACCAAGCCATTCCTTTCACACTCACCACCATTGCTTGAGGTACCGTTATGTCTCACCTGCAACTCACTAAGCCACTTCCAAAGGTGCACACGAATCTGTCCAAGAGCAGAAAGTGGTGAAATTAAAGATTTTTATGTTTGACAGCCCATTAATGGAAACTTTACATAAACATTGAATAAAACACCAAAGTGGCTACCCTTGTGAATCTACTTGTGTGTCATCTTTCTCTTCCGCGTGCTTCTACGAGTTGCTACCCCTGTGGCTTCAGCAGAACTAAAGGCAGCTTGCTCATTTCCCTGCTGCGACTGCTTAGCCACTTTTGGCAGCCGCCTGTGATGGCCCCGCCAAAGGCTGCTCCTCCTGCGACTGTGCAGAGGCAGACTCGGCCATCGCTGTCCAAGGAGGCATCTGGGGCTCTGACTGAGGGTGCGGCAACAGGGAAGAAGTGTGAGCGTTTTGAGAGGAGCCCCCACTTCCATGTCCCCTCATGTGATCTCATTGAGACATACAAAATTCTTACAGGGCTTGACAGGGTAGATGCAGAGAGGATGTTTCTCCTGGCTGGGGAGCCTAGAACCAGGGGTCACAGTCTCAGAATAAGGGGTCTGCCATTCAGGCTTGGTCTGATAAGTGGCAAGTAAAATTCGTGCCACACAAGTGCCAGGCAATGACTATCTCTGTAGTGTATGTACCTTTAAGAGGAACTATGTTTTTGAAGCCCCTGTAGACTGTAGTACCAGTAGTGACCACTCGGGTATATAAGCCTGTGTAGCGTCTTGTGTAGTTAGTTCACCTCCAGACTTTGTTCAGTAAACACTTGTTAAATCAACTCCTGCATTCCGTGTCTCCATTAACACATGGATCTAACAGTGGCGACGAGTTAGAAATGAACTTACCTGCAATTTGGCAGCACCTCAAGGAGATCAATTCCTCAGACGAAGGTAGAAGCAAGAAAAAAAAACTGTGGTTTCACCAGCTAAACGGGCTGGTGGCAGGTAGTGCACTGATCCTTCCTGGGCTGCGGCGGGCTGGGGCTCGATCGGGTGGCTCTGCAGCGGGGCCAGGCAGCGAGTCGGAAAGCAGAAGCAAAGAGAGACAGAGGGTGGAACACTCAGGAGGTGGCCGGTGCTGCAAAGCAGGTCGGCGTTCGGACCGAGCAGCGGGAGGGGAAAGTCCCAGAGGGTCCGCTCCACGACGGGAACGGTTCTCCAAGTAAGGTGAAACTATTTAAAAGATATATCTAAAAAAATATATATATATAGAAATACCGCGAAAAGCTGCAGGTCGCAACGGGAACCGCGGAGAACAGCGTTGGCAGCAGCGGCAGCGGCGGGAAAGCGCGGGAGGCGCCATCTTGACTCGGCGGGGAAGAAGGAAAAGCGTGGGAGGCACCATTTTTGATTTTCAGGATGCCGAAGACTGGCAATATTACTGTTTTCGATAGTGATATAGAGGATTGGACAACATATGTGGAAAGAGTGGAGGTATATTGCAAGGCGAATGAAGTAGCGGATGATAAAAAGACATCGGTACTTCTAAATCTGATGGGCGCAAGGACATACGGGCTGTTATGAAACTTGATCACTCCAGCCAAACCGATGGACAAGAATTTTAAGGAGATTGTTGATACCTTACAGGAGCACTTAAACCCAACACCGCTGCTGATAGCGGAACGATTCAAATTCTTCAGGAGGAATCAGCACAAGAATGAAAGTAACGCTGATTACCTCACCAAATTACGAAAGCTGTCAAAGCACTGCCAATTCAGGAAGGACTGGCAGATTCTCTACGAGACAAATTCGTCTGCGGTCTCCTAAGCGAAGGAACACAGAAAAGACTACTTTCTGAGAAAGATTTGACACTGGACAAGGCTTTCAGTGTGGCTGTATCATACGAAGCAGCAGCAAGAGGAGCTGCAGAGGCACAGCAAAACCCACAGGACTTCGGCACCCATGAAATGACACGGGGTTTCAAGAGAGCTGCGGCAGATCCACCCATGACCAGAAGGACTGCTGGTTCAAGGACAAAGCATGCAGGCAATGCAGAAAGATGGGACACATTGCACGTGTATGCAGATCTGGAAAAAAATCCGCTGACATTAAAAATGTCAATAAGGAAAAGTACAGAAAAGTACAAATGATGACGGACAGTAGCTCCGAAGACTAGAAGAGCGATAGCGACTCCGGAAACAAGAGACTAAGCTGTCTCAAATTACATAATGTAATTGCCAAAGAAGATTACAGACCATTTGGGTTACCCTCACGATAGCGGGGTCCCCAGTCAAAATGGAGCTAGATACAGGATCAGCTCTGACCGTCATGAGTCGGCGGGATTACGAGCGGCTATTTCCGCATATACCTTTGAAAGACACATCCATTATCTTGAAGACATATACGGGGCAGAAAGTATACCCCAGAGGGAAAATAAAGGAAATACAGAAGTTGTATTTATACGTTCTGCAAGATGGTGGTCCACCGTTGTTGGGACGTGAATGGATCAGAAAGATACGTTTAGACTGGCACTCCATTCAGGCACTGACGGTGACCAGTAAGAAAAAAAATGATGATGACGTCATACCTGGACGATTAAAAGAAATCTTGGCTAAAGCCAAAGGAGTGTTTCAACAGGAACTAGGAACCCTGAAAGGTGCCACCGCCTCAGTAAAAGTGGAAGATGCGGCAATTCCCAAGTTTTTTAAGGCAAGGCCGGTGCCATACGCAATTCGTCCAGCCATCGAGGCAGAGCTGGAGAATTTGGAAAAAGCAGGCGTGTTATCCAAGGTAGATTGGAGCGAGTGGGCAACACCCATCGTCCCGGTCATGAAGAAAACGTTGAATAATGATAAATCTGAAGAACAGAGAAAAATTCGCATCTGTGGGGACTTCAAGGTGACTGTAAACCCTGTTCTTCACATGGTACAGTATCCTCTTCCGAGGATAGAAGATATTTTTGCCTCACTATCCGGAGGGAAACGTTTCACCAAAATTGACTTAGCACAGGCATATCTACAGATGGAGGTTGAGGAGGCCTCTAAAAGGTATCTCACGATAAACACACACAAAGGCCTGTACCAGTACAATCGACTGGTTTTCGGAGTGGCATCAGCTCCGGCTATCTGGCAAAGAGTTATGGAGCAAGTCCTGCAAGGGATTCCGGGGACTCAATGCTACCTAGACGACATCCTTGTAACAGGAGAAAACGACAACGAGCACCTTGCCAACTTGGAGCAGGTGCTCACGAGGCTGAGAGAACGGGGCCTACGAGCAAATCGCCCCAAGTGCGAATTTTTCAAGAAACAAGTATATTGTGGCCATGTCATTAACGAAGAAGGGTTGCATAAGTCACCTGAAAAAATTGAAGCGGTCGTAAAAGCCCCCGCGCCTGAAAATGTCTCACAATTAAGGTCGTTCCTGGGATTAATACATTTTTACCGAACTTGTCAATGGTTCTGCACCCTCTTAACGCACTGCTACAAACGGGAGTAGTTTGGAAATGGAGCGAAGACTGTAAACGTGCCTTCCATAAATGCAAAGGCTTGATCACGTCCAGGGAAGTGTTGGCTCATTACAACCCATCACTGCCAATCAGACTGCCGTGCGATGCATCCCCTTATGGCGTGGGAGCGGTATTATCGCATAGATTCCCTGATGGCTCGGAGCGGCCGATAGCTTTTGCGTCACGCTCATTGAACTCAGCTGAGCGTAACTATGCCCAGATCGACAGAGAGGCACTCAGCCTGGTGTGGGGCGTGAAGAAATTCAACCATTACCTACACGGACAAAAATTTACCTTGTTGACTGACCATCAACCCCTCGTCTCCATATTCAACCCTAAAAAGGGCGTTCCCATTATGACAGCGCAAAGGCTACAGAGGTGGTCCCTTTTCCTAGGGGCACATCAATATGACATAGAATACAAAGGAACAAAACAGCATGGGAATGCTGATGGGTTATCGCGCCTACCGTTGCCAATGGTAGAAGAGGCGCCTACAGTGGACCCAGTGGAGATGTTCCACTCGACCATAGTTGAATGTCTACCGGTGACAAATTCTACCATTGAAAAGGAAACGAGAAATGACCCGACTCTCTCACGAGTCTACGATTTAACGGTGAAGGGATGGCCAGCACATGGCAAACCACTGTTGCCAGCATTCTCGCAAAGAAGAGAACAGCTGTCAGTGTGCCGAGGAACCTTGATGTGTGGATCCAGAGTGGTGATTCCACCCAAACTCAAGGATAAAGTGCTAAAGGAGCTTCACGAGGGGCATCTGGGTGGAGTGAAAATGAAGAACTTAGCCAGAGCGTTTGTGTGGTGGCCAGGTATCGATGGAGACATCGAAGAAATGAACAAGAGCTGCCTAGGATACTAGAAGGTCCAAAATGCCCCACCACAAGCCCCTCTACATCCATGGGAGTGGCCCTCATCTCCATGGCAAAGGGTACATATCGACTTTGCTGGCCCATTTATGGACTCAATGTTCTTAATCGCGGTGGATGCCCACTCCAAGTGGCTGGAGGTAATAAAGATGTCCTCCACCACCACGGAAAAAACCATCACAGTATTAAGGACCATATTCGCCAGGAATGGGCTGCCTGAACAGATCTGTTCTGATAATGGACCACAATTTGTATCCGAAGAATTCAGGAAGTTCTTAAAAAACAATGGGGTTAAGCACTACACGTCTGCCCCATACCATCCTGCCACCAATGGATTAGCTGAAAGGTTTGTCCAGACCTTCAAGAAGGCCATAAAGGCCATGGGTAATGAAGACATAAATCTACAACATAAGGTAGATAACTTCTTGATTGCGTACAGGAATGCAACACATGTGGTTACAAACCAAACCCCCGCCATGATGTTTTTCGATAGAAGACTAAGATGCCGGCTGGATTTGGTCAAGCCAAATGTCAGAAGGGACGTAGAGAACTGGCAATTTCAAAGCATGAATGAAAGGCCAACTAGAACCTTCCAGATAGGTCAACCAGTTTTGGCCCGGGACTACCGTACCGAGAAATGGCAGCCTGGAACTATTTGCACACGACTAGGACCGATGATGTATACCGTGGACATTGGAGAAAGCATAATAAGGCGCCATGCTGACCAGATCATAGAGTCATCTGAAAAAGAACAACCTACACCACAACTCTATATGCCTAGTGATGAAGCAGAGATACCCATAGTATCTACCTCCGATCTGGTGATACTGGAACCGGATGAACCCGACACTGGCATTGAAGCCGAATCGACCTTGCCAAAAGAACCTACTACACCACCGAAACCTACTACACCACCGAGGTATTATCCGGACCGAGTCAGGAAGCCTCCAGAGAGACTGAATTTGTAATTGATTAACTTCAGCAAATGTGTAGATTATTGTTCTTGTAAAAATGTTATTTAATGATTACTTAAAATGTTATGTACTATTTATCTAAAAGGGGAGGAATTGTAGTGTATGTACCTTTAAGAGGAACTATGTTTTTGAAGCCCCTGTAGACTGTAGTACCAGTAGTGACCACTCGGGCATATAAGCCTGTATAGCGTCTTGTGTAGTTAGTTCACCTCCAGACTTTGTTCAGTAAACACTTGTTAAATCAACTCCTGCATTCCGTGTCTCCATTAACACACGGATCTAACAATCTCCAACAAGCGAGAGTCTAACCACCTCCCCATGACATTCAATGGCATTACCATCATCGAATCCCCCACCATCAACATCCTGGGGGTCACCATTGACCAGAAACTTAACTGGACCAGCCACATAAATACTGTGGCAACAAGAGCGGGTCAGAGGCTGGGTTTTCTGTGGCGAGTGACTCACCTCTTTACTTCCAAAAGGCTTGTCACCATCTACAAGGCACAAGTCAAGAGTGTGATGGAACACTTGCCTGGATGAGTGCAGCTCCAACAACACTCAAGAAGTTTAAGAAGCTCAACAGAATCCAGGATTGGCACCCCATCCACCACCTTAATCATTTGCTCCCTCCACCACCAGTGCACCATGGCTGCAGTGTGTACCATCTACAAGATGCACTGCAGCAACTCGCCAAGGCTTCTTCGGCAGCACCTCCCAAACCTGCGACCTCTACCACCTAGAAGGACATGGGCAGCAGGCGCATGGGAACACCATCACCTCCAAGTTCCCCTCCAAGTCACACAACATCCTGACTTGGAAATATATCGGCCGTTCCTTCATCGTCACTGGGACAAAATCCTGGAACTCCCTCCCTAACAGCATTGTGGGAGTACCTTCACCACACGGACTGTAGCGGTTCAAGAAGGCGACTCAGCAGTACCTTCTCAGGGGCAACTAGGGATGGGCAATAAATGCTGGCCTTGCCAGCGACGCCCACATCCCAGAACAAATTTTTAAAAATTAGATCAAATCCATTTATTTCTATCTGCTATTAATTCATCTATTTTGTTGCAAATGCTTTGCTCATTCAGATATAGTGCCTTTAGCTTTACCTTTGTTCTATTTTTCCCTTATGTCATCCTGATCACTAATGCCTTATTAACTTTGTTGAGCTCTTTGGGGGAGAAATTCAGTATCGCCCCGTTTGGGGTGCTAACTTTTGAAAGCTGGGAAACTTAGCGCCAGACGCTAATGAGTCCCAGCTTTTGCAAAATTCGGTGTTTGCGCTCCAGGAAGGAAATGGCGCGCTAAATCAAGGGCTCCACTTCCTTCCTGGAGCGCTAAACGACGCAGGTGGGGTGGTAGTGGTGCAGCGCTGAACAATGTCCCGTGCAGCGCTGCCATGATCCGAGGCTGCTTCCCTCCCTTAAAGGGAAGGGCCCTCGCTGCAGGCTCTGCATTGGGACCAGTTAGCTGGTCCCCAACGGCAGCCGTGATCCGGCCCAATCAGCCCCATGCTTTCTGCTCTGTCCCTCAGATCTCTGCTCTGTCCCTCAGCTCTCCGCACTGGCACCCAGCTCTCAGCTCTGGCTCTCTGCTCACCACTCTGGCTCTCAGCTCTCTGCTCTGGCACAGAGCTCTCCGCTCTGGCCCTCAGGTCTCCTCTTTGGCTCTCAGCTCTCCACTCTGGCTCTCGGCTCTGGCCTTCAACTCTCCACTCTGGCCGTCAGCTCTCCACTCTGGCCCTCAGCTCTCTGCTCTGGCTCTCAGCTCTCCGCTCAGGCCCTCAGCTCTCAGTTCTGGCTCTCTGCTCACCGCTCTGGCTCTCTGCTCTCCGCTCTGGCCCTCAGCTCTCCACTCTGACTCTCTGCTCTCTGTTCTGGCCCTCAGATCTCCACTCTAGCTCTCTGCTCTCCGCTCTGGCCCGCAGCTCTCCACTCTGGCTCTCTGCTCTGGAACTCAGCTTTCCGCCATGTCCCTCAGCTCTACGCTCTTGCCCTCAGCTCACCGCTCTGGCTCTCTGCTCTCTGCTCTGGCACTCAGCTCTCCACTCTGCCCCACAGCTCTCTGTTCTGTCTTTCAGCTCTCTGCTCTGACCCTCAGCTCGCCACTCTGGCTCTCTGCTCTCTGCTCTGGTTCACTGCTCTCTGCTCTGGTCCTCAGCTCGCTGTTCTGGCTCTCTGCTCTCTGCCCTGGCACTCAGTCCTCCGCTCTGGCCCTCAGCTCTCCACTCCAGCCCTCAGATCTCCACCCTGGCCCTTAGCACTCTGCTCTGGCCCTCAGCTCTCCGCTCTTGCTCACTGCTCTCTGCCCGGGCACTCAGCTCTCCGCTCTGGCCCTCAGTTCTCCACTCTGGCTTTCAGCTCTCCACTCTGGCTCTCGGATCTGGCCCTCAGCTCTCCGCTCTGGCCCTCAGCTCTCCGCTCTGGCCCTCAGTTCTCTGCTCTGGCCCCCAGCTGCCAGCTCTGGCTCTCTGCTCACCACTCTGCCGCTCTGCTCTCCACATTGGCCCTCAGCTCTCCACTCTGCCTCTCTGCTCACCACTCTGGCTCTCTGCTCTCTGCTCTGGCTCTCTGCTCTCCGCTTTGGCCCTCAGCTCTCCATTCTGGCCCTCAGTTCTCCACTATGGCCCTCAGCTCTCCGCTCCTCTCTGCTTTGTCCCTCAGTTCTCTACTCTGTCTCTCAGCTCTCCGCTCTGGCTCACTGCACTGGCCTTCTGCTCTAGCTCTCAGCTCTCCACTCTGTCTCTCCGCTCTGGCATTCAGCTTTCCGCTCTGGCACTCAGCGCTCTGCTCTGGCACTGAGCTCGCCGCTCTGGCCCTCAGTTCTCCTCTCTGGCTCTCAGCTCTCTGCTCTGGCTGTCGGCTCTGGACCTCAGCTCTCCGCTCTGGCCCTCAGCTCTCCACTCTGGCCCTCAGCTCTCTGCTCAGGCCACCAGCTCTCAGCTCTGGCTCTCTGGTCACCGCTCTGGCTCTCTGCTCTCCGCTCTGGCCCTCAGCTCTCTGTTCTGTCTTTCAGCACTATGCTCTGGCCCTCAGCTCTCCACTCTGGCTCTCTGCTCTCCGCTCTGGTTCATTGCTCTCTGCTCTGGCCATCAGCTCGCTGCTCTGGCTCTTTGCTCTCTGCCCTGGCCCTCAGCTCTCCGCTCTGGCCCTCTGCTCTCCACTCCACCCCTCAGCTCTCCTCCCTGGCCCTTAGCACTCTGCTCTGGCCCTCAGCTCTCCGCTCTGGCCCTCAGCTTTCCGCACTGGCCCTCAGTTCTCAGCTCTGGCTCTCTGCTCGCCACTCTGGCTCTCTGTTCTCCGCTCTGTCCCTAAGCTCCCCGCTCTGGCCCTCAGTTCTCCGATCTGGCACTCAGCTCTCTGTTCTCTGCTCTGATTCTCTGCTCTCTGCTCTGGGCCTCTGCTCACCGCTCTGGCCCTCAGCTCTCCACTCTGGCTCTCTGCTCTGGAACTCAGATTTCCGCCATGTCCCTCAGCTCTCCGCTCTTGCCCTGAGCTCACCGCACTGGCTCTCTGCCCTCCGCTGTGGCACTCAGCTCGCCGCTCTGGCCCTCAGCTCTCTGTTCTGGTGCTCTACTCTCTGCTCTGGCCCTCAGCTCTCCGCTCTTGCTCACTGCTCGCTGCTCTGGCACTCAGCTCTCCACTCTGGCCCTCAGTTCTCTGCCCTGACTCTCAGCTCTCCGGTCTGCCTCTCCGCTCTCTGCTCTGGCGCTCAGCTTCCTGCTTGGCTCTCTGCTCTGGCCCTCAGCTTACCGCTCTGGCCCTCAGCTCTCTGCTCTGGCCCTCAGCATCTGTTCTGGCCCTCAGCTCTCTGCTCTGGTCCTCAGCTCTCTGCTCTCCACTCTGGCTCTCCGCTCTATCCCTCAGCTCTCTGCTCTGGCCGTCAGCTCTCTGCTCTGGCCGTCAGCTCCCCACTCTGGCCCTCTGCTCTCAGCTCTGGCCCTCAGCTCCCTGCTCTGGCCCTCAGCTATCAGATCTGGCTCTCTGCTCACCGCTCTTGCTCTCTGCTCTCTGCTCTGGCCCTCAGCTCTCTACTCTGGCTCTCTGCTCACCGCTCTGGCTCCCTGCTCTCAGCTCTGGCACTCAGCTCACCACTCTGGCTCTCTGCTCTCCACTCTGGACCTCAGCTCTCCTCCCTGGCCCTCAGCTCTCCGCTCTGGCTCTCTGCTCCCTTCTCTGGCACTCAGCAATCTGCTCTGGTGCTCAGCTCTCTGCTCTGGCCCTCAGCTCTCTGCTCTGGCCCTCAGCATCCGCTCTGGCCCTCAGCTCTCCACCCTGGAACTCAGCTCTACGCTCTGGCTCTCTGCTCTCCGCTCTGGCGCTCTGCTCTCTGCTCTGGCACTCAGCTCTCTGCTCTGGTGCTCAGCTCTCCGCTCTGGCTCTCTGCTCTCTGCTCTGGACCTCAGCTGTCTGCTCTGGCCGTCAGTTCTCCACTCTGTCCCTCAGCTCCCTGCTCTGGCTCTCTGCTCTGGCCCTCAGTTCTCCACTCTGTTTCTCAGCTCTCCAATCTGGCTCTCGGCTCTGGCCCTCAGCTCTCCGCTCTGGCCCTCAGTTCTCCGCCCTGGCTTTCAGCTCTCCACTCTGGCACTCGGCTCTGGCCCTCAGCTCTCCGCTCTGGCCCTCAGCTCTCCACTCTGCCTCTCTGCTCACCACTCTGCCTCTCTGCTCTCTGCTCTGGCTCTCTGCTCTCCGCTTTGGCCCCCAGCTGCCAGCTCTGGCTCTCTGCTCACCACTCTGGCTCTCTGCTCTCCACACTGGCCCTCAGCTCTCCACTCTGCCTCTCTGCTCACCACTCTGCCTCTCTGCTCTCTGCTCTGGCTCTCTGCTCTCCGCTTTGGCCCTCAGCTCTCCGCTCTGGCCCTCAGCTCTCCACTATGGTCCTCAGCTCTCCGCTCCTCCCTGCTTTGTCCCTCAGTTCTCTACTCTGTCTCTCAGCTCTCCGCTCTGGCTCTCAGCACTGGCCTTCTGCTCCAGCTCTCAGCTCTGCACTCTGTCTCTCCGCTCTGGCATTCAGCTTTCCGCTCTGGCTCTCAGCTCTCTGCTCTGGCACTGAGCTCTCTGCTCTGGCCCTCAGTTCTCCTCTCTGGCTCTTAGCTCTCCGCTCTGGCTCTTGGCTCTGGCCCTCAGCTCTCCGCACTGGCCCTCAATTCTTCGACCTGGCTCTCAGCTCTCCAGTCTGGCTCTCTGCTCTGGCCATCAGCTTTCTGCTCTGGCTCTCTGCTTTCTGCTCTGTCCCTCAGATCACTACTCTGTCCCTCAGCTCTCCGCACTGGCACCCAGCTCTCAGCTCTGCCTCTCTGCTCACCACTCTGGCTCTCAGCTCTCTGCTCTGGCACAGAGCTCCCCGCTCTGGCACTCAGTTCTCCTCTCTGGCTCTCAGCTCTCCACTCTGGCTCTCGTCTCTGGCCTTCAGCTCTCCGCTCTGGGCCTCAGCTCTCCACTCTGGCCCTCAGCTCTCTGCTCTGGCTCTCAGCTCTCCGCTCAGGCCCCCAGCTCTCAGCTCTGGCTCCATGCTCACCGCTCTGGCTCTCTGCTCTCCGCTCTGGCCCTCAGCTCTCCACTCTGACTCTCTGCTCTCTGTTCTGGCCCTCAGATCTCCACTCTAGCTCTCTGCTCTCTGTTCTGGCCCTCAGATCTCCACTCTAGCTCTCTGCTCACCACTCTGGCTCCCTGCTCTCCGCTCTGGCCTGCAGCTCTCCACTCTGGCTCTCTGCTCTGGAACTCAGCTTTCCGCCATGTCCCTCAGCTCTCCGCTCTTGCCCTCAGTTCACCGCTCAGACTCTCTGCTCTCTGCTCTGGCACTCAGCTCTCCGCTCTGGCCCACAGCTCTCTGTTCTGTCTTACAGCTCTCTGCTCTGGCCCTCAGCTCTCCACTCTGGCTCTCTGCTCTCCGCTCTGGTTCACTGCTCTCTGCTCTGGTCCCCAGCTCACTGTTCTGGCTCTCTGCTCTCCGCCCTGGCCCTCAGCCCACCGCTCTGGCCCTCAGCTCTCCACTCCAGCCCTCAGATCTCCAACCTGGCCCTTAGCACTCTGCTCTGGCCCTCAGCTCTCCGCTCTTGCTCACTGCTCTCTGCTCTGGCACTCAGCTCTCCGCTCTGGCCATCAGTTCTCCGCTCTGGCTTTCAGCTCTCCACTCTGGCTCTCGGCTCTGACCCTCAGCTCTCCGCTCTGGCCCTCAGCTCTCCGCTCTGGCCCTCAGTTCTCTGCTCTGGCCCCCAGCTGCCAGCTCTGGCTCTCTGCTCACCACTCTGCCTCTCTGCTCTCCACACTGGCCCTCAGCTCTCCACTCTGCCTCTCTGCTCACCACTCTGGCTCTCTGCTCTCTGCTCTGGCTCTCTGCTCTCCGCTTTGGCCCTCAGCTCTCCATTCTGGCCCTCAGTTCTCCACTATGGCCCTCAGCTCTCCGCTCCTCTCTGCTTTGTCCCTCAGTTCTCTACTCTGTCTCTCAGCTCTCCGCTCTGGCTCTCTGCACTGGCCTTCTGCTCTAGCTCTCAGCTCTCCACTCTGTCTCTCCGCTCTGGCATTCAGCTTTCTGCTCTGGCACTCAGCTCTCTGCTCTGGCACTGAGCTCGCCGCTCTGGCCCTCAGTTTTCCTCTCTGGCTCTCAGCTCTCTGCTCTGGCTGTCGGCTCTGGCCCTCAGCTCTCCGCTCTGGCCCTCAGCTCTCCACTCTGGCCCTCAGCTCTCTGCTCAGGCCACCAGCTCTCAGCTCTGGCTCTCTGGTCACCGCTCTGGCTCTCTGCTCTCCGCTCTGGCCCTCAGCTCTCTGTTCTGTCTTTCAGCACTGTGCTCTGGCCCTCAGCTCTCCACTCTGGCTCTCTGCTCTCCACTCTGGTTCACTGCTCTCTGCTCTGGCCATCAGCTCGCTGCTCTGGCTCTTTGCTCTCTGCCCTGGCCCTCAGCTCTCCGCTCTGGCCCTCTGCTCTCCACTCCAGCCCTCAGCTCTCCTCCCTGGCCCTTAGCACTCTGCTCTGGCCCTCAGCTCTCCGCTCTGGCCCTCAGCTTTCCGCACTGGGCTCAGTTCTCAGCTCTGGCTCTCTGCTCGCCACTCTGGCTCTCTGTTCTCCGCTCTGGCCCTAAGCTCCCCGCTCTGGCTCTCAGTTCTCCGATCTGGCACTCAGCTCTCTGTTCTCCGCTCTGATTCTCTGCTCTCTGCTCTGGGCCTCTGCTCACCGCTCTGGCGCTCAGCTCTCCACTCTGGCTCTCTCCTCTGGAGCTCAGCATTCCGCTCTGGCCCTCAGCACTCCGATCTGGCCCACAGTACTCCGCTCTTGCACTCAGCTCTCTGCTCTGGCCCTCCGCTCTCTGCACTGGACCTCAGCTCTCCGCTCTGGCACTCTGCTGTCTGCTCTGGCACTCAGCTCTCCACTCTGGCCCTCAGTTCTCTGCTCTGGCCCCCAGCTGCCAGCTCTGGCTCTCTGCTCACCACTCTGCCTCTCTGTTCTCCACACTGTCCCTCAGCTCTCCACTCTGCCTCTCTGCTCACCACTCTGGCTCTCTGCTCTTTGCTCTGGCTCTCTGCTCTCCGCTTTGGCCCTCAGCTCTCCGCTCTGGCCCTCAGCTCTCCACTATGGCCCTCAGCTCTCCGCTCCTCTCTGCTTTGTCCCTCAGTTCTCTACTCTGTCTCTCAGCTCTCCGCTCTGGCTCTCTGCACTGGCCTTCTGCTCTAGCTCTCAGCTCTCCACTCTGTCTCTCCGCTCTGGCATTCAGCTTTCCGCTCTGGCACTCAGCTCTCTGCTCTGGCACTGAGCTCGCCGCTCTGGCCCTCAGTTCTCCTCTCTGGCTCTCAGCTCTCTGCTCTGGCTGTCGGCTCTGGCCCTCAGCTCTCCGCTCTGGCCCTCAGCTCTCCACTCTGGCCCTCAGCTCTCTGCTCGGGCCACCAGCTCTCAGCTCTGGCTCTCTGGTCACCGCTCTGGCTCTCTTCTCTCCACTCTGGCCCTCAGCTCTCTGTTCTGTCTTTCAGCACTATGCTCTGGCCCTCAGCTCTCCACTCTTGCTCTCTGCTCTCCGCTCTGGTTCACTGCTCTCTGCTCTGGCCATCAGCTCGCTGCTCTGGCTCTTTGCTCTCCGCCCTGGCCCTCAGCTATCCGCTCTGGCCCTCTGCTCTCCACTCCAGCCCTCAGCTCTCCTCCCTGGCGCTTAGCACTCTCCTCTGGCCCTCAGCTCTCCCCTCTGGCCCTAAGCTCCCCACTCTGGCCCTCAGTTCTCCGATCTGGCACTCAGCTCTCTGTTCTCCGCTCTGATTCTCTGCTCTCTGCTCTGGGCCTCTGCTCACCGCTCTGGCGCTCAGCTCTCCACTCTGGCTCTCCCCTTTGGAACTCAGCATTCCGCTCTGGCCCTCAGCACTCCGATCTGGCCCACAGTTCTCCGCTCTTGTACTCAGCTCTCTGCTCTGGCCCTCTGCTCTCTGCACTGGACCTCAGCTCTCCGCTCTGGCACTCTGCTCTCTGCTATGGCACTCAGCTCTCTGCTCTGGCTTTCTGCTCTCTGCACTGGCCCTCAGCTCTCCACTCTGGCTCTCTGCCCACCGCGCTGGCTCCCTTCTCTCCACTCTGGCCCTCAGCTCTCCACTCTGGCTCTCTGCTCTGGAACTCAGCTTTCCGCCATGTCCCTCAGCTCTCTGCTCTTGCCCTGAGCTCGCCGCACTGGCTCTCTGCCCTCCGCTCTGGCACTCAGCTCACCGCTCTGGCCCTCAGCTCTCTGTTCTAGTGCTCTACTCTCTGCTCTGGCCCTCAGCTCTCCGCTCTTGCTCGCTGCTCTCTGCTCTGGCACTCAGCTCTCCACTCTGGCCCTCAGTTCTCCGCTCTGGCTCTCAGCCCTTGCTCTGGCTCTCAGCTCGATGCTCTGGCCCTCAGCTCTCTGCTCTGGCCCTCAGTTCTCTGCTCTGATTCTCAGCTCTCCGGTCTGCCTCTCCGCTCTCTACTCTGGTGCTCAGCTTCCTGCTTGGCTCTCTGCTCTGGCCCTCAGCTTACCGCTCTGGCCCTCAGCTCTCCGCTCTGGCCCTCAGCTCTCTGCTCCCCACTCTGGTTCTCCGCTCTGTCCCTCAGCTCTCTGCTCTGGCCGTCAGCTCTCCACTCTGGCCCTCTGCTCTCAGCTCTGGCCCTCAGCTCCCTGCTCTGGCCCTCAGCTCTCAGATCTGGCACTCTGCTCACTGCTCTGGCTCTCTGCTCTCTGCTCTGGCCCTCAGCTCTCTACTCTGGCTCTCTGCTCACCGCTCTGGCTCCCTGCTCTCAGCTCTGGCACTCAGCTCTCCACTCTACCTCTCTGTTCTGGAACTCAGCTTTCTGCTCTGGCCCTCAGCTCTCCGCTCTTGCCTTCAGCTCGCCGCTCTGGCTCTCTGCTCTCCACTCTGGCCCTCAGCTCTCCTCCCTGGCCCTCAGCTCTCCGCTCTGGCTCTCTGCTCCCTTCTCTGGCACTCAGCAATCCGCTCTGGTGCTCAGCTCTCTGCTCTGGCCCTCAGCATCCGCTCTGGCCCTCAGCTCTCCACTCTGGAACTCTGCTCTCTGCTCTGGCACTCAGCTCTCTGCTCTGGCGCTCAGCTCTCTGCTCTGGCTCTCTGCTCTCTGCTCTGGCCCTCAGCTGTCCGCTCTGGCCATCAGTTCTCCACTCTGTCCCTCCGCTCCCTGCTCTGGCTCTCTGCTCTGGCTCTCTGCTCTGGCCCTCAGTTCTCCACTCTGTTTCTCAGCTCTCCGATCTGGCTCTTTGCACTGGCTCTTTGTGCTGGCACTTTGCTCTCCACTCTGGCTCACCGCTCTGGTATTCAGCTCTCTGCTCTGGCTCGCAGCTCTCTGCTCTGGCCCTCAGCTCTCCATTCTGGCACTCAGCTTTCCGCTCTGGCTCTCAGCTCTCCGCTCTGGCCATCAGCTCTCCGCTCTGGCCCTCAGTTCTCCACTCTGGCTCTCAGTTCTCCGTTCTGGCTCTCCACTCTGGCCCTCAGCTCTCCCCTCTGGTCCTCAGCTCTCCACTCTGGCCCTCAGCTCTCCCCTCTGGTCCTCAGCTCTCCCCTCTGGCCCGCAGCTCTCCGCTCTGGCCCTCAGCTCTCCGCTCTGGCCATCAGCAGTCAGCTCTCCGCTCTGGCTCTCTGCTCACCGCTCTTGCCCTCAGCTCTCAGCTCTGGCCCTCATGTCTCCGCTCTGGACCACAGCACTCTGCTCTCCTCCCTGGCTCTCTGCTCTCCGCTCTGTCCGTCAGCTCTCTCGTCTGGTGCTCAGCTCTTGGCTATGGCACTCTGCTCTCCGCTCTGGCCCTCAGCTCTCTGTTCTGTCTTTCAGCACTATGCTCTGGCCCTCAGCTCTCCACTCTGGCTCTCTGCTCTCCGCTCTGGTTCATTGCTCTCTGCTCTGGCCATCAGCTCGCTGCTCTGGCTCTTTGCTCTCTGCCCTGGCCTTCAGCTCTCCGCTCTGGCCCTCTGCTCTCCACTCCACCCCTCAGCTCTCCTCCCTGGCCCTTAGCACTCTGCTCTGGCCCTCAGCTCTCCGCTCTGGCCCTCAGCTTTCCGCACTGGCCCTCAGTTCTCAGCTCTGGCTCTCTGCTCGCCACTCTGGCTCTCTGTTCTCCGCTCTGTCCCTAAGCTCCCCGCTCTGGCCCTCAGTTCTCCGATCTGGCACTCAGCTCTCTGTTCTCTGCTCTGATTCTCTGCTCTCTGCTCTGGGCCTCTGCTCACCGCTCTGGCCCTCAGCTCTCCACTCTGGCTCTCTGCTCTGGAACTCAGATTTCCGCCATGTCCCTCAGCTCTCCGCTCTTGCCCTGAGCTCACCGCACTGGCTCTCTGCCCTCCGCTGTGGCACTCAGCTCGCCGCTCTGGCCCTCAGCTCTCTGTTCTGGTGCTCTACTCTCTGCTCTGGCCCTCAGCTCTCCGCTCTTGCTCACTGCTCGCTGCTCTGGCACTCAGCTCTCCACTCTGGCCCTCAGTTCTCTGCCCTGACTCTCAGCTCTCCGGTCTGCCTCTCCGCTCTCTGCTCTGGCGCTCAGCTTCCTGCTTGGCTCTCTGCTCTGGCCCTCAGCTTACCGCACTGGCCCTCAGCTCTCTGCTCTGGCCCTCAGCATCTGTTCTGGCCCTCAGCTCTCTGCTCTGGTCCTCAGCTCTCTGCTCTCCACTCTGGCTCTCCGCTCTATCCCTCAGCTCTCTGCTCTGGCCGTCAGCTCTCTGCTCTGGCCGTCAGCTCTCCACTCTGGCCCTCTGCTCTCAGCTCTGGCCCTCAGCTCCCTGCTCTGGCCCTCAGCTATCAGATCTGGCTCTCTGCTCACCGCTCTTGCTCTCTGCTCTCTGCTCTGGCCCTCAGCTCTCTACTCTGGCTCTCTGCTCACCGCTCTGGCTCCCTGCTCTCAGCTCTGGCACTCAGCTCTCCACTCTACCTCTCTGTTCTGGAACTCAGCTTTCCGCTCTGGCCCTCAGCTCTCCGCTCTTGCCCTCAGCTCACCACTCTGGCTCTCTGCTCTCCACTCTGGACCTCAGCTCTCCTCCCTGGCCCTCAGCTCTCCGCTCTGGCTCTCTGCTCCCTTCTCTGGCACTCAGCAATCTGCTCTGGTGCTCAGCTCTCTGCTCTGGCCCTCAGCTCTGCACTCTGGCCCTCAGCATCCGCTCTGGCCCTCAGCTCTCCACCCTGGAACTCAGCTCTACGCTCTGGCTCTCTGCTCTCCGCTCTGGCGCTCTGCTCTCCGCTCTGGCTCTCTGCTCTGCGCTCTGGTTCACAGCTCTCTGCTCTGACCCGCAGCTCTCCACTCTGGCACTCTGCTCTCTGCTCTGGCACTCAGCTCTCTGCTCTGGTGCTCAGCTCTCTGCTCTGGCTCTCTGCTCTCTGCTCTGGACCTCAGCTGTCTGCTCTGGCCGTCTGTTCTCCACTCTGTCCCTCAGCTCCCTGCTCTGGCTCTCTGCTCTGGCCCTCAGTTCTCCACTCTGTTTCTCAGCTCTCCGATCTGGCTCTCGGCTCTGGCCCTCAGCTCTCCGCTCTGGCCCTCAGTTCTCCGCCCTGGCTTTCAGCTCTCCACTCTGGCACTCGGCTCTGGCCCTCAGCTCTCCGCTCTGGCCCTCAGCTCTCCACTCTGCCTCTCTGCTCACCACTCTGCCTCTCTGCTCTCTGCTCTGGCTCTCTGCTCTCCGCTTTGGCCCCCAGCTGCCAGCTCTGGCTCTCTGCTCACCACTCTGGCTCTCTGCTCTCCACACTGGCCCTCAGCTCTCCACTCTGCCTCTCTGCTCACCACTCTGCCTCTCTGCTCTCTGCTCTGGCTCTCTGCTCTCCGCTTTGGCCCTCAGCTCTCCGCTCTGGCCCTCAGCTCTCCACTATGGCCCTCAGCTCACCGCTCCTCCCTGCTTTGTCCCTCAGTTCTCTACTCTGTCTCTCAGCTCTCCGCTCTGGCTCTCAGCACTGGCCTTCTGCTCCAGCTCTCAGCTCTGCACTCTGTCTCTCCGCTCTGGCATTCAGCTTTCCGCTCTGGCTCTCAGCTCTCTGCTCTGGCACTGAGCTCTCTGCTCTGGCCCTCAGTTCTCCTCTCTGGCTCTTAGCTCTCTGCTCTGGCTCTTGGCTCTGGCCCTCAGCTCTCCGCACTGGCCCTCAATTCTTCGACCTGGCTCTCAGCTCTCCAGTCTGGCTCTCTGCTCTGGCCATCAGCTTTCTGCTCTGGCTCTCTGCTTTCTGCTCTGTCCCTCAGATCACTACTCTGTCCCTCAGCTCTCCGCACTGGCACCCAGCTCTCAGCTCTGCCTCTCTGCTCACCACTCTGGCTCTCAGCTCTCTGCTCTGGCACAGAGCTCTCCGCTCTGGCACTCAGTTCTCCTCTCTGGCTCTCAGCTCTCCACTCTGGCTCTCGTCTCTGGCCTTCAGCTCTCCGCTCTGGGCCTCAGCTCTCCACTCTGGCCCTCAGCTCTCTGCTCTGGCTCTCAGCTCTCCGCTCAGGCCCCCAGCTCTCAGCTCTGGCTCCATGCTCACCGCTCTGGCTCTCTGCTCTCCGCTCTGGCCCTCAGCTCTCCACTCTGACTCTCTGCTCTCTGTTCTGGCCCTCAGATCTCCACTCTAGCTCTCTGCTCTCTGTTCTGGCCCTCAGATCTCCACTCTAGCTCTCTGCTCACCACTCTGGCTCCCTGCTCTCCGCTCTGGCCTGCAGCTCTCCACTCTGGCTCTCTGCTCTGGAACTCAGCTTTCCGCCATGTCCCTCAGCTCTCCGCTCTTGCCCTCAGTTCACCGCTCAGACTCTCTGCTCTCTGCTCTGGCACTCAGCTCTCCGCTCTGGCCCACAGCTCTCTGTTCTGTCTTACAGCTCTCTGCTCTGGCCCTCAGCTCTCCACTCTGGCTCTCTGCTCTCCGCTCTGGTTCACTGCTCTCTGCTCTGGTCCCCAGCTCACTGTTCTGGCTCTCTGCTCTCCGCCCTGGCCCTCAGTTCTCCACTCTGGCTCTCAGTTCTCCGTTCTGGCTCTCCACTCTGGCCCTCAGCTCTCCCCTCTGGTCCTCAGCTCTCCACTCTGGCCCTCAGCTCTCCCCTCTGGTCCTCAGCTCTCCCCTCTGGCCCGCAGCTCTCCGCTCTGGCCCTCAGCTCTCCGCTCTGGCCATCAGCAGTCAGCTCTCCGCTCTGGCTCTCTGCTCACCGCTCTTGCCCTCAGCTCTCAGCTCTGGCCCTCATGTCTCCGCTCTGGACCACAGCACTCTGCTCTCCTCCCTGGCTCTCTGCTCTCCGCTCTGTCCGTCAGCTCTCTCGTCTGGTGCTCAGCTCTTGGCTATGGCACTCTGCTCTCCGCTCTGGCCCTCAGCTCTCTGTTCTGTCTTTCAGCACTATGCTCTGGCCCTCAGCTCTCCACTCTGGCTCTCTGCTCTCCGCTCTGGTTCATTGCTCTCTGCTCTGGCCATCAGCTCGCTGCTCTGGCTCTTTGCTCTCTGCCCTGGCCTTCAGCTCTCCGCTCTGGCCCTCTGCTCTCCACTCCACCCCTCAGCTCTCCTCCCTGGCCCTTAGCACTCTGCTCTGGCCCTCAGCTCTCCGCTCTGGCCCTCAGCTTTCCGCAGTGGCCCTCAGTTCTCAGCTCTGGCTCTCTGCTCGCCACTCTGGCTCTCTGTTCTCCGCTCTGTCCCTAAGCTCCCCGCTCTGGCCCTCAGTTCTCCGATCTGGCACTCAGCTCTCTGTTCTCTGCTCTGATTCTCTGCTCTCTGCTCTGGGCCTCTGCTCACCGCTCTGGCCCTCAGCTCTCCACTCTGGCTCACTGCTCTGGAACTCAGATTTCCGCCATGTCCCTCAGCTCTCCGCTCTTGCCCTGAGCTCACCGCACTGGCTCTCTGCCCTCCGCTGTGGCACTCAGCTCGCCGCTCTGGCCCTCAGCTCTCTGTTCTGGTGCTCTACTCTCTGCTCTGGCCCTCAGCTCTCCGCTCTTGCTCACTGCTCGCTGCTCTGGCACTCAGCTCTCCACTCTGGCCCTCAGTTCTCTGCCCTGACTCTCAGCTCTCCGGTCTGCCTCTCCGCTCTCTGCTCTGGCGCTCAGCTTCCTGCTTGGCTCTCTGCTCTGGCCCTCAGCTTACCGCTCTGGCCCTCAGCTCTCTGCTCTGGCCCTCAGCATCTGTTCTGGCCCTCAGCTCTCTGCTCTGGTCCTCAGCTCTCTGCTCTCCACTCTGGCTCTCCGCTCTATCCCTCAGCTCTCTGCTCTGGCCGTCAGCTCTCTGCTCTAGCCGTCAGCTCTCCACTCTGGCCCTCTGCTCTCAGCTCTGGCCCTCAGCTCCCTGCTCTGGCCCTCAGCTATCAGATCTGGCTCTCTGCTCACCGCTCTTGCTCTCTGCTCTCTGCTCTGGCCCTCAGCTCTCTACTCTGGCTCTCTGCTCACCGCTCTGGCTCCCTGCTCTCAGCTCTGGCACTCAGCTCTCCACTCTACCTCTCTGTTCTGGAACTCAGCTTTCCGCTCTGGCCCTCAGCTCTCCGCTCTTGCCCTCAGCTCACCACTCTGGCTCTCTGCTCTCCACTCTGGACCTCAGCTCTCCTCCCTGGCCCTCAGCTCTCCGCTCTGGCTCTCTGCTCCCTTCTCTGGCACTCAGCAATCTGCTCTGGTGCTCAGCTCTCTGCTCTGGCCCTCAGCTCTGCACTCTGGCCCTCAGCATCCGCTCTGGCCCTCAGCTCTCCACCCTGGAACTCAGCTCTACGCTCTGGCTCTCTGCTCTCCGCTCTGGCGCTCTGCTCTCCGCTCTGGCTCTCTGCTCTGCGCTCTGGTTCACAGCTCTCTGCTCTGACCCGCAGCTCTCCACTCTGGCACTCTGCTCTCTGCTCTGGCACTCAGCTCTCTGCTCTGGTGCTCAGCTCTCCGCTCTGGCTCTCTGCTCTCTGCTCTGGACCTCAGCTGTCTGCTCTGGCCGTCAGTTCTCCACTCTGTCCCTCAGCTCCCTGCTCTGGCTCTCTGCTCTGACCCTCAGTTCTCCACTCTGTTTCTCAGCTCTCCGATCTGGCTCTCGGCTCTGGCCCTCAGCTCTCCGCTCTGGCCCTCAGTTCTCCGCCCTGGCTTTCAGCTCTCCACTCTGGCACTCGGCTCTGGCCCTCAGCTCTCCGCTCTGGCCCTCAGCTCTCCACTCTGCCTCTCTGCTCACCACTCTGCCTCTCTGCTCTCTGCTCTGGCTCTCTGCTCTCCGCTTTGGCCCCCAGCTGCCAGCTCTGGCTCTCTGCTCACCACTCTGGCTCTCTGCTCTCCACACTGGCCCTCAGCTCTCCACTCTGCCTCTCTGCTCACCACTCTGCCTCTCTGCTCTCTGCTCTGGCTCTCTGCTCTCCGCTTTGGCCCTCAGCTCTCCGCTCTGGCCCTCAGCTCTCCACTATGGCCCTCAGCTCACCGCTCCTCCCTGCTTTGTCCCTCAGTTCTCTACTCTGTCTCTCAGCTCTCCGCTCTGGCTCTCAGCACTGGCCTTCTGCTCCAGCTCGCAGCTCTGCACTCTGTCTCTCCGCTCTGGCATTCAGCTTTCCGCTCTGGCTCTCAGCTCTCTGCTCTGGCACTGAGCTCTCTGCTCTGGCCCTCAGTTCTCCTCTCTGGCTCTTAGCTCTCCGCTCTGGCTCTTGGCTCTGGCCCTCAGCTCTCCGCACTGGCCCTCAATTCTTCGACCTGGCTCTCAGCTCTCCAGTCTGGCTCTCTGCTCTGGCCATCAGCTTTCTGCTCTGGCTCTCTGCTTTCTGCTCTGTCCCTCAGATCACTACTCTGTCCCTCAGCTCTCCGCACTGGCACCCAGCTCTCAGCTCTGCCTCTCTGCTCACCACTCTGGCTCTCAGCTCTCTGCTCTGGCACAGAGCTCTCCGCTCTGGCACTCAGTTCTCCTCTCTGGCTCTCAGCTCTCCACTCTGGCTCTCGTCTCTGGCCTTCAGCTCTCCGCTCTGGGCCTCAGCTCTCCACTCTGGCCCTCAGCTCTCTGCTCTGGCTCTCAGCTCTCCGCTCAGGCCCCCAGCTCTCAGCTCTGGCTCCATGCTCACCGCTCTGGCTCTCTGCTCTCCGCTCTGGCCCTCAGCTCTCCACTCTGACTCTCTGCTCTCTGTTCTGGCCCTCAGATCTCCACTCTAGCTCTCTGCTCTCTGTTCTGGCCCTCAGATCTCCACTCTAGCTCTCTGCTCACCACTCTGGCTCCCTGCTCTCCGCTCTGGCCTGCAGCTCTCCACTCTGGCTCTCTGCTCTGGAACTCAGCTTTCCGCCATGTCCCTCAGCTCTCCGCTCTTGCCCTCAGTTCACCGCTCAGACTCTCTGCTCTCTGCTCTGGCACTCAGCTCTCCGCTCTGGCCCACAGCTCTCTGTTCTGTCTTACAGCTCTCTGCTCTGGCCCTCAGCTCTCCACTCTGGCTCTCTGCTCTCCGCTCTGGTTCACTGCTCTCTGCTCTGGTCCCCAGCTCACTGTTCTGGCTCTCTGCTCTCCGCCCTGGCCCTCAGCCCACCGCTCTGGCCCTCAGCTCTCCACTCCAGCCCTCAGATCTCCAACCTGGCCCTTAGCACTCTGCTCTGGCCCTCAGCTCTCCGCTCTTGCTCACTGCTCTCTGCTCTGGCACTCAGCTCTCCGCTCTGGCCATCAGTTCTCCGCTCTGGCTTTCAGCTCTCCACTCTGGCTCTCGGCTCTGACCCTCAGCTCTCCGCTCTGGCCCTCAGCTCTCCGCTCTGGCCCTCAGTTCTCTGCTCTGGCCCCCAGCTGCCAGCTCTGGCTCTCTGCTCACCACTCTGCCTCTCTGCTCTCCACACTGGCCCTCAGCTCTCCACTCTGCCTCTCTGCTCACCACTCTGGCTCTCTGCTCTCTGCTCTGGCTCTCTGCTCTCCGCTTTGGCCCTCAGCTCTCCATTCTGGCCCTCAGTTCTCCACTATGGCCCTCAGCTCTCCGCTCCTCTCTGCTTTGTCCCTCAGTTCTCTACTCTGTCTCTCAGCTCTCCGCTCTGGCTCTCTGCACTGGCCTTCTGCTCTAGCTCTCAGCTCTCCACTCTGTCTCTCCGCTCTGGCATTCAGCTTTCCGCTCTGGCACTCAGCTCTCTGCTCTGGCACTGAGCTCGCCGCTCTGGACCTCAGTTCTCCTCTCTGGCTCTCAGCTCTCTGCTCTGGCTGTCGGCTCTGGCCCTCAGCTCCCCGCTCTGGCCCTCAGCTCTCCACTCTGGCCCTCAGCTCTCTGCTCAGGCCACCAGCTCTCAGCTCTGGCTCTCTGGTCACCGCTCTGGCTCTCTGCTCTCCGCTCTGGCCCTCAGCTCTCTGTTCTGTCTTTCAGCACTATGCTCTGGCCCTCAGCTCTCCACTCTGGCTCTCTGCTCTCCGCTCTGGTTCACTGCTCTCTGCTCTGGCCATCAGCTCGCTGCTCTGGCTCTTTGCTCTCCGCCCTGGCTCTCAGCTCTCCGCTCTGGCCCTCTGCTCTCCACTCCAGCCCTCAGCTCTCCTCCCTGGCCCTTAGCACTCTGCTCTGGCCCTCAGCTCTCCGCTCTGGCCCTCAGCTTTCCGCACTGGGCTCAGTTCTCAGCTCTGGCTCTCTGCTCGCCACTCTGGCTCTCTGTTCTCCGCTCTGGCCCTAAGCTCCCCGCTCTGGCCCTCAGTTCTCCGATCTGGCACTCAGCTCTCTGTTCTCCGCTCTGATTCTCTGCTCTCTGCTCTGGGCCTCTGCTCACCGCTCTGGCGCTCAGCTCTCCACTCTGGCTCTCTCCTCTGGAGCTCAGCATTCCGCTCTGGCCCTCAGCACTCCGATCTGGCCCACAGTACTCCGCTCTTGCACTCAGCTCTCTGCTCTGGCCCTCCGCTCTCTGCACTGGACCTCAGCTCTCCGCTCTGGCACTCTGCTGTCTGCTCTGGCACTCAGCTCTCCACTCTGGCCCTCAGTTCTCTGCTCTGGCCCCCAGCTGCCAGCTCTGGCTCTCTGCTCACCACTCTGCCTCTCTGTTCTCCACACTGTCCCTCAGCTCTCCACTCTGCCTCTCTGCTCACCACTCTGGCTCTCTGCTCTTTGCTCTGGCTCTCTGCTCTCCGCTTTGGCCCTCAGCTCTCCGCTCTGGCCCTCAGCTCTCCACTATGGCCCTCAGCTCTCCGCTCCTCTCTGCTTTGTCCCTCAGTTCTCTACTCTGTCTCTCAGCTCTCCGCTCTGGCTCTCTGCACTGGCCTTCTGCTCTAGCTCTCAGCTCTCCACTCTGTCTCTCCGCTCTGGCATTCAGCTTTCCGCTCTGGCACTCAGCTCTCTGCTCTGGCACTGAGCTCACCGCTCTGGCCCTCAGTTCTCCTCTCTGGCTCTCAGCTCTCTGCTCTGGCTGTCGGCTCTGGCCCTCAGCTCTCCGCTCTGGCCCTCAGCTCTCCACTCTGGCCCTCAGCTCTCTGCTCGGGCCACCAGCTCTCAGCTCTGGCTCTCTGGTCACCGCTCTGGCTCTCTTCTCTCCACTCTGGCCCTCAGCTCTCTGTTCTGTCTTTCAGCACTATGCTCTGGCCCTCAGCTCTCCACTCTTGCTCTCTGCTCTCCGCTCTGGTTCACTGCTCTCTGCTCTGGCCATCAGCTCGCTGCTCTGGCTCTTTGCTCTCCGCCCTGGCCCTCAGCTATCCGCTCTGGCCCTCTGCTCTCCACTCCAGCCCTCAGCTCTCCTCCCTGGCCCTTAGCACTCTGCTCTGGCCCTCAGCTCTCCCCTCTGGCCCTAAGCTCCCCACTCTGGCCCTCAGTTCTCCGATCTGGCACTCAGCTCTCTGTTCTCCGCTCTGATTCTCTGCTCTCTGCTCTGGGCCTCTGCTCACCGCTCTGGCGCTCAGCTCTCCACTCTGGCTCTCCCCTTTGGAACTCAGCATTCCGCTCTGGCCCTCAGCACTCCGATCTGGCCCACAGTTCTCCGCTCTTGTACTCAGCTCTCTGCTCTGGCCCTCTGCTCTCTGCACTGGACCTCAGCTCTCCGCTCTGGCACTCTGCTCTCTGCTATGGCACTCAGCTCTCTGCTCTGGCTTTCTGCTCTCTGCACTGGCCCTCAGCTCTCCACTCTGGCTCTCTGCTCACCGCGCTGGCTCCCTTCTCTCCACTCTGGCCCTCAGCTCTCCACTCTGGCTCTCTGCTCTGGAACTCAGCTTTCCGCCATGTCCCTCAGCTCTCTGCTCTTGCCCTGAGCTCGCCGCACTGGCTCTCTGCCCTCCGCTCTGGCACTCAGCTCACCGCTCTGGCCCTCAGCTCTCTGTTCTAGTGCTCTACTCTCTGCTCTGGCCCTCAGCTCTCCGCTCTTGCTCGCTGCTCTCTGCTCTGGCACTCAGCTCTCCACTCTGGCCCTCAGTTCTCCGCTCTGGCTCTCAGCTCTTGCTCTGGCTCTCAGCTCGATGCTCTGGCCCTCAGCTCTCCGCTCTGGCCCTCGGTTCTCTGCTCTGATTCTCAGCTCTCCGGTCTGCCTCTCCGCTCTCTACTCTGGTGCTCAGCTTCCTGCTTGGCTCTCTGCTCTGGCCCTCAGCTTACCGCTCTGGCCCTCAGCTCTCCGCTCTGGCCCTCAGCTCTCTGCTCCCCACTCTGGTTCTCCGCTCTGTCCCTCAGCTCTCTGCTCTGGCCGTCAGCTCTCCACTCTGGCCCTCTGCTCTCAGCTCTGGCCCTCAGCTCCCTGCTCTGGCCCTCAGCTCTCAGATCTGGCACTCTGCTCACCGCTCTGGCTCTCTGCTCTCTGCTCTGGCCCTCAGCTCTCTACTCTGGCTCTCTGCTCACCCCTCTGGCTCCCTGCTCTCAGCTCTGGCACTCAGCTCTCCACTCTACCTCTCTGTTCTGGAACTCAGCTTTCTGCTCTGGCCCTCAGCTCTCCGCTCTTGCCTTCAGCTCGCCGCTCTGGCTCTCTGCTCTCCACTCTGGCCCTCAGCTCTCCTCCCTGGCCCTCAGCTCTCCGCTCTGGCTCTCTGCTCCCTTCTCTGGCACTCAGCAATCCGCTCTGGTGCTCAGCTCTCTGCTCTGGCCCTCAGCATCCGCTCTGGCCCTCAGCTCTCCACTCTGGAACTCTGCTCTCTGCTCTGGCACTCAGCTCTCTGCTCTGGCGCTCAGCTCTCTGCTCTGGCTCTCTGCTCTCTGCTCTGGCCCTCAGCTGTCTGCTCTGGCCATCAGTTCTCCACTCTGTCCCTCCGCTCCCTGCTCTGGCTCTCTGCTCTGGCTCTCTGCTCTGGCCCTCAGTTCTCCACTCTGTTTCTCAGCTCTCCGATCTGGCTCTTTGCACTGGCTCTCTGTGCTGGCACTTTGCTCTCCACTCTGGCTCACCGCTCTGGTATTCAGCTCTCTGCTCTGGCTCGCAGCTCTCTGCTCTGGCCCTCAGCTCTCCATTCTGGCACTCAGCTTTCCGCACTGGCTCTCAGCTCTCCGCTCTGGCCATCAGCTCTCCGCTCTGGCCCTCAGTTCTCCACTCTGGCTCTCAGTTCTCCGTTCTGGCTCTCCACTCTGGCCCTCAGCTCTCCCCTCTGGTCCTCAGCTCTCCACTCTGGCCCTCAGCTCTCCCCTCTGGTCCTCAGCTCTCCCCTCTGGCCCGCAGCTCTCCGCTCTGGCTCTCAGCTCTCCGCTCTGGCCCTCAGCAGTCAGCTCTCCGCTCTGGCTCTCTGCTCACCGCTCTTGCCCTCAGCTCTCAGCTCTGGCCCTCATGTCTCCGCTCTGGACCACAGCACTCTGCTCTCCTCCCTGGCTCTCTGCTCTCCGCTCTGTCCGTCAGCTTTCTCGTCTGGTGCTCAGCTCTTGGCTATGGCACTCTGCTCTCCGCTCTGGCCCTCAGCTCACTGCACTGGCCCTCAGCTCTCTGCTCTGGCCCTCAGCTCTCTGCTCTGGCCCTCAGCTCTCCACTCTGGCCCTCAGCTCTCCGCTCTGGCCCTCAGCTCTCTGCTCTGGCCCCCAGCTCTCAGCTCTGGCTATCTGTTCACCGCTCTGGCCCTCAGCCCTCCACTCTGGCTCTCTGCTCACCACTCTGGCTCTCTGCTCTCTGCTCTGGCTCTCTGCTCTCCGCTTTGGCCCTCAGCTCTCCACTCTGGCCCTCAGCTCTCCACTATAGCCCTCAGCTCTCCGCTCCTCTCTGCTTTGTCCCTCAGTTCTCTACTCTGTCTCTCAGCTCTCCGCTCTGGCTCTCTGCACTGGCCTTCTGCTCTGGCTCTCAGCTCTCCACTCTGGCTCTCCGCTCTGGCATCTAGCTTTCCGCTCTGGCTTCAGCTCTCTGCTCTGGCACTGAGCTCTCCGCTCTGACCCTCAGTTCTCCTCTCTGGCTCTCAGCTCTTGCTCTGGCTCTCAGCTCTCCGCTCTGGCCCTCAGTATCTGTTCTGGCCCTCAGCTCTCTGCTCTGGTCCTCAGCTCTCTGCTCTCCACTCTGGCTCTCCGCTCTGTCCCTCAGCTTTCTGCTCTGGCCGTCAGCTCTCCACTCTGGCTCTCTGCTCTCAGCTTTGACTCCCTACTCTCAGCTCTGGCACTCAGCTCTCCACTCTACCTCTCTGCTCTGGCCCTCAGCTTACCGCTCTGGCCCTCAGCTCTCTGCTCTGGCCCTCAGTATCTGTTCTGGCCCTCAGCTCTCTGCTCTGGTCCTCAGCTCTCTGCTCTCCACTCTGGCTCTCCGCTCTGTCCCTCAGCTTTCTGCTCTGGCCGTCAGCTCTCCACTCTGGGTCTCTGCTCTCAGCTCTGGCCCTCAACTCCCTGTTCTGGCCCTCAGCTCTCAGCTCTGGCTCTCTGCTCACCGCTCTGGCTCTCTGCTCTCTGCTCTGGCCCTCAGCTCTCTACTCTGGCTCTCTGCTCACCGCTCTGACTCCCTGCTCTCAGCTCTGGCACTCAGCTCTCCACTCTACCTCTCTGTTCTGGAACTCAGCTTTCCGCTCTGGCCCTCAGCTCTCTGCTCTTGCCCTCAGCTCGCCGCTCTGGCTCTCTGCTCTCCACTCTGGCCCTCAGCTCTCCTCCCTAGACCTCAGCTCTCCTCTCAGGCTCTCTGCTCCCTTCTCTGGCACTCAGCAATCCGATCTGGTGCTCAGCTCTCTGCTCTGGCCCTCAGCATCCGCGCTGGCCCTCAGCTCTCCACTCTGGCACTCAGCTCTCCACTCTGGCTCCCCGCTCTGGCGCTCTGCTCTCCGCTCTGGCTCTCTGCTCTGCGCTCTGGTTCTCAGCTCTCTGCTCTGTCCCGCAGCTCTCCACTCTGGCTCTCTGCTCTCTTCTCTGGCACTCAGCTCTCTGCTCTGGTGCTCAGCTCTCCGCTCTGGCTCTCTGCTCTCTGCTCTGGCCCTCAGCTGTCTGCTCTGGCCGTCAGTTCTCCACGCTGTCCCTCAGCTCCCTGCTCTGGCTCTCTGCTCTGGCCCTCAGTTCTCCACTCTCTCTCTCAGCTCTCCGATCTGGCTCTTTGCACTGTCTCTCTGCGCTGGCACTCTGCTCTCCACTCTGGCTCACCGCTCTGGCATTCAGCTTTCTGCTCTTGCTCACAGCTCTCTGCTCTGGCCCTCAGCTCTCCATTCTGGCACTCAGCTTTCCGCTCTGGCTCTCAGCTCTCCGCTCTGGCTCTCAGCTCTCTGCTCTGGCCCTCAGTTCTCCACTCTGGCTCTCAGTTCTCCGTTCTGGCTCTCCACTCTGGCCCTCAGCAGTCTGCTCTCCGCTCTGGCTCTCTGCTCTCCCCTCTGTCTCTCAGCTCCCTGCTCTGGCCATCAGCTCTCCGCTCTGGCTCTCTGCTCACCGCTCTGGCCCTCAGCTCTCAGCTCTGGCCCTCATGTCTCTGCTCTGGACCACAGCACTCTGCTCTCCTCCCTAGCTCTCTGCTCTCCGATCTGTCCGTCAGCTCTCTCGTCTGGTGCTCAGCTCTCGGCTATGGCTCTCTGCTCTCCGCTCTGGCCCTCAGCTCACTGCACTGGCCCTCAGCTCTCTGCTCTGGCCCTCAGCTCTCTGCTCTGGCCCTCCGCTCTCCGCTCTGGCCCTCAGCTCTCCGCTCTGGCCCTCAGCTCTCTGCTCTGGCCCCCAGCTCTCAGCTCTGGCTCCCTGCTCTCCGCTCTGGCCCTCAGCTCTCCACTCTGGCCCTCATCTCTCCGCTCTGGCCCTCAACACTCTGCTATCCACTCTGGCTCTTTGCTCTCTGCTCTGGCCCTCAGATCTCCACTCTGGCTCTCTGCTCACCGCTCTGGCTCCCTTCTCTCCGCTCTGGCCCTCAGCTCTCCACACTGTCTCTCTGCTCTGGAACTGAGCTTTCTGCTCTGGCCCTCAGCTCTCCGCTCTTGCCCTCAGCTCGCCGCTCTTGCTCTCTGCTCTCTGCTCTGGCTCTCAGTGCACTGCTCTGGCCCTCAGCTCTCTGCTCTGGCCCTCATGTCTCTGCTCTGGACCACAGCACTCTGCTCTCCTCCCTAGCTCTCTGCTCTCCGATCTGTCCGTCAGCTCTCTCGTCTGGTGCTCAGCTCTCGGCTATGGCTCTCTGCTCTCCGCTCTGGCCCTCAGCTCACTGCACTGGCCCTCAGCTCTCTGCTCTGGCCCTCAGCTCTCTGCTCTGGCCCTCCGCTCTCCGCTCTGGCCCTCAGCTCTCCGCTCTGGCCCTCAGCTCTCTGCTCTGGCCCCCAGCTCTCAGCTCTGGCTCCCTGCTCTCCGCTCTGGCCCTCAGCTCTCCACTCTGGCCCTCATCTCTCCGCTCTGGCCCTCAACACTCTGCTATCCACTCTGGCTCTTTGCTCTCTGCTCTGGCCCTCAGATCTCCACTCTGGCTCTCTGCTCACCGCTCTGGCTCCCTTCTCTCCGCTCTGGCCCTCAGCTCCCCACACTGTCTCTCTGCTCTGGAACTGAGCTTTCTGCTCTGGCCCTCAGCTCTCCGCTCTTGCCCTCAGCTCGCCGCTCTTGCTCTCTGCTCTCTGCTCTGGCTCTCAGTGCACTGCTCTGGCCCTCAGCTCTCTGTTCTGGCTTTCAGCCCTCTGCTCTGGCCCTCAGCTCTCCGCTCTGGCTCTCTGCTCTACGCTCTGGTTCATTGCACTCCGCTCTGGCCCTCAGCTCACCGCTCTGGCTCTCTGCTCTCCGCCCTGGCGCTCAGCTCTCCGCTCTGGCCCTCACCGCACCCCTCCGGCCCTCAGCTCCCTGCCCTGGCCTCAGCACTCTGCTCTGGCCCTCAGCTCTCCGCTGTGGCTCTCTGCTCTCTGTTCTGGTACTAAGCTCTCCGGTCTGGACCTCAGCTCTCTGCTCTGGCTCTCAGCTCTCCGCTCTGGCCCTCAGCTGTCAGCTCTGGCTCTCTGCTCCCCGCTCTGGCCCTCTGCTCTCCAATCTGGCCCTCAGCTCTTGCTCTGGCTTTCAGCTTGATGCTGTGGCCCTCAGCTCTCCGCTCTGGCCTTCAGTTCACTGCTTTGGCTCTCAGCTCTCTGGTCTGCCTCTCAGCTCTCTGCTCTGGTGCTCAGCTTCCTGCTTGACTTTCCGCTCTTGCCCTCAGCTTTCCGTTCTGGCCCTCAGCTCTCCGCTCTGGCCCTCAGCTCTCCGCTCTGTCCCTCAGCTCTCTACTCTGGCCGTCAGCTTTCCGCTCTGGCTATCTGCTCTCAGCTCTGGCCCTCAGCTCCCTGCTCTGGCCCTCAGCTCTCTGCTCTGGCTCTCTGCTCACCGCTCTGGCTCTCTGCTCACCGCTCTGGCTCCCTGCTCTCAGCTCTGGCACTCAGCTCTCCACTGTACCTCTCTGTTCTGGAACTCAGCTTTCCGCTCTGGCCCTCAGCTCTCCACTCTTGCCCTCAGCTCGCCGCTCTGGCTCTCTGCTCTCCAATCTGGCACACAGCTCTCCTCCCTGGCCCTCAGCTCTCTGCTCTGGTGCTCTGCTCCCTTCCCTGGCACTCAGCAATTCGCTCTGGTGCTCAGCTCTCTGCTCTGGCCCTCAGCATCCGCTCTGGCCCTCTGCTCTCTGCTCTGGCCCTCAGCTGTCTGCTCTGGCGCTCTGCTCTCTGCTCTGGTGCTCTGCTCTCCGCTCTGGCTCTCTCCTCTCTGCTCTGGCACTCATCTCACCGCTCTGGTGCTCAGCTCGCCGCTCTGGCCTCTGCTCTCTGCTCTGGCCCTCAGCTGTCTGCTCTGGCCGTCAGCTCTCCACTCTGTCCCTCAGCTCCCTGCTCTGGCTCTCTGCTCTGGCCCTCAGTTCTCCACTCTGTCTCTCAGCTCTCCGATCTGGCTCTTTGCACTGTCTCTCTGTGCTGGCACTCTGCTCTCAACTCTGGCTCACCGCTCTGGCATTCAGCTTTCCGCTCTGTCTCGCAGCTCTCTGCTCTGGCCCTCAGCTCTGCACTCTGGCATTCAGCTTTCCGCTCTGGCTCTCAGCTCTCCACTCTGGAACTCAGCTCTCCGCTCTGGCTCTCTGCTCTCCGCTCTGGCGCTCTGCTCTCCGCTCTGGCTCTCTGCTCTGCGCTCTGGTTCACAGCTCTCTGCTCTGTCCCGCAGCTCTCCACTCTGGCACTCTGCTCTCTGGTCTGGCACTCAGCTCTCTGCTCTGGCGCTCAGCTCTCTGCTCTGGCTCCCTGCTCTCTGCTCTGGCCCTCAGCTGTCTGCTCTGGCCGTCAGTTCTCTACTCTGTCCCTCAGCTCCCTGCTCTGGCTCTCTGCTCTGGCCCTCAGTTCTCCACTCTGTTTCTCAGCTCTCCGATCTGGCTCTTTGCACTGTCTCTCTGCGCTGGCACTCTGCTCTCCACTCTGGCTCACCGCTCTGGCATTCAGCTCTCTGCTCTGGCTCGCAGCTATCTGCTCTGGCCCTCAGCTCTCCATTCTGGCACTCAGCTTTCCGCTCTGGCTCTTAGCTCTCCGCTCTGGCCATCAGCTCTCCGCTCTGGCCCTCAGTTCTCCACTCTGGCTCTCAGTTCTACATTCTGGCTCACCGCTCTGGCCCTCAGCTGTCTGCTCTGGCGCTCTGCTCTCTGCTCTGGTGCTCTGCTCTCCGCTCTGGCTCTCTCCTCTCTGCTCTGGCACTCATCTCACTGCTCTGGTGCTCAGCTCTCCGCTCTGGCCTCTGCTCTCTGCTCTGGCCCTCAGCTGTCTGCTCTGGCCGTCAGCTCTCCACTCTGTCCCTCAGCTCGCGGCTCTGGCTCTCTGCTCTGGCCCTCAGTTCTCCACTCTGTCTCTCAGCTCTCCGATCTGGCTCTTTGCACTGTCTCTCTGCGCTGGCACTCTGCTCTCCACTCTGGCTTACCGCTCTGGCATTCAGCTTTCCACTCTGTCTTGCAGCTTTCTGCTCTGGCCATCAGCTCTGCACTCTGGCATTCAGCTTTCCGCTCTGGCTCTCAGCTCTCCGCTCTGGCCATCAGCTCTCCGCTCTGGCCCTCAGTTCTCCGCTCAGGCTCTCAGTTCTCCGCTCTGGCTCTCCACTCTGGCCCTCAGCTCTCCCCTCTGGTCCTCAGCTCTCCCCTCTGGCCCTCAGCTCCACGCTCTGTCCCTCAGCTCTCTGCTGTGGCCCTCAGCACTCTACTCTCCACTCGGGCTCTCTGCGCTCCCCTCTGTCCCTCAGCTCTCTGCTCTGGCCGTCAGCTCTCTGCTCTGGCTCTCTGCTCACCGCTCTGGCTCTCAGCTCTCTGCTCTGGCCTCAGTTCTCTGCTCTGGCCCTCAGCTCGCCGCGCTGTCCCTCATCTCACCACTCTGGCTCTCTACCCTCCACTGTGGATTTCTGCTCTCTGCTCTGGTGCTCATCTCTTCGCTCTGGCCCTCAGCTCTCCAGTCTGGCCCTCAGCTCTCCACTCTGGCCCTCAGCTCTCTGCTCTGGCTCTCTGCTCTGGCCCTCAATTCTCCACCCTGGCTCTCTGCTCTCTGCTCTGGCCCTCAGCTCTCCATTCTGGCCATCAGCTCTCCACTCTCGCTCTCTGCTCACCGCTCTGGCCCTCAGCTCCCTGCTCTTGCCCTCAGCTCTCAGCTCTGGCTCTCTGCTCACCGCTCTGGCTCTCTGCTCTCTGCTCTGGCCCTCAGCTCTCTACTCTGGCTCTCTGCTCACCGCTCTGGCTCGCTGCTCTCAGCTCTGGCTCTCAGCTCTCCACTCTGCCTCTCTGTTCTGGAACTCAGCTTTCCGCTCTGGCCCTCAGCTCTCCGCTCTTGCCCTTAGGTCATTGTTCTGGCTCACTGCTCGCCACTCTGGCCCTCAGCTCTCCTCCCTGGCCCTCAGCACTCTGCTCTGGCACTCAGCTATCCGCTGTGGCTCTCTGCTCCCTTCTGTGACATTCGGCAATCCGCTCTGGTGCTCAGCTCTCCGCTCTGGCACTCAGCTCTCCGCTCTGGCCCTCCGCTCTCTGCTCTGGCCCTCAGCTCTCCGCTCTGGCCCTCAGCTCTCCGCTCTTGCCCTTAGGTCATTGTTCTGGCTCACTGCTCGCCACTCTGGCCCTCAGCTCTCCTCCCTGGCCCTCAGCACTCTGCTCTGGCACTCAGCTATCCGCTGTGGCTCTCTGCTCCCTTCTGTGACATTCGGCAATCCGCTCTGGTGCTCAGCTCTCCGCTCTGGCACTCAGCTCTCCGCTCTGGCCCTCCGCTCTCTGCTCTGGCCCTCAGCTCTCCACTCTGGCCCACAGCTCTCCGCTATGGCTCTCTGCTCTCCGCTCTGGTGCACTGCTCACCGCTCTGTCTCTCTGCTCTGCGCTCTGGTTCACAGCTCTCTGCTCTGGCCCTCAGCTCACTGCTCTGGCACTCAGCTCTCCGCTCTGGCACTCATCTCTCCGCTCTGGCTCTCTGCTTGCTGCTCTGGGCCTCAGCTGTCTGCTCTGGCCATCAGCTCCCCACTCTGTCCCTCAGCTCCCTGCTCTGGCTCTCTGCTCTGGCCCTCAGTTCTCCACTCTGTCTCTCAGATCTCCGATTTGGCTCTTTGCACTGTCTCTCTGCGCTGGAACTCTGCTCTCCACTCTGGCTCACTGCTCTGGCGTTCAGCTTTCCGCTCTGGCTCACAACTCTCTGCTCTGGCCATCTGCTCTCCGCTCTGGCATTCAGCTTTCTGCTCTGGCTCTCAGCTCTTCGCTCTGGCCATCAGATCTTCGCTCTGGCCATCAGCTCTCCGCTCTGGCCCTCAGTTGTCCGCTCTGGCTCTCAGTTCTCCGCTCTGGCTCTCCCCTCTGGCCCTCAGCTCTCCCCTCTGGCCCTCAGCTCACCCCTCTGGCCCTCAGCTATCCGCTCTGTCCCTCAGCTCTCCGCTCTGGCCCTCAGCACTCTGCTCTCCGCTATGGCTCTCTGCTCTCCCCTCTGCCCCTCAGCTCACTGCTCTGGCCATCAGCTCTCCACTCTGGCTCTCTGCTCACTGCTCTGGCCCTCAGCTCTCTGCTCTGGCCCTCAGCTCGCCGCTCTCGCCCTCATCTCTCCACTCTGGCTCTCTGCCCTCCGCTGTGGCTTTCTGCTCTCCGCTCTGGCACTCAGCTCTCCGTTGTGGCCCTCAGCACTCCACTCTGGCCCTCAGCTCTCCACTCTGGCCCTCAGCTCTCCGCTCTGGCTCTCTGCTCTGGCCCTCAGTTCTCCACTCTGGTTCTCAGGTCTCTGATCTGGCTCTCTGCACTGTCTCTCTGCTCTGGCTCCCTGATCACCGCTCTGGCTCTCTGCTCTCTGTTCTGGCCCTCAGCTTTCCACTCTGGCCCTCAGCTCTACACCCTGGCTCTCTGCTCACTGCTCTGGCCCTCAGATCTCCGTTCTGGCCCTCAGGTCTCCGCTCTGGCCCTCAGCTCTCTGTTCTGGCCCTCAGCTCTCAGCTCTGGCTCTCTGCTCTCCGCTCTGGCTCTCTGCTCTCCGCTCTGGCACTCAGCTCTCCGTTGTGGCCCTCAGCTCTCCACTCTGGCCCTCAGCTCTCCACTCTCGCCCTCAGCTCTCCGCTCTGGCTCTCTGCTCTGGCCCTCAGTTCTCCACTCTGGTTCTCAGGTCTCTGATCTGGCTCTCTGCACTGTCTCTCTGCTCTGGCTCTCTGATCTCCGCTCTGGCTCTCTGCTCTCTGCTCTGGCCCTCAGCTTTCCACTCTGGCCCTCAGCTCTCCACTCTGGCTCTCTGCTCACTGCTCTGGCCCTCAGATCTCTGTTCTGGCCCTTAGGTCTCCGCTCTGGCCCTCAGCTCTCCGTTCTGGCCCTCAGCTCTCAGCTCTGGCTCTCTGCTCTCCGCTCTGGCCCTCTGCTCTCCGCTCTGGCCCACAGCTATCAACTCTGTCCCTCAGTTCTCTGCCCTGGCACTCAGGTCTCTGCTCTCCGCTCTGGCTATCTGCACTCCTCTCTGGCCCTCAGCTCTCTGCTCTGGCCCTCAGTTCTGCCACTCTGCTCTCCACTCTGGCCCTCTGCTGTCCATTCTTGCCCTCAGCTCTCACTCTGGCTCTCAGCTCTAGCTCTGGCCCTCAGCTCTCCACACTAGCCTTCAGCTCTCCCTCTGGCCCTCTGCTGTCCATTCTGTCCCTCAGCTCACTGCTCTGGCCATCAGCTCTGAGCTCTGGCTCTGTGCTCTCCACTCTGGCCTTCAGCTCTCCAATCTACCTCTCTGCTCTGGGACTCAGCTTTCCGCTCTGGCCCTCACCTCTCCGCACTTGCCCTCAATTCGCCACTCTAGCTCTCTGCTCTCCGCTCTGGCTCTCAGCTCTCCGCTCTGGCCCTCAGCTCTCTGTTCTAGATTTCAGCTCTCTGCTCTGACCCTCAGCTCTCCCCTCTGGCTCTCTGCTCTCCGCTCTGGCCATCAGCTCTCCGCTCTGGCCCTCAGTTCTCCATTCTGGCTCTCAGTTCTCTGCTCTGGCTCTCGGCTCTGTCCCTCAGTTCTCCACTCTGGCTCTCTGCTCTGGCCCTCAGTTCTCCACTCTGGCTCTCTGCTCTCTGCTCTGGCCCTCAGCTTTCCACTATGGCCCTCAGCTCTCCACTTTGGCCCTCAGCTCTTCGCTCTGGCCCTCAGCTCTCTGCTCTCCACTCTGGCTCTCTGCTCTCCGCTCTGTCCCTCAGCTCTCTGCTCTGGCCATCAGCTCTCCACTCTCACTCTCTGCTCACCGCTCTGGCTCTCTGCTCTCTGCTCTGGCTCTCTGCTCTCAACTCTGGCTCTCTGGTCTGACATTCAGCTTTCTGCTCTGCCTCTCAGCTCTCGGCTCTGGCCCTCAGCTCCCCACTCTGGCCCTCATTTCTCCGCTCTGGCTCTTAGCTTTCCACTCTGGCTCACTGCTCTGGCCCTCAGCTCTCCGCTCTGGCTCTCAGCTCTCCGCTCTGGCCCTCAGCTCTCTGCTCTCCGCTCTGTCCTTCAGCTCTCTGCTCTGGCCGTCAGCTCTCAGCTCTGGCTTTCTGCTCACCGCTCTGGCCCTCTGCTCTCTGCTCTAGCCCTCAGCTCTCCGCTCTGATCCCCTCTCTGGCACTCAGCTCTCCGCTCTGTCCCTCAGCTCTCCTCCCTGGCCCTAAGCATTCTACTCTGGCCCTCAACTCTCCTCCCTGGCCCTCAGCATTCTACTCTGGCCCTCAGCTCTCTGCTCTGGCTCTCTGCTCTGGCATTCAGCTCTCCACTCTGGCGCTCAGCTCTCTGCTCTGGCCCTCAGCTCTCCACTCTGTCCCTCAGCTCCCTGCTGTGGCTCTCTGCTCTGGCCCTTAGTTCTCCACTCTGGCTCTCGGCTCTGGCCCTCAGCTCTAGCTCTCTGCTCTCCGCTCTGGCTCTCTGCTCTCCGCTCTGTCCCACAGCTATCAACTCTGTCCCTCAGTTCTCTGCCCTGGCACTCAGGTCTCTGCTCTCCGCTCTGCCTATCTGCACTCCTCTCTGGCCCTCAGCTCTCTGCTCTGGCCCTCAGCTCTCCACTCTGGCACTCAGCTCTCCGCTTTGGCTCTCCGCTCTGACCCTCAGTTCTCCACTCTGGCTCTCTGCTCTGGCCCTCAGTTCACCACTCTGGCTCTCTGCTCTCTGCTCTGGCCCTCAGCTTTCCACTCTGGCCCTCAGCTCTCCAATCTGGCCCTCAGCTCTCTGCTCTGGCCCTCAGCTCTCCGTTCTGCCCTCAGCTCTCCACTCTGGTCCTCAGCTCTCTGCTCTCCACTCAGGCTCTCTGCTCTCCGCTCTGTCCCTCAGCTCTCTGCTCTGATGGTCAGCTCCCCCCTCTCGCTCTCTGCTCACCACTCTGGTCCTCAGCTCACTGCTCTGGCCCTCAGCTCTCAGCTCTGGCTCTCTGCTCACCGCTCTGGCTCTCTGCTATCTGCTCTGGCTCTCTGCACACAACTCTGGCTCTCCGGTCTGACATTCAGCTTTCCGCTCTGGCTCTCAGCTCTCCGCTCTGGCCCTCAACTCCCCACTCTGTCCCTCATTTCTCCGCTCTGGCTATCAGCTCTCCGCTCTGGCCCTCAGCTCTCCGCTCTTGCCCTCAGCTCCCTGCTCTGGCCGTCAGCTCCCTGCTCTGGCTCTCTGCTCACCGCTCTGGCGCTTTGATCTCTGCTCTGGCCCACAGCTCTCCGCTCTGAACCTCAGTTCTCTGCACTGCCCCTCAGCTCTCTGCTCTCCACTGCGGCTCACTGCTCTGGGCCTCAGATTTCCGCTCTGGCCCTCAGCTCTCCGCTCTGGCCCTCATCTCTCCATTCTGGCCCTCAGCTCTCTGCTCTCTGCTCTGGCTCCCTGCTCTCCACTCTGGCTCTCTGCTCTTCACTCTGGCCCTCAGCTCTCCGCTCTGGCCCCCAGTTCTCTGCTCTGCCCCTCAGCTCTCTGCTCTCCACTCTGGCTCTCTTCTCTGGCCCTCAGATTTCCGCTCTGGTCCTCAGCTCTCCGCTCTGGCCCTCAGCTCTCCATTCTGGCCCTCAGCTCTCATCTCTGCTCTGGCTCTCTGCTCTCCGCTCTGTCCTTCAGCTCGTTGCTCTGGCCGTCAGCTCTGAGCTCTGGCTCTCTGCTCACCGCTCTGGCTCTCTGCACTCCGCTCTGGCCCTCAGCTCTCCAATCTGGCCCTCAGTTCTCTGCTCTGCCACTCAGCTCTCTGCTCTGCACTCTGGCTCTCTGCTCTCTGCTCTGGCCCTCAGCTCTCCACTCCACCTCTCTTACCTGGAACTCAACTTTCCGCTCTGGCCCTCAGCGCTCCGCTCTTGCCCTCAGCTCACCACTCTGGCTCTCTGCTCGCCTCTCTGGCACTCAGCTCTCCGCTCTGGCCCTCAGCTCTCTGTTCTGGCTTTCAGCTCTCTGCTCTGGCACTCAGCTCTGCCCTCTGGCTATCTGCTCTCCGCTCTGGCACTCTGATCTCCGCTCTGGCACTCAGCTTGCTGCTCCGGCTCTCTGCTCTCTGCCCCGGCCCTCAGCTCTCCGCTGTGGCTCTCAGCTCCCCACTCTGGCCCTCAGCTCTCCTCCCTGGCCCTCAGCACTCTGCTCGGGCCCTCAGCTCTCTGCTCTGGCTCTCTGCTCTGGCACTCAGCTCTCCACTCTGGCGCTCAACTCTCTGCTCTGGCCCATAGCTCTCCACTCTGTCCCTCAGCTCCCTGCTCTGGCTCTCTTCTCTGGCCCTCAGTTCTGCCACTCTGCTCTCCGCTCTGGCCCTCTGCTGTCCATTCTGGCCCTCAGCTCTCACTCTGGCTCTCAGCTCTAGCTCTGGCCCTCAGCTCTCCACACTAACCTTCAGCTCTCCCTCTGGCCCTCTGCTGTCCATTCTGTCCCTCAGCTCACTGCTCTGGCCATCAGCTCTGAGCTCTGGCTCTCTGCTCACCACTCTGGCTCTGTGCTCTCCACTCTGGCCTTCAGCTCTCCAATCTGCCTCTCTGCTCTGGAACTCAGCTTTCTGCTCTGGCCCTCACCTCTCCGCACTTGCCCTCAATTCGCCACTCTGGCTCTCTGCTCTCCGCTCTGGCTCTCAGCTCTCCGCTCTGGCCCTCAGCTCTCTGTTCTGGATTTCAGCTCGCTGCTCTGACCCTCAGCTCTCCCCTCTGGCTCTCTGCTCTCCGCTCTGGCCCTCAGTTCTCCACTCTGGCTCTCTGCTCTGGCCCTCAGTTCACCACTCTGGCACTCTGCTCTCTGCTCTGGCCCTCAGCTTTCCACTCTGGCCCTCAGCTCTCCAATCTGGCCCTCAGCTCTCTGCTCTGGCCCTCAGCTCTCCGTTCTGCCCTCAGCTCTCCGCTCTGGTCCTCAGCTCTCAGCTCTCCCCTCTGGCTCTCTGCTCTCCGCTCTGGCCATCAGCTCTCCGCTCTGGCCCTCAGTTCACCACTCTGGCTCTCAGTTCTCTGCTCTGGCTCTCGGCTCTGTCCCTCAGTTCTCCACTCTGGCTCTCTGCTCTGGCCCTCAGTTCTCCACTCTGGCTCTCTGCTCTCTGCTCTGGTCCTCAGCTTTCCACTATGGCCCTCAGCTCTCCACTTTGGCCCTCAGCTCTTCGCTCTGGCCCTCAGCTCTCTGCTCTCCACTCTGGCTCTCTGCTCTCTGCTCTGTCCCTCAGCTCTCTGCTCTGGCCATCAGCTCTCCACTCTCACTCTCTGCTCACTGCTCAGGCTCTCTGCTCTCTGCTCTGGCTCTCTGCTCTCAACTCTGGCTCTCTGGTCTGACATTCAGCTTTCCGCTCTGCCTCTCAGCTCTCGGCTCTGGCCCTCAGCTCCCCACTCTGGCCCTCATTTCTCCGCTCTGGCTCTCAGCTTTCCACTCTGGCTCACTGCTCTGACCCTCAGATTTCCGCTCTGGCCCTCAGCTCTCCACTCTGGCCCTCAGCTCTCTGCTCTGGCCCTCAGCTCTCTGCTCTGGCGCTCAGCTCTCTGCTCTCCGCTCTGTCCCTCAGCTCTCTGCTCTGGCCGTCAGCTCTCAGCTCTGGCTCTCTGCTCACCGCTCTGGCCCTCTGCTCTCTGCTCTAACCCTCAGCTCTCCGCTCTGATCTCCTCTCTGGCACTCAGCTCTCCGCTCTGGCCCTCAGCTCTCCTCCCTGGCCCTCAGCATTCTACTCTGGCCCTCAGCTCTCTGCTCTGGCTCTCTGCTCTGGCACTCAGCTCTCCACTCTGGCGCTCAGCTCCCTGCTCTGGCTCTCTGCTCTGGCCCTTAGTTCTCCACTCTGGCTCTCGGCTCTGGTCCTCAGCTCTCCGCTCTGGCCCGCAGCTCACCGTTCTGCCACTTTGCTCTCCGCTCAGGCCCTCTGCTGTCCATTCTGGTCCTCAGCTCTCACTCTGGCTCTCAGCTCTACTCTCTGGCCCTCTGCTGTCCCTTCTGTCCCTCAGCTCACTGCTCTGGCCATCAGCTCTGAGCTTTGGCTCTCAGCTCACCGCTCTAGCTCTGTGCTCTCCACTCTGGCCTTCAGCTCTCCAATCTGCCTCTCTGCTCTGGAACTCAGCTTTCCGCTCTGGCCTTCAGCTCTCCGCTCTTGCCTTCAATTCGCTGCTCTGGCACTCTGCTCTCCGCTCTGGTTCTCAGCTCTCCACTCTGGCCTTCAGCTCTCTGTTCGGGATTTCAGCTCTCTGCTCGGACCCTCAGCTCTCCCCTCTGCCTCTCTGCACTTCGCTCTGGCCATCAGCTCTCTGCTCTGGCCCTCAGTTCTCCACTCTGGCTCTCGGTTCTCTGCTCTGGCTCTCCCCTCTGACCCTCAGCTCTCCCCTCTGGCCCTCAGCTCTCCCCTCTGGCCCTCAGCTCTCCGCTCTGGCCCTCAGCTCACCACTCTGGCCCTCAGCACTCTGCTCTCCGCTCTGGCTCTCTGCTCTCCCCTCTGTCGCTCAGCTCTGTGCTCTGGCCATCAGCTCTCCGCTCTGGCTCTCTGCTCACTGCTCTGGCCTTCAGCTCTCTGCTCTGGTCCTCAGCTCGCCGCTCTGGCCCTCATCTCTCTGCCCTGGCTCTCTGCCCTCCGCTGCGGCTTTCTGCTCTCCGCTCTGGTGCTCGGCTCTCCGCTCTGGCCCTCAGCTCTCCACTCTGGCCCGCAGCTCTCCACTCTGGCCCTCAGCTCTCTGCTCTGGCCCGCAGTTCTCTGCTTTGGCCGTCTTCTCTCCCCTCTTGCTCTCTGCTCACTGCTCTGGCCCTCAGCTCTCTGCTCTGGCCCTCAGATCTACGTTCTGGCCCTCAGCTCTCTGCTCTGGCCCTCAGCTCTCCGTTCTGGCCCTCAGATCTCATCTCTGGCTCTCTGCTCTCCGCTCTGGCTCTCTGCTCTCCACTCTGGCCCACAGCTATCCGCTCTGTCCCTCAGTTCTCTGCTCTGGCACTCAGCTCTCTGCACTCCGCTCTGGCTATCTGCTCTCCTCTCTGGCCCTCAGCTCTCTGCTCTGGCCCTCAGCTCTCCACTCTGGCCCTCAGCTCTCCGCTCTGGCTCTCTGCTCTGGCCCTCATTACTCCACTCTGGCTGTCAGCTCTCCGCTCTGGCTCGCTGCACTGTCTCTCTGCTCTGGCTCTCTGCTCTCAACTCTGGCTCTCCAGTCTGGCATCCAGCTCTCCGCTCTGGCCCTCAGCTCCCCACTCTGGCCGTCATTTCTCCGCTCTGGCTCTCAGCTTTCCACTCTGGTTCACTGCTCTGACCCTCAGATTTCTGCTCTGGCCCTCATCTCTCTGCTCTGGCCCTCAGCTCTCCGCTCTGTCCCTCAGTTCTCTGCTCTCTGCTCTATCCCTCAGCTCTCTGCTCTGGCCGTCAGCTTTCAGCTCTGGCTCTCTGCTCACTGCTCTGGCTCTCTGCTCTCTGCTCTGGCCCTCAGCTCTCCGCTCTGAACCTCAGTTCTCTGCACTGCCCCTCAGCTCTCTGCTCTGCACTGTGGTTCACTGCTCTGGCCCTCAGATTTCCTGCGCTGGCCCTCAGCTCACGGCTCTGGCCCTCAGCTCTCCATTCTGGCCCTCAGCTCTCTGCTCTCCGCTCTGGCCCTCAGTTCTCTGCTCTGGCTCTCAGTTCTCCACTCTGGCTCTCCCCTCTGGCCCTCAGCTCTCCCCTCTGGCCCTCAGCTCTCCCCTCTGGCCCTCAGCTCACTGCTCTGGCCCTCAGCTCTCCGCTCTGGCCCTCAGCACTCTGCTCTCCGCTCTGGCTCTCTGCTCTCCCCTCTGTCCCTCAGCTCTCTGCTCTGGCCCTCAGCTCACTGCTCTGGCCCTCATCTCTCCGCTCTAGCTCTTTGCCCTCCGCTGTGGCTTTCTGCTGTCTGATCTGCCACTCAGCTCTCCGCTCTGGCCCTCTGCTCTCCACTCTGGCGCTCAGCTCTCCACTCTGGCCCTCTGCTCTCCACTCTGGCCCTCTGCTCTCCACTCTGGCCCTCAGCTGTCCACTCTGGCTCTCTGCTCTGGCCCTCAGTTCTCCACTCTGGTTCTCAGGTCTCTGCTCTGGCTCTCTGCACTGTCTCTCTGCTCTGGCTCTCCAATCTCCGCTCTGGCTCTCTGCTCTCTTCTCTGGCCCTCAGCTCTCCACTCTGGCCTGTAGCTCTCTTCTTTGGCTGTCTGCTCTCCCCTCTGGCTCTCTGCTCAATGCTCTGGCCCTCAGCTCTCTGCTCTGGCCCTCAGATCTCCGTTCTGGCCCTCAGCTCTCCGCTCTGGCCCTCAGCTCTCCATTCAGGCCCTCAGCTCTCTGCTCTGGCTCTCTGCTCCCTGCTCAGTCTCTCTGCTCTCCACTCTGGCGCACAGCTATCCGCACTGTCCCTCAGTTCTCTGCTCTGGCACTCAGCTCTCTGCTCTCTGCTCTGGCTCTCTGCTCTCCTCTCTGGCCCTCAGCTCTCCGCTCTGGCTCTCTGCTCTGCCCTCAGTTCTCCACTCTGGCTGTCAGCTCTCCGCTCTGGATTCGCTGCACTGTCTCTCTGTTCTGGCTCTCTGCTCTCAACTCTGGCTCTCCGGTCTGACATTCAGCATTCCGCTCTGGCTCTCAGCTCTCCACGCTGGCCCTCAGCTCCCCACTCTGGCCCTCATTTCTCTGCTCTGGCTCTCAGCTTTCCACTCTGGCTCACTGCTCTGACCCTCAGATTTCCGCTCTGGCCCTCAGCTTTCCGCTCTGGCCCTCAGCTCTCCGCTCTGGCACTCAGCTCTCTGCTTTCCGCTCTGTCCCTCAGCTCTCTGCTCTGGTCATCAGCTCTCAGCTCTGGCTCTCTGCTCACCGCTCTGGCTCTCTGCTCTCTGCTCTGGCCCTCAGCTCACCGCTCTGCACCTCAGTTCTCTGCACTGCCCCTCAGCTCTCTGCTCTCCACTGTGGCTCACTGCTCTGGCCCTCAGATTTCCGCTCTGGCCCTCAGCTCTCCGCTCTGGCCCTCCGCTCTCCATTCTGGGCCTCAGCTATCTGCTCTCCACTCTGTCCCTCAGCTCACTGCTCTGGCCGTCAACTCTGAGCTCTGGCACTCTGCTCACCACTCTGGCTCTCTGCTCTCCGCTCTGGCCCTCAGCTCTCCGCTCTGGCCCTCAGTTCTCTGCTCTGCCCCTCAGCTCTCTGCTCTCCACTCTGGCTCTCTGCTCTCTGCTCTGGCCCTCAGCTCTCCACTCTGCCTCTCTTACCTGGAACTCAGCTTTCTGCTCTGGCCCTCAGCGCTCCGCTCTTTCCCTCAGCTCGCCGCTCTGGTGCTCTGCTCTCTGCTCTGGAACTCAGCTCTCCGCTCTGGCCCTCAGCTCTCTGTTCTGGCTTTCAGCTCTCTGCTCTGGCCTTCAGCTGCACCGGCTCTCTGCTCTCTGCCCTGGCCTTCAGCTCTCCGCTCTGGCTCTCAGCTCTCCACTCTGGCGCTCAGCTCTCTGCTGTGGCTCTCAGCTCTCCACTCTGTCCCTCAGCTCTCTGCTCTGGCTCTCTGCTCTGGCCCTCAGTTCTTCAATCTGGCTCTCTGCTCTAGTCCTCAGCTCTCTGCTCTGGCCCTCAGCTCACCGTTCTGCCACTCTGCTCTCCGCTCTGGCCCTCTGCTGTCCATTCTGGCCCTCAGCTCTCACTCTGGCTCTCAGCTCTACGCTCTGGCCCTCAGCTCTCCACTCTAGCCTTCAGCTCTCCGCTCTGGCCTTCTGCTTTCCACTCTGTCCCTCAGCTCACTGCTCTGGCCATCAGCTCACTGCTCTGGCTCTCTGCTCACCGCTCTGGCTCTGTGCTCTGCACTCTGGCCCTCAGCTCTCCACTCTGCCTCTCTGCTCTGGAACTCAGCTTTCTGCTCTGGGCCTCAGCCCTCCGCTATTGCGCTCAACTCACCGCTCTGGCCCTCAGCTCTCTGTTCTGGCTCTCTGCTCTCCGCTCTGGCCCTCAGCTCTCCCCTCTGGCTCTCTTCTCTCTGCTCTGGCTCTCTGCTCTCCGCTGTGGCCCTCTGCTGTCCACTTTATCCCTCAGCTCTCGCTCTGGCACTCAGCCCTATGCTCTGGCCCTCAGCTCTCCACACTATCCTTCAGCTCTCCGCTCTGGCCCACATTTCTCCCCTCTGGCCCTCTGCTCTCGTGCTCTGTTCTCTGCTCTGGCCCTCAGCTCGCTGCTCTGGCACGCAGCACTCTGCTCTGGCACTCAGCTCACTGCACTGGCCCTCTGCTCTCTGCTCTGCCCCTCTGCTCTCTGCTCTCCACTCTGGCTCTCTGCTCTCTGCTCTGGCCCTCAGCTCTCCACTCTGGCTCTCTGCTCACTGTTCTGGCTCCCTGCTCTCCGCTCTGGCCCTCAGCTCTCCACTCTTGCTCTCTGCTCTGGAACTCAGCTTTCCACTCTGGCCCTCAGCTCTCCGCTCTTGCCCTCAGCTCACCGCTCTGGCACTCTGCGCTTGGCTCTGGTGCTCAGCTCTCCACTCTGGCTCTCTGCTCTCTGTACTGGCTTTCAGCTCTCCGCTCTGGCTCTCTGCTCTGCGCTCTGGCTCTCTGCACTCCACTCTGGCCCTCATCTCGCCGCTCTGGCATTCAGCTTTCTGCTTTGGCACTCAGCTCTCCGCTCTTGCCATCAGCTCGCCGCTCTGGCGTCAGTTCTCCACTCTGGCTCTCAGTTCTCCGCTCTGCTGCTGTGCTCTGTCCCTCAGCTCTCCACTCTGGCCCTCAGCTCTCCGCTCTGGCCCTCAGCTCTCCTCTCTGGCCCTCAGCTCTCCGCTCTGGCCCTCAGCTCTCTGCTCTCTGTTCTGCCTCTCTGCTCTCCGCTCTGGCCCTCAGCACACTGCTCTGGCCCTCAGCTCTCCGCTCTGGCCCTCAGCTCTCCGCTCTGGCCCTCAGCTCTCCACTCTGCCTCTCTGCTCTCCGCTCTGGCTCTCGGCTCTCTGCTCTGGCCCTCAGATTACCGCTCTGGCCCTCAGCTCTCCGCTCTGGCCCTCAACTCTCCTCTCTGGCCGTCAGCTCTCCGCTCTGGCCCTCAGCTCTTTGCTCTCCGCTCTGGCTCTCTGTTCTCCACTCTGGCCCTCAGCTCTCCGCTCTGGCCCTCAGCTCTACACTCTGCCTCTCTGCTCTCCGCTCTGGCTCTCTGCTCTTCGCTCTGGCCATCAGCTCTCTGCTCTGGCCATCAGCTCTCCGCTCTGGCTCTCTGATTCCCGCTCTGGCTCTCTGCTCTCCACACTGGCCCTCAGCTCCGCGCTCTGGCCCTCAGCTCTCCACTCTGGACCTCAGCTCTCTGCTCTGGCTCTCTGTACTGTCTCTCTGCTCTGGCTCTCTGCTCTCTACTCTGGCTTGCCGCTCTGGCATTCAGCTTTCCACTCTGCCTCTCAGCTCTCCGCTCTGGCACTGAGCTCTCTGCTCTAGCATTCAGCTTACCGCTCTGGCTCTCAGCTCTCCACTCTGGCCATCAGTTATCTGCTCTGGCTGTCAGCTCTCAGCTCTGGCTCTCTGCTCACCGCTGTAGCTCTCTGCTCTCCGCTATGGCCCTCAGCTCTCTGCTCTGGCCCTCTGTTCTCTGCTCTGCCCCTCAGCTCTCCACTCTGGCTTTCTGCTCACTGTTCTGGCTCCCTGCTCTCCGCTTTGGCCCTCAGCTCTCCACTCTTCCTCTCTGCTCTGAAACTCAGCTTTCCACTCGGGCTCTCAGCTCTCCGCTCTTGCCCTCAGCTCACTGCTCTGGCCCTCTGCTCTCGGCTCTGGTGCTCAGCTCTCCGCTCTGGCCCCCAGCTCTCTGTTCTGGCTTTCAGCTCTCTGCTCTGGCCCTCAGCTCTCCCCTCTGGCTATCTGCTCTCCGCTCTGGCACTCTGCTCTACACTCTGGCCCTCATCTCGCCACTCTGGCATTCAGCATTCCGCTTTGGCTCTCAGCTCTCCGCTCTGGCCATCAGCTCTCCGCTCTGGCCCTCAGCTCTCTGCTCTCCACTCTGGCTCTCTGCTCTCTGCTCTGGCCCGCAGATCTCCACTCTGGCTCTCTGCTCACCGCTCTGGCTCCCTTCTCTCCGCTCTGGCCCTCAGCTGTCTACACTGGCTCTCTGCTCTGGAACTGAGCTTTCCGCTCTGGCCCTCAGCTCTCCGCTCTTGCCCTCAGCTCGCTACTCTGGCTCTCTGCTCTCCGCTCTGGCCCTCAGCGCTCTGCTCTGGCCCTCAGCTCGCTGTTCTGGCTTTCAGCCCTCTCCTCTGGCCCTCAACTCTCCGCTCTGGCTCTCTGCTCTCTGCACTGGTTCATTGCACTCTGCTCTGGCCCTCACCTCACTGCTCCAGCCCTCAGCTCTCCACACTAGCCTTCAGCTCTCTGCTCTGGCCCTCATCTCTCCCCACTGGCTCTCTGCTCTCCGCTCTCGTGCTCTGCTCTCTGCTCTGCACTCAGCTCACCGCTCTGGCTCTCTGCTCACTGCTCTGGCTCTCAGCTCTCTGCTCTGGCACACAGCACTCTGCTCTGGCACTCAGCTCACTGCTCTGGCCCTCATCTCTCCGCTCTGGCCCTCAGTTCTCCACTCTCGCACTCAGCTCTCTGCTCTGACTCTCTGCTCTGGCCCTCAGTTCTAAACTCTGGCTCTCAGCTCTCCGCTCTGGCTCTCTGCACTGTCTCTCTGCTCTGTCTCTCTGCTCTCCACTCTGTCTCTCCACTCTGGCATTCCGCTTTCCGCTCTGGCTCTCAGCTCTCCACTCTGGCCCTCAGCTCTCTGCTCTGACATTCAGCTTTCCTCTCTCATTCTCAGCTCTCCACTCTGGCCAACAGGTCTCCGCTCTGGCCCTCAGTTCTCTGCTCTGGCTCTCAGTTCTCCAATCTATTGCTCTGCTCTGGCCCTCAGCTTTCTGCTCTGGCCCTCAGCTCTCCGCTCTGGCTCTCTGCTCTCCACTCTGCCCTTCGGCTCTCTGCTCTGGCCTTCAGCTCTCTGCTCTGACCTTCAGCTCTCTGCTCTGGCTCTCAGCTCACCACTCTTTTTTTTTAATTCATTGATGTGATGTGGGCGTCACTGGCTGGCTAGGCCTGCATTTAGTGCCCATCCCTAATTGCCCTTGAGAAGATGGTGGTGTGGTGATTATTCTTTATGTTTAGTAAGAAGTATTGTGATTGGTTGTTTGTTTCCTGCCTTGGGATATATGTTGTAATCTCATTGGTAGTTGATGTCATGTGATTTGTGGTGGCCATCTTAAATTCAGTTCTTTCCAGCCTTTAGTTGGGACTGGGTGTTGAAAGATGTGCTACAGGATTTTTAAGTTAATAAAGCCTAGATTAGAAAGGCAAATCTATTCTTCATTTCAATTTATTAACTTTATGTCAGAATGGAGCGATATCTTCAACCAGAACGATTCAATGCTGACCCTAATTCTGCTGGAGTGGATGATAAATGGAAACACTGGTATTGTACATTTAAAAACTTTTTGGGCATGTTGGATCAAGAGTCTCTAAATAAGCGAATATGCTGATCAACTACATTGCTCCGGATGTGTATAAGTATATTTTGGACTGTAAAACTTACGAAGTGGCTATTTCTACATTGGAAAAGATTTTTGTTAAACCAAAGAATGAGGTATTTGCACGTCACCTTCTATCTGCCCGTAGGCAGCAGGTGGGAGAATCTTTGGATACTTATTTACAAGCACTTCGGTGCCTTAGTGTTAACTGTAATTATAAGGCCATGACGGCTGAAGAATATAAGGAAGAATCGGTACGGGATGCTTTTATTAATGGATTACTGTCTAGATCAATTCGTCAGCGGTTGTTAGAAAATAAGACTTTGGATCTTAAGAGTGCTTTTGAGCAAGCTTCTACATTGGATGTGGCTCAGAGAAGTTCGGGTTCTTATGCTCTTTTTAATCGGCCTGTGACTGTGGTTTCGGCAGTTCCGGATGAAAAGGAATTATGTGGACTTAAAAGGAGTGGTTTACTAGATTCTGAAACAGTTTCTACTTCAGCGGCTATTGCCTCTAGGATTCAGAAGTGTTATTTTTGTGGGAACGTCCGGCACCCTCGTCTGAAGTGTCCTGCTCGGGAGGCTGTGTGTAGTAAATGCGGCAAGAGAGGTCATTACACACGTGTGTGTAAATCATCAGGTTCAATTACCTCCTCTGTGACTATTCAGCCTTTAGATAGGGCGTTTATTGCATCAATTTCTGCTGCATTTGCTCATGGCCTAAACAAAGCTATAGTTACGGCCCAAGTTAATGGGTTGGAAGTGAAGGCCATTATAGATACGGGCAGTACCGAGAGTTTTATAAGTCTTCAGTTTGCAAAGGAGAAGCATTTGAAAATTTTGCCTGTTTCCTATCAGGTGTGTGTGGCTCAGACGACTCTCACTTCACAAGTAGCTGGTTGTTGCCTTGTGAAATTGATTCTTCTAGGTAATACGTATACTGATATACGCCTATCTGTTTTGCCTAATCTCTGTGCGGATATTTTGATTGGTCATGATGTGCTTCAGTTACACGAGTCTCTCAGTCTTTCATTTGGAGGGACTAAGCCACCTTTATCTATTTGTGGATTAACCTCTTTATCCATTTCTCCATTATCACTTTTTTCCAATTTGATGCCGGATTGTAAGCCAATTGCTACCAAGTCAAGAAGGTATAGCAGTCAGGATAGAGAATTTATTAATTCTGAAGTTCAACGTCTCTTATTGGAAGGAATCATTGAACCTAGTTGTTCGCCTTGGCGGGCACAGGTAGTTGTCACGACTAACGAGAGACATAAGAAACGAATGGTGATAGACTATTCCCAAACTATTAATAGGTATACTCAATTAGATGCGTACCCTTTGCCTAAGATTGATGAGCTTATCAATAAAGTATCTCAGTATAAGGTTTTTAGCACTATTGACCTAAAGAGTGCTTATCATCAGATTCCTATTGTTAAGAAGGATCAACCATATACGGCCTTTGAGGCTGGTGGAAAGCTGTATCAGTTTTGCCGAATACCATTTGGTGTTACTAATGGTGGTGCTTGTTTTCAACGGGCAATGGATGCTTTTATAAGTGATAACTCTCTCTCTGACACCCTTTCATACTTAGATGACATCACGGTGTGTGGCAAATCAAGGGTGGAGCATGATTCTAATTTAGAAAGATTCCTTCAAGCTGCGGAAAAAGTTGGTTTAACTTTCAATAAAGAGAAGTGTACCTTTTCGACCACTGAGGTAAATCTACTGGGGTACATTATCTCGGGAAACAAGATTAAACCAGACCCAGAATGTCTGCGACCATTGATTGATTTACCTTGTCCTACTAATTCTAAGGCTTTGCAACGAGTTGTTGGACTGTTTTCTTACTATTCTAATTGGATTGCAAATTTTTCACAGAAGATCCGGCCTCTTATTTGGGTTACGACATATCCTCTATCATGGGAGGCCAGGACGTGTTTTGATAATTTTAAAAAGGATATCCTTGGAGCAGTTGTGCATTCTATTGATGAGCAGGTTCCTTTTGTGATTGAGACGGACGCTTCTGATTTTGCAATTGGGGCTACTCTGAACCAAAATGGAAGACCTGTGGCCTTTTTCTCACGTACCTTGAACAATAGTGAAAAAAGGCATTCTTCAATAGAGAAAGAGGCGTATGCAATAGTAGAAGCACTGCGTAAATGGAGACATTATTTATCGGGGCGACATTTTACATTGGTAGCTGATCAAAAGTCTGTGTGCTTTATGTTTGATGTCAAACATTTTGGAAAGATTAAGAATGATAAAATAATGAGGTGGAGGATTGAGTTGGCATGTTACCATTTTGATATAGTTTATCGTCCGGGGAAGGATAATGTTGCTGCTGATGCGCTGTCGAGGGTTTATTTTTCTGTGATTCACGGAGATACGCTTATTAATCTTCACAATGCCTTATGCCATCCTGGGGTTACGAGGATGATACACTTCGTACGCAGTAAGAATTTGCCATTTTCAGTTGAAGACGTCAAGCGGATGACTTCATCATGTTCTATCTGTGCTCGGTGTAAACCGAATTTCTTTAAGCCTCAACGAGCTCATCTTATAAAGGCTACTTCTCCTTTTGAACGTTTGAGCGTCGATTTAAAGGGGCCTCTTCCTTCAACTACTCAAAACCGATATATATTTACTGTTGTGGATGAGTTTTCAAGGTTCCCTTTTGCTTTTCCTTGCGCAGATGTATCAGCTGCTACAGTTATCAAATGTTTGACTCAACTTTTTGTCATCTTTGGGATGCCTGCGTATATCCATTCGGATCAGGGAAGTTCTTTTATGTCTTCCCAGTTGAAGGAATACCTTCAGAGTCGGGGAATTTCTACTAGCAGAACTACCCCGTATAATCCCCAGGGTAATGGACAGTGCGAACGATACAATGGGGTGATCTGGAAGGCAGTTATGTTGGCTTTGACATCCCGGAACCTTAAGAATACACAGTGGGAAATGGTACTGCCTGATGCCCTGCATTCCATTAGATCATTGCTTTCAACGGCTACTAATGTGACCCCCCATGAAAGGCTCTTTAACTATCCGCGGAGATCTACTACGGGATATTCGGTACCTTCATGGCTTACTATGCAGGGACCTGTGCTGCTTCGACGCCATGTTAGATTGTCAAAATATGATCCTTTAGTGGAGGAGGTGGAGCTGTTGGAGGCAAATTCCCAATATGCTCATATTCGATTCCAAGATGGGAAAGAAAGTACTGTTTCAATTAAAGACTTGGCTCCTTGTGGTGGCCAGCCCTCTTCTGAGGATATTAACAATAGTCATGATTCAGATAATGTGGATGCTGTTACAGATACTACGAATATTTCCAATCCGACTGCAGATAATTATATTTCTATTAGTCAGCCCTCGATGGATGTTCATGACCGTCCCAGTTTACCTCCTGATGGGATTTCTAATCCGGAAACCGTTGAAAATCGGGATATGGATAGCCTTCCTGCAGAAGATACTTCTGTGTCTCCTGGTGTGGGAGGGCAAGGAATTTCACCAAGGTTAAGAAGGTCGACACGAACAAGATATCCGGTCGACCGATTGAAAATGGACTTTTAAATTGATAGTAATGTTTTAAAATTGTTGAAATTTTATATTATATTGTTTTAGTTGAGAGATATTTAATACTTATGTGCAATGTTACTATTTGTTGTTGCTCACTTAGTATTGTGTCATGTTGAATAGTTTTATTTTGTCTGTGCATAGTTTTATTTGTAAATAATTAATTATAAATTGTAAAGGTTATTTAGGTTGGAGTATATTTTAAAAGGAGGGGTGAATGTGGTGATTATTCTTTATGTTTAGTAAGAAGTATTGTGATTGGTTGTTTGTTTCCTGCCTTGGGATATATGTTGTAATCTCATTGGTAGTTGATGTCATGTGATTTGTGGTGGCCATCTTAAATTCAGTTCTTTCCAGCCTTTAGTTGGGACTGGGTGTTGAAAGATGTGCTACAGGATTTTTAAGTTAATAAAGCCTAGATTAGAAAGGCAAATCTATTCTTCATTTCAGGTGGTGAGCCACCTTCTTGAACCGCTGCAGTCCATATGGTGTAGGTACACCCACAATGCTGTTAGGAAGGGAGTTCCAGGATTTTGGCCCAGCGACAGTGAAGGAATGGCGATACAGGTCCAAGTCAGGATGGTGTGTGGCTTGGAGGGGAACTTGTAGGTGGTGATGTTCCCATGCGTCTGCTGCCCTTGCCCTTCTCAGTTGTAGAGGTCACGGGTTTGGAAGGTGCTGTTGAAGGAGCTTTGGCGAGTTGCTGCAGTGCATCTTGTAGATTGTACACACTGCAGCCACAGTGCGCTGGTAGTGGAGGGAGTGAATGTTGAAGGTGGTGGATGGAGTGCCAATCAAGCGGCCTACTTTATCCTGAATGGTGTCGAGCTTCTTGAATGTTGTTGGAGCTGCACTCATCCAGGCAAGTGGAGAGTATTCCATCACACTCCTGACTTGTGCCTTGTAGATGGTGGAAAGGCTTTGGGGAGTCAGGAGGTGAGACACTCGCCGCAGAATTCCTAGCCTCTGGCCTGCTCTTGTAGCCACAGTATTTATATGGCTGGTCCAGTTCAGTTTCTGATCAATGGTAACCCCCAGGATTTTGATAGTGGGGGATTCAGTGATGGTAATGCCATTGAATGTCAAGGGGAGATGGTTAGAGTCTCGCTTGCTGGAGAAGGTCATTGCCTGGCACTTGTGTGGTGCGAATGTTACTGGCTCTCTGCTCGCTGCTCTGGCCCTCAGCTCTCCGCTCTGGCCCTCAGCTCTCTGCTCTGGCCCTCATCTCTCCACTCTGGCCCTCATCTCTCCGCTCTGCCTCTCTGCCCTGGCCCTCAGTTCTCCACTCTGGCTCTCAGGGCTCCGCTCTGGCTCTCTGCTCTCCACTCTGGCTCTCTGCTCTGGCATTCAGCTTTCCGCTCTGGCTCTCAGCTCTCTGCGCTAGCCCTCAGTTCTCCGCTCTGGCTTTCTGTTCTCCGTTCTGGCCCTCAGCTCTCTGCTCTGGTCCTCACCTCTCTGCTCTCCACTCTGGCTCTCTGCTCTGTCCCTCAGCTCTCTGCTCTGGCCGTCAGCTCTCCGCTTTGGCTCTCTGCTCACCGCTCTGGCCCTCAGCTCCCTGCTCTGGCCCTCAGCTCTCTACTCTGGCTCTCTGCTCACCGCTCTGGCTCCCTGCTCTCAGCTCTGGCACTCAGCTCTCCACTCTACCTCTCTGTTCTGGAATTCAGCTTTCCGCTCTGGCACTCAGCTCTCCGCTCTGGCTCTCTGCTCTCTGCCAGGCACTCAGCTCTCCGCTCTGGCTCTCAGCTCTCCACTCTGGCCCTCAGCTCTCTGCCCTGTCCCTCAGAACTCTGCTCTGGCCCTCAGCTCTCCGCTCTGGTGCTCAGCTCTCCACTCTGGCACTCAGCTCTCCACTCTGAATCACCGCTCTGACATTCAGCTTTCCGCTCTGGCTCGCAGCTCTCTGCTCTGGCCCTCAGCTCTCCGCTCTGGTATTCAGCTTTCCGCTCTGGCTCTCAGCTCTCCGCTCTGGCCATCAGCTCTCCGCTTTGGCCCTCAGTTCTCCGCTCTGGCTCTCAGTTCTCCACTCTGGCTCTCTGCTCTGGCCCTCAGCTCTCCACTCTGGCCCTCAGCTCTCCCCTGTAGCCCTCAGCTCTCCGCTCTGGCCCTCAGCTCTCCGCTCTGGCCCTCAGCACTCTGCTCTCTACTCTGGCTCTCTGCTCTCCCCTCTGTCCCTCAGCTCTCTGCTCTGGCCGTCAGCTCTCCGCGCTGGCTCTCTGCTCACCGCTCTGGCCCTCATCTCTCCGCTCTGGCTCTCTGCCCTCCGCTGTGGCTTTCTGCTCTCTGCTCTGGCCCTCAGCTCTCTGCTCTGGCCCTCAGCTCTCTGCTCTGGCCCTCAGCTCTCCACTCTGGCCCTCAGCTCTCCGCTCTGGCTCTTTGCTCTGGCCCTCAGATCTCCACACTGGTTCTCAGGTCTCTGCTCTGGCTCTCTGCACTGTCTCTCTGCTCTGGCTCTCTGCTCGCTGCTCTGGCTCTCTGCTCTCTGCTTTGGCCCTCAGCTCTCCACTCTGGCCCTCAGCTATCTGCTCTGGCCCTCAGCTATCCGTTCTGGCCCACAGTTCTCTACTCTGGCCCTCTGCTCACCGCTCTGGCTCCCTGCTTTCAGGTCTGGCCCTCAGCTCTCCGCTCTGCCTCTCTTTTCAGGAACTCAGCTTTCCGCTCTGGCCCTTAGCTCTCCGCTCTTGCCCTCAGCTCGCCGCTCTGGCTCACTGCTCTCCACTCTGGCCCTCAGCTCTCCTCCCTGGCCCTCAGCACTCTGCTCTGGCACTCAGCTCTCCGCTCTGGCACTCAGCAATTCCCTCCTGTGCTCAGCTCTCTGCTCTGGCCCTCAGCTCTCCGCTCTGGCTCTCTGCTCTCCGCCAGGCCCACAGCTCTCGGCTCTGGCTCCCTGCTCTCTGTTCTGGCTTTCAGCTCTCTGCTCTGGCCCTCAGCTCTCCCCTCTGTCTCTCTGCTCTCTGCTCTGGTTCACAGTTCTCCGCTCTGGCTCTCTGCTCTCCCCTCTGTCCCTCAGCTCTCTGCTCTGGCCGTCAGCTCTCCGCTCTGGAGCTCTGCACAACGCTCTGGCCCTCAGCTCACCGCTCTGACCCTCACCTCTACACTCTGGCTCTCTGCCATCCGCTGTGGCTTTCTGCTCTCTGCCCTGGAGCTCAGCTCTCCGCTCTGGCCCTCAGCTCTCCACTCTGGCCCTCAGCTCTCCACTCTTGCCCTCAGCTTTCCGCTCTGGCTCTCTGCTCTGGCCTTCCATTCTCCACTCTGGTTCTCAGGTCTCTGCTCTGGCTCTCTGCACGGTCTCTCTGCTCTGGCTCTCTGCTCTCCGCTCTCCGCTCTGGCTCTCTGCTCTCTGCTTTGGGCGTCTGCTCTCCTCTCTGGCTCTCTGCTCACTGCTCTGGCCCTCAGCTCTCTTCTCTGGCCCTCAGATCTCCGTTCTGGCCCTCAGCTCTCCGCTCTGGCCCTCAGATCTCCATTCTGGCCCTCAGCTCTCAGCCCTGGCTCTCTGCTCTCTGCTCTAGCTCCTGCTCTCTGCTCTGGCCCACAGCTATCTGCCCTGTCCCTCAGTTCTCTGCTCTGGCACTCAGCTCTCTGCTCTCCGCTCTGGCACTCTGCTCTCTGCACTGGCCCTCAGCTCTCTGCTCTGGCATTCAGCTATCTGCTCTGGCCCTCAGCTCTACCCCTCTGGCTCTCTGCTCTCCGCTCTGGCTCTCTGCTCTCCTCTCTGGCCCTCAGCTCTCCGTCCTGGCCCTCAGCTCTCCACTCTGACCCTCTGCTCTCTGCTCTGGCTCTCTGCTCTGGCCCTCAGTTCTCCACTCTGGTTGTCAGCTCTCCGCTCTGGCTCGCTGCACTGTCTCTCTGCTCTGGCTCTCTGCTCTCAACTCTGGCTCTCCGGTCTGACATTCAGCTTTCCGCTCTCAGCTCTCTGCTCTGGCCCTCAGCTCCCCACTCTGGCCCTCATTTCTCCGCTCTGGCTCTCAGCTTCCCACTCTGGCTCACTGCTCTGACCCTCAGATTTCCATTCTGGCACTCAGCTCTCTTCTCTGGCTCTTAGCTCTCTGCTCTGGCCCTCAGCTCTCTGCTCTCTGCTCTCTCCCTCAGCTCTCTGCTCTGGCTGTCATCTCACCGCTCTGGCTCTCTGCTCTCTTCTCTGTGATGCGCTATCAACAACACCAAAGACTACGAGATGGACTTATATGAAGTAGGCTTTTATTGACTAAGAACTGGAGCATGCCTCTGCCAGTGAATCCATCCTAAGAGCTCCCGGGGGAAGGGTGGTGAGTCACCTTTATACCCGGGCTTAGGGGTGGAGCCAGGGGTGGAGACATGCCCGGACTTGTACAGAGTTAACAGTGGTTTACCACACAGACATGTACAGGGTTAACAGTGGTTTACCACATTCACCCCTCATTTAAAAAAAGAGTCCGGCGGGGTGAAGTGTTTCAAAAGTTCGTATACGAAAGTCTCTCCGGGTGTCTTGTCTGCCGTAATGATCTTCGTGGTGCCGGTTGCGGCAGTTCTTTGCCTGCGGCTGCTTCTTGCGTGGGACGGAGCACTGGCGTGTCGTCCTCTCGGGGTAGGGATGGCACCGGCATGTCGTCAGTTCGTGGTAGACACCCCGGTGGTGCGTCGTGGGTAGTGGTGGTGGGTGGAGGTAGTGGATGGTGATCGATGGTGTTTTGGGTGGTACCTGAGCGTGCGAGGTCTCGAATTGAGACTGTGTCCTCCCACCCGTCCGGATACGCCACGTAGGCGTACTGTGGGTTGGCGTGGAGGAGGTGAACCTTTTCGACCAGGGGGTCCGTCTTATGGCTCCTCACGTGTTTCCTGAGCAGGACGGGTCCCGGAGACGTCAGCCATGGCAGTAGTGATGTCCCCGAGGTGGATTTCCTGGGGAAGATGAACATCTTCTCGTGAGGGGTGGTGTTTGTGGCAGTACACAGCAGTGATCGTATGGAGTGGAGCGCATCGGGGAGGACATCTTGCCAGCGGGAGATTGGGAGGCCCTTGGATTTTAGGGCGAGCATGGCGGTCTTCCACACCATTGTATTCTCCCTCTCTACCTGTCCATTACCCCGGGGGTTGTAGCTGGTAGTCCTGCTCGTGGCTATGCCCTTCTCGAGCAGGTACTGGCGCAGCTCGTCGCTCATGAACGATGAGCCCCTGTCGCTGTGGATGTAATTGGGGAAGCCAAATATGGCGAACAGGTCGTTGAGGCACCTGATGACTGTGGCACTGGTCATGTCCGGGCAGGGGATGGCGAAGGGGAAACGGGAGTACTCGTCAATAATATTGAGGAAGTACGTGTTGCGGTCAGAGGAGGGAAGGGGCCCCTTGAAATCGACGCTGAGACGTTCGAAGGGGCGGGTGGCTTTAATCAGGTGTGCCCTGTCTGGCCTATAAAAATGCGGTTTGCATTCGACGCAGACCTGGCAGTTCCTGGTCATGGTCCTGACCTCCTCGATGGAGTAAGGCAGGTTGCGAGCTTTAATAAAGTGGAAGAACCTGGTGACCCCTGGGTGGCAGAGATCATTGTGGAGGGTCCGTAGCCTATCGACGTGTGCGTTGGCACATGTCCCACAGGATAGGGCTTCTGGGGGCTCATTAAGTTTCCCGGGCCGGTATAAGATATCGTAGTTGTAGGTGGATAACTCGATCCTCCACCGCAATATCTTATCATTTTTGATTTTCCCCCTTTGTCTGTTGTTAAACATAAATGCTACTGACCGTTGGTCAGTGAGCAGGGTGAAACATTTACCGGCCAGGTAATGCCTCCAGTGCCGTACAGCCTCCACTATCGCCTGGGCCTCCTTCTCGACTGAGGAGTGTCGAATTTCGGGGCCCTGGAGGGTCCGTGAAAAGAAGGCCACGGGTCTCCCCGCCTGGTTAAGGGTTGCGGCTAGGGCGAATTGGATGCATCGCTCTCCACTTGGAAAGGGATGGACTCATCCACTGCGTGCATTGTGGCCTTCACAATGTCCTCTTTTATGAGGGTGAAGGCCGCACGGGCCTCTGCCGTCAGGGGGAAGGAGGTTGACTTGATGAGGGGCCGGGCTTTGTCCGCATAGTTGGGCACCCACTGGGCGTAGTAAGAGAAGAACCCTAGGCATCTCTTCAGGGCTTTTAGGCAGTGGGCGGGGGGTAGTTCCAGGAGGGGGCGCATTCAGTCGGGGTCGGGGCCGATGACTCCGTTTTCCACCACGCAGCCAAGAATAGCGAGGCGCGCGGTGCGGAACATACATTTTTCTCTGTTGTATGTCAGATTCAGCCGTTGGGCCGTATGGAGGAATTTTTCTAGGTTGGCGTCGTGGTCCTGCCGGTCATGGCCGCAGATGGTGACGTTGTCTAGATAGGGGAAGGTGGCCTGCAGCACGTTTTGGTCAACCAGCCGGCCCATCTCCCTTTGGAAGACTGAGACCCCATTGGTGACGCCGAAGGGGGCTCGGAGGAAGTGGTAGAGGCGACCGTCAGCCTCGAAGGCCGTGTACTGGCGGTCCTCAGGCCTGATGGGGAGCTGGTGGTATGCCGACTTCAGATCAATCGTCGAGAATACCCGATATTGTGCTATCTGGTTGACCATGTCAGATATGCGGGGAAGTGGGTATGCGTCTAATTGCGTGTATCGATTGATCGTCTGGCTGTAATCAATAACCAGGCGTTGTTTTTCGCCGGTCTTTACTACCACCACTTGGGCTCGCCATGGGCTGGTGCTGCCCTCGATAATCCCTTCCCTCAGGAGTCTTTCTACTTCCGATTTAATAAAGCTCCTATCCCCGGCACTGTACCGCCTGCTTTTAGTAGCAATTGGCTTGCAGTCTTTGGTGAGGTTAGCGAACAACGGGGGGGTTTGACCTTCAGGGTGGACAGGCTGCTTACTTTGCGCGGCGCCGTGTTTAAATTCTGCCGGCTGCAGACTGTAAGTGGGGGCAGGGGCCCGCCATATGCCATCGTGACGCTCTCCAGATGGCACTGGAAGTCTAATCCTAGCAGTACGGGAGCGCAGAGCTGTGGCAGGACGAGGAATTTAAACTCTCTGTACTCCACGCCGTTCACTGCCAGAGTCGCTACACAGTAGCCGCCGACGTACGCCGTATGGGACTTTGAGGCCATAAAGACCTGGTGGCGTGTGTGCATAACCGATAGGGAGTAGCGTTGCACCGTGTCGGGGTGGATGAAGCTCTCCGTGCTTCTGCAGTCAAAAAGGCAATTTGTGGCATGGCCATTTACCTTTACGTTCATCATGGACCTGGCTAGTTGATGGGGCCTAGATTGGTCCAGGGTGATGGAGGCCATCGTCGAGGTCGGTGGGTCGCTGTAGTATTCGCCCGCGCCGGGGACCTGGTCCCGGAATGGTGTCCAAGATGGCGGCTCCCCCTCGGCTGGTGGTGCCCAAAATGGCAGCCCGCACGGCTCACACGTGGTTGGTGGGGTCCAAAATGGCGGCCTGTACGGTTCACATGCGGCGCTGCTGGAATTGGGGGTCGATTTCGCCCTGCACACTCTCGCGTAGTGGCCTTTCTTGCCGCATTTGAAGCAGGTCGCGTCCTTTGCTGGGCATTGCTGTCTGGGGTGCTTGGCCTGGCCGCAGAAGTAGCATTTCTGGCCTCTGGTCATTGCAGCTGTAGTTGGGCTGCTGGCGGCTTGTGGCCTTGCCGGGTCCCAAGATGGCTGCTCCTGTGGCATCCACGTGGCCATCCGGTCAGGGGGGTAGACGTCCATGTTCTGGAGGGCCACGTCTAGCGAGTTAGCGAGGGCCACCGTCTTCTGCAGGTCGAGCCCGCTCTGTTCCAGCAGCCTCTGCCAAGTATAGTTGGACCTGATGCCGGCTACGTAGGCGTCTCGGATCAGGTCTTCCGTGCATTCCTTGGCCGTCACCGCTTTGCAATTACAGTCCCGGCCGAGGACTCTCAGTGCCAGTAAATATTCGGCACCCGATTCCCCGGGGCGCTGTTTTCGGGTAGCCAGGAGGTGTCTGGCGTAGACCTTATTAACAGGCCTCACGTATTGTTCCTTTAGCGTCGCGATGGCGGCCGCGTAAGTAGTGGCGTCTCGGATGATCGAGTAGACTCGGTGGCTCACCCGTGAGTTCAAGACAAGCCGTTTCGCGTCATCTGTAGTGACGGTAGTGCTGGAGGCCTCCAGGAAGGCTTCGAAACAGCTCAGCCAGTGTTCAAAGTTATTGGCTGCATCTGCTGCTTGAGGATCCAGGTCCAAACATTCCGGCTTCAAGATTTGCTCCATGTCGAAAATTAGTCAATAAAATTGATGCACTATCAACAACACCAAAGACTACGAGATGGACTTATATGAAGTAGGCTTTTATTGACTAAGAACTGGAGCATGCCTCTGCTAGTGAATCCATCCTAAGAGCTCCCGGGGAAGGGTGGTGAGTCACCTTTATATCCGGACTTAGGGGTGGAGCCAGGGGTGGAGACATGCCCGGACTTGTACAGCGTTAACAGTGGTTTACCACACAGACATGTACAGGGTTAACAGTGGTTTACCACACTCTGGCCCTCAGCTCTCTGCTCTGAACCTTAGTTCTCTGCACTGCCCCTCAGCTCTCTGATCTTCGCTGTGGCTCACTGCTCTGGCCCTCAGATTTCCGCTCTGGCCCTCAGCTCTCCGCTCTGGCCCTCAGCTCTCCATTCTGGCCCTCAGCTCTCCGCTCTGGCCCTCAGCTCTCCCCTCTGGCCCTCAGCTCCCTGCTCTGGCCACCAGCTCTCCGCTTTGGCCCTCAGCACTCTGCTCTCAGCTCTGGCTCTCTGCTCTCCCCTCTGTCCCTCAGCTCTCTGCTCTGGCCATCAGCTCTTCGCTCTGGCTCTCTGCTCACTGCTCTGGCCCTCAGCTCTCTGCTCTGGCCCTCAGCTCGCCGCTCTGGCCCTCATCTCTCCGCTCTAGCACTCTGCCCTCCGCTGTGGCTTTCTGCTCTCTGCTCTGGAGCTCAGCTCTCCGCTCTGTCCCTCAGCTCTCCACTCTCGCCCTCAGCTCTCCACTCTGGCCCTCAGCTCTCCGCTCTGGCTCTCTGCTCTGGCCCTCAGTTCTCTACTCTGGTTCTCAGGTCTCTGCTCTGGCTCTCTGCACTGTCTCTCTGCTCTGGCTCTCCGCTCTGGCTCACTGCTTTCTGCTTTGGCCGTCTGCTCTCCCCTTTGGCTCTCAGCTCCCCGCTCTGGGCCCCAGATCTCTGTTCTGGTCCTCAGCTCTCAGCTCTGGCTCTCATCTCTCCGCTCTGACTCCTGCTCTCCGCTCTGGCCCACAGCTATCTTCTCTGTCCCTCAGTTCTCTGCTCTGGCACTCACCTCTCTGCTCTGGCCCTCAGCTCTCTGCTCTGGCATTCAGCTATCTGCTCTGGCTCTCAGCTCTACCGCTCTGGCTCTCTGCTCCCCGCTCTGGCTCTCTGCTCTCCTCTCTGGCCCTCAGCTCTCCGCTCTGGCCCTCAGCTCTCCACTCTGGCCCTCAGCTCTCCCATCTGGCTCTCTGCTCTGGCCCTCAGTTCTCCACTCTGGCTGTCAGTTCTCCGCTCTGGCTCGCTGCACTGTCTCTCTGCTCTGGCTCTCTGGCTCTCTGCTCTCAAATCTGGCTCTCTGGTCTGACATTCAGCTTTCCGCTCTAGCTCTCAGCTCTCCGCTCTGGCCCTCAGCTCCCAACTCTGGCCCTCATTTCTCCGCTCTGCCTCTCAGCTTTCCACTCTGGCTCACTGCTCTGACCCTCAGATTTCCGCACTGGCCCTCAGCTCTCCTCTCTGGCCCTCAGCTCTCCGCTCTGGCTCTCTGCTCTCCGCTCTGTCACTCAGCTCTCCGCTCTGGCCCTCAGCTCTCTGTTCTGGCTTTCAGCTCTCTGCTCTCGCCCTCAGCTCTCCCCTCTGGCTATCTGCTCTCTGCTCTGGCTCTCTGCTCTCCACTCTGGCCCTCAGCTCGCTGCTCCGGCTCTCTGCTCTCCACTATGTCCCTCAGCTCTCCGCTCTGGCTCTCAGCTCTCCACTCTGGCCCTCAGCTCTCCTCCCTGGCCCTCAGCACTCTGCTCTGGCCCTCAGCTCTCTGCTCTGGCTCTCTGCTCTGGCATTCAGCTGTCCGCTCGGGTGCTCAGCACTCTGCTCTGGACCTCAGCTCTCCACTCTGTCCCTCAGATCCCTGCTCTGGCTCTCTGCTCTGGCCCTCAGTTCTCCACTCTGGCTCTCTGCTCTCTGCTCTGGCCCTCAGCTCTCACTCTGGCTCTCACCTCTACGATCTGGCCCTCAGCTCTCCACACTAGCCTTCAGCTCTCCGCTCTGGCCATCTGCTGTCCACTCTGGCCATCAGCTCACTGCTCTGGCCATCAGCTCTGAGCTTTGGCTCTCTGCTCACTGCTCTGGCTCTGTGCTCTCCGCTCTGGCATTCAGCTCTCCGCTCTGGCCCTCATTTCTCTGCTCTGGCCCTCAGCTCTCCACTCTGCCTCTCTTACCTGGAACTCAGCTTTCTGCTCGTGCATTCAGCTTTCGGCTCTGGCTCTCAGATCTCTGCTCTGGCCATCAGCACTCCGCTCTGGCCCTCAGCTCTCCCCTCTGGCCCTCAGCTCTCTGCTCTGGCCCCCAGCTCTCCGCTTTGGCCCTCAGCACTCTGCTCTCAGCTCTGGCTCTCTGCTCTCCCCTCTGTCCCTCAGCTCTCTGCTCTGGCCATCAGCTCTTCGCTCTGGCTCTCTGCTCACTGCTCTGGCCCTCATCTCTCTGCTCTGGCCCTCAGCTCACCGCTCTGGCCCTCATCTCTCCGCTCTGGCTCTCTGCCCTCCGCTGTGGCTTTCTGCTCTCTGCTCTGGAGCTCAGCTCTCCGCTCTGTCCCTCAGCTCTCCACTCTGGCCCTCAGCTCTCCACTCTGGCCCTCAGCTCTCCGCTCTGGCTCTCTGCTCTGGCCCTCAGCTCTCCACTCTGGCTCTCAGCTCTCTGCACTGTCTCTCTGCTCTGGCTCTCCGCTCTGGCTCTCTGCTCTCTGCTTTGGCCATCTGCTCTCCCCTCTGGCTCTCAGCTCTCCGCTATGGCCCTCAGATCTCCGTTCTGGTCCTCAGCTCTCAGCTCTGGCTCTCATTTCTCCGCTCTGACTCCTGCTCTCCGCTCTGGCCCACAGCTATCTTCTCTGTCCCTCAGTTCTCTGCTCTGGCACTCAGCCCTCTGCTCTGGCCCTCAGCTCTCTGCTCTGGCATTCAGCTATCTGCTCTGGCTCTCAGCTCTACCGCTCTGGCTCTCTGCTCCACCCCTCTGGCACTCTGCTCTCTGCTCTGGCTCTCCGCTCTCCACTCTGGCTCTCTGCTCTCCTCTCTGGCCCTCAGTTCTCCACTCTGGCCCTCAGCTCTCCCGTCTGGCTGTCTGCTCTGGCCCTCAGTTCTCCACTCTGGCTGTCAGCTCTCCACTCTGGCTCGCTGCACTGTCTCTCTGCTCTGGCTCCCTGCTCTCAAATCTGGCCCTCAGCTCTCCACCCTGGCCCTCAGCTCTCCACTCTGGCCCTCAGCTCTCCCGTCTGGCTGTCTGCTCTGGCCCTCAGTTCTCCACTCTGGCTGTCAGCTCTCCGCTCTGGCTCGCTGCTCTGTCTCTCCGCTCTTGCCCTCAGCTCGCCGCTCTGGCTCACTGCTCTCCACTCTGACCCTCAGCTCTCCCCCCTGGCCCTCAGCACTCCTGCTCTGGCACTCAGCTCTCCGCTCTGGCTCTCTGCTCCCTTCTCTGGCACTCAGCAATTCCTTCCTGTGCTCAGCTCTCCGCTCTGGCCCTCAGCTCTCCGCTCCGGCCCTCAGCTCTCCGCTCTGGCCCTCAGCGCTCCGCTCTGGCCCTCAGCTCTCCACGCTGCCTCTCTTTTCAGGAACTCAGCTTTCCACTCTGGCCCTCAGCTCTCCGCTGTTGTCTGGCCCTCAGCTCGCCGCTCTGGCCCTCAGCGCTCTGCTCTGACTCTCAGCTCTCCGTTCTGGCGCTCAGCTCTCAGCTCTCTGCTCTGGCTCTCTGCTCTGACTCTCTGCTCTGGCTCTCCGCTCTGGCTCTCTGCTCTCCATTCCGACTCGCAGCTCTGGCCCTCAGCTTTCCGCTCTGGATCTCAATTCTCCGCTCTGGCTGTCAGCTCTCTGCTCTGGCCCTCAGTTCTCCCCTCTGGCTCTCTGCTCTCTGCGCTGGCTCTCTGCTCTCTGCTCTGGCCCTCATCTCACCGCTCTGGCTGTCAGCTCTCTGCTCTGGCCATCAAGTCTCCGCTCTGGCCCTCATTTCTCTGCTTTGGCTCTCATTTCTCCACTCTGGCTCTCCACTCTGGCATACCGCTTTCCGCTCTGGATCTCAGCTCCCCACTCTGGCCCTCAGCTCTCCGCTCTGGCATTCAGCTCTCTGCTCTGGACATCAGGTCTCCGCTCTGGCCCTCAGTTCTCTGCTCTGGCTCTCAGTTCTCCACTCTGGTGCTCTGCTCTGGCCCGCAGCTCTCTACTCTGGCCGTCAGCTCTCAGCTCTGGCTCTCTACTCACCGCTCTAGCTCTCTGCTCTCCACTCTGGCTCTCTGCTCACCACTCTGTCTCCCTGCTCTCCGCTCTGGCCCTCAGCTCTCCACTTTGCCTCCCTGCTCTGGATTTCAGCTCTCTGCTCTGGACCTCAGCTGTCACCTCTGGCACTCAGCTCGCCGCACTGGCTCTCTACTCTCCACGCTGGCCCTCAGCTCTCCGCTCTGGCTCTCAGCTCTCCTCTCTGACATTCAGCTCCCCTCCCTGGCCCTCAGCACTCTGCTCTGGCCCTCAGATCTCCGCTCTGGCACTCAGCTCTATGCTCTGGCCCTCAGATCTCCACTCTGGCTCTCTGCTCTCCGCTCTCATGCTCTGCTCTCTGCTCTCCGCTCTGGCTCTCTGCTCTCTGCTCTGACACTCAGCTCTCCTCCCTGGCCCTCAGCACTCTGCTGTGGCCCTCAGCTCTCCGCTCTGTCACTCTACTCTCTGCTCTGGCACTCAGCTCTCCGCTATGGCTCTCAGCTCACTGCTCTGGCCCTCTGCTCTCTGCTCTGGCCCTCATCTCTGCGCTCTGGCCTTCAGCTCTCCACTCTTGCACTCAACTCTCTGCTCTGACTCTCTACTCTGTCCCTCAGCTCTCCACTCTGGCCCTCAGCGCTCTGGTCCTCAGCTCTCTGCTATCACCTCTGGTTCTCTGCTCTCCGCTCTGTCCCTCAGCTCCCTGCTCTGGCCGTCAGCTCTCTGCTCTGGTTCTCTGCTCTCCGCTCTGATGCTCTGCTCTCTGCTCTGGCAGTCAGCTTTCCGCTCTGGCTCTCAGCTCTTCGCTCTGGCCATCAGCTCTCCACTCTGGCCCTCAGTTCTCCTCCCTGGCTCCCAATTCTCTGCTCTGGCGCTCCGCTCTGGCCCTCAGCGTTTCGCTCTGGCCCTCAGCTTGCCGCTCTGTCCCTCAGCGCTCTGCTCTGACTCTCAGCTCTCCGCTCTGGCGCTCAGCTCTCAGCTCTCCACTCTGGCTCTCTGCTCTGGCTCACTGCTCTGGCTCTCTGCTCTGGCTCTCTGCTCTCCATGCTGGCTCGCAGCTCTGGCCCTCAGCTTTCTGCTCTGGATCTCAATTCTCTGCTCTGGCTGTCAGCTCTCCACTCTGGCTCCCTGCTCTGGATCTCTGCTTGCCACTCTGCTCTGGCCCTCAGCTCGCCGCTCTGGCCTTTAGCTCTTTGTTCTTGCCCTCAGCTCTCTGCTCTGGCTCTCTGCACTCCGCTCTGGCACTCAGCTCTCCACTGTTGCTCAGTGCTCTATGTTCTGGCACTCAGCACTCTGCTCTGGTAATCAGCTCACCGCTCTGGCCCTCTGCCCTCTGCTCTGGCCCTCATCTCTCTGCTCTGGCCCTCAGCTCTCCACTCTCGCACTCAGCTCTCCGCTCTGACTCTCTGCTCTGGCCCTCAGTTCTAAACTCTGGTGCTCAGCTCTCTGCTCTGGCTCTCTGCTCTCCACTCTGGCTCTCCACTCTGGCATTCCACTTTCCGCTCTGGCTCTCAGCTATCCACTCTGGCCCACAGTTCTCCACTGTGGCTCTCAGTCCTCCACTCTGGTGCTCTGCTCTGGCCCTCAGCTTTCCACTTTGGCCCTCAGCTCTCCGCTCTGGCTCTCTGCTCTCCACTCTGTCCCTCAGCTCTCTGCTCTGGCCTTCAGCTCTCTGCTCTGGCTCTCGGCTCACCACTCTGGCTCTCTGCTCTCTGCTCTGGCCCTCAGCCCTCCGCTCTGGCCCTCAGCTCTCTGCTCTGGCCCTCAGCCCTCCACTCTGGCCCTCATCTCTCCGCTCTGCCTCTCTGCTCTGGCTCTCAGTTCTCCACTCTGGCTCAAAGGTCTCCGCTCTGGCTCTCTGCACTGTCTCTCTGCCCTGGCTCTCTGCTCTCCACTCTGGCTCTCCAATCTGGCATTCAGCTTTCTGCTCTGGCTCTCAGCTCTCCACTCTGGCCCTCAGCTCTCTGCTCTGACCCTCAGTTCTCGACTCTGGCTCTCTGTTCTCTGCTCTGGCTCTCTGCTCTGGCATTCTGCTTTCCACTCTGGCTCTCAGCTCTCTGCTCTCCGCTCTGGCTCTCTGCTCTCTGCTTTGTCCCTCAGTTATCTGCTCTGGCCGTCAGCTCTCCACTCTGGCTCTCTGCTCTCTGCTCTGGCCCTCAACTCTCCACTCTGGCTCTCTGCTCACTGTTCTGGCTCCCTGCTCTCCGCTCTGGCCCTCAGCTCTACACTCTTCCACTCCGCTCTGAAACTCAGCTTTCCACTCTGGCCCTCAGCTCTCCGCTCTTGCCCTCAGCTTGCCGACCTGGCTCTCTGCTCTCCGCTCTGGTGCTCAGCTCTCCGCTCTGGCCCTCAGATCTCTGTTCTGTCTTTCAGCTCTCTGCTCTGGCCCTCAGCTCTCCCCTCTGGCTCTCTGCTCTCTGCCCTGGCTCTCTGCTCTCCGCTCTGGCCCTCATCTCACCGCTCTGGCATTCAGCTTTCTGCTCTGGCTATCAGCTCTCTGCTCTGGCCATCAAGTCTCCGCTCTGGCCCTCAGTTCTCCGCTTTGGCTCTCAGTTTTCCACTCTGGCTCTCCACTCTGGCATTCCGCTTTCCGCTCTGGCTCTCAGCTCCCCACTCTGGCCCTCAGCTCTCTGCTCTGGCATTCAGCTTTCCGCTCTGGCTCTCAGCTCTCTGCTCTGGCCATCAGGTCTCCGCTCTGGCCCTCAGTACTCCGCTCTGGCTCTCAGTTCTCCACTCTGGTGCTCTGCTCTGGCCGGCAGCTTTCCGCTCTGGCCCTCATCTCTCTGCTCTGGCTCTCTGCTCTCTGCTCTGTCCCTCAGCTCCCTGCTCTGGCCTTCAGCTCTCTGCTCTGGCTCTCGGCTCACCACTCTGGCTCTCTGCTCTCTGCTCTGGCCCTCAGCTCTCTGCTCTGGGCCTCATCTCTCCGCTCTGCCTCTCTGCTCTGGCCCTCAGTTCACCACTCTGGCTCTCAGGTCTCCGCTCTGGCTCTCTGCACGGTCTCTCTGCTCTGGCTCTCTGCTCTCCACTCTGGCTCTCTGCTCTGGCATTCAGCTTTCTGCATTGGCTCTCAGCTCTCCGGTCTGACCCTCAGCTCTCCACTCTGGCCCTCAGTTCTCCACTCTGGCTCTCTGTTCTCTGCTCTGGCTCTCTGCTCTAGCCCTCAGCTTTCCGCTCTGGCCCTCAGCTCTCCGCCCTGGCCCTGAGCTCTCCACTCTGGCTCTCTGCTCACTGTTCTGGCTCCCTGCTCTCCGCTCTGGCCCTCAGCTCTACACTCTTCCACTCTGCTCTGAAACTCAGCTTTCCACTCTGGCCCTCAGCTCTCCGCTCTTGCCCTCAGCTTGCCGATCTGGCTCTCTGCTCTCCGCTCTGGTGCTCAGCTCTCCGCTCTGGCCCTCAGCTCTCTGTTCTGTCTTTCTGCTCTCTGCTCTGGCCCTCAGCTCTCCCCTCTGGCTCTCTGCTCTGGCTCTCTGCTCTCCGCTATGGCCCTCATCTCACCGCTCTGGCATTCAGCTTTCCGCTCTGGCTATCAGCTCTCTGCTCTGGCCATCAAGTCTCCGCTCTGGCCCGCAGTTCTCCGCTTTGGCTCTCAGTTTTCCACTCTGGCTCTCCACTCTGGCATTCCGCTTTCCGCTCTGGCTCTCAGCTCCCCGCTCTGGCCCTCAGCTCTCCGCTCTGGCATTCAGCTTTCCGCTCTGGCTCTCAGCTCTCTGCTCTGGCCATCATGTCTCCGCTCTGGCCCTCAGTTCTCCGCTCTGGCTCTCAGTTCTCCACTCTGGTGCTCTGCTCTGGCCCGCAGCTTTCCGCTCTGGCCCTCATCTCTCCGCTCTGGCTCTCTGCTCTCTGCTCTGTCCCTCAGTTCCCTGCTCTGGCCTTCAGCTCTCTGCTCTGGCTCTCGGCTCACCACTCTGGCTCTCTGCTCTCTGCTCTGGCCCTCAGCTCTCTGCTCTGGCCCTCAACTCTCCGCTCTGGCCCTCAGCTCTCCACTCTGGGCCTCATCTCTCCGCTCTGCCTCCCTGCTCTGGCCCTCAGTTCACCACTCTGGCTCTCAGGTCTCCGCTCTGGCTCTCTGCACGGTCTCTCTGCTCTGGCTCTCTGCTCTCCACTCTGGCTCTCTGCTCTGGCATTCAGCTTTCTGCATTGGCTCTCAGCTCTCCGGTCTGACCCTCAGCTCTCCGCTCTGGCCCTCAGTTCTCCACTCTGGCTCTCTGTTCTCTGCTCTGGCTCTCTGCTCTAGCCCTCAGCTTTCCGCTCTGGCCCTCAGCTCTCCGCCCTGGCCCTCAGCTCTCCGCACTGGCCAGCTGCTCTCCGCGCTGTACCCTCAGTTCTCCGCTCTGGCTCTCAGTACTGCACTCTGGCTCACTGCCCTGTCCCTCAGCTTTCCGTTCTGGCCCTCAGCTCTCCGCTCTGGCTCTCAGCTCTCTGCTCTGGCCCTCACCTCTCTGCTCTCCGCTCTGGCTCTCTGCTCTCCGCTTTGTTCCTCAGTTATCTGCTCTGGCCGTCAGCTCTCCTCTCTGGCTCTCTGCACTCTGCTCTGGCCCTCTGCTCTCCACTCTGGCTCTCTGCTCACTGTTCTGGCTCCCTGCTCTCTGCTCTGGCCCTCAGCTCTACGCTCTGGACCTCAGTTCTCCACTCTGGCTCTCTGTTCTCTGCTCTGGCTCTTTGCTCTGGCCCTCAGCTTTCCACTCTAGCCCTCAGCTCTCCGCCCTGGCCCTGAACTCTCCGCTCTGGCCAGCAGCTGTCTGCTCTGTACCCTCAGTTCTCCACTCTGGCTCTCAGTTCTCCGCTCTGGCTCACTGCTCTGGCCCTCAGCTCTCTGCTCTGGCCCTCAGCTCTCCACTCTTCCTCTCTGCTCTGGAACTCAGCTTTCTGCTCTGGCCCTCAGCTCTCCGCTCTTGCCCTCAGCTCACCGCTCTGGCGCTCTGCTCTCGGCTCTGGTGCTCAGCTCTCCGCTCTGGCCCCCAGCTCTCTTATCTGGCTTTCAGCTCTCTGCTCTGGCCCTCAGCACTCCCCTCTGGCTCTCTGCTCTCTGCTCTGGCCCTCACCTCGCCGCTCTGCCATTCAGCTTTCTGCTCTGTCCTTCAGCTTTCCGCTCTGGCTCTCAGCTCTCTGCTCTGGCTCTCAGCTCTCCGCTCTGGCCCCCAGCTCTCTGTTCTGTCTTTCAGCTCTCTGCTCTGGCCCTCAGCTCTCCCCTCTAGCTCTCTGCTCTCCGCTCTGGCCCTCATCTCACCACTCTGGCATTCTTCTCTCTGCTCTGGCCCTCAGTTTTCCACTTTGGCTCTCAGCTCTCTGCTCTGGCCCTCAGCTCTTCGCTCTGGCCCTCAGCTCTCCACACTGGCCCTCAGCTCTCCTCTCTGGCCCTCAGCTCTCCGCTCTGGCCCTCAGCCCTCTACTCTCTGCTCTGGCACTCTGCTCTCCGCTCTGGCCCTCAGCTCTCCGCTCTGGCCCTCAGCTCTCCACTCTGGCCCTCAGCTCTCCGCTCTGGCTCTCTGCTCGCCGCTCTGGCCATCAGATCTCCGCTCTGGCCCTCAGCTCTCCGCTCTGGCCCTCAGCTCTCCTCTCCGGCCCTCAGCACTCCGCTCTGGCCATCAGCACTCTACTCTCTGCTCTGCCTCTCTGCTCTCCGCTCTGGCTCTCTGCTCTCTGCTCTGGCCCTCAGATTTCTGCTCTGGCCCTCAGCTCTCAGCTTTGGCCCTCAGCTCTCCTCACTAGTCCTCAGCTCTCCGCCCTGGCTCTCTGCTCTCCGCTCTGGCTCTCAGCTCTCCACTCTGTCCATCAGCTCTCTGCTCTGGCCCTCTGTTCTCTGCTCTGGCTCTCAGTTCTCCGCTCTGGCTCTCTGCGCTGGCCCTCAGCTGCCCGCTCTGGCCCTCAGGTCTCCACTCTGGCCCTCAGCACGCTGTTCTCCTCTCTGGCTCTTTGCTCTCTGCTCTGTCCCTCAGCTCTCTACTCTGGCCGTCAGCTCTCAGCTCTGGCTTTCTGCTCACTGCTCTGGCTCTCTGCTCTCCGCTCTGGCCCTTAGCTCTCCACTCTGGCCCTCAGTTCTCTGCTCTGCCCCTCAGCACTCTGCTCGCTGCTCTGGCGCTCTGCTCTCTTCACTGGCCCTCAGCTCTCCACTCTGGCTCTCTGCTCACTGTTCTGGCTCCCTGCTCTCCGCTCTGGCCCTCAGCTCTCCACTCTACCTCCCTGCTCTGGATTTCAGCTCTCTGCTCTGGCCCTCAGCTGTCCACTCTGGCACTCAGCTCGCCGCACTGGCTCTCTGCTCTCCACGCTTGCCCTCAGCTCTCCGCACTGGCTCTCAGCTCTCCTCTCTGACACTCAGCTCTCCTCCCTGGCCCTCAGCACTCTGCTCTGGCCCTCAGCACTCTGCTCTGGCCCTCAGCTCTCCGCTCTGGCACTCTACTCTCTGCTCTGGCACTCAGCTCTCCGCTCTGGCTCTCAGCTCACTGCTCTGGCCCTCTGCTCTCTGCTCTGGCCCTCATCTCTCTGCTCTGGCCATCAGCTCTCCACTCTCGCACTCAACTCTCTGCTCTGACTCTCTACTCTGTCCCTCAGCTCTCCACTCTGGCCCTCAGCGCTCTGGTCCTCAGCTCTCTGCTATCACCTCTGGTTCTCTGCTCTCCACTCTGGCTCTCTGCTCTCCGCTCTGTCCCTCAGCTCCCTGCTCTGGCCATCAGCTCTCTGCTCTGGCTCTCTGCTCTCTGCTCTGGTGCTCTGCTCTCCGCTCTGGCAGTCAGCTTTCCGCTCTGGCTCTCAGCTCTTCACTCTGGCCATCAGCTCTCCGCTCTGGCCCTCGGTTCTCCGCCCTGGCTCCCAGTTCTCTGCTCTGGCGCTCTGCTCTGGCCCTCAGCTTTCCGCTCTGATGCTCAGCTATCAGCTCTCCGCTCTGGCTCTCTGCTCTGGCTCTCTGCTCTGGCTCTCCGCTCTGGCTCTCTGCTCTCCATTCTGGCTCACAGCTCTGGCCCTCAGCTTTCCGCTCTGGATCTCAATTCTCCACTCTGGCTGTCAGCTCTCCACTCTGGCTCCCTGCTCTGGACCTCAGATTCCGCTCTGGCATTCGGCACTCTGCTCTGGCCCTCAGCTCGCCGCTCTGGCCTTTAGCTCTTTGTTCTTGCCCTCAGCTCTCTGCTCTGACTCTCTGCACACGGCTCTGGCACTCAGCTCTCCACTGTGGCTCTGTGCTCTATGTTCTGGCACTCAGCACTCTGCTCTGGTAATCATCTCGCCGCTCTGGCCCTCTGCTCTCCGCTCTGGCCCTCATCTCTCCACTCTGGCCCTCAGCTCTCCACTCTCGCACTCAGCTCTCTGCTCTGACTCTCTGCTCTGGCCCTCAGTTCTAAACTCTGGTGCTCAGCTCTCTGCTCTGGCTCTCTGCATTGTCTCTCTGCTCTGGCTCTCTGCTCTCCACTCTGGCTCTCCACTCTGGCATTCCACTTTCTGCTCTGGCTCTCAGCTCTCCACTCTGGCCCTCAGCTCTCCGCTCTGACTTTCAGCTTTCCGCTCTGGCTCTCAGCTCTCTGCTCTGGCCATCAGGTCTCCGCTCTGGTCCACAGTTCTCCGCTCTGGCTCTCAATTCTACACTCTGGAGCTCTGCTCTGGCCCTCAGCTTTCCGCTCTGGCCCTCAGCTCCCGCTCTGGAACTCTGCTCTCCGCTCTGTCCCTCAGCTCTCTGCTCTGGCCTTCAGCTCTCTGCTCTGGCTCTCGGCTCACCACTCTGGCTCTCTGCTCTCTGCTCTGGCCCTCAGCTCTCCGCTCTGGCCCTCAGCTCTCTGCTCTGGCCCTCAGCTATCCACTCTGGCCCTCACCTCTTCGCTCTGCCTCTCTGCTCTGGCCCTCAGTTCTCCACTCTGGCTCCCAGGTCTCCGCTCTGGCTCTCTGCTCTGGCTCTCTGCTCTCCACTCTGACTCTCCGCTCTGGCATTCAGCTTTCCGCTCTGGCTCTCAGCTCTCCACTCTGGCCCTCAGCTCTCCGCTCTGGCCCTCAGTTCTCCACTCTGGCTCTCTGTTCTCTGCTCTGATTCTCTGCTCTGTCCCTCAGCTTTCTGCTCTAGCCCTCAGCTCTCTGCCCTGGCCCTCAGCTCTCCGCTCTGGCCAGCAGCTCTCTGCTCTGTACCCTCAATTCTCCACTCTGGCTCTCAGTTCTCCGCTCTGGCTCACTGCTCTGGCCCTCAGCTCTCTGCTCTGGCCCTCAGCTCTCCACTCTTCCTCTCTGCTCTGGAACTCAGCTTTCTGCTCTGGCCCTCAGCTCTCCGCTCTTGCCCTCAGCTCACCGCTCTGGCTCTCTGCTCTCGGCTCTGGTGCTCAGCTCTCCGCTCTGGCTTCCAGCCCTCTGTTCTGGCTTTCAGCTCTCTGCTCTGGCCCTCAGCTCTCCCCTCTGGCTCTCTGCTCTCCGCTCTGGCCCTCATCTCGCCGCTCTGCCATTCAACTTTCTGCTCTGGCCTTCAGCTTTCCGCTTTGGCGCTCAGCTCTCTGCTCTGGCTCTCAGCTCTCCGCTCTGGACCCCAGCTCTCCCCTCTGGCTCTCTGCTGTCCGCTCTGGCCCTCATCTCGCCGCTCTGGCATTCAGCTCTCTGCTCTGGCCCTCAGCTTTCCGCTTTGGCTCTCGGCTCTCTTCTCTGGCCCTCAGCTCTCCGCTCTGGCCCTCAGCTCTCCGCTCTGGCCCTCAGCTCTCCGCTCTGGCCCTCAGCTCTCTGCTCTGCCTCTCTGCTCTCTGCTGTGGCTCTCTGCTCTCCGCTCTGGCCCTCAGTTCTCTGCTCTGGCTCTCAGTTCTCAGCTCTGGCCCTCAGCTCTCCTCACTGGCCCTCAGCTCTCCGCTCTGGCCCTCAGCTCTCCTCTCTGGCCCTCAGCTCTCCGCTCTGGCCCTCAGCTCGCTGCTCTGCGCTCTGGCTTTCTGCTCTCCGTTCTGGCCCTCAGCACTCTGCTCTGGCCCTCAGCTCTCCGCTCTGGCTCTCTGCTCTCCACTCTGGCCATCAGCTCTCTGCTCTGGCCCTCAGCTCTCCTCTCTGGCCCTCAGCTCTCCGCCGTGGCCCTCAGCTCTATGCTCTGGCCCTCAGCTCTCCACTCTGGCTCTCTGCTCTCCGCTCTGGCTCTCAGCTCTCCACTCTGGCCATCAGCTCTCTGCTCTGGCCCTCAGTTCTCTGCTCCGGCTCTCAGTTCTCCGCTCTGTCTCTCTGCGCTGGCCCACAGCTTCCCGCTCTGGCCCTCAGCTTCGCGTTCTGGCCCTCCGCTCTCCACTCTGGCCCTCAGCACGCTGCTCTCCTCTCTGGCACTCTGCTCTCTGCTCTGTCCCTCAGCTCTCTACTCTGGCCGTCATCTCTCAGCCCTGGCTCTCTGCTCTCTGCTCTGGCTCTCTGCTCCCTGCTCTGGCCCTCAGCTCTCCACTCTGGCTCTCTGCTCACTGTTCTGGCTCCCTGCTCTCCGCTCTGGCCCTCAGCTCTCCACTCTACCTCTCTGCTCTGGATTTCAGCTCTCTGCTCTGGCCCTCAGCTGTCCCCTCTGGCACTCAGCTCGCCGCACTGGCTCTCTGCTCTCCACGCTGGCCCTCAGCTCTCCGCTCTGGCTCTCAGCTCTCCGCTCTGACACTCAGCTCTCCTCCCTGGCCCTCAGCACTCTTCTCTGGCCCTCAGCTCTCCGCTCTGGCACTCTACTCTCTGCTCTGGCACTCAGCTCTCCGCTCTGGCTCTCAGCTCTACGCTCTGGCCCTCAGATCTCCACTCTGGCCTTCATCTCGCCGCTCTGGCCATCAGCTCTCCACTCTCGCACTCAACTCTCTGCTCTGATTCTCTACTCTGTCCCTCAGCTCTCCACTCTGGCCCTCAGCGCTCTGGTCCTCAGCTCTCTGCTATCACCTCTGGTTCTCTGCTCTCCCCTCTGGCTCTCTGCTCTCCGCTTTGGCCCTCATCTCGCCGCTCTGCCATTCAACTTTCTGCTCTGGCCTTCAGCTTTCCGCTTTGGCGCTCAGCTCTCTGCTCTGGCTCTCAGCTCTCCGCTCTGGACCCCAGCTCTCCCCTCTGGCTCTCTGTTGTCCGCTCTGGCCCTCATCTCGCCGCTCTGGCATTCAGCTCTCTGCTCTGGCCCTCAGCTTTCCGCTTTGGCTCTCGGCTCTCTTCTCTGGCCCTCAGCTCTCCGCTCTGGCCCTCAGCTCTCCGCTCTGGCCCTCAGCTCTCCGCTCTGGCCCTCAGCTCTCTGCTCTGCCTCTCTGCTCTCTGCTCTGGCTCTCTGCTCTCCGCTCTGGCCCTCAGTTCTCTGCTCTGGCTCTCAGTTCTCAGCTCTGGCCCTCAGCTCTCCTCACTGGTCCTCAGCTCTCCACTCTGGCTCCCAGCTCTCCTCTCTGGCCCTCAGCTCTCCGCTCTGGCCCTCAGCTCTCCTCTCTGGCCCTCAGCTCTCCGCTCTGGCCCTCAGCTCGCTGCTCTGCGCTCTGGCTTTCTGCTCTCCGTTCTGGCCCTCAGCACTCTGCTCTGGCCCTCAGCTCTCCGCTCTGGCTCTCTGCTCTCCACTCTGGCCATCAGCTCTCTGCTCTGGCCCTCAGCTCTCCTCTCTGGCCCTCAGCTCTCCGCCGTGGCCCTCAGCTCTATGCTCTGGCCCTCAGCTCTCCACTCTGGCTCTCTGCTCTCCGCTCTGGCTCTCAGCTCTCCACTCTGGCCATCAGCTCTCTGCTCTGGCCCTCAGTTCTCTGCTCCGGCTCTCAGTTCTCCGCTCTGTCTCTCTGCGCTGGCCCACAGCTTCCCGCTCTGGCCCTCAGCTTCGCGTTCTGGCCCTCCGCTCTCCACTCTGGCCCTCAGCACGCTGCTCTCCTCTCTGGCACTCTGCTCTCTGCTCTGTCCCTCAGCTCTCTACTGTGGCCATCATCTCTCAGCCCTGGCTCTCTGCTCTCTGCTCTGGCTCTCTGCTCCCTGCTCTGGCCCTCAGCTCTCCACTCTGGCTCTCTGCTCACTGTTCTGGCTCCCTGCTCTCCGCTCTGGCCCTCAGCTCTCCACTCTACCTCTCTGCTCTGGATTTCAGCTCTCTGCTCTGGCCCTCAGCTGTCCCCTCTGGCACTCAGCTCGCCGCACTGGCTCTCTGCTCTCCACGCTGGCCCTCAGCTCTCCGCTCTGGCTCTCAGCTCTCCGCTCTGACACTCAGCTCTCCTCCCTGGCCCTCAGCACTCTTCTCTGGCCCTCAGCTCTCCGCTCTGGCACTCTACTCTCTGCTCTGGCACTCAGCTCTCCGCCCTGGCTCTCAGCTCTACGCTCTGGCCCTCAGATCTCCACTCTGGCCTTCATCTCGCCGCTCTGGCCTTCAGCTCTCCACTCTCGCACTCAACTCTCTGCTCTGACTCTCTACTCTGTCCCTCAGCTCTCCACTCTGGCCCTCAGCGCTCTGGTCCTCAGCTCTCTGCTATCACCTCTGGTTCTCTGCTCTCCACTCTGGCTCTCTGCTCTCCGCTCTGTCCCTCAGCTCTCTGCTCTGGCAGTCAGCTTTCCGCTCTGGCTCTCAGCTCTCTGCTCTGGCCATCAGGTCTCCGCTCTGGTCCACAGTTCTCCGCTCTGGCTCTCAGTTCTACACTCTGGAGCTCTGCTCTGGCCCTCAGCTTTCCGCTCTGACCCTCAGCTCCCGCTCTGGAACTCTGCTCTCCGCTCTGTCCCTCAGCTCTCTGCTCTGGCCTTCAGCTCTCTGCTCTGGCTCTCGGCTCACCACTCTGGCTCTCTGCTCTCTGCTCTGGCCCTCAGCTCTCCGCTCTGGCCCTCAGCTCTCTGCTCTGGCCCTCAGCTCTCCACTCTGGCCCTCACCTCTTCGCTCTGCCTCTCTGCTCTGGCCCTCAGCTCTCCACTCTTCCTCTCTGATCTGGAATTCAGCTTTCTGCTCCGGCCCTCAGCTCTCCGCTCTTGCCCTCAGCTCACATCTCTGGCTCTCTGCTCTCGGCTCTGGTGCTCAGCTCTCCGCTCTGGCCCCCAGCCTTCTGTTCTGGCTTTCAGCTCTCTGCTCTGGCCCTCAGCTCGCCCCTCTGGCTCTCTGCTCTCCGCTCTGGCCCTCATCTCGCCGCTCTGCCATTCAACTTTCTGCTCTGGCCTTCAGCTTTCCGCTTTGGTGCTCAGCTCTCTGCTCTGGCTCTCAGCTCTCCGCTCTGGACCCCAGCTCTCTGTTCTGGCTTTCAGCTCTCTGCCCTGGCCCTCAGCTCTCCCCCCTGGCTTTCTGCTGTCCGCTCTGGCCCTCATCTCGCCGCTCTGGCATTCAGCTCTCTGCTCTGGCCCTCAGCTTTCCGCTTTGGCTCTCAGCTCTCTTCTCTGGCCCTCAGCTCTCCGCTCTGGCCCTCAGCTCTCCGCTCTGGCCCTCAGCTCTCCTCTCTGGCCCTCAGCTCTCTGCTCTGGCCCTCAGCTCTCTGCTCTCCGCTCTGGCTCTCTGCTCTCCGCTCTGGCCCTCAGCACTCTGCTCTGGCCCTCAGCTCTCCGCTCTGGCCCTCAGCGCTCCGCTCTGGCCCTCAGCTCTCTGCTCTGCCTCTCTGCTCTCTGCTCTGGCTCTCTGCTCTCTGCTCTGGCCCTCAGTTCTCTGCTCTGGCTCTCAGTTCTCAGCTCTGGCCCTCAGCTCTCCTCACTGGTCCTCAGCTCTCTGCTCTGGCCCTCAGCTCTCCGCTCTGGCCAGCAGCTCTCTGCTCTGTACCCTCAATTCTCCACTCTGGCTCTCAGTTCTCCGCTCTGGCTCTCTGCTCTGGCCCTCAGCTGTCCCCTCTGGCACTCAGCTCGCCGCACTGGCTCTCTGCTCTCCATGCTGGCCCTCAGCTCTCTGCTCTGGCTCTCAGCTCTCCGCTCTGACACTCAGCTCTCCTCCCTGGCCCTCAGCACTCTTCTCTGGCCCTCAGCTCTCCGCTCTGGCTCTCAGCTCACTGCTCTGGCACTCAGCTCTCCGCTCTGGCTCTCATCTCTCCGCTCTGGCCATCAGCTCTCCACTCTCGCACTCAACTCTCTGCTCTGACTCTCTACTCTGTCCCTCAGCTCTCCACTCTGGCCCTCAGCGCTCTGGTCCTCAGCTCTCTGCTATCACCTCTGGTTCTCTGCTCTCCACTCTGGCTCTCTGCTCTCCGCTCTGTCCCTCAGCTCCCTGCATGGCAGTCAGCTTTCCGCTCTGGCTCTCAGCTCTCTGCTCTGGCCATCAGGTCTCCGCTCTGGTCCACAGTTCTCCGCTCTGGCTCTCAGTTCTACACTCTGGAGCTCTGCTCTGGCCCTCAGCTTTCCGCTCTGACCCTCAGCTCCCGCTCTGGAACTCTGCTCTCCGCTCTGTCCCTCAGCTTTCTGCTCTGGCCTTCAGCTCTCTGCTCTGGCTCTCGGCTCACCACTCTGGCTCTCTGCTCTCTGCTCTGGCCCTCAGCTCTCCGCTCTGGCCCTCAGCTCTCTGCTCTGGCCCTCAGCTCTCCACTCTGGCCCTCACCTCTTCGCTCTGCCTCTCTGCTCTGGCCCTCAGCTCACCCCTTTGGCTCTCTGCTCTCCGCTCTGGCCCTCATCTCGCCGCTCTGCCATTCAACTTTCTGCTCTGGCCTTCAGCTTTCCGCTTTGGTGCTCAGCTCTCTGCTCTGGCTCTCAGCTCTCCGCTCTGGACCCCAGCTCTCTGCTCTGGCTTTGAGCTCTCTGCCCTGGCCCTCAGCTCTCCCCCCTGGCTCTCTGCTGTCCGCTCTGGCCCTCATCTCGCCGCTCTGGCATTCAGCTCTCTGCTCTGGCCCTCAGCTTTCCACTTTGGCTCTCAGCTCTCTTCTCTGGCCCTCAGCTCTCCGCTCTGGCCCTCAGCTCTCCGCTCTGGCCCTCAGCTCTCCTCTCTGGGCCTCAGCTCTCTGCTCTGGCCCTCAGCTCTCTGCTCTCCGCTCTGGCTCTCTGCTCTCCGCTCTGGCCCTCAGCACTCTGCTCTGGCCCTCAGCTCTCCGCTCTGGCCCTCAGTGCTCCGCTCTGGCCCTCAGCTCTCTGCTCTGCCTCTCTGCTCTCTGCTCTGGCTCTCTGCTCTCCGCTCTGGCCCTCAGTTCTCTGCTCTGGCTCTCAGTTCTCAGCTCTGGCCCTCAGCTCTCCTCACTGGTCCTCAGCTCTCCGCTCTGGCCCTCAGCTCTCCTCTCTGGCCCTCAGCTCTCTGCTCTGGCCCTCAGCTCTCCTCTCTGGCCCTCAGCTCTCCGCTCTGGCCCTCAGCTCTCTGCTCTGCGCTCTGGCTCTCTGCTCTCCATTTTCGCCCTCAGCACTCTGCTCTGGCCCTCAGCTCTCCGCTCTGGCCCTCAGCTCTCCGCTGTGGCCCTCAGCTCTCTGCTCTGGCTCTCTGCTCTCCGCTCTGGCTCTCAGCTCTCCACTCTGGCTCTCAGCTCTCCACTCTGGCCATCAGCTCTCTGCTCTGGCCCTCAGTTCTCTGCTCTGGCTCTCAGTTCTCCGCTCTGACTCTCCGTTCTGGCATTCGGCTTTCCGCTCTGGCTCTCAGCTCTCCATTCTGGCCCTCAGCTCTCCGCTCTGGCCCTCAGTTCTCCACTCTGGCTCTCTGTTCTCTGCTCTGACTCTCTGCTCTGGCCCTCAGCTTTCCGCTCTAGCCCTCAGCTCTCTGCCCTGGCCCTCAGCTCTCCGCTCTGGCCAGCAGCTCTCTGCTCTGTACCCTCAATTCTCCACTCTGGCTCTCAGTTCTCCGCTCTTGCTCACTGCTCTGGCCCTCAGCTATCTGCTCTGGCCCTCAGCTCTCCACTCTTCCTCTCTGCTCTGGAACTCAGCTTTCTGCTCTGGCCCTCAGTTCTCCGCTCTTGCCCTCAGCTCACCGCTCTGGCTCTCTGCTCTCGGCTCTGGTGCTCAGCTATCCGCTCTGGCCCCCAGCCCTCTGTTCTGGTTTTCAGCTCTCTGCTCTGGCCCTCAGCTCTCCCCTCCGGCTCTCTGCTCTCTGCTCTGGCCCTCATCTCGCCGCTCTGCCATTCAACTTTCTGCTCTGGCCTCCAGCTTTCCGCTTTGGCGCTCAGCTCTCTGCTCTGGCTCTCAGCTCTCCGCTCTGGACCCCAGCTCTCTGTTCTGGCTTTCAGCTCTCTGCTCTGGCCCTCAGCTCTCCCCTCTGGCTCTCTGCTGTCCGCTCTGGCCCTCATCTCGCCGCTCTGGCATTCAGCTCTCTGCTCTGGCCCTCAGCTTTCCGCCTTGGCTCTCGGCTCTCTTCTCTGGCCCTCAGCTCTCCGCTTTGGCCCTCAGCTCTCCGCTCTGGCCCTCAGCTCTCCGCTCTGGCCCTCAGCTCTCTGCTCTGCCTCTCTGCTCTCTGCTCTGGCTCTCTGCTCTCTGCTCTGGCCCTCAGTTCTCTGCTCTGGCTCTCAGTTCTCAGCTCTGGCCCTCAGCTCTCCTCACTGGTCCTCAGCTCTCTGCTCTGGCCCTCTGCTCTCTGCTCTGGCCCTCATCTCTCTGCTCTGGCCCTCAGCTCTCCACTCTCGCACTCAGCTCTCTGCTCCGACTCTCTGCTCTGGCCCTCAGTTCTAAACTTTGGCTCTCAGCTCTCTGCTCTGGCTCTCTGCATTGTCTCTCTGCTCTGGCTCTCTGCTCTCCACTCTGGCTCTCCACTCTGGAATTCCACTTTCCGCTCTGGCTCTCAGCTCTCCACTCTGGCCCTCAGCTCTCCGCTCTGGCATTCACCTTTCCGCTCTGGCTCTCAGCTCTCTGCTCTGGCCCTCAGCTCTCCACTCTGGCCATCAGCTCTCTGCTCTGGCAACCAGTTCCCTGCTCTGGCTCTCAGTTCTCCGCTCTGGCTCTCTGAGCTGGCCCTAAGCTTCCCACTCTGGCCCTCAGCTCCCCGCTCTGGCCCTCAGCTCTCCGCTCTGGCCCTCAGCACGCTGCTCTCCTCTCTGGCGCTCTGCTCTCTGCTCTGGCCCTCAGCTCTCCACTCTGGCTCTCTGCTCACTGTTCTGGCTCCCTACACTCCGCTCTGGCCCTCAGCTCTCCACTCTACCTCTCTGCTCTGGATTTCAGCTCTCTGCTCTGGCCCTCAGTTGTCCCCTCTGGCACTCAGCTCGCCGCACTGGTTCTCTGCTCTCCGCTCTGGCTCTCTGCTCTCTGCTCTGGCCCTCAGCTCTCCACTCTGGCCCTCAGTTCTCTGCTCTGCCCCTTAGCTCTCTGCTCTCTGCTCTGGCGCTCTGCTCTCTGCTCTGGCCCTCAGCTCTCCACTCTGGCTCTCTGCTCACTGTTCTGGCTCCCTACACTCCGCTCTGGCCCTCAGCTCTCCACTCTACCTCTCTGCTCTGGATTTCAGCTCTCTGCTCTGGCCCTCAGTTGTCCCCTCTGGCACTCAGCTCGCCGCACTGGTTCTCTGCTCTCCGCGCTGGCCCTCAGCTCTCCGCTCTGGCTCTCAGCTCTCCTCTCTGACACTCAGCTCTCCTCCCTAGCCCTCAGCACTCTGCTCTGGCCCTCAGCCCTCCACTCTGGCACTCTACTCTCTGCTCTGGCACTCAGCTCTCCGCTCTGGCTCTCAGCTCTCCGCTCTGCCCCTCAGCACTCGTCTCTGGCTCTCTGCTCGCCGCTCTAATGCTATGCTCTCTGCTCTCTGCTCTGGCACTCAGCTCTCCACCCTGGCCCTCAGCACACTGCTCTGGCCCTCAGCTCTCTGCTCTGGCTCTCAACTCTCCACTATGGCACTCAGCTCTCCGCTCTGGCACTCAGCTCTCCGCTCTGGCTCTCAGCTCACTGCTCTGGCCCTCTGCTCTCTGCTCTGGCCCTCATCTCTCCGCTCTGGCCCTCAGTTCTCCACTCTCGCACTCAACTCTCTGCTCTTACTCTCTACTCTGTCCCTCAGCTCTCCACTCTGGCCCTCAGCGCTCTGGTCCTCAGCTCTCTGCTGTCACCTCTGGTTCTGTGCTCTCCGCTTTGGCTCTCAGCTCTTCGCTCTGGCCATCAGCTCTCCGCTCTGGCCCTCAGTTCTCCACCCTGGCTCCCAGTTCTCTGCTCTGGCACTCTACTCTGGCCCTCAGCTTTCCACTCTGGCCCTCAGCTCGCCGCTCTAGCCCTCAGCGCTCTGCTCTGACTCTCAGCTCTCCGCTCTGGTGCTCAGCTCTCAGCTCTCCACTCTGGCTCTCTGCTCTGGCTCTCTGCTCTGGCTCTCCGCTCTGGCTCTCTGCTCTCCATTCTGGCTTGCAGCTCTGGCCCTCAGCTTTCCGCTCTGGATCTCAATTCTCCGCTCTGGCTGTCAGCTCTCCACTCTGGCTCCCTGCTCTGGACCTCAGCTTTCCGCTCTGGCTCTCGGCACTCTGCTCTGGCCCTCAGCTCACCACTCTGGCCTTTAGCTCTTTGTTCTTGCCCTCAGCTCTCCACTCTGGCACTCAGCTCTCCACTGTGGCTCTGTGCTCTATGTTCTGGCACTCAGCACTCTGCTCTGGTAATCAGCTCGCCGCTCTGGCCCTCTGCTCTCCGCTATGGCCCTCATCTCTCCGCTCTGGCCCTCAGCTCTCCACTCTCGCACTCAGCTCTCTGCTCTGACTCTCTGCTCTGGCCCTCAGTTCTAAACTCTGGCTCTCAGCTCTCTGTTCTGGCTCTCTGCACTGTCTCTCTGCTCTGGCTCTCTGCTCTCCACTCTGGCTCTGCACTCTGGCATTCCACTTTCCACTCTGGCTCTCAGCTCTCCACTCTGGCCCTCAGCTCTCAGCTCTGGCATTCAGCTTTCCGCTCTGACTCTCAGCTCTCATCTCTGGCCATCAGGTCTCCTCTCTGGCCCACAGTTCTCCACTCTGGCTCTCAGTTCTCCAATCTGGTGTTCTGCTCTGGCCCTCAGCTTTCCACTCTGGCAATCAGCTCCCGCTCTGGCTCTCTACTCTCCGCTCTGTCCCTCAGCTCTCTGCTCTGGCCCTCATCTCTCTGCTCTGGCTCTCGGCTCACCACGCTGGCTCTCTGCTCTCTTCTCTGGCCCTCAGCTCTCCGCTCTGGCCCTCAGCTCTCCACTCTGGCCCTCATCTTTCCGCACTGCCTCTCTGCTCTGGCCCTCAGTTCTCCACTCTGGCTCTCAGCTCTCGGCTCTGGCTCTCTGCACTGTCTCTCTGCTCTGGCTCTCTGCTCTCCACTCTCGCTCTCCGCTCTGGCATTCAGCTTTCTGCTCTGGCTCTCAGCACTCCACTCTGGCCCTCAGCTCTCCGCTCTGGCCCTCAGCTCTCCACTCTGGCTCTCTGTTCTCTGCTCTGGCTCTCTGCTCTGGCCCTCAGCTTTCCGCTCTAGCCCTCAGCTCTCCGCACTGGCCCCCAGCTGTCTGCTCTGGCCAGCAGCTCTCCGTGCTGTACCCTCCGTTCTCCGCTCTGGCTCTCAGTTCTCTGCTCTGGCTCTCTGCTCTCCGCTTTGTCCCTCAGTTATCTGCTCTGGCCGTCAGCTCTCTGCTCTGGCACTCAGTTCTCTGCTCTGGCCCTCAGCTCTCCACTCTGGCTCTCTGCTCACTGTTCTGGCTCCCTGCTCTCCGCTCTGGCCCTCAGCTCTACACTCTTCTGCTCTGCTCTGGAACTCAGCTTCCCACTCTGGCCCGCAGCTCTCCGCTCTTGCCCTCAGCTCGCCGCTCTGGCTCTCTGCTCTCCGCTCTGGTGCTCAGCTCTCCGCTCTGGCCCCCAGATCTCTGTTCTGGCTTTTAGCTCACAGCTTTGGCCCTCAGCTCTCCCGCTGGCTCTCTGCTCTCTGCTCTGGCTCTCTGCACTCTGCTCTGGCCCTCATCTCACAGCTCTGGCATTTAGCTTTCTGCTCTGGCTCTCTGCTCTGTGCTCTGGCCATCGGGTCTCCGCTCTGGCCCTCAATTCTCTGCTCTGGCTCTCAGTTCTCCACTCTGGCTCTCCACTCAGGCATTCTGCTTTCCGCTCTGGCCCTCAGCTCTCTGCTCTCCGCTCTGGCTCTCTGCTCTCTGCTTTGTCCCTCAGTTATCTGCTCTGGCCGTCAGCTCTCCGCTCTTGGTCTCTGCCCTCTGCTCTGGCCCTCAGCTCTCCACTCTGACTCTCTGCTCACTGTTCTGGCTCCCTGCTCTCCACTCTGGCCCTCAGCTCTACACTCTTCCGCTCTGCTCTGGAACTCAGCTTTCCACTCTGGCCCTCAGCTCTCCGCTCTTGCCCTCAGCTTGCCGATCTGGCTCTCTGCTCTCTGCTCTGGTGCTCAGCTCTCCGCTCTGGGCCCAGCTCTCTGTTCTGGCTTTCAGCTCTCTGCTCTGGCCGTCAGCTCTCTGCTCTGGCTCTCTGCTCTCCGCTCTGGCCCTCAGCTCTGCATTCTTCTGCTCTGCTCTAGAATTCAGATTTCCACTCTGGCCCTCAGCTCTCCGCTCTTGCCCTCAGCTCGTCGCTCTGGCTCTCTGCTCTGGCTCTCTGCCCTCCGCTCTGGCCCTCATCTCACCGCTCTGGCATTCAGCTTTCCGCTTTGGCTCTCAGCTCTCCGCTCTGGCCATCAGCTCTCCGCTCTGGCCCTCAGTTCTCCACTCTGGCTCTCTGCTCTCTTCTCTGTCCCTCAGCTCTCTGCTCTGGCCTTCAGCTCTCTGCTCTCCGCTCTGGCTCTCTGCTCTCTTCTCTGTCCCTCAGCACTCTGCTCTGGCCCTCAGCTCACTGCTCTGGCCCTCAGCTCTCTACTCTGGCCCTTAGCTTTCCGCTCTGGCCCTCAGCTCTCTGCTCTAGTATTCAGCTTTCTGCTCTTGCTCTCAGCTCTCTAATCTGGCCATCAGCTCTTCACTCTAGCCCTCAGTTCTCCACTCTGGCTCTCAGTTCTCCACTCCGGCTCTCTGCGCTGGCCCTCAGCTTTCCACTCTGGCCCTCACCTCTCCGCTCTGGCCCTCAGCTCTCCGCTCTGGCCCTCAGCTCTTTCTCTGGCTGTCATCTCCCCACTCTGGTACCCAGCTCTCCGCTCTGGCCCTCAGCTCTCCGCACTGGCCCTCAGCTCTCCGCTCTGGCCCTCAGCTCTTCGCTCTGGCTCTCTGCTCTCTGCTCTGGCTCTCTGCTCTGGATTTCTGCTCTCCATTCTGGCTTGTCACTCTGGCCCTCATCTTTCCGCTCTGGATCTCCATTCTCCACTCTGGCTCTCAGCTCTCCACTCTGGCTCCCTGCTCTGGACCTCAGCTTTCCGCTCTGGCACTCAGCTCTTTGTTCTACCTCTCACCGCTCTGGCCCTCAGATCTCTGCTCTGGCCCTCAGTTCTCCGATTGCCCTCAGCTCTCTGCTCTGGCTCTCTGCTCTCCGCTCTGGCTCTCTGCACTCCGCTCTGGCCCTCAGCTCTCTGCTCTGGCTCTATGCTCTCCGCTCTGGCTCTCTGCACTCGGCTCTGGCCCTCAGCTCTCCGCTCTGGCTTTCTGCTCTCTGCTCTGGCCCTCAACTCTCTGCGCTGGTGCTCAGCTCTCCGCTCTGGCCCTCAGCTCTCCGCTCTGGCCCTCAGCTCTCCGCTCTGGCTCTCTGCTCTCCTCCCTGGCTCTCTGCTCTGGCATTCAGCTCTCCGCTCTGGCCCTCAGCTCTCCGCTCTGGACATCAGCTCTCCACTCTGGGCCTCAGCTCTCTGCTCTGGCTCCCTGCTCTGGCCCTCAGTTCTCCACTCTGGCTCTCAGCTCTCCTCTCTGGCTCTCTGCACTGTCACTCTGCCCTGGCGCTCTGCTCTCCACTCTTGTTCTCTGCTCTGACATTCAGCTTTCCGCTTTGGCTCTCAGCTCTCTGCTCTGGCCCTCAGCTCTCCGCTCTGGCATTCAGCTTTCCGCTCTGGCTCTCAGCTCTGCGCTCTGGCCATCAGCTCTCTGTTCTGGCCTTCAGTTCTCCGCTCTGTCTCTCAGGTCTCCGCTCTGGCTCTCTGCTCAGGCCCTCAGCTTTCCGCTCTGGCCCTCAGCTCTCCGCTCTGGCCCTCAGCTCTCCGCTCTGGCCCTCAGCTCTCCACTCTGGCCCTCAGCTCTCTGCTATCTGCTCTGGCTCTCTGCTCTCCACACTGTCCCTCAGCTCACTGCTCTGGCCGTCAGCTCTCCGCTCTGGCACTCTGCTCACCGCTCTGGCCCTCAGCTCTCTGCTCTGGCCCTCAGTTCTCCGATTGCCCTCAGCTCTCCACTCTGGCTCTCTGCTCTCCACTCTGGCACTCTGCTCTCCGCTCTGGCCCTCAGCTATCCGCTCTGGCCCTCAGTTCTCTGCTCTGACCCTCAGCTCTCTGCTCTCCACGCTGACTCTCTGTTCTCTGCTCTGGTCCTCAGTTCTCCACTCTGGCTCTCTGCTCAGAGCTCTGGCTCTCTGCGCTGCGCTCTGGCCCTCAGCTCTCTGCTCTCCAATCTGGCCCTCAGCTCTACACTCTGGCCATCAGTTCTCTGCTCTGCCCCTCAGCACTCTGCACTGGCCCTCAGCTCTCCACTCTGGCTCTCAGCTGTCCGCTCTGGCCCTCAGCTCTCTGCTCCAACCCTCAGCTCTCCACTCTGGCTCTCTGCTCTCCGCTCTAGCCCTCAGCTCTTTCTCTGGCTGTCATCTCCCCACTCTGGTACCCAGCTCTCCGCTCTGGCCCTCAGCTCTCCGCACTGGCCCTCAGCTTTCCGCTCTGGCCCTCAGCTCTCCGCTCTGGCTCTCTGCTCTCTGCTCTGGCTCTCTGCTCTGGATTTCTGCTCTCCATTCTGGCTTGTCACTCTGGCCCTCATCTTTCCGCTCTGGATCTCAATTCTCCACTCTGGCTCTCAGCTCTCCACTCTGGCTCCCTGCTCTGGACCTCAGCTTTCCGCTCTGGCACTCAGCTCTTTGTTCTACCTCTCACCGCTCTGGCCCTCAGATCTCTGCTCTGGCCCTCAGTTCTCTGATTGCCCTCAGCTCTCCGCTCTGGCCCTCAGCTCTCTGCTCTGGCTCTATGCTCTCCGCTCTGGCTCTCTGCACTCCGCTCTGGCCCTCAGCTCTCCGCTCTGGCTTTCTGCTCTCTGCTCTGGCCCTCAGCTCTCTGCGCTGGTGCTCAGCTCTCCGCTCTGGCCCTCAGCTCTCCGCTCTGGCCCTCAGCTCTCCGCTCTGGCCCTCAGCTCTCCACTCTGGCTCTCTGCTCTGGCCCTCAGTTCTCCACTCTGGCTCTCAGCACTCCACTCTAGCTCTCTGCAATATCTCTCTGCTCTGGCTCTCTGCGCTCCACTCTGGCTCTCCGCTCTGGCCTTCAGCTTTCCTCTCCGGCTCTCAGCTCTCCGCTCTGGCCCTCAGCTCTCTGCTCTGGCCCTCAGTACTCCGCTCTGGCCCTCAGCTTTCCACTCTGGCCCTCAGCTTTCTGCTCTGGCCCTCAGCTCTCCGCTCTGGCCCTCATCTCTCTGTTCTGGCCCTCATCTCTCTGCTCTGGCCCTCAGCTCTCCGCTCTGGCCCTCAGCTCTCCGCTCTGGCGCTCAGCTCTCTGCTCTCCACTCTGGCTCTCTGCTCACAGCTCTGTCCCTCAGCTCCCTGCACTGGCCCTCAGCTCTCCGCTCTGGCTCTCTGCACTCTGCTCTGGCCCTCGGCTCTGAGCTCTGGCTCTCTGCTCTCTGCTCTGGCTCTCTGCTCTCCTCTCTGGCCCTCAGCTCTCCGCTCTGGCCCTTAGATCTCCGCTCTGGCACTTTGCTCTCTGCTCTCTGCTCTGGCTCTCTGCTTTCTGCTCTAGCCCTCATCTCCCTGCTCTGGCTCACTGCTCTCTGCTCTGGCCCTCAGCTCTCCGCTCTGGCTCTCTGCTCTTTGCTCTGGCTCTCAGCTCTCTGCTATGATGCTCAGCTCTCTGCTCTGGCCCTCAGCTCTCTGCTCTGGCCCTCAGCTCTCTGCTCTGGCCCTCAGCTCTCTGCTCTGGCTCTCTGCTCTTCGCTCTGGCCCAAAGCTCTACGCTCTGGCTGTCAGCCCTCCGCTCTGATACTCAGCTATCCGCTCTAGCCCTCAGCTCTCCACTCTGGCTCTCAGCACTCCACTCAGGCTCTCTACTCTCTGCTCTGGCTCTCCAATCTGGCTCTCTTCTCTCCATTCTGGCTCTCTGCTCTGGCCCTCAGCTTTCCACTCTGGCACTCAGCTCTCCGCTCTGGCTCTCAGCTCTCTGCTCTGGCCCTCAGCTCTCCGCTCTGACTCTCTGCTCTCTGCTCTGGCCCTCAGCTCTCCGCTCTGGCCCGCTGCTCTCCGTTCTGGCCCTCTGCTCTCTGCTCTGGCTCTCAGCTATCTGCTCTGGCCTTCAGCTCTCTGCTCTGGCTCTCTGCTCTGGCCCTCAGCTATCTGCTCTGGCACTCAGCTATCTGCTCTGGCCCTCAGATCTCCACTCTGGCCCTCAGATATCTGCTCTGGCCCGTAGCTCTCCTCTCTGGCCCTCAGCTCTCCGCTCTGGCCCTCTGCTCTCCGCTCTGGCTCTCAGCTCTCCACTCTGCCCTCAGTTCCACAGCTGTATTAAATTTCCCCTTAACATTCTGACCAGATGGTAATAACAGTGACTACAATCCATAAGTACTTTATGGTAAAACGCATTTTATAAATGCATGTTCTTTCCTCTTCCATCCAACCCCTTATGAACAAAACATTAATTGACAGATCTCCAACCAGCTCCTATTCAACCTCTAGCTGAGCTTCCCACCCCATATCCTCTTCATCACATAGACTGCCTGCTTCCACCTTTCTAATATTGCCTGCCTTGTTCCTGCCTCAGCCTATCTGCTGCTGAAACCCTCACTCATGCCTTTGTCAGCTCTCCTGGCTGGCCTCCCATCCTCCGTGATCTGTAAACTTCAGCTCATCCAAAACTCTGCTGCCTCGTATCCTATCCAAGTCGCAGTCACCCATCACTCCTGTCCTTGCTGCCCAACATTGGCTCCTGGACCCCTAACGCCTCCAATGTAAAATTCTCATCCTCATATTTAAATGTCTTCATGGCCTCGCTCCCTCCCTTTCTCTGTAACTTCCTTCTGTCCTTCCTCCTCCGCCAGAACTCTTTGTTCCTTCGACTCTGGCCGTTTGTACATCCCACACTCTTTGCCTCTTCATTAGTGATTGTGCCTCGGTTGTGTAGGCCCCTTGCTCTGGAATAAGTCACAAAATCACCCCGCCTCTCCACTTCCCCTTTCTCCTTTAAGACCCTACTTATCCCTCCTAAATATCTCCTTCACTGGTTCAGCGTCCAGTTTTATCTGACTACCTATCTGTGCAACATCTTGAGATGTTTGTCTGTGTTAAAGGTGCTGTATAAATGCAAGTTGTTTAAGTTGCCCTTGCCCCGCTGGGTGGACAGGGGCTTTACTTACCATTAATAAGGCCACAAAAAGCAAGCTCTCTCCTTCGTCTTTTATCCAATGGTGGACATCTGGTAAAACGTTTTAGTTGTGTACAGCCCAAGAACATTGTGGGCCACCATGTTGTCCTCATTTTTATGGGTGAGAGACATAACAACATGCCAGTGACTCATTTGCCTCAGAATTTCCTTTGCAATGTTGCAGCTCCTTCATATTCAGTGGTGGGGGGGGGCAGTGCAAAATGCTTTTACTCTTCTCAACAGACTTGTCCTTTCTGCCTAATAAGTTCTCAAATAGCTGTGAAAAAGATTGTATACACCATGGAATTAGCATGCTGTCCCTACAACTCTGCCACGTGGATTTAAAAGTCTGACAGGATGAAAGTCTTTTCTGGCTGATGACTGTGGACTGTGTTTGGGCAGTTTCAAGCCAGTTCCCAGTAATAAAACTGAAGCAGACTCATCCACATCAGGGTAGGAGTCCAGTAGATGTGAGCTCTTTCTAAAAAATAAGAAATTATGTCTTACCTTAGCTGGTTTGCCATTATTCCTCCCATGCAGAACAACCAACTTGCATTTATATAGTGCCTTTAATGTCCCACGGTGCTACCCAGAGGACGGGGGGGGGAAACGGACACAAAAGACTCCATTACTCCGTTGTTTTCCTTTTGGTCTCCCATTCTCCACCATCATAAACCTCAGTTCATTCAAAACTCTGCTGCCTGTGTCGTACCCCACACCCAGTCCCACTCACGCACCATCCCACCCCCATCTACAAAAACCTGGTCAAAGAGGTGGGTCTTAAGGAGGTTCTTAATGGAGGTCAGGGAGGTGAATGGGTTTAGAGAGCAATTGCAGTGCGTGGGCTCCATACAGCTGCAGACATGGCCGCTGATGAAGGGTGAAGAGAGAGTGGATGCACAAGAACTTGGAGTCAGAAGAATGGGAGTTGTGGTGAGGAGTGTTGTATGACTGGAGGAGGTTACAGAGCTAGAGATGGATGAGGCCATGGAGGGATATAAATACCAGGATGAGAATTTGAAATTTGAGGTGTTGGGAAACTTAAAGCCAGGATATGTCATTGAGGATGGGGGTGGGATGGTGCATGAGTGGGACTTGCTATGGGATAGGACACAGGCAGCAGAGTTTTGAATGAGCTGGGGTTTATGATGGTGGAGAATGGGAGACCAAAAGGAAAACACTGGAGTAATGGAGTCTGTCATGTCTGAGGGTTTCAGAGATCAATGGGCTAAGGTGTGAGTGGAGACGGGTGATGTTAAGGAGGTGGAAGTAGGCGGTCTTTGTAATGGAGGGGCTAAGGAGTTGCAAACTCAATTTGGGACCAAATGAAAATCGAAAGTTGCGAACAGTCTGGTTCAGCCTAGACAGTGGCCGGGATGAGGAGTGGAGTCAGTTGCAAGGGAGCAAAGTTTGTGATGGGAGTGAAGATGATAGCTTTGGTCTTCCGAATGTTTAGTTGGAGGAAGCTTAGACTCACCTAAAACTGGATGTTGCAAAAGACGTCTGACAGCACAAAGGCAGAGGAGGGGGTTGAGAGACATGGCGGGAGGTAGAGCTGGGTGTCGTCGATATGCATTTTTGAAGCTGACACCACTGGGAGAATTTTAACCCCCCAGGACGGGTGGGAGAGGGGCGGGTAAAAAATTTAAAATTGGCAACCCGACCCCAGCGGGCTGGAGGGTGGGCGACTAACCTGCTCTCCAGAGGCGGGTCCTTAATTTAAATATTTTAATGAGGCAGCGCGCCTCAAATTTTAGCAGAGTTTTAAAATTAATGGCTGTGGGCTGGGTTTCCCAGGGTGGCGGGAATGGCTCAGTCCAACAGGTAAATGCCTTTACAGCACTGCCTGTGGGTCAGAAGGAGCAGCAGTGCTTCCCCCTGGCCCCCAAAGCCATCCTGTTTCCCTCCCCATGATCAGATCTCCCCCCCCACCCACCCCCGACATCGCTTTGGTCCCCGAACAATCTCTCCGGCCTCCACCCCACCCCCCCCCCCACCCGTCCACCGCTGATCTATCCATGGCAACCCGATGGCCCCCCCGACCCATATTCCCTCCCTCCCTCCCTCCCTACCTCCTCTCCACTCCCCGGCTGTGGCCTGATGCCACAGGCCTCCCTGCCTGACTACCACCAGCGTTTCAACCTGGCGAGCTCCCAGCCGAGAGGACCGGCGGGAAACCCGTACATCCTGGTTTCCTGGCCGGTACACCTCCTCTCTCCCACTCCCTTCTCGTCTTCCTGTAACTATCAGGGCACATGACTCTAGATGTTGTTGCTCAGGGCCAGCATATAGATGAGGAAGAAGAGAAGGCCAAGGGTGGATCTTGCGAGGGGACTCTGAAGGCGACAGGGCAGGGACGGGATGGGAAGCCATAAGTAGAGATGCTCTGGCTACGATTGGATAAGTAAGAGTGGAACCAAGCAAGGGCAGTCCTATGGAGCTGGACAGCAGAAGGGAAGTGTTGGAGGGGGGGAGAAGTGTGATTGACAACATCAGAAACCGCAGACAGATCAAGGCGTGCAAGGTGGATGAATGCAACGTGGTCACAGTCGCAGAAAACGACCCTAGCCCCACGGCTCCTGACAGGGAATTAAAATCGGGGCTTTGAATGTAGTATTGAGTTGAGTTCTGCACTATAAGAGGTGCCGTTTTATAGATGAGATGTTAACCCAAGGTCCTATCTGTTGTTAGTAATTCCGGTTGCTGTATTTTGTAGGTGGGAATTCTGTTCTTATAGCAGTTCCCACACAATTGGAGTAACTACCATTTACAGCATTCAGGAGAGATGGGCTGCAGTCCATTATAGAAACATAGAAACATAGAAAAATAGGAGCAGAAGAAGGCTATTCTGCCCTTCGAGCCTGCTCCGCCATTCAATATGATCACGGTTGATCCTCTATCTCAATACCATATCCCCACTCTCTCCCCATACCCCTTGATGCCTTTTGTGTCTAGAAATCTATGTATCTCCTTCTTAAATATATTCAGTGACTTGGCCTCCAAAGACTTCTGTGGTAGCTGTTGTGTATGTACCTTTAAGGGAATAACTGGTCTTAGACTGCAGTACCGGCAGTGACCACCCCTGTATAAAAGGCCCTAGCAGGCTTCTGTAGTTTCAGTTTCAAGCTGCCTCTTGTTCAGTAAAGTACCTGTTAAACTGTTCTCCCGAAGTCCGTGTATTATTGAGGCGTGGACTTTACAGTGGCGACGAGTAAGTTCGAACTCACCTGCAGTGTGGCATCATCTCACGGGGATGTCGCCTGAAAGGAAGGTCCTGGAAGGTCGTAGTCTGAGCAACGGGCGTCGACTGAGGGCAACCGCCCAAAGAATCCATCGGTGTTTGGAGAATTGTGGGAGAGACTGTGGTTCCAGCGAATCGTGCTGGTAGCAGGTAGCGCGCTGACCCTTCCGGACTGCGGCGGGCTGAAGCTCGATCGAGCGGCTCTACAAATCGGGCCACGCAGCGTCGCCGGGAAAAGAAAACAAGAGAGAGAGGGTGGAGCGCACAGGGCGCGGTCGGTGCTCGAGCACAGGACAGCGGAGAGAAACTAAACGGGGGGGAAGGAAAGCGAGACGCGCCAAAGCTGCGGGTCGCCGCCATTACCCCGTAGAATGCTAGGAGCAGCGTGGCAGTAAGGGGAAGAAGCAAAAGCGCAGGAGGCGCCATTTTATCCCGTTGGGGAAGAAGCAAAAGTGCGGGAGGCGCCATTTTAAATAGCCCAAGATGCCGAAATGTGGCAGTATCACTGCTTTCAACAACGAGGTAGAAGACTGGACCACGTATGTAGAAAGAATCGAAGTGTACTGCAAGGCAAATGAGGTGGCCGATGGAAAGAGGGCGTCGGTATTATTAAATCTGATGGGTGCGAATACATACGGCCTATTGCGGAATTTAATTACCCCAGCTAAACCAATGGAGAAAAGTTTTGAGGAGATTGTTCATATCTTACAGGAACACCTAAGCCCTACACCACTGCTGATAACAGAAAGATTCAAGTTCCATAAAAGAAACCAGCACAAAGATGAGAGCAATGCTGACTATCTTACGGAACTACGCAAGTTATCGAAGCACTGCCAGATCGGAGCAGAACTGGCAGACACCTTACGGGATAAGTTTGTCTGCGGGCTCCAGAGAGAAGGAACCCAGAAACGACTACTTTCAAAAAAGGACCTGACGCTAGAACAGGCTTTCAGCGTGGCAGTATCCTACGAAGCAGCAGCACGGAGAGCTGCAGAAATACAACAGAAACCACAAGAATGCAGCGCTAACGAAATGGTGTATGGAGCCAAAAAGTGCTATCGCTGCAGCAGAACAACCCATGAGCAGAAGGACTGCTGGTTTAAAGACAAAATATGCAGGCAATGCGGGAAGATGGGACATTTAGCAAGACTCTGCAGGTCGGGAAAGAAGACCAACACGACAAGAACTACTAAGGAACAGTACAGGAAAGTAAAGAAACTGACAGATAGTAGTTCAGAAGATCAGGAGAGTGATAAGGACTCCGGGAGCAGGCGACTAAGTTGTTTAAAGTTACACAACGTGATCGCAAAAGAAGATCACCGAACCATTTGGGTCACCCTCATGATAGCAGGGTCCCCAGTGAAGATGGAATTGGACACAGGATCAGCCCTAACTGTCATGAATCGACGAGACTATGAGCGGCTATTCTCACACATACCCTTAAAGGACATGTCCATTGTATTGAAGACATACACGGGGCAAAAGGTCTACCCCAGAGGAAAAACAAGGGTGCCAGTTGAATATAACGGAAAGGAAACACAGAAACTATACATGTATATACTACGTGATGGAGGACCACCATTATTGGGACATGAATGGATCCGAAGACTACAATTGGATTGTCATTCCATTCTGGCACTAACTGTGACTGACAAAAAAGATGATGACGTCGCACCTGGACGTCTGTCACAAATTCTATCTGACGCGGAAGAGGTGTTCCAACAAGGACTTGGGACTCTAAAAGGAGTAAAGGCAACCATAAAGATTGAGGATAACGCAACCCCAAAATCTTTCAAGCCCAGACCGGTGCCATACGCGATACGCCCAGCTGTGGAAGCTGAACTGGAGAGTCTGGAGCGCTCGGGGGTGCTGTCTAAGGTGGACTGAAGCGAGTGGGCCACACCCATCGTTCCTGTAGTGAAGAAAGCATTGAGCAGCACGCCTGGGGAGCCAAGGAAGGTTCGCATCGGTGGGGACTTCAAGGTGACTGTGAACCCAGTCCTGCACACAGTACAGTATCCGCTGCCACGGATAGAAGATATTTTTGCCTCACTATCTGGAGGGAAACGTTTTACAAAGATTGACCTGGCTCAAGCGTATCTACAAATGGAGGTGGAAGAAGCATCTAGGAAATACCTCACGATAAACACTCACAAAGGCCTTTACCAGTACAATCGACTGGTATTCGGGGTAGCATCAGCCCCGGCTATTTGGCAGAGGGCGATGGAACAAGTCCTGCAAGGGATCCCGGGGACCCAGTGTTATTTGGACGACATCCTGGTTACGGGCGAGAATGACAGTGAACACCTTGCCAACCTGGAGCAGGTGCTCACGAGATTACAGGAATATGGGCTACGAACCAACCGCCCCAAATGCGAGTTCTTCAGGAGACAAATCTCGTATTGTGGCCACATGATTGATGAGGAAGGGTTGCATAAGTCGCCGGACAAGATTGAGGCTGTAGTCAATGCTCCAGCACCGGAAAATGTGTCGCAACTGAAGTCGTTCCTCGGGTTGGTGAACTACTCCCATAAGTTCTTGCCGAATTTATCTACAATTCTGCACCCACTGAACGCCCTCCTTCAAACTGGTGTAACATGGAAATGGAGTGATGAGTGTAAGCGTGCCTTTCAGGAATGTAAATGCCAAATCACTTCAAAAGAAGTATTGGCCCACTACAACCCAACACTACCGATTCGGTTGGCATGTGATGCGTCACCTTACGGCATTGGAGCGGTGCTGTCGCACAAATTCCGTGACGGTTCAGAGAGGCCAATAGCCTTTGCACCGCGCTCGCTAACCTCAGCCGAGCGTAACTACGCCCAGATTGACAGGGAGGCCCTCAGCCTGGTGTGGGGGGTGAAGAAGTTCAATCATTATCTGCACGGGCAGAAATTCACCCTACTGACTGATCATCAACCCCTGGTCTCAATTTTTAACCCAAAGAAGGGCGTTCCGGTGATGACGGCGCAACAGCTGCAAAGATGGTCACTTTTTCTAGGGGCACATCAGTACGACATAGAGTACAAAGGTACGAAACAACATGGAAACGCTGATGGGCTGTCGCGCCTACCGTTGCCTACGGCGGAAGAAGCACCTGCAGTGGACCCTGTGGAGATATTCCATGCAACCATAGTCGAATGTTTGCCTGTTACAAACGCAAGTATTGAGAAGGAAACCCGAAATGACCCGACACTCTCTCGGGTCTATGATTTGACGGTGAAGGGATGGCCAGCATATGGCGACTCACTGTTGCCAGCATTCTCGCCAAGGAGGGAACAGCTGTCAGTGTGCCGGGGAACCTTGATGTGTGGATCCCGAGTGGTAATTCCACCCAAGTTGAGAGATAGAGTACTCAATGAGCTTCACGAGGGTCATCTGGGAGGGGTAAAAATGAAGAGCCTAGCCAGGGCGTTTGTGTGGTGGCCGGGAATCGATAAAGAAATCGAGGATATGACCAAGAGATGCAGAGGATGCCAGAAGGTCCAAAACGCTCCACCACAGGCCCTGCTACATCCATGGGAGTGGCCCTCATCTCCATGGCAACGGGTACACATTGATTTCGCTGGTCCATTTATGGACTCAATGTTTCTAATCGCTGTGGACGCCCATTCGAAATGGCCAGAGGCCATTAAAATGTCCTCCACCACCACGGAGAAAACTATTGCAGTCCTAAGGACCATCTTCGCCAGTAATGGGTTGCCAGAACACATCTGTTCCGACAATGGCCCACAGTTTGTGTCTGAGGATTTCCGGAGGTTCCTGAAGAATAATGGGGTGAAACATTACACATCTGCCCCATATCATCCAGCCACAAATGGATTGGCTGAGAGGTTTGTTCAGACCTTTAAAAAGGCCATAAAGGCAATGTATAATGACGACATACCACTGCAACACAAGGTGGATAACTTCGTTTGCTTACCGGAATGCGACACATGCAGTAACCAACCAAACTCCAGCCGTACTGTTTTTCAACCGGAGACTAAGATGTCGCTTGGATTTGCTCAAACCAAACATAAGACGAGATGTTGAGGATAAGCAGTTCCAGCACATAAATGAGAAGCCAACCAGGAGCTTCAAGATAGGGCAACCAGTCTTGGCCCGCGACTACCGAACAGAAAAATGGCAGCCAGGCACGATATGCACACAGCAGGGACCACTAATGTACACAGTGGACGTTGGAGAGAGCATCGTGAGACGCCATGCTGACCAGATTCTAGAGTCACAGGAACAAGCCAAACCTGTACCACAAGCATGTGCACCTGGTAATGAGCCCAAAGTACAGATTGCGTCTACATCAGAAGCAGGGGTATTGGAAGCTGACGAACCAACCAATGACAATGAGCCAGAATTGACTCCACCGCCAGAACAGGATACTCGTGAAAGGCGCTATCCAGTCCGGATCAGGAAGCCTCATCAAAGACTGAACTTATAAATGACTATTTCAGTTGATGTATATATTACTGAGAAAATTGTAATTGTAATTAGTTATTATTTAGTTGTTAAATGAATGTTATGTACTGTTTATCTAAAAGGGGAGGAATTGTTGTGTATGTCCCTTTAAGGGAATAACTGGTCTTAGACTGCAGTACCGGCAGTGACCACCCCTGTATAAAAGGCCCTAGCAGGCTTCTGTAGTTTCAGTTTCAAGCTGCCTCTTGTTCAGTAAAGTACCTGTTAAACTGTTCTCCCGAAGTCCGTGTATTATTGAGGTGCGGACTTTACAGTGGAGAATTCCACAGGTTCACCACCCTCTGAGTAAAGAAATTTCTCCTCATCGCAGTCCTAAATGTCCTAGCCCGTATCCTGAGACTGTGACCCCTTGTTCTAGATCCCCCAACCAGGGGAAACATCCTTCCTGCATCCAGTCTGTCTAGCCCTGTCATAATTTTATGCATTTCAATGAAATCCCCCCTCATTCTTCTAAACTCTAGTGAAAACAGGCCTAGTCGACCCAATTTCTCCTCATACGACAGTCCTGCCATCCCAGGAATCAGTCTGGTGAACCTTCGCCGCACTCCCTCTATGGCAAGTGTATCCTTTCTTAGGTAAGGAGACTAAAACTACACACAGTACTCCAGGTGTGGTCTCACCATCGCCCTATACAACTGTAGTAAAACATCCTTGCTCCTGTACTCAAACCTTCTGGCAATGAAAGCCAACATTGCATTTGCCTTCCTAGCTGCTTTCTGCACCTGCATGTTTGCTTTCAGTGACTATTGTACAAGGACACCCAGCTCCCTTTGTACATCAGCATTTCCCAATCTATCACCATTTAAATCATACTCTACCTTTCGGTTTTTCCTACCGAAGTGGATAACTTCACATTTATCCACGTTATACTGCATCTGCCATGTATTTGCCCACTCAGTCAACTTGTCTAAATTGCCTTAGAAACATAGAAACATAGAAGATAGGAGCAGGAGTAGGCCATTCGGCCCCTTGAGCCTGTTCCGCCATTTAATGCGATCATGGCTGATCATCCAAATTCAGTACCCTGTACTGCTTTCTCCCCATATCCCTTGATCCCTTTAGCCTCAAGAAATATATCCAACTCCTTCTTGAATATATTTAATGAATTGGCCTCGACTGCCTTCTGTGGTAGAGAATTCCACAGGTTCACCACTCTCTCGGTGAAGAGATTCCTCCTCATTTCTGTCCTAAATGGCTTACCCCTTATACTTAGACTGTGACCCCTGGTTCTGGATTCCCTGACCATCGGGAATATCCTTCCTGCATCTAGTCTGTCCAGTCCTGTCAGAATTTTATAAGTTTCAATGAGATCCCCTCTCATTCTTCTAAATTCCAGCGAATATAAGTCCAATCGACCCAATCTCTCCTCATACGTCATTCCTGCCATCCCAGGTATCAGCCTGGTGAATTTTCGCTGAACTCCCTCCATGGCAAGAATATCCTTTCTCAGATAAGGCGACCAAAACTGCACACAACACTCAAGGTGTGGTCTCACCAAGGCCCTGTACAACTGCAGCAAGACATCTTTGTTCCTGTACTCAAACCCTCTCGCTATGAAGGCCAACATACCATTTGCCTTCTTAACCGCCTGCTGCATCTGCATGCTTACCTTCAGCGACTGGTGCACAAGGACACCCAGGTCTCGTTGCACTACCCCTTCTCCCAATCTATTGCCATTCAGATAATAATCTGCCTTCCTGTTTTTGACACCAAGGTGGATAACCTCGCATTTATCCACATTATATTGCATCTACCATGCTTCTGCCCAATCACCCAACCTGGATTTTCTCAGCATCCTTGAAGCCTCTTTGCATCCTCCTCACAACTCACAATCCCACCTAGTTTTGTGTCATCAGCAAACTACGAAAGATTAAATTTGGTTCCCTCATCCAAACCATTGTGAATAACTGGGGTCCAAGCACTGATCCCTGCGGTATCCCACTAGTCACCGCCTGCGACCCCGAAAAAGACCCATTTATTCCGACTCTCTGTTTCCTGTCTGTTAACCAAGTTTCAATCCATGCCAGTATATTACCCCCAATTCCATGTGCTTTAATTTTGCACATTTACCTCTTATGTGGGACTTTATCAAAGGCCCTCTGAAAATCCAAATACACCACATCCACTGGTTCTCCCTTATCTATTCTACCAGTTACATCCTCAAAAAACTCCAGTAGGTTTGTCAAACATGATTTCCCTTTCATAAATCCATGTTGACTTTGTCTAATCCCGTTGATATTTTCTAAGTGTCTAAGGGGAAAAAACATTAGTGGGAGTGGTATATAGACCTCCAAACAGTAAGGCAGAGGTTGGGGATGGCATTAAAAGGGAAATTAAAGAAGCGTGCAATAAGGGCACAGCAGTCATCATGGGTGGCTTTAATCTACATATAGATTGGGCCAACCAAATTAGTAACAATACTGGAGAGGAGGAATTTCTGGAGTGTTTACGGGATGGTTTCCTGGACCAATATGTCGAGGAACCAACCAGAGATCAGGCCATCTTAGACTGGGTATTATGTAACTAGAAAGGATTAATTAGCAATCTTGTTGTACGAGGCCCCTTGGGTCGGAGCGATCATAATATGATCGAATTCTTCATTAAGGTGGAGAATGAAGTAGTTGACTCAGAGACAAGGGTCCTCAATTTAAATAAAGGAAACTACGATGGTCTGAGGAGTGAGTTGGGTAGGATTGATTGGGGAATGGCACGCAAAGGGTTGATGGTGGATAGGCAATGGCAAACATTCAAAGACCGAATGGATGAGCTACAGAATTTGTTCATCCCAGTTTGGCATAAAAATAAACAAAAAAGGTGACCCAACCGTGGCTAACAAGGGAAATTGGGGATAGCATAAGATCCAAGGAGGGGACATATAAATTGGCTAGAAAAAGCAATAATCCTGAGGATTGGGAGCAGTTTAGGAGTCAACAAAGGAGGACAAAGGGATTAATTAAGAAAGGGAAAATAGAATATGAGAGTAAGCTATCAGGGAACATAAAATCTGACTGTAAAATCTTTTATACATATGTGAAGAGAAAAAGATTGGTGAAGTCAAGCATAGGTCCCTTACAATCAGCATCAGGGGAATTCATAATGGGAAACAAGGAAATGGCAGACCAACTAAATATATACTTTGGTTCTGTCTTCAAAAAGGAGGACACAAATAACCTCCCAGAGATGCCGGGGAACATAGGGTCTAACGAGAGGGAGGAACTGAAAGAAATCAGTATTTGTAGAGAAATGGTGTTTGGAAAATTGATGGGACCGAAGGCCGATATATCCCCAGGGCCTGATGGTCTACATCCCAGGGTACTTAAGGAAGTGGCCCTAGAGATAGTAGATGCATTGCTGGTCATCTTCCAGAACTCGATAGACTCTGGAACAGTACCCATGGATTGGAGGGTAGCTAATGTTACCCCACTATTCAAAAAAGGTGGTAGAGAGAAAAAGCGGGGAATTATAGACCGGTAAGCCTGACATCGGTAGTGGGGAAAATGCTAGAGTCTATTATAAAAGATGTAATAGCAGAGCACTTGGAAAGCAGTGACAGGATCAGACAAAGTCAACATGGATTTACAAAAGGTAAATCATGCTTGACTAATCTACTGGAATTTTTTGAGGATGTAACTGGTAAAATAGATAAGGGAGAACCAGTGGATGTGGTGTATTTGGACTTTCAGAAGGCTTTCGATAAGGTCCCACATAAGAGGTTAGCGTGCAAAATTAAGGCACATGGGATTGGGGGCAAGGCATTGACTTGGATAGAGAACTGGTTGGCGGACAGAAAGCAAAGAGTTGGAATAAACGGGTCGTTTTCCGAGTGGCAGGCAGTGATTAGTGGGGTACCGCAAGGATCAGTCCTAGGACCCCAGCTGTTCACAATATATATTAATGATCTGGACGAGGGAATTGGATGTAATATCTCCAAATTTGCAGATGACACAAAGCTGGGTGGGAGGGTAAGCTGTGAGGAGGATGTCGTGAAACTCCAGTACGATTTGGACAGGTTAAGTGATTGGGCAGAAACATGGCAAATGCAATATAATGTGGATAAATGTGAGGTTATCCACTTTGGTGGCAAAAACAGGAAGGCAGATAATTATTTGAATGGCAATAGATTGGGCGAAGGGGAAGTGCAAAGAGACCTGGGTGTTATTGTGCACCAGTCGCTGAAGGTAAGCATGCAGGTGCAGCAGGCGGTTAAGAAGGCAAATGGTATGTTGGCCTTCATAGTGAGAGGGTTCGAGTGCATGAACAAGGATGTCTTGCTGCAGTTCTACAGGGCCTTGGTGAGACCGCACCTTGAGTATTGTGTGCAGTTTTGGTCACCTTACCTGAGGAAGGACGTTCTTGCCATGGAGGGAGTGCAGCGAAGATTCACCAGGCTGATACCTGGGATGGCAGGAATGACGTATGAGGAGAGATTGTGTCGATTGGGCTTATACTCACTGGAGTTTAGAAGATTGAGAGGGGATCTCATCGAAACCTATAAAATTCTGTCAGGTCTGGACAGACTAGATGCAGAAAGGATGTTTCTGATGGCCGGGGAGTCCAGAACCAGGGGTCATAGTCTAAGGATAAGGGGTAAGCCATTTAGGACTGAAATGAGGGGGAATTTTTTCACCCAGAGAGTGGTGAACCTGTGGAATTCTCTGCCACAGAGGTCGGTGGAGGCCAGTTCATTAAATATATTCAAGAAAGAGTTGGATATATTTCTTGAGGCTAAAGGGATCAAGGGATATGGGGAGAAGGCAGGGACAGGGTACTGAATTTGGATGATCAGCCATGATCTCATTGAATGGCGGAGCAGGCTCGAAGGGCCGAATGGCCTACTCCTGCTCCTATCTTCCATGTTTCTATGTTTCTATGTTATCACATCCTTTATAATAGACTCTAGCATTTTCCCCACTACCGATGTTGGGCTAACTGGTCTGTAGTTCCCGGTTTTCTCTCTCCCTCCTTTTTAAATAGTGGGGTTACATTTGCCACCCTCCAATCTGACAGAACTGTTCCATAATCTATAGAATTTTGGAAGATGACAACCAATGCACCCACTATTTCCATGGCTACCTCTTTTAGTACTCTGGGATGCAGATTATCAGGCCCTGGGGATTTATCAGCTTTCAGACCCATTAATTTCGCCAGCACTATATTTTTACTAATACTAATTTCCTTTAATTCCTCCTTCTCACTAGACCCTTGGTTCCCTCGCATTTCTGGGAAGTTATTTGTGTCCTCTTCCATAAAGACAGAACCAAAGTATTTGTTTAATTGCTCAGCCATTTCCTTGTTCCCCATTATGAATTCACCTGTTTCTGACTGTAAGGGACCTACATTTGTCTTCACTAATCTTTTTCTTTTTACATACTTGTAGAAGCTTTTACAGTCCACTTTTATGCTCCTTGCAAGGTTACTCTCATACTCTATTTTCCCCCTCTTAATCAATCTCTTGGTTCTTTTTTGCTGAACTCTAAACTGCTCCCAATCCTCAGGCTTGCTACTTTTTCTGGCAACTTTATATAACTCCTCTTTGGATCTAATACTATCCTTAATTTATTTTGTTAGCCATGGTTGGGCCACTTCTCCTTTTGTGTTTTTGCGCCAGAAAGGAATGTATAACTGTTGCAATTCATGCATTCGTTCCTTAAATCTTAGCCATTGCCTACCCACCGCCATGCCTTTTAATGAAGCTCCCCAATCTATCATAGCCAACTCACTTTTCATACCATCGTAGTTTCTTTTGTTTAGATTTAGGACCCTAGTTTTGGATTGGACTTCTTCACTTTCCATCTTAATGAAGAATTCTATCATGTTATGGTCACTCTTCCCTAGAGGACGCCGCACAACAAGATCATTAATTAACCCCTTCTCATTGCACAATACCCTATCTAGGATAACCTGTTCCCTAATTGGCTCCTCAACGTACTGGTCTAAGAAACCATCTCGTACACACTCCAGGAATTCATCCTCCACAGTATTATTGCTAATTTGGTTTGGCCAGTCTGTAAGTAGATTAAAGTCTCCCATGATTACTGTAAGCTGCTTTTGGGCTGGAGCACGGTTACAGGGCGAGCCAGTGACAAGAGTATGGAGACAAATAGGAGTGGATCGAGAGCAGGGTAGGAGCGGCACACCTAAGAGAAGGCCCAGCTGATGTACTTGGATTATTTCAGTTCATTGTAATGTGTTTGAATAAGCTGTCTCTTAGCTGTGGTGTACAGCTATGAAAACTGCAGATAAGGCCTGTGGGATGAATGGGACACCAAAAACTGGACGGTGTATAAAACAGTGAGGTGCAGGCTTTTCAACTCTAACATCAGTGCGTTGATATAGGCACCAATCATTTCTTGTACTCACTTTAAAATAGAAGAAAGGCTTGAATATAATCTCTTGTTCCAATCTGTATTTAGTACCCAAATGCTGACTCTGCCCCCAAAACACTGATATTCATCTGAAATGCAGACAATTGGCAAGCTGTTATTTTGGTGTTAACAGATATATATCAATTATTGAATGTTTTGATTGGGGTGGTTTTATCAGGTTAAATTGGAAGCCTATATGCTGATAGGGTGAGATGAAGTAAGGTGGGGGGCAGCTCACATGGAGCACAGACCATTTGGGCCAAATGGCCTGTTTTCTGTGCTGCAAAATTCTATGTAATTCTGTGTAATACTCATACCCTGCCAGTGCTCTGCTCTGTGAAATTGTGTTTATTTTTCTTTCCCTCCTACATCTTGAGAACTTTAAAGCAAGAAAGGCTGTCAGCCCATCATTTTTGCTCCACCCATAGCTCAGGCATGCTTGTTTTATAATAGATTTATCTCCCGCCCACTTGTAGACCCTCTACTTTAGGGAAGGCTAATCTATAAATTTAATTTGCACAGAAATATGCTATCAGTACTTTGGAATGGAACAGGTGCATCAATGATGAGTGTCAGCCATGGCTCAGTGGGTAGCACTCTCTAGGTGGGAGGGGCTAGCAGTGAGCCAGGTGTTCCTGGTTGCCTGATTGCAGCTGGGAGTGGGAGGGAGTTTTGTAAAAAGTTGGTGGTAGGTTTTGGGGTTTTGTTTTCAGGTTTTAGGGCCTTTTTGGCCCACAAAAACAGCCAGATGGCTGCTGAGGGGTCCAGAGTGTCGGGCCCCTCAGAGGACAATGTTCCCGAGAGGAATTTAATTAGGGAAAAAACTGTGGTGGGAAAGGGGAAAAAAAGGCCCAAAGATTTGGGCCGGGACCCCAGGAGGTTTGGTAAAGAAAACACGGTGGTGGTGCAGTGTGAGGATAAGAAGATTCGAGCTTGGGATATTATCCAGGCGGTTCATGAGGACTGTGGCGAGGGAAGCTGCTTTGCCTGCCGACCAAAGCCGGTTGTGGGATTCGAGGTGACAGTCAGTGGCCGTGAGGAGGTGGAAAGACTGTTATTCAGACTGAAAGTTGGTGAGAAATTCTTGAAGGTGACTCTGCTATATTCAGAGGAGGTGATGGTTTCATTTTTAAACTTGCCAGTCTGCATTGAGGATGAAGTATTTGCAAAAAGTTGGAGTCGTGGGACATTAAATCTGTTCTGCAATAAAGAGGAGGTACTATCTGGGAACACGGGTAGCAGACGGAACCCGGTATGTAAAGGTGCGGTTCCCAGAGGGGGTGAGGTCATTGCCGTACAGTATGAAGTTTGAGACACTGGAAGGAGTGCAGTACTTTCGTGTGCTGCATGATAACCAAGTAAAGGTGTGCTATTATTGTCTTGGACATAACCATCTCGTAAGAAACTGTCCAGACCTGTATTGTTACAATTGCGATGAGTCGGGACACATCGCTCGGAGCTGCAAGGCAGAGAGCTGTGGGGTGTGTAACAAAGACCCCACCCGCTGTGAGTGTGTGGCAGAAGGGAGCGACATGAGTGATGAGGAGATGGGAGAAGGAGCAGGAGATGAGAGTGGAATGGCCGGAGGAGCGGTGCAGTTGGAGGACACAGCGGGTAAAATGAAGAAGAAAGGAGCACAGGAAGAGGCAGAGGATGGTGGAGCGGAGAACGGGATGGAGCTGGCGGAAAACACGCCGAGTACTGTGGAGGGGAACAAAGACAGCAGCGGACTGCAAGGGTGGAGTGCAGACTCGAGCCTTAGTGCGGTTCGGCTCCCCCTGGGGAGTCTGGTGTCTGCGGGGGGTGAGGTGGCGGGAGCGGGGTGTGTGGTGGATGTGGGTGCTCCGGGGAGAGGCGGGGAGTTGGATATCTTGTGAGTGGGAGGGGGTAAGATGGGGAGAGGGTGCAAGAGGCAGGAGCCTTAAAGGGACAGCAGGATGGGATCGGCGAGATAGAGACATCAAAAGGGAACAATTTAGGTGCGCCATTGTCCCATGGAGAGAGGGAACATGGTGCAAGGGTCAGAGGTGGAGACGTGGTCGAAGGGGGCGGCACAGTGGGAGAAACTGCGATAGCAGGAAGACTCTCTATGGGAGATGAAGTATCTGACGGGGAGCAGGATTATATATCTGACAGGGAGCAGGCACAGGGGGTTGCAGAAGAGCTTGAGTGTGAGGAATTAGAGGGGGACAGAGACATGGAAGTCGGAGGTGGGGTGGCATCATGTGGAAAGGGAAAGGTTAGTGAGGGGCAGAAGGAGGGAGAAAGGGCAGCTCCTGGGCCCAAACTTAATGCAAGGAAGAGGCTGAAACAGCAGGGAGGGGTCAAACAGGAGGTGAAAAAGAGCTGGAGGCTGCAGGAAAAAGCAACAGCTGCCCGAAAAGTTGAGAAGGAGCATGAGAGGAGGGAAGCGCCTGAGATTAAATGATGGGGAGATTATCAGGCATACTTCCCTTCTTTGGAGCCATGATTACATTGGTCTCGATTAATGTGACCGGACTGAGGGGTGAGAAGAAATTGCAGCAGTTGTTGCAGGGTTTTAAAGGTTCGGACTTGTTGTGTCTGCAAGAAACCTTTTGGGGTGAGGATATTCTAGAAAGAGTTCAGAAGGTTTGGAAGGGAGAGGTGTTTGCAAGTTGTGCAAACAATAACCGTAGAGGGGTGGCTGTTTTGGTGAGTCCGTCCATAAAAGAGAACATTGCCCTGGTGGACAAGGACACTGAGGGGAGATTTTTACAGTAAGGGTAAAAATGGAGGGATTTAATTGCGATCTCTTTAATATCTATGCACCGAACGACCATTGCAAGCATCGCAAGTTTTTTCGGGGGTTATTCACTGAAGCGGCAGAGGTGGAAAATCCTTGCATAGTGGGGGATTTTAATGTATTTTTATCTCGGAAGGACATTTCAGCCCAGATTACCTTTAAGGATGATAACTCCAGAGGGATGATTGTAAAAATGATGGCAAATTTAAGTTTGAGAGACTTATGGAGGGACCGGAACCCCATAAAAAGGGAGTTCTCCAGAGCAGGTTGGGTGGGTGATGTTTTAAAACAGAGCCAAATAGATTTTGTGTTAATGCGGGAAAGGTTAAGCTCGGAGGTGATGGAGATTTATTGTAAAAAAGTATTTTTTAGTGATCACTCGGCTTTTGTTCTTAGAATTAAGAACAGCAGAGTTAAGATCGGTTCAGGGGTGTGGATGTTAAACAATCAATACCTGAAAGAAATTGCTTATCAAGAAGGGATTATAAATCTAATAAAGAATGCTCGGAAGGAACCTTTGTTCTTGAAAGAAAGAAGAGTTTGGTGGGACAATTTCAAATATGAGGTAAAAGTTTTTTCGGTACGTTATGGGAAAAAGAGGGCGGCAGCTAACCGACATCGAGAAGAGAATATAAACAAAAGGTTTATGGATGTCTGTAAAGCAGTTGACGGAGGGGATAAGGGAACTGAGACTAAGTTCCGGGTGCTAAAGGAAGAATGGGAATTATTGCAAGCTGAAAAATGCAAGGGGGCCATTCTCCGTGCAAAGGCTAGAGATGCATTGGAGGGCGAAAGATGCACTAGATATTTTCTAGAGCAAGAGAAGCTGCGACAGAGATTATCGTTAATTGAAGAGTTGAAGGTTGGGGAGAAGATCATTCATGAAAGTGGGGAGATTTTAGAGGCGGCTAGCAGCTTTTATCAAGAGTTACATACAAAAGAAGACATTTCCAATTTGGCGATGGAGAAGGTTACTGCTTTTATTGAAGAGGGTTTAAAGGAGGATGAGAGAAGCATGTGTGACAAAGAAGTAGGATTAGCGGAATTAAAAGTAGCAGTAAGTGGAATGAAGGGGGGGGAAGCCCAGGGTCCGATGGACTAAGTGCAGAACTTTATAAAGAATTTTTTGAGATTTTAAGTCCATTGCTCTTAGGAGTTTTTAAGGAAATTAAAATTGAGGGAAGCCTGGCCCCATCGATGAGGAGAGGTATCATAAGCTTAGCTTATAAAAATAAAGGGGATAGACGGGATCTGAAGAATTGAAGGCCCATCACATTATTAAATGTGGATTATAAGATCTTGGCGAGGTTTATGGCAAATCGTTTGAAGGAGGTGTTACCGGAGATAGTTTGGCTCTCTCAGTCCTATGCAGTCATACAGTTTTAAATACAGAAACACCTTGCTCACTACAACACCTTTGCTTAGTGGCTTTTACATAAAACAGCACTTTAATACAGCTACTTTCGGTGTTCACTGAAGCACTTTTCTGCTAGTGCAACACCGTCTTACTTAAATAGGGGGGGAGAAACAGACACAACGATGGAAGATCGACTAAAATCACAGTTCTGAGAAAATCCCCACTTAATTCCCACCCCTATATCTATTCTAAGTTGCCTTGTGAACGGCCAGAAAAATATATGCTCACCAATGAAAATGCCTCCTCTGTGCCTTGCGATCTTTGATCCTCACTGCCCCGAAGTAAAAACACCCCAGTATTTTAAAAGTAATCTGCTGGTGTTCCACTTCTTCAGGCAGATTCCCACGTTGTAGAGAGCACGGAGGCGAGGCCACAGAGAGAGATGGCTTCTGAGAAGCTATCATTTGTACCCCAATTTGGGGCCCGCCCAAATCCGGATGTATCTGGGTTAAAACGAAAGGGATCCAAGCTGCCCCGTTGTCTAGGGTGGGTTTGAATAAAGTTACATTTTAAATGTGTCCATTGTCTGTGATGGCTATCGAATAAAGCTGCAGTGGTTTGAATGTGTCTTCACTGTCTGTGATGGGCCATCGAATAAAGCTATTTCCTTGATTGCTTGAGTAAATAGCCTTGAAGGTATTGTAAACAGAAAGTCATTGTCCTGTGTTCAACTGAAACTGCAGTCTCAAGTGGTTACTCCCTTGTGTACACAAAGTAGCAGTTTCTGTAAACACAGCTATTGTCTCTGCAGGGAGGGGGGGAAACTCCCCTTTGATTGGCAGTTTTGACTGCTCCATTGTCCTTTTCTCACAGACACAAGCTGCTCTTTCCAAGTCCTTTTGTCTTCGGCCATGCGGTCTGATGGCCATTTTGATCCCTGGAATTTTAAAAACATATCACCCAGCGATTCTTTAATCAAAATTAATCTTCGGAGCTGTAGGAAATTTTGAAATTATTGCGAAATCCTACAGTCCCCCCCTCAGATACTAAAACTTGCTTGTAGTATCCTTGCCAAAAATGAGCAATAATTTCTGACACCCCACAAACAACCTTCCCTTATACTTAACTAAATCTATCTTTGATCCCCCAACACCTCCATCTGCCCTGCCCAGAGAGAATCGTAGTACGGCAGGCATCTATTGACAGAAAACCCAAAATTAATTAAATAATCAAAGCATGGAGGGGGTCCTACGCCCCTGCACTGCTTATATTCATAATAAGTCAAGCATGGAGGGGGCCCTATGCCCCTGCACCGCTTGTAATATAATTTTAACATCTTTAAAGGGATTGTCACCCAGCCAAAATATCTGCAAACAAACAGATGGAAGACAACGAGCTTCCTTTTCTTTTTATTACAATGAGGCACTTTATTAAATGGCACTGTTCTTCAGCCAGAAATGTATTTTAAATATTCATGGAACTGCAGGCACAACAATTCCTAGGCATATGCAATCCGTTCCCTTAACTCCAAACAAGCAGTAAAAATTCTGTAAATTGTGTTTTCAGCAACAGTTTAAAAGTTGTGGGCATCCGCCTCCCGCGGTCCCCTTTTCTTCGCGAGCTGGGACTGCTTTCTTCCTCAGGTCTCATGAAACGCAGGTCTTTGGTGCCTTCCGGAACTCTGAAAAACAAAAGAAAACATCTCGCCAGGTCCCCTGGCTCGGTAAAGTGTAATCAGGTCCCCTGACCTTGATCCACAGTACAATTCTGGAACCGTACCACACTCAAAACTTATACACTAATATTAATTTCAATATAAAACAAAACTTAACACGTTTTACCTTAATAACACGTTCTACCTTAATACACGTTCTACCTTAATACATGTTCTACCTTAATACACGTTCTACCTTAACAAAGCTATATACAGGCACCATCCATCTCCGAGTGGCCAGCTTAATCCCTGGTTGGGCTGCCACAGGCTGCTCCCTGTGGCATGGCTGGACTGATTCTGGCTTCTGGTCCCCTCGCAGCTTATGGCTGCTGGTTGGGAACCTCTGCTCTTTGGCTTCTCCCTGACTCGGGAGACCGCCCTACTCCACTGAAAAGTGGGTGACCATACTTCTTTGGGCTGGGGTACCCAAAGAGATCTCCTAGGGAGTGTTGCCAGTGGGGCTACCCTGGCGAGCAGGCCCTCAGCTCGGGTCACACTCCCTGCTGGCTGGGGACCTCCTCCTTCGGGTCCCTCCCTTCCCAAACCTGGGCTGGGGACAGGCAATCCCTTGCCACCGGCTGCCAGTGGCTGAGAGCCTTCCCATTCAGGTCTAAAACCTGGTTCAGGCTCCTCCCCGGAGTCCCACAAGAGAGGGGGAATTGCTCGGGCCAAGTGCTGGGGAGCTTCTATAATCCCAGCTGCCTGTTCCCCTGCCCCCTGCTTAAACAAACCGCATTGTTTGATATAACTGGCTGCCAGCCAGTAATCTTGTTCAAAATCATGCATAGCTCCTCCCCTAATGCAAGCCACAGTGCTTGCCTGTGCAGCCTGTGAACTTGGACCTGCTGTGGGCTGTGGATTACTATTCTCAGGTTCACTCCCAGCTGCCTGTTTCCCTGTGGGTACAATTAAGCTAGATGGGACCCCGTTAGACCGGGGTGAATTGGTCAGGTCCTCCGAGTGGACCACTGTGCTGGAGGCTCCAGTCTCCACTGAATATCTCCCCTGCACCATCTGCTCCCCCATCTCAACATAGGGCCTGCTCCCCTCAGCATTTTCGCGGGGACACAGGTCAACAGGCTGTGCTGGCTCTCGTCATTGCTGGGAGTGAGGTGGGGCAGACGGGGTCAAAGCACAGGTGGTGGCTGCCATTCTTCCCTGGTTGGTCAGAAGAGACCGTAGGGACCGCAAAAATGACTCAATTGCTGCGGGAGGGAGATCTGGCCCTGCCTTTTGGGCTGGGGCTGTGGGATCCTTTCCCTTGCTATCCTTCCAGGGATTTTTACAGTCTTTTCTCCAGTGACTGTCTTTCTCACACCCATAGCAATTTAACCTAGCCTGAGAGGGCCGGTTCCCCTCCTGGTGCCACTCTGTTTTACTCTGGTTCCCAGGTTTAACCTCATGGACTCTTCCCTTGGGCTGGGGAGCCTCGATACCCCTTATGTTCCTGAAGGCTACTGTGAGCAGGCAGATCACCGCTTCTTCAGTGGTCTGGGGGTTTCGGGGGTCAAACCAAGCCATGACCTGGGCTTGGATCTGGGGTAGGCTGTTCGTCATGAGACACCGGAGCCAGTGAGTCAATTGGATTGGGTCCAGTGCTGCCCGCCCTGGCATTCCCGGGCATGCACTCCGGTAGACTGGCCACAGCCTGTCTGCGAACGCCTGCGGGGACTCCCCTGGGAGCTGCACTGTTCTTTCCACCCGAGCGAATGGGCTACCATCATTGAGTCCCATGGCCTCCAATACCTCATTCTTGAGAGCCTCATAATCCCTCTGCCCCCTTTTGCACTCACCAGATAGGGACTGGAGGAGATCACCTGCCAGGGAAAACAGCAGCATTTTTGCTTGCTCTGCCTCATCGCAGTCATTTACACAAGCTGCTTGCTCTATCTCCCTGAAGTGCAGAGAGGGGTCTCCCTTTTTAGTGAGCTTGGGGACGTGGCTAACCATGTCCCTGAGCTGATGGGTGCCATACGGCACCAGAAACTGATTCTGGATATCCCCTGGGTCATCTTCATCAACGGGCGGACCGTACCTCCGTTGTCGGAGGGGGTACACTGGTCCTGGTCCCAGCCTATCTAGCAGGGCCTGCTGTGCTTCCTCTACCTTCCCATCCTCCACCCCCCTTTGCTGCCAGAGCTCCTGAAAGCTCGGAGCCGTGAGTGGCGGTCGTGGGACCTCTGACTCCCTGACCAACCTTTCCCTGGGTGTTGCCTGTGGGACGGTTTTAATTGGGTTGCCAGTAAAATCCAACTGACCTGCCTTCGGGCTGATCAGACATATCATGCCCTTTGCTCTTTTTAAAGCCATACTCAGGCTTTCTATCTCTGCTCTACAGGGGCCATGATCTGCTTCCTCAAACCCTTGCTCGCAGGCCAGCTTATCACAGAATCACAGAAACCCCACAATGCAGATAGAGGCCATTTCGGCCCATCGAGCCTGCACCGACACATATCCCACCCGATCCCCGTAACCCCTACACCAACACATATCCCACCCTATCCCCGTAACCCCACGTATTTAATCCCCCTAACACTAAGGGTCAATTTATCATAGCCAATCAACCTAACCCGCACATCTTTGGACTGTGGGAGGAAACCGGAGCACCCGGAGGAAACCCACGCAAACACGGGGAGAATGTGCAAACTCCACACAGACAGTCACCCGAGGCCGGATTCGAACCCGGGTCCCTGGTGCTGTGAGTCAACAGTGCTAACCACTATGCCACCGTGCTGCCTTTACCTCCCTAACCTTTTTCTCCTGCTCTTTTAATTCTTGTATGAGGCGAGCGTTCTCCTCCTGCACCCTCATCTCATTATTCTTGGCCTCTGCAACTAGGCACTTCAGATACTCTGATTTGTGCCTCGTGTGGCTTTTTCCCTCACTAAACTGGAACACCAGGCGCTCTACCTTGGCCTGGTATACCGCGACCTCCCTTTCCCTATCCCAACTCTCTGCTCTGGCTTCCGTAAGCCTGCGGGTGACTTCCCCAAGCCTGTGGGAACCTAACCACAAACAAACTAGTGGGATAAAAAGAAACCCAATAACTGCTGCTCTCTCCAGACTCAAACCACGGTCTGCCACATCGCACACCATTGCCGATGGTCATGCCGTGGTCGCCATTTCTGTAAGGAATTAGCACACGCTAGCGGGGTTGGGGTTATTTGTCTCTGGCCAGTCAGAAGCCTCTGAACTGCTCCAGGGACCCCCTTGTGGTTTTGAAGCGCTCCCCTATACCCACTGTTTCTGACCGCCGGACCTATTCGGTTGCGATGTAGACAGAAAAACATGACTCGTGCTTTGGGTGCAAAACAGATCAGTATTTATTGAAACAAAAAAGAAAGAAACAACTTAAAAATCGATACAGCACAGCTTGTGCCTGGTACAGCACTTCTGCTTAACGCAATACACTCAGTGTCCACTAGAGCGCTCCTTGCTCAGTGCAACACTCCTTTAAATACAGCACTTTAAAAAACAGCTACACAGTGTTTACCACAGCACTTCTCTGCTAGGTACAACACTCCTTTATTAAAATATAGCACTTTTAAAATACAGCCACTCAGTATCCACTGGAGCACTTCTCTACTCAGTGCAACACTCCTTTAAATACAGCACTTTAAAAACAGCTACACAGTGTTTACCACAGCACTTCTCTGCTAGGTACAACACCCCTTTTTAATATAGTTTTAAATACAGAAACACCTTGCTCACTACAACACCTTTGCTTCGTGGCTTTTACTTAAAATAGCACTTTAATACAGCTACTTTCGGTGTTCACTGAAGCACTTTTCTGCTAGTACAACACCATCTTACTTAAATAGTGGGGGGAGAAATGGACACAACAAGGGAAGATCGACTAAAATCACAGTTCTGACAAAATTCCCACTTAATTCTCACCCCTATACCTATTCTAATTTGCCTTGTGAACGGCCAGAAAAATATATGCTCACCAATGAAAATGCCTCCTCCCATGCCCTGTGATCTTTGATCTTCACTGCCCTGAAGTAAAAACACCCCAGTATTTTAAAAGTAAACTGCTGGTGTTCCACTTCTTCAGGCAGACTCCCACGTTGTAGAGAGCACGGAGGCGAGGCCACAGAGAGAGATGGCTTCTGAGAAGCTACCTTTTATACCCCAATTTGGGGCCCACCCAAATCCGGATGTATCTGGGCTAAAACAAAAGGGATCCAAGCTGCCCCGTTGTCTAGGGTGGGTTTGAATAAAGTTGCAGTTTAAATGTGTCCATTGTCTGTGACGGCTATCGAATAAAGCTGCAGTGGTTTGAATGTGTCTTCATTGTCTGTGATGGGCCACCGAGTAAAGCTATTTCCTTGATTGCTTGAGTAAATAGCCTTGAAGGTATTGTGAACAGAAAGTCATTGTCCTGTGGTCAACTGAAACTGCAGTCTCAAATGGTTACTCCCTTGTGTACACAAAGTAGCAGTTTCTGTAAACACATCGATTGTCTCTGCAGGGAGGGGGGTGAAACTCCCCTTTGATTGGCAGTTTTGACTGCTCCATTGTCCTTTTCTCACAGACACAAGCTGCTCTTTCCAAGGCCTTTTGTCTTCGGCCATGCGGTCTGACGGCCATTTTGATCCCTGGAATTTTAAAAGCATATCACCCAGGGATTCTTTAATCAAAATTAATCTTCAGAGCTGTAGGAAATTTGGAAATTATTGCGAAATCCTACAATAGATCAAGAGAAAGCCTTTGATAGGGTCTCTCATGAGTTTTTATTGAATGTTTTGGAAGCATTTGGTTTCGAGGAAAATTTCATTCAGTGAATAAGGATTTTTTATTCAAACATATTTAGCTGTGTTAAATGTAATGGTTTTTTATCCAAGTATTTTCCGATACAGAGATCAGTGAGACAGGGTTGTCCCCTGTCCCCATTGTTGTCCATTGGTAGCAGAACCATTAGGTTACATGATGCGAGAGAAACAAGGTATAGTTGGGATTGTGGTCCCCAGTTCTGGGCTGGTGTCGGTGATACACCAATATGCAGATGACACAACCTTAATATTGAGAAATGGGGATTCAGTGAGGAAAGCTATGGATGTAGTGGAGGAATATTGTAGAGCTTCAGGAGCCAGAGTGAATTATGCTAAGTCCCAATGCCTGGTTGCAGGGAGGGGTAGGGGGGAATGGTTGGGGGAATGTCCCTTTAAGGTGGTGGAGGTTTTGGAAGTTCTGGGGGTGCATATGGGGTTCAAGAAAGACAGGAATGAAGTGGATCGATTAAATTGGGAACCGAAGGTTATGAAAATTAAAAAGATTTTGGGAAGATGGGAAAGAAGGTGGCTGAAAGTGCAAGGAAGAGCGACAGTGGTGTCTGCTCTCCTGCTATCTAAGCTATGGTACTTATTGACGGTGGAGGATATTCCTGAGTGGGCAGAAAAGTCCATCCGAGAGGCTTGTGTGAAGTTTTTATGGGAAGGGAAACCAGCTTTGGTGGCATACAATACCATCATTGGACGGAGAAATCAGGGAGGACTCAATTTTCCAGATATTGATTTGAAGAAGAAATCCTTTAGAATCAAATGGGTGAAGAGATTTCTTCAGAAGTCATATACAAGTTTTTGGAAGAGTTGTTTTGAGCATTTTTTAAAACGAAGTGGGATAGGAGGGCAGGGGATATTGTATATGGAATACAATAATATGTTTTTGAAATCGATTAAACTTCTCCCTAGGTTTTATAAGGGGGTTGTAGAGACTTGGGCCCAATTTTTAAAGAGTGTGCAGTTTATGCCCAAGGAGGCTGATGAATTTTTAGAACAGCCCTTATTTTTGAACAGGTGGGTCAACATCGAAGGAGAGGTTTTATTTAATCAAGCTTTTATAAAAGCTGGGATTATATCTGTGAAAGATGTATTATACGAGGTAATTCCAGGTTGGTTGCCAGAAGCGATAGTGAGGGACATGGTGTGGGAGGAGGATCAGGAGGTAGAGGGAAAAGCAATAGGAATCATGTATGAGACGATTGTGAGGGAAATGCCACAGGATTGTATGGAAGAAATAAATGCGGAAATCTCTAAAGGAAGTAAAATGCATCCTGCTTTTCCAAGCTTTGTACTGGAGAAAGGGGGAGATTTGACAACTGTAATACTCAAGATTTCTATGAGGTATTCAGAGAATGGAGATTCAAGACACCTGCTGGTCAGGAGTTTTGGCAGAGTATATACCCACAGCTGGACTTCAACACAATTTGGAAGGGAGGGTGGGCGAATTTTAAATGCCCAGAATGGATTGAACTGGATTTCAAATTGGCTCATAACCGGATTATTACCATGACGGTTTTGTGCAAGATTGGACGAGTGGAGGCGGCAACTTGCCCAATGTGTGGGACACGGGATGAGACTCTGTCCCATTTACTGGTGTTATGTCTGCAGTTAAATGACTTCAAGTACTACGTTCGACAGTTGTGTGAAGCTTTTTTGCTGGGTGGGGACCGAAGAGCGAGAATGAGAATCCCGTGGGACTCAATTTTGAGATGGGGATTGCAGGAGAGTCTGCCCGAGTCTAGCGGAGCGGCAATTAATTTAATGTTCAGTTTGGCTAGATTCGTGATTGTGCAAAGAAGGAATGCTCTGTTTTTTAAGGGGAGGAGAATCAATCTAAAAGAGTATTTTAAATATAAGCTAAAAGATCATTATAAGGCTCTGTGGATGTTTTATTCAGAAAGGAATTTAAGGACAGTATTTTACAACCAATTTTTAAAGTACAATCGATTAATATATGTTACAGGTGACAAATTAAACTTCAGGTTTTGATGTTAAAATGTGGTGGCGGAATGGCTGTGCAGAGCGGCGGAATTGATTTGTATCATACAATGAAATGATCATGATGTTGTAAATGTTCTTAATGTTCAATAAAGTATATTAATTTTTAAAAAGTGGGTAGCACACTCGCCTCTGAGCCATGAAGGTTGTGGGTTCAAGTCCCACTCCAGAGACTTGAGCGCAAAAATCTCAGCTGACTCTCCAGTGCAGTACTGAGGGAGTGCTGTAAGGTCAGAGGTGTTGTTTTTCGGATGAGATGTTAAACCAAGGCACTGTCTGCTCTCTCAGGTGGGCGTAAAAGATCTCACGGCACTATTTTGAAGAAGAGCAGGGGAGTTCTTCCCGGTGTCCTGGCCAATATTTATCTCTCAACCAACATCATTAAAACAGATTATCTGGTCATTATCACTTGGCTGTTTGTGGGAGCTTGTTAGTATATTTGGCTGCCATGTTTCCTACATTACAACAGTGACTACATTTCAAAAGTACTTCTTTGGCTGTAAAGCACTTTGGAACATTCTGAGGTTGTGAAAGGCGCTATATAAATGCAAGTCTTTATTTTTTTATAATATGAATGATCAATTTGTACTAATTTCTCAATTCTTCTGCCATGATTTTCACACATCTGAATGTTTGAACATCCGTTTTGGGTGCAGATCAAGCCAGTTCATTTTTTCCCCAGGCTCACAGTTTTTACTAGAGTTCTGCATTGTTTATTGCTGTGCACATCAAGATCTGATAGAATTACATATGAAAAGGAAAACTTGGAAAAAAAATTAGGTCCTCCACATTAAATAATTATGACTTTAAGGATCTGCTGCCACTGCAGTGATGTGGTGATTTTTTGATTAACTGGCCCATTTACAGGCAGCAATCAGCGCTTCCTTTGATTACATTAAATTTCACAAGACAGGAGCTGACATTAGATTCTGTACAAGCTGTCCTGGAAATCATTTTAAAATTATCCTCCCTTAAAGAAGGCTTTTTCCCTCTGACAATAGACTATTCTCCAGAGAGTTAATGGTGCTCATTGAGGGTGGCTTTTATCGTTAGGCTCATTGTTAATCACTGCTAGGCGACGGTACTCGATCCAATTGGCTTAAGGGCTGACCGAGGGTAAATTGGATTCTTTCAGTTTATTGTAATGTGTTTGAATAGGCTGTCTCTTAGCTGTGTTATACAGCTATGAAAACTGCAGATAAGGCCTGTGGAAAGAATGGGACACCAAAAACTGGATTGTGTATAAAACAGTGAGGTGCAGGCTTTCCAATCCTAATGTCAGTGCGTTGATACAGGCACCGATCATTTCTTGCAATCACTTTAAAATAGAAGTGTTGCTTGAATATAACTTCTTACTCCAATCTGTATTTAGTGAGACCAGAGCGAGCGCGCCATTCAGCTACAGGGACCTGTGACTGAATCCCGGATCGGAGTTGACCGATCTTTAGCAACTAATGGGAATGGTGGCCCCAGTTTCGCTCAATGCATCTCAAATTCAGTTCCAATTTTTAACAGCAATTTATAGACCACGCCCAGAGGGACCATGTGTGGTTCATTGAGTCGTAATGGAACAAATGACTTCACTGTAAAATATTTAATAGTATTAGTTTCAGAATATTCATTATTATATAGTTAGTGAAATCATATATTATTACCTAATTTATTCTGCATGACCAATTTCATTAAGTATATAATTAGTCAAAAGTATCAATTTATCTCTCCGGGGAAGAGGTGGGGAAGGAGGAACAAGGGAAGGGGTGAGGATAGGGAAAGAGGCTTTTTCTAATGTATTAATTCGCAGGACGTAAACGTCACTGGCAAGGCCAGCAGTTACATAGAAACATAGAAGATAGGAGCAGAAGTAGGCCATTCGGCCCCTCGAGCCTGCTCCGCCATTCAATGCGATCATGGCTGATCATCCAATTTCAGTACCCGGTCCCTGCTTTCTCCCCATACCCCTGGATCCCTTTAGCCTTAAGAAATATATCCAACTCCTTCTTGAATATATTTAATGAATTGGCTTCTACTGCCTTCTGTGGTAGAGAATTCCACAGGTTCACCACACTCTGGGTGAAGAAATTCCTCCTCATTTCTGTCCTAAATGGCTTACCCCTTATCCTTAGACTGTGACCCCTGGTTCTGGACTCCCCGACCATCGGGAACATCCTTCCTGCATCTAGTCTGTCCAGTCCTGTCAGAATTTTATAGGTTTCAATGAGATCCCCTCTCATTCTTCTAAACTCCAGCGAGTAAAAGCCCAATCGTCCCAATCTCTCCTCATACGTCATTCCTGCCATCCCAGGTATCAGTCTGGTGAATCTTCGCTGAACTCCTTCCATGCCAAGAACATCCTTCCTCAGAGAAGGCGACCAAAACTGCACACAATACTCCAGATGTGGTCTCACCAAGGCCCTGTACAGCTGCAGTAAGACATCCTTGTTCCTGTACTCAAACCCTCTCACTACGAAGGCCAACATACCATTTGCCTTCTTAACCGCCTGCTGCACCTGCATTCTTACTTTCAGTGACTGGTGCACAAGGACACCCAGGTCTCGTTGCACTTCTCCTTCTCCCAATCTATTGCCATTCAGATAATAATCTGCCTTCCTGTTTTTGCCACCAAAGTGGATAACCTCACATTTATCCACGTTATATTGCATCTGCCATGCTTTTGCCCAATCACCCAACCTGTCCAAATCATCCTGGAGTTTCTCGGCATCCTCCTCACAGCACACATGCCCACCCAGCTTTTTGTCATCTGCAAATTTGGAGATATTACATCTAGTTCCCTTGTCTAGATCATTAATATATATTGTGAATAGCTGGGGTCCAAGGACCGATCCCTGCGGTACCCCACTAGTCACTGCCTGCCACTCGGAAAACAACCCGTTTATTCCAACTCTTTGCTTTCTGTCTGCCAACCAGTTCTCTATCCAAGTCAATACCTTGCCCCCAATCCCATGTGCCTTAACTTTACACGCTAATCTCTTATGCGGGACCTTATCAAAAGCCTTCTGAAAGTCCAAATACACCACATCCACTGGTTCTCCCTTATCTATTTTACCAGTTACATCCTCAAAAAATTCCACTAGATTAGTCAAGCACGGTTTACCTTTTGTAAATCCACGTTGACTTTGTCCGATCCTGTCACTGTTTTCCAAGTGCTCTGCTATTACATCTTTTATAATGGACTCCAGCATTTTCCCCACTACCGATATCAGGCTTACCGGTCTGTTATTCCGCGTTTTCTCTCTACCACCTTTTTTGAATAGTGGGGTAACATTAGCTACCCTCCAATCCATGGGTACTGTTCCAGATTCCATCGAATGTTGGAAGATGATCAGCAATGCATCTACTATTTCTAGGGTCACTTCCTTAAGTACCCTAGGATGTAGATTATCAGGCCCTGCGGATTTATCCACCTTCAATCCCATCAATTTCCCTAACACCATTTCCCTACAAATACTGATTTCTTTCAGTTCCTCCCTTTCATCAGACCCTATGTTCCCCGACATCTCTGGGAGGTTATTTGTGTCCTCCTTTGTGAAGACAGAACCAAAATATGTATTTAATTGGTCTGCCATTTCTTTGTTCCCCATTATAAATTCCCCTGATTCTGACTGCAAGGGACCTATGCTTGACTTCACCAATCTTTTTCTCTTCACATATCTATAAAAGCTTTCACAGTCAGTTTTTATGTTCCCTGCAAGCTTACTCTCATATTCAATTTTCCCCTTCTTAATTAATCCCTTTGTCCTCCTTTGTTGAATCCTAAACTGCTCCCAATCCTCAGGTTTACTGCTTTTTCTGGCCAATTTATATGTCCTCTCCTTGGATCTTATGCTATCCCTAATTTCCCTTGTTAGCCACGGTTGAGTCACCTTTTTTGTTTTATTTTTATGCCAAACTGGGATGAACAAATTCTGTAGTTCATCCATGCGGTCTTTGAATGTTTGCCATTGCCTATCCACCGTCAACCCTTTGAGTGACATTCCCCAATCAATCCTATCCAATTCGCACCTCAGACCATCGTAGTTTCCTTTATTTAAATTCAGGACCCTAGTCTCTTATTCAACTACTTCATTCTCCATCTTAATGAAGAATTCGATCATATTATGATCGCTCCGACCCAAGGGGCCTCACACAACAAGATTGCTAATTAATCCTTTCTAGTTACATAATACCCAGTCTAAGATGGCCTGATCTCTGGTTGGTTCCTCGACATATTGGTCCAGGAAACCATCCCGTAAACACTCCAGGAATTCCTCCTCCACAGTATTGTTACTAATTTGGTTGGCCCAATCTATATGTAGAGTAAAGTCACCCATAATGACTGCCAATCCCTAGTTGCCCTGACACGGTGGTAGTGGGCTGTCTTCTTGAACAGCTGCATTCAGTGTGGTGAAGGTGCTCCCACAATGCTGTTAGGTAGGGATTTTAACCCAATGACGATGATGGAGCAATGATACATGTCCAAGTCAGGATGGTGTGTGACTTGGAGGGGAACTTGGAGGTGATGGTGTTCCCATGCACCTGCTGCCCTTGTCCTGGGAAGTGCAGGTCGTGGGTTTGAGAGGTGCTGCTGACGAATCCTTGGCAAGTTGCTGCAGTGCATCCTGTAGATCATACACACAGCACCCCTGATGTACTGGTGGTGGAGAGAGTGCATGTTTAGGCTAGTGAATGAGGTGCTGATCAAGCGGCTGCTTTGTCCTGGATGGTACTGAGCCTCTTGAGTGTTGTTGCAACTACACCCAACCAGGCAAGTGGAGCATATTCCATCACTCTCTTAACTTAGGCCTTATAGGTGGTGAAGAGGCTTTGGGAAGTCAGGAGGTGAGTCATTTGCTGCAGAATACCCAGCCTCTGATTTGCTCTAGTAGCCATGCCATTTATGTGGCTGGTCCAGTTGAGTTCCTGGTCAATGGTGACACCAGAATGTTGATGGCGGGGGAATTGGGCGATGGCAATGTCATTGAACGCCAAAGGGCGATAGTTAGACTTTCTCTTGTTGGGTATGTTACATGCCACTTATCAGCCTAAGCCTACATGTTGTTCAGGTCTTGCTGCATGCGAGCACGGACTGCTTCATTATCTGGGAATTGCGAATGGAATTAAACATTGTGCAATCATCAGCGAACATCCCCACCTCTGACCTTATGATGGAAGGAAGGTCATTGATGAAGCAGCTGAAGATAGTTGGGCCAAGGACACTGCCCTGAGGAACTCCTGTAATGATGATCTGGAGCTATGATGATTGGCCTCTAATAACCACACACATCTTCCTTTGTGCCAGATATGCTCCAGCCACTGGAGAGTTTTCAGTCATATGCTACTTTGATGTCAAGGACAGTTACTCTCACCTCATTCTGGAATTCAGCTGTTGTGTTCATGTTTGGACCAAGATTTTGATGAAGTCTGGAACTGAGTGGTTGCAAATGCTTCAGCTTTGTCTTTTGCACTCACATGTTGGGTTCCGCTAATGTTGAGGCTGAGGAAGGGGGAATGTGGATGAGCAAGGGGGTGGGGGAGGAGAAGAGGTCAAAACTCATGGTTCCAGCTCTGTGCCTTCCCTACCAATGTCCTTTGGGGGAGAAATTCAGTAGGTTGCGCCACCTGTTAGTGCCTTAAGAGGGCGCTAAGTGGGTCGCAAGCCAACTGGCGCCCGGGCGCGGCACTGCCCACGCCTCCCGCTAAATTCCGCGGGATGTTAGTGGTGGCACTAACCGTTAGCGCTGCGCCACTGCCGATGACATCATCAGTGTGCGCAGCACCCCGCTGACGCCCCGGCCGCGATATTTGGCAGCGCCCCCTGATTTACCGCCATACTCTATGTCCGACCGGTTCAGGGGGCCCTACCTGCGGCCGGGGAGGCGCAAATTAAAGGCGAGGTGCGGGGCGGCCATTTTTGTTGTTGGCCGCCTGCCAGCACCTGCCTGCGCTCCCGTCCCCGGCCTCCTGAACCCCCCCCCCCGCGGAGTGCCGGCTGCGTTCCAAGAGCCCGGCACTTCTCTTCGGTGCCGGGCTGTTTTGTCTGCACTCCCGATCCTCGGGGGTCCAGCTGGGCCCCAGATCGCGCTGCACAAGGCCCCTCCCCTTTAAGAAGGGGAAGAAGGTCTGCAATACTGCAGCGCGACGTGCCGCAGTGTGTGGCGCTGCGGCACGTTGCGCCACGATATTCAGTCGCAGCGTGCCAAGAGGGATGCGGGGCGCCTCCAGTAGCGTCGCGCTTCCCTTTGGGGCACAACCACTCAATTTCCGGTGGGCGGGCGCGAATGCTTCCGGGGCGGTACTTTTAGCGCCCTGGCGAGGCTGGCGCCCCAAACGGGGCTATACTCAATTTCTCCCCCCTTGTGTCTACAAGTAACTGATATTAAAAAGATAAAAGATAAAAGCAGAAAGTCCTGGATATACACAGCAAAGTCAGTTAGCATCTGAAAGTAAAAAACCAGGCTAATGTTTCAGGTGGAACCTTTCAGGCCTGTCCTGGTGAAGACCCCTTCCTGAAACATTAACCTTTCAGATGCTGCCTGACAACATTTTCATTTCTGGTATTTTTTCCTATGCACTCCCGAAGGTTTCATCCTTGCATTCCCTTAATACTGCTGGGTTCAATTTGTTGGCAGTCTTGTCCTGACTTAAGAGGGCCGATTTTCCCAGTATGTGCAGAACATGCTCACAAAATTGTCCATAAAGTGTAAACAGAGCAGCTTAAAGTAATTCAAATGCTACATTGAATATAATTATTTTGACCATCATACTTTATTGAAGATGAACACAAAGTACCCAGGTTTCTTCTCAATAGTTCATACTTCTTAACACAGGTATCTTCCCCAAGGCACCAGCTAGATTTTACCCAAGATGGTAATAGTTGGAGCACTGCAGATGGCCTCAACACCCCTGTGCTAAAGAGGGCGGGGGGAAATCAGACCAAGCTGCCACTCCTGACAGCTATCCAGTGACTACTATTGGAAAGTGCATGGATATCAGGCGAGAGCGGGATTTCTAAATAGGCTGTGATAACCTCCATAGTAGAATAGCACACCGATGTTTGCTGTCTAGGTACACATATGAAGAATGGCCATTTGGGTGAGGTACACTGAGGGTTGTGGATGCCATGAAATTGTATCCCAGCAAAATTCAATGCCAAAGACAAAGGAAGAAAATAAGTTTTTAAAAATAACTAAATACAGTTAAATACAGAGACATCTTTTCCTCATGTGAAATGAACAGAACATCTCAATAATCAGGTGCTGTTCAATCTAAGTGCATTGTGCACACCCTCTCTCAAGCAACAAAATATGAAAAATCTCTCCTTACGCCTTCGCCAGCCCACGATTTTCCACCCAACCAAAATTTCTGTCCAACTTAAGTTGGGGGGGGAGGGGAAGTGAGGTGGGTGAGGAGAGAGGCAGTAATCATCAAGCTACTGGCAATGAGATGAGGAGGTATTTGGAGCAATGTAGGCTAGGTACCAGCATAAACTTTCAGCTCATCCAAAGCTCTGCTGCCCGTGCCCTGACTCGCACAAAGTCCCGTTTACCCGTTACCCCTGTGCTCACTGGCCTACATTGGCTCCCGGTCTAACACCACCTCGATTTTAAAATTCTCACCCTTGTGTTCAAATCCCTCTGCGCTCTTCCAATTGTGGTCTCTTTTACATCCCAATTTCCTTCGACCCTATATTGGTGGCCGTGCCTTCAGCAGCCGAGACCCTGAGCTCTGAAATTCCCTCCCTAATCCTTTCCTCCTTTAAAATGCTCCTTAAAACTTACCTCTTTGGTCAGCTGTCCTAATATCTCCTTATGTGGCTCGGTGTCAAATTTTGTCTGATTATGCTCCTGTGAAGCTCCTTGGGATGTTCTACTACGTTAACGGTGTTACAGAAATGCAAGTTGTTGTTGTTGTGATATGGGACAAAGAGTGCATTATGCAACTAGCAACACCATTGACCAAGAGATTAATTTAGCTTTCTGTCTGCTAACCACTCATCACACAGTGGATGCACCACATTATTTCCATTGAATGTTAAAAACGACGAATATTTTGTTTGCAAAAAAAAATTTGGAAAGTTACACTGAATAATTGGAAGCTAATTATCCAAAACATTTTTGAATTTAAAGAATATTTCTCCATCATTATCCCATTTAAAAACAAATTAAATTTTTTCAAAGAACTATCTTTAGCGCTACTGATGCCTCAGTGAGTTTATCCGCAGACCTGGAAGGGCCATGGTTCGATCCCATCTGTGCTAAATTAGTTAATCGTGCAGGAAACAGTGGTAGAGGCGAAACAACTGACTCAGAAACAGGATCAGAGATGAAATAATTGGGCGAGCGCCACAATTCCTGATCACTGTCCAACAATATGTCTGTAGAGTAAAAGAAAGAAAGAAAAAACTTACATTTATATAGCGCCTTTCACGGCCTCAGGACATCCCAAAGCGCTTTACAGCCAATGAAGTACTTTTGTAATGTAGTCACTGTTGTAATGTAGGGAAAGCAGCAGGGTCCGCTGTAAATCTGTAGGTTGGGACCGATCTGCTATTTTCGTCCGAGGCCTGAGCAGGAGGGCAATGACGGCTTCCCCGTCAGGCCAGACCTGTCGGGAGGGACATCGTGGGCCAGAAGAGGCCCAAGCAGGCAAGTTTTTAATTTTCTTTTAGGTTTCCTCGTGGGTGAGGAGCCTCCATGACTCACAAAGAAGCCTTGGGCCTTCCTAGTCCCAGGCTCCCCCTTCCCCCGATCGTGCCCCCTGATCCCATCCCCTCCGCCCCCAGACTTACTGGCTGCGGCCTCCTCCCTCTGTTCCTGCCAGGTAGTGGATCTGACCGGGTTCAGGCGGGACTCCGATGATAGCTGTGGTAATGCTGTGGTTAAGATTGGCCGGGCCTCCACATGCCAGACTCCCCGGGTTCGCCACCTGCTTTGGGGCTTCTGAGCACTGTACCCGCCCCCCACCCCCCTTTAAAATCGGGCCCATTGCATTAACAATGTAGTCAGAGGCCAGTGGGCATAACTGCCCTCTTCAATGACAATACATTTGATGTTCTTCTGGAAGAGGTGTGATAGCAGGGCAGTGAGGATCCCTCTAATGCAGACTAATGTGCAACACACTAGGTCAGGAGCACCTACTAGGATGTATAATGAGCGCCACAAACACTCTGTGCGCGGCTTCTAAAATCTGCAAAAATGTTTCTTCGATGTCTTGCGAATTGGACAGTAGGACATTTGTTGCCCAATTCAGTGAAGCATATTCACGGAGTGAGTGGGTGCTGTCTCAAAGCATGCCATTGAGGAGTCGCCCCTTATATATCATGTAAAATCATAGAATGGTTACAGCACAGAAAGAGGCCATTTGGCCCGTCGAGCCCGTGCCGGCTCTCTGCAAGAGCACTTCAGCGAGTCCCACTCCCCCGCCCTTTCCCCATGATTCTGCAGTATTTTTCCTTCGGGTACTTATCTAATTCCCTTTTGAAAGCCACGATTGAGTCTGCCTCCACCACCCTTTCAGGCAGTGCATTCCAGATTATAACCACTCGCTGCGTTAAAAGTTTTTCCTCATGTCGCCTTTGGATCTTCTGCCAATCACCTTAAATCTGTGTCCTCTGGTTCTCGACCCTTCTGCCAATGGGAACAGTTTCCCTCTATCTACTCTGTCTATGCCCATGCAGAGCATGACAACAGCAGCTATGCCCCGTAAAGAACCTACCAGAAGCACAGGATGCTGTGACTGTATCTACACATGGTAATTCATTAAATGAATCCGGTGAAGCCATCTCCCTTCTCCCAATGTGTTTACTCAGCGTACCATATTCCCAGGATCACAGGGTCAGCCCTGCAGTTTTTAAACACAAATAATGTTAAATTGCTGCATATTAATAAACAGTGTCCTGTAGTCAAAATCCCAGGAGACACGTCTGTAAAACAGTCATTTCCTCAATGCCTAAATATTGTAATTTACAAGACCATAATCAGCCACAAGGGACTGTTTCTAATACACAGTGTTGTCAAAAGCCTTATTTTTTGTTATTATCTACACACAATGGAAAAAAGCACACTTCCACTGGTATACTTCGCTGCTGAGAGGGACAGTATAAGTCTCTTAATGAAATCAAAATTTGCTCCCAAACCACTTACAGACTTGTACCCATCAGTACTGCAGTGCAGTGCTATACAGTGACAGACCTGTACCCACCAGTACTGTACCCTAGTGTTATACTGACAGACCTGTACCCACTAGTACTGTACCCCAGTGTTATACAGTGACAGACCTGTACCCACCAGTACTGTACCCCAATGTTATACAGTGACAGACCTGTACCCACCAGTACTGTACCCAAGTGTTACACTGACAGACCTGTACCCACTAGTACTGTACCCCAGTGTTATACAGTGACAGACCTGTACCCACCAGTACTGTACCCCAATGTTATACAGTGACAGACCTGTAGCCACCAGTACTGTACCCCAATGTTATACAGTGACAGACCTGTACCCACCAGTACTGTACCCAGTGATATACAGTGACAGACCTGTACCCACCAGTACTGTACCCATGTTATACAGTGACAGACCTGTACCCACCAGTGCTGTACCCCAGTGATATACAGTGACAGACCTGTACCCACCAGTACTGTACCCAGTGATATACAGTGACAGACCTGTACCCACTAGTACTGTACCCCAGTGTTATACAGTGACAGACCTGTACCCACCAGTACTGTACCCAGTGATATACAGTGACAGACCTGTACCCACCAGTACTGTACCCCAGTGTTATACAGTGACAGACCTGTACCCACCAGTACTGTAACCCAGTGTTATACAGTGACAGACCTGTACCCACTAGTACTGTACCCGTGATATACAGTGACAGACCTGTACCCACCAGTACTGTACCCCAGTGTTATACAATGACAGACCTGTACCCACCAGTACTGTACCCTAGTGTTATACAGTGACAGGCCTGTACCCACTAGTACTGTACCCGTGTTATACAGTGACAGACCTGTACCCACCAGTACTCTACCCAGTGATATACAGTGACAGACCTGTACCCACCAGTACTGTACCCCAGTGTTATACAATGACAGACCTGTACCCACCAGTACAGTACCCTCGTGTTATACAGTGACAGACCTGTACCCACTAGTACTGTACCCGTGTTTTACAGTGACAGACCTGTACCCACCAGTACTGTACCCAGTGATATACAGTGACAGACCTGTACCCACCAGTACTGTACCCCAGTGTTATACAATGACAGACCTGTACCCACCAGTACTGTACCCCAGTGTTATACAGTGACAGACCTGTACCCACCAGTACTGTACCCAGTGATATACAGTGACAGACCTGTACCCACCAGTACTGTACCCCAGTGTTATACAATGACAGACCTGTACCCACCAATACTGTACCCTAGTGTTATACAGTGACAGACCTGTACCCACTAGTACTGTACCCGTGTTATACAGTGACAGACCTGTACCCACCAGTACTGTACCCCAGTGTTATACAGTGACAGACCTGTACCCACTAGTACTGTACCCGTGTTATACAGTAACATATCTGTACCCAGCAGTACAGTGCCCCAGTGATATTCAGTGACAGACCTGTACCCACCAGTACTGTAACACAGTGTTATACAGTGACAGATCGGTAACCACCAGTACTGTACCCCAGTGTTATACAGAGACAGACCTGTACCCATCAGTACTGTACCCAGTGTTATACAGTAACAGACCTGTACCTACCAGTACGGTACCCCAGTAATATTCAGTAACATACCTGTACTCACCAGTATTGTGCCCCAGTGTTATACAGTGACAGACCTGTACTCACCAGTACTGTACCCAGTGTTATACAGTGACAGACCTGTACCCACCAGTACTGTACCCCAGTGTCATACAGTGACAGACCTGTACCCACCAGTACTGTACCCCAGTGTTATACCATGACAGACCTGTACCTACCGGTACTGTCCCCCAGTGTTATACAGAGATTGACCTGTACCCACCAGTACTGTACCCAAGTGTTAGTGACAGACCTTTACCCACCAGTACTGTACCCCAGTGTTATACGGTGACAGACCTGTACCGACCAGTACGGTACCCCAGTGTTATACAATGTCAGACCTGCACCCGCCAGTAATTACGCCAGTGTTATAGTGACAGACCTGTACCCACTAGTACTGTACCCCAGTGTTATACAGTGACAGACCAGTACCCACCAGTACGGTAACCCAGTGTTATACAGTGACAGACCTGAACCCACTAGTACTGTACCCTAGTGTTATACAGTGACAGACCTGTACCCACCAGTATTGTACCCTAGTGTTATACAGTGTCAGACCTGTACCTACCAGTACTGTACCCCAGTGTTACACAGAGACAGACCTGTACCCACCAGTACTGTACCCCAGTGTTATACAGTGACAGACCTGTACCCACCAGTACTGTACCCCAGTGTTATACAGTGACAGACCTGTACGCACCAGTACTGTACCCCAGTGTTATACAGAGACTGACCTGTCCACACCAGTACTGTACCCCAGAGTTATACAGTGACAGAACTGTACTCGCCAGTACTGTACCCAAGTGTTAGTGACAGACCATTACCCACCAGTACTGTACCCCAGTGTTATACGGTGTCAGACCTGTACCCACCTGTACTGTACCACAGTGTTATACGGTGACAGACCTATACCGACCAGTACGGTACCCCAGTGTTATACAATGACAGACCTGCACCCGCCAGTACTTACGCCAGTGTTATAGCGACAGACCTGTACCCACTAGTACTGTAACCCAGTGTTATACAGTGACTGACCTGTACCCACCAGCACTGTACCCAAGTGTTGGTGACAGACCTTTACCCACCAGTACTGTACCCCAGTGTTATACGGTGACAGACCTGATCCCAGCAGTACTGTACCACAGTGCTATACGGTGACAGACCTGTACCGACCAGTACGGTACCCCAGTGTTATACAATGACAGACCTGCACCCGCCTGTACTTACGCCAGTGTTATAGCGACAGACCTGTACCCACTAGTACTGTACCCCAGTGTTATACAGTGACAGACCTGTACCACCAGTACGGTAACCCAGTGTTATACAGTGACAGACCTGTACCCACTAGTACTGTACCCCAGTGTTATACAGTAACAGACCTGTACCCACCAGTACAGTACCACAGTGATATTCAGTGACAGCCCTGTACCCTCCAGTACTGTACCCCTGTGTCATACCGTGACAGACCTGTACCTGCCAGTACCGTCCCCCAGTTTTATACAGTGACTGACCTGTCCACACCAGTACTGCACCCCAGCGTTATACACTGACTGACCTATACCCAGCAGTACTGAATCCAAGTGTTAGTGACAGAATTATACCCACCAGTACTATACCCCAGTGTTATACGGTGACAGACCTGTACCCACCAGTACTGTACCAAAGTGTTATACGGTGACAGACCTGTACCGACCAGTACGTTACCCCACTGTTATACAATGACAGACCTGCACCCTCCAGTACTTACGCCAGTGTTATAGCGACAGACCTGTACACACTAGTACTGTACCCCAGTGATACTGATAGACCTTTACCCACCAGTACTGTACACCAGTGTTATAAAGTGACAGACCTGTACCCACCAGTACTGTACCCCAGTGTTATACCGTGACAGTCCTGTGCCTACCAGTACTGTCCCCCAGGTTTATACAGTGACTGACCTGTCCACACCAACACTGTACCCAAGTGATACTGATAGACCTTTACCCACCAGTACTGTACCCCAGTGTTATACGGTGACAGACCTGTACCCAAAAGAACTGTACCACAGTGTTATAGGCTGACAGACGTGTACCGACCAGTACGGTACCCCACTGTTATACAATGACAGACCTGCACCCACCAGTACTTACGCCAGTGTTATAGCGACAGACCTGTACCCACTAGTACTGTACCCCAGTGTTATACAGTGACAGACCTGTACCCACCAGTACTGTACCCCAGTGTTATACAGTAACAGACCTGTACCTACCAGTACTGTACCTCAGTAATATTCAGTAACAGACCTGTACTCACCAGTACTGTACCCCAGTGTTACACAGGGTCAGGCCTGTACCCATCAATACTGTTCCCAGTGTTTTACAGTAACAGACCTGTACCTACCAGAACTGTACCCCAGTGATATTCAGTGACAGACCTGTACTCACCAGTACTGTACCACAGTGTTACACAGAGACTGACCTGTACCCACCAATACTGTACCTCAGCGTTATACAGTGACAGACCTGTACCCACCAGTACTGTACTCCAGTGTTATACAGAGACAGACATCTACTCACCAGTATTGTACCCAGTGTTATACAGTGACAGACCTGTACCCACCAGTACTGTACCCCAGTGTTATACAGTGACAGACCTGTACGCACCAGTACTGTGCCCCAGTGTTATACAGTGACAGACCTGTACCCACCAGTACTGTACCCCAGTGTTATACCGTGACAGACCTCTGCCTACCAGTACTGTCCCCCAGTGTTATACAGTGACTGACCTGTCCACACCAGTACTGTACCCCAGAGCTATACAGTGACAGACGTGTACTCGCCAGTATTGTACCCAGGTGTTATACAGTGACTGACCTGTAACCACCAGTACTGTACCCAAGTGTTAGTGACAGACATTTACCAACCAGTACTGTACCCCAGTGTTATACGGTGACAGACCTGTACCGACCAGTACGGTACCCCAGTGTTATACAGTGACAGACTGGTATCCACTAGTACTGTACCCTAGTGTTATACAGTGACAGACCTACACCCACCAGTATTGTACGCTAGTGTTATACAGTGTCAGACCTGTACCTACCAGTACTGTAGCCCAGTGTTATATCGTGACAGACCTATACCTACCAGTAATGTCCCCCAGTGTTATACATTGACAGACCTGTACCCACCAGTACTGTACCCCAGTGTTATACAATGACAGACCTGTACCCACCAGTACTGTACCCCAGTGTTATACAGTGACAGACCTGTACCCACCAGTACTGTACCCAGTGATATACAGTGACAGACCTGTACCCACCAGTACTGTACCCCAGTGTTATACAATGACAGACCTGTACCCACCAATACTGTACCCTAGTGTTATACAGTGACAGACCTGTACCCACTAGTACTGTACCCGTGTTATACAGTGACAGACCTGTACCCACCAGTACTGTACCCCAGTGTTATACAGTGACAGACCTGTACCCACTAGTACTGTACCCGTGTTATACAGTAACATATCTGTACCCAGCAGTACAGTGCCCCAGTGATATTCAGTGACAGACCTGTACCCACCAGTACTGTAACACAGTGTTATACAGTGACAGATCGGTAACCACCAGTACTGTACCCCAGTGTTATACAGAGACAGACCTGTACCCATCAGTACTGTACCCAGTGTTATACAGTAACAGACCTGTACCTACCAGTACGGTACCCCAGTAATATTCAGTAACATACCTGTACTCACCAGTATTGTGCCCCAGTGTTATACAGTGACAGACCTGTAATCACCAGTACTGTACCCAGTGTTATACAGTGACAGACCTGTACCCACCAGTACTGTACCCCAGTGTCATACAGTGACAGACCTGTACCCACCAGTACTGTACCCCAGTGTTATACCATGACAGACCTGTACCTACCGGTACTGTCCCCCAGTGTTATACAGAGATTGACCTGTACCCACCAGTACTGTACCCAAGTGTTAGTGACAGACCTTTACCCACCAGTACTGTACCCCAGTGTTATATGGTGACAGACCTGTACCGACCAGTACGGTACCCCAGTGTTATACAATGTCAGACCTGCACCCGCCAGTAATTACGCCAGTGTTATAGTGACAGACCTGTACCCACTAGTACTGTACCCCAGTGTTATACAGTGACAGACCAGTACCCACCAGTACGGTAACCCAGTGTTATACAGTGACAGACCTGAACCCACTAGTACTGTACCCTAGTGTTATACAGTGACAGACCTGTACCCACCAGTATTGTACCCTAGTGTTATACAGTGTCAGACCTGTACCTACCAGTACTGTACCCCAGTGTTACACAGAGACAGACCTGTACCCACCAGTACTGTACCCCAGTGTTATACAGTGACAGACCTGTACCCACCAGTACTGTACCCCAGTGTTATACAGTGACAGACCTGTACGCACCAGTACTGTACCCCAGTGTTATACAGAGACTGACCTGTCCACACCAGTACTGTACCCCAGAGTTATACAGTGACAGAACTGTACTCGCCAGTACTGTACCCAAGTGTTAGTGACAGACCATTACCCACCAGTACTGTACCCCAGTGTTATACGGTGTCAGACCTGTACCCACCTGTACTGTACCACAGTGTTATACGGTGACAGACCTATACCGACCAGTACGGTACCCCAGTGTTATACAATGACAGACCTGCACCCGCCAGTACTTACGCCAGTGTTATAGCGACAGACCTGTACCCACTAGTACTGTAACCCAGTGTTATACAGTGACTGACCTGTACCCACCAGCACTGTACCCAAGTGTTGGTGACAGACCTTTACCCACCAGTACTGTACCCCAGTGTTATACGGTGACAGACCTGATCCCAGCAGTACTGTACCACAGTGCTATACGGTGACAGACCTGTACCGACCAGTACGGTACCCCAGTGTTATACAATGACAGACCTGCACCCGCCTGTACTTACGCCAGTGTTATAGCGACAGACCTGTACCCACTAGTACTGTACCCCAGTGTTATACAGTGACAGACCTGTACCACCAGTACGGTAACCCAGTGTTATACAGTGACAGACCTGTACCCACTAGTACTGTACCCCAGTGTTATACAGTAACAGACCTGTACCCACCAGTACAGTACCACAGTGATATTCAGTGACAGCCCTGTACCCTCCAGTACTGTACCCCTGTGTCATACCGTGACAGACCTGTACCTGCCAGTACCGTCCCCCAGTTTTATACAGTGACTGACCTGTCCACACCAGTACTGCACCCCAGCGTTATACACTGACTGACCTATACCCAGCAGTACTGAATCCAAGTGTTAGTGACAGAATTATACCCACCAGTACTATACCCCAGTGTTATACGGTGACAGACCTGTACCCACCAGTACTGTACCAAAGTGTTATACGGTGACAGACCTGTACCGACCAGTACGTTACCCCACTGTTATACAATGACAGACCTGCACCCTCCAGTACTTACGCCAGTGTTATAGCGACAGACCTGTACACACTAGTACTGTACCCCAGTGATACTGATAGACCTTTACCCACCAGTACTGTACACCAGTGTTATAAAGTGACAGACCTGTACCCACCAGTACTGTACCCCAGTGTTATACCGTGACAGTCCTGTGCCTACCAGTACTATCCCCCAGGTTTATACAGTGACTGACCTGTCCACACCAACACTGTACCCAAGTGATACTGATAGACCTTTACCCACCAGTACTGTACCCCAGTGTTATACGGTGACAGACCTGTACCCAAAAGAACTGTACCACAGTGTTATAGGCTGACAGACGTGTACCGACCAGTACGGTACCCCACTGTTATACAATGACAGACCTGCACCCACCAGTACTTACGCCAGTGTTATAGCGACAGACCTGTACCCACTAGTACTGTACCCCAGTGTTATACAGTGACAGACCTGTACCCACCAGTACTGTACCCCAGTGTTATACAGTAACAGACCTGTACCTACCAGTACTGTACCTCAGTAATATTCAGTAACAGACCTGTACTCACCAGTACTGTACCCCAGTGTTACACAGGGTCAGGCCTGTACCCATCAATACTGTTCCCAGTGTTTTACAGTAACAGACCTGTACCTACCAGAACTGTACCCCAGTGATATTCAGTGACAGACCTGTACTCACCAGTACTGTACCACAGTGTTACACAGAGACTGACCTGTACCCACCAATACTGTACCTCAGCGTTATACAGTGACAGACCTGTACCCACCAGTACTGTACTCCAGTGTTATACAGAGACAGACATCTACTCACCAGTATTGTACCCAGTGTTATACAGTGACAGACCTGTACCCACCAGTACTGTACCCCAGTGTTATACAGTGACAGACCTGTACGCACCAGTACTGTGCCCCAGTGTTATACAGTGACAGACCTGTACCCACCAGTACTGTACCCCAGTGTTATACCGTGACAGACCTGTGCCTACCAGTACTGTCCCCCAGTGTTATACAGTGACTGACCTGTCCACACCAGTACTGTACCCCAGAGCTATACAGTGACAGACGTGTACTCGCCAGTATTGTACCCAGGTGTTATACAGTGACTGACCTGTAACCACCAGTACTGTACCCAAGTGTTAGTGACAGACATTTACCAACCAGTACTGTACCCCAGTGTTATACGGTGACAGACCTGTACCGACCAGTACGGTACCCCAGTGTTATACAGTGACAGACTGGTATCCACTAGTACTGTACCCTAGTGTTATACAGTGACAGACCTACACCCACCAGTATTGTACGCTAGTGTTATACAGTGTCAGACCTGTACCTACCAGTACTGTAGCCCAGTGTTATATCGTGACAGACCTATACCTACCAGTAATGTCCCCCAGTGTTATACATTGACAGACCTGTACCCAGCAGTACAGTACCACAGTGATATTCAGTGACAGCCCTGTACCCCAGTGTTATACAGTAACAGACCTGTAACCACCAGAACTGTACCCCAGTGATATTCAGTGACAGACCGGTAACCACCAGTACTGTACCCCAGTGTTTCACAGTGACAGACCTGTACCCACCAGTACTGTACCCCTGTGTCATACAGTTACAGACCTGTACCTGCCAGTACCGTCCCCCAGTTTTATACAGTGACTGACCTGTCCACACCAGTACTGCACCCCAGCGTTATACACTGACTGACCTATACCCAGCAGTACTGAATCCAAGTGTTAGTGACAGAACTATACCCACCAGTACTATACCCCAGTGTTATACGGTGACAGACCTGTACCCACCAGTACTGTACCAAAGTATTATACGGTGACAGACCTGTACCGACCAGTACGTTACCCCACTGTTATACAATGACAGACCTGCACCCTCCAGTACTTACGCCAGTGCTATAGCGACAGACCTGTACACACTAGTACTGTAACCCAGTGTTATACAGTGACTGACCTGTACCCACCAGCACTGTACCCAAGTGTTGGTGACAGACCTTTACCCACCAGTACTGTACCCCAGTGTTATACGGTGACAGACCTGATCCCAGCAGTACTGTACCACAGTGCTATACGGTGACAGACCTGTACCGACCAGTACGGTACCCCAGTGTTATACAATGACAGACCTGCACCCGCCTGTACTTACGCCAGTGTTATAGCGACAGACCTGTACCCACTAGTACTGTACCCCAGTGTTATACAGTGACAGACCTGTACCACCAGTACGGTAACCCAGTGTTATACAGTGACAGACCTGTACCCACTAGTACTGTACCCCAGTGTTATACAGTAACAGACCTGTACCCACCAGTACAGTACCACAGTGATATTCAGTGACAGCCCTGTACCCTCCAGTACTGTACCCCTGTGTCATACCGTGACAGACCTGTACCTGCCAGTACCGTCCCCCAGTTTTATACAGTGACTGACCTGTCCACACCAGTACTGCACCCCAGCGTTATACACTGACTGACCTATACCCAGCAGTACTGAATCCAAGTGTTAGTGACAGAATTATACCCACCAGTACTATACCCCAGTGTTATACGGTGACAGACCTGTACCCACCAGTACTGTACCAAAGTGTTATACGGTGACAGACCTGTACCGACCAGTACGTTACCCCACTGTTATACAATGACAGACCTGCACCCTCCAGTACTTACGCCAGTGTTATAGCGACAGACCTGTACACACTAGTACTGTACCCCAGTGATACTGATAGACCTTTACCCACCAGTACTGTACACCAGTGTTATAAAGTGACAGACCTGTACCCACCAGTACTGTACCCCAGTGTTATACCGTGACAGTCCTGTGCCTACCAGTACTGTCCCCCAGGTTTATACAGTGACTGACCTGTCCACACCAACACTGTACCCAAGTGATACTGATAGACCTTTACCCACCAGTACTGTACCCCAGTGTTATACGGTGACAGACCTGTACCCAAAAGAACTGTACCACAGTGTTATAGGCTGACAGACGTGTACCGACCAGTACGGTACCCCACTGTTATACAATGACAGACCTGCACCCACCAGTACTTACGCCAGTGTTATAGCGACAGACCTGTACCCACTAGTACTGTACCCCAGTGTTATACAGTGACAGACCTGTACCCACCAGTACTGTACCCCAGTGTTATACAGTAACAGACCTGTACCTACCAGTACTGTACCTCAGTAATATTCAGTAACAGACCTGTACTCACCAGTACTGTACCCCAGTGTTACACAGGGTCAGGCCTGTACCCATCAATACTGTTCCCAGTGTTTTACAGTAACAGACCTGTACCTACCAGAACTGTACCCCAGTGATATTCAGTGACAGACCTGTACTCACCAGTACTGTACCACAGTGTTACACAGAGACTGACCTGTACCCACCAATACTGTACCTCAGCGTTATACAGTGACAGACCTGTACCCACCAGTACTGTACTCCAGTGTTATACAGAGACAGACATCTACTCACCAGTATTGTACCCAGTGTTATACAGTGACAGACCTGTACCCACCAGTACTGTACCCCAGTGTTATACAGTGACAGACCTGTACGCACCAGTACTGTGCCCCAGTGTTATACAGTGACAGACCTGTACCCACCAGTACTGTACCCCAGTGTTATACCGTGACAGACCTGTGCCTACCAGTACTGTCCCCCAGTGTTATACAGTGACTGACCTGTCCACACCAGTACTGTACCCCAGAGCTATACAGTGACAGACGTGTACTCGCCAGTATTGTACCCAGGTGTTATACAGTGACTGACCTGTAACCACCAGTACTGTACCCAAGTGTTAGTGACAGACATTTACCAACCAGTACTGTACCCCAGTGTTATACGGTGACAGACCTGTACCGACCAGTACGGTACCCCAGTGTTATACAGTGACAGACTGGTATCCACTAGTACTGTACCCTAGTGTTATACAGTGACAGACCTACACCCACCAGTATTGTACGCTAGTGTTATACAGTGTCAGACCTGTACCTACCAGTACTGTAGCCCAGTGTTATATCGTGACAGACCTATACCTACCAGTAATGTCCCCCAGTGTTATACATTGACAGACCTGTACCCAGCAGTACAGTACCACAGTGATATTCAGTGACAGCCCTGTACCCTCCAGTACTGTACCCCAGTGTTATACAGTAACAGACCTGTAACCACCAGAACTGTACCCCAGTGATATTCAGTGACAGACCGGTAACCACCAGTACTGTACCCCAGTGTTTCACAGTGACAGACCTGTACCCACCAGTACTGTACCCCTGTGTCATACAGTTACAGACCTGTACCTGCCAGTACCGTCCCCCAGTTTTATACAGTGACTGACCTGTCCACACCAGTACTGCACCCCAGCGTTATACACTGACTGACCTATACCCAGCAGTACTGAATCCAAGTGTTAGTGACAGAACTATACCCACCAGTACTATACCCCAGTGTTATACGGTGACAGACCTGTACCCACCAGTACTGTACCAAAGTATTATACGGTGACAGACCTGTACCGACCAGTACGTTACCCCACTGTTATACAATGACAGACCTGCACCCTCCAGTACTTACGCCAGTGCTATAGCGACAGACCTGTACACACTAGTACTGTACCCCAGTGTTATACAGTGACAGACCTGTACCAACCAGTATTTTACCCTATTGTTATACAGTGACAGACCTGTACCTACCAGTACTCAAGCCCAGTGTTATAAAGTAACAGACCTGTACCCAGCAGTACAGTACCCCAGTGATATTCAGTGACAGACCTGTACCCACCAGTACTGTACCCCAGTGTTATACAGTAACAGACCTGTACCTACCAATACTGTACCCCAGTAATATTCAGTAACAGACCTGTACTCACCTGTCCTGTACCGCAGTGTTATACAGTGACAGACCGGTAACCACCAGTACTGTACCCTAGAGTTACACAGAGACAGACCTGTACCCATCAGTACTGTACCCATTGTATTACAGTAACAGAACTGTACCTACCAGTACAGTACCCCAGTGATACTCAGTGACAGACCTGTACTTACCAGTACTGTACCCAGTGTTATACAGTAACAGACCTGTACCCACCAGTACTGTAATCTAGTGTTATAAAGTGACAGACCTGTACCCACCAGTACTATACCCCAGTGTTATACGGTGACAGACCTGTACCCACCAGTACTGAATCCAAGTGTTAGTGACAGAACTATACGCACCAGTACTGTACCCCAGTGTTATACGGTGACAGACCTGTACCCACCAGTACTGTACCACAGTGTTATACGGTGACAGACCTGTACTGACCAGCACTGTACCCCAGTGTTATACAATGACAGACGTGCACTCACCAGTACTTACGCCAGTGTTATAAAGTGACAGACCTGTACCCACCAGTACTGTAACCCAGTTTTATACAGTGACAGACCTGTACCCACCAGTACTGCACCCCAGTGTTATAACAATGACAAACTGTACCCACCAGTACTGTACCCCAGTGTTATACAGTGACAGACCTGTACCCACCAGCACTGTGCCCCAATATCATACAGTGACAGACCTGTACTCACCAGTACTGTACCCCAGTGTTATACAGTGACAGACCTGTACACACCAGTTGTGTACCCCTTTGTTATATAGTGACAGACCTGTACCCACCAGTAGTGTACCCCAGTGTTATACAGTGACAGACTTGTACCCACCAGTACTGTACCCCAGTGTTACAGTGACAGACCTGTACCCAAGAGTACTGTAACCAAGTGTTATACAGTGACAGACTTGTACCCACCAGTAGAGTATCCCAGTGTTACAGTGACAGACCTGTACCCACCTGTACTGTACCCCAGTGTTACACAGTGACAGAAATGTACGCACCAGTACTGTACACCAGTGTTATACAGTGACAGACCTGTACCCACCAGTACTGTACCCCAGTGTTATACAGTGACAGTCCTGTACCTACCAGTACTGTCCCCCAGTTTTATACAGTGACTGACCTGTCCACACCAACACTGTACCCAAGTGATACTGATAGACCTTTACCCACCAGTACTGTACCCCAGTGTTATACGGTGACAGACCTGTACCCAAAAGAACTGTACCACAGTATTATACGCTGACAGACGTGTACCGACCAGTACGGTACCCCACTGTTATACAATGACAGACCTGCATCCACCAGTACTTACGCCAGTGTTATAGCGACAGACCTGTACCCACTAGTACTGTACCCCAGTGTTATACAGTGACAGACCTGTACCCACCAGTACTGTACCCCAGTGTTATACAGTAACAGACCTGTACCTACCAGTACTGTACCTCAGTAATATTCAGTAACAGACCTGTACTCACCAGTACTGTACCCCAGTGTTACACAGGGACAGACCTGTACCCATCAATACTGTTCCTCCGGACTCAAAGGAAAACAGTAAACAACGCATGCAGGGCGGAACTAGGCCAATACCCATTAATAATCACTATCCAAAAAAGAGCCACCAAATTTTGGAATCACCTACAAATGAGCAACCCCCAATGCTATCACTACGACGCCCTGAAATGCCAAGAGCTGACCATAAAGAAGAATACCCTCAGTCAACTAGTCCTGGGACTCAATAAAGTAACTAATAACAATACTAACAATAACCAGTCCCAGGACAGTGACAGGGTAACACAAAGAATTCGACCCAACACAATCGTCGCTAAGCAAAAGGAAAAATATCTGTCATATTGGGCAGAAACAACAAAAACCCAAAGCAAACTCAATTGCTACTTGGCCCTAAACAGACAATACAAAATAGCTGATTACCTGACCATGGTAAAGGATAACAAACTGAGAAGAACCTTGACAAGGTACAGACTTAGCGAACATAGCCTAGCGATCGAAAAAGGCAGACACAGGCAGACCAGGCTGCCAAGAGAAGACAGGATATGCTCTCACTGCAGTCAGGGAGTAGTTGAGACAGAGATGCACTTCCTCACAGCCTGTGGAAAATATCAGGGCATCAGAGAGAATTTCTACCAAAAATTCTCACAAATATGCCCTGAATTCAGAAATCTGACTGACAACCAAAAACTCCCATTCCTACTGGGGGAGGAGAGAAGCTGTGTAACACTGGCGGCACACTGTGTTACAGCTTGCCATGAACAGAGGGACAACCAGTAAACTAAGACAAGAGTATATATAAACAAGGCGAATGTATATTTATAAACTCAGGGATATACCTGTTTATACACTGTATGAATGGAACCGCGTTTATGTGTTCAACCATAAATGTATTTTGATGCTTTGGCAACATAAGATGTACCTTATCATGCCAATAAAGCGATTTGTATTGTATTGTATTGTATTGTTTTACATTAACAGACCTGTACCTACCAGAACTGTACCCCAGTGATATTCAGTGACAGACCTGTACTCACCAGTACTGTACCACAGTGTTACACAGAGACTGACCTGTACCCACCAATACTGTACCTCAGTGTTATACAGTGACAGACCTGTACCCACCAGTACTGTACTCCAGTGTTATACAGAGACAGACATCTACTCACCAGTATTGTACCCAGTGTTATACAGTGACAGACCTGTACCCACCAGTACTGTACCCCAGTGTTATACAGTGACAGACCTGTACGCACCAGTACTGTACCCCAGTGTTATACAGTGACAGACCTGTACCCACCAGTACTGTACCCCAGTGTTATACCGTGACAGACCTGTACCTACCAGTACTGTCCCCCAGTGTTATACAGAGACTGACCTGTCCACACCAGTACTGTACCCCAGAGTTATACAGTGACAGACGTGTACTCGCCAGTATTGTACCCAGGTGTTATACAGTGACTGACCTGTAACCACCAGTACTGTACCCAAGTGTTAGTGACAGACATTTACCAACCAGTACTGTACCCCAGTGTTATACGGTGACAGACCTGTACCGACCAGTACGGTACCCCAGTGTTATACAGTGACAGACTGGTATCCACTAGTACTGTACCCTAGTGTTATACAGTGACAGACCTACACCCACCAGTATTGTACGCTAGTGTTATACAGTGTCAGACCTGTACCTACCAGTACTGTAGCCCAGTGTTATATCGTGACAGACCTATACCTACCAGTAATGTCCCCCAGTGTTATACATTGACAGACCTGTACCCACCAGTAGAGTACCACAGTGATATTCAGTGACAGACCTGTACCCACCAGTACTGTACCCCAGTGTTATACAGTAACAGATCTGTAACCACCAGTACTGTACCCCAGTAATATTCAGTAACAGACCTGTACTCACCAGTCCTGTACCCCAATGTTATACAGTGACAGACCGGTAACCACCAGTACTGCACCCCAGTGTTACACAGGGACAGAACTGTACCCATCAATACTGTTCCCAGTGTTTTACAGTAACAGACCTGTACCTACCAGTACTGTACCCCAGTGATATTCAGTGACAGACCTGTACTCACCAGTACTGTACCACAGTGTTACACAGAGACTGACCTGTACCCACCAGTACTGTACCCCAGTGATATACAGAGACAGACATCTACTCACCAGTATTGTACCCAGTGTTATACAGTGACAGACCTGTACCAACCAGTACTGTACCCCAGTGTTATACCGTGACAGACCTGTACCTACCAGTACTGTCCCCCAGTGTTATACAGAGACTGACCTGTCCACACCAGTACTGTACCCCAGAGTTATACAGTGACAGGCCTGAACCCACTAGTACTGTACCCTAGTGTTATACAGTGACAGACCTGTACGCACCAGTAATGTCCCCCAGTGTTATACATTGACAGACCTGTACCCACCAGTACAGTACCACAGTGATATTCAGTGACAGCCCTGTACCCTCCAGTACTGTACCCCAGTGTTATACAGTAACAGACCTGTAACCACCAGTACTGTACCCCAGTGATATTCAGTGACAGACCGGTAACCACCAGTATTGTACCCCAGTGTTTCACAGTGACAGACCTGTACCCACCAGTACTGTACCCCTGTGTTATACCGTGACAGACCTGTACCTGCCAGTACTGTCCCCCAGTTTTATACAGTGACTGACCTGTCCACACCAGTACTGCACCCCAGTGTTATACACTGACTGACCTGTACCCCCCAGTACTGAATCGAAGTGTTAGTGACAGAACTATACCCACCAGTACTATACCCCAGTGTTATACGGTGACAGAACTGTACCCACCAGTACTGTACCACAGTGTTATACGCTGACAGACCTGTACCGACCAGTACTGTACCCCAGTGTTATACAATGACAGTCCTGCACCCACCAGTACTTACGCCAGTGGTGTAGCGACAGACCTGTACACACGAGTACTGTACCCCAGTGTTATACAGTGACAGACCTGTACCAACCATAATTTTACCCTAGTGTTATACAGTAACAGACCTGTACCTACCAGTACTCAAGCCCAGTGTTATAAAGTAACAGACCTGTACCCAGCAGTACAGTACCCCGGTGATATTCAGTGACAGACCTGTACCCACCAGTACTGTACCCCAATGTTATACAGTAACAGACCTGTACCTACCAGTACTGTACCCCAGTAATATTCAGTAACAGACCTGTACTCACCTGTCCTGTACAGCAGTGTTATACAGTGACAGACCGGTAACCACCAGTACTGTACCCCAGAGTTACACAGAGACAGACCTGTACCCATCAGTACTGTACCCATTGTATTACAGTAACAGAACTGTACCTACCAGTACAGTACCCCAGTGATACTCAGTGACAGACGTGTACTCACCAGTACTGTACCCCAATGTTATACAGAGACAGACCTGTACTCACCAGTACTGTACCCAGTGTTATACAGTGACAGACCTGTACCCACCAGTACTGTAATCTAGTGTTATAAAGTGACAGACCTGTACCCACCAGTACTATACCCCAGTGTTATACGGTGACAGACCTGTACCCACCAGTACTGAATCCAAGTGTTAGTGACAGAACTATATGCACCAGTACTGTACCCCAGTGTTATACGGTGACAGACCTGTACCCACCAGTACTGTACCACAGTGTTATACGGTGACAGACCTGTACCCACTAGTACTGTACACCAGTGTTATACAGTGACAGACCTGTACCCACCAGTACTGTAACCCAGTTTTATACAGTGACAGACCTGTACCCACCAGTACTGCACCCCAGTGTTATACAATGACAAACTGTACCCACCAGTACTGTACCCCAGTGTTATACAGTGACAGACCTGTACCCACCAGTACTGTGCCCCAATATCATACAGTGACAGACCTGTACTCACCAGTACTGTACCCCAGTGTTATACAGTGACAGACCTGTACACACCAGTTCTGTACCCCTGTGTTATATAGTGACAGACCTGTACCCACCAGTAGTGTACCCCAGTGTTATACAGTGACAGACCTGTACCCACCAGTACTGTACCCCAGTGTTACAGTGACAGACCTGTACCCAAGAGTACTGTAACCAAGTGTTATACAGTGACAGACTTGTACCCACCAGTAGAGTATCCCAGTGTTACAGTGACAGACCTGTACCCACCAGTACTGTACCCCAGTGTTACACAGTGACAGAGATGTACGCACCAGTACTGTACCCCAGTGTTATACAGTGACAGTCCTGTACCCACCAGTACTGTACCCCAGTGTTATACCGTGACAGTCCTGTACCTACCAGTACTGTCCCCCAGTTTTATACAGTGACTGACCTGTCCACACCAACACTGTACCCAAGTGATACTGATAGACCTTTACCCACCAGTACTGTACCCCAGTGTTATACGGTGACAGACCTGTACCCAAAAGTACTGTACCACAGTGTTATACGCTGACAGACGTGTACCGACCAGTACGGTACCCCACTCTTATACAATGACAGACCTGCACCCACCAGTACTTACGCCAGTGTTAAAGCGACAGACCTGTACCCACTAGTACTGTGCCCCAGTGTTATACAGTGACAGACCTGTACCCACCAGTACTGTACCCCAGTGTTATACAGTAACAGACCTGTACCTACCAGTACTGTGCCTCAGTAATATTCAGTAACAGACCTGTACTCACCAGTACTGTAGCCCAGTGTTACACAGGGACAGACCTGTACGCATCAATACTGTTCCCAGTGTTTTACAGTAACAGACCTGTACCTACCAGAACTGTACCCCAGTGATATTCAGTGACAGACCTGTACTCACCAGTACTGTACCACAGTGTTACACAGAGACTGACCTGTACCCACCAATGCTGTACCTCAGTGTTATACAGTGACAGACCGGTAACCACCAGTACTGTACCCCAGAGTTACACAGAGACAGACCTGTACCCATCAGTACTGTACCCATTGTATTACAGTAACAGAACTGTACCTACCAGTACAGTACCCCAGTGATACTCAGTGACAGACCTGTACTCACCAGTACTGTACCCCAATGTTATACAGAGACAGACCTGTACTCACCAGTACTGTACCCAGTGTTATACAGTGACAGACCTGTACCCACCAGTACTGTAATCTAGTGTTATAAAGTGACAGACCTGTACCCACCAGTACTATACCCCAGTTTTATACGGTGACAGACCTGTACCCACCAGTACTGAATCCAAGTGTTAGTGACAGAACTATATGCACCAGTACTGTACCCCAGTGTTATACGGTGACAGACCTGTACCCACCAGTACTGTACCACAGTGTTATACGGTGACAGACCTGTACCCACTAGTACTGTACACCAGTGTTATACAGTGACAGACCTGTACCCACCAGTACTGTAACCCAGTTTTATACAGTGACAGACCTGTACCCACCAGTACTGCACCCCAGTGTTATACAATGACAAACTGTACCCACCAGTACTGTACCCCAGTGTTATACAGTGACAGACCTGTACCCACCAGTACTGTGCCCCAATATCATACAGTGACAGACCTGTACTCACCAGTACTGTACCCCAGTGTTATACAGTGACAGACCTGTACACACCAGTTCTGTACCCCTGTGTTATATAGTGACAGACCTGTACCCACCAGTAGTGTACCCCAGTGTTATACAGTGACAGACCTGTACCCACCAGTACTGTACCCCAGTGTTACAGTGACAGACCTGTACCCAAGAGTACTGTAACCAAGTGTTATACAGTGACAGACTTGTACCCACCAGTAGAGTATCCCAGTGTTACAGTGACAGACCTGTACCCACCAGTACTGTACCCCAGTGTTACACAGTGACAGAGATGTACGCACCAGTACTGTACCCCAGTGTTATACAGTGACAGTCCTGTACCCACCAGTACTGTACCCCAGTGTTATACCGTGACAGTCCTGTACCTACCAGTACTGTCCCCCAGTTTTATACAGTGACTGACCTGTCCACACCAACACTGTACCCAAGTGATACTGATAGACCTTTACCCACCAGTACTGTACCCCAGTGTTATACGGTGACAGACCTGTACCCAAAAGTACTGTACCACAGTGTTATACGCTGACAGACGTGTACCGACCAGTACGGTACCCCACTCTTATACAATGACAGACCTGCACCCACCAGTACTTACGCCAGTGTTATAGCGACAGACCTGTACCCACTAGTACTGTACCCCAGTGTTATACAGTGACAGACCTGTACCCACCAGTACTGTACCCCAGTGTTATACAGTAACAGACCTGTACCTACCAGTACTGTACCTCAGTAATATTCAGTAACAGACCTGTACTCACCAGTACTGTACCCCAGTGTTACACAGGGACAGACCTGTACCCATCAATACTGTTCCCAGTGTTTTACAGTAACAGACCTGTACCTACCAGAACTGTACCCCAGTGATATTCAGTGACAGACCTGTACTCACCAGTACTGTACCACAGTGTTACACAGAGACTGACCTGTACCCACCAATACTGTACCCCAGTGTTATACAGTGACAGACCTGTACCCACCAGTACTGTACCCCAGTGTTATACAGAGACAGACATCTACTCACCAGTATTGTACCCAGTGTTATACAGTGACAGACCTGTACCCACCAGTACTGTACCCCAGTGTTATACGGTGACAGACCTGTACGCACCAGTACTGTACCCCAGTGTTATACAGTGACAGACCTGTACCCACCAGAACTGTACCCCAGTGTTATACCGTGACAGACCTGTACCTACCTGTACTGTCCCCCAGTGTTATACAGAGACTGACCTGTCCCCACCAGTACTGTACCCCAGAGTTATACAGTGACAGATGTGTACTCGCCAGTATTGTACCCAGGTGTTATACAGTGACTGACCTGTAACCACCAGTACTGTACCCAAGTGTTAGTGACAGACATTTACCAACCAGTACTGTACCCCAGTGTTATACGGTGACAGACCTGTACCGACCAGTACGGTGCCCCAGTGTTATACAGTGACAGACCGGTATCCACTAGTACTGTACCCTAGTGTTATACAGTGACAGACCTGCACCCACCAGTATTGTACGCTAGTGTGATACAGTGTCAGACCTGTACCTACCAGTACTGTAGCCCAGTGTTGTACCGTGACAGACCTATACCTTTCAGTAATGTCCCCCAGTGTTATACATTGCCAGACCTGTACCCACCAGTACAGTACCACAGTGATATTCAGTGACAGACCTGTACCCACCAGTACTGTACCCCAGTGTTATACAGTAACAGGTCTGTAACCACCAGTACTGTACCCCAGTAATATTCAGTAACAGACCTGTACTCACCAGTCCTGTACCCCAATGTTATACAGTGACAGACCGGTAACCACCAGTACTGTACCCCAGTGTTACACAGGGACAGAACTGTACCCATCAATACTGTTCCCAGTGTTTTACAGTAACAGACCTGTACCTACCAGTACTGTACCCCAGTGATATTCAGTGACAGGCCTGTACTCACCAGCACTGTACCACAGTGTTACACAGAGACTGACCTGTACCCACCAATACTGTACCCCAGTGTTATACAGTGACAGACCTGTACCCACCAGTACTGTACCCCAGTGATATACAGAGACAGACATCTACTCACCAATACTGTACCCAGTGTTATACAGTGACAGACCTGTACCCACCAGTACTGTACCGCAGTGTTATACCGTGACAGACCTGTACCTACCAGTACTGTCCCCCAGTGTTATACAGAGACTGACCTGTCCACACCAGTACTGTACCCCAGAGTTATACAGTGACAGACCTGAACCCACTAGTACTGTACCATAGTGTTATACAGTGACAGACCTGTACCCGCCAGTACTGTACCCCAGTGTTATACCGTGACAGACCTGTACCTACCAGTACTGTCCCCCAGTGTTATACAGAGACTGACCTGTCCACACCAGTACTGTACCCCAGAGTTATACAGTGACAGACCTGAACCCACTAGTACTGTACCCTAGTGTTATACAGTGTCAGACCTGTAACTACCAGTACTCTAGCCCAGTGTTATACAGTAACAGACCTGTACCCACCAGTACAGTACCACAGTGATATTCAGTGACAGCCCTGTTCCCACCAGTACTGTACCCCAGTGTTATACAGTAACAGACCTGTAACCACCAGAACTGTACCCCAGTGATATTCAGTGACAGACCGGTAACCACCAGTATTGTACCACAGTGTTTCACAGTGACAGACCTGTACCCACCAGTACTGTACCCCTGTGTTATACCGTGACAGACCTGTACCTGCCAGTACTGTCCCCCAGTTTTATACAGTGACTGACCTGTCCACACCAGTACTGCACCCCAGTGTTATACACTGACTGACCTGTACCCACCAGTACTGAATCCAAGTGTTAGAGACAGAACTATACCCACCAGTACTATACCCCAGTGTTATACGGTGACAGAACTGTACCCACCAGTACTGTACCACAGTGTTATACGCTGACAGACCTGTACCGACCAGTACTGTACCCCAGTGTTATACAATGACAGTCCTGCACCCACCAGTACTTACGCCAGTGGTGTAGCGACAGACCTGTGCCCACTAGTACTGTACCCCAGTGTTATACAATGACAGACCTGTACCCGCCAGTACTGTAACCCAGTTTAATACAGTGACAGACCTGTACCCACCATTACTGCACCCCAGTGTTATACAATGACAAACTGTACCCACCAGTACTGTGGTGTATGTGCCTTTAAGAGCAATTGTGGTGTATGTGCCTTTAAGAGCCCCAGGTGTGAGTAATGCCGGTAATTGCCACTTGGGCTATATAAGCCTGTGTATTGTGTATATCCTTTAGAACCCCCCCCCAGACTTGCTTAGTAAATACCTATGAACCAACTCCTATCTTCAGTGTCTTTATCTACACACGGTCACTACAGTGGCGACGAAGTGGAAACGGACTTACCTGCAATTCTGCAGCACCTCAAGGACATCGATTCCTCCAGCGTCCAGAAGACTCAAGGAAGCAATAGAAACTGTGATTTCACCAGCTGGCCAAGCTGGTGACAGGTACTGCGCTAATCCTTCCTGGGCATCAGGCAGGGGCTCCAGCGGCGGGCTCTACAGCTGTGACAGGCAAGCAATAACGGACTGGGAGGGTGCACTCGGGAGACAGCCGGCGCGGCAAGCAGGTCCGCGGTTAGACCTCCGTCGGGAACAAGTCTCCAACAGTGAATAAACGGGAACCACAGGAAAACAGTGTTGTTATCGGTGAACAGTGAATAAATGGAAAACAGCGTTGTTATCGGTAGCAGCGGTGGGAAAGCGCGGGAAGCGCCATATCGTTGCTACAGAAAGAAAAAAAAAAGCGCGGGAAGCGCCATATCTTTTTTTTGAAATGCCTAAGTCTGGCAATATTGATGCTTTTGGTAACGAAACAGCGCCTAACTTTGGCAATATTGATGTTTTTGATAACAAAATAGAGGATTGGACCACATATGTAGAAAGAGTGGAGGTGTTTTGCACCGCAAATGGAATAGAAGATGAAAAAAAAGCTTCAGTGCTTCTAGATCTAATGGGCGCAGAAACATACAAGCTGTTACGCAACTTAATCACTCCAGCCGAACCGATGGACAAGAATTTTGAGGAGATTGTTGATACCCTACACTGCCAATTCGAGGCAGGACTGGCAGATTCTCTGCAAGACAAATTCATCTGCGATCCCCTAAGTGTAGAAACACAAAAAAAGATATCTTCTGGAAAAGATTTAACACTGGACAAGGCTTTCAGTGCAATAGGAGCGGCAAAGATACAGCAAAGGCCACAGGACTTCGGCACCCATGAAATGACACGGGGTTTCGAGACATGTTATCGCTGCGGCAGATCCAACCATGACCAGAGGGATTGCTGGTTCAAAGAAAAAGCATGCAGGCGATGCGGAAAGATGGGACACATTCCACGTGTATGCCGATCTGAAAATAAAAAATCCACTAACGGGAAAAGAATCAATAAGGAAAAGCACAGAAAGGTACAAATGATGACGGACAGTAGCTCCAAAGACCAGAAGAGCGATAGCGATTCCGGGAACAAGAGACTAAGCTCTCTCAAATTACATAATGTAATTGCCAATGAAGATTACCAGACCATTTGGGTTACCCTCATAATAGCAGGGTCCCCAGTTAAAATGGAGCTAGATACAGGATCAGCTCTAACCGTAATAAATCGACGAGATTACGAGAGGTTATTTTCACATATACCTCTAAAAGACACATCCATTATCTTAAAAACATATACGGGGCAGAAAGTATACCCCAAAGGAAAAATAAAGGTACCTGTGGTATACAACGGCAAAGAAATACAAAAGTTGTATTTATACATTCTACAAGATGGTGGTCCACCGTTGTTGGGACGTGAATGGATAAGGAAGATACGTTTAGACTGGCACTCCATTCAGGCACTGACGGTGACCAATAAGGAAAAAAACAATGATGACATCGTACCTGCACGATTAAAAGACATCTTGGCTAACGCCAAAGAAGTGTTTCAAGAGAAACTAGGAACCTTGAAAGGCATCACCGCCTCACTAAAAGTGGACGATACAGCAATTCCCAAATTTTTTAAGGCAAGACCGGTGCCATACGCAATACGTCCGGCAGTCGAGGCAGAGCTGGAGAATTTGGAAAAGTCAGGCGTATTATCCAAAATAGATTGGAGCGAATGGGCAACACCCATCGTTCCAGTCATAAAAAAAGCATTGAAAAATAACTCTGAGGAACAGAGAAAAATTCGCATCTGTGGGGACTTTAAGGTGACTGTAAACCCGGTCCTTCACACGGTACAGTATCCTCTTCCGAGGATAGAAGATATTTTCGCCTCACTATCCGGAGGTAAACGTTTCACAAAAATTGACTTGGCACAGGCATATCTACAGATGGAGGTTGAGGAGACCTCTAAAAAGTATCTCACAATAAACACACACAAAGGCCTGTACCAGTACAATCGACTGGTTTTTGGAGTAGCATCAGCTCCAGCTATCTGGCAAAGAGCTATGGAGCAAGTCCTGCAAGGGATTCCGGGGACTCAATGCTACCTAGGCGACATCCTTATAACAGGAGAAAACGACAACGAGCACCTTGCCAATTTGGAGCAGGTGCTCACTAGGCTGAAAGAATGGGGCCTACGAGCAAATCGCCCCAAGTGCGAATTTTTCCAAAATCAGATATCATATTGTGGCCACATAATTAATAAGGAAGGGTTGCATAAGTCACCTGAAAAAATTGAAGCAGTTATAAAAGCCCCAGCACCTGAAAATGTTTCACAATTAAGGTCATTCCTGGGATTAATAAATTACTATCATAAATTTTTACCGAACTTATCAACTATTCTACACCCTCTTAATGATCTTCTACAGACAGGAGTGATTTGGAAATGGAACGAAGACTGTAAACGTGCCTTCCATAAATGTAAAGACTTAATCACATCCGAGAAAGTTTTGGCTCATTACAACCCATCACTACCAATCAGACTGGCGTGCGATGCATCCCCTTACGGCATAGGAGCAGTATTATCCCATAAATTCCCTGATGGCTCAGAACGGCCGATAGCTTTTGCGTCACGCTCATTAAACTCAGCTGAGCGTAACTATGCCCAAATAGACAGGGAAGCACTCAGCCTGGTATGGGGAGTGAAGAAATTCAACCATTACCTACACGGACAAAAATTTACCTTGCTGACTGACCATCAACCCCTCATTTCCATATTCAACCCTAAAAAAGGTGTTCCCATTATGACAGCACAAAGATTACAGAGGTGGTCCCTTTTTCTAGGGGCACACCAATACAACATTGAATACAAAGGGTCAAAACAGCATGGGAATGCTGACGGTTTATCACGCCTGTTAAGTATGTGTATTGTATTGAACAATTAACACAAAGACTTAAACGTATAACTCAAACAGGTCTTTACTGGTTGGAGGTAGGGACTATACGTAGGTCTTTACTTCATGCCCACAGGCGGGAACTGAGGGGAGATCAGTACCCACAGTACTATTTATACCCCTATGGCCAGGAGTGGTACTGCGTATCACTACGCCCTACAAGTAGTGCAGTCCTGTCCATAGGTTCAAAGTAGCACACATATTACATGCACAACATTCCTCCCTTCCTAGCTTTACAGTCATCTCCCCATTTAACATAACGTAATAACATATATACATATATAACTTCAGGTTTACATAACAGAATAACATAGATACATAGATAACTTCATGTCAAAACAGATCACAGATTCAGTCTCTGCGGAAAACAGTTCACAGATTCAATCTCTGTGGTGGAGTCGGTTCACGTTGCTGGAGTGACTCATTCAATAGTCCTTCCATGGATTTAACAGTTTGAACTTCCGAACTGAATTGGCTCCGTTCGGAGGGACCACGTGTGTGATCTGGTAGAGGTAATAATGGTTCAGATGGGTCATCTTCTGTTTCGACTTTTCCTTTTCTGCTTCTTGGAGACTCTCTGGGCTCCACTGTCAGCTGCCAGCTGCATGCGCAGTTCCTCCTTCTCTTCCTCCTTTTTTCGTAGTAGAGCCACCTTCTCCCGATGTTCCGTAGACTTTCGGTGCTCCTCCATGATTTCTGTATGGTGGGAGTCGAAGTTACAAGTTGGGCAGGACAGGACATAGTAATATTCGGTGTCGTCCTGATCTAGGCCAGCGAGAGGGTCTTCTATTTCCTCCATACCCAGCTGGGCGTTAGCCAGCTTTTGTTCCAAGTCCAGACATCTTTCCTGAAGAGACTTCTTCATGCGTACCTCTTCATCCAGCTTTTTCTGGGCTTTCAGCAAGTCATTTACTAATGACCTCATTTGAGATTTTACTACTTCAACTTCTTTTGGAGATTGATTGATCGGACTATTCAATCCCTCCACCGGAGCAGCTGTTTCAGCGGTCTGTTGTTCTACGTTGACGTGAGTCAGCGTACTTTTGGCATCCAAGGGCTGCTCTGCTGCAGTCATCTCAGTCTGTGTTGCCACCTCAGCTCTTCCAATAACCTTTGAGAGCTCCGAACCCCTTTCGTTTGAATATTAAAGTTCGTGTTCAAGTTTTTCCCATTTCAGAGTCCTGTCCTTCAGCATATGCAGGAGTTGGCTCACCGTTAACTCCTCTGACATCAGACGTTTTGTGTGCTCCTGCTCCATTTTCTCCATCAGCTGCTTCTGTTGTCTTTCCAGATTCTCCAACTCTATATCAAAGAACTCTTTCGTTGCATTCAACTCTTGCTCAAAACGGCGAAGCATTTGTTCTAATTGCTGTTGTAGTTTGAAATGGAGTTGAGTTCGAGCCCAGTGTCCCTCAAAAATGTGCATATCAGTAGACTTGACAGACTCAGAATTCTCTGTTAAACTATGTTGTTGTTGCTCAGTGGAATTCTGTGCTGAAACTTTGTCTTTTGCACATGGGTTGGTCTTACCATCATCCGTTCCAGAGTCTGGGCCGACTATCTTCACCGAGTTCTCACTCGTTATTGTTTGTAGGAAATGCCAGTCCATATTCATTTTCCTAATCCACTCCCGTCCTAGTAGTGGAGAACCTCCTTCAGATATCACATATAAGTCCATTATTTGACTGTCTTCGCCCTTGTGGACCACTGCAACCTCTATTTTCCCGATGGGGTACACTCTTTGCCCCGTGTATGTTTTCAATATAATCCCCGTATCCTGTAGGGGAATATGTTGGAGTAACTTTCCGTAATCTTTCTTCTTTATGACCGTCAATGCCGATCCAGTGTCCAATTCCAGTTTTACTTGGAATCCTTCTATCTGAAGAGTGACCCAAATTGTCTGGAGGTCTGCACCCTTACCAGCGTTGAGTACTCTTAAGCTAGCCAGTTCATTACAGCTTAAGCTAGCCAGTTCATTACTGCTAGCGTCTGAATTGGACTCCTGTTCGGTCACCTTGTGTACCTTTGCGTATTTTCCTTGCGGTGACTTCTTGTTGCTGGTCTTCTTCCCTGACCTGCATACTCTAGCTATATGTCCAAGCCTACCGCAAGTTCTACATTCTTGGTTTTTAAACCAACACTGGTTCTGATCATGCGTTGTCTTTCCACAACGATAACATTTGCCAGAACTCACACCCAATTTGTGTGCACTGAGCTCCGGTGACCGTAGCTGCATTACTGCTGTGCCTCTCGCTGCGGCTTCGTGTGCTGCTGCCATAGTGACCGCCTTCTCAAGCGTCAGCTCATTCTCCTCAAGCAGTCGCTTTTGTGTATCCTGTTTAAATAAACCACACACAAATTTGTCTCGTAGTGCATCTGTCAGTCCCGTTCCAAACTGGCAATATTTCGCTAATTTACGCAATTCCAGCAAATATTCAGCATTGCTTTCATGCTGTAGCTGCCTTCTGTCATAAAATTTAAATCGTTCCGCTAGCATCAGCGGCGTGGGGTTTAGATGATCTTTCAGGACAGTAACAATCTCATCGAACGTCTTATCCGTCGGTTCATCTGGTGATAACAGGTGTTTCAATTGCCCGTATGTCTTCGCACCCATTAAATTTAATAATGTTAGAGCTTTATCTTGGTCACGAATTTTATTGGCCTTACAATAATTTTTTACTCTTTCAACATATATGGCCCAATCTTCGAGGTCACTATCAAAGGTGCTAATATTCCCGTGTTTAGGCATTGTAGATTTGCAATTTCTCAGATTTTATTTTGTTTACTTGTTATCAAAGATGGCGGCTTCCCGCTCTTGCCGTCGTCCTCCGCCCACAAAATGGCGGTTTTCCCGCGCTTGGCGGTCTTCACCCGTCCCCCGACGCCGTCTCCCTTCAGCCCCCGAGTGCGGCCCTTATCTTCGCCGCGATCGATAGCCCGCGCTGTGCACCGCGGCTCTCGCACCTTGAGCTTCTGCAGCCGCCGCGCCTTTCAGTCCGAGTGCGGCCCTTATCTTTGGTCCCGATCGCTGGCCCGCGCTGCGCCTCGCACTTGAAGCGGCTCCCGGCCTCTGGCTCACCCGCTCGCGCGGCTCTTGCTCGCTCCCTCCCGGGCTCTGACTTACCCGCTCGCGCGTTTCACCGCGGCTCTTATCAGGGATTGCGATCGCCCTTATCTTCTCCAACTTCCCCAGCCCTGTCTTTGCAGCCAACGCTGCACGGCTTACCCCACCACCTAGGTTGAACAAGGAAACTGCAGAAAGACTTCTGTCAGTCGCTGGAAGCTGTCAGGATGGCTGCTGCACTCCAGTGCTCAGTCGCTGATGGAGGCTTCAGAGTCCTAAAGCCTGTCGCTTCCAGTGGGGTGGTGATGTTTGAAACCTCTCTTCAACTGCCGCAGGGTAAGAACCTGACTCGTCGCCAGTGTTAAGTATGTGTATTGTATTGAACAATTAACACAAAGACTTAAACGTATAACACAAACAGGTCTTTACTGGTTGGAGGTAGGGACTATACGTAGGTCTTTACTTCATGCCCACAGGCGGGAACTGAGGGGAGATCAGTACCCACAGTACTATTTATACCCCTATGGCCAGGAGTGGTACTGCGTATCACTACGCCCTACAAGTAGTGCAGTCCTGTCCATAGGTTCAAAGTAGCACACATATTACATACACAACAGCGCCTACCATTGCCAACGATAGAAGAGGCACTAACAGTAGACCCAGTGGAGATATTCCACTCTACCATAGTGGAATGTCTACCGGTGACAAATTCTGCCATTGAAAGGGAGACAAGAAATGACCCTACTCTCTCACGGGTCTACGATTTAACAGTGAAGGGATGGCCAGCACATGGCGAACCACTGTTGCCAGCATTCTTGCAAAGAAGAGAACAACTGTCAGTGTGCCGAGGAACCTTGATGTGTGGATCCAGAGTGGTGATTCCACCCAAACTCCAGGATAAAGTGCTAAAGGAGCTTCACGAGGGGCATCTGGGTGGAGTGAAAATGAAGAACCTAGCTAGGGCATTTGTATGGTGGCCAGGTATCGATGGAGACATCGAAGACATGACCAAGAGCTGCCTAGGATGCCAGAAGGTCCAAAATGCTCCGCCACAGGCCCCTCTACATCCATGGGAGTGGCCCTCATCTCCCTGGCAAAGGGTGCACATCGACTTTGCTGGTCCATTTATGGACTCAATGTTCTTAATCGCAGTTGATGCACACTCCAAGTGGCCGGAGGTAATAAAGATGTCCTCCATCACCACGGAAAAAACCATCACAGTATTAAGGACCATATTTGCCAGGAATGGGCTGCCGGAACAGATATGTTATGATAATGGACCGCAATTTGTGTCCGAAGAATTCAGAAAGTTCTTAAAGAACAATGGGGTAAAGCACTACACGTCCGCCCCATACCATCCCGCCACCAATGGATTGGCTGAAAGGTTTGTCCAGACCTTCAAGAAGGCCATAAAGGCCATGGGTAATGAAGACATAAAACTTCAGCACAAGGTGGATAACTTCTTATTTATATATAGGAATGCAACACACATGGTTACCAACCAAACTCCCGCCATGATGTTCTACAATAGAAACCTAAGATGCCGGCTGGATTTGGTCAAGCCCAACATCCGAAGGGACGTGGAGAACCGGCTGTTTCAGGGCATGAATGAAAGGCCAACTAGAGCCTTCCAGATAGGCCAACCGGTTTTGGCCCGGGACTACCGTACCGAGAAATGGCAGCCTGGAACTATCTGCACACGATTAGGACCACTGATGTATACCGTGGACATCGGAGAAAGCATAATAAGGCGCCATGCTGACCAAATCATCAAGTCATCCGAAAAGGGACAACCTACACCACCACTCTATACATCTAACGATGAAGTAGAGATACCCATATCTACCTCCGATCCGGTGATACTGCAACCCGATGAACCCGACACTGGCATTCAAGCCGAAACAGCCTTGCCAGAAGAACCTACTACACCACCAGAAACTACTACACCCCCGAGGCGTTATCCGGACCGAGTCAGGAAGCCTCCTGAGAGACTAACTTATAATTAATTAATACAGCAATGTATATTATTTTGCATATAGCATGTAATTAATAATTACTTAAAAATATGATGTACTGGTTAACTAAAAGGGGAGGAATTGTGGTGTATGTGCCTTTAAGAGCCCCAGGTGTGAGTAATGCCGGTAATTGCCACTTGGGCTATATAAGCCTGTGCATTGTGTATATCCTTTAGAACCCCCCCCAGACTTGCTTAGTAAATACCTATGAACCAACTCCTGTCTTCAGTGTCTTTATCTACACACGGACACTACAAGTACTGTACCCCAGTGTTATACAGTGACAGACCTGTACCCAGCAGTAGTGTGCCCCAATATCATACAGTGACAGACCTGTACTCACCAGTACTTACGCCAGTGTTATAGCGACAGACCTGAACCCACCAGTACTGTAACCCAGTGATATACAGTGACAGACCTGTACCCACCAGTATTTTACCCTAGTGTTATACAGTGACAGACCTGTACCTACCAGTACTGTAGCCCAGTGTTATACAGTGACAGACCTGTACCCAGCAGTACAGTACCCCAGTGATATTCAGTGACAGACCTGTACCCACCAGTACTGTACCCCAGTGTTATACAGTAACAGACCTGTACCTACCAGTACTGTACCCCAGTAATATTCAGTAACAGACCTGTACTCACCAGTCCTGTACCCCAGTGTATACAGTGACAGACCGGTAACCACCAGTACTGTACCCCAGTGTTACACAGAGACAGAACTGTACCCATCAATATTGTACCCAGTGTTTTACAGTAACAGACCTGTACATACCAGTACTGTACCCCAGTGATATTCAGTGACAGACCTGTACTCACCAGTACTGTACCACAGTGTTACACAGAGACCGACCTGTACCCACCAATACTGTACCGCAGTGTTATACAGTGACAGACCTGTACCCACCAGTACTGTACCCCAGTGTTATACAGTGACAGACATGTACTCACCAGTACTGTACCCAGTGTTATACAGTGACAGACCTGTGCCCACCAGTACTGTACCCCAGTGTTATACAGTGACAGACTTGTACGCACCAGTACTGTACCTCAGTGTTATACAATGACAGACATGTACCCACCAGTACTGTACCCCAGTGTTATACCATGACAGACCTGTACCTACCAGTACTGTCCCCCAGTGTTATACAGAGACTGACCTGTCCACACCAGTACTGT